>NC_142502.1:46117500-47340000 GCF_057876585.1 Rhinolophus sinicus
TACTTTGGATCCCATGCCCTCCCACCTCTGAAACGTCCCTTCTCCTTGCTGGATATCCAATTCCTCTCAACCAGATATTTCCCAATTGACACTGAAACCTGCTCGCGCCCCTCTCATCTTAAAAGATCCTCGCACCCTTCCCCAAGTTCCACCTATGTCTCTCCTCCTCCACTTGGGCCAAGCTCCCAAGATGTTATCTCAACTCACTGTCTCCATTCCCTCACCTTCCACTCACCATTTCCCTCTGGTTCCTGTTTCCCTCCAGCCACCCACACCACTTACACTACGACCAGCAATGACTTTCTCTCCACATCCCGCAGATTTCTTCAGTCATCTTACGTAACCTCTCAGGAGCACCTGACACAGTTCTGTTCTCTCCTCCGCTTCTTGCCTCACTCTCTTCCCAGGACTTCTAGGACTCCACATTCTTCTTGCTCTGACCCACTTTCTGGCCATTCCTGCTCTGATGCTTGAGGTGTATTTTTCTCTGTTAGCTCATTAAATGGTGGCCACACTCAAGTCCCTTTCCTGGGACCTCATCTTTTCCTCCTATAGTCCTTCCTGAGGAGACAATACACTTTCATAGCTGCGACAACCTTCTTTAGACCCTTTGAGCCCCAATTTATATCTCCAACCCCGACCTCCTAGAGCTCTAGACCCACATATCCAATGACTTATTTAGCATCTGTTCCTGGGCGTCAAAGGCCCCCCAGATTTAACATGATCAAATTGTGTGATCTTCCCCCACAAACCTAGGCTATGTCCAGCTTCCCCATTTTAGCAAGTGGCACCACCACCCACCCATTTCCTCTAGCATGAATCATTCCTGACATCTCTTTCTGTCTCTCCCTACATGCCCAATTTAGTGACAAGTTCTGTTGATTTTACTTCCTATCTCTCAAATCCATCTACTTCTCTCAATCCCATCACCTACCACTGTGGTCCAAACTGTTATTATCTTTCCCTAGGACTAGTCTAGGAGCTTCTAATTTAGTTTAGCCTCCTAATTGTTCTATCCACATTCCCTCTGGCTTTCTCTCCCCTCCATTTTACTCACTGCTGGAAGAAGATCTTTGAGAAATCCAGTTTTAATTGTCCTTCCCCCTCCCCCTTGGTACTTCTAAAATGTATCCCATTGCCCACAGAAGAAAGAACAACTCCTTAACAGGCCTACACAGTCTGGCCTTTGCCTATCTCTCTCCAGTGCTTCTCAACCAAATGTGATTTTGTTCCCCAGAGGACATTTGGCTACGTCTGGAGACATTTTTGGCTGTCACACATAGGGGGAGGTGCTACTGGCATTTAGGGGGTAGAGACCAGGATTGCTAAATATCCAGGAACGCACAGGACAGCCTCCCATAACAAAGAATTATCAAGCCCAAAATGTCAAAAGTGACAAAGTTGAGAAACTTTGGGTTAGTTTCATTTTGCATCACTTTCCATCTGGATTGCTGTGTCCCTGCCACTCGTGTCTTCTTTTGGCTTCTTGTGGGCGCCATGCTCCCTTGGGCCACAGGTCCCCTCCCCATTTGCCTAGTTACAGCCTCTACATCTTCCAACCTCAGTTCATCATCACTTTCATAGGAAACTCCCTCTGGGCTCCCTACAGCACCAAGTTATTTCTCTTTTGAGGCACTTACTGAGGTTGCTGTTTTACATTTATTTGTTTGATTATTGACTACTATTTGTCTCACTCACTGAATTATAAGCACTATGAGGGTAAGGGACATGTCTATTTTTGTACATTATTGTATCCTCAGTGTTTAGCATGGGGCCTAACACATAATAGGTGCTTAGAATATATTTAAATAAGAGAATGGATGAATAAATGAATGGTGTTTCATATTTTTTGCATATAGATTTCTTTTAGTCTATCATTTTATGATCCCTACCTGTACTTTTAAAATATACCAGTCAGAAATACTGTGTTTTGCCCTCACAGAGTCTCATCTCATGTCAGTACCACCTAATACATGCATTCTCATTGGGGGTGAAAAGTAATTCTTGGGGGGGGGGCAAAAAAAATCTTACTCTTTTAACGTATAAAGCACAGACGTACATACTGTACAGATATATGGCATATCTCTTATATTAACATTTCTTTGGAGAAGGACTGTCAGGGGAAAAAATATCTAAAAAAAAGTCCTTGTAGGGGGAACAATAATGAAAAAAGGGTTAAGAAACATTGGCCTAGTTTTTTTATATTATACATATTTTTAAATGGTAAAATACACATAATAGTATTTGGCATCTGAGCTACTTTTAGGTGTACAGTTCAGTGGCATCAGCTCCATCCATCTCCAGAACTCTTTTCGTCTTGCAAAACTGAAACTCTGTTCCCATTAAACAATAACTCCCCATTCCCTATTTCCTCAAGCCCTGGAACCAGCAGTCACTTATTGCCTCAATGAATTCGACTACTCTAGATTCTCTGTATGTAATCATACAGTATTTGTGCTCTTGTGACTGGCTTATTTCCCTTAGCATAATGTCCTCAAGGTTCATCTATGTTTCTTTCTTCTTCAGGTTGAATAATATTCCATTGTGTGTATATATATCATATTTTTCCATCCCTTAATGGACACTTGGGTTGCTTCCACCTTTGGGCTATTGTAAATAATGCCGTTACAAACGTAGGTGTACAAATATCTCTTTGAGATCCTGCTTTCAATTCTTTTGGATATATACCCAGAAGTGGAATTGCTGGATCATATGGTAATTCTATTTGTAATTTTTTGAGGAACCAACAGACATTTTTACATAAAGTCCTGCATCATTTTACATTCCCACCAACAGCACACAAGGGTTCCAATTTTTCCACATCTTCATCAACACTTATTTTATATATATATAAATCTGATTTTCTAAATTGTTATTTATGAGTCATTTAAACTGTGGAAACAATGGTTCCCAATATTTTATCCCCCATCTATTCATTCTTGTAACATAAACATTTTGGTATGCTCAGTAATCAGTTGTTGGATAGGATCCACTGATCTATAAATTTTAAGCAGTCACATCTTCTCTCTCAGTAGATCTGTCAATTGGTTTGTGTATGTGGCATTGCCTAGTATATAACTATAAGAACCCCGCGGAACCTTCACAAACAAGGCACACTCTCATCTGCTTGGATGGTGATTCATCAATATCAGAAAGGTAGGTGAGGAGTACTCTATAGGTCCCTTCCATGGGTCCTGTGCTACTGTAATCAGATTTAATGTGCTGTTATAAATACACCAGATGGTAACATACTTAATTTCCCCTAGTGACTCCTCTTTGATGAATTGCCCATTTAATTGTAGATTCTTACAGATTCAAGCAGAAACTTAGAAATTCTCTAATAAGTAAAAGTATGAGCATTTCTAAATAATATTCCTCTAAAAGGATATTTCATAATCAGGTTGTTGTAGGTTGTTGTTTTGGTTTACTTTGTTTTTTGCTATTCGTTAGGCATAAAACTTTTTTTTTTTAAATTAGGAGCTTACTTTGGCTAGTTCCAAAAGTGAAAGTATTGCTTCTTATAAAATGATAGGCACCAGTGAAAAACAGAAAATATGCTGAAAAATAACATGTCACATACAAAAATGAAACAGCGTGCTTAGATTTAGAATACTAGCACGTTGGCTTCTGTTAGCATTTAGCTCCTTTCACCTATTATGCAAAATGAGCTCTCCTTTGAGGAAAGGGACCCCAACTTAATGTTGTTTGCTTTATTCCTTGTACTAGAAAGACCTTTCCCAAGTTCTTCTGCTGGGGAATATTATAAGAATTTAAAGAAATGGCTACTGTAATAAGTCCTGAAGCTGATGGAAATCAATAGCAGACAAGATGCTGACAGTAATGCCATAATCTATTTAAATGGTCTTTTCCCCCCACTCTTCCCACCCCCCACCTCCTTGTTCAAGCCCTTTATATAGACATACATACACTCCTCTCCTTCCCGCCCTCAGTTCCTGTCTCTGAAATGTATGCTTATGTCCAATGGTGATGAACTTTGAAGACCAGATGGCCAAATTACTTCATACTGGCTTATGACTCAGTCACTATAATATATTTTTTTATTTTTAATTTCTTCCACAGCCATGTGGAAGACCCTCCCTCTTTAAAGTTTTTGTGGTCTAGAGAATTGATTCTTCAATATTATGCTTAGAGGAGTGGCAGGAAAGGGAAGACAATAATTACCTGTTTGGGTAAGAAGTAACTTGATCTTTGGAATGATTCATATGTTTTTTTAAGTCTGCAAAATAACTGATGCCAAAATAACTATTTGAGTCCAGTAACTATAGGAACATTAGTGGCCCATCATTCATTCTTTTCACTCTATTGGTTTCTGTCATCACTTGTTAATATGAATTTTAGGTTTTGGCAATGAAGACAATATTTCTCTGACTTGCTTACCATCTTTACATTAATGCCAGATAATAATAGTCCTAAGAATTTCAAATTTGTTAGATGAATGACTTAATCCATTGGCTACGATCTTTCAAATATTTAAAAAAGGAAATTAAAATAATCTATTCTCTGCCTCACCTGGGGAATATGATATTATTATTGTAACTAATTGTTCTTCATTTAAACAACATGATATACTTGGCAAAGTATTTCTGTGTACATTGTCTTTTTGTGACCTCACAACCATTCTATTATGGACAGAGCCTTTCGTTTGTCCAACAAACATTTATCAAATACTTAGTATGTGAAAGATGGATATCCAACTCTTTAAAGCAGGTCCTGGAATAATATCGTTTTGTTCCACACAGTTTCGTTGTAACACTGATGAGATGCCGTAGGAACTTAGCTCTTGTTTATATCCATTAGCCTGTGGCAAAATTGGTTTCGTTATACCTTGTTTTGCTTAAAGTCGCAGAACCTATCGATGACGTTGACTGACTTACTGTACTTTCTTTTGCCACTTGAACATCTAGTAAGCGTCTCAAATTTTTCATGTCCTAAACTGAGATTCTGATTTTCCCAACAAACCTGCTCCAATCACATCCCAGATGGTAGCAGCTCCAAACTTCTAGATACTCAAGCGAAAACTTTGGAGTCAATTTTGACTTCTCTCTTTCTCTCATATTCTACATCCCTTCTGCCTGGAAATCATACTGGCTTCAAAGTACATCCAGAATCTGACCATTTCTCATCATGCTGTCTCTCAGACACATTGTGTCTAGTTTGATCAATGTACTAACCTCCTAACTAGTTGCTTCAGCCTAGAGTACCTTCAGTCTATTCCTAATACAGCAGCATGAGTGTTAGAATGTAAGTCAAATTACAGCACTCTTCTGCTCAAAATTCACCAAGGGCTCCATTTCTCACTCAAAGTTATAATCAAAGTCCTCACAATGGTCCATAAGGTCCTATATAACCTGTTCCCCACCCCTTCAATCTCTCTAACCCCACTTCCTGCCAATTTCCCCCTCATTTACTCTAGCTGCTCTGAACTCTTTGCTGTTTCTACAACACTGCTAGACACGGTCATTCTGCCTCAGGGCCTTTGCACTGGTTCTCCCCTCTACTTGGCACTCTTCTCCTAGTCAGTCACATGGTTTTCTTCCCTATTTCCTTCAGGTCTTTACTCAAATATTACCTTCTCAGTATGGCCTTCCCTGATCACCCTACTTACAACTGCAACAGCCCATCACCAACCTCCACATTCCTTAGCCCCCTTTCCTTCTTAATTTTTTTCTGTAGCACCTATCACCATCTTTACTACTCCACAAAGACTAGGTTATTCTATGAAAAATAACCCTCAAACTCAGTGGCCTACTGTTAAAATTAATTTCTTACTCATGCAGAGCTCACTGCAGGACTAGTTGCTTCCTAGGTAGCAATCTTCCAGCAGGGAATGACCCCGGGACCCAGGACGCTTCTATTTTGTGGCTCCATGTATGCCTTCCACTGGCTGCAGCAGGGAAAGAGAGCTGGAGGGTCATAAACCAGCTCTTAAATGCTTTGGACTGGAAGTGATACATGTCATTTCTGCTCACAGCCCACTGGCCATAGCGCATCAGTAGGCCCCACTCAACTGTAAGGGGCTAGGAAGTCTGGGAAAGCTCTGGTGCCAGGTCAGCTGACATTCTATATATATATGTTACTTATTTTTTTAATGTCTGTCTCTTTCCACCAAATAGTCCCATGATGGCAGGGATTTGTGCCAGTTTTGTTTACTGCTCTCTCTCTCTTGTACCTACTGGACTTATTGGTCAGCACATTTATGGAATGAATGAATGAATGCATGAATGAATGAATGACAGGCTCACAGCCTGTGGGAGTATGTACGCCAACCATCTAGCATGGCTCTCAGCTGAGTGCTGTACTGGAGGCAGACAAGTAGGGGAGAAGCACTCAGCTCTGCATAGAGAGGAAAGCTTCCAAGAGAAGTGGTATTTGAATGGACTGTTGAATATAATAGGCATTTACCAAGGAAAGAGGAGGTGAGGGATAGAAGGACCAGCATGTACAAGACCCATTGGCATGAACAGCTCTGCCCATTCAGAGGAGGGCCAGCTGCAGCTCCATAAAGAGAGAGGTACAGAGACAGTGGAGGGAAAGGAGGTCCAAGATGTGTGCCCAGACTTCCAACTTCACCAAGGAGCCTGGACTTTATCTTTTAAAAAACAGGAAACTGAAAAAAAAAATTAAAAACCTTAAAAAACTAAAAATAAAAAAATTTAAATATAAAATAAAAAACAGAAAACTCATGAAAGACTTGAAGTAAGAGAATAAATGGATAACATTTGGGCAAAGATCTTGAGAATTTACAAAGCAATGAGGAGAGCCATTCTCTTATTTAAAATTATCTGTTCCCCACCAACCTTGGAATTAGTTCCTAGCCTACGGAGAGCCTAGCCCTTCATGGTCTGGCCTGCTTTTTTCTGCAGCCTCATCTCCCACCACTTGCTCACAACAAGCCTTGGTTCCTAATATGTCAAGTCCAGGCAGATCCTGAACGTGCCGGGGGGTATCAGGTCTGTGCCTCAAGAGACACGCTCAAGGTCAAGCAGCTAGGAAAAGCCTCTCGTTCTGGGGCTCTTTCTGCTTTGCCACATGCCTAAATTACGTTCATAAAGTGGGAAAGTGTCTATGATGGGTTGTAAGTGCTTTTCTTTTCTGAAACTGTCATTGAGTGAACACTTATTAATACTACACACAGCTCAATACTTTCCTCAGAGAATCAAACACACTGGGACTCAGGGAGGGGTGTCTATTTTAGGGGTTTCTCTGATGTCAGCTCCCCAGGCTGGTAAGCCGAAAGATTTTGCTCCCAGTAGCCTTGGCCCTGGACCTGGTGAGATGGACCCAACAAATTAACACCTGTATCTGTGCCTCCCCTCTCCTACATGGGGAAGAATCACATAGTTAGGTCTGGACATTCTAGTTTAAATGCTGGTAAGGTCCCTCACATGGAGTGCAGCTAAAGCACATGCTCCAAGTGGCTTGGAAAACAGAAAAGAAGCAAAAAGTTACCCCTCGTAATGTCAAGAGGGTCTTACAAGAGCTTCCCTGTAAGGTCATATGGTTTTCAGGCAAGGACAACAGAATGGGCACCTCATGCTCTGTTCACTATAAAGTCGACAAACCAGCAGCTGAAAGGCCTTCCTTCTTATTGTGGCCTCCAGGGCTGCTTTAAAGTGCTCTTTGCCCGTGTCCTGCTCACAAGGGGCTCACTGTATTTCATTGTGATTAACAAGCCATTTCACTTTCACCACATTTTTAAAAAAAGCTATTTCCCTAAGAAGCCCCCACCTGTTACTCCATCATATTAAGTGATTCTAGATGCTTGGGAGGAGAGTAACTTTGGAGAGAGGATCATTGAGGAAGAGAAAATTGCAGCATAATAGCTCACCTTGTGCTCAGCAGGTGACCCATGGATATAGTGGTGAGCTCCGAGGCCTTGCAAGGTGCCCAGGCCTCCTTTTGCCGTATTTACCCAGGAACTATCATCTATCGTGGGGACCAGGCTCCCCGCAACCAAGGTAAGGCCTGAAGTGTTGATTGTCAACGTTCGCTCAACAGATCTGAAGTAGTTCAGAATTCCTAAGCAGATGCGCTAAAACAAAGAAAGAACAGGGTTAAAACCCTGCCCTTTGCTAGTCCCACCCTAGAGTAAAACTTAATAGGGCCCTGGAAGTTGGCAGGTCAACCCTACTGCTGAGAAAGGTACACACCACCCCAGAAAGGCCTGATTTCATGGAAAAATCAGAACAAAGAACAAAGTGCAAAAACGCATTGCTACCAGAATAGCAGGAAAGCCCCCTGTGTAGGCCACCAAACGTTGCAGGTGCCTGAAAACCAGCGTGCTGGACCATCCACGTACCTGCAGCTCCCTGATTCTCAGGTGGCGCAGGTACAGAAAGGACAAGTAGGCACCGCTCATCAGGACAGGATCCCTATCGCTGGGCCCAGGCCCATCATCCAAGCCCAGAAGTTGCAGGGCCATTGCATAGCTGTCCCTTTAGCAGGCAGGAAACAGAATAAATGCCCTACCTCAAAGTGGTTTGGAGAATTCATATACACCAAACTGAAGTAATTTTATTTAGCTTAAGGAAGCTTCATAATAGCTACTCTTTAAAAATGCACTGAAGATAAAATAATTACTCTCTCTATATAAATGTAAAAAGAAATTTCTGTTAGCAATCATTCTTGTTAAAAACCCAGTCCAAAAGTGAAACATTAATTTAGTTGTCTTACCTGCTTTAACTATCTTGTTTTTTTTATTTGTTTCAAATATGTTTGAGTTAACATGTAACCTCCATATTAACCAGTCACTCAATTTTCCCCACGGTGTTTAACCCCTTTGCATGAGACACCATTAAAATAATTTAATTTTACCCTGTCTCTTTTTTCTGCTTGATGAGCGCCTTAGCACGTTGGCTGAGACTTATTTGGGCTAGGTCATTTTCATTTCGTTCCATTGAAAGGTCATCTTCCTTCATATTTTCATTCTATCAGAAAAGTAGCACTAGTTGAATTATACAAACATTTGCAACATTATTAACAAAATCACAGCTGGGTCATCACAAAATTAAATCATGATTCAAGGCATATTTAGATGAACAAGTGGAATAGCATCTCAAACCATTTCAGCCTGACATGAAAATCTATTTCTAAAATAAATTAGGGGTCACTGTTTTACTATTATTTAGTCTTTTTTTAAACAAAACTATTCACAGATTTTAAATATCAGCCCCCTCCCACTCCACCTTTTGCATAATTTCATGACTATGAAGAGTTGATATACACATTTGTAGAGGTTTGGAAACTTGAACCTGTAATCTAGTCTTGTTCCAGGCTGAGACATCGGTGAATTAAACTCTTCTTTCTGCTTTTTAGCTATTTGATTTAACCACTTAAAGTCTTGATCCTAGTTTCACATTCGTAAGATGGCACGATAATGGAGAGTAAGTTGCTGTGAGAATTAAATGACAGGATGTATATAAAGCTTAGTGACTAGCCCCTTCCAGGTGCTCAGTATGTGTAGCCCAGTCGTGGCCATGCATTGCAGCAGTCGGTCAGCCCTGTAGGACCTACCACATAATTTATAGTTTATACTTATTTCCAGTCATCTTTCCTGATGTCGAGAAAGATGAGGTCCTGCACCCAAGGCTCCTGGGGAAAACTGGGAAGAAGTTGATACTGAAGTCTGGTCCTGCCCTTGGCCCTCTGGGCAGCCCCTTTCTTAGTTGCTCTTTCTGCCTGTACCTAAGCATATACCCCACTCCCATAAGACGTGTTCTTTCATCGTGGCACCGATCCCCCTGAGAACAATGAGTGGCAATGGCTGAGGCTGGAACCCCCCTCTTTGGGTTACTTATATTCCAATAGCTGATTCTTAGAATTCCAACAATGGCAGAAACTACTGGTTGTTCCTCCATATCCATTTTCCTCTTTTTCCATAGTAATTGGATATTTATCTTGGAACATGGCCACCCAGATAGATGACATTTCCAAGCCTCTCTTGCAGCTAGGTGTAGCTACGTGACTAAGTTCTGACCAATGGAATGAAAGTGAAAATGTCATGCAGTAGCTTCTGGGAATTTCCCTTAAGTGGCAGCTTCCCCACCCCCATTTTCCATCCTGCTGCTTAGAATATGAATGCGACAGCTGGAGCTTCATCTCAGACAGGGGTTAATCCTGGGTATGGAGGCTCCATTTGTTGGAACTCCAGGATAGAAGGAGCGTGGGTCCCTGAGGACTCCAGGGGGCAGAGTTGTCACACCAGCTCTGTACTTCCTACCCCTGGTTGTTAACATGAGGGAGAGAGAGAGAAATCTCTATCTCCTTTAATCCTCTGTTATTTTGTATTTATCTATGACCAACAGCCAAACCTAATATTAACTAATACAGTTCCAAAGACTCTAAAGATAGAGTACCAGTCTTTATGAAGGCAGTAGGGGAGAAAAATTTGGGCAGGGATATTACCAAGAATAGGTGAGAGAGAAAGTTGCCTAACTGGGTATCATTAAGTGGCTTCTCATTCTGCCTGTGGGTAGAGTTAGCTCCTGTCTGTTCTGGGTAAGTGTGCATTTCATTATATTTCTGTGTAGAAGGTTCACAACCCTAGGACTGGAAAAGACCCTAGGGAGTGAGGTGGTGCACTCCAGTTCCTTAATACAGAAACGTAGGATCATTAAAAAAAAAAATCTGTAGTAAAGCATATACTCTATGAAGGGAGTTAATTTTTTCTCTCTCTTTTTTTTTCTTTTTCAGATTTTTATTTTTTATTTAAGTGTGGTTTTGCAGGACCCATCAGCTCTAAGTCAAGTAGTTATTTCAATCTAGTTGTGGAAGGCGCAGCTCACAGTGGCCCATGTGGGGATCGAGCTGGCAAACTTGTTAAAAGCACCGCGCTCTAACCAACTGAGCTAACTGACCGCCCTGAGGGGAGTTAAATTTTGACAGAATCTATTTGACCCCAAATTTGGGGTAAGGCTCTATGGAAGCCTTTTGCTTCCCAGGCCAATGGTGCTCTTGTGTTGCAGTTCAGCATTGCCCGATGTGGCCCCAGAGGCCCAGCTTGGAGCCGCAGCCTTTTTCTGATGGTATTGTGACTTCTCCAGCTGTTTCTAAAATTACCCAGAATTACATAGGAAGAAACAAAAAGTGACATTAATTTACAGTGAAAGACACTTGAAGGAATGACTGAACAAACCACAAAAGTACTGCTGGACCAGCAGATTGCCAGGAAGAAAGGAAGAGGGCAGAACTTGCTACGGGGAATAAAGGGAGAGCGCCAGCATCCTCCGGGAAAAGAGAACTGACCACAGTCCACAGAAGGAAACTGCTTAGGAAATACCAAAAGCCTATGAGTGTATTCCCCTAAGAGAACTGGCCGACCGTGCAGATAAGCAGTAGGGCTGACCGGAAACCGGAATGTCAATACCGCCTGTGTTCATTCTTTCTTCCTGGGCAGGTAAATCCTTTGACATTTATTCTACCTCGTGGCTGGGTCTTTGCCAACATAGCTGAGTTCATGTATTTTGACAGCTCTGCGATTTCTACTGATTGCAAATCTCATTTTCTTCTGGGAGATTGGCAAAGGCAGTGGAGTAGGAGGCAGAGTGGGGGAAATAATCAGAGGAAAATTAATTCCATTTTATATTCCCCGCCTCCCAAATGTCTCTACAGCTTACATATATATATATATATATATATACACACAAGTATACAAGTATACAACTTTTATATATATATATATATATATATATATATATATATATATATATATATATAAAAGACTAGAAGAACATAATACTGAATATTAACAATTCTGTTATTATATTTGGGTGGTAAAATAATGGTGATTTTAATTTTCTCGTGAACCTTTCTATATTTCCCTATTTTTCTATGATGAATACATGTCACTATTGTCATCAGAGCATGTTTGTTTCTGATGCGGGAAACCAGGGAAAAAGTGTAATATGTTTCCCTGCACTTCTTGCACATAGGAGCTACTGTATACAACAGCACTTTGTGAGAGCATAGATCATGTATTCATTATATGGCATTATCGCTGGAAATGGAGGGGAGCACAACGTAGATGGGGGGAAACAGCTGCTGCCTTCTTCCCTCCTTGTAGTGGCCGATAAGAAAAAGCAAAAGAAGAGGCAAAGGATGGAGTGTTTTCTGCCACTTCACTGCTCCATAAAGTTAAAGAAAAGTGACCAATGTAAACCATATATTTAGAAATACAATGGTCAATAGTAGTATTTAATGTTTGTACATAGCCATTTTAATAACAGGTGTTTTCCTAGGGAATGACATTGGACACAAGTCACTTGATATAACAGAATTACAGGTTTGGAAGGACCCACACAGGGGTAGCTGGTCCATTCCTTGTGATCAGGTCTACAGTTCAATAGTTTTAAGTTTTTTTCAAAAGAATATTCAAAAAATGCAGTTCATTTGGACCAGAATTTCTAGTTTCTTTCTAGTTACACATTACCATCAATTAACAATTAACAATAAGACAATTTTATATTTTTTTAATTTATCACCCAAAACCAGATCTTTAAGTGAATCTGGAATTAGAACTGTTTAAAGAAAAGGGTGGCCAGCCATTGGTGCTAATGGTAAGTAATGGCCAACTCAAACTATGATAGAAAAATTACAAACTTTATCAATGTTTAGACAAACATATTCAATATTAAAATGGATGTGTGAAAACTAGTTTTCTCATAAGTTGCTGGTTTGGGGTAAAATGGTATACCACTTTGATAGGATATGTAAAAAATTTTGAATGTGTATATTCTGTGACCCAGAAAATCTACTTCTAAATATCTGCTCTAAAGAAACACACGTTTGCACAAGGAGACATGTACAAGAAAGCTCGGTAGGCATGGTTTCTAACAGGGGGGAAATGGCAACAAGTATCCATATGGGGCTGGCTGTGTTATCTGTAATGTCCACTAAAATATAACGCAGCCATTAAAGAGAACAGCAGAGACAGATCTCTACGACATATTGCTGGGTGAAAAAAGCAAGGTGCAGAAAGGTATCCATAGGGTATGATGGGTCATTTACAAGGAAAACTAAAACACAAAATTATACTACATATATGCATTTTATGAGGATATACGTATGGATGTAATTGCATTGAAGAGGCTCGAAGCACTAACAGTATTTGCCTCTCAGGAAGCGAAATGGGGACCGGTATTAGAGTCCCCACTAATTAAAGTTAAAAGCATTAGCTTTTCAGTGGTGTTTCAATTTTTTTACAAGGAGAAGACATTTGATATTTATTAATGACTTCTGTAGTTTAGAATTGCATAAAAACACCTTCAAGAGAAAACTGGTAACTTTACAGTGGAGAAACCTGGTAACCACGTGATCAGGGTAAACATCCCCAGCGACGATCATGTTGATAGCATCTGCCCCTGATATGGTGTGACAAGAAGGGCACTGCCCCTCTGGGGTGTTCTTCCCCCAAACCTCTAACCCCAGTAAAATCGGGAGAAAAACAACAGGCAAACTCAAAGTAGGGACCGTTCTACTGGATGCCCGGCCACTGTTCCCAAAGATGGTCAAGGTCATGATAACCAAGGAAAGACATGACAATCAAATGCGATGTGTACCCTGGATAGGACGCTGGAGCACAAAGAGGACATTAATGGAAAAACCAGTGAACTCCAAATAACGTCTAGTGTAGTTAACAGTCAAGTACCAATGCTGGTTTCTCAGGTGTGACAAACGTACCATAGTAATATGTGAGTAACAGGACAAACTGGGTAAGGGGATACCTGGGAACTCTTTGTACTATCTTTGCAACTTTTCTGTAAATCTAACACTATTCTAAAATAAGACTTTTTTTTTTTTTTTTTTTTTTTAAATTCCCTAAAGAAAGGTTACTGGTGAACAGCATTCACTGAGAGTTGATCAGAAAGTGTTCTGAGGTTGCGCTGCCATTAGGACGAAGGATTGTCAACACGGACAGTCCACATGGACTGGCCTAGGAGGTTTGCTCTCCCTCATGCACATGGCCCTTAAGAAAGTTATTTTTCACGGGGAATTGGTTGCCACGTGCCAACTCCAGCATCAGCATACTCACCAGCATCTGATGCTAAAATTCATATTTGACTGCTACACGCTTGCAAAATAGTAACAGAGCTTTAAAATTCATACCCACATTCCTGGGACTCCTCCCAACTGTCACCTTTTACTTAATCCTAACAGCATCGGACTAGTATTCAACATTCCAAATAGCGACATGCTACCATTGGTGCTCTGACGCTGTCTAAAGCGATTCTGGACCAAAGCAGAAGAAATACTTGAGGAGGTCACAAAGTAACACCCACAAGAAAACGGGAAGGAAAGTGGAAAACTCTTGGTTATTGCCTCAGAATTTCCTTTCTTAAACCCTGTGCTATTGTGTTTCCTGCTTGGAAAGCTCTTCTCTAGCCCATTTGCATGGCTGATTCCTGATTCCTTCTCCTCCGTCAGATTTCAGCTCTGATGCCCTTAACTCTGAAAGATCTTGGCTGAGCTCTCTATCAGTGGGTGCTCTTCTTTGCTTCATTCCCCGCTGCTCCTGTGGTTTTCTTCATGGCACCCAAAGTTAGAAATACAGATTTTCTTCTTGGTTCACTTGTTTCTCACGTGTTTCATTCCCTGAGTCCAGTACAATTCCTGGCACAAAGGCAGCATTATGTAATAATAGCTGAATGACTGAATGGGAAAGGAGAAAACTTGCGTGACACTAACATGCAGGGTAATTTGTGTGTGTTATATGTTTCCCTCCCCTCACGCTCCAGCTCTACAATCCACAGCTATTCTAGGTCTCTTTAGGGTCTATTAACCATGAATCAATTTAACAATCCGGTGCTCACACTTTTCTCCCTTGGGTCAATTCCAAGAACAACATTTACAAGTCAGTAAATACTCAGAAGTGGTTTTTCTTTTTCCCTTCCTTCCTTCCTTCCTTCCTTCCTTCCTTCCTTCCTTCCTTCCTTCCTTCCTTCCTCCCTTCTTTCTTTTTCCTTTTTAACATTTGGGCAACTGCATTCAAAACAGACTTTAGTGAAAGCACAGACTGTTTCATCAGTAGCCCGACTTTCCATCTCCTGTGCAAATGAAGGGAAGCGGTAACAGAATAAGAAGTGTTAGTTCTCCACTGTGCCCTGGGTGCCTCAAACTGTGGCTTTAACTTAGTGCTTTCTGCCTTTCAATACTTACCTGAGCCATCATCTCCTGTTCTCGCTCTGCACCTTCTGCTTTTCACTGGCACAGTGTCCCACAGAGGTAACCTCCTTTGTCCCCTAAGTACCTCGGGGCACTGCCACAACTCTCCCCTGCTGGCCCGGCCACACCTGGACCCCATCACTTCCCCAGGATTTCAGACATGAAGCTCTTCATCTCTGACTCCATCTTCCTTTGCCTCCTCCCTCCCCCTCCCTCACAGTCACCACCTTTCTCCCCCACCTAGTCCCCAGGAGTCTAATTCCCCCTATTCTCTCAGCCAAGGAGGAAAACAGATTTGTGATGATGGCCTGCAGATGTCAATGTCAGAGATTCCCAGGTAAAAGAGTGTTACACCAGCACCAAGGAGCCTAGGAGCAGAGGTCTTGTTCAGAGATACCTGCTCTGACTCTGCCTTTGTCCCACTCCCGTCTTCCCTACTCCCAACCCTCTTCTCCCTAAGTTTGTTTCAAGAAGCATAAGAGCCAGATATTTTTAAATGTCTCCTTGTTAGTAGAAGGCTTTTCTTAATGGTGACATATACGTTAGTGAGAAATGGCAATGGGATCGGGAAAATCTAGCTATTTTCTCAACTCCGGCAGGATGCTACCTGAGGAGAGAGCCACTGGCAGTTACATGCCCTGTTAGGGGATTCAGTGGCCAGGGAGACCCTTCTATTTTATGCTGCATCTGCTCCTGATCTGTGGGGCCAACTTATTAGATTCTCTAGATCCTCGTCTAAACAGATTGAAAAGTTACAGAAGTTGTGGGATGTATGTATGTGTGTGTGTGTATGTGTGTGTGTGTCTGCTTCTAGCCAATCTGTAGCACATTAAACCCATGTCAGGTTTCTCTTTCCCGCACACACAGCCTGGGAAGGAAAGACATGACAGTGCTTATCTCTCTAGCATTCTACTAAACTTGGCCATAGCTTTGACTTTATGTAAATTGTTCAGTCGCTCTACAAATATTTCTAGGGGTGAAAGTAATAGAATTATTATGCAGAATGGGCTCGCTGCAAATTCATGCCCTCTTACTTCACTTGGGCCCTCTTCACTCTATGGTCACCCTTCTATTCTCTCATTGGCGGCCTTCCCACAGTGACACCTCCTCACACACCACTCTCACCGGACCTCACTAATGCAGATGTCCTCTTCCTCTGCTCCCTCTCTGAGACAGCCAGGCCAACCACAAGCTCTCCCATCTTGTCTTTTTGCACCTGAAAATTCTGTGTTTCATTCACCTCAAGGGAAGTGATGCCATTCTCCCTTTCTCAAAATTACTCCTCTACCTGTTGTGTTCATCCCATCCCCTCCTCCTTCCCCAGGGTCATTAGTTTCTCAAATTTACCCTTTCATATTTTCCATCTCTTCTCCACTGTGCCTTCCCCTCAGACTATAACTAAACACATCAAGTCTCCCCATCTTAAATAAGCAAATGAAACAAACTCTTCCCTTAGAGCAACCAACAAATAATAACAGATTATATTTAGCTTCAAAAATGTATGGGACCTTTGTAAAGACAAATATCCACTAGCTTTGAATAGAAACTTCTTTTCATTGCCAAATTTCATGCCTATCCTACGTAGTACCTACCTCACTGGCTTCTCTGCCTCCAATTTCTCCCTCTTTCAATCCAACTAACACCCTGCTGCCACATTAATCTTCCTAAAAATTACTGCTTTGTACATATCGTTTGCCTTTATCCTGTAATTGTGCTTTACAGGATAAAGCACAATTTCCTGAGTCTGGAATTTATGGGCATCCACAAACTGCTCCCTCCTCCCCCCTAAAAAAACTTTTCTTCACTCTATTTCCACATGAGTCTCCCACTCAGCCAAACCAGACTTGACACTCCATGCGCAGTCTCTCCTCTGTGTTGTGGTTCAAGCTTCCCTCCTAGAATGCGCTCCCTTCTTCCCTCTCCACCATCCCCTCCCTAAGTCCTAGGCTTCCTTCAAGCCCAGATCAATTTCCTCCACCATCAAGAGGTCTTTCTCAATAGAACCAACTCTGTGGGGACCCCTTTCAGTCTCAACACTCACAATATTTAACAACTGTCCAACTCATTTGGTGTTTAGAACTAGAGTGCACCACTTTGCACTGGTGTATATGGATTGAGTATATGTCCCGGCAGCAACAACGTCTTATATGACACCTCTTCACATCCCTCTTTTAAATTAGCATTTAATCTTTTTATAATGAAAACAAACCTGGTTAGGTAATAGGGCTTTTGGGGGAAGGGTCTCTGAAAAACTACCAAAGTAAATTTCTAAGGTTTACACACAGGTGATGAGTTGAACAGAAAGGCATATTGGTTTTTCCTTCCTGCGGTACCTGGCAGAGATTGATGTTGCTATAAATATTCTCCCAGATTTGGTCATAGTTGCACTGAAGCAAACCCGGGGAAGCCACAGAAGTTGGAAGAGACGGAGCCAACGTGATTGTCTTTGCAGCATGATCTTGGAGCACTTGCATTACTCGCTCAGGGTTGGAAATCTTGAGCAGAACAGAGAGGAAAAGGAATGGTTTGGAGAAGGGTTATTACCTTCTTCTTAGCGAGAATTTTGTCATATACATGAATAAGAAGGAAGCCCCAGGTGGGACTTTATTCAATTAAAAAATAAAATTTAAATCATGGTTCCCTTAGGTATGCTCATCCATTCAGTACTGTAAATATTCAAATACACATAGCAGCCCTTTTAAAATTCTGCGACAACCCTCTAAACACAATAGCAGGTGAGACCTCAATAAGAGTTGTGACAGCAATGAAAAGATAAACACCTATCAGTTTTGGGTACAAACTCTGTCTGCTGTTAGGAAGCTGAAAGGAGACTGAGGAGAAGGCTTAGGAAGGGCACAGACCTGGGCTTGTATCCCTGCTGGAATCCTGGTTTTTCCACACAGAGCAGGACAAGTCAACCTAACAATAATACTAACGGCATCGCTCCCAGGATTGCGGTAAGAATGCCTGGCATATTGCAGGCGCTGAATAAATGTTCTTTCTCTTCTGCTAGAGGTAAAGAATGGAAGAATAGTTCCAGAACTACACTTCTACTTCAGTGATACATGTCTTACTATATTTTAATCATTTTAATATAAAAAAGGAACCTGAAAGATCCTTTTGCTCAATCCCTATCAAAATCCTAATGGCTTTTCTTTTCTTCTTTTTTTTTTTGCAGAAGTAGAATTCATACAGAATTCTACTATAGAATTCACAATAGAATTCATACAGAATCTCAAGGAATCCCAAATAGCCAAAATAATTTTGAAAATAAGAAAAAGTTGGATGGCTCATATGTTCTGATTTCAAAACATATTATAAAGCTACAATAATCAAAACGGTGTGGTATTGGCATAAATTAGACATATAGACAAATGGAATAGAATAGAGAGCCTAGAAATAAATCCTCGAGTATATGGTCAAATGAAAATGATCTTAAACAAGGGTGCCAAGACCACTCACTGAGAAGGGACAGTTTCTTCAACAAATGGTAGTGGGGAAACTGGATATTGAGATGCAAAATAATGAAGCTGGACCCTTATCTTACACCGTACACAAAAATTAACTCAAAATGGATTAAAGAGCTAAACATAAGACCTAAAACTATAAAATTCTCAGAAGAAAACAGTAAAAAATCTTCATGACATTAAATTTGATGACGATTTCTTGGCTATGACACCAAAAGCACAAGCAAAAAAAAAAAAAAAAAAAGCAAAAATTGACGAATGTCACTACATCAAACTTAAAAACTTCAGTGCATCAAAGTATACAATTAACAGAGTAAACAGGTAAACTATGGAACAGGAGAACATATTTGCAAATTATATATCTGATAATAAGTTAACACCCAATATACAAAGAACTCCTACAACTCAACAACAACAACAACAAATCACCCAATTTAAAAATGGGCAAAGGACTTCAATAGACATTTCTCCAAGTATGATATACAAATTGCCAACAAGCACATGAAAATATGCTCAATATTACTAGTCATTAGAGAAATGCAAAGCAAAACCACAGTGAAATATCACTTTATATCCATTAGGATGGCAAATATAAAAGTAAGTTTTGGTGAGGATATGCAGAAATTGAAACCCTGTGCACCATTGGTGCGATTGTAAATGCTGCAACGACTATGGAAAATAGTATAAAGTGTCCTCAAAACATTAAAAACAGAATTACCTATGATCCAGCAACTCTACTTCTGGGTAAATATCCAAAAGAATTGAAAGCAGGATCTCAAAGAGATATTTATATACCCATGTTAATAGCAGCATTATTTACAATAGTCATGAGGTAGAAGCAACCCAAACGTCCATCAACAAATGAACAGATAAACACAATGTGGTGGATATATACAGGGAAATATTATTCAGCCTTAAAAAGGGAGGAAATTCTGACCTATCCTACGACAAGGTTCCTGGGTGAACCTTGAAGACATTATGGTGGGTAAAATCAGCCAGTCACAAAAAGACAAAAAATACTGTCTGATGCCACGAATATGAGGTACCTAGAATAGTCAAACTCATAGAGACAGAAAGTAGAATGGTGGTTGCCAGGGGCCAAGAGGAGGGAGAAGTGGAGTGTTGGCATCAAATGAGTAGTTTCAGTTTGCCAGATGAAAAGAGTTCTGGAGATGGATGGTGGTGATGGTTGCAAAACAATATGGATGTACTTAATACCACTGAACTGTACACTTAAAAATGGTTAAACTGGTAAAATTCATGTTATATCTATTTTACCACAATTTAAGAAAAGAGGGGAAAATTATATAAAGAGAGCCCATGTACCCTTCACTTCGCTTCCCGCACTGTTAACCTCTTACAAAACTGTAGCACCGTATCATACCCTGGATATTGACATTGATACAGTCAAAATATAGAACAGCTCTACGACCACAAGGATCCCTTAGGTTACCCCTTTGAAGCTACACTCCTTTCCCTTCCTCACCATTCTCTCCTTAATCCCTAGAATCCACGAATCTGTTCTCCATTTCTATAATTTTGTCATTTCAAGAGTGTTATATAAATGGACTCATAAAGTCTTGATGGGATTGACTCTTTACTCACATCATTCTTTGGAGAGTCATCCAGGTTCTTAGGTATATAACTAGTTTATTCCTTTTTAAAGCTGACTTCTATTTCATGGTATGAATGTATCAGAGTTAAACTATTCACCCACTGAAGGACATCTAGGTTGTTTCTGGCTTTTGGCTATTGTGAATAAAGCTGATATAAATGTTCCTGAAATAAAACTGAAAAAAGGTGGGTGGGGGCGGATCCAGTCACATGGTACAACATGGATGAACCTTGAGGAGATTATGCTAAGTGAGAAAAGCCAGTCACAAAAAGGCAAGTACTGTATGATTCCACTTATATGAGGTGTCTAAGAGTCGTTAGATTTAGATACAGAAAGTAGAATGGTGGTTTCTAGGGGCTTTGGGGAGGAGGAAATAACGAGTTGTTGTTTAACAGGTATAGAGTTTCAGTTTTATAAGATGGAAAAGTTCTGGAGATCTGTTTCACAACAATGTGAATCTACTGAACACTACTGAGCTGCACAGTAAAAAATGGTGAAGATGACAACTTTCATGTTATGTGTATTTTGCCATAATAAAAATAAGATAATTTAGCCTAATATTTTTGTTTCATAGAGGAGGAAACTAAAACTCAAGGAAGTTATGTGATTAGACCAATATCACACAGAAACTTAGAGCTAAAACTGAACTAAAACCCAACTCTTGACAATGGTTACTCTCTACTGAAAGCTAACAGGATTATAAAAGTTTGGCAATTAGACTAGGAAGTTCCAAATAAAAGCTTCATAGTGAATTCATGGCTAATATTTTTTTAAAAGGGAAAGAAACTTCAACTTTCTGAGAACGATTTTAGCAAGCCTTTTATCTTCAAGGGAATATGGTTATTTTCTTACCTTCAAAAACTTTGCTTGGAGTTGCATTAATACATCTATTCTTCTTCGTTCTTTTAGTTTGGACAAAAGCTTCTTTTGCCAAGGATCACATTTTGGCTTAATCTAGAGGGCAAACATACAAAGTTACAACATAGAATGGTTCTCAATAAAAAGTTGCAAGCAAAGAGATCCAAGGACCTTCTGAAATGGGATCCGGCCTCCAAGCTAGAAAGTTTGCTAGAGCATGTGACGTCTCAGAAAGGGTCTGTGTGGGTTCACAGACCTGTGGAGATGACAGCAGCAGTTCCTGTTGGTGCAGTAGCTCCATTGGGGATGACACAGCACCGTCCTTGAGCAGGAGGGACCCTGAATCCATTAGTGTTAGGCGCTGCACTTGATTTATGGGGCAAGAGAAGTTTGCCCATAAAGACTCCTTGTGACTCCACATGTAAAATTTGACCTTTCACATTAATGATCTATATTTCAAAAATTAGTTCTATGGCTAAATAAATACATCAATACTGATAACTGTAAATCTATACCAAGCTCCAGCCTGTTATATCCAACTATCTCCTTGATATCTATCTATACTTGGATGGCAAGTGGAGCAATCTAAAACAGAAATTCTGGCTTCCCCTACACCAACCACCATACTTATTTGCTCAAAGCCCCAGATTTAGGAGTAATGTTTTCTCTCCTTTCCTTCTGTCCACCTTCATCACATAAGACTTTTCTTTCCTTCATAATACAGGTGGTCCTCATTATTCACGAATCCCATATCTGCAAACTTACTTACTTACTAAGATTTACTTGTAACCCCAAAATCAATACCAGCAGAGCGTTCCTGGTCATTCATGGACATGCACAGAATGGTGAAAAATTTGAGTCACCCAATTCCACATTCGCAGCTGAGGTCAAACTAGATGGGTGACACTGCCTTATTTCAGCTCTCATGCTATAAATAAGTGTCCTTTTCGTGGTCTATGTAGCGCCCCATTTTTATACTTTTCTGCTTTTTATTGGTGATTTCACTGATTAAAATGGCCTCCACGCATCGTGCTGAAGTGCTGCCTCATGTTCCGAAGTACAGGAAGGCTGCGATGTGTCTTATAGAAGAAACACATGTTTTGATAAGCTTCGTTTACACATGAGGTATAGTGCTGTTGGCCACAAGATCAATGCTAATGAACCAATAACGTATATTAGTGTCTTTACACAGAAACCCACATAAAACAAGGTTACGTATTGATCAGTTCATGCATCTAACCCTGTATTTCCCCTACGTGCAACAGTTCAGTATTTGTTAATTCATTATTCGTGGCAACGTTATAGGACATAACCACCCCAAATAATGAGACTTGACTCTACTTACCACTACCTAAAATGATCTCGTTTAATCTGCGTGCTTAATAGTTGTGAAGTGTGTATCTCCAGCACCAAGGGCCATGCCTGACACACAGTATGTACTCAATAAAGAGTTTTTGAGCTGGATTTACACAACGCAATTATACCTTCGAGTGTTATCCTTTGTTCTTGTCAAGCAGCCACGCTCCCTAACCACAAGAAGGAGCTTCCATAGAAGGTACACAAGGTCATGTCCTCTGAGCTGCCTCTCCTGAGGATGGGTAGGCACCTACCCTTTGTCCTCGAGGACACTTTGCTGAGGGAATGAGGAGAGGGGACAACAGGAACCTGGTGGCCCTGCTGCTGCCAGGTTGTCTGGCCTGCTTGGAGGATACTTTGTGACATTACTGACATCATGACACCACAGGTCTTCTCACCTTTATAAAGGAAATCCAGTCAGCTCTCTTTTTCAAGGCCATCCCAGGTCTTGGCAAATCAAAATTCTCCACTTCAGCTTTCCCAGTATCATAGTCTGGAAATGTTTGCATTCTCTGTTGCTCCATGAAGATGCTATGAAATTTCTGGGAAACCTAAACAGGATTAAGAAGAGAGAAGTAGAGACCAGGAAAAAAGTCTGATTGTAGCCAATTTCAAAAACAGCTACCAATCACCTCTGAAACAGTCTTGGAGTCAAACTAATTCATAAAACATGGCTGACAGTAACATGACCTGAAATGCATATACCTGGGAGGTACATGCATTCAGTCAGCTCATTACCACAATTGTGTATGTTACTTGTTCTGAATATCTGCTCCAAAGATTGGAAATTATGTAAAATATATATATATAATGTGTGTGTGTATATATGTACATATATATATATACATATATATACATATATATATATATATACATATATATATATATATGTATATATATATATATATATATATATATTTATATATATATTTATATGTATTCTGAGCCAGACCTTAAATGGGAAATAAATTGGTCACTGTTGGAAATAAGTTCACTTTTTCTGTCCACCTGGTAAACTAGAAATGTAAGGGTTAAATAAATCCTGTTCCCAGAAGCCTGACCATGATGTTGCTTGGTCAGGATCGATTAAAATTCTTTGGGGTACCTCAGCCAATCTCTTCACATCGCACTTTGAGACTGAAGCTACTACGCTTTCTATGACATAACTCGTTACTGCCAAAATGCAGAGTGTTTCTCCCTCCCTTCTCCAGAGTGGGCCCAGGCCTACTGAACCTATGGTAGTGCCCCCATTATTGCATCATGGCCACACTGTATCATGATTCCTCACTACATTGGAAGTTTCATGAGGGCACAGGCTCTGAATCTCAACCACCTGGTGATGGTCATACAACAATGTGAATGTACTTAATGCCACTTACAAATGGTTAAAATCTTATGTTACACACATACACACACACACACCACACACACACACACACACACACTCACACACAACTTATCACAGTGTTGGCACATGCTAGGGCCTCCACAAAGGTTTCTGGAATAAGACAGCAAGTTCAATGAGTCACAGAACTAAAACTTCTTTCAGTGAATGCTGGTATTTCCCAAGCTGTACTGTCCAATACTGTTGCCCTTAGCCGTGTGCGGCTGTTTTCACATTTAAATGTCAACTCATTCAAATTTAGTTCCTCAGTTGCACTAACCACATTTCAAGTAGTCAACGGCCACATGACAAGTGGTTAACACATTGGACAGCACAGATGCAGACCATAGCTATCAGTGCAGGGAGCTCAGTAAGACAGAGCTAGACTAGGGCTGCAGTGGCAAACTTTTCCTTGAAGGGCCAGATGGTAAAGACATATTTTAGCCATTGCAGACCATATAGTCTCTTTTGCAACTACTCAGTTCTGCTTTTGTAGTGTGAAAGTAATTATAGATAATACGTAAATGAATAGGCATGGCTGTATTCCAGTAAAACTTCATTTTGAAAAAATAGGAGGTGGGCTGCAAAGCTTGGTGACCCTGCTCTAGAGCATTAGAGTATGCCCTGGTATATTAGAATATACCCAAATGTAGCAACTCTTCATACACAAAGAGATTGTAATGTAATTGATTATCTGGGGAGCACATAATACTGTCATAAGGAAATCAAACGTGGAAAGTGTCACCATGTAAAGGGGACAAGTTCTTCTTTGTGAGCAAGTCAGCTTTGTGGGAGGGCTTGGCAGCCTCACATTCTTTTGCTATCATTGATGGTAGTCTACTGGGCTACAATTTATTTTGATTTGTTCCGACTCCTTGGAAACACGATCTTATTCCAGTTCTGGTTTCTGTCTGCCATAATACGTGGTGAGAACGAGGGTAACGATATCCCATAGAAATGCCCTGCTGAAGACAGTGCTGCTGCTGACATGACGAGCAAGGGAAAAGCCAAACACCGTCACCTTCAAAGGAACCAGAGGACATGTCGTACCACTGGTTCCAGAGAGCGTAACAAGTCTGTGTTACATGCTAATAGAAAGAATCCCAATAAAATCACACTGGAACAAATACCAAAGGGAAGTGAAACTTCAAGGTCAAGGAAAATGGTGATAGAGGAGACAGTGGATCCTTCTTATATGAAGAACATTCAAAAACATTCAGATTGACTTCCTGCCTGTTTGGAGCAATCAATTTATTATTTTTATCTAGCAAATATATATGCCTTCAGATATTGTACACCCAGAACTAGAAGAACATCTTTACTGTTGAAACTCTAACTGAAAACTTATAATGAATTTGAAGCTCTCTATACATAATCCTATTTTTCCCTTTACAAAAATTTCAACATGGCTTCTAATAATATAAGCTTTTTTTTTTTTTTTTTTTTTTTACGGTTGTGCCACATTGTGTTTTAGGAGAGCAGACTGCATGACTCTAAAAATCACTACACAACATATACTCTATTGAGTATAAAGCATTTTGGCAACAGGAGAGTTATCGCAACACACTGAGAATTGAAGGGCTTTATGCACCAGACAACTCCACCATGCAAATTTGCCAAATCCTGGCTATGTTCACATCGTCTACTATGGGCTATAACCTACTTTTTTTTTTAAGTTCTTTAGAAAATTAAACCTACAACCCCTCTGGGTTACATATTCCAGGGTGCCATGACTCACTCTTACAGAGTGGAAGTTCAACTGCTAATCTAAATCTCACCTATTACTACTACATTTACTGCTCTAAAAACAATTGTGGCAGTATAAAGATCCAACTTTGTGGCAAAAACTAGGGTTTTCCTTCAGGAACACCTATATTTGTATTAAGAAACAATCTATGAAGTACCATGGAAAAAAGTTCTATTTCCTTAGCAGCGTCCCTTAGCTCCTCCACGTCATACTGGATATTGAAATGGGAGAGCAGAAGCCTCAGCTGGGGTTTCAGTTCTTCTGTTGCTGTTGTGTGTTGGGGCAGGACAAAAGCAGCTTCTGTTCTCATCGGCCCTGAGAAAAATCCAAAATCAAGGGCATTAAGACCAATGAACACCACTCAGGAAGGTAAGTAGGAGAGTCCTTTGAGATAACTGGAGGCAAGGCCTTCTCTGCTGACAGAGAGAGCGGGTCTGCTCCTTGCCCAACCTTGTCTGCCGCACTGTACAGACTGCACCCCACTCGGCCAGGCCTGTCTGAAAAACTCTTGGTGTTGGCCTTCTGGGGGAGGTAGCTAGAGACCCCTAGCCCCCTTCTCACAGCCTGCAAGAGAAACACAACAGGCCCTTTGGGGAATGACTTAGCGGGAGCAGAACTACCTCTGGTCCTTTGTGGCAAACAGAGTATGACTTATAAATTAACCTGCGAATTAGAAGAAGGTGAGAGCCTTTACCTCCTTCCACCTGGCTCACTCCTACTCATCTCTAAGTACCCAGTTTGGACTCCCCTCCTTCAAGACACCTTCTCTGACCGCCTACAACTGGGTTGGTTGCCTCTCCACGTGCACTAGGTACACACCCCAAGCAAATACGTCACTCAGAGTGGACACCAGATCAGATTTCTTAGTCATCTATAACACAGCGTAAGGGCAAGAAGACCATTAAAGTGATTCAGATAAGGAATGTCTTTTAGAATCATGTAATATTAAAAATGAAAGGGATTTTAGAGATCGCTTCATCTGAGAGGTTTACTTTCGAGATGAGTACATTGAGAGCCAAGGAGGTGAGATGACCTAACCTTGCAGGACTGTAGTGAGGCCACACACAGAAACAGGTGTAGACCTCAGTCCTCCCGACTTCAAGTTCATTGCTTTTTTCCCTCTCTCTTAATTTGCCATTTATAAAGATGGAGATAATAATGTCTAAGAGAACTGGTGTTTTTCTTTTTCCATCAGAAAATATCAAGTTAACACGTGTTTATGAAGAAGATAACTTTTTGGTATATACATAGACAAATTTTGAGCAAGATCATGTGACAAAATAGCACATGTGCAAAATCAGAATCCCCTTTCCTCCATATTACCCCAGGGGAAAGAAGACTAATTTCTCACCTGAAATGCTGGTATTCACAGGGCCTGGAGATGCAAAGCCCTGGGGGTCAGGACTGATGTCACTGACATGGGCCTTTTCATTTTCCTGACCAACCTCGGGGACCTCATTGACAGCTGCACTCAGCATATTGGAGATGGGCAGATACTGGAGGGCCTACAGAAGAGCACAACCAAGAGACTGCATGTCAAGTCAGTTCTCACAGAAGCTTCCAGGTTTTAGCTCAGGAGCAGCTCTTGGCTTTGATAGAGGAGGAGGGAGGAAGAGGTGGGACTCAGAAACCTGCCCAGTCATGAGAAGCAAAGTTTGGAGCTGGGAGACATAGTGCTATAGGACCAACTCCAGGCGACCTAAACCTCTAGGCAGGTCTACATTGACGAGCACCCATAATGGCATAATGGACAAGGTGCTGTGGTGGGCACACAAAGGTGAATAAGGCATGGACCAAACTCAATAGCTCACCGTTTACTGGGGGACCCAGATATATGAGCACATAGCTATTATACCATGTGACTGGGGAGCGATGATTCCGAGGTAGACCCCACAGTGACTGATTGGGAAGGGGTGGTGCCAGGGTGACGGCCAGGTTTCTGGTTTGGGGAACTGCATGGTTGGTGGTATCACTGAGATAAGGTCTAGAGGAGTAGGAAAAGATATAGCTGGCAAAACAATCTTTCCAAAGTGGAAATGTCATGATGTCACTCCTTGTTGAAGCCTCCAGCCTGGCTTAGGGCTTCTCCTCTGTGACTCTCTTTACCCTGTGCTTATACTTACTCTATTCTTTCTTATCACATTGTATTTAAGTTGGCTATTTACTGGCCCATTTTCCTACCATCCTGAGACCCAGTTAGTTTTCATTAAAAACTATATGTTCCCTACATGTCCCCAGACATGTACTGGGCATATATTAGACCCTCATTAGACACTGTGGAATACAAACGTGGCTCTGCATTGGAGAGCATAAATCCTGAACAAGACAATGAAAACAACAACTCGTAGAGTGAATGTGAAATAGTACAACAGAGACATCTTTGAGAAAGTTAAATTAATGAAGTGATTTCATTACAGCAAGGTTCCAAAAGAAAGATTTCAAAGGTTTCAAAGAAAAAAGCTAGTGACCCCTTATTTTCCTGTCATTTGTAGGGCAGGTGAAATACCAGAAACTGATGATCCCAAACTAGGGGACAAGTGTGTGACCATCCCGGGAGGGAGCAGTGTCATCACATAACTGTGCTTCATGTACCTGTAGGTAGTGGTGAATAGTCCTGAGTGAGTGTAGGTGACACACTAACCACTTTGTATAAATAGTCAGGTCTTCCTGTGTCACGAGGTTAGGAGGATTGTTTTTTCCCATAAGGAAGTTTTCTTGTGCGACAGACAACCTTTCAGCTCTCTGAAGGGCGTCACTGTACTCCTGCATGATGTACGCAACTTGTTTCTGTTTAAGAGAGAAGCAAAGACAGAACTTGGTTATTTGCAAGCCTTATTTTCTTGTGTCATTTGCTTCCAAGCATTCGGTGATACTGTTTGGGGGGCAAATAAGGGGCTCTTGGAATATAAAAAATATTTTATATTCTGAATTTGACTGACAAGGCAGTGGTCACATTCTTAGGACTTTGAAGGAGAGAGACTCCAGCAAGAAGTCAGTGCGTAAGGATGTTTGGTAACTGGATTTGGGCGCTTAGCTTTTTACCTATAGCAGAGGAGGATAAGTCTATGAACAGAAATTCATTTCCTATTATATAAAGCTTCCTGCAAATCTTAAAAATAGGTACCATTATGTCCTGCCACAGGCAGAATAAGCAAGTAGGTGCACCCATTAGTCCCTTTCCCATCTTTAGTCATGATTTCTAAAACACTGACAAGTTGTACTGTTAGTGAGAATGTAAACTGGCACAGCTATTATGGAAAACAGTATGGAGATTCCTCAAAAAATTAAATATATCTGTGTATATATTTGAGGAAACAAAATCAGTATTACAAAGAGATATCTGTATTCCCATATTCATTGCAGCACTATTCACAATAGCCAAGATATGGACACATGCTAAGAGTCCATTGATGGATGAATGTATAAAGAAAATGTAAATATATAAAGTATATATGAATATATATATATATATATATATATATATATATATATATATATATATATATATATGAATATTATTCAGCCATGAGAAACACGGAACTCCTAATATTTGTAACAACATGGATGAAACTGGAGGACATTATGCTAAGTGAAATAAGTCAGCCAAAGACAAATACTGTACGAGTATAATCTCACTTATATGTGGAATCTGAAAAAAAAAAAGTTGAACTCATAGAAGCAGCGAGTAGAATAGTGATTACCAGGGACTTGGGGATGGGAGGAGAATGGGGAGATGTTGGCCAAAGGGTACAAATTTGCAGTCATGTAGGATGAGTAAGTCTAGAGATCTAATACACATGCATAATGGCTATACTTAATAATAATGCATTGACAAGCTTATTGATCATTTTCTTTCCATTATGAAAAATAGCCCACAGGTTCTATTCACGGGCTTCCTACCTTGTAAAGAGGATAAAGCTGCTCCATGATCTTACTGTGCTGACAAAACCTCTTCCACCTAAGCATGTGTAAATATTTACTCAGGGCCAGCTGGGTAATTCTCTCTGTGTAATACTTTAACAACAATGACAAAAATTAACACTTAGAATACAATTATAATAGGAAAATTGAATTAACTCTTAAGAACACTAACAGTAGGAAAATCAGTCTCTGGTTATTTTAGAAAGATGGATTTTTCTATATGAACATCATAAAAATAAGAAACCTGGCTCAAGATATCATTCAAATTTAAATAAAGCAAGTAGGCATTTCTAAATCTATATGCTCTGTTGCTGACTGAACAGACTGTAGTTTCATTTATCAGGTAGCAAACAATTTCAGCAGTCACATAAAAGCTTGTAAAATTGTCTAAAGCTGAACTTAAAATTTCTTAAAAACTGAAGTTATAAGTCTAAAATACAAAGTACATTACAAGAAAGATTATAGCTTTTAACCTTAGACCAGAACTATTATTTATACTTAAAAGTAGTTAAATAAGCCAACTCTTTTTAAAAATGTTTTATTTCTGATAATAAAAACAATACAGACTATGATGGAATAAGTAGCACCAGACTTATCCTTCCATCATAAACAACTAGAAAATAGGACAAAATACACAAGGTAACTGTTTTCTGATGTGGGACAAGCAATGCAGGACTGTGGTCCTTGAGAGAAAAGAAACAAATGAGATGGCCCTTGGTTTTCTGCCTGAAGAAGGCAATTTCTGAACCACTGAATAGGAAAGGGAATCCTAAGCAGAGCACGTTGGAAATCAGAAAAGAGAAATGAAAGTTTGGGGAGCTAAATCAGCTGGAGTTTGTAGGGCAGAGTGCTGAAGAAGAGGAAGTTATGCAGAAATCTGCATAGAGATCCCTTTGAGTTTTTTGCTATTAAGCTGTACATACAGAGGGTAAAACTCCATGAGGCTGTGCAAATAATAACTGACCAGGGAATTGTAAACTGAAGAGTTCTAAGAGTTCATATAAGGCTAGGAAATAAAAGTGCCAATGAGACAGAGTTGAAGAGTCCTCACTGAACACCTGGAGCATCCAGTGGAAACATCAGAGGGGTCACAATTTAGTAATAGGGTAAACTATTCCTAGAATAAAGGTTACTCTAAACCTGCTCTAACAAAGCTTAAAAATCAAGCCTTGAAAGTATAAAGCTGATCTACAACTTAACTGTCTGCCAGAATAAAGTTGAACACTCTAAAGTAATACAGCATTTAAGAATGTAAAATTCAGCATTTAAGAATGTAAAATTGCAATATCAACGTCCAAAAAAACAATTACTAGACCTGGAAAAAGAAAATATGACCCACAAACAGGAGAAAAATTAACGAAGAAAAACAGACCCAGAAATGGCACCAATGATGAAATTAGCAAACAAGGACTTTAAAAGAGCTATTATTAATATGCTCAGTATGTTCAAAGATTGCGAGGGAAATGTGAACATAATACAGAAAGAAATGAAAAATATAAAAAAAAATTAAATAAAATTTCTAGAAATGAAAAATACAATATATAAAATGAAAACTTTATTGAATAGAACTGACAGCAGATTACAGTGAAGAAGAAAATGTTAGTGAACTTGAAATGTAGCAGTAGAAACTACAAAATGAACCACTGGAGAAAAAAAGACTGAAAAAATATTAACAGAGCCTCAGTGACTTCAGGAACAATATGAAGTGATTCAACATATGCATAATTGGAGTTCCAGAAGGAGGGATAGGAGAAAAAATATATTTGAAAAAATAATGGCTGAAATTTTTTAAAAAATTGACGAAAATGATAAAATCACAATCCAAGAAATTCAACCAACTCCAAGCAAGAGAAACACAAAGAAAACATGATCAAGGAACTTCATAATCAAATTGCTTAAAACCTTTAAGAGAAAATCTTAAAAGCAGCCAGAGACTAAAGGACACACTATGTAAGGAAATGAAAACAATGCAAGCCAGAAGACAACGGAACATCATCTTTAAAGTAATAAAAGAATAAAACTATCAACTTATTAATTCTATTTTGAAACAAACAAACAAACAAACAAAAACCTTTCTAAAATGAAGGCAAATAGAAACTTTTTTGAAAAAACAAATTCTGAGAGAATTGGTCCTTGGCAGATCTGCACTACAGGAAATGTAGTAAGTTCTTTAGGCAGAAGATAAATGATGTCATATAGAAACTTAGACTCTACCAAAGTTTCTCAACCTCAGCACTATTAACATTTGGGACTGAATAATTCTTTGTGGTGAGGGTTATCCTGTGTATTGTCAGATGTTTAGTGGATCCCTGGCCACTACTCATTAGATACCGTTTCACCGAAAATAAGACCTAGTCGGAAAATCAGCTCTACTGAGTCTTTTGGAACAAAAATTAATATAAGACCTCATCTTATTTTACTATAATATAATACTGGGTCTTATATAATATAAAACTGGGTATAACATAACATAACATAACATAACATAACATAACATAACATAACATAACATAACATAACATAACATAACACTGGGTGTAATATAGTATAATACCAGGTCTTATATTAATTTTTGCTCCAAAAGACGCATTAGAGCTGATTGTCTGGCTAGGTCTTATTTTAGGGGAGACACGGTATCAATAGCAACCCACTCCCCTTCCAAACTGTGACAACCAAAACAGTCTCCAGACATTGCCAAATGTCCTCCATCTCCAGCCTTTCTTTCTCTCCAATGGAATCACTGATCCACACAAAGGAACGAAGAATGCCAGAAGTGACAGGGACAAAGAATCCTGGATGAAGATAATGACAATAATTGGAGTTTCAAATAGAATCTCAACATCTTTGGTTTCTTTGTGATGCACTTATTAAGAGTAAATAACAAAGAACTTTAAAAATCAAAACAATATATGCTTATTATAGAAAATTTGGAAAATATATAAAAGAAAAAAGAAGAAATTCATTTTCCTGTCATCCAAAGACAGTGATTAGTAAATTTTGGTCTATGTACTTTAAGTGATTTTTCTGCACATCACTATTATCACACACACACATTTTTAACTAATTATGTAATAACATAAATATTCCTTATGCAAAAAATGTTTAGTGGCAGAACAATATTCTACCAAGTACCACACTGTTTTTCTTAACTCTTTCTCCTATTAGTAGACGTTTTGGCAATTCCAATTTTTTCTCTTTTATTAGTACAATGCTACAATAATAAGTTTATGGAAAATGTTTTCCCCATGTTTTGAGTTATCTTCTTAAGATAAAATTCCAGAAATATCTTTCCTAGGTCAGCTAACAGCTTGCTGAGGACTGAGACTGTCTTAGTCAATGTTGTTCTGCCTTACAGCACCAGCACCAGGAGCAATTCGTAGAAACTTAGTGAATTGTTCAGTGGCTGTAACTAACCTGACCTGAACTACGGCATGGGTCACTAACAAAGAGGAGCATTTACACTATCCCAGTCCTGCAAACCACACAGGCAGAGAAAATCCTACCCTGGCCAGAGGATATACCAGAAAGCCAGCTTTGTTCAGACATTTCTACTAAATTCCAGACGTGTTTTTCAAATTGCAAAATGACTCTTACCTGCAACAGAAGCAAAGGTAAATTTTCAGGAGTGTACTCTCTTCTTAGGCAGCTCTCTAGCTCCCTCTGCATGACATCTGCTTGAATAACAAGTGGCTTTGACTCAGCCACCTGAACCCCGACCCCTCGGCCGGCAACAGAGCGGGCAAAGGGGAAATAAGGAAACAAAATCATCAGCGTTTATGACAGAAAGTGACATAGACTTTCTAACAGCTTTTATACAATACACTATGCAGTTATACCTAAATTTCCAAATAACAAATTTTAACAGCACAAATCAAGGAACCATCAAGTTTAAAACACTACAAAAATCAGATAGCTCCAAAGAAGTAGTGGCCTGCCCTGATCCAGCAGCGAGGGAAGTATTGGGCTGTTTTCACAACCAGTGTCAATAGCATCAGCTGTTTGTTTGCAAAAACAAACTTTGCCTGCAAAGAATTTCCAACAGGTGAACACAATTTAATTTGTTATCGTATTGAAACAGCCCACTCTCTTACTCACCTGTAAAGTTTTCTTTAGAGCCAGTTCTCTTTCTCTTCTATAGTAGGAAATATCCTTTGGTATTCGAACAGAGCTGCAGAAAGGTTTATGCAATAGAGGCTGTAATTATAGAGACTACAATAGATCTGATTATAGGTAGGCCCTGATTGACCTGTAACTTCACAACTGCTCATTTTTAAATAGGTATGTCATATTCCACGGGATTGTTAGGGCCATGTAAGGGTCACATGCTTCTGTCTTAGTCAAGATCTCTCCTGTGAATACCTCATGTTTGCTACACCTTTCCCTGGGCCAGTTCCTCTCCTTGTTCCCACACAAACGTAGTCTTTGCTTCTGTCCCTTCTCTGCCTCCCTGTTTCCAAATCCAGAGGACAAGGAGGGCCATAATGCTGAGCATTCTTCTTTCTCCTGCCTGTGTTTCCTCCAGTAACTTAATCTCTAACCACCATTGTGCTCATCAGACTTTTATCTCATGCTAGTTGACACTAGCAATCAGTATCTTATCATTTAAACAGAATGTTCTTATTTTTATGTTCTTGCTCAGTGATCTGGGGGTGAAAATGACCCTTAAATATCAAACATGAAATACTTTGGAAGCTATTGTAAACAAACTTTCTGCTTCGGAAAAATTCGTTGTCCCTAGGAAACACGTAGCAGAAGTGCCTACTTCAGCAGCTTCATGGACAGCTGTCCAAGCCCAGTCACGGGAAGTTTGTCTGTGCCCCGGGGTCTGACAAGTGGAGACACGAGCAACACAGTTGAGGGTGCCCAATAGGAGGGTGGGACCCTGTGTCTGAAAGAGGGGAGCTCTCCTCATTTGGGGTAAGGTACACCCCAAGCCTTAGCAGCTTCGGGAACATTAAGGGACAGCAACCCTGGTGTATTGCCATTTTCTGAGGATGGGACTGGAACTCATGTGAGAAGCCACCTCAAGATCTGAGGGGGATTGTAGGCAGTTCAGTTTAGGTTAATATTGTTCTTATAGCCCTATCAATCCCCATAGATAAGTTTTAAGGGGGATGAAAATAGACTGCTAATTTGTACACTTGCCAGCAGTTCTCCCCACTGGAGGAAGTGGTCCTGTGAATAGAGAACCAGGCTGACAGTCAAGAGGTCCCGAGCCAGGTGAGCCTAAGCAATCCACGGAGCCATTTGTGTTGAATTCCCAACTGAAGTCAGAGATAATGTCTCCCCTATCTCCGCACATCCTGGCTTTGATGGAAAAAACAAACGAAAAAACGAGGCAAACTATAAAAGGGCCTTGAAAGTAAAAGCATTGATAAATCAAAGGCATAATTTCTGTGATTCCTGGGTACCTGAATCCTGGCTGCAGTCTCATGGAGGTGGAGAAGCAGTAACCAACTAGAAAGGGACCAGCTACTTACTAAACAGAAGAAACCCATTTCTTCCCTGTTCTTCTTGTTCTTTGTCTTCTAGTTCTTTGGCACCCTGGGAGATTGGGTGGAGTCCTGGGTTTAGTCTCCCCAACCAACCCTTTCTTATTCAGATCATATCTTTCCTCTCAGTTAATCTCAAAGTATCTATGAATGACTGAAAAGAGATTGGCGAACATAAGTGGTATGTACATCAGCCCACAAAGAGATTCAGTCATTTGTTCATCAAGCATTGTTCATGCAACAACATACATTCATTCATTTATTCATGCAGCAAACATCTATGAAGCACTTAATAACTACGATGGTCTGGATTTCAGTGGGAAAAATGAGAAAAAGAATGCAAAAAAAAAAGGGGGGGCGGGAGGAAGGAAGAAAGGAGACTAAGGTACAGTTATCCTTCAGTTTTCAATAGATTTTTCAGTCTAGTGGGGAATGAGAACGGTAAAGTGATTATTAGGAGTGGACATTCTCCATTTTCTTTGAACCTAGCACGACACCAGGCAAACAGATGGCGCTCAATAAGTATTTGTTGGATTATTGGAGGAGGAGAGAAATACAGGTATCCAGAGATTTCCCATCACTCTGTCCTAAAAGGGACTTCAGGAGACTTTCTTACTAGAATGTAGAGTGGGAAGCCACTTGCCTGACATTTAAGTTGGAATAATATCAACACAATCTTTACACAGTGTTTTCTAGTTTTCAAAGTGCTTTAACATGCATTATCTCAATTGATCTTCATAAGGTAGGCAGGGTACATATTTTCAACTGCCTTTTTTGAAGAAAGAAACCAAAGTTGAGAGAAATTATAACTTGCACGATTCCATTACCGTTCTACTTCATCACACAATCCTTGTTCTGTTTCACACACCCAAGGGCTTTAAATACTAAATTAGAAAACACACTAAATATTAGTGCTTCAGAATCATCTTTGGAATGAGATACTAATGCACCTACTTACTGCTTCTCCTGATCTTCCTTCTCCACCCCTCACCAACCATGTTGTTTACTCAACTAGTCAACCTAACAGAGTCCTAACAATTGTTCCTCTTGATAAACTGTGGAGGTAACAGGAACAGAGGGATATGAAGATCCAGGACCCATGAGACTTGCCATTCAGGCTACCTTGTTTCTCTAAAAGAATTTAATTGCTGTCATTGGCAGGATTTACCTATAGAATAGCCCCTAATAGAACATCATTTTGCTACCAAATACCTAGCAGTATTTGTTTTGAAATTTCTCATCAAAATCAAGGTCAAGTTCAATTAAAATATTGTTGGAGAAATTTAGATCTCTTTTCATCGGGTGTGATTTGCATGATAGCTTCTGGAAATTTGAGACAATGATATTTGTGCAATGTAAGAGCACTTTTCCATTTTCTTTGGTAGGACATTGCCTCTAAATGCCTTGATAATTCTAAAATATCGGAAAACCTTGTGGGGAGCAGTAAGTCTGAGCTTGAGATAATGACAATTGTCCAAGTAAAAAGAAGAGGGGGGGACTGATGGAGATTATGGGGTGACAATGGGGTTAAAGACCCTAAAGACTATGCCTTCATGCTGCCACTATTTACCTGTAAGTTCGATGAGCTGTTCCCAGAAGGGTCCCCCTTTCTTCTATCTCAAATTTCAGTTCAGTCAATTGCTCAGCCAGCTCTTTCTCCAACATCTGAATCCTTTCTGTGGAAGCAACTTTATAAACTTCATCCATGGTTTGCGTTTACTGTTTTTCTGTATCCCTGAAAAAGAAGAGCACATAGCTTGTGGCTGACTCCCTCCATGACCATTACCCAGTGTATGAAACTTTGGCTACCATTGTCCAAGAAATCATGTCAACTTTGTGGAAATATATGCTGGACTAGACTTTTGTCATTTCTGATTTAATTACCTGAGTAAACAGTGGAGAAACTGTAGATTAGACTCTCCATTGACCATAGGTTGAACAAGTTCACATTCAGAATCGTGTCTGCTCCAGCTTTGACTGTGAGGGTTTATTATAAGAGAATGCATCCCCCCACCCGGCCCCTGTAGTCTTTGTAAAGGCTGTAGCACTAAGTGCTATGAATGGCGGTTACTGCTAACATCTAATGTCACTTCAACTGGAACAGGCAATAGGTGTGCACAGGATCCCCCTACATGCCTAGAACTTTTCTCCAGGAGCCTTACTGAAGCCATGAGCTTCTGACTAGGGAGAATATATTGACAGTGGAGCGCTATCTAACATAATCATGGTCCATGCACTTTTGGGTTTAGAAGAAAATCATAGGTATGCATTTGAATGCATTTTCTTAATTTTGAATGTTTGCATTTGTCATAATGCTTTTGCCATTAAATAAAATAAAACGGTTGATAACCCCTACCCCACCCAGGTCACAGCCTGTCAAATTCAACACAATGTTTAGTAAGTGCTGAGTGTCAATATTCATGACAACATAGATTCACAGAAGGACCCAGAAGGGACTCAGAATTGCAGGGGATTCAGTAGATGATGTATTTTCTGTGCTCCTGCTGCCCTGACCTGTCCTGGACAAGTAGGGGTAAATAAAGTCACTCTTAGGCTACATTAAAGAGGTTTAAAATAGTTAAACCTTCCTTTTTTCCTTTGATATTTCTAAGATTTAAAAAAGTTCTTCCTTTCAGAGATATTTTATTTTCTCAAGTTAATCTGCTGCCGTTTCAACAAGTAATTAAGCTATAGAGACATGTTGTGTAGAGACTTTCTTTGGGAGCCTATTTATTTTAAAATAAATATTAATGGAAACGAGCATCCATGTTCAGTCTAGGCTGTGTGTGAACCTGCTGAGTAATAAATCTGTCATGTTTGGCACACGGCGGAGCTCAAGAAAACGCCCTGTTGTTGTTCCTAGCAAAAGTAAAATGTTATGAAAAACATTTACCCCTTGGCAGTGTCCTTTCAAGTTGGGCAAACAGTGAAACAGCTGCCTTAACAGCTGCATTCCAGCTGGCAGCCGAGAGTGGCCGCAGCACAGACTGGCTGACTCTTCTCCCAAAGGATAGACATTCTGTCTTCATTTGCTGATCAGTTTCAACACTTCACAGCTCAGAAACGAGAACATTTAATCCTGCACCATTTAGCTTGCTACACAGTCAAGTACCGTATTCACAAAATCAACATAAGGAGAGGTCAGTCTTTGACAACATCCATGAAGTGGATCCAACCCAGAGGAATCCATGCCTGCGGAGCACTCATTCTAGCGTTAGAGGCAAATAACTTTATTTTGGGAGGGAGGTGATAGGGTAATTTTCATTTATTGAGCACCTACTCTGTATCAGGCACGCACTGGGCCCTCATTTAAAGTCTCAGAAGAGAGATTCTCAAGAATTGTTTAATAGTGTTTTTAAAAAACAAGTACATGTAATTAACGACTGATTCTAAACAAACAAAAGACCCCCTTTTATACGTTTAAAATGTAGTAAAATCTAAGCTCTAAGAGAAAAATAGATTAGCTTAAAAAGGGTTTGAGAATGTTCAATGGGAGGTTAAAGCAGGCTTTGAGGCTTTGATAAAGTTAAAGTAGGTATATTTAGAAGAGAAACATGTACTGATTAGATTCTGCTAGAAAAATGTATAATGCATGTCAAAAACTTGAAAGTGACGACTGAAAGAATAGAAATGCAACCAGCTTCCTAAACAATTGGGGCTGAGGAGTAGAGATGGGGCTTTTAAATCCAACAGAAGGCAGGAAAAGAGAGAAGAAAGGATGCAAAAAGAATGGTAGAAATAAGTTCAAATATATCAGTAATTATAATAAATGTAAATGCATAAGCCCATCTATCAAACATATAAATCAGCACAGCTTCAAGCGTTTTTAAAGCTGCTAAATTTGGTGATGTGATGTGTACCAAAAGAAAACAGTGACTTTTATTCTAGCAAATGCCAGAATTGAAACTGATAAGCAAGCTGGCCCCATATCACTGTGGGGCAATTCAATCTTCCTCATGAAGATCTGCACGGATAGATACGCTATAACCTCCCTGGGTAAACATGTTTGATGCTTGGTCATCATTGATCATCAAATATTCTTCCTGTGTGCAAATGAAATTTCTCCTCTTTTACATCTCATGCCATATTCTGTAGGGGTAGGGCTAAGAGGTGTTAACAAGAAGACAGTCATTAGTGGTTTAAAGAACAAAATTGTATAAGTGTGTCTAATGTGACGGTGCTGATGTGAGTCATCCAGGGGAGCAGAGCAGTTCTGCTCCACTTGGGCATTCAAGGACCCAGGCTCCTTCCAAGTCAGCTCCACCATCCCCTGGGCATTCTTTGAACAAACACATTAGTGTTTTCTCTTCAGTGTGGCTCTAGAACGTGCCCTTTGGTTGGGTGAGGGGACACATGAGACAGATATATTTGATGGTCTAAATTGAATAACCCAATTCTACTTCTACTTTACTAAGAGTTTTGGTTTATTTTCTTGAATGGACATTAAATTGCATCAAATGCTCCTTCTGCATCTATTGAGATAATCGTGTGATTTTCCTTATTTATTTGTTAATGTGGTGAATTTCAGATTTTCGATTGTTAATCCAAAACTGCTGTCTTGGAATAAACCCCACTTGGTCATGATTTGTTATCTTTTTAAAAAGAAAAGTGGACTCAATTTCCTATGTTGTTTAGAATTTTTGCATTTACGTTCATGAGAGAAATTGGCCTGCTGTTTTCTATAATGCTCTTGTCGGGTTTTCGTATCAAGATTATACTGCCCTCTTTAAAAAAGTTGTGAAGTACTCCCTTCTCTATTTTCTGAAAAAGTCTAAGATTAGCATTATTTGAATTAATTCACTGTGGAACATTTCAGCCTGAAATTTGTTTTTATGGGAAGGTTTTTAAATTACAGATTCATATCTTTAACAGATTATGATTATTCATATTTTCTATTTCTTTTTGTGTTCATTTAATTAAATTTTTTAAAAGAACATTTCATCTAAGTAGACCTTTTTTTGGTGTAAGGTTGTTCATAATATCCTTTTATATTTTAACAGCTTTGTTGAATGCAATTAACCCACTTAAAGTGTACAATTCAGTGATTTTTAGGATAATCATGAAGTTGTACAACCATCACCACAATCCATTTTAGAACATTTTCATCGCCCCCAAAGAAACCCCATATCCATTACCAGTCACTCCCTATCTTTCTCTAAGCCACCCCACTCCCAGCAATAGGCAAACACTAATCTACTTTCTACTTGTATAGATTTACCCATTCTAGAAATTTTATATAAATGGAATTATACAATATGTGGTTTTGTGATTGGCTTCTTTTATTTCATGTTTTCAAGGTTCATCCATGTTTTAGCATGTATCTGTGATCATTCCTTTTTATAGCTGAATAATATTCCATTTTATGGCTATACCACATTTTGTTTATTGGTTTATCACTTGATGGAAATTTGGGTTGTTTCCACTTTTTGGCTATTACAAACAATGCTGCTGTGAACATTCGTGTAACAATTTTTACGAGACTGTTTTCCAAAGCAGCTGTACCATTTCACATTCCCACCTACAATGTATGAAGGTTTCAATTTCTCCACATCCTTGTCAAGACATATCTGTCTTTTTTTATTTAGCCAACTTGGTGATGTGAAGTAGTATCTCATTCTGATTTTGATTTCCATTTCCCTAATGACTAATGATATTAAGCATCTTTTCATGTGCTTATTGGTCATTTATATATCTTGTTTGGAGAAATGTCTTTCCAGATTCTTTGCCTATTTTTAAATTGAATTTTTGGTTTTTGAATTGATGAATTGTAAGAGTTTTTTTTTATATATATTTTTGATACATGTCCTTTATCAGATATGATTTGCAAATATTTTTGCAATCCCATTCTGTGGGTCATCTTTTCACTTTCTTGAGGTCTTTGGAAGTTTTTTTTATCTTTTTAAGATCTACAGGATGTATAGTGCTGTCTCCTTTTACATTCCTGATTTGATAATTTCAGTACTTGCTATTTTATCTTGATCAGTCTTATTAGGGATTTAACAATTTTACCAGACTAATGTGGTCTCAAATTTGGCTTTTTTGGGAAGGGTCCAACACAGGAAAGCTGGCACCTGTAGCCCTACTGTAGGCTACAGGTGAGGTGGGCTCTCTACAGAGACAATGGTGGCTGTCCCTCCATCCCTTGCCTTGAACCAAACAACTCAGTCTTTCCCGGTATGTCTCCGGTGCCCCTTGAGTTTGCTGCCCCTCTGCTGGAACCCAGGGTGAGTGCTTTCAAGCAAGTGAGTGTGTGTGTGGGCCCTTTGAAAGGACATCTGGGTTTTCCAGCTGCCTTCTGTCTCACCAGGATGGACAGATGGAATCCTTGCTGATTTTCGCTGCTAGATGCTGTGGGGACTCCTCTTCCTGGCACAGAACCCCTGGCCTGGATAAGCTGGGACCCCTCAATGTTCAGGGGGACCTACACCACTGAGTGTCTCTACTAGTGTATCTTGGTGTGTCCTCTTCTTTATATCCTTAGTTACAGGGGTTGTGTTCAGCTAGTCTTCTGGTGATTCTCAAGGCTGATTATTCTATAATTTAGTTGTAATTTTAATGTGATCCTGGGAGGCAGCAGGCATAGCATTTACCTATTCCATCATCTTGGACCTTCTTTCCATGGTGTATCTCTTCAATCCTTTTAAATTGTGTCTTTTTGTCTCAAGTCCAGTTTGAAAATCTTTGTCTTTTAATTGGAGCATTTTAGTTCATTTACATTTAATGGGATTGTAGTTATAGTTGGGTTTAAGTGCACAATCTTACTACGCATTTTATTCATTTTATTTTTATATTTGTTCCTTTATTCCTCCCTTTATTACTTTGAATTAATCAGTATCTTTATTATTCTATTTTACCTATTCTACTAGGTTTTTAATTATACCTGCTTGTTTTCTTTTAGTAGTTACCTAGAGCAGTGGTTCTCAAACTTTAGTGCACATCAGAATCACGTAGAGGACTTGTTCAAACACAGATTTCTAGACCCCACCTCTAAATTTTCTGATTTAGTAGGTATGAGGGAAGCCTGAGAATTTTCACTTCTAAGAAAACCCCAGATAGTGCTTGTGCTGCTGGTCAAAGGAACACAGCTTGATAATCACTCCTCTAGATTATAATATTCATCCTTGACTTATTATAGCCTACCTTAAGGCAGACTTTTTTTTTGCCACTGTACAAATAAAAACCTTACAATGAGTTAAGTCCACTTACCTCATTCATACAATTTATATAACTGTTTTTTACTTTAGTTCTACATATAAATGCAATACATTTTATTCTTATTGTTTTGAAAGTCAATTAAAAAAAAGCTTTACCAACATATTTATCTTTTCTGCTGCTCTTCTTTCTTGAAGATCCATACTTCCAATTGAATCAATTTTCCTTTAGTCTAAAGAACTTCCTTTAATGTTTTTTTTTACAATGTGGGTATCATGCTGATGAATTCTCTCAGCTTTTACTTGTCTGAATAAATCTTTTATTTACCATGATTTCTAAAAAATATTTTAATTGGGTAGAAAATTGGGTTTTTTTTTTTTTCTTTCAGCACTTTAAATGCCTCTTCATTGTCTTTTGGCTTCCATAATTTCAGTCAGATAATCAGTCATCTGTCTTACTGTTCCTTTTTTAGAAAGTAATATGTCTTGTTTTCTCTTGCTGCTTTTAAGATTTAAGGGTGTACTATAAGTTGTAAAGATATGGGAGGAAATAGATTTTGTCTTGAGTTATAATACCTGCAATTAATGAACTTGAAAGAAGTATAAAATATATTAACTTATTTTATGAAGTTAGCTAGATGTAAATGAATTGATTCATTAAATTGAGAAAACAGCTGTGAATCCTATTCTATAAAATATAGATGGCATCCAAAAAAAGTAAAACTAGAGTTTGGATTTTCTTTCTATTAAATTGATAAATTGATTTTTGAGTATATGTCTTCTTGGAACAAAAAAGCACTAAAAAGTATTTAGTGCCCAAATAGCAGAGGTTTCTTATATTACTAAAATACTCTTGAGAGCCTAACATTTTGTATTTTGTCATACCCTTGAACTATATTTTTAAACTAAAGTTCCTCATCTTTTTAAAAGTTCCTAATAAATATCATTATTTGAAACTTAGTTTATTTTAAATATTGCCTGTAACCTTTTTTCTTTAGTCACTAAATCATATATTTTCAGCCCCCAAATTCAGAGAAACAGACTCTTACTATATCTTTTACACCAAAATTATCTTTGGGGTCTGCTCATGTATCCTATAAGAGGGATGCTAAAAATAATTAGATATGTTTGGTATATTCCAGATTTTTTATTAGCTCAAAAATACTGTAAAAAAAATACTGTAAAAGTCACACTGCTTATCAAATCCTCAATATGAAAAAACCTTACAAATCAGTAAGAGAAGTTTAAGCTAAGTTAATTACATTTAAGTAAAATGTATTGATATAAATGTAGAATAAAGATAATTTTACAATTGAGTAACTTTCCGGTTGTACAGAAGCATACTCATGTCCATATATAAAGACTGGCAAAACAACTATTTTTTTCTTAATGGTATTTTTAAAGGAATACATATATTTTTTCCAGACAACAATCCTAAAATGTTTTATGGGATAAATTAAAAGAACCTGAAGACTTATTTCTTCCTCTCCGGGTAACTATTGACTAAATCCTTATAAAATGATTATATATTATTTCAGAAAAAAGGATTCCACTGTCCACTATTGTAGTACTGTTGACTATTACAAATTAACCTGAGACATGGAGAGTTGTCATCCACAGACAGTTTCCGCTTTTTCCTTACATTTGCCTAAAGTCCCTCCTATAAGCTACAGACCAGAAACGGAGTCTTCTGGAAGAAACATGAAAAGAATGAAAGCCTTAGTAAATACTTTTACTGTACTCATTACTGTTGGCAGGAAACAGACTTTTCACTATAAATTGATACTAGCATGACAAACAGACACTTGTCAGATTACCAAAAGATAGAGTCTGGATTTCTACAATTCTTTAAATCTAGAAGCAGATGACTTTGTGAAATTGATTGCTTTGCCCCCAAATCAGAAAAACAAGAATTAATTATCTAGGCCAAAATGAGTTACTTATGGCTAATGTTCTATTTCTGATGAACATACAAGAAAAATTCCTTTCTTCTTTTTCAAACTCTCTGTTAGCTACACTTGTATAAACTGGGATGAAACATTCTTTAAATGATATCATGTTCTAACTGACCCTTTGTAATTCAGAAAAAAACTATGAAAATTCTTAATATAGCTTATAAGGAACATTGTTAGGAAAGCATAAAAATAATAATTCTGGAGAAAATGCCAAAAAAATACAAAAGTACTCATAAATGGTAAAAATGGTCAAATGTTATGGTCAAAATGCCTTTACTTAGTTCCTTTACTTTTTATGTACTATTTTGCATATGTTCAATAAAATCTGTTCTTTTTATCTACCAGGCAGTAATTTAAAAATTGCTTTTGTAACCCTGGCCATGCCTCCCATCTTATTAAATTAGGTATGGCAAGCCCATTATTAAACAAGGTCCAAGCAACTTGATCAGGGTGAACTGGATGGTTCTTGGTTCCTGACCGCAGTTTATGGACTGATAAGAGACTTATATCTTACATATAAAAGTAATGACAACCTTATAGACTTTACAAAGTCTCCAGACAAAGTTAACTCTTCCATTTTAGTACCACATGGCTCTAGCTTTATTAACCAGATTACAAGGTCTTTGTGCACTAAGTATCACACTCACACTTTTATAATAAAAACTGACCAAATAAAACAAAACATCAAAATGGTGATGCTGCATCAGAAAATTACTAAGTACATTTATGTGGTCAAAGCCATGTTTGAGGAGTAAATTTGGAGGCCAAATTGACACCTTAACCAGATGGGTGAGCAATGCACATCCAATTCCAGAGTCAGAAAACAACACTATGTAAATAAAGAATGAACACAGCATAAACCTTTCATATTCCAAAGAATGGTCTGGCCCTTGCTCAACTCCCAGGAGGTAACGGCTAAGCCCTCGGAATATCCTGCCTGACAGGAATGTTTTTGTTTACCTGGGGGCCGTAGGCCCTGCCAGATAGTCTATGATTTATGTTGAGGGCCTTGGGCCAAGCAGTATCAGTTTGACCTCTTCAGGGGCTGGAGATGAAAGGTCAGCCACTGGGCAGTCAGTAATGCCTGTGTGATCAACCTACAACAAAAAACCAAGGCTTGGAGGACCACCCCTGTTGGCAACACTCCAAGGATGTCACCACACAATACTGCTAGGAGAATTAAGCGCTGTTTGCAGGACTTCATGGGAAGAGGACAATTGGAAACTCATACCTGGTGTTTCTGTGTCCTGGACTTTGACCTATGTCACCATTTCAGTTGCTGATTTAAATCTGTACCCTTTTGCTGTAACAAACCATACCGCGACTATAATAGATTTTCTGAGTTTTGTTTCCTTTTAGTGAATCTTTGAACATAAAGGTGGTCTTGGAAACCCCTGAAAACACACTTTGCAACCCTGAGATAAAGTAACATTAGCAAAAACAATTACTCTGTCTAGTTCTTGTTCCCCAAGTAAATGAAACCTTGAGTTTTTCCTGTAAGTTATTCTCTAATAAAAACAATTTTATCCCTGACTTTGGAAATGCTGATGCCTGAAGATATGACATCTTTGAAGTAATGACAGCTTTGGATATGACAATTATGTGAGAAAACCGATGTTTTCCACCTTTAAGAGAGTAACTGTAAGCTTGGTGACTTTGATAATTTTGTAGGGTTTTTTTTCTCCGTTAAATACTTCTCATATTTTTAATTTGATAAGGCTGTCCTTCTAAAGCTTGGAGTCTCTTATAAGTCTTTGCATATAAATGCCTTTTCTTTTCTAAATGCTTTAGTCTCTGAGTGGTTTATGTTTTATTTGAGCAGGTGGTAGTTTGAGTCAGTATTTTAGTAAACTGGTTAAGAGAACCAAACTCTACTTTTTGTAGCTATTCATAGAAATACGCAGAAGTAGCCCTGAGAATTATAAATCATAGGTAAATATCCTACTCAAATACCAAAGGCATATCCCTCCTTCTTTTTCAGAGCTATACTGTAAAAGAACAAGGGAAAAAAATTGTTGCGGAAAATTAGGCTTAGGTGCCCAATATTTAAATCATACCATAAAGTATGTAATACTAAAATAAATTCTTCCAAATCTATCAGAGAAGTTATTTACATAAAATCATAGAATAAATTTTTAAAAGGTCAGTTATTTTTTAGATTACAGTGAAAACAGAAATTCATAATATAGAAATAAATTATTTTAACTCTGGTACTGAATTTCCCAGCTTTAAATTTGTAGCTTAGTTTATTTTGGGGAAAATGAAGGTAATAATGCTTTTTATGTTATATTCAAGCATTCAAAATTTAAGATATTAATAGTGCTATTCTCTCACATGTATTACATATTCTGGGTTTAGTTGTCTCTGAAAAAATGCATTTAAGGTACTAAAGACAATTTTTGTTTTGCTAGAAGTTATAAACTATAAAATCATAAATATTCCATGGAATTCTCAGGAGTTTTTAAATGTAATTAAAAATGAGTTTCCTGTGTATCATTATGACTTATGTTTTAAATAACACATTTGTAAAGTTAAAAGGTCTTATAGTGATGAAAAGTGAAATACTTTCCAGTTCAGCAAGAAGATTCTGGACAACTGCCCTGTAAACATTAATCTTATATTTCAGGCAAGAAATGTTTCACTTTCTGTACTAGTACAGTAATAGATTTTTCTAAGAAATACTCTACAAGTCAATATACATTTAATTTTAAGGAAAACTAAGGAAAAAATACCTTACAAGGTTTTTCCGACTTACCCTAAAATTTACTTAATCAGATTAAGCAAAATTAGGTCAAAAGTATATTATTTTAGCTATGACTAGAAGGTCTGGCTCACTTTACAATTCATTTTTCATAAACACTAAAATCTCTTTAACTATGTAAGCAACTTTAATAATTTGTCATGGTGAATAAACTTTAACAAGTGGGTAGAATCCCATTAACATCATTCTAATGTTCACCCTGAGGTACTTCTTCCTATGTTCCGACCATAGTTCAGAGTCGATATGGCCATGAAAAAATATGTTGAACAAGATGCCAAAAGTCACAGAAACACAGCGTCTCAGTTAGGAGTTCCTTTATTTAATGAAGCTGTTTTTCAGGTAAGATATGTATATATTTCACTCACTCATTTAAAAATATTCTATCTGGTCTATTGCTCAGTAAAATGACGTTTATAAAGCGTGCCATGTTGGTGGTATATCAGGTTTTCAGTTTTTTTAGTGCTGTTGACTATTGATGCTCAGACAAATAGGGTTTGTCAAGGGATAAATCTTTGCTCATTTCAGATTTAAGACATGCACATAGTTTTTCACCCACAGATTTCATACCTTTATGAATTTTAAAACTGTCTCAAGCACATGCATAACAAGTTTCTTTCCTAATCCTAGGACCCATACTTGGTTAGATTCAATACAGAGGTAGTAGCTAGATAGCAACAATGGCTGAGGAGTAAGGAGGTCATTTGTTAAGCTATTCATGTTGAATATATTTATTTGTGTTCCCATCAGAAAAGCAACATTTCTCTAATGCAGGTTGACTAGTATTTGAAAAGAGTATTCTATAGGCCAGGAATGTAATGGTATTGATTAGAATAGGATTTGTATCTGCAAAACATACAAAACAGATTTGTAATAGTATTTCTGGATTAAATAGATTGCCACAAACCATAGTAGGGGATTTGGGAGTATTTCTATTTTAAACTGGCTATCTCACTTTCCTCTACAACATCTTTCAAATTCATTCTTCTGAACATTTATTAAGAGCTGACTTTTTCTTCTCCAAATAACATTTAGAACTACATTTTAAATTATAATCCAGTACTCACAAAGTTTCACAAAACACTGACTACCTTCTCTATGTGTGATGCACTCTGATCTTTTCAATGCTATTCTGTCATTTAAAAAATGTTGATAATGACCTACTAAATTGATTTAACAATCCATTAATAGAATATGATCTGCAGTTTAAAAACTACTGACTTTGTCCAACAGATGAAAAAGATGACATATGAGGAAATTGAGTGGCTTAAATTTATAAGGAAAGTGAGTGGCAGTCATTTGCATATTCGGTGCAAGTCAATAGTTGGGCTCTAGAATATAACTTTTCTGTATATTATTTTTCTGTTTTAGTCTAACTTATTATTGCTTGATTTCTAGCCCCCTCACTCTTCACTCCCTTCCTGTTTACTTTAGTTTCCTATTCAGTTTTTCTACTCATGCCTTTGAATTTAACACTGTTTATGTGGACAGTATTAGTTTAAAATTACTAGGTGAAGTGGTATCTTCAATCAACAAACCTATAGAAGACTAGGAGTCCTAGATCAATACTGCCACCAGGTAAAAAAGCAGATGAAAGCTATATAGCAAGACAGAGAATGAAGAAATAGAAACAGGCCAACTTTACCAACAGACGAGAACAAAGATTTGGTAGGCAAACATTTGTTGAGTATCTATTCCATTCCAGTTCTTATACTTCTATGTCACATATTGTTTTCTTCCTTGTATTACATTTACATATGTCTTATCTCCCCTATCAAATTATAAGCAACTGGAAGACAGAATCCATGCATAGTTTGTCTTTGAATCTCCTGTAGAATCTAACACAGTATCTTGAAATCAACAAATAGTTGTTATTAGGGATCGAACTTGCTGAATGAACATGTCAAACACACTAATCTACAAATAAAGAACTACCTTGGCTCTCAAACCTCTTCCTTGTAGCATCATAATACAAAAAAAGCATCATTCTGAGTGCCCACTGTCAGTCCCGTAAATAAACAAGCAATGAAATACTGAAATAACCTTAACCAGTGTTTATGCAAAATATGGTCACATATCTTCGAAAGGTGAAACAGCAGAATAGCTGAACTGGTGCCTGAAACAGCAGTAGTGGACCCAATATGTTCACTCAGATGAGACTATCAAATAAGGTTAATACATTTGCATGAAATAAACTATCAAATTCTTATTGAGCGGCCAGTTATGGGCCAGGTATTGTGCTCGGTGCTGGGCTACAGTGATGAGCAAGAAAGAATTTTGCTCTCAGGGAGCTTTCAGCCTATAGAGAAGACAAATAAATAAACAGTAACAAGCAAGCTTACTAAGTGCAAAGACGGGAGAAATACCTACAAGAGGCATCTAGGCTAGATTTGGGAGAAGGCAGGGATGTGAAGCGGAGGCTTAAAGAGGGCTTCTTAGAGGAAGCAATAAATTGAGACCTGGAGAATGAGAGACAGCTAGATGAGCAAAATTTAGGCAGAGAGTCTGATGGATAACTTTACCCTTATTTTGAAAGATTCCAGAAAGCTGATTCTATCATTCACAGAACTTTTTACCTTCCTTTGATAATTGATAATGCCCAACATTCCTCTTCCAACTGCCTACCCTGGATCCAGTCTCCCAACATTACAGACTGTTGAACTGGTCATTAACCAGTCTTATATTGTCACGAAACTGCCTCAGAGCATAAAGTAACAAGAGATGAATTTGCTTCTCCACTATTTTCTACTAAAACTGTTGAACACATGGGTGAATACAATGGAACATGCATATATAATAATAAACAAATTTCTGCGGTGGGGGTATGCTCATTTATAATTCTGATTGCCTAGGACATCTAGTAGGATCTTGCACCAAATGAGAATTCAATGACTATACCAATAAAGAGATCACAACCCCAAACACCTACCTGATTCTTTAAGTAAACAATTAATCTCTATCTAGAATAAAAACAAACTCTGGTCTAGACAATATTTTAAAACTGTAATAATTTTATGGCTAATTCTTCTTATATAATAATATACAAAAAAAGAATTAAAGGAGGAAAATGACATGAAAATAAGTATATAGGTTATGAAGATAATGGCTAAGGCATTTGCAAGGCCTATTTAATTACCAAGAAGTAAATTTATTTTCAGATCAGTGACAGTGAATATTATTTTAATTTATCTTCATTTTGCTTTAATTAAAAGGTGCCATGGCACCCATAAAGAGTTGTTTGTTTGTTTTGTTGTTTTTAATCTTACAGATGCTATTATGCTGTAGAGAGGCTTGTCTTGTTGTACATCTGGAAGTCAGCTTGTACTTATCTAAACCTCACATAGAATTAAATATTCTTAATAGTTACAGCTTTAGTTAGAGCTGAACAGAGTTCCAGGAAACCCCATTAGGAGTTTCACTATGTACTCTACACTAACAATGGCAGCTGCTGTATTTTTGGCCATGGTGAGCACAACTTCCATTGCGCATGACCAATCGGCCTTTGCCCCTTAGTTTGATTTCTCACATTACAAGTCAAAATTTAATTTAAATTTTTGATATCTTATCATAGACTAAGATTACTACTTTATAGTTAAAATTATATTTTTAAAGAAGGCTATACAAAAAGCTCAAAAATATTTTTAAAGTACACCATCCCAGCTAGCTAGCTCAGTATATTAAGCATCCCCATTAATTTTATACTGCTACAACCTGAGCATTTCCCTTCCACCCTCCTAGCTTTAGCTACAAGCTAATAAAAATGGCTGGGTTGCCAATGACCAAAACAAATACAGTTAATTCAAGATTCCAACTCTTATTTCCAGGATTAGAATATTCACAATACCTGTTTTTTAAACACTCGAACGTTCTAGTTTCACAGTTTCATCAAAGTTGAGACTTGTTTTGGCTAGAAAGTTCTAATTTTACTTTTTTTCGATTTCTGATTAAATAAAAACCAAACAAACCTGCTTTTCACTTAAGTGAACAAAATCAATGATATCCTACCGAGTTTCTGCTAGGCAGAGCACAGGTGCAGGGTTGCTATAGCAACTCTTGTACACTGACCAGATTGCCCCGTCCAGGAAGGAAATCGTTTGCTCCACCCGCTGAGGGTGGAGTCAAAGGCTCTGGCAAGCAGCCATCTGTGAGAAGAGACAAATTTTCAGTTTAGTAGCTGTGATGGAGCAACATTCTTTATTGTCTCACAGTAAGAAATGTCACCCCAATGACCAAAACAGACCACGGACCAAGTTGCTGTGTGTGATTATGTATTTCTGCACCATGGTAGGGCTGTTTTCTTTAACCCCTTCTACTAGAAACCTGAGCCAGGGAACAAGCCAAAACGAATTTCCTCTCAGTTACACACACAAAAAAAAAAAAAAAGAAAAAAAGAAAAAGACAAAAAGGAACACCCCACCAAAAAAAAAACCAAAAAAAAAAAACCAGACTAATAAATTAGAATATTCTCACTTTTATGAAGAATACATTTCAACTCTTGCTTTCAGGCTTTAAACTTTTGTAAACTTAGATTCTTGACAAAATTTTTTTTGGGGCCACTCAAATTTAACATTTACTTTTTACTCAGTGCCAGCCCTTCTGTCAGGTGCTTTAACATGCTATTTCACATACTCCTCACAGCAACCCTGTGAGGTAGGTAGTAATATAATCCCCATCCTACAAATGAAAAACGGAAACTTCAAAAAGTTATTTGATTGTTCAAATTACTAAATCATGGAGTCACAATTTGAACACAGGTCTCCTAATTCTAAAGTCCTGTTTTTCCTACCACATTACATTGATTTTGCAAGAAAATTCTAAATTCTTAACTGAAATATTCAAGTGTTACTAAAATGACATTAAATTTTTTAAATTTTGTTTTAAAAATACATTTTCACAAGTAATGACTTCACTACTGATAAACTAAATACATTCAGCCATCTTCTTAAGTGCATAGAAAACAAAACAAAAAGATAGGGTTGCATTAAGGTCCTGGTGATTTCTTTTGCTAAGTGTAAACTATAGAACTCACATTCTTAGGCAGGTCTGAGATGGCAGATTAGGTACATGCTAAGACTATTGCATCCCAAAATCACACCTGGGATTACAAATAAATTATAGAACAATCAACCTCAAAAATCATCTTTAGGCTAACTGAATAGAACCCCTGTAAATAAGGATAAAGAGGCCACATTGAGGCGGGTAAGAGTGGGGGAGACACAAAGCAGGCTGACCCCAAGCCCATGGGTGGTGGCTGAACACCAGGACGGACACCTCAGTGGCCCTCCAGAAGAGGGAGGGGTCCAAGCCCCAAACCAGGCTCCCCAGCCCAGAGGTCCTGAGCTGGGCAGAGGACTACCCTTGTGAAAATCAACAAGGACTCTGCCTGCCTGTCCTGGTGGGCCGGAGGGCGGCTAGAACCCCAGACACCCTTATAGAGCGCATACACAGACTCACTCACTTGCAAACACTCACCTGACCTCTGGTGGAGGGGCGGCAGCTTGGGAGGCCCAGGAATGTGCAGGGAAGGGCTAAGTTGTGTGGCTTCTGAGCAGGAGCTGGAGGGACAGAAGCCATTGTTGTCCCTGTGTGGAGCTTGACACACGTGTGACCTACAGGAGGGTGCTGTCTTCTCAGTGTTAGGCCTGCCCCCAAAGGGCCAAGTCAGGGACCAAATTGCTCTGGTGCAATCTGTGCATGTGTACCACCGTGGTGACACTCTTGGTGCCCACCCCCCACATAGCTGGTGCTATATGCCCTGGGATACTTTTTTTTTTTTTTCAATTTTATTGGGGAATATTGGGGAACAGTGTGTTTTTTCAGGGCCCATCAGCTCCAAGTCATTTTCCTTCAATCTAGTTGTGGAGGGCGCAGCTCAGCTCCAAGTCCAGTTGCTGTTTTCAATCTTTAGTTTCAGGGGGTGCACCCCACCATCCCATGCGGATATTGAACTGGCAACCTTGTTGAGAGCTTGCTCTCTAACCAACTGAGCCATCCAGCTGCCCCTCGCCCAGGACACTCTTGACTGCTGGGCTGCTAGCATCGTCCCACAGACTGTAGAAGCCTTTTCTCCAGGCTACAGGCCCTTGTGGCCCGAGAAACATTTGCTGGTGGGTAGTAACCCAAGACCTGCGTCATATCTCTTGGGTAGGTTTTGGGAGCCTGAGATGGGTGGTGGCTGGCCGTAGTGTTCTCAGGGCATTTCTGAGGGGTGGTCACAGGCCCAGCACCAATGCAGAAGCCAAGACTGCGTTGACTTTGTGGAAACAACCAACCACACCCCTTAGCTCCCTGGAACACTGCCCTGCCCACCTAGAGCTGCATTGCCAGGGGCACTCTGGGTGCCTGGGTGGTTGACCCCACCCCACAAGCTGTCAAGGACTTTTACAGCAATGGACAGCCGGGAGATTTTGGTGGGGCACAGTGACCCAAAACCTGAGCCGTAACCACTCTTAGTCAGCTCTCAGGAATTGGCGAGCTGAGGCAAACGGTGGCTAGCTGCATTTTGCAACGTGGTCACAGGCTGGGCACTGGCATAAGAAATGAATCTGCACTAACTTTGTAAAAACCACTGGCCACATCTTGTGACTCCCTTGGACTCCACCCTGCCCAGCTACTGCTGCACGACTGAGGGCACTCTCAACAGGCCAACCAGCCCAGCCCGCACACCTAAGGAGGCTCTTTCAATGGATGGGCCTTGCAGGCAGCAGGGGGGTAGCGATAGGCCTTTTGCTAAACTTCCTCAGGTCCACTATTGGTGGCAGCTGGCCTCAGTTCACAGTGAGGCCACCGCCATATATCCAGGTCTAGCACAGGCAGCAGCCAACCACATATAGCTTTGTGGCTTCTATCAGGTAGCCTCGGCTGGTAACGGGCAAGGCTGAAATTAGCCTGCATGGGAGCCCCTCCCAAGAGACACCAAAAACATCCAGAGGCCAGCCTCAGAAAACTACCTGGTTAGCCCCACAAGCAGCACACCCAAAGTGGGGGGTCTCAATAGGCACAAGAGCCTATGTGGGTGAATCCTCTTCTGAGGGGTCAGCCCCCACACAGCAGCTCACACACAGTGGGCATAGCCAATTCTTGCAGCTAGCCTGAGAGTCAGTCCCACCTACTGATGCATCGAAAGCAATCAAGGTTCAACTATAACAAAACACACACCACACACTCAAGGGACACCCCTGGAACATGCACAGGAAATCAGGGAAACTGAGCCATTGGACTACACAGGATACATACTACGTAAGTCCACCCAGCAAAGACTGAGACATAGGAGATCTACTTAATACATAGAATCAGACACAGAGCACAGCCAGAATGAAGAAACAAAGAAACATGTCCCGAATAAAAGAACAGGGGAAACCTCCAGAAACAGAACTGAATGAAAATGAGGTAACCAACGTACAAGAGACAAGTTTAAAACATTGATTATAAAAATGCATAAGTGAGAATTTCAACAAATAGTAAGCACAAAGCATAGTAAGCATAAAGGACACAGAGTAACAGCTATATACGATGTCAGAGGGGTAGCAGACAGGGGGTGGGGTGTTATCACTTTGTGCGGGTATAAATATCTAACTATTAAATTGTTTTGTACACCTGAAACTAACAACAAAAAACACATAGAAACCATAAACAAGAACTAATCAGAAATAAATACAATAACTGAAATGAAGAATACATTAGAAGGAATCAACAGATTAGATGAAGCAGAGGATCTAATCAGCGATTTAGAAGACAAAGTAGTAGAAAACACCCGACTGGAACAACAAAAAGGAAAAAAGAATAAAAAACAATGAAGATAGTTTAAGGGATCTGTGGGACATCAAGTATAACAACATTCACATCATAAGAATACCAGATGGAGAAGAGAGAGAGCAAGGGATCAAGAACCTATTTGAAGAAATAATGCCTGAAAACTTCTCTAACCTGGTGAAGGACATAGACATACAAGCCCAGGAAGTAGAGAGAGTCCCAAACAAGATGAACCCAAACAGTCCCACACCAAAACACATAATAATTAAAATGGCAAAGGTTAAAGACAAAGAGAGAATCCTAAAAGCAGAAAAAAAAAAAAAAAAAGACAACTAATTATTTATAAGGGAGCTCACGTAAGACTATCAGCTGATTTCTCAACAGAAATTTTGCAGGCCAGAAGGAAGTCACAGGAAATATTTATTCAAAGGGATGGAAAGCAAGGGCCTAAAACCAAAACTACTCTATCAAGTAAGGTGATCATTTAAAATTGAAGGAGAGAAACAGAGCATCTAAAACAAGAAAAAGCTAAAGGCATTCATTACCACCAAGCCAGTATTACAAGAAATGTTAAAAGAACTTCTTTAAGCATAAGAAAGGAGCAAAAACCTAATGAAGATTAAAAATATGAGTAATAAAATGGCAATAAATCTGTACCTATCGATAATCATTTTAAATGTAAATGGATTAAATGCTCCAAACAAAAGACAACAGGTAGCTGCGTGGATAAGAAAACAAGACCCATGCATATTCTGTTTACAAGAGACCCACCTCATATCAAAAGACACACAGGGACTAAAAGGGATGGAAAAAAATATTTCATACAAATGGAAATGAAAAAATCTGAAGTAGGAGTACTTACATCGAACAAAACAGAATTTAAAACAGGCTATATTAAGAGACAAAGGACATTACATAATAAAGGGATCAATCCAACAAGAGGACATCATCCTAGTAAACATCTATGCACCTAATACAGGAACATCTAAATATATAAAGCAAATATCGAATGACATAAAAACAGAGATCAACAGTAACACAGAGTAGGAGACTTTTCCCCCCCTTTTCCCAGCCTCCGGTTCAAGCCTTTGTTTCAGTCTAGTTGTGTAGGCCATAGCTCCCTGGCCTTATGAGCCTTGCGCTCCCCCCACCCCATCTGAGGTAGTCGGTGGCATCGTCGATCAGCAGCTATCGCCGGCTGCCCAATGCTCACACTGCCTGCCGGCTATCATGCTGGCAACCAGCTGCTCATGGCGGCACACGGTAGCCCATGGCAGCACACAGTAGCCCAAGGCAACACACAGCAATTGCTGGCTGCTGGTCACTCAATGCTGGCCACCGGCCGCTCATGGCAGCACACGGTAGCCCATGGCAGCACACAGCAGCCCACGGCAGCTCATACTAACCGCCAGCTGCTCACAGCAGCCCAGCTCCAGGGAGAGCCATTGTTCACAAGCTTCGCTGTAGAGGGCACAGCTCACTGGCCCATGTGGGAATCAAACCGGTGGCCTTCGGTGTTAGGAGCATGGCATTCCAACCACCAGAGCCACCAGGCCAGCCCAGAGTAGGAGACTTTAACACCCCACTGACACCAGTGGACAGATCTTCCAGACAGAAAATCAACAAAGAAACAGTGGCCTTAAATGACACACTAGATTTCTAGCTATGAAACTAGAAATCAATTACAAGAAAAAAAACTGGAAAACACAAAAACACATGGAGAGTAAATAACATGCAACTAAAGAATGAATGGGTCAACAATGAGATGAAGGAAGAAATCAAAAGACACCTTGAGACAAACGAAAATGAAAACACAACCCAAAATCTATGGGACATAGTGAAAGCAGTCCTAAGAGGGAAATTCATAGCAATGCAGGCCTACCTTCAGAAATAAGAAAAATCTCAAATCAACAGTCTTTGCATCTAAGGGAATTGGAAAAAGAACACCAAACAATGCCCCCAGCGAGTATAATGAAGGCAATAATAAAGATCAGAGCAGAAAAAAGCGAAACAGGGACAAAAAAAAAAAAAAAAAAAATCAATGAAACCAAGGGCTGGTTCTTTGAAAAAATAAACAAAAGTGACAAACCTTTAATGAGACTCATCAATTAAAAAAAGAGAGGATCCAAATAAAAATCAGAAATGAAAGAGAAGTGACAACAGACACTACAGAAATACAAAAATTTTAAGAAAATATTATAAGCAACTATATGCCAACAAATTGGACAATCTGGAAGAAATGGATAAATTCCTAAAAGCATACGATCTTCCAAGGCTGAATCAAGAAGAAACAGAAAACCTGAAAAGACTGATTATATGAAAACAATTGAAACAGTAATTAACAAGCCTCCAACAGATAAAAGTCCTGGACCAGATAGCTTCACAGCTGAATTTTACCGAACATTCACAAAAGAATTAACACCTATTCTCCTCAAACTATTCCAAAAAATCCATGAGGAGAGAAGGCTCCCTAGCTCATTTTACAGGGCCACCATTACCATGGTTCCAAAACCAGACAAGGACATTACAAAAAAAGAAAACTATAGGTTGATATCCTTAATGAACACATGCAAAAATCCTCAAAATATTAGCAAACTAAATTCAAGAATACATTAAAAAGATCATACACCACGAGCAAATGAGATTCATTCCCGGTATGCAAGGTTGGTTCAATATCCACAAATCAATTAATGTGATACATCACATAAGCAAAATTAAAATTAAAATCATATGGTCATATTAACAAATGTAGAAAAAGCATTTGACAAAATCCAGCATCTGTTTGGATAAAAACTCTCAGCAAAGTGTAAATAGAGGGAACGAATCTCAACATAATAAAGGCCATATATGAAAAACCCACAGCTAATACTGGGGATGCCAAAAAAATGTATACACATTTTAAAAGATATTATCTATGCTCAAGCAGTAGTTCGCCATAATCAGAAGTGTCTGGACGCTGATGGTAACCACTTTGAGCACCTCTTGCAATTGCAGCAGTCAAAGGTGACTTGTATTCATCTTTTGTTATTGATATATATTGAGTATTACAATTAACAGAGTTTTTTCCTTTCTTAAAATGTGTATACATTTTTTTGGTACCCTCTGTATATTCAATGGGAAAAAACTAAAACCATTCCCCTTAAGATCGGGAACAAGACAAGGATGCCCTCTCATCACTTTTATTCGACATAGTACTGAAAGTTCTAGCCACAGCAATCAGACAAGAAAAAGAAATAAAAAGCATACAAATGGGAAGGGAAGAAGTAAAAATGTCATAATTTGCAGAGGACATGATACTATATATAGAGAACCCCAAAGATTCTACAAAAAACAAACACACAAACTATTAGAACTGATACATGAATTTAGTAAAGTAGCAGGATACAAAATTAATATTCAGAAATTGGTTGCATTTTTATACACCAATAACAAACTATCAAAAAGAAAAATTAAGAAAACAATTCCATTTACAATTGCTTTAAAAAATATATAAAGTACTTAGGAATAAACAAATTAAAGGAAGTAAGAGACCTGTATTGAGAAAATTATATGACACTGAAGAGACAAATTAAAGAAGATACAAATAAATGGGAATATATACCATGCTCAAGGATAGGAAGAATATAGTTAAAATGTCCATGTTACTCCAAGCAATATATAGATTCAACTCAATCCTTATCAAAATACTTATGGCATTTCTCAAATAACTAGAACAAATAATCCTAAAATGTATATGGAACCATGAAAGATCCCGAATAAGTACAGCAATCCTGAGAAATAAGGACAAAGCTGGAGGTATAACACTACCAGATATCAAATTATACTACAAGGCCATAGTAATCAAAACAGCATGGTATTGGCATTAAAAACAGACACAAAGATCAAATGAACAGAATAGAGCTCAGAAATAAATCCATGCATCATTTAATCTATGACAAAGGAAGCAAGAATTTACACTGTGGTAAACACAGTCTATTTAATAAATGGTGCTGGGAAAACTGGACAGATACATGCAAAAATACCTGAAACTGGATCACCTTCTTATGCCATATACAAGAATAAACTGAAAATGGATTAGATTTAAATGTAAAACCCAAAATAATAAAACTTCTAGTAGAAAATACAGGAAATAAACTCTCAAACATTATCCTTACTGATATTTTTACTGATGTATCTCCTTGGGCAAAGGAAACAAAAGGAAAAAACAAACAGGACTACATCAAATTAAAAAGTGTTTGCAAAGCAAAGGAAACCACCAACAAAACAAAAAGACATCCTACTGAATGGGAGAAGATATCTGCTAATGATACATCTGATAAGGGGCTAATATCCAAAATTTATTAAAAAACTCATACAACACCAAAAAAACAAAAAAACAAATAATCCAATTAAAACATGGGCAGAGGACTTGAATAGACATTTCTCCAGAGGACATACAGATGGCCAACAGACATTTAAAAAGATGCACAACATCACTAATCATCAGAGAAATGCAAATAAAAACCACAGTGAGATACCACCTCACTCCCATCAAAATGGCTGTCATCCATAAATCAACAAGACTGGTGAGGGTGTGGAGAAAAGGGAACCCTCGGCGCACTGTTGGTGGGATTGAAAATTGGTGCAGCCACTACAAAAAACAGTATGGAGATTCATCAAAAAATTAAAAATAGAACTACCTTATGATCTAGCAATTCCACCCCTGGGAATTTATCCAAAGAAATCCAAAACATTAATGCGAAAAAATACATACACCTCTTTGCTGCAGCACTATTCACAATAGTCAAGATATGGAACCAATCGACATGCACATCAATAGATGATTGTTTAAAGTAAGTGTTGTACATTTATACAATGGAGTATTACTCTGCCATAAAAAAGAATGAAATCTTACCATTTGCGACAACATGGATGAACATAGAGGACATTATGCTAAGTGAAATGTCAGACGGAGAAAAACAAATGCCATATGATCTCACTTACATGTGGAATCTAAAGAACAGAATAAACAAACAAACCAAACAGAAATAGACTCAGAGATATGGGGGGGGGGGAACTGATGGTTGCTAGATGGGAGGCGTGGAGTTGGGGAAGGTAAAAGATTAGAAAGCACAAATTACCGGTAGTAGTCACAATATTGCCATGGGGATATGAAACAGTTTGAGGAATATAATCAATAATGTTGTGAAGATTATGTAGGGTGCCAGATGAGCACTGGACTTATTAGGGAGACCACTTCATAGACTGTGTAGATGCCTGACCACTACACTGTACACCTGAGGCTGAAGTTGAATAATATTGAATGTCGACTATAATTAAACACACACACACACACATATCATATATCATGTATATTTTGTATCTCTCTCTATACACACATACACACACACACACATTCACGGGATGTGGAGTACAGCATACAGCACAGGGAATATAGTCAATGGAACTGTAACAGCTATATACAATGTAAGTGGGGTACTAGAGTAGTAGATTGGGGAGTTATCACTTTGTGAGGGGTGTAAATGTCTGTTACAATGTTTTGTACACCTGAAATTAATTTAAAATAAAAAGGAACTCACATTCTTGAGAATGAAAGACAAAGTAGAAACTGAGGTGAGGAAACTTAGTTTAGATGAAGCACTCTGTGTAACATCTCTGGGGCTGAAGGAGTTGCTAGAGGGTCAGGGAGTGAAAGTGGAAGGACAAATGTAGTTTAAACCAGATGGAGAGAAACTTGTATCTCTGCCATTAGTTATTTTCAAGGACAATTCCAAGTCTCAACCTGCCCATTTTCAGTCATCTCCTCACTTCAGGTATGGAAAGGTCTAACACAGAACATCTCTCACTGAGAATGAATCATAGTTCTCCCTACTCCCCTCCTCAAAAGGACCATAATTAACCCTTTTCCTACACACCCTTTCAGGGAATTTCCTAGGAGGACATAGGACTGTCTTTTAAAATTGCTCTTCTTAGCTTCCCAGGGTCTTGACCAAAAATTCTTTCACACCTATAGCTTGAATATTCCCCCAGCTGTGGATTCAGTAAGGATGTCCCTTCAATTCTGTCCCTTTGGAATCACCATCTCCTAAACTGCTATCCTATCTTCTGAGTTCCTTACTTCTATTACACTTTTTCTGTCAGCTTTCTATTCTTACTTTAGTTGATGATTCCAATTCTCTAGTTGCCCTAAAGGATTTCAGTAAGGAACCAAAAAAGTTCAGAAGAGTTGTACTAATTTCCAATGGCTTCTGGAAAGATAGGTCAGAAAGTGTAAATTTATTATAAAGCCTACACACACAAAGAAATCTCTTATTACATCATTGATTTAAAAATATAAAAAATAAGACTGTACCATATTTCCCTGAATTTTTTGCTGGATGAGGAAGTGAAATGTCCAACTTCTTCCTGTACTTTCTTATATATATATAAAATGCAAAAACTAAAAGTTATCGAAATCGTAGTTGTAAAACTAGATTTGTAAAAGAGAATGGGAATAGCAGAGGAAAGCTTCTGTAGCTGACTTGTCATCTAAATATTAAGTGCGTTATTATTTGTAATTGTCATACAATCTTGGGCTAAAGGCCTGTTTACAAAGCTTTTCCCTTTCCAAAAACAAAAAACATTTCATAGCTCTAAAACAAGATAGGGAGGAAGTACTAGCAAAGTTAAAAGACCTTTCCATACTCTGTTTATTTTGTGTTGGTTCTTAAGGGTACAAGCCTACTAAATGAAAAAGTGGAATGGTACTTCAAATGGTATTTCAAATTTAACTCAACTTTAAATACCATCAATCCAGTGTACTTTCTTAGATTTGGCTTAAGATATCTAAAAATTGAACCATGTTTCTAAAATATGGTGAGATTAGGTATGTCAGTCAATAAGAAAAACAAAAAAGCAATCATTTATTATTTGAGACTCTGAGGAGGTAATTAGGCATTAATTAAAAAGTACTACAATTTGATACTTTATAGAAGCTGGAAACATAATTCAAAATTTCATAAAGGTATATTAAATTAAAACCACTTTAGACAATTTAAGATTTCACTGACAAAGTTCATTTAAGGTGACAGTTTTGCTACTGTGTTACTGTTCCCACATGATATCATCTCTTCTCAGTTTCATTTGAAGATTATGGACTCGTATTGGATGAAAGTTGCTGTTCTTCTGAAGAGAGTTAGTTAGCAAACATTTTCTGGGGCTATTTTTTATGTTCTTTGATCCTTTAGGGTTGCTGTCTTCTTGTTGAATACCTGAAGCATCACTCATCTTTGAGTTTTGAAATTTTTGCTGCAGTTTACGGACCTGGAGAGAAAAAAAAAAATCTAACATTTTAGTCAAAAACACTAAAAATATACCCTCCAATTGATGGACTGGATTGATAGTTTAAAGATTACATGAAATGAAAAAGCTCTTAAGTTTTTATTTATTGAATACCTATTATAGGCCTAACACTGTGCTAGTCAGATAGAAATATAATGAATAAAACAATCTCTGCTCTCAAGGAGCTTATTGCTATTATTAGTGAAAGAAAACCATATATGTCACAATTGGAGAACAATTCAAGCCAGGATAACTTTGAGTAGGACAAAAACTGTATATTTGAGAAGGCCAAAGTAGGACAGGATCAATGTGCACTGAGAAAGCTGAGGGGACGGTTTATGGAGGATATGAAATGGGTGAAAACTACAGAACAGAGAGGAGAAGGACCTTCTAGGTAATATTAACAGCAAAGATTTGGTGCGAGGAATGAACATCAAGTTTACAGAGTTGAATATATATAGTTTTTTTTCTTTACTAAAATATAGTATTTGCGAATTTAAAGACTACTGGATGCGAGTAACAACAACAAAACAAAAGTCAAGGGTATTCCCTTGTATCATTGACAAGTGATGATCGGATAGACAGAATTAAACTAAACCTATCAACAAGCCAAAAGCCATTTCTCCCAAGTCTAGTCCATTACTTAGACTATTTCACTTATGCATAGGCCTAATTGGTAGAGCTGATCCAGATATTGGCTAAGTACCTGGTGGTATTCTATCTGTGTAAGGCCATCTTAATTACAGACATTAAATTTATCGTGATAAAACACTCAAAAATTTATACTGCTACAGCTATTATGGAATAGAAATATTTTTCAAAATCTAATGTACAGACTGCCTAAATTTTAAAAATATGACTACTCTTCAATTCCATTCAAGGTTCTCCCATGCGATTCTAAGAATGTGCACAAGTTATATAATCTTCACCCTAATACAATCATACAAACATTTTTACTTACCATAACCTTAAAAGCCAGTAAAATAAAAATATTTGCTTCAAAACTTTCATTTTCTTCTTTCTTTCTTTATTGGCCATAGCATAATGAAGGCAGGCTACATCCTTCATTACTGTCTTATCAAAGTGGGGGAAGCTTAATTGTGAGCTTAATCTATCACCAGTTTATACAAATATTGATTACTACATGGGCAGATAGCTAGCTACATAATGTCACTTGAAGGTTCCTGGAAAGATTCCCGCTGCCTTCTGCTCCAGCAATGTAGTAATCCCAATAATCCAAGCTATTGGGTCATTGCCTTGGGATAAAATATTATAATATTCCATGATTCCTTTGTTAAAATATTAAAATTGTTATGCCATTCTTAGTTATTAAGAATTCACAAGCGAGGATGGAGGCCCCCTCACCACCTCACTACAGCTAGCTGAACACAGGTCTTCAGAGAACGCAACACAGCACAGCTTGTTCTGGGAAAGTGAAAATAGTGGTTTTAGAATTGGGAGACTACTTAAGGACCCAGATTTATGTATGGTACTGAATTAGGGACTTATCAACATAAGGGGCTTCATTTAGGCATTTAGGGGAGGGAGGGATAAGGGGGAAAGAATGCTGAAAGGGTAACTGAGAGCCCTGCAAAGCAAATTTAGACTACCTCACAATTTTCCCAAAGACATTTCTGAACACATTATCTAAACCCCTTTCTCCCTTTTGATTATATTATCTTCAAGAGTTATGTAAGAGGCCATATTATTCCAATGGAACAGATGACTCTATAATAGCCTAAATGACTTGTCTGTCATCTTTTCACTAAGTCACATGTACAGTCCTCAAATTTGAAAGGTCATATAGAGATATAACAAAGGAATCCATGTATATTATCTTTTCATTAAAATCTTTTACTAAAGCCTTCTTACACTGTCTTGATGCTTCATCAGTTTGGAAATTTGTTCTCCTTTAATTTCCATTTTCTTTACTAAATGTTCTAGTTCACATTCTATATCTTCACAGACTGAACGACTTTCAGTTTCCTCCATTTGATTCAGTAGTTTTCGGTGCTCCCTATGAAAGAAAAGCATACATATATCAAGCACTGTTATAGAGTATGGTACATGTTTTTGTCATAATTAAACAATATTCTGTCCAATCATAAATTTTAGTCAGTTATATATTAATCTTCAAAGACAGTCTCTTTTCATGGTTAGGGTTATCTAATTAAACCTATGGTAAATATAAACAGGCTCTTGTGATTTGAGATTAGTTACATTTAGAAATATCTTAGACTTAGGGTCTTAAAGAACCTTAAAAAAAAGTCTGAATTCTTGATGTTCATAGCTAAATATAGTAAAATATTCTGATGTTCTTAGCTAGAGGCATTAAAGGACTCTCTTTAGTTCCAACCTTGGAATTATTAACGTAGGATCTTTGGAAGAATTCCAGGTGTGGAAGTATTTGCTTGAGAATCCCTAAATTAAATGATAGGCTATTCAAATAAATACTGTCAATAGAATTAGTTACATCTCCTACAGACTTCTTAGTTCAACTAGCTGGACAGCCAAATCACATATTCTGTAGAATTTTTGTTGAATATATATTTAAACTTGAGGCTTAAAATACATATTCCATACAGAATTTTATTTACTATGGATGCTTCAAAACTTGTAATGCAGATCAGCCAGAGTCTAAAACAAGAAATTGAATTCCTATTTGTCTAATGAAATCATTCATTTAACTAAACAATTATAAAAAACAAAAGGAGAATCTTTCTTATAAAAAGTTTTGAGTTATAACTTAAGATCACCAGACCCCATTTGTTAGGATGACAGCAATATTTGTCTATAAATTCAGATCTTGGGAATATAGAAACTCCTTAGATTGGAAAAGTAGTAATTACACACAGCTGAAAATTTAAATACAGTAGCTATCAATAAATACAATGAAACATCAGTGACAACAAATCTGTGCAGATCAAAATAAGTCCAAATGGCTATCTAAGCAAGGGCCATTAAGAATTTATAAGTGGCACTGTTCTAAGACTAAGAAGAAAAAACGATACCTAAATATCTTGCTACTTCTTCTGGTAAAGAATAAATATACTCACATACTCATTTGGTCGAGCTCATCTTGCATTGCCATCAAAAGTTCAGAAAAATTGTCACAAATGGAAACAGATTTTTCTGGGTCAGCAGGTACAGCTTTACAGTGGGAAGTTTTCCTAGTAGGCTTGTAGAGACACCTAGGCTCAGTGACTTCAGGAGGTTTCTGAAGGATATGTGGCCCATAATGTTGCATCATCTGTAGCAGGTTTTGCATACTTGCATTTACAGAACGACTTGCACTGGCAGACTTTAGGGGAAAAGAAATAGCTGAGAACAATTTCCAGTCACCGATTGCATTTAAATAGGACTTACAACAAAGCAGGAGTTTTTTTTAAATAAGTACCTTCGTTTTTGCCCCTCTCACCTTCTCAGCCACAACAGGCAGTGATCCAAACTTTGAGGAAACTTGCTGAGATGCTCCTCTTTTTAAACATTTAGGTTTCTAACAAGGGAAAAAGTAAACAAAAATACTTTAAAAGACATTTATGACATGAAGTAGTCTCAAAACTCCATAGTGAATAAACACTCTGATTAGAAAATAGGCAAAAAACAGAGATTTCATTGAAGAGGACAAGCAGGTGGTAAATAAATGCATGAAAAGATACACAACAACATTAGCCATTAGGAAAATGCAATTTACAATGAAATATCACCACACATCTATCAGAATGGCCCACATGAAAATAGTGACAACACCAAATGCTGACAAGGACACATAGAAACTGGATTATTCATATACTGTGGGTGTGAATACAAAATAATACAGCAACTTTAGAAGCTTCTTATAAAAGTAAGCATATATTTGTCACTTGACCGAGCAATTGCACCCTTTGACATTTCTCCCAGAAGAATGAATAATTACATTCACATAAAAAACTGTACACAAATTTTCGTAACAGCTTTATTTGTGATAGCCCCAAACTGAAAACAACCCCACTCTCCTTCAATAGGTGAATGGTTAAACTATGGTACATTCATAACATGGAATACTACACAGAAATGAAAAGAATGTGTTGATACTTGGATGGATCTCAAGGGAACTGGTTGAGTGAAAAAGCCAATCTCAAAAGGTTACATGCTGTACAATTCCATTTATATAACATTCTTGAAATAAAATTACAGAGATGGTGAACAGATTAGAAGCTGCCAAAGGTTGTGAGGGGGATGTGTAGCTATAAATGGATTGCGTGAAACAGCATTATGGTGGTGGAATAGTTCTGCATCTTGACTGCGGTGATGGTTACATGAATCTACATGTGATAAAACTATACACACTCACACATACATACACCTACACACACAAATAGTTGAATATAAAACTGGTGAAATCCGAATACATTCTGTGTATTATACCAATGTCAATTTCTTGGGTTTTGTACGATATTATATTTATGCCACATGTTACCATTGGGAGAAACTTTAAGTTAAAGATATACAGGATCTCCCTTGCATGTACTTCTATAATCTGTGAACCTACAATTATTTCAAAGTAAAAAACAAAAAATAAAACAAACAAAAAGCCACTTATGCTAAGGGTATGGAATAATGGTAAATGCTGCCTGGAATATCAACTGGTCCAATCACTTTTGACATTATCTTGTAAAGTGAAGGATGCAGGACTCTTAGGGCTCAGCATCTAAGAGAAACCAGGAGGCAGGTACAGAATGTTTGTGACAGTGTTGTTATAATAACAAAAAGTGAGAAACAATCCAAGTGATCACTGAAAGAAAGAAATAACGCATTTATAGCCATAAAAAGCAGTGAACAACTAGTATATGTATCAAGTGGATGATCTCGTGAACTTAATGTTGAGTGGAAAAAGCAAGTAGCTAAAGAACAAAAAACAAAGTAAGTGCATTTATATAAAGTTCAAAGTTATATCAACCTGTTAACAATGTATTTTTTAGAAATACCTATTTGGGAAAGTGATTTTATTTTATTTTTAAAAAAAACACAATATCAGATAAACACAGTATCAGAATTGTGGGACTCCTGGGAAGTGGGGAGAGAGGATACAACTTAGGAGAGGGGTATGTTGGGCTTTGAGGACCTGGAGAAGAAAAGATTCATTTGATGTGAACTCCGGAAGGAATTCATTTGCTGAGATGGTCAACTGAGGGCCCAGATTTTATAATTAATAAGAGTCTAGCAGCTATTTGCTAACGGGCTTCTCACGCACTCTGTTTGCCAGAAACAACCTTTGACTGAACTCTCAGCATCCTGCACTATGTATGCCCCACTTGTTTATGCCAGCCAACCACTGCAGGGAAACGCTGGTTCTATCTTCTACCAACAGACTGAGACCTGCCCCATCCAATCAGAACTGCACGATTTGGACACCTCATTTACATAAACTGAATCTAACTGAGAACGTGGGCAGGAAGTTTCGCTATAAAAAGCATCCTCCCCTTGTCTGGGTGGCACACAACTTAGGTTGTTACCTGAATCTGTCTTCCAGGCTACAGCTCCTTTTTGCTCAAATAATGCTTTTTATTATTAGTCTAAAATTAATTTTGGTTTACAGTTCCAACAGTGCTGGTGATGTTCTATGTCTTGCTAATGGGGAATACACCAGTGTTAATTTTGTTATCCTTTGAACAGACATTTTTTGTCTTATTCGTATATATACTCTTTCATAAAACATTTTTAAAAAGACATTCCTAAACTACATTCTTAAGCTCTTAACAATAATTCAAATTATTTCATTATTTTTGTTAGAGGGATTGAAGTAGGGCAACCAGTTCTCTCAATTTGCCCATGACTAAGGGAGCTCACAGAACACAGGATTTTAGTGATAAAACAAGGACAGTCTCAGGAAAACTAGGGTGGATTGGTTACTCTAGTTAGTACTTTAGCAAGAAAATAATCAACAAAAATGACCAATCCATAACGAAAACAAAATATTCCCAATTCTAAATGGAAATTTTGATAACTTTATTATAAACATTCATTTTTTTAAAAGAGAGAATTAAAGAAATAAAATGGCTTAGAGGTAGAAAAATCCTAACAGTTCTGAGTCAGTTCTTATTCACTCAGAGCTGCTTGGTGAACTTGGAAAATCAATCATTCAAGCTCTGTACCTTAGTAACAGGAATTTCAAGTAATGGAATTTACTTGGTTTGGTCTAAGGCTATTTCAAGCAATTATAATTAAGAATAAAATAATTTTAAGTTTATTTTAAGAATGAGATCTCTTACTGATTACAAGATAACCTTTTAAGAGAACAATAAAAACCTCATAGGAAAGGTTTCCGTTATCTCACTTATGATAGTCTGATTCTTTACTTTCAAGTTCACCTTTTCATACTGCTGTCAGTTATCAACTAGAAGTACAGCCCTAGTCATGTCCCTACTCATCTCAAAAGCCGCCAATGTTTTCTAATTGTTTACAGAATAAAAGTTCAAATTCTTAACATGGCAGTAGAGGTCAGTCATAATCTCATCTCAAGCTATATTTCCAGTTTTAACTCTCACCATGACACCATCTCATCCCCAGGACTGGACAATTATCTCTGGGTTCGCGGAAAAACCAACTATACCCTCGGATCATAATACACTTCTCCTTATCTCTATTTATCATACCTATTAATCCTCCTAGGCTGCCATGCCTTTCATGCTGCTGCTTCTATGATCCCCGCTTCACACAGTATCTGTCTGTATAAAACCACATTTTGTTTACATCTCTGCTAAGTTTTTATTACACTTGAATATCTGTATATTTATTTGCTTCTATAAATTGCTGTCTTATCTCTTTGCAGCCTAGAGGTACCAGTCTATGTAAATCAAGATGTACGACTTGAATGAACTAGAATCAGGATATGAGCAAGTGTCAGTGAGATAAGCAGGACTCTCGCAGAGGTCTGCTAAGATCTGATTCCACCTTCAGCAACATTAGTAACCCTGCCATTCTTAAAGGGGCATTATTCCTTGCAGACCCTACAGACTTGGGATTTGAACTACTTTCATAAAGTAATTTGCTGTGGATTACGCCTTTTCTTCTCTTCTAGGAATGACCTTTTCTTTCCTTCATTTCTTTCATCTTACTCTCCCTGTACCTTATTTTTACAATGAATAGAAAACTTTTAAAAAAAATTTCTACTAACTCATCAAAGGATGCTATAAAACATAAATATAAAAATAAGTCAATATTTTTTCCACTTGCAAATTACTTGTAGTGATTTTCTACTTGGCTTTGCAGCTTCTAATTTCATTGTGCAAATAAGATACAAAACAAATATTTAAGGAAGGAAATAAGCAAAAAAAAAAAATCAACATAAAGTTGCACTGGAAAAATGGTTTTCATTATAGTAGTTTGCAAACTCTCTGAAAGACAAAAATTATGAAAAAGACAGCCAGAGTATTTAACAGAAAGTCTTATTTATGCAATAAAAGAATAGCCAAGTTAAGTATAATGTTCTGTCCATTATTGTATCCACAGGGTGAGCCCATGGCAGTGGCCAGAATTCTGCAAGAGCATCCCTGCTTCCATAGCAAACGGAACATAGAAACACTCATTACATGCATATTGAATAAATAGTAATAATGGTCATCAAAACTATAATTTCAGACTAAGATTTAAAGAGATTCAATTTTTCTTTCTTACTATTATAGATAATTAAGGTTTAATACAATATATCCAAAACATCAACTCATCTAAACAAAATATTGGTCAATCTATAAAGTACTAACTTCCCAATTCTTAGTTTTAGGCAATTTCAAAGGATATGAGCATAGAAAGAACAAATAATAAATTCTCTTGAGAAACAACTCATAGATCTTTAACACTACCGTTTTCTCTTTGTAGTGAGCATGTATTATATAAAAATGCCTCCAGGCTCTATTGAGTTGTTGGCATCTCTTGTGTTCTTTAGTGCCTCTTTTATAAAGTATCACAAAATGCATTTCTTTAACAACTATGTCTTTCTAGAAAAACTGAAATGCTTATTGTTATTTCACAAATGGGCAGATATACTGCCCATTACATGCCCCTCTTTGCTTTCATTGTCAAGCAAACTCAGCTAGGTTTTGTGCTCAAATGCTGCTGAGGTTTTATGGGATTTGCTGTCCTCACACTCAAAACCATCATCATTTTTTTTAATCTCCATTTCTCCATTACATATTTTTATCTCCATTTCATAGCAATATTGCATGTCTTTTACTATAAATCTCTTCAAATTCTTTTTGGAAATGGATAGGTATAAATATTAAAAGAGTGAATAAATATTACCAAAAAACAATAAAGGTTTGCATACCTTTGCAGATTTTTTCTTTTCCCTAGATCGTTTTGGATTTGATACTGAAGACATTAAAATCCTATTGATTTCAAGTCCAGTTTGAAGCTATAATATTAAAAGACAAAACTTTATAAAATTGGTTTTAACAAGCTTTTGCGAAAATATTACAATGAAAGATCAGGTCTCAGTATATAGGGATAAAAATGCTTTTTAAGAAAAGAAAAGCCCAAAAGACTATTTTTTTGTGTGTGAAAGTCACTAAATCTATTGGTAACTATAATGATTTTCTGTTTATAAGAGAATGAATTGTTTAATGTATATATCAAACAAACTGAAAACAATCTATAACCAAGAGTTCCTTTAACTGGAAAAAAAAATGTATTTATCAAAATTTCAAAAGACCTCTTGGTAATGCATTCAAGTATATGAATGTACTGGCTAATTGAGAATTTAATTATTATAGCAAAAAGGAACAAAACTAACAAGCTAGGAAACAGAAATTAGAGTCTAGACTATCGGCTTCCGTTAATGAAAATGAAGTATAATGAAACATGTAGTTTATTGTTACAGATCATAAAGTGCTCTGCTCTATTTACCTCAGAAGCTTTGTCTTGAAATAGCTTACGTTGATGTTCTTTTTCCTTAAGTTTTTCCTCTAAGTGTTTAATCTTGTCCTGAAAAAAAATAAAAAGACTGGGATCATCATATAAAAACTAGAGCCAAATATCTTTTGTTCCTTTGCCAAATAGTCCTTGGAGTTTTGATTCTTAATAGTTTGGCAAACTAAGGCAGAAACTAAGAAAATAGAATAACAAAAGATGCTAAGAGTTTTATTGGCTTTCTTCTTATGCTCCTTTACCTGCTATTACCTGTAAGAACAAAGGGAAAGCAAAGGATGCACATGCATAGGAGTTATGCACTTCAGCAACAAAACCATAATCATGAAACTTTGGATGGTTATTAAAGGTCTAGAAGGTCAAACATTTTTAGTCTTGGGTCTCAGTGTTTCATTCAAAACATAGACAAATCACAATAAATGTCTTTCATGTGCATATGATAAGGGCAAAGTTGTTAGAGAAGGGAGGGAATAGGAAGACATATTTGAAATGTAAGGTATGGTCCTTATTACTTAAGAGCTAATACTGTACAAGTAGGGAAACAAGAGTAACATACATGAAACAATAAAACAAAAAAACAATGAATGTGACTTTACCCAGACCATGTAGACACTTATACACACAATTACTTCATCTTACAGCCTTGGTGCAGTTCAGAATAGGAGGACAGCACTATTTTAAAGGAGGAGTTTCCTGAGTGTTGGAGAACTCAAGGAATGCTTCATAGAGGAAGCAGGACCTGGAGAAAGTCCTATGGAATAACAGGACTTGGGGGGAAAAAAAGAGGGCATTTCAGGACAGGATCTAGGGTAGGCTTAACTGTAAGTGATGAAAGACAAACTTGTAAATATCCTTTAGGTAAACTATCTGACAAATAAAAATGTTCTACCATCTCCGAAGAAGCCAAAATTACAATTTCACATCAAAAGGCAAGCTCACTCATGCTGTGACAGAATACATGGACTTTTCATCTCTATAGGCAGGAATTCATATCTGGATTACTAAAAGTTGTTAACAAAGTTTTATAAATCAAAGATTTATAAAAGCCAATTATGCCTAACACTAAAGATTTATTCCTGGAATCACCACTTCAAAGAAATAAGTGGAAGCTTACCTCAGCAGTTTTCTGAGTTGTTGTAAGTTTAAAACATTCTTTTTCTAAGACATCAAGCTTTTCAAGTTTTGCTTGCAGCTTCATATGATCTTGTTCTTTTTCCCTTTGAAGTTGGGCCTGGAAAGGATGAAAACAAAACCTGAATTTGGCAAGTGATACCAATGGCTCAAGAATAATACAATTTCTGAGAACTCAAATCACAATATAAATCTGTCATAAGAAACACGTACTTACATGCACATATTTTAGGTGCTTACAAGCAAAAACCAAGAAAATCAAATGGTTTTAAAGAAAAAATATAATGTGCAAAAAAAGATGTGCTATATTAGCATCAATGAAACAAACTCTTCTGTGCATCTTTATATACCATTTCAAGGAAAATATCATCAGTGAAAGCTGTAGTAAATAGTGTTGTACACAGGGTGACCAAATGTACTCAATGACTTTCTCTCTCTCTAATTATAACATAGAAAAGCATCTATCAGAGGAATAAAGCATACAGAGAATGTGCAGAACAGGAAAGTTATGCATATCTATTTACTGTTTTGTCCTGGTATTTACTAACACACTGATGCCAGACGTTAATGATAGAGGCCGCTGTGAGGGGAAAGGGTATATGAAAACTCTCTGTACTATCAGCTCAATTTTCTATAAACTTAAAAGTGTTATAAAAAACAAAGTCTATTAAAAAACAGAAAAATGAAACAATCAATAAACAGTCTTGGTAACCTACAGACTAATTGGAGTCACAGAAGGAGAAGAAAGAGAGGTCAAACAAGAGTAATTGTTTGAAGAATAACAGCAAAAATGTTCCAAATTGATGAATAATACCGACAGATCCAAGAATCTCCAAACAACAAACCCAAGCAGAACAGAAAATCATGTTTGGGGACACATTATTATCAAACTGTTGAAAACTAATAATAAAGGGAAAATCTTCAAAGCAGCGTGAGAAATTACACATTATGCACAGAGGAATGAAGATAACAATTCTCATTACAAACTATGAAAGCTAGAAGACAATTGAGACAACATCTTTAATGTGCTGAAAGAATAAAAGCTATAAACTAGAATTCTATATCCAGTGAAAATATCCTTCATCAATGTGGTGAAATAAGACTTTTCCAGATAATATACGCTAAGAGAATTTGCATCATACTTGTAAAGGAAGTACTTTAGATTGAAAAACAAAAAATACCAGATGGAAAACTGAATCTATACAAATAAAAAACGCTGAAAATAGTAAAATTGTTGGTAAATATATATTTTTCTTGTTTCTTACGTTCCTTTATAAAATATTGACCATTGTGATATTGTGATTTATAAGATATTTGGTCTTCATCTAGTTCCTGACTCATGGCTCTCCCAAACCGTTGGAATTTCCAAAGCTTTGAGAGCAGTAAAGGTGTCTTGTTATGTTAATGAGATAACTTTTGGAAAGCACCTAAGGATGGGGGCTGAGGTCACAACACCATGTTTATAGAAATAAATCGAGGTTTCTGGGAATATTAGCAATTCAAGATCACTTTAATCCAATTTCAGGGACTAAGATTTTCTGGGTTAGTCTAGCCTAGAGCCGAGTTATAATCTGAGTATTTTTCCTTCTTGTTCACCCTTACAAAGAACTCAAGAGCACAGGAAATTTACAAGATTCCTACTCTTGATAGACCCTGGACTCTATAATTTCCTTAGCCCCATAAAGATGGCTATCAGAAGCATTATTTAGCTTCTCAATTAACTGTTCTGGAATCAGAAATGCCCTCAGAAGGATGGGGCCTGAAATACCAGGCCAACCTTCTGGATTTAACTCTACACAGATTTTTGAATTGGGGATTTTTCATTAACTTGTTAATTCTCCAGTGCCTCTGTGTATTTTTTGTTTCTCTTCTCTATCTCGCTCTCTTTCTTTTTTAATATTCTGTTCAGTTTTTCTTGTTTTCCTCTATAGAAAAGTTGGTCCAAATGCCTTAGTCTGCATCATTGTAAGTGGAAATCTCCCATATACAGCTTTATATCCTCATTTACTTAAGATTATGACAATTTTCAAAAGACGGTAAATTTTCTTTTTTTACCTCCCTGAGGGGAACTTTACCAGATTTTACTGTGTATCTAATTTGTGTCATATAGTTTACATCTTACTTTTTTTATTGAGGTATTAACTGATATACAATATTATATTAGTTTTAGGTGTATAACGTAGTGATTTGACCTTTGAATACATTGTGAAATGGTCACCACAACAGTTACCATCTGTTACCATACAGTTATTATTCTTCAAAAACACATTAAATGATATTATATTCCTTAAAGAAAATATGTTCACCTGTTGTTCTAGGATCATATTCTTCTCTCGCTCTACATTGAGAACCATTCTCTTTGTATATTCTAGTTGCTTTTCTAGGAAAGTACAGCGACACTGAGCTGAGCTTAACTGTATACTTATATCTATGGGAAAAAAAAGTAATAATGAGTCAATTAGTTGATTATCACATAGATAAGAGATTTGGTTATCATAAAAAATGCATTACATGAATTCAATCAAGAGCTAAAAGTACAGGCCTTCTTTAGTTCTAAGTACTGACTCTCCCAGACTTATGAACATTTCTTTGTGAATATCTCATTAATTATATGTAAGTGGCTTAACATTACCTCCCCCTAAAGATCCCGAGGGCATACATCTGAAAGGAGAAGATGTCAGTGACTTATAGGATGATAAAAGTCCTGGCTGTTCCTGGGAAATGACACTACCTGGAAAAATAGAAGACCTAAAGTCTCTTCCCTATCAATACGTTTCTGCTCTTTCAAGAAATTCAGGTATGGGGCGGCTGGTTGGCTCAGTGGGTTAGAGCACAGTGCTCACAACACCAACGGCGCTGGTTCGATCCCTACGTGGGCCAGTGAGCTGCACCCTCCACAACTAGATTGAAAACAATCACTTGACTTGGAGATGATGGGTCCTGGAAAAACACACTGTTCCCCAATATTCCCCAATTTAAAAAAAAGAAAGAAATTCAGGTATGTGCATTCTACCATTTCCATTTTCCTCTGTTCATGACTACTGACAGCACAGTTAATTCCATAAGGTATTAAAAACTTCTTTTTCATTCTTTATTTTTTCACTTTCCTCAGATCTTTCTTCCACTTTTGTCCAATTACCTCTGAAAATTTTTTCTCCCCATGTTTTCATTCTATTTATACATGGAAACAAAAACTTGAACCTTGTTCATGAGTATTGAGTGTAATGTTACAAAGAAAAAGAAAGCCATACATTTTAAAGTGAAATTATATAAAGAACTTATGTTCTAAATCTCTAAAACTTGTGTCCAGATGTCCTTTTCATAATTTCCACAGAACCACCACCTACCTATCCATTTCCTCTAACCTCTCAAGTTAAATAGAATTTCTTTATTCATTTGTATTGTTTTTATATTGTTTAATTACTAATGCTGCTTTATGTTTTCAAATTTTTAAAACTAGTGTTAACTGAAACTATAAAATATTTCAATTAAACATAGGTTTAACTGGATTTTGTTGGTATTCTGGAAATATTCTAATTTCTAAATACAACTCATCTAAAAACTTAATTTTTCTTTTAATCTCAAAAATTTATGAACTGGGACAAAAGTTAGAGATAATAGAAGTAAGTTCAAAGTTAGATCCATTTCCTGTAAACATGAAAATGTTTGAGAACAAGACCTCAAGGTTTGAATGTATCTATTACATAAGAACAAATATTTGAATAAATCTGCTTAGACTAGGATTATTATTTTCAATTGTAAACTTTCATAACTCCTTGTTTCTGAGAACTACTGAATTTTCTCACCTTTTTTCTGCTTTATCAGTTCCTGGTGTACCAGATTTCTCTCATTTGTTTCAATCTCCAAGGCCTGTTTATACTGTGCTGCTTCTCTGGAAAGGATGTTCAGGTTATCTTCAGCTTGTGTTCTCTCTAACTCTAAACGATGAATCTTTTCCTGAAGAGTTTTTAAGGCTAAAATAAGAGCTGTTGGAACAAAAAAGTGCTTGGTATTATAAATGACAAATTTTGAACACTTATAATATAAAAGTGAGCAGTATATTTTTGTTAGTGAGCCAGAAATATGTATGAGTGATTTATATTCCTCATAAAAATTAAAAATAATGACTAAAACTCTAATGAGAGAAATTTTCTCCAACATATCTTGTAAAAACAATGTATTCATGATTGTATTTAGTGATTTTCTAGGTTTGAGAAAGCTAATGATCACAATTTAATTAAATAAATATTTTTCAAATTAAAACACTTAAAATGATAATGTATGCAGAGTCTGGGAGGCATACAAGTCTGAGTATGCATAAAGAAAATTAAAATATAGTATCCACTAATTAACACAGAAATTTAGGTTTAAAGTTAAAGGTTTTTCTCAGTTATTGATGGGTTCAGCTTTAATCAAATCACAAACATTTACCGTTCCTTTGTCTAAGATACAGTGTTAATAATCAGGAAACACGAGGTAGAATACAGCTCCTTCCATTCAAAAAAAAGTTATAGCCTAGTGGTTTACCTGGTGTCAGGCTTGAAAGATTATAAGTATTACGCATGAGCAACTATGATTTTTATTCAGCTATGTTAATATCTTCATGATTCAAATAAGTTCAGAGTTATAAATTTTCAAACATTATCTTAGACTTTCTAGTCAGTAAAAACTTCAAACTATAAAACTAGAGACGAATGAAATATAGGTAAATGTTATAGGTTAACTTTCATATAGTGTATATCCAATTAGAAAGATGTTTGCTAGAGATTATCGTTTTTTTTTTACAAATTAGATAAGAAAATTATTTTTATTGCTCTTTATATAGTATCTGTAGCTGGTTCACTGATTTGGATTATTATTTCTTGTGGTTGTTTTACTCCACAAGGCCAGTCTGCTTATTAATAGCAACCACTATTATAGAATATTAACAAACAAACTGATAATCGGCATCTTAGAAAGTATATATTTATCAACTTGTATAGTTAATATTTATTATTTGTATGGCATAAGGTATGCCTGGAGTCATAAATATTTTCCTAATTCAGTTTTACTATCCACCTAAGTTTATATTTTAAAAGTTATAAAACTTGTGTTTTGTAGTTATTCCAACGTACTGGCTTCCTAAGGGATTTTCAAGGGTAATTTTGGATATATTCAATTTCTGAATTGAATCCTTGACTAAGACATAATTCTACTTAATTCACTAGCATTCTAATCATGTAGTTCAGAAGGATTTCACATCTGACCTTTTTATTCTTCAAAGACTTTTTCTGTTTTCTAATGATATTTTAATAATAAACCTGTGATATATGTCATCTCGTAGCTGAAGAAGCCAAAATAAAAAATGTTAAATAACTTGTCTCATTTTATAGAAATTTTTAGCAACAGAATCAAAATTAGTAATTTTTTTAAGATTAAATACTCAATTACATTATTTTCTACATAAAAATGAAGCTTTATATAACATACTTTGTGCCACTCCCCTAATTTTAAGTAAGGTTTTATATTCACTTTACCTTGGCTATTTGGAGTAGGAAGCATTTTAGCAGCGGTTACTCCAAAGTTCACAGAGTGGTGATTCTGAGATGACTCATCAGACTGGATGAATGATGGAACACACACTCTTTCGGGAGGTTTAAGATAGCTTCCTACTATGCTATGCATTAACTCAGAATCCATTATCTGTAGAGAATAAAGGAATAATATAGTATAACATCATTCTCTCTTATTTGAATGACAAAAACATTACACAAATATTCAGGTGAAACTTTAACACAAATACAAAATCGTACACTGTGGAGCTGTGTCTTTATGAACATAATTATCACAAACTCAACTATAATAAGCTCAGCAATGAAAGAAAGAAAAATGACTATTTACTGTATAAATAAATAGCACGGACAATTCTGCCTGACTCGCATGAGCATACGCCCTGGACTGAGCATCACATGGGTTGTGTGAATTTGCTGGTTTCTCACTTGATGCTAACTAAGTTCACATATGTCTTATCATCTGAGCACCTCTCTATAAACAGTGACTCTAGGGTTCAAAGAGAAAACATATATTCTAAAAGACAACACAGCTTTTAAAACAAGCCACCCATATAATCCAATTATCTAATATTGACTGCTGAATTATAATGTACTGGCTTCCCAAGGAATTTTCAAGGGTAATTCTGGATATATCAATTTCTGAACCTAACCCTTGAGTAAGATACAACTCCACTGAATGCACTAGCATTCTATTCATCTAGTTTAGAAGGGTTCCAAATCTGAAGACTAAAATAGCCTTATTTTCTCATTCTGGGCTTTTGTCTTTTTGGTTTGTTTGTTTGTAAGAGAGACACTTTAATCATTTAGGAGGTATTTATTTTTACCTAACTTTCCCAAATCATTCTATTTTTCCTTTCTGTAATTTAAATGTATAGTATCTTAGAAATGTATTCTACTTAATAAAGTCTTGTCAATGCTAATTAAATTCATAACCACATTAGAAAAGTTAAAAAATTCACCAGCACAATTTTAAGGAAAAAAGCTTATTTTAAAATGTAAATTTAAATATATTTAAATTTGTATAATTACTAGCCTATTTTGATTTTTGAGAATTGCAAGTTTTCAGTGATTTCACTACCTTCACAATTCAAGGCATAGGAAGGCACTTCCCATGACTATATTTCCTGGGAGAGTAGAAAACACACTTCTGAACTCAAAAGGAATTTTTACTTTAGCCATTGCCATAATTGGTTGTCTTCCAGAACATTCTGATTGGTCTAAATTAGAGGTTATATAGCCTCAGAAGCTTTGCTAGAATACTTGTTGCTCTTTGCTCTTGAGAGGCAACCGTTTTTTGCTATTGTTATCAGCACTAGCTACCATTTACTAACCATGTCTCCATCCCTCTGAGTTGTTGCTGCTCAGACACTGTCTGTTCCTCATGAGAGACTGCATCTAGCTAAGTTGCTGTTCCCTCAAAAAACAAGAAAGCAAAGTTAGTCACAGCTGGCTCACAATGAAGTAGAAGTAGGTCCCCAAGGTACAGAAATTCTGAAGGTGGCTGTACATCTTCAGAGAAAGGTATGTGCTTGTAGTTATCCCAAGATATCTCTGAGTTATTCAAGATATGGAAGTCAGTTTTCAGCTCCTGGTGAGTTTCTCCAATAATGGAAAGAATGAAATTTTGCCATTCGTCACTACATGCTGAAATCCTTGGGAGGACGCTGCTCCCTCTGCCCCAAATATACTTATTTACAAATTGGATTTTGCACCAATTAAAAAACAGGTTCAAATTTGAGGTTTTTAATGTATACGAAATGACTACTCAGAAGATGCCAGTGCATTAAAAGTTAGACTAAAGTTTACTTAAATGTGTAAACATATTTTAAAGGGGGCATAAGCAGAGTAACAACCCACTGGTAGAATGAAAATAAGGTGAAGAAAAAAGAAAGGGAAACATTAAAGAAATGAGACAAGTTACGATGTGACATGGAGCTCAAGGGGTTTTCACTGTAATAGGGGTCCCAGATTAACCCTTACAATCTAGTCCTGCGTTGTAAAAAAGTGCATAAGCCCATGTAAGCTATTTACATAAAGGGCTGAGGCATCCTAGAAGAAAAACTCACTGTGAAGGACGATGAAAGAAGTATAAAAAGCCTCATCCAAAATCAAAGCCTTGTTTGGTGGAGGGGGGAGGAGTGATTTTGAGTAGAGTATGGTAGTTGTCATTATAATTCATCTCTGACCTAGTCCCTGGGACTCATATGTTTGGGTGCTGGGAAGAGAGAGGGCTCTAAGTAAAAACTGAGAAATACTTCACCAATATCTCTATAATAATGAACTTTAAAGTTAATGGTACTCAGGTAAGTTGCAACAAACGCACTTCTTAGCCTTCACATCCCCACCCACCATAGACTGGGCACATTAACAGTGAGTATTATGGGAGTGCACTGACAGTCAGGCAGCCCACGCGGGCATGAGCTGCAGGACAAAGGTAAGTAACTAATACTTGCTGTCCCTTCACTGGAACGTTCTACACTGCTACAGACAGATTTTGTTTGGTCTTTTCACCTCTTACTATCTCTTCCCTTCCAGGCTGCTTATGAGCTGTTTACTTGTCTCCCCTTTTTAATTGGTTTCCCAGTTCATAGCAAATAAGAAACAACAAAACAAGTTTCACTCATTAACCAGTCAGAGATGAAAACTCCAGTCTCTGGCAGTCCTTAAAGCATTCGTAGCTTAATTATACTACAAAGGATGCTATGGGAACCCAGGGGAGTGGCATCTAACTGATTCTGGGGATTCCAGAGACGGCATCCTGGAGGGGCTAGTTCTTAAGCTGAAATATGGAGGCGAGTAGAATTTGACAGGTTCAAGGAAGTGGGGGTAGAGAACAAGATAAAGTGTGAAAAAGAGATAGCATACCTCACATTTATTGATAAAAATAACCTCACATTTATTGAACACTTATGTGAATTGACATATTAAAATCCACATAAACCTATGAAGCACAGTTAGTTCCATTTTAAAGACGAGGAAACTGTGGCATAAAAAAAACCTGTTTATTGGCCAAGGTCACACAACTACTTAAGTGGCAAAATAAGGATTTGAGCTCAGGAAGTCTGGCTCTAAAGCTCACACTTTTAACTACCATGCTATATTGTTTATTTATGTAAAGTTATGAAAGCAAGAGAAGGCCTGGGGTGTTGGGCAAGTTACTACAAGAAGTGTATAAAGCTGGAAGATTGCAAATGTGCCTGAGTGTTGCAGAAGAGGAGGCAGAAACCAGATCTGAGGAACCCTGTCTACCGGGCACAGGTACTTGGATTGTGTCCCACAAGCAATTAGAGCCATCCTGCCAAAAAGCAGCAGGATCACACGGCCTTTGATGAAGACGGCTGTGAGATCAGAATGGAGAAAAACCACCAGAGGCTAGAAGTCCAGGTAGGAGGCTATTCGAGAACTCCATGTGAGAAGTGATAAAGACCTGAGCCAACGTAACAGAAGTGGGAATGCGAAGGAGGGGACAAATGAAAGATAATTAGGGTGTTGAATTCATAGAACTTACAATCTGAATGAGGAAAATTAGTGATAGGGAGAAATTAAATGAAGCTGTAGTTAAGGCAGAAAACAGATTTGGAAGGGGGTGGCGGTGGTATAAAAAGTTTATTTTAGACATGTTTCAGGTGCTTGTGGGACAATAACAAAAAACAGCTAAGACTTCTATGGAGCTGCTTATGTGCCGGCACTGGCCAAAGAATTTTACATGTACCGCTCTAACGAATCATCACGGCAACCGTATGAGGCATTTCTATTAATTTCATTTTACATGAGGGAACTGAGATGTGAGGTAACTTTGTGTGAGGTCACACAGCTGTGAAGCGGCCGAGTGGGGACTTGAGCCTCGGTAGCCTAGATCGTAGAGTATTCTGCCTGTAACAGAGACATGTCAGTTGTACAGATGAGTTTGGCATCCAAGAAGAAATGGTTTAGATTAAAGATAAGGATTTGGAAGTTACCAGTATATACTGATGGCAGCTACACAGATGAGTACAAAGTATGCAGTTTTTCTCTAAGTGGGGTCCTTCAGTCACTTAGTATTTATTAAAAATGCAGATTCTTGGGTATCACCCAGGTCCACGGAAACAGAATCTCTGGGGTAAGGCCCAGAAACATATAGTTTTTAACTCCCCAATTGATTCTTATGCAAATTAAAGTCTGAAGATCACTGATGAGGAATGAGAAAAAAAAAAAAGTGTAACAATGACATTGAATTTATTAGAAGTGTGTCTATAATAAGAGTAAATGAGTTCTGAAAAAGGATAGTAAGAGCCTAAACAAGTGTCTGATGGATCTTTTACCAAATCTAAGGCACTATTATAAAAGACATCCTTCTTTTATGTCACACACACACACACACACACACACAAATAGGAGACCTCTCATGTAAACCTGGAACAACAGAAAGGCTACAAAGACAGTTGGAGGATCAATGGAAGAATAAACCCACAGTGCAGAAAGAGGCAGCAAGGAAACTTGAAAGCCGTTACCTTTATAGTACTGGGCACCAGTAGAGGGAATTTTATCCAAAAGATAGTTCTTACACTTTGTAAGAACTTACACTTCAGCTTTGTACTCCGAATTCATACCACCAGTGGTGTAAAAACAAAAACAAAACCCAACTCTCCAGAGAATTTAATTGAAAATGGTCTCAGGTTGGTAGTAGTGCAAATGACTGGTAGAGGCAAATGCAAATCCTCTCTGAAGTAATCTGACTCCAATCCAGGCCAACAACGATTACAAGATTTATCTCTATTTTAAGCATTTTTTAAAATGTGAAAAAAAGTCTTAGAATCACTGAAATACAGTAAATGGAAGGTATATGAAGCTATTCTGAATGCCCAGAAACTCTGGGGTAGGGCTATTTTCTCGTTCTCAAATTAACACCATACATAATTTCATATAGGTTGATCTGTTTTCAAAAGACAGATTATTAAAAATTACAAAAATCTTTTTCCTTCCCATCACACTTAATCATTTTTTATAATTCCTCTAAATATAAAAAAAATCTCATCCATAAAAAAACACAAAACAAACAAAACCACCACCAAGAGAGGTCAGATCACTGGGCCATACCCCAGAATGTAAATGCTTCAGTCAACTGTTCTCTGGAACTTTGCAAACTGCCTGCAAAACTCCCCACAGGCCCTGGTAACCGTCCAGACACAACAGAAGAACAAACTTGGCTCCTGCTGAGGATGGCGATGTACAGCCCAGTCCGACACGGTAGGTAGTCCTTCTTTCACTCACAGGCCCCAAAACACAGTACCTTAATATTTTCATCATATCTAGAGAATCCTGGCCCTTTTTAAGAAAAATTAATCCCCTCTTAACAAAGCCACAACGAAAAGAATTTTTTAGCACTTTTATTATTTTCCAGTAAAGCAGTGTATTCCTAGTTCAGATATGCATTTTCCATCTTTTCCAAGAGGACTATAAACTCTGCATAAAATATACACTATACGTGTTCTGGGATCTTGTAAAACTGCAATATTATTGTATACAAAGCACATCATCCAAAACGACCATTAGAGGGCTAAAATAGCTTTAGAGTGAAAATAAGCACCAGCTGATCACTGCAAAGAGTTCTAGAATTCAAATTTACAAATACACTAGTTATACAACCATCTACTGGTGGTTTCTCCCTGCTTTTAGTGGGTAAAGCTCCTCACAGCCCCTTTGCAGCAGTCCTGCCATGAACAATTGATACCAGAACTCACATCTGATTCCCACCCTTGCCACTCCCTGCCAGGTGCCGCTTTCACTCAGGAAAGCTGTTTCCTACCCCAGGAGCAAATGTATACATGTATGGTATGTAAGTGAATACAGGGATTTTCTAAGAACTCAGAAAGTGAAATTTCCCACCCCTCTATCGCTAATTTAATATTCACTTTTCCATAGAAACAAGGAAATAATGGTTTTATAGTACCACTGCTATTCTAACCATGTTAGAAAACATTGCTTTTATGTGGGTCTGTGGAAAATCCATTCTGAATGTCAATGTCAACCTACTTAGTTAATTCTTGGGATGAAATTTGTTAGTACAGTTTGTGTACTATGTAATATTTAATTTTAAAAAATTTAAACTAGCCCATAATCCCATTATACAGAAACCTCTATTAACATGCTTTTTTAAAAAACAGTAATGTATCCACAGGTAACAAAACTTAAACAGCATTGAAAAGCACACACAAAAAAGTAAAAATTTTCTACCCCCAGACTGCTCAATTCCCAACCACATCTATTGCTTTCCTCTCTCTGAAGATAACCACCATCAACAGTTTCTTGAGACCAGAAAGAAAAACATTTATATACCTAAGAATTTTTTCTTTTTGGTGATTTTCCTGGTGTATACATCGGTCAGCAGGCAATGGAGGTAAAGGCTGGCCAGATTCTAGAAGCATGGCAATCTTTTTGATTACAGCACCTGTGGTTCATTCCGTACCCTTACATCCCTTGGAACTGTTGCTACTCTCTTGGATTTAGTAATGATCGGCTATGTCTTCTCCTAGGCGTTTCCCCTCCATTTCTGGAGACTTGAGGACAGGACTCCATCTGCCTGGTTCCACTAAGGAACATGATGCCACGGAAAGGGTTCTGGATTGAGGCAGGTCCTGGGTTTTATCCTGTTTCTGACCCTTAGATAGCATATAATCTTAATTAAGTCACCTCCTTTCTCTTAGCTTTGAAAAATATAAAGTATTATGTAAATATGCAGTGGTAGCAGTAGCAGTGGTAATAAACTATCATTCTTTTCTGGGAGTGTCAGTTTCCTTACAATTTATCCTTTACAAATATTAACCTTGTATATAAACTCTTCCCTTCCCTCCCTGTAATAATCCATCTTCTGTACTTCTGTTTCCCTAATTCTCCTGAAGAATTGTCAGGTTGCCATTCTCCCTAATAAGCAATGTACGTAATTCCTCTTCAATTAAATATATACATACATGTGTGTATGTATGTGTGTGTGTGTATACATTAAACTATTCCTAAGGTTCTTACAACTTTACATTTCTAGGAATGTTACCTTTACAGGAACTTTTGTTCATATAATGCATTTTCATGTTTCCAGTCCCTCTTAGGAGCAAATGTACCTGTAACCTATTTGTACATTATTTGATAATGCAGTATAGACGAGTGGTTCCGGAGTAGGCTGGCTCCACAGCAAGACTCCTTGGGGATGAATCCTGTATGATCTGAGGCAAGTTTCTTAAACTTTCTGTCATTTTTACCCCATCTATAAAATGAGAATAATAAAGACTATATACCTATTTCAGAGAATTATATGTAATGAATCAACATAAAGTTCTTAGAATGGAGCTTGGCCCATAGTAAGCACTCAATAAATCTTAGTTATTGATACCTAAAAATGTTTATGTTTTGCATATCACATCCAAAATTTTGTCAGTATAATCATTGATATGCATAATACTGAGAAACCACAAAATCCCCAAATCCCTTTTGAATCATCAAAACCTAAATTATATACAATATTATTTTAATATTATGCCATACTATGTCCTAGTCTCCAAATAGGTAATCCATAAATGCTATGTGGATTTTCACAAAGCAGAATGCTCCATTCCCCACAATGTTGAACCCACTGATAGTAACTTTATATTGCTGCTGTACAAACGCAATTTTTATACCTAATACATTCTCTACATGCCCAGCGCTTCTCAAGTGACAATATTACTTTGGAGGTTTCCCTGATTTATTTATTGTTTATTTCTGCCCAAGATGATAATTAATTTTTTTCATCAAGTACTGACTACCATTTCCCTAAATGTGAAGAGTTCATATTCCCTTGAAATGTCCTAAAGGCAACTCAAACTCACATCCAAAACTTAATATATCATCTTTCCCATAAAAACTGTTTCTCCCGCATTTTAAATCTCACTTACTGGCATCATCCTACTGCTCCCCAGTCTTCAAGTCCTAAGGATTTGAACACCTAAAACTCTTACTGAGTCACCTACATGTCCCATCCTTACCACCGATGACGAGGTGTGCTGTAGCCTAGGCCCTTGTCCTTTTTTGTCTGGACTATTCCAAAGGCCTTCTAAAGTGATTTCCCTGCTACTAATCCTGTCCCACTGAAACCATCCTCTACTCTGGCTCTAGAGTGATCCGCCTAAATTACAATCCAGCCACGCCACCTTCAATGCTTCAAACTCTTTCAGTGACTCTTCACTGCCTTCAGAATAAAGATCCAGTACGTTCTCAGAACACAGGGCCTCCATGACCTGTTCTCTATCCAGTTCTTTTCTCCTGTCTTTACTGAGTGAACACATGACTGTAGTGCTCATATGATTCTCTCTTCCTAGAATATTCTGACTCGTTATGCAAGACATAGTTTATCAGTTAATCTGTGCATGAAGCTTCCCTTTCCCGGCTCCCTGAGGCTGGGCTAATTAATTATCCTCTGTGCATACCTATATGCTTAATATATTGAAATAATCTGTTCATGTCTTCCCCATTAAACTGAAAGCCAGGAGTACATGGATCAAGTTTCATTCATCTTTGTCACCGCAGCACTTAATTCAATATTTAATAAATGCTTGTTAAACTGAAGTGATTGAAAGCCATGCCGACTCCAAGATAAATCCTGCTGGCAAATCATCTCAGTAGACAGCAGAAGGAAGATGTCTATGCTGTTTAGAGACAAAAGAGGGTTGTAGTCACTAACAGCGGTGTATGAGTTACTCTCAAAATGCAACACAAACACCTAAGTTTGTCATGACATCGCTTTCCTTGGCATTCAGAGCTCCAGATTCATCATTCCAACTCGTATTCCTGTTAGCAAGTGGCAGTATCTTCACCACACCAACTTTTGACCCATAAGTTGGGTCTAAAGCGAATGAGTGATCTAAAGGGCTGAAGTCATCTGTCACTGATGGACAGCTGCTGGCAGGCGGATTTGCAGAAACACATCATGAACCCCTTACTTTTTCCAAACTACACTTGTTGGCACAGCTGTTAAGGTCTTAACATGAGAAAAAGCACATGTTGTTGAACAGCACTGGGAGCAAAAGGACAAAACCTGAGTTTCCTGCCTGGCTGAGGTGGAAGCTTAATTATCAAAATACATTTTATACTTAAATGCATCTATGAAAATTTGTATTACCCTTCTCTCACATGCTCTAGTTCTTCATCAGTTTCCAAATTTACTTCTAGCTGATTCTGCCAAATACTGCAAGTGCCGAGGGCCTTCCAATGTACCCTTAGCAGACAAAATACAGGAGGCGTAGAAAAGACCCTATGATGGCTAAACGTGAGATCTTTATTGCTCCTGAACTTCCCCTGCGTCCAAATAGAGGCTGCCTGCGACTGTGTCTGCATAATTCAGTTCATTTAATACTGAGATGAATTTTCAGTAAATCCAGTATTAGGAATCTGCATCATTTTCAGTTTTCATTCCATTTCAATTCTAGTAATATTTGCTGAGTGCCTAACGTGTGGCAGACTTTATGCTGAGAGATGGAGGTGGAAAAAGGAAGAGGTCACAATCTCAGGGAAAATAAATGCAAATGCCTAAACAACTTGGAGCTTTGAGCTTGCTCTAAACTAACAGAAATGTGGTGCCCATAACAAGTGGAGTTGAGCCTCTGATGCTGCTTTTATCGTTCATGGCAGTTGGCCACGTTTGCCAGTCTCGCCCAGACTAAGACAGCCCCAGCCTCCTTCAATACGACCAACTTTCACCCTTCATTAAAAACTTCAATTAGAAGCTGCAAATTACAATCCATCAAAAGGCAAGAGAAGGACTGTACCGCAACAAAACCAAAAAGTACAGCTGAAAGCATTTGCACTTGTAAGTTCAATCATTAATATTCTTTAAAAAAATTGTTTTTATTAAAGCTTATTGGGGTTTAAATGTTAATGAAGTAACACAGGTTTCAAGTGTACAATTCTATAATACATCATCCATATATCATGTTGTGTGCTCACCACCCAGAGTCAGTTCTCCTTCCATCACCATATATTTGATCCCCTTTATCCTCACCTACCAGCCCCTCCCCCCTTACCCTCTGGTAACCACTAAACTAGTGTCTGTGTCTATGAGTTTTTGATTCTTCATTTGTTTGTCTTCTTTAGTTGTTTTCAGTTGTATATACCACGTCAGTGAAATAATATTCTTATGTACATGAATATCGCCTACAACTTTTTATACTTACGTTATATATAAATCCATGATATTTTACTGTGCTAGCTGAGAGACTAGAGAATTTGAAAAGAGGTTTGATTACAAAAGTAATATACGCTCACCCTACAAAATTTGGAAATTACAGAATAAAAATCACTATAAAGTCTACCCATCTGAGACTGTTAAAATGTTGTTAATATGTTGGCATTTATTAAATAAATCAGTCTTTTATTAACCAAAGTTAGGATTGTACCATACAATGTTTCTGTAAATTGCCTCTCTACTTAATACATGATAAACATTTTCTTGTGTCTTTACGTATTCTTTTAAAGTATGTTTTTTTAATGGCAGTAGATAAATATATAAATTATATTTTTTTTATTAGAATACAGTCTAGAAATGGTGTTAGGTAAAAGACAGTTTTAATGCTTCTGATACATATTGTCAAATTACCTGGAGCTTTGCTTAGATTGAGACAAAAGTCCTAAAGTTTATAATTCTCACCCTGTTTTGAGACTATTTCTCCAGTCTACAATACTCTTTCAGACAAACAAAATTTCTCTTGGTTAATTTATTAAAACTTTATGACAATCAGACCTAGAAAAAAATTGAAACTGTATATATAAAACAGAATAACACATATGTCAATTTGCCTATACATTGTTAATAAAATAGTACCTCTAAAATGCTTAATAGGGAGAAAATGAAATTCTAGGAAATGCCTAAAACAAATTTACTTTTCTTTTTTTTTAAATAAAGCTCATATAAACACAGATAAAACTGCTAAACTCAATTTTGCAAATTGTCTTCATATTTGTACTAAAAGGCAAAATCTAAATATCAAATAATACTTGAAAAGTATTAATTGAAAAAGGCTTTATACATCAAATTTTGTCTTAACAGCCCTAAAAAGTGGCATTACAGTCATTTTTGAACACATGAGCAAACAAGAGGCAAAAACATTAACTGACTTGCCTAAGGTCACAGCTAATAAATGGCAAAAACAGAATTCAAACTCAGGCCTCCAGACTCTAAATGTGGTGTCTTTTCTGTTTCTGCACTGCTTTCCATAAATCACAGGTAATCCAATTTTCCCTATATTTTATTTAGCCTTAGATATCTCTCTCTTTATATCTATCTACACACATGCACACAGATTTGTTTTCTTAATGCTATTTATTTAAACCAAAATTAAAATAAGTTTGCATTCCCAGAGTGTACAGTGTGTATATTAGGCCAACTAATATAGCTGGCTAACAGCAGACAGATGGCAGCTTAAGGTTAACACTTTGCCTTTGTATAAATCCATACATGGAGAAACATGTTTGGCTGAGTATAATTCAATTTGTAAATTTTCTGAGGAAAACAAACACTATAACTACCAGAATTGTTTTCTCTTGAAATATACCCACTGTGGAGACAGAGTGAAACATAAAATATCTTTAAAATAAACTCTATTCTTTTAGAAAAACATACACATATGTACCCCCAAAATAAATATTTCCTTCCATTTCTTCCTCCGACCCACTAAACCCCCAACCACCTTTAACAATGAAAGAATAAAAAATTAATAATAGATGGATTTTGAAGCTGGTAATTTACAACTTTTACAAAACCATCAATTGTCATTAATTTTGTATTATCTTTAATGTACTTATTAGTACAGTTTGTGGGATTTAATTTAGCTGCTTTAATAGTTTTATTTTAGCAATGTTTGTACACATCTGCCTTCCCTTATAGTTGCTTAAGAGCATGGGATCACATCGTATTCATTATCCTATTAACCACTAGACTTAACCACGTTTCCCCAAAAATAAGACCTAGCCAGACCATCAGCTCTAATGTGTCTTTTGGAGCAAAAATTAATACAAGACCCGGTCTTATTTATTATAAAACCGGGTCTTTAATATGATACTATAATATGATATTATAATATAATATAATGCTGGTTCTTATATTAATTTTTGCTTCAAAAGACGCGTTAGAGCTGATTGTCCGTCTAGGTCTTATTTTCGGGGAAACATGGTATTAGGTGATAGTCATTAAGTATTTGTTGCACTTAATTCAATTAATATAGTAGAAATACATAAAACAAAATCCATCTAATAGTTAAAACTTATTAGCATATGTAATGCATACATTTTATGTCTCTGAAATGAGAATTCACCTTTAAATTATATTTGGCAACTTATTTCTTTCAGTGTGGTACATACACCTTAGAGTCAATGAATAGTCTTTATAAAAACATATATTAAGAACATTTTTCTCATGCTATTTAATAAGTAAATGTAAAGTGCTGTCATCGCTACAATGACATAAAGACGTGAGGGGGTGACCCCTACAGATGGCCGCCCTGCTCTGTCAAATCAGTGTGGCAGGTCTTCAAGAGCCAGAACTTCGTATTATTCATCTTTGTATTCCTAGTATTTGCTTCCTAGAGGCTCAATAAAGATGAGCTAAATGAATAAAAACATTTACTCTGGGGAAGGGTATGATCGGGGGGAAAGGGGGTGATCCAGGTTGTAAAGGAAGAGAACAAATTATAAAGTTAACTTGCCTTGAAATAAAAAAAAAATATTCTAATTATAGATCTACAACTCACTACAGATTCACACTATTAAACAGCATTTACCAAAATGTGTCCTATGGAATACTAATTTCATACCATATTAATTGGAGTTAGTCCTTAAATTAGATTTCTAGGCAAATAAATTTGGGAAAATGGGTAAAACAAAATTAACCAACTTCTTCACCTGCAAATTTTGTCAGTATATTTAATATTCTACTATTACCATGAATTTCCAAAACAGGGATAGAGCATGCATTTCCCAAACTTATTCGCAACAGAAACCTTTTTTGGTGGGGGCGGAGGAGATCCTCTTGAGAGATTAGCATTCTACAGAAAAGATTTTGGGTAATATGTATGTATATAGAATCTTCAAAGCAGCTCTACACAGGAAACAGCCATCAAAATACTATATGTAATTGATAACAAGAAATAACAGCTCATAAGAGAAAAAACAAAGAGCAAATTATCTAAAGCATTATCTAATTATCTAAATTATTTCTTGTTGCATACACAGAAATTCATATTTCCAGTATAGGAGTAAAGGAAGAGAAAGAGACATCCTTAAAAAAAGGTTAAAGATTGTAGTTTTCATGTATTTAACCTCAGTTGATGTAGTAGATAACCACTCTGCTGTATCTGCCTAAATGGCACAGAATTGTAGAGTACCTTCAAGTGTCTGACAGAATCAGGGCTAGCCAAATTATTCAGTATGTACTGTAACACTGTCTCATTAACTCATGAAACAATGAAGGTTCATAAAATGAGTAACAACTCAAACACTTGGCATAAAATTATTTTGGAACAAGAAATAGAATTTGTTTCATATGTTCCAAAGGAAGAAAGTCTAAAAATAGAACATATCACAACAGATCTCACAGCCATCATGTGTCCCTTGTTGAACAGAGGAATTTAAGAAAATGCAATCAGGTTGAGACAAAATGAGGAAAGTGAGGAATGTTAAATAAGCGCTGGTGGCAAACCCATGCCAAGCATTACCACCTACCTACTGGTGGGCATTACGTTAGGGCTCACTAGTGTGGTGGTGGTAATACTGAGTTCTGACGAGTTCTGTGACCTTATCCTAATTAGTAGCTTAACCTCTCCATAACTCTCTATATAAAATAACAGAGTTGACTGACTTAAGTAACCTTAAGGTTTTTGTCCATTTCTAAAATTCTACTAAAACAGAGGCAAACATGTAGAAATTTTACCAGAGCTTTAACCACAATTTGAGTTATAAACCTCAGGTACCAACAGAAGTTTTGTTTTTACAGTGAATACCCTTTTGAATACATTGATGATCTTACCTAGATAACTAGTAAGTGAAGATTTTTTAAATTTAAAGAATACATATTTTAAATTATTTCAACAGGTGTTTATTTACAATACCCTTGTCCTAGAAAGACTTTTAAGTGATTTATTAAAACTACATACAATAAAAGAAGGTAAAATAAGAAAAGTTCTAATCAAAATACTGAATTAACATAAAGTAGAAAAGTTCCCCTCCAACCTAAATGCAGGATAATACATAACATTTAAAAATATACAGCCAAGCTCAAATGCAAGAAAGGGAAATGTCCAGGTGCCAAAAACAAGGAAAACACTCAAGCCAGAGTGACAAATGGAAGCTGGGTTTTTAAAAATGTTTAAAATGATTTTAAAAATAAGATTTATTAAATGTATATGTCTAATTTGTTAGATTTACATCAGTAGCTTAATCACTTAGGAAGACGCTGCTTATTAGAATTGAACGTCTGATAGTTGTTTCAAGTATTTGAGAAAACATGATAAGCTAAATTGAAAAATGTAACTTGTAACACATGAGGAATTTAAATTTATAAGTGCTATTACATGTTTAAAGAAGATTTAACCTCCTAGACTTACTAGTTAACCTAACATTAATCAAAGAAAAGGTCAAAGTCCTTATTTCCGTGAAAAAAACTGCAAGATCTAAAAACTGATCTAGTAAAAATTTTAAGTTAAACTCAAAGGCTTAAGAGAAACTACATTTAAAAATTTATAATTTTAATAGAAAACTAATTAAAACAAAGTAAAAAGTATTGTTTTTCAAGAACAAAAGTCCACCTCAGATACTAAAAATACCGTTTGACAACGAGGTGCTCACTACTACGTAGTTTTACTCCTCAACACGGAACTGGAGATCCAGCCAAACCAATAAAACAGAGAGAAGGAGATGAACAGAATTTAAAATGAAGAAACAAAATTGTTATTTGTAGGTAATATGATTATCTACACAGAAAATCGAAGATAATCTACCTAGAAAATGTAATTTTAAAACATATTCACACAACAGAGTCAGAAAACGTAAGAACCATATAGGGATAACCCCAAACAAAAATTGGTAAAATCTTTGTAAAAAAAGAACAAGGAGAAGGGACTACTCTTCTAGTTATTAAAGATTTATTGTAGAGCTTTAGTAATTAAAATAGCAATACTGACACAAGATGAGACAAAGACTAATTGAACAGAAAAAAAGTCTACAAATTGACTCTGGCACGTATGGGAATTTGGTATATGAAAGAGAGGACATTTTCATGGGGAAAGGATAAACTACTCACAATTTATGCCAGGATAACATGCTATTTATATTGTAAAAAATAAACATATATCTCTATTCCATGCCAAACACAAAAATAAATTCCAGCTGGACTGAATACCTACATATAAACAACAAACATTCAACTGTTTTAGAAGAAAACATAAGATATGCCTCAGGCTTTGAGTAAGAAAGATTTCATAATAAACAGGACAATGTACACACAGGAAAGGAAAAGGTGGCAAAAAACTGTAAAATTTAAATTTATATTCAACAAAAGACATCACTGACAAAGTTTTTTTTTAAAAGAGCAACATGTATAACAAAAGATTAGTATCCAAATTACAGAAACAACTCCTATTCTATAAATCATTAAGAAAAAGACAAACAGCTCAAATAATAAACAGATAAAAGATATGAACAGTGGTTAACAGATGAGAAAATATAGCCAAAAACCAAAAAGATACTCAATTTTAGGAAATGCAATGTAATTAGGAAAGTGCAAGTTAAAACAACAATGAAAAGTTACTGCACACCCATTAGATTGACAAAAACTTTTTAAAAATCTGTCAATATTTGGCAAGGATGTGGTGAGATGAAAATTTTCATCAACTGCTAGTGGGAGCGTACACTCATGAAAAAGTCTGGAAACAATTTTAAAATTGTGATGCTATATATACCCTATAAACACAGAAATTGCACTTCTCATTATTTATAAATGGACCCTAGAGAATATGGCACATGTTAATTTGGAGAGATGTATAGTAATATTCATTGCAGCATTGCTTGCAATAGAAAAAAAGGAAAAAATAACTTAAATATACACTAACAGGCGAATGGATTGTCGTATTCATATAATGAAACACCATACGGCAGCTAAAATAAAAAACCCTAAATCTAGATTTAGCAACATGAATAAGTTCTGAAATAATGTTGAGTGAAAAAAGCAAGTTATAGAGTGATAGGTATCATAAGATGTCTTTTAAACAAAAATTTTTTAAAACACAAAGACAATATATTATGGTGCCAAGGGCACTTCCACACACATGTAATTTTTTATTCCATTTAAAAAAAATAAAGCAAATGAGGCAAAATGTTAACATTTGTTCATTCCATGAGGTAGGTAAAAGGGTGTTTATTATATTATTCTTATTGTTCTTTGTTTGAAATATCAACTTTTTTTTTTTTTTTTTTTTTTTTTTTTTAGGAGGGCGCAGCTCACAGTGGCCCATACAGGGATTGAACCGGCAACCTTGGTGCTACCAGCACCACGCTCCAACCAACTGAGCTAACCGTCCACCCCTCTAATATTGTTTAAAATGACACAAATTTTAGTATATTCTATATATGTATATATTCACATAAAATATGTGGTAAGGAAAACAAGAGCAAAAAAATAAGAATGAAGCCAGTAGTGAGATTGACTTAATAACATTTATGCCACAAATTGTACACATATTATAGAGTTGGCTCACAAATCTTTCAATAAGGGCAAAATGAATACAGATTAAACAACTTTATTGTTTCAAAAAAATATTTAAAGATATGCCAGAAATACTGGAGATTTAGACATTCAAAGCACACTACGGTAAATATGGATACATATTTTGGTGTATGGATACACCAAAGACAGAAGAACTGGAGAAAAATTAAAGAGTAAACTTTATTTAAGTGATTTATTCATGAAAGTTAGAAGCAAAATAAAATGAAAAATGAGAAAGACTGTATTCTGAAAATAGTATGTATGACAGTCTTTCCGAAAGTAGGCTTTTTAAAGGCTGAAAAGAACATAATTCAAATCAATCTCGTTAAGGAAAGAATTCAAATCCATTTTGTTAAGGACACCTTAAAAATAAAATCTAAAGATTCAAAATTTAAAAGCCTTTATAATTCATCTGGGCAATACACACACACACCATGGTACACACATAATACTTGGTCAACAAGCTATTTTCCAACAATCCAAAATACAAAAAAACAAATAGCAAGCATTTAGAGGCAAAACCACTTATGTTAGTAAATGGTAGATAATTAGAAAAATTTCTTTAAAAACTTAAATTGAAGTCAGTCTTTCTATAACACTGGCTTCAGTATTTCACAGTATAAAAGGGTGAAACTACTAGAGAGAAATCATAGGTGGATTTTTGCCATCCTGTATGACTAGGCAGAAAAGTAGCGAAGAAACAGCAAAGTGGACAAATAACAGGGTGTTTCAACTGACGAAACATATTCCTAATTGTAGGAAGTCTCCCTAACAATTTGCACATATAGCACTCAGCCACCCGCATGTGTGAACAACAGATAACAGAAGAACAACACTGAAATGAAACCGTTAGTCTAGTCTCATCATGTGTTCCAGATAAAGCTCTCCCTGGCCCCATCTTGGAGAGCTGACTTCAAGCCTTTTTCCCAAGGAACAGTTTTGAAGAACAAATTATACAGTTGTAAAGATTAAGTACACTGTTCTGTTAAGTTTTTTTTTACCTTTTAATACTACTGATCAAAATAATTAATAGTTTCAGCAGAAACTTTATTAATAAAAATATAACTGAATCCAGGCACAGACCTTATATCGTTCACAAAAAATTAACTCAAAATGGTTCATAAACCAATAATGTAAAACATAAAACTCTAAAACTTCTAGAAGATAAGACAAAATCTAGGTGACCTTGGGCTTGGCAATGACGTTTTATGTACAAGACCAAAACAAAAGCACAACCCATGAAAGAAAAACTGGTAAGTTTACCTTCATTAAAATTAATTTCTGCTTTGTAAAAGACATGGTCAAGAGAATGACAAAACAAGCCACAGGCTGGAAGAAAAAATTTGCAAAACATGTATCTGATAAAGAACTTGTGTCCAAAATGTACAAAGAACTCTTAAAATTCATCAATAAGAAAATGAACCATCCAATTTTAAAATGGGCAAAAGATCTGAACAGACACCTCACCAAATAGACATACAAAAAAAATGCTCAACATTATGTCGTTCGGGAATTGCAAATTAAAATGAGACACCATTATTACCTATTGCTAAAATCCAAAACACTGACGATACCAAACGTTGATGAAGTTGTGGAACAATAGTAATTCTCTCTTATTCATTGAAGGTGGGAATGCAAAATGGTACAACCACTTTAACAGTTGGGAATTTATCAGAAAGCTAAATATAATATTACCATATGATCTAGCAATCATGAACCTAACTATTTATCCAAATGAGTTGGGGCAAGTTATTTAAACTCTCTGGCCCTCAGTTTTCTTATCTGTAAAAATGAGGATAACAATATGTACTTCACAGGGTTATTGTGAGGCTTAAAAGAAAATCCATGTTAATCACCTGACATAAAACAGGTACAGAGCAAACACACTGTGAATATTAACTATTAATAATGATAATTATAATTATTAGATGGTGTGTGTATGTGTTAAGCAGATGTCCCAAAACTGTTTAGAAATCAGAGAGGGCATAGGAAAACAAAGAAACAAACATACAGAGGAATTGGTGCCAAGCTCATGAATTCCTCTGTATTTTTAAGCGCATTACATACATCATGTTATGGAGTCTAGTTAACGCACCTATGAGGTAGATAGCCAGCCAGTGGGTCAACTATTTTGGGAGCATCTACCATGTACCGTGTTTCCCTGAAATTAAGACCTAGCTGGACCATCAGCTCTAACGCGTTTTTTGGAGCAAAAATTAATATAAGACACAGTCTTACTTTAATATAAGACCGGGTATAATATAATATAATACCAGGTATAATATAATATAATACCAGGTCTTACACTAATTTTTGCTCCAAAAGACGCATTAGAGCTGATGGTCCGGCTAGGTCTTATTTTCAGGGAAACACTGTACGAATCACTGTTTGAGGCACTGGGAGTACAGTGGTAAACAAAACAGAGAACTTGCTCTCAAGGAACTCATATTCTCAATAAGCATGAAACAAATACATTCCAGTGGATAACTGAATTGCTTTGAAGAAGATTAGAAAGGGTAATAGGTTGTCTGCTTTATCTAGAATGATAAGGTAATACCATCCCTCTCTGAGAATGAAGAAAATGAGGCTTTAGAACGGTTGGCAATCTGTGTAAGGTAAATGGCACAGCCACAGATTTGAAGGTCTAATTCCAAAGTCAAAGATCTATCTCCTCGAACTGCTATGCTGCTTCTCCCAAAGTTGGTAAAACATCTCAATCTGTTCTCAGCCATCGAACAATTCTGTTTCCTCAATAGTCTTCTAAAATGTACTTATGTGTCTAATCATTATGCTGTACACCTGAAACTAATATAATATTGTATGTCAACTGTAATTGAAAAATAAATTTTAAAAATTAAAAAAAAAGTGCCAACTGTTTCACTTCCACATGTATTTCCCCTCAATGTTGCAAAAAATAATAAAATAAAATGTACTTATAAAAATTTACAGACCTAAACTAATTCTTCTAAATTCTGTAATATTTATTTACTTCATTTGTTGCAGCAAAAATAAGGCAGACATTAAAATGAGAACTCTGAATTAAACAGTGTAAAATTATCACATTAAGTAAAATTTTACGTGACTGCTAATTATATTTTCCTGAACTATATATTCCTTTTTATATCATATAGGTGGTGGGAATACGGTGTTTTTAAAAATTACTATAACAAAGCTAGACACAGAGTCCTTGCTCAGAAATATAATCTCTCATGCTGCTGTTTTAGGAGAAAAATCATAATTGTCATTATTTTTATTTATGGTAACTTTCCCCAATTGAAGCTTAAAATGCAAAATATTATTAAAGCTAAGCTGCAAACTTGACAAAAATGAAATATAATTCAAGGATCTCATTATTAAATCTTAGAGAATGCCAATACTAGAAAGAGATAAATAGCATTTTTCAGTTCGACAATAAAGCACTTTATAAATATTTCATTAGTTTCAATCAAATTGAAGGACATAAAGATGATTGATCATTTTAAAAGATCTTGAGTGCCAACATACGCCAGATGCTAATCTAAAACTTTATATACATTACCTCATTACATCTTCACAATAGTCCTGGGAAGTTAGGTACTATCCTTTTACAGGCAGGAAAACTACGACTATCTCATCTCCCACATCCAAAGATAGTGAGGTTAAACAATTGGCCAAATTCACACTGCTAATAAGCAGTACTATAGGGACTGAAGTCCAAGATTCTGTGACTCTGAGATCCATGGTCTTCTCACTATTTGAATCTATAGCTACGTCCTACAACAGTTAGGGTTTCTCATGCACAGAAGCTGTTTAAAGTGGTATTGGGTATGGTTCACGTGAATGACTCACGAATCCCTCAAACAAGATGATTAACATGTCCAAACCTAGACTGAGTAGCTTTCCATTCCAAGACTGGTCTCTAGTATATTCCCCACCCTGATTAATGGAAGACGTTACTCTTCGCCATCTGGACAGTAGTCACCCCAGGCATTTTCTTTTTTCATCTCCCATATCCAAATGTCACTAAATCCTGCTGATTCTGCCTCCTTCCCCCACTGTCTCTCACACAGACCTTCATCTACTACCCTATTTCTACCCCTCAACGTTTAGCCAAGCTTCTTCAAAGAATGGTCTATTACCCACGAAGATGTATGCTTCTAAAAGCAGTTCTTAAAGTCAGCTTCTCCTGTAAGCTGCTGTATACTTAGTGCCAATCAGAGCACTTGTCCATCATAGGTTTTCAATAAATACTGAACAAATGAATGCAAATATCTGGCTTCCATCCCTCCATTCCCCTGCAAGTGCAATGAAAAAGGTCACTGATGAATTTCTGATAGAAAAACTGCATTACCTTCTTTATTAAAATCCAGACACTCTGAAGTTGACAGTGGAAGAAGAATCTCCACATGGGGAACTTAAGAGTTCAATCCATAAGTTCCAATTTTCGTCCTCAGAATTCCTTTTCCCCTGAAGACCTCATTATCACCGCCCTCCTCGCTGGCCTCACCGGGAGAAGGGTGCCGCTCCCAGTTAGATCTAACTAGGCAAGTTAATGCTCTTGCCTAGTTAGATCTTTCCTAGTTATGACTGTTTGACTCTTTCCCTTATACGTCTTGATACCGCAAAGTTATAGTATTTAAATAAGATTTTACCAAGCCTAGAGGGTAATAAAAGATAAAAAAGCAGACACCAAAAGGAAACCAGGTAGTGAATCTGAAGTCAGGATTTTCTCGTGGAGGCTTTTAGGCCCCGTTCTATCCTAGTTCCTGATCTACCTTCAACTGATGAGCACTATTTTTGCACTCAGCACCCAAGGAAAGAGCAGCTTAGAGAGATCCTGAGTCACCCTTTCCCACTTAGAGCCCTTTATCCAAGTGATAGTTTCCTGACCTGGAACCTACCTCTTCTTAGTAGAGGCTGAACAAGAGAAATGCCAGCCCTTTGGGAGAGACGCTCCTATCCTCAGGGAGCAGCACGGTTTTACCCGACAGGCCACCCCAAATCAATCCATCTCTATCTCAATACAGCATAGCAATTCAATGTTTATATGGAATACATGCCAGATGCACATATTGTACTGTAACAGGGATACTACGATAAGTGTCAAATCACCTAGAAACTTGAGCTTTCTAGACATGCTGGCAGTAGCACTCTGTGTGTCGACTAGTCAATTCCTTTTTGAAATTTTCGAATCCCTTGGTTGACCATCTACTGGTTATTCTCTTCCTTCTCTGGTTAGTTTCAGGCTACCCTGGATCTTTCCTTTTTCTACATTGTCTTCATAGCCAATAGGGGTTAAGAGTAAGCTTTAGATTTTTTTTTTAAGCTCTGTAAAGATAAAAGAATATATATGCAAAGCATTTAACAGAGTGCCTGAAACATAGTAAGCACTTAGACATGGTAGCTTAAACGTAAACTAAAACAAAATATTCCAATAGGCTGACAGTTTCCAAATACATACCTGTAGCTCAGACCTTGTTGCTGAGCTCAAGATCAATGCACCCCAGATGATATGTTGGGCCTAGGAAAACTTGGAAATAAAATTACCCTCTGAGAGCTAAACTGTAAATCAGTATATAATGGACTAGAGCAGATACATGCAAAATTAGCGTATAGAGACAGAACAGCCCTAAGGCCACAAACTAGGCTGCAATATAAACGCCTTAACATATTTAAAGAAAATTTAATTCAAAAAGAAAGGTTGTCAGGAATGGAAACAGAAAAAGCAATTCAGAGAAAACAACAATTGGAGGCAAGTAAAGCTCTACTGTGGAGGTTCTCATAGCTTAATGCTATTAAGTGGCCACATTTGTTCTGAATCCTACCTCCTAAGCAACCTGCTGATTTCTCATGTAATTTTCCTACAGAGAAAACCCCTTGGTCAGAGAATCAGTATGCTATCTATTTGGCAAATATCTCAAAGTATATCAATAAATCAGCATCACGATAAATTCATCAGTAGCCTGTATCACTCAAATATCTATCTATAGATAGACAGATATAGATCTCTCTCTCTCTCTCTCTCTCTCTCTCTCTCTCTCTCTCTCTCTCTCTCTATATATATATATATATATATATATATATTTATCTCAAAGTCTCACAAACTCTGGTACACTTAGCAAGATTGTGTTTCTAAGTCCATAAACCTTAGGCGCCCTGTTTTGTTTTTTATAGTAAATTCATTAATGAATTTTATAATGAAGGCCTCTTGGAGACCAACCAGTCAGCCTGTTTCTTGACTAGAGCACTATTCATTTAAAGAGGCAACTCCTCTACATATATTCTTTTACTTCTCTACATGTATTCTACTATATACATATGTATGTACATATATATGAACTGTGAAGCAATAAAATGGAGTCCCTATAGTCAAGCTGCTAAATTACTAAAATCAAGTAGGCTGAGGTATGAGAAATGATTCTATTTTGATTTAACTAGCCTGGAAACTTAAACTTTTGAACTTTCCAGTCCTGCGACAATGCCTGAATATGTATCAGACCTCCAGAAAACATTCAGATCACCCCATGGAGGGCTCACGTATCCAGACCACTTGACATCCGTTATCCAGAACACTAGATGTGACCAGACCTCCTGGCACCCGTCCTCCAGAACACCTGGCATCCATCATCCAGGCTGATAACCATCCTGGACCAACCACAGGGCTACAAGTGCATGACTGATTAAAGAATGCACTTTGTACTATAAGAACTCTTAACTTTACTTTCTCCTCCGGAACACTTTCTGGGTTTTTACCTAGTTCTGTTTCTTGCTTGCAAAACCTAAGACCCTTGAATAAATTTTTATCATTTATTTCTAGCCAAAGCCTTGAGGCACTTTGGGAGTATTGTTAAATACTCTGTTATCTTGTAGCAGGATGAGGTGGCAGGAACATGGTAAAAACATTAGCAAATCCTATTTCATGAAGCTTAGCACTACAATTCACTAGCACTAAAAGTTTTGCTCTTTTAAGACTAATTTTCTAAAATGTTTTCATGATAAAGTACCTTCTTCCATCCATTATCTTGTATTTTGTAAACAATAGGTAAATATGTAATCCCTTTGAAAATTCTGTCATTACATTTTTCTTCCATTCATTCATCAAATATTTATTAAGTTCATACTTGATGCCAACCACTGTACTCAGAGCTGGAAACGATGAGCAAGAGCAAAAATCAGCACAGTCACTGCTCTTGTGTACTTATGCTTCAGTAGCAGGCACGCTTTCACCAAATTAGCACACACACAATTGCAAAACCAAATTTATAACTTATTAGCAAGTAAAGGTATATGATATAATGATAGTAAATTTATAACAGGGGCATTTAATCATATCAGGTAAACTTTGAGAAAGTGATATTTGAGCTAAGATCTATAGGAAGAGGAGTCAAAGACAGGCTAGAAAAGTCTGAACAAAGAAAACAGTACCAGAGGGGCTGCAGCCACACTGTCTCCAGTTCTACTTTTCTCTCTTAAATAAAATGCCCATCTGGCTTTTACCCTTTATTCCACTAAAACTGCTCTCAAGATCTTCAGGGACATCTACATTGCTAAATGTAGTGGTCAATTATCAATCCTTATTTCACTTGACCTAGAGCAGCATTTAACGTAATTTAGCACTCTTTCCTCTTTAATCACTGTCACTTGGCTCTAGGACAAGAGGGTCTTCCTGTCCATTCACTGGCCACTCCTGCATCTTTGTATATAACTCCAAAACAACCCAAACTCAGTGGAGTGCCTGTTTTGTGATACCAACTGTTCTCAGGCTTTAACGTAAGCCGTCAAAATACTACAAGCAGATGGATTTATGAAAGCTGAAAGTGAAGCTGGATGGCGCTATACATTTAAAAATCATAGGTGGTGGTGAAAGCATGGGTATGGATGAGAACAGTTTCAACTATGCAGTAAAAAGGGGACCTAGACGTAAGAAACCCTACCCTTTGGGGGTTAGACAAAGGAGGATGAGCCCAAAAAGAAGACCCACAAAAAAAGAATGACTTTTTTTGCTTCTTTAGTGAAATCATACTCATAAGAAGTTATTTTTTAAAATTCTGAATTCAACTAGTAGCATCAGAATGTAGCAAGGCTTTCCAAATGAGACCAATTCTTTGAAACTATAAATCTGTTCAAGGATAGGTCACTTCCAGAAACTACGTATCTGGAATCAACAGTACCTGTCTCTTTGCAGCTTCAAAGCACATCAATACAAAACAAGTTATCCCTCTCAAAATATATGATTTGGCTTACTGTAGTTTCCTGAAAGTACCGTATCTCTCTCACTTCTGGGCCTTACCATATGCTGTTCTTTTGGCCCTCTCTTTCACTGGGATGGTTTTCATGACTTTCCAAGGCTGGGCTAAATGAGCCTCTCTCTAGCCATTCCAAGGATCTCATACAGTACTGTAACCGGATGTTTAACCATTCGCTTCTCTAACTTCATAGGTAGGAGCTATATCTTTTTCACTGTTGTATACTCAGGACCTAACAAGGCTAAATATTTTGAAACACGTTTATTCGGCAATGTGAACAATTAAAATTTAATTTGGTTATCAGCTCACCACGACTTTTCCTACGAGGAATATTTTTTAAAAACCAGCAATTGGTAAACACATGGTTCAATTTTTAAAATTTTGAATATTTTATAGGTCTTTTTTCATTTAGTATCCTTAAAGCCTGCAAAAATTCATACCAAGGAATACCAGATATTCTTGATAGTCTTTTCCCTTTAAGTTTCATACAAAATGGATTTCACAACTCACTTTCAAAGCAAAGCCCTGCTTGGATGTCATGTTGGCTGAGCAACTAAAGCCCAGAAACCCTTACGCAATGGCAAACGAAGGTGCAATTGCACAGGGATTCATTAATCCATCGCGCAAGAGTCCACTTGAAAGGGCGGAAGCAGAGGCAGCAGCGCGGCGCACCCCTTGCTACAGCACCCCTCTTTGTCCGGCCTCCTGCGGCTCCCTCCGACTCTTAGGGTCGCCACCTTCCCCACTTCCTCGCCTCCACGCGCCCCTCGGGCTTGGGCACCCAGACTAGTCCTTCCCACACAGATTACTAGAAAAAGTCCCCGGACTAAGGAGGACAACCCTCGACGGCTTTGTCTCCAAAATCTCGGAGGAATGTAGGAAGGAAAAAACCCTGTCAAGGGAAAAGTGGCATCCAAGCCTACAGTTCTCACCAAGTTGACGCTCTGTCTCCCAGCGCGCTAACGGTCGACTCGCCCGCCGCCAAAGGCAACGTCGCAGTGATTTGTGGGGGCTGTAGTTTCTATCGCAAACAGAACGCGCCAGCAGCATCAAAACTACATTTCCCAGCAGTCAATAGGAGGACGCCCTACCTCCTTGAATAAAGGATTTGGAGTAATAAAGAGTCACTAATTTTAGGCTAATCTTAAGATTAGATTCAGTTTCTTCCAGGAGCGCGACCGTCTTTGCCGTGCTTGCCTTGTCTGTGAAAGTTTCAATGTACTTCAACTCCTTACTTTTCTTTCCCTTCGCCAGTCCAGAGAATCCAAAAGTCAAGGCACGGAAAACGCCCTTAAGGCGCATGCGCCTTGCTCGCCATCGCGCATGCGTGGCATCCGGCAGCCGTTGGCGGCCGCGCACGGACTTGGGGTCTGGAGGTAGCTGGAGGAGGGCGGGGCTTTTTCCAATGGCTTTGCTTCTGCGGGTCGCGTCTGCCTGGGCGGGGAACAGGGCGCTAGGGCAGGGGCGGCTCTTGGTTTGTGCCGAGTGGAGAAAGGGGAGGGGCTGGGGGGTGAGGACCCCATCTCCCCTCCCTGCTCCCGCCCTCTGGGCCGAGCCCCACAGATGGGGCTGGGCGAAGAGGCGGGTTTTGCGCCTGGGGCCCTGCGGCTCCACCAGCTCTGCAGCCCAAACCGCGCTAGGGGATTGCGGGGCAGCCGGGTGCCAGTCTGGTTCAGTGGGCGGCGGGCAAGGACGCAGCGATCGGGAGAGAAACGGCGCCTGCCAGGGGGTCCGGAACCAACGAGACCGCTGCACTGTCCTCTGACTACGCCGCCGAGACAGCGGCTGCTGGAGGCTGCAGCCTCCCCGGCGCGCTTGGGTCTCCGGCCGCGGCGGCCAGTGAGCCGCGGTTCCGCGAGCCTTCCCAGCCTGCGTCCAGCCGGCCGCTGAGGCGCAGGGAGCAACTGCGGAGGGCGGGGACTGGTGCCCGAGGAGGGGCGGGGTGGGAACGCTCCGGAGAACGCGGTGGTTGCACAGACAAATTAACCCGAATGGCTGGAGGGCGTTCAACGTTACCAGCCTTTTGGGGCAGAGCACGGATTTGACAGCTCCACAACGTGAGGATATCCGCTGACCCCGCGAGACGGAGAACACTTCCCTGTCCAGCAAAGCCAGCACTGTAAGGTTTCAACTTTCCAACTTTTTTTTTTTTAGTCTCCGACCAGAAGACTGTCCCTGCGTGTAGGAGAGGGTGAGGTCTATCTTGCAGATCGTTTGAAAGCCATCAATATTAAAAGACACTTCTGGTTCCAAATGTCACCCAGACGTGTGTTTTCATGACGATTCGATGTCCCTGATTTTATTCTTACATTTCTTGTTTAAAAACACCTTAAATGTCTTTGGGGACATGCTGAAAGGTAACTGAAGACTGCAAAGAAAAAAAATCTCCGTTTGTCATGGCTGAAGGAGAGAATGAAATGAGATGGGATGGACTGTGCAGTAGAGATTCAACTGTTAGAGAGACAGCACTGGAAAACATTAGGCAAATCATTTTGAGAAAAACTGAGTATCTTCGTTCGGTGAAAGAGACACCTTATTGTCCATCAGACGGGCTTTCAAATGCTGTTTCTTTGGATGGGTTGAATAAGCTTCTTGCTCATCTGCTTATGCTTTCTAAGAGGTGTCCCTTTAAAGATGTAAGAGAGAAAAGTGAGTTTATTTTGAAGAGCGTCCAGGTAAGGAAGAACATTATAATTACAACTGTCTGTCTAATACAGTAAAATTTTACTTGCACTTAAATTCGCTTTATTTCTAATAGGTTGTTACATGAACTCTTATTATGAGTTCACGCTACATCTTAAATTTAGAGTGTTCTGTAAAACATTGAATTTGGGGCCAAAGTTGTACAACATGAACTAAAATAAAAGCAACTTTAAATATAAGTAAACAAGTATTGTCTTTCTAGAAAGTTGTAGCAGAAACTGCATTGCTCCTGGAAAAAATGTGTGAGTTATAGTTAGTTGCAAGTAAAGACTGACTTTTCCTTATATTCATTTTTACATGTTGTTGGGAAGTGTAGCCAGTATGCTTTTTACATTGTTACAACCAGTGTTCGGTGTGGAAAGTTTCACATTTAAAAGCCTCCAAAATGATAAAGGATATTAAGTGTTTCCTTGTCAGCTTGTTCAAGATAATTGGTGAAACAATTTTCCCTTGTTCTTAAAAACAAAAAAAAAATCCAGGGTCTGTTGTCTAAATGCAACCTTTTTTTAAAAAAAAAAAGGAAGAAGAATTACATAAAGTAACAAAAGCTTATGTTATAAAAGAGCTGAAATCTTCAGATTTAAAAATTGGACCCAAGTAGAGTATATGATAGAAACACTTTTATGGTACATTACTCAACCAGCTTTCTCTGTGTTTGCTTAATTTTTTTTTCTCTACATACCTATTTAAACTGTGAGTGCAACAGGTTAAACAATATAGTTTTCCGCTTATTTTGTACATAATTTATCCCGTTTTATTAGAAGATTTATTAAAATGGTTCTCTTTTAAGAGGTTGTTTTTAGATATTAATAATGCTCAGTCACACTATGCTTCTCAGTCTAAATTACTCAATCTACATGTGTTCATAGTCATAGTGTGAGTTTTTTAAATTTATGATTTTCTTGTGTATACATATGGAAGTTAAAATGGACAGTTTTTCTATTCTGGCTAGAATTTAGTTTAAAGCAATAGAAAAATAACCATGTCCATAAAATGAAGACTTTTTAAGATCTTGGGACATTTTTTCTTACAGACACTTTGGAAATAATCATTACAATTCATTTATCCAGGGTTACCAGAGAAGGATTAATTTTCTAGATACCTGAAGCTTACTGTCTTAAGCATCAACATTATTTATCATGTAGACTGTAGTGACTACAATTACCTTGTTTTGTAACGGGGTCATCATCATGCACATAAGTCCTGTTGCACAGCTAAGGGCGGAATGTAGAAGACTATATGATCCATGTTTTTTGAATTTTGTGTTCAGTTTTTATGGTTTTCCTGTTCCTTTCTTTGCTGTTAGTATACTTCACTTTGGTCTCTTTTTGAACCTTTCCATTTGCTGCTTATTTCTGTTAGAATGGGAAACCAAATAACCAACTTTGTTAAGAGTTATAATGAAAACAAGTAATTAGGCTCTGGGGAGTACAGGGTCAAAGGACTGTGATACAATGGTAAGTAAATGGGTACTAGGTCAACCTATACTCCTTATTAATGCACTGCATAACCTTGGACAAGTTCCTTGACTTGCTTTAGTTTGGATTTCCACATCTGTAAAATGGGAATTAATAACTGAGCTGTTGTGAGAATTAAATGCGATGTAAAGTGCCCCAGCATATAGTGGATGCTTCTCTCCCATTTCATAAGTGATATACATGGACTATGTGATATATATTTCAAGACTCATTCATTCTGTAAAATGATCCAAGAATCTCCTCTACTGTAAAGGTTTGCCATAGATTTATACCGTTTTTCATCTCTGCATCTATTGCTCTTTATTCCTGCCACAGTTTTAACAGGCACTTTACTTACATTGTGCTATAATCCTGCCTATGTGTCGCTCCCCCTGGGAGGGCTGTAAGTTCTCAAAAGTACTGGCTGGGACCTGGGAGCTACTAAATAAATATCAAGTGGATGAACAAATTTCTATTTGGCTTCTTTTTGTTTCTTATCAGCCTGAATAGATGAAGTTACTAAATCAGGGAGTTTCCATCCCCACACCATTCAGTCATGCCTTCATTCAACAAATGTTTATGGAACCCCAGGTGAATGCCATTCTAAGAACTGGGAACCAGTGACGAACAATTTTGACATTCTACTGAAGGAGACATAAAGAAGTAAACAAATAATGTAATTTTAGATAGTAAGGGAAGACTTCCCTGAAGAAATGACATTTAAGCAGAGACGTGATGAGTGAATAAATACTATCCTGGCAAAAATGAGATTTTTGAGGGAGACATTCCAGGCATCGGGAACAACGTGTGGAGGCCTCCTGGCCAAAGAGAGCGGATGAGTTCTCAGAACTGAAAGTAATGCGGCGTGGTTGGAGCATACAGGATGAGGGGAGTGTGAAAGCTTCAGCATGTGCTCCGGAGTCAGAACTGGCTCCAACACTTCATTAGCTCCACAGCCTTAGAAAAATTACATACTCTCTCCTTGACTCGGTTTTCTCATCTGCAAAATGAGGACAATGCTAATAGTTCCTGCCGCACAATGAGAATAAAATGAAACAATGCTTGCAAAACAGCACAGTGCCTAGCACATAAGAAACGCTCAGTTTAGATTTCTGTTTTTAGGCAGCCACCTAACCGAGGATCCTGTAAGCCCTGTTAAGAGTTGTGGACTTTATCCTAGGAACAATGGGAAGCCTGTGAGGGGTTTTGAGCAAGATGGTGACATGATCCGTGGTGTATCAGAGAGCTCCCTTTGGAAACAAAGAGAATGGCTCTCAGGGGTCAGGAGTGGCTGTGCAGCATCAGCTGGGCAGTTGTCCACTTATCCAAAGCAAAAATGATGGCGGAGTAGGACATAGTGGAAAAAAGTGAATGGGTTTGGGAGAGAGCTAGGAGTTAGAAACCATAGGATATAGTCTTTAATTGGATCTAGGAGATGAAGAAAATTATAGTCATTTCCTGAAACAGAAGAGTGGTAGAGGGTCAGTTTCGGGGGAATGATGAGTTCTGTTTAAGACATGTTGAGATTCCTGTTGCCTATGTTACCTCCTATTAGAAACAGCTCCTGAGGGATTTCTGCCCCTGCTAGCACTGTTCTAGTTCTGCCATTGTTCTCTCTCCTCCAGCCTTAACCTATGCTCCACCTTTATTTATATCCATCCTCCATGTAACTGCAGAGCCATTTATCTACAGTGAAAACCTGCCAAAATCTGCCTAAAATCCTTTAAAACAGAGTGGAATCTGAAGAATTCCAGCATCGATCTGGCTTCTACCTACTGCTCTATCCTCACTGCCCACCACTCCCATCCTCACTGCTCTCACTCTAGCATCAGACTCACAAGGGAAACCAAATAATTCAGATTGTAGCGCTCCATAATGCTTTTTGCTGTTCATTGGTAAAGCAGCAAAAGCTGAGTGAAGTGCATTTGCAATTCTTTCAACTGTTCTGAGGATCCTTAATTCTACCGGTCAACTCAGAGAACTGTAGTCTGTTAGGGAGAGATGGTGGGACAATGGGCGGATGAATGCAACTTAAAATGGCTAAACCTGTAAAAAATCAGCACATTGGGCGATAGCATTATGTTTGTATTCCTGCTCTCAATTTGTTGATTTCATGTCAACATACGTAAATCTGTTCAACACATTTTTGAGAACTATTCTCTGTCAGAACTACTTGGGACTGGAAGATCAGTAAGGTTTGTTCCTTGCTTTTGAGAAAGTTCTTCTATTCTCATAGGAGGCTTTATTTACAGTTGTTGTTTTTTGAATTAATCCTGTAATACCTTTTTTATATGATTGATTCCCTAAACAAAGGCACAGAAGTAATAACACTGGCCCAGTATACTAATACAGTTCACTGGTAAACTATATAGTCTTGATGCATGGTAATTAAGAGGGGAAATGTGAGTGTGTAAGTATATATATGTGTATATATATATATACACATATATATATGTGTATATATATATACATATATATATATGTATATGTATATATATATACACACACACGCATATATATATCAAAAGATTTTCCAAGAATTGTTATTTGATCATTTTCATTTTCATCTGCAAATGTCTGAAAGTAAATTTGGCTTAAGATAGAAAATTTAGACCAAGTAACAAAGTATTTATCTCGGTTCAGTGGGGTGGAGGAGGCTTTCCTTTAGTGACGTGATTGTTACCCCTCAGTGAGAAATGAAACTTTAGCTGTTGGGAATGGTGCACATTTACAGTTGTTAGAGTTACAGTTGGATTATCCAGTTGGTCTCCAATTGGGGAATATGTAGTTTGTAGGTTTAACAATAAGAGGTTCATTACTTGGCATAATATGTCTGTAGGTTGGGCAATTTCAAGCTTGATTGATTCATTAACTGAACTACATTCCCTTTTTGCCTTCCATCTTTTTGTTCTCCTTTCCTCACTGTGGCAACTACTGTCTCCACTCATGGTTGCAATGCTGCTACAGTAGCTACAGAATCATGACCATCTATCTGCAGCGAAGAAGAGTTCTTTCCCATGTGTTTATCAAGGAAGAAAAGCTTTTCCCAGAAATCCTCCAGCAGATTTCCTCTTAGTTTCTACTGAGCAGGGCTGAGTCACATGCCCTTTTCTAAGCCAGTCATTGGCAAGGAAATTGGGCATTCCACCTTTGGTTTGTACTAATCCACATTTAGCCCCTAAATGCCAGGAGAGCCCCATCACTTCAGTGAAGAATTTCTGTTGGTGAGGAAGGGGAGGGACAGAAGGCAATCAGGTTTAGTCAGAGGCTGCCATTCAAACTGCTCATATCTAACTAGATAATATATTGTTTTGATCTAACTATAATTTAGATTCTATTCCATTAGAAACCATTATTTTTTATAGTGATGCTGTAAAATACAACACAGCAGGTTAGGGACATTCTAGAAGCAGGTTTGGCCTTTTTAAATGATTATTTTGATTTCTTTTTGACTGCCATGTCTAGTCAAAGCCAAAAGTTTTAGGTACTGCATCTGAAATATTCACTGCTGACTCTTAGAGATCATATAAACATTTATATCTTAGATATGAGAGTCCTCTTTCAGTATTTACCCAAGCTTCTGTCTTCTATGTCCACTGTTTTCTGGCCTTTCATAGTTTATTGACACACTGAGAACTCAGTCCCTTTCCCTCAGGAACCCTCTCGGCTTACTTCTCTACTCAGTGCTCCCTCTCATTCCTGTCTTTGACCACTTCCTTTTCTTGCTTTTGAGCTCAGAGAACACTATTTACCCTCAGGTTGTCTGACTTGTTTGAATGGAAGATGTGAAGAAATTAAAGGCAAATCTTTCACTTTATTTTTTCTAAATGGTTTGAAGTGGAAGTAAAGAGCCTATCTTTTTTTTACCCACTGGCTTACAGGATGAATCATATCTCCACTGTCTACCCTCAGTGTCCTCTTTACACCATGTAAAGACATCCTGTCCTCTTCCTTTGTTCTGACTTTTCAGAAAGATTGAAACTAACAAGGATACTTTTTTAAAGTTTTCAGATTTTAAATATTTTATTCCTTTTAGAGTGCCCCCAAATGGTCTCTATCATGAAAACCAAACAAAAACAATGATTAATTTAAAAAAATATTTTTCTAACATAGTTATTGTTTGGTTTATAAATGGGATGTACTGTTTTATAGAAAAATGGGATTTTAAACACTTGCTTATTAGATTTCAACTTAAGGTCATGGGTTCACAATATCAGAGGACCCACTATTAAATGACAGTTTAACTAGAATTTTTTCATCTTTAACACTTTGTGCCTTAAACTGTTATACAGATCATTTATGGAATAAAAGAATTAGAAAGTAAGTATGCTGTTCTTTTCGTTTGATAGTTATATTTTCCTTTGGGTAAGCCATTAGAAATTTGCAGGACATCTTTTAACCATTTGAATAGGTAATAAATTAATAACTCAAACAGCCAACTTAAGGATTTGTTGAAACTTTGACCTGACAGAAAGTAGCTGTGGAATCTTGGATATAATAAAGGATTATTCATCACTTAAAACTGTGATACAACAGGGCCCTATATGTGTTATGTCTTACTCATAAAGAATTTTCATATTTAAAAACAGACAATGTGTATGTGGTAGCACATTAGCATGGGCTGGAGGAACTATAGACATGGGAAAACTTTTAGAACTTGTAGAACGACTAGAGATGCTGGCGGAGGGGGTACAGTGCTTAAAATGCGTAGAAGGATGAACGTATTGCTGGAAGTACATCAGCATCCAGCAAGCCTTACCAATTGTAATTTCTTGTTTATCACAATTTCTCAAATCAGTCTATTTTTTTCATACTGTGATAAAATATTTTCTTAATGGAAGTCGATGGAAAGTAGGATTTACTCTGATCCAACTTTTCTAGATCACATTTATTACATTAAGTTAGAAAGACCTTAGTTGACCTTGATGAAATTACCTACGTAGTACTTTAATTATGCTGACACAGTAGACTCAGTGGCATGTGAGTGTTCTTCAGACTGTTTGATGATGGTATTGCTTGGGGCACTGGGCCGACTGGAAATTTAAAGATGAAAACCTCAGCTAGATATCCCACTATGGGAATTTCATGCTTTGCTTTTTTTGCCTATTGGTTACTATACCAAGTTAAACTAGTATCGATAAAGATACATTTACCATAACATAGAAAACAATTCTTTTAAAGATGCCTGTTAAAAAAAATGCTTTTTCACTGGAAATACTTAGGGAGTTTTTGTAGGATAACAATTAGGACCATTTATTGGATTTTCCCAGTTGGCATTTTTGTTAAAAGTCTGTGTGTTACTAGTAGACTGTCACAGTTTGTGATATGTTTCAATTTGTAAGGAAAAAAACTCATGTGAAATTTGGCAACACAAGAATTACCTGTGTTCTCATGCTCTCATCTCTTTTATATAGAGAAAACTCCGATTAGATTGCAATGAAATATGGAATTACCTTAGAAACAAGAGTTACTTTTATTTTAATATTTTATTTAAATCTTACCCTATTTTTAATTTAAAAAGGGAAAGGTCTTCATAGATTTATAAATTATTATTTATAAAATTACCTGAAGACAAGTTCCCAAGCTTTTAAACCATACTAAAGGGAAATAAAATTTATGGTGTTTTATATTTATGGTGAGTTATGTTACCCAAATCAACTTTAATATATACATAGTCATTAAATGAATAGTATTCATTTAGTCTTTTGTTTACCTTGACAAGCTAGTAAATATATATATATATATATATATATATATATATATATATATATTTTTTTTTTTTTTAATTAGCTAGGATAATTTGTCAATTCTATTTGTAATTTTCAGTAAATTCTAATTAGAATCTTAGTTTATTTACACCACTAAAAGTGAGCATTTACTGTTTTGACACTTCAGTGTTTGACAAGCATTGCGCACTCACTCATATTTAAATTTTACATGATTTCATTTTCTAGCAAGTTGGCAGGTGTTAGCTGTCTATAATTATAACTGAGTAATTTTTCAAATGCTATTCATAGCCTAAACACAGCAAGAAATTCTTCCGATCATGTGATAAAGACCAAACATTGCAAAATAGTGGTAGAGTGATGTGTTACTGAAGGACATATTTAAGAGAAGCCTTTCTAAAGTAAAAAGCGATTCAAATGACAGGGAGACAGGTTTTCTTAAAAAATAATGTCTTCAAACTCATTGATAGTGATTACACCTCACTAAATTAAGGTGTGTCTACTTTCTCAACTAACAAGTAATGTATACCTTAGCAGACTTAAATTATAAAATATAACCTCAATTTATTCAGTTTTGTTGATGACAGAGGTTCTGAGTATAAGAAATAATTGAAATTTTATTGAAACAGTATAGATTTTACCATTGAAGCTAGAGAATTATTTCTTCTCATTTTATTCATTAGGTATTTATTATGTGCCTACTGTATGCCAAACACTATGCTTATCTATCTTTTGACATGTGAAAAATGATTCTAGTTAAAATCAAGAGAAGCTTGTATTTTATTTTTCTTGATGTATTTTCTAACCATCTATTCTAAATATATAGTCTCACATTGACTAGAGACATAACTTCAGAATGATTTAAAGATCTTGTTAGATATTTTTTACCAGCCATATGTTCATGAATAAATTAACTTCTGGTCTCAGTTTCCTCATTTGGGAAGTGACATAGTTTTATTATCTACCTTGTGATGTGATTATAAAAATTAAAGGAGATCATATTGGTAAAGCATTTAGTAAACTTCAATATACTGTACAAATTTAATTGTGAATAAACTCTGAAACTTACTTATCTATAAAGTGAGGATAATAATACCAAGTTCACAGGGTAGTTTTGAGAATAACATGAAAAGTGTGTAGAAGTCAGTTTGGTACATAGTAAGTGCTCAACAAATACTGGCAATGATGATGAAGACGATGAACTTGATCAAGGTCGTTTAGCTAAGGAGTCAAACTCCAAACTAGCATTTAGGATTTTTATGTAATTGACTTGACTACATCCCACACTTTGTATCCACATGTACTAACACCCCTAATTGCCATTTGTACACTAAATTTTTATATATTAACTGATTAAATTTTTATATATTAGCTGTCCAACTTTATCGTAGGATTCTTCTAACCAGCCACTGCCCAGGGTAAGTGTTGGACTTGCTCAGAGGTTTTTCCCCAGGAGTGGTGGCAGATGTGTAGCACCCATCCCCTCCTTGGAGTCCAGCACAATTCTAGTATGTCAGCATGGCCCCAACAGGGAGGGGTTGTAAGCAGGCAGCTGCATGTGTCATCCAGGTGGTCAAGTACACACGGAGAGGTCTGGCCGAGGCCTAGGCTTCGGTATCTGGACAGTGTTAGAGGATAAAGGTCAAGACCATGGGCTTTGGGGTCAGTCAGACCTGGCTGTAAGTCCTCTCTGCCCAGCTCTGACCTTGGGCACGTTACATAACCTCCTTAAATCTCAGTTCCCTCACAGAAGTTCCGAGGATTAAATGAGGTAACATGTGCAATACTTACTGGAATCCAGTAAGCATTCAGTGAACGTTAACAATTAGTATTCTGTTCTGCCCACACAGTGCAATGGGGGAGAGGAGATGGAAAGTTGAGCCCTTTGGCATGATATGCCCTTTAGGGTACCCCAAGACTCTGGGCAACTGGGAAGTTTTTCACCTACTTTCCAGATTCCCCAGCCTGAGGGAATAGCACCTCTAGGAACCAAATTAAGGATTTTATAAATATTATTTTAGCTCTCTGGGAACTGGATTTCTCCCCTGATGTGTTAGTCTGTTATTCCACTTAGGAACATTTGACTTTCAAATATGCCTTCAGGGACACATAATATAGGAAGGAAAATGATGGGTTGGATGCCAGTTTTGTCAGTAAGCAACTGAACCCTCTGTGCTGGGTGGATTCATGTCTGATACTTCAGGCAATTTATCTGCTGCAGAGACTGCTTGCCTTAAGGTCTCTGAGGAGATTAGAGCTGTACTATCAGTGTTCCTTCTCTGCTTCCACCAATGGGAGCCTCACGTGTTAAGCAGAAAGCCCCCAAACAGCCCTTTCACTCTTCTGAGATAACTGGCCCAGCCTAGACAGCTGATATGTTAAGAACAAAGTAACTAAGCAAAGATTACATTGTCAAAAAGATACCCCACGATCGGTAGCAGGGCTTGAAGAGATTTTGTACTATTTGACTTGTTGAATTTGCTTAATTGTGCGTGGCAGGTTTTTGGGGGGCTCCTCTGGAACTTCCATGCCTGCCCCCCTTATAATCTGCCATGACATTAGAATCAAGTTATCTGAACTCATCTTCAGCAGTTTCTTAATCTTTTTAGTTTTGTAGAATGTATACTTTTGAATGTAATAAGAATAGGCATTCTGTAGGTGAAGTCTAATTCTCAGCCCTTTTCATACATTAATCTATTCAAATGTCCCAATTTTATGTATCAGAAAAAAATCAAGGCCCAGGTAGGTTAAATAACTTGCCCAAGATATCATTGCTGGCAAGAGGGGCCCGGTTTCAAACCCAGGCTCTGAGACTCCATTCCACACTTTTCACCATTATGCTGCATGATATAAATAAAAATTTAATATAATCTCCTAACAGTGAAAATATATATTACTTTCTTCTCTGAGTTATTTTTCCTTCAGGATGAAATGTAAAACTTTGGTATTTCTAGAGGAAACCACATTCTTAGATGTTATTAAATTGCGTATCAAATTCTTATTTAAACCCTCACCCGTCTCAAAATTGCATTTGAACCCTGTTGAAGCTTCACCTTTTCACTGTGGTATTTTAATTTTTATTATGCTGTCATTGTACATTTCCGCTGATTTCAAGGTGGCTCTGTACTGTGTGGCCGTGGAAATAAGGTACACAAAAGGCTCTTCTTTACATTAAGAAATTAACCAAGTAAGATGATTACTTTAGTGAACTGCCGAAAAGAAAACTTGGTATATTTCCATGAGTAATAGAGTCAAGATTAGCTTTGAGTGTTAGAAGAGCCTTCTCCCAGCTAGTTCATTGTTGCCATGACAGTGTTGGCAGTGCGAGTGTTGTAGTAACTCTTTGCAATGAGCTTATTTTAGACCCTAACGTTTGCAGGGCCGAACATCCCTTTCCCTGCCCCACAAGTAACTCTAGTGGAAAAGTACTGGTTTTATAACTGGCTTCTGGCTTTGTAGCTGAAAGACTGTACTATTGTGGGCTTAAAAAAAAAAAAATAGTGTAGGAGTGTTGAGTATTTTTCCTGTGGATTATGAATGTTTGAAATTTCCCAAAATATGGTATTTCATTACATGTCCTACAGTAAGTTGTTTACTGCTAAAAAGAAAAGGGGCCTCAATTGTCTTTTTAGAAATCAGGCCCTGATTGTATCATACATTAAGCTCCTATAGAAATCATTTTTCCATCTGTGTATCTCCTGTGCATACTTTAAAGTCTTTGGATTCTTTATTCAGTTATTATGGAAAATTATCATTAGAAACCACAGATGATTGTGTTTAAACAGTGTAGAAAAGTACTTTTTCTTGTCCTTTCCATAATTCAGCATTTATTTGCTCAAATTGAAACATTTTAATCTTCTTAAATTGCAAACTAACAAGTTATATAATGATTTTAAGAAATTACTCAATTTGAACTGTGTACTTAAACTAACATAATTATTGAGGTGTTTTTAAACTTTGTTGCTTATATGTTATAAATTAGATTTTAAAATACTTCATTGATATTTTCTAATTGTAAATACCATTATAAATATACTGGTAAGTACAAAATATTTTCAAACTCGTAATAGTGCCATTTTGTATACTTTTGCATACCATTTGTTAGGTCAGATTATTGGTAGCTATGGCATGTGCATTAAAAATCAAGTAGAGCATGAAGAAACAAAATGATTTTGGCAACAAACCTTGTCAAAGAAGTTGGAAAATTTAATCCTATACTTCCTTCATTGATGACAACTACTACAAATGGTTACAGTTGCATTTTCCCCAAATGCTGCATTAAAAGCTTAGCTCATCTTCCTTAGATGCTGAAGCTATAAACAAATCTTGCACAGTTCGGCTTATACTGAGTAATGGAATATGGATACCAGGCAAGCTCTTTTCTTTCTTTCTTTTTTCAGTTTAATATGAAAATAATTTTCCAAACAAAAATTTGACCCCAAGCTAGAGTTGTATTTGGCTTTTTCACTAAGCAATGGGTATTTTAATCTTCATTTTATTTTTTTATTCCTTTTAGTGCATTTTATTATTTCCTTAGTGGTAATTATTCAGATTAAGAAGTATGTGATTTCAGTCTACACTAGTCTTTGATAGCTCCTTTGAATTTGGAAGTAGATGTTAGGTAAAATGTGAAGATTCAACTATAGTTCTTTTTCCTTTGTTAAAATACGTAATAACAGGGTTATTGTTTTGTTTTGTTTTGTTTTGTTTTGTTTTTCCTGAACTCCACAGCACCTCTAGCTGACCTCCCTCTATATCTAAGGCTGAAATGAGTATAGCTTTTTAAAGTAAGCATTCTTTTTCAATTTTTCTTTGTGCCTGACACTGTTCTGGCACTGTGGGGGATGTAAAAAGAAGTAGAAAACAACCACTACCCTTAAGAATTTTGCAGTGACTTTGAGGACAAAATTTAAGACCAAATCAAGACAGTGACTAAAAATGTTAAACTTTATGGTAATATATTGACAACAATGTAACTGTTGGTGGGAGAATGTGTACATAGTAATTCTACATCTAGGAAATCATCTGAAAAAAGATTTATGTATGATGAGAATTACTACAGTGCTACTTATGATATAAATGTATTATATATATATGCATTTTTATATATAAGTAGATAATCTTAATATCCAAAAATTAATTATGGATTGGTGAAATTATGGGATGTCTGTATAAAGAACTATTATACAGTTATTTAAAATTGTTTTAAAGTATATTTATAAGAAAAGAAAAAATTATACATATAAGTGGAAAAGCAACTTTTAAAGTAGGATGCCATATATATATATATATATATATATGGCATCCTACTTTAAAAGTTTACAGAGAGGAGAAAAAGTCAGGAAACCTACATGCACCAAAATATTAACTATACTTCTCCTTTAGAGGTAGGATTATTAGAGATTTTAATTTTCTTTTTATAATAATCATTAATAAATACTTAATTTTATTGAGTGCTTTCTATATGCCAGGTTATCATTGTAAGCATTTTACATAGAACATTTGCAAAATTTCAGGTGGGTTACAGGTTTTGAGGGAGATATCTTCCCAAAACAAAATAAATATATAAGTATGAATACACCCGTTCACTGTAAGATTAAATTAAATTCCTGGTTTATTTAGCCAAGGAAACAGGAACTTCTCAGAAGCTAGACTTTCTCATTGAGAAGAAGCACTTGCAGCCTAACTGGTGCTACTTTCCTTGGCCCCCAGGTCTCCTGAATGGTATGAAACTGCTGGTGACCCTGGATCATTCCAGATCTGCAAAACTCAATTCTTGGTCTACTGTTGCCTTTTTATGTTTGGAGTTTCAGTCCACATTCTGAAAGAATTTATACAAAGTATGCATTTTCTTTAAAGGCTCATTTTCTTGCAATAACTAATTTGATACTTAATACCAAGTCTGTTGTGAGTTTAGAGATGAGGAAAGAGTAACTTAACTCAAGTGCTGAATACTGGGAGTCAGGAGGCAGATCTGACTCCTAAGTCTATGTTCTTAACCACTAATCTATTTTCTTATAGTTGTCTCTCTCTCTCTCTCTCTCTCTCTCTCTCTCTCTCTCTCTCTCTCTCTCTCTCTCCCCCTCCCTCCCTCCCTCCCTCCCTCCCTCCCTCCCTCCCTCCCTCTCATGTATTACTTTTATATTGGAAAATGACTTAAAATCAATGTGGAAAAATTATGATATATAGAGTGTTATAGTAATTCAGAGCAAGGAAAGATCAAGATGAGTTGGGATAGTAAAAGAAAACTTAATGGAGCAAATAAATTTTAATGTAATCATTAACTTTTCTTTTCAGCTCATCTGTTTGTTTACACAAGTGTACACTGCTTCTACCCCCAACATGCCCAAACCAAACCTCTGATGACGGCTGGAAGTAATGAATGCACTGTTGTACTTTCCTGCAGATTAAGTTTTGGCCTCGTTTTTGTTTCCTTTTCATGGCCCCCTTTTATTTTCCTTTCCCCATCTGTCAATGCGTGTATGGACATGTAACTATCACTTTTATCAAAGCTACTTCTCACGATAGTGTTGAGCATTACAAATAAAACAGTTCCAGTTTGACAGTTTCCATGTGGTAATACCATCATCATTTAAAGATTGGGATGGCTAAAAGAAGTTGTAAAAATTACATTAATGAATTATATTTTAAAACTCATTAAAAAGAAGTAGAACTAGATAGGATCCTGAGTCTTCTCTGATGAATTAACCATGTATCATAAATTAGGGCTGATGTTCATTTGGCCAGTATTCATTGGCACATCAGTACTTGTTAAAATACTGAAGTATTTTCCTACTAGCTGGTACATAGTAAATAGAAACTGCAAAAAGCAATAAAATTAATAACACGTCATCAGGATGGGTGGTTTATCTTAGAAACCTCACATGCACTTAGGTTCCAAGCCAGTCTGGTCACTGAAGCATGGAGCTAGGAAGTTTGCTCAGAAGCCCTCTTATTTACTTCAGGTGGTGAAGGTACACAAACCCTTGGGTGGGAGACACAGACCAGACAGGTGACCTGAGGAGAACCTGATCCTAAACCCGCAAAAAAAGAAAAAGTGCCGAGTTGTGCCAAGGGGAGAAGCAGGGTCCAAGCCTCGGTGGTGACGGGAGGCTGCCACAGCCAGAGACACACTCCGCGGACAGTCTCTCTGTTGGGCTTGAGCAGTTTTTCTGGGTTTAAGACTTAGTTATCAGCTGCTTCATAATAAATTTGGTGGTTTAAAACAATACAAATTTATTATCTCACAATTTCTGTGCATCAGAAATATGGCCACAGCTTAGATAGGACCTGTGCTTCAGGGTCTTTCATGAGGCTTCAATTAGGTGGCAGCCAGGACTGTGGTCAAATGCGGAAGGATGTGCTTCCAAGCTCACATGGTTGTTGGCAGGATTTAGTTTCTTGAGGGCTGTGGATTGAGAGCCTCAATTCCCTGCTGGCAGTTGACTGGAGGCTGCTCTCAGTTTCTTGCCATGTGGGCCTCTACACTTGCTTATGACTCAGAGAAAGCACCTGAGCAGAACCAGAGACTAAGTACCAGCAAAAGTGTGTCAGTCACAGTCTTTTATAATCTAATCTTGGACGAGACATGCCATCACTTTTGCCTTAATCTATTCATTAGAAACAAGTCACTAGGTCCAGCCCAGACTTAAGGGGAGCAGATAACACATGGAATGAATACCAGAAGGTAGTGATCCTTGGGAACCATTTGAAAAGCATCCTACCACAACAACACATCTCCTAGCTGGTTGGGCAGAGTGGGTCTCTGCTTATTGTGAAGAGAGCTGAGTCCTAACGACTCACAGCGGTGAGTTATGGGCCCAGGAACCTAATGAATGTCTAGAAGACAGTGTGGTCCAGCAAATGATAGTATGAGTCCAGGCTCTGTCTCCTCTCCACCCTTGGAACCAGTCTCCAGCTAAAGAAGCCTCACACCAGCCTGGACAATGGATGCCCTTCCCCAGGCCCTGTTCCCTCACTGAGCCCACCAAGGCTCAGTTGGAGAGGTCAGCCTGTTATGCAGGGTGTCGTGTGGGGTCTCAGCTCCCACTCCCCGCATAAGAATGCAGGACATGGTGAGGCCAAAAAAGAACACCCACGGAGCCATAGGAAAGGGAGTCATACCACTGTAGTCTCGATGGCGGCTGGGTTGAAGACATAGGAAGCAGGAGCCACAGGATCTGCAACCTGCCATCTGCTTCTCTGCCAACCAACCTCACTTGCTAACTGCAATCCTCCTCTCTGCAATTTGCAATCTATGCTTGCTAGCGTAGCCACGGCAGTTATGGCTAATGGCTAACCGGTAACAGCTGATGACCATCTACTACCCGAGCCAGCACCTTTCCACATGAGGCCCAGAGCCTGGAAACTGCACTCTGGGACTCTGTCCCCACACAGCTCATCTGCCTCTAGCAGCTTCTTGATCCTTCCTCTTTCGTCTCCACGTTTCTTCATGACTCTTCTGTCCCCCATTATTCCTGAGTGATTCTAGCAAATTCCCTACTTCCCATTCTTTGTACTAAAAGTAAAAACGTCATTTGTCCAAAAAGGTAGGAAGTGGCCAGTAGCTTTCTTTTCATCATTCAGTGATTATCTAGTGAGCTGTGAATCAAATCTCAGCTGTGTCTCTGATTTGAGGGGAAAGTGTGATCAAAATAAAGCCCAAAACTTTTATGAGTATTCTCAAATGAATGATGAATGAAATTAAACATTATTGCAAATCCAAATTTTTATTCAGATCTCCCAAACTCAAGTTGGTATACTTTACTGTCAATTTAGTGGTGTCAGAAAGGGAACAGATGAAATAATTTATCTTTTTTCATTTTATAAGCCCTAAGACTTAAGGATTTTGGCTATTGCAGAATCAGACCAAAGTGATTACATATCTGATAGCAACTGAAAAACAATTTTACCCCACTGAATACGATGTTAAGTTGAGGCTAGGAAAGCTCCTGATTTTAGTTTTTAAAAATTATTATTTATAATTTTCTCATATTTCTTTTTAATATCTTGGCCAAATATTTGATGGAAATTAAAGTATTTTTCCCATGTATATTTTAAATCTGGGAAATATAATCTCCAAATGCTAACAGTGTTTATCTCTGGGCTGTGGTTTATGATTTTCTACATTTTTCCAAAGTTTTTTATAATGGGTACTTCTACCTTTTATAATAAGACAAAAACATGTTATTAAAAAGAAAATAAGCTCAGTACACCATTTTCTAGTCATAGCAGAATGACCTTAGTAGTAAATATAACTTCAGTATATTCTCTGAAATTTCTTCTAATATGGCATACATTAATTTAAAAACCTGCAATTCTTTAATTTAATAACAATTTAGAAATACTTTTCTTGTAAAGACTTTGGCTGTTGTTAGAGCAGATTTTTTTTTTTTTCTGATGGATTTTGCATTTCTGTTTTTTGTTTTTTTTTCCTTTGTCTTCACATTGGATTAAAATTTACGCCTAATTCTTAGCTTGTTGTAGCTTCAATGAGCACTAGATGGCACTCTTGCTCAACTGAAATCTAGTTTACCACTTAAACTTTGGTGCTACGGGCCTTAGAAGAGTTGCGGGGATCCAACACATGGTGATGAAAAGAGAACTGACTCTGGGTGGTGAACGCACAATGTGATGTATAGATGATGTATTACAGAATTGTACACCTGCAATTTATGTAACTTTACTAACAATTGTCACCCCAATGAACTTAAAAAAAATAAATTTAAAAAATAAATTAAAAAATAATTGAAGAGTTGGGTGTGCAACTTAAAAATGCTTATGTGTCCATTTTGTTTTAGAGGGATGGAGTGGGGGAGAAAGGGAAAGTTTCCTCTAAGTTAAAATAGCAGAGTTTAACTGGTTCAGTTTTTCCATCTATCCAGAAATCACCATATTAATAATGACAGTCACTCATTCCACAATTAAGCCCCTACTGTCTTTTTGGGTTTTTTTGTTTTAATGCTGCTACTTGTTTTTTTTGTTGTTATTGTGTTTGTTTTTGTTTGTTTTGTTTTGTTTTTTGTTTTTTTAGCCCCAACTGTCTTTAGGCCCTGTTCTAGACAGTATATATTAATACATCAGTGGGCAAGAGAGATAAAAATCACTACCCTCATAGAGCTTACATTCTAGTGCTTGGATTTTTATTCGACGTCCCATTCTAAGCTGGTATTTGCATTCACCCATTAACTCACCCATTTAATAAGAGGAAACTGAGGCACAGACTAGTTATCTAACTTGCCCCTATTCACCTAACTAATATATGTGACCAGAGCTGAGACTCAAATGCAGGCATTTGGTTTCTGGAGTTTGTTCTCGTAATCTCAACACTATACAGTCTCTCAAAATTAAAGAATATTTTATTAGATTCTGTTGGATGCAAATAATATATATTTACCTATTTATTTATAATTGTTCCTAGATCTGTTCAATTCAAATATTATTGCCATTTTTATTGAAAAGATATTGAATAAATACCTATTTTTGTAATGATTCTACAGTCAACTATCATATTGTCTTAGCTCTTTTAAGATAATGTAGATCAAGTCACAAACACAGCTGGCCTTGTTAAAGTATATATTTAAGCGTCTTTATAGCCCTTGTATTAGCTATGTAATAATTTAGATATTTTTCAAGGACCAGAGTTGTATTCAACAACATACTTGTTCTAAGCCACTGAGAATAAAAATCAGCCACTTGAGAATAAAAATATAATGACTAATTCACACATAAGTAATCAATAAGTAAAACTTGCCTTCAGGGAAACTGAAATAAGTAGTTCTCAACAGCTAGATAGGTCCTTTTTCTTTTTTGCTACAGAACTGTTTTAGATAATGAAACTATGGTTTTGCTATGCTAATAATTAGAGTTAACTGTCTTTTAATTAAGTGAAATGATTAGTAAATTATAAATGTTCACCAGGGAGTTGAAGGAAGTTTTCAGAGCAAAAATTTATTTTGGCAGATGCCACAATTTGAGGATTATGGCTTTTCTAGGAGCCTGTGTGCCCCTTAAATTGAATGCAAAATTTGTAGACTCATGAACATTTTACTTAGGGGGAAAATATGAAAATTTTATCAGAATTTCAAAGAGACTGTAACCCCAAAAGATTAAGAACCACTGCTAAAACTAGTGACCTTACTGCATATTAAACTTATTTTCCTTAAACTTTAAAGTTTGATTGAAATTTTGGAGTTTTAAACCAACAAAGGGAAAATGTTGATTCCATGTTAGCTTATCCCTCATGGTCTGCTGATCCGGTGATATTGGAACTTGAGTTACTTATGTTTGCTCAAACTGATAGGCGCATCACTGGCGGTTTAGAGGTTCAAGTTCAAGTTTTGCTTTAAGAACATTGAGACAGAGGGAGCCTACCTGAGCCCAGCAGAGCTCCAGCCCTCAAGTTAACGTGAGCAAGAAACACATACCTGCAAGTCACTGAGATATTGGGGTTGTGTTTTTCCTCAGCAAAAGCTAATTCATACAAAATTGGTAATAGCCAAACTGCCAGGGTCCCTATTCTTGTTCTAACCTTGGGCAAGTTACTTAACACCTCTAAACTTTAGTTTTATCGTCTGTAAGATAAGACAATAGCACCTCATATTAATGAGATAATAGCACCCTGCTCTCTTTAAGGTCCTGAGCACAGTGCCTGCCTTAGTACTTAGCATGGCACAAAGACCTTAAATCTATCCTTATACCTGCCTCAGCTATCTAACATAACACCTCTTTTTACCTTCGAGTTCCTTATCTCGATTTATTTTTCTTCATAGCCCCAAACATTTCCTGACACTGTTATTTATTGTTGATTCTGTCTGCTCCACAAAGATGGAGACTTTTTCTTGTTCATTACTGGGCTCTCTAGGCCAGTGCCAGCACATACAAACAGATGTCCAATAAATATTTGTGGAATGAAGGAATAAATGTTAGCTATTATTATTACTTGGCAGTTTCTGTCCACCCTCCCTCCCATCTGCCTGGACCAGCTGCTGCAGCTTTTTAAATGAGGTGGGTAGGCCAGGAGGAAAGTCTCTTTCCCTAACTGGGGTAGCTGAAATCATAGCTTCAAAAGAAATACTAATCTCTCCCGGGCCCTCTCTTCTCAAGCTGTGGCCTACAGGCCAGCAGCGTCTGTATCACCTAGGAGCTCGTTAGAAATGGGAAATCTCAGGCCTCACCCAGTACAGCCGAATCAGCCTTGAATCCCCAGGAAACTCATGCACATTATAGCTTGAGAAGCACCACGTTGACCATGTTAAGGATTTTGGATTTTATCCTAACAGTAATGGAGAGCCACAGAAATACTTTAGGTGAGAGATTACATTTATGAGATTTGTTTTTAAATGATGACTCTTTGGTCAGAAACCAAAGAGTGTCTCTGGGAAGGGAAGGTTTTTTTGGCCCGGGACAGAGATGAGACTGAGGCTTTTCACCACATACGTTTTCCCAGGCCCACTCTGATACAGTGGGGCCTGGTCAGCATGTGGCCTGCCCACTCTGCCCTCCCACCCCAACCCCACGCTCAGACCCATGATGAAAATGGACACTGTGCCCTCACATCAGGACTCTGTGCACACCGCACATACAGCTACCACTTGCCCACTCCCTGGGCCTAGGGCTGTGCCAATGGGCCCTGTGTCCAGCCGAAGGGAGGACAACCCACATGAAGGCCCTAGGAGTGGGCTTAGCCCATCTGGGCAGAGACTGCCAGGGTTCAAGTACCTGGAGCATGGTCTGGATGGGTCCACGCCCTAGGCCCTGCGGACTCTTCACCTACTGGAGTGACAGCTGCAGGAGGGCTGCAGTGGGCCCTGTAAAGTTTGGGGACCCCACTGTCTGGGTCTGAGGCATGTAATGCCCTTTTGTACTTTCTGTTCTTAGGTCATCTGAATATATTTTGTTCAATGTGAGTATATTACCTACGTACAATAAATAAAATGAGGCATTAAATTATAATAAAATCACATTGGCTCCTGTGAGGGATGGATAGGAAGGATACAACAGTGGAAGCCTCAAAACCAGTTAAAAGGCTATGGCAGTGTTTCAGCAACAATTGATATTAATACAATGCTTGGACCAGCACGATAGTGAGTTGGATGCAAGTTCAACCAGTTTTTCATTTAAGTGTTTCACTGCTATGTTGTATAGATTATATAAACTCAGTATTAATTTTTTTTTTTTTTCGTAAAGAGTGTGTGGGAATTAAGCCTTCTGGCCCTTGAATATTTGAAGTGTTTTTCTTTGCCCTCAAGTTTCGTTATAGTTCACTAGATTTCTGGATTAAAACAATTTTCTCTCAGAACTGTGAAGACATCATTTCAATATTTTCTAGCATTCTAGGGTTTATAGTGAGAAGTTTCACGATAGTCTGAGTCTCATTTTCTTTTTTTCATAAAATTTGTTTTTGTTTGTTTTATTTTACCTCTTTAGAAGCCTTGGGTTTTTTTTCTCCAATTTTTTTTTAAACCTATTGAACCATTCAAAGAATAATAACAGTAAATACCACATGTCCTTCACCTAGATTCACATTCGTATTCACACTTTGCCAAACTGGCATTCTCGAATGTTTTTATTTCTTTTTGCCGAATCTCTTGAAAGTTACAAACACTTCACCCCTAATACTTTATCAATTATCTCCTAAGAACAAGGACATTCTGGGAGCTAAAAATGTTTTTATTCATCCTTAGAGTTTTGAAATTTCATTAGCATAGGGGGTCTGACAATTAAGTTTGCAAACTTGTTGCAAAGATGTTGCTAACCTTTTTTTGACATCAGAGGGATTGTTCATTATGAATTTGTACCAACTGGACAAACAGTTAACCAAGTTTACTATTTGGAAGTGCTGAAAAGGCTGCGTGAAAAGTTAGACAACCTGAACTTTTCACCAACAGTTCATGGCTCTTGCATCATGACAATGCACCAGCTCACATGGCACTGTCTGTGAGGGAGTTTTTAGCCAGTAAACAAATAACTATTGGAACACCCTCCCTACTCACCTGTTATGGCCCCCAGTGACTTCTTTCTTTACCTGAAGATGAAAATATTGACAGGAAGACATTTTGATGACATTCAGGACATCAAGAGTAATATGACAACAGCTCTGATGGCCATTCCAGAAAAAAGAGTTCCAAAATTGCTTTGAAGGGTGGACTAGGCGCTGGCGTCAGTTCATAGCTTCCCAAGGGAAGTACTTTCAAAGGTGACCGTAGTGATATTCAACAATGAGATATGTAGCACTTTTTCTAGCATGGGTTCATGAACTTAATTGTCCGACCTCATATGTCAGAGTGTGTGTCTCTCCCCATCTACCTTTTATTATTAATCCTTTGCACTTGGGCCCTTTCAATATAAAGATTTGAACCTCAGATTATTCTGTGATTTCTTTTCCTCTATTATCTTTGTTACATCTGTCCTTTTTGACCTATTGTTAGGTGTTAGATTTCCATCTTAACATTTTCCCATATTTCCTTTTTTTTTTTCTTTTGTCTTTTTACTCCATACCTTGCAGAGTTCCTTCCATTTATCTTTCAAATTACAAATTTGCTCTTCAGCCTGGTTCCATTATTCAGTGCTTCTATTTACATGTTTCTTCAGCAGTCAATTTTTTAATTTTCAAGAACTCTTATTTTCTGATTGTTCCTTTCTCGGAACGACCAGTTCTTGTATTATGAGTATTTTATTCTCTGTAATCTGAGGACGTCAATATAATTTTTAATTAGTTTCTTTTCCTCCCTCCGTAATCAGCCAGGATCCTGGCAGGAAATGGATGGCACACTCAAATGGGGTGTCTGAAGAGAATTAATGAAAGTGTGGGTGGAGTCAAGGGAAACCAGCAAGGGATGATAAGCATTCTGTACTAGTAACAGTTGCAAATCTCAAGTGGCAAGGGTTTGGAGTAGTTACTAGAACCAGTGAGATTTACAGCTATAGGAGAAGGCTGCCTGCCTAATTGGAACTATAGAGGAATATATGTACTCAGTAGAGGAGTATACTCACTGCTAGCCCTCAGCCTGGCAGGGTAGGAAGTGGAGGAATAAATACCCTCACTGTCTTTCTCCTGTCTTTCAATCTGTTAGTGAACCCCCATCAGAAGAACCTAATTATAAACCAGACACCCAGTGATAACAGTCCATCAAGGTGAGCACTTTGGAGCACAAAACAAAGTAGAGTAAGTCAGAGAGACGATTTGGAGAGGCAAGAAGGGAATAGGTGGTATACCTATACTATGTCCATTTCGTGCTGCTTAGGGCGACATTTGGATGGATGATTGGGGCTGTGAAAAGAGCAGCGCTTTGGGCTGATCTGGCAGAGGCAGCAGCAAAAAGAAATTGCTCTGGTGAAGAGTCAGGATGAGAGCAGTTGAGGGGGAAAATTTTTTCAACATTTGAGGACTCAGAAGTACAGGAAGAGAGATGGAAAAGTCTAGAGAGAGGGAGGATAGTAAGATACAGACGGATATTGCCATTGGAATGAGGGTCTGCCTCTGAAATAGATCCCTTTGAAGTGTTTATATTCATTCTCATTTTCTTTGAATTTGGAGGACAATCATATTTAGCATCAGTTTTATGGGGGTTTTCTCTCCCCATAGTGTAACTCTGTTACCTCCAAAATGTCCGTAAAAGACTACTGCACTCGTCTACATGTCAGGGATGTTATGGAAAGTGACAGTAGAGGGGGCACCGAGCAGGAAGAGTTCCAGGAGAGCTCAGGGACGTGCTGCAGTGTGGAGGAGCCCACAGTGAAGGTGACACCGCTCCCCTGTGCCCAGATAGACCTGAGCTCTGTGGATGGGGAGGGAGTTGTGATGAGTGGGGACACACTAGAGTTCAGGTTATTTGAATAATAAGGGCTTCAAGGACAGTGTAAGATATCCATACTGTAGTCTCTCGGGGTTAGATGATCTTTTATTCATTAGAAAGCAACTAAATTAAACAGTAGTAGAATGACGGGTTAAAAAGAATATATTTAAAATAGACCTGTCTAAGAAAACAATTTATTTTTGCTAATATTACACCAGAATAACCATAGCAAGGAAGTAAGGAGAGAGCTTTTTACGTCTTTTTTCCAGATCTGCACGTCTTTGTGTTTTGGCTTCTCTTTGCTACTTCAGACGTGCTGTGTTTTTGCTGTACTGCAAGTCTTCATGGACATTGGACTGAGGCAAATCAATTCTCCTTTGCATGGACTCTGTAGAACTTTTAATACTGTATTTCACTATTGCAATGCATTTGTTTTGGGGGCAGTGATTATTTCTTCTTTTATATTTTAAAATAGTCTTCCTTTATTTCTGTTCAACTGGCTTAGGAGTTTCTACCATTTTACATGTCTTCATGGACCGCTTGCGACCTCTCTTCCCCTTTGGTGGTTTTAATGCTTGTTCCTCAGACTTAATCAGTTTTGAGTTGTATGATCTTAATTTTATCTTGTTAGGTTTTTGGTCTTCTCCTTGATTCTGATGGTTTGGTTGTTCTATGACAAATTACCTAAGAATAAGCATTTAGCTTATTCCATCATTTTCCTAAAAATCCCCTTAGCTTTTTTTTTTTTCTAACATTAAATAACTATTTGGTAAATTTCTTAGGTTTTCACTCTGTCACTAGGTTATTTAAGTACTTCGCAATTATTTTTCATTAGTGGTTCCTTAATAGTCTCCTCCAGGATAAATTTGTTTTCTTCACTTTGTATCACATATTCCAGAAAATAGAAGACTATCTAGTTGGCTTCTTTGGTTCCATCTTTTATTAAATTTAAATGCTATCTGATAATATCAGTGTTATGATACACGTCCAGATTTTAGTTACTCAAATTTTCCTAAGGGAAATAGACTAGACTCCCATAAGTCCTACCTGTTTTCTTTTTAATCCTATCTCAGGGGGATTCACATGTCTCCCTTAACCGTACAATAGGAGAAAAAGAGAAATGGTAACAGCCCATCACTTTCCCCCACTCTCCCCCCAAAAAACACCTTAGTGACTTAAAGTGACCTCAGTGCTTCCTAAACAGGTTTGTGCTTGTTTCTCCCTCCATTTGGAAGCTACAGCAAAGGCTCTAATGAGAAAGAGACAGTGATAGAAATTGTAGTTTTGTGTCTTTTTATTACTAGTTTACGGATATATTATTAAGCCAAAAATAAAGATACGGGATCTAACAAAGGATTACCTGTCAATATGTGTATTAGTTTGAGAGAATTAATTTAAATGCAAAACCAGAATTTCTAGAGTTTTATATTAGTTTTATACATTAACTAATACATATTAGTTTTGCCTTCCTGTGTGTATGGTACTAATTCTTTTACCCATCCTTAAAGTGTCTCTTTCAAAATTGAATGGATAGTTCTCATTCTTACCTACTTCAGGCTCCTACCTTACATTAGACTGAAAGCAGTTCTAATGTTTGTTAAAAAAAAAACCTTCAATGTGTTGGTTTTAGACTATGATTATACATAGTGTTTTGTATTGTAATAGATAAAAGATATTACTATATGTTAAAGAAGATACATTATATTTTTAAGTTTTATATTTTTCTGTCTTTCACAAATGGGCAGTATTTTGTGACACTGAGAATATTTTTATCATTCTGTCCACAAATGTCTGAAAGACAAATGTGGGATCCAGAGCCTTTTCTACACCTGAGTACACATGTATTGCTATTTGATTTTTCGGCTTGCTGCCTTTTCCCTATTAGGCACAATAGTCTTTTTTTTTTTTTTTTTTGTAATCCTCTACTCATCTCATGCTGCCTTTGAAGCTATTTCAGAACGAAGAATGACTCTGCTTCAGTTTCTTCCCCATGCCTCTCTCCATGATCAAATAGAAGGGAATGTGTGAGAGGGACAATTATCTGATTTTAAAACTAAATGAGTTTATATTTCAGTTATTTAGAGCACAGTGAATTATTAGTTCTTTTAAAATTGAAAAATAAAAAGAAACAGAGCTCTAAAAATTGAATGAGTAAATGGAAGTAGAAAAAAGGAGAAACAACATTCATTCTTATAAAGCTGAGAAGCATCATAATAAATAACAGCATTAGGGAAAAATAATAATTTTTATAAACCTGTAAGAATACCAATAATAATGATTCTCAAATATGCCTATAGATAAGGAACATTTAAGCTTACGAAAGTTAATACAGGTGAAAACCAGAGTAGGAAAAGAGGATTATAAAGAGTTAATGAGCTATTAAATTTGGGGGTTAAAGGAGAGAGATGTTGAAAACAAATGTAAAATTTTAAGTTTGGCAGATCAGGAAGTTGGTCTAATAGCAAATGGTTGGGGTAACTACGTATTATGGCAAATAACTACCCCAGTTATTTCATGTGTCTTATTCAAATAACACAATTTGTTTTGTGAAAGGGAACCTATATGTCACACTTCAGAAAACTAAGAGCATACAGTGCTATTATTGGTAAGTATTTTTCAGTTGTCAGAGTATGTTTGGTCATCTGAAGGTTTACAGGGTTGGACGTAGAAAGTGGAAAAGAGAGGGCTATTTGTTGTTATTTTGCCTCGTTACACATGTAGAGATCACTGCATTGTTCTTAGTTTATCACCACACAGATTTTGCCAACATTAGAGTATATTATCAGTGATGTGGACTGTTCACACTTGATATACTCGCTGTGATTTTCTCTTTGTTGTCTTTCCTTCTAATATTTGATATTCTCTAAATTGGTTAAAAAAGTGTAACAGCTGATTATGACCATGTTTTGATTTGGCGATTGATGATGACTGTAGCTTTTGTCCTCAAGTACATACTGTCCTTATATCATTTTCTATTTTGGCATCAATTAGTACATCATGGGACAGGGTCCTGTCTATGTAGCTGAATCCATGATGCTGTGGGATCAAGTACACTACCTCCATTTATAGCCTGAGTCCCATTTAGGTTTATTGACTCTGAGCTAACTCTGGAGTCATCCATAAGTTTTTATATATAGTGTCTTGGTATATAATTCAAGAATATAAGGGTATAGCTGTTATAGGATTTGGAATAATCATGACCTATAGGGAAAAAGGTGAGGGAGTGGAGGAACCCCAGAGGTTGGCAGATAGCAAGCCAGTTTAGTGACAAGGCTAAATATTAGTTCACTAAGATTTTAAGACTATTTCATGATGACTTTACCATTTATTATAAATTTTCATGTCATGAATTTCAATTAATTCTTTGAATCCAGAATTATACACATGGCTCAATTTTATTCTATTTAATTTAGCATTGATATGAGTAAAGTAAAAGGCTGAAAGTTGGGGTAAAATAGAACAGAACCTTTTTTTTTTAGGTTTTAAAGGTTTTTTTTCTTTTTTAAAGAATAACTATTTTCAGATATGTTTAGATACCAGATGACTAGTAATGTTTCCCCCGTCCTTAAAATGCTTTATTAACTTCACAGTTATACAGTGAACATGTTTCTGTGCAAATAGTAAAGCTCCCCTGGCTGAGGAATGTATAGACTAGGTGGGAAAATAATCAGATTAGAAGATATAACACAAGACGCACCTGATACAAAGTATCATCAAAAGGTTAAATCAGCAAAGGTACATGAGAAAAATGCAAAGGGAAAACAGCAGTGGTCACAGTACTAATCTCAGAAGAGACCTCAGGGTTCAAGGATTAGGCAAATGTCCTGATAGTGAGTTCCAGGTAAGGATACATCACAGTTCCACAGCACTGATACCCTAAACATTCTCTTGGTTGCTCTCCTCTCCATGAATATTTCCACATCATCGTCACCCCCTCTCATCTGTCATTGTCATGGAACTGCCCACTGTATAAAGGCCCATAGGGAAAGTCAGGGCAAATCATTGGTCTATTACTGCCTCCAGCCCACTGGCCTCCCCACACCTAAGCCTTTCTCTCTTTTCTGCATTCTCTCCCTTCCTCCAGCCTTCCCCGACACTTGTTTCTCTTTAAACAGTTACTCCTGGGCCTATCTGGCAGCTTCCTTCTCCTATCTCATATATTCATATATAAATATATAGATATATCTGTATAGCTATAGACCTATCTATATATCTCTATTTCTATCTATCTATCTATCTATCTATCTATCTATCTATCTATCTATCTATCTATCTATCTAGAGAGACAGAGAGAGAGAGAGACAGAGAGCGAGCGAGAGAGAGAGAGAGCGAGAGAGAGAGAGAGAGAGAGAGAGAGAGAGAGAGAGAGAGAGAGACCCCCCACCTGGCCTGCAGACATATTCCTGCCCACCTCTTCAGGCTAGAAGCCCATTCAATCCCTTAGGGTAGCCGGGAACTGGGACTTAAATAGGGCAGTGACCAAGAGCCCAAGGGCTGCGTCTCTCTGTGGAAAGGTTTTATTGCTCATTATATGGTATAATTTCTGACGTCTTGGTCTTCCTGAGACCAACTATAAAGTGCATTTCAGACTTTTCAGGTTACGGGATCTCCAGCAATTGTATAGTTATCTTTAAATTCATATTATAATGCTATTTTTTTTGTCTCTCTGTCTCTCACATACATACACACAACTTTAATATTCTTATATATGATATCCATTAGTGTTTTGGTCCAGGACAAACTTCTGTACATGGCCTCCTGTAATTTGTCATTCAAACTGGGACCGCATGACAGGATGGATTATACCAGGTCAACAGGAGTAAACCAGGAGTAATAGTCCCCTTCCGTATCAGGTCCTACATGGTCTGGCTTCTGCTGGCCTCAACTTGCAATGTATTCTTCCTTGCTCTCTATGGCCCAGACTCACAGGCTGTCTGCAGTTGCTTTTTCCAGTATACTGTACTTCTGCGTGCTTACTCTTACTGGAAAGCCTTATACATACTGTTCCCTCTCTTTGGACAGAGCTCTTCTCTCTTTTCACCTAAAAAGTGGTTCTTACTCATCTTTCAGATCTCAGTTGTAAGTTCCTCATGTAAGCCTTCTCAGACTTTGCTGACTAGATCCATTCTCTCTCTTACTATTTCTCAAAGCACCATACTTTATCACATTTAGATCATTCTTGGATTAATGTCTGTCCTCCACTATAGTGAGGCTTCATGTAGGTAGAGGCCATGCCAGGTTTTCTCATCATTTATTTCTCCATCACTCACTCAGTAGGTAGGTACATAGTAAAAGCTAAATAAATATTTGTTAGATTAAAAGAGGAAGGAGAAGATCAAGTTTACTGTATAACCCAAAATATTTAGGTGAAGTCAATTCTGATATGTCCCATTTAATTTTTGTTTAAAATAAATAATACATTTATATTTTTAATTGAAAGTGTTCAAAAATTTAGAATTTTTTATTTTTACATTATATATAAATAAAAAGTTATTTTTACTTTATATATAAAATAAAAAGTTTTTAAATTGAAAGTTCAAAATTTTAGAATTTTTTATTTTTACTTTATATATAAATAAAAAGTTCCAACATTAAATTGATTGAAACATTTTTGGGGTTAAGTCTGTTTTTTCTTTATGTAACATTCCTTTCAATTACTTAGTTTTAATCTATGGAATCAAATGTGGTTCACAAGTCTATATTAGTTAGCTTATTGTTCTTTCTTCCTAAGAGAATTTTAAATTAGAAAAATTTATAATTGCTTTAGTTTTAGATTATGCACATTTTAAAATCACATATACATCTGAGTTGTGGGTAATATGTGTAAAATATTTCCAAGAGTTGAATACATTTTTTAAAGAAAATGTTAACTTTCTATTATAGCAATTTTAATCACAAATTAAATCAAGACTTATATGCATTTATTGAATTAACCATTTAATTTATTTGATTTGGAGTCAGCCTGTCCTGATAGAAAGATTGGGAGGGAAAGTTAGAATAGTATATGCTTTACCTCTTAAGATACTGAAAGGTGCCTGGCATAAATTTAACAAAAAGAAAAGGAAAAATATGTGATTATCTATGATTTTTCTTGGGGGGAATATTGCCACCTTCCAGTAACAAATTTTCTGAGGCTTACTAAGTGGCTTCATGACACAGACAGACACTGGCCTCATTTAATCATAATTTAAATAAGATTAAATTATTCTATGTAGTTAAAGTAGAGTGGAGCGGCCTACAGATGCTGTACTAATCATAGTCATTAATGGCCTACTTTTTCTGACCTAAAAAGGTAAACGAAGAAGGGAATTGGCTTTGCCTTTGAGGGATTTTCCCTCTAAATGAGATTAGTTCACTGTCACTGCTATTTATTTTCACAGGACACTTTTCTAGAATCTTTGTATTAATAAAACCCCACTGTACTGAACTAATCCATAGAAAGGGCAGACTGCATCTTCTCCCATAGGAAAGAAGACTTGGCAAGCCAGATCCCTCCCACTCCAACTAGAAATTGTAAAATTTTATAAACAGGCTCTTTAAACAAAAGAGCTTAGACATAGATGGGTCCTATGGATCAGGAATGCACATATTAAGCATTAGTTTAAAAATGCTATTACAACATTTCTGATAATACGTCTCTTAAAAGTCTTCTTTGAAATGTTTTAGAATCTATTTCAGGAGAAAAAAATTATCAACAAGTTACCCTTTGTTACTGTTTCATTTAGTGGTGTGGCTTTCTCTACAGATGAGGTGATGTTTACTCCTTCATATAAAGGTATATGCATGTTGGCTATTGTTTATTAATGCACAGTGCTTAACAGAGGCGTAACGTGGGTACTTTCAGACTGAAAACTAAAGGGGTGATTTGCAGAAAACCAAAGTAGGTCAAAGAGTACCACGTGTAACAAAGGGGAAGTACCTGAGTTTATGCACATTGTCTTGCCTTTGGTGGAGTTCACTTTCATTGTTATGGTCTAGGCCTGTTTTCCTGTGAATGGAAGAAATACTCAAACTGCAGAAAAGTCTCAGGAATAGCATAAGTAACTTTTTAGAACAATAAGTTATTATCAATTATTGGGAGGGTCAGTGGGGGCAGCAAGAAGAGAATAAAAATTAGAACTGAATTAATTTAATCCTAAATTCCACAGATCAAAAGCAAAATTATACATAAATATGATAGCTTGTCTAAGTATAATGCAAAGAGTGCTGTGTAGATCTCTGTGGGATGGGAACTAGTATTTCAGATTTTGCCTGCCTGTTCTGCTTTTTTATATGCAGAGCTGTTGTAGAACTGACCATGTTTTAGAATCAAGGAGCTGTTCCCAGGTTTATCAATCCATTTCATTAGTCCTAAACATATGCACTGAATAAGTATTGTAAGCAAATCTACTGATCATTGGAATAGCAATTATCACATTTCTATGGAACACCAGTATGCTTCAGCTGGCTTCAAAGATCCTAGAATGTTTTTTACATCTCAAACTTAAAATAAATTTTCTTAAAATTAAGTTTTAAGAAATGTCTTCCTTGGGTTGGTTAAATATTAAGAATCATTATCTACAAATATATATATATATATATATATATATATATATATATATATATATACATATACACATACACACATACACACACACATATATAAAGATTTTGGAAAACTATATATTCAATTTAGTGTTCTTAGAATATAGTCTTTCTAGTTTCTTGGATCATGTTATCTCTTAGAGCAGAAGGTTTATTTTTCTGGCTAAATGTCCTTTTACTTAGGTTCCCCACCCCCTTTCTTAAGGGCAAGAGACCCGTGAGAACACTAAGCCTTTTAGAGCTCAGAGTTGAAGTTATTTTCTATTCTTATATTTGCCAAGAATTGCTGACAACTTAAAAGCTATCATATGAGTGAATACCAGTTGCCTAGATTGTTTGATGATTTTGGACAAGCGTGGATCAGGATTTCCTGTAATTTTTCTTCCTCCTCTGGGGCCGTGTTGCTTCTATCTCTGAGCAATTGTACACTTGCAATGAAAAAACAAAGCAAGGTCACTGGGTCTAAATTACGTTTACTTCTGTGCCAACTGAAACTTTCCTTCTGTTACGTGTTATAGTTTTGGCATCTTTTGGCATCTAGAGAAAGATTTGCAGTTAGGAGAGGGAATATGGGGTTTTTAGCAGAGGAGATTTTTTTTGAGCTGAAGCCTCACTTTTCCTGTACTTTCATCAGGATAGAGACAGCCAGTCCCTGCTCTTTGGCTGAAACATGTTCCTAGAATCCATATGATAAAGCAGAGTATCATAAAAGAAACCCATTTTTCTGTGGAATACATAATCCAGCAGTTTAGAATCCATTCCTGAACTCTGTGTTTTGGGGTGCAGCTGAATGGATTTTTTTAAAGGATATGTCAAAGGGAGACATTTTAAGAAGTAGGCATTCTACTTAAGAAGCTGTAATTGCTAGCTGAATGAAGGGGACAATCCTAGCTTGTGGGACAACCTAGGTAGTTTTTTCTGGATCAGGAAATGAACAGCTGGGTTCCAGAAGATAAGAGAAGTATAAACTTAGGAGCAGAGGCAGATCTTTGAATTAAAAAAAACAAAACCCTCTCTTTGGAAGCTGTGATTGGGTTTTGGAAATTGTTGAGTGTGTGTTAGGAATGTGTTTGGCTGCAAATAACAGAAAACTGTACTGTGTCACTTAGATAGATAGAGCTCTCCCTCCATAAGAAATCTTAATTTAGGCAGTCCAGACGTGATGCTGATGCTCAACTGTATTAGTAATGACCCTCTACCATCCTTAGAAGGTGATTCTCATTCTCAAGGTCACCAAATAGCTGTTAAACCTTCAAGCATCTCTGTATTTGTTATCTATTGCTGCATAACAAATTACCCCAAAACATATCAGTTAAAAACAACAAACCAATTATTTCACACAGTTTCTGAGGATTGAGAATTGAGAGTGCTTTAGCTGGGAGGTTGTGGCTCAGAGTCTCTCATGAGGTTGCAGTCAAGATAACAGCTGGGGCTGGAGTCCAGAAAAGATTTGGCTGAGCTGGAGATCTGCTTCCAAGTTAACTCGTATGACTATTGGCAAGACGCCTTAGTTCCTTACCACATGACCTCTCCATAGGGCTGCTCATGACATGGCAGTGGGATTCCCCCAGGGTAAATGGTGCAAAGGGGGTAGGGAATCATCTTTTACAACATAATCTTGGAAGTGAGATATCATCATTTCTGCCATATTCTACTGGTCACAACCCTGATACAATACGTGAGGGGACTACACCAAAGTGTGACTAACAGGAGGCAGGGATCACTGGGGCCATCTTGGAGGCTGCCTGCTGTACATCACACACATTTCTGTCAGTAACCAGGAAAGGAAAGAGGCAGTGCTGACAGACTTCTGTTTGTGTCTCACTGGCCAGAACTGTGCAACGTGGCTTCTCAAAGGAGGCTTGGAATCAAGTGTTTAGCTTTTACAGCCTCTGTCATAGCGACATACAGGGAAGAAGTTGGTGGGAAATAGAGTTTGGGCTGGCCCGATGTCCATTGTCTGCCACTACCAAGGTGTTTGATGACTGTACTTTTAATTTGTCTGTATTGCCTATTCTTAGAGTTAACGATTAGCTTTCTGGGAGGAGATTTAATCAATAAAAGTGTGAATAAGAGGAGCCCTAAAAATTGAAAAGAAATTCTAATTGAGGTATAATTGACAAATAACATTATATTAGTTTCAGGTGTGCAACATAATGATTTGAAATTTGTATATATTGCAAAATGATCACTATGGTAAATTAGTTAACATTCGTCACCATTCATGGTTACAGAATTAAAAACATTATTTTCTAATGTAGTGATTCCACTAGTTGTTACAGCAATAAAGCTCTTACTAGTTGCTAGCTACCAGAAAATATCTGAAGTTTACTTTATTATGAGTCATAATACAGTTTATTATGAGGAAATTTTAGGTTATTTCCTCCTCTGTATCCTTTTATATTGTGTGCACAAAGTATGCTGACAGTAAAAACTCTGAAATTTGAAACTATACCCAAAGTCTATGTTTTCAGACCTTAAAAAGGTAAAATTTTCCCGACAACAAACATTTATTGAGACCTACCATATATCACATGCAATTAGATTAGTAACTTGCAAAATTTTTGGAAAATTTGAAATAGTCTTTGCTTGGCATTGTTTCACTTGGTAATCTTTTCCTTTCTAATAATTACTAAACTTTTGAGAACCATATTTTTTATTGGAATAACGACATTTGTTTTCCATGTGGTCTTTCAGTAGTTAATACCAAATTACATTTCTGAAAACTACCATACAACATGAAAACATGAGAGTAGAATCTGAACTTAAACTGAGGACCCAAGAGGGATCAGAGAGGAAAGTGGGGGGGGGGGGGAGTTGAATGCAAAAAATAAATTAAAGGGACGTTAGGACCAGAGTATCCTACCCTCACCTGAGTCTCCTCTCTCCACCCAGAAACTGGGTAGGAAGAGGGTTCTCTCTACAGAAAATAAAGCTGAAGAGGAAGAGGCACCACATAGCCACTGGCAGATAAAGATGAGGATTGGTACCCAGAGCATCAAAAATATATCCCACTGGGAGAGGGGATTTGTTCCATAAATGTGATGAAACAACTGTTCAACTTCGTGCAAAAAATAATGGAGTTTGAACCTACCTCACACTAACAAATATAACTGCTATTTCATTTGACCTTGAGTTAGTGAAGGTCGTTTAGAGAATAAAGACAAGGGAAGGAACTTAACAAGAAAGATAAGACTTGATTACATAAAAATTAAGTATATAAAAAACTATAAAATTAACATATAAACCACAAGTTGGAAACAAAAGTTGCATCATGTATGAAAAAAAGTTAATATCCTTAATGTATTAAAAGGTCTTAAGGCTGGAGATCCAAGATGACAGAGTAGATAAACACGGTACCTGCATACTTCCATACACACATTAAAATTACAGCTAAATTATAGAACCTGGAGAACCATCTGAAGTCTAGCTGTTCAGAAGCTTTATAACTAAGGATATAAAGAAGAAGCCACATTGAAACTGGTAGGAGGTGCGAAGATATGGAACAGACCCCACACCTGCGTGTAGCAGATGAGAATCAGGAGGGATATCTCGGCCACATTTGTTCCCCACAGGAGGAGCGATGGACCCCAGCCTCCTCCCCCCAGGCTCCCCAGCCTGGAGCACTGGTGTCGGGAAGAGGGGCCCCACAACATCTGGCTGTGAAAAACAGTGGGAATTCCAACCATCCAGATGGGACAGAAGGTGGCAGGAAACCTAACCACCCTCTTAAATGGCCCATTCACAGACACTTGCTCGCCGGCACTCTCTTTGGACTCCGGTAGAGAGATGGTGACTCGGGGATGGCAAAGGCATATGGGGAGCAGGCTGAGGTGTGTGGCTTCAGTCAGTATTATGTGGACGTCCTCTTGTGCAGCTGGTAGGCAGGCGCCATCTTTCCTGTGTTGAGCCCTCCCCTACGCTTACAGCCAAATCTGAATCTGATTGGCCTGATGAGCTCCATTGCTCTGCCTATTCTGCTGACTCACTGGGACCGCACCCCACCCAGTTCCCCTAACACCTGAGGCATCTTCTCTCAAGCAGCCCTCTGCACTCTTTCTTGGAAAACTCTCCATGTCCACTTGGGCCCAGACAGGCAACAGCTGGCCTCAGTGTGCTCTGAAACTTGCCGAGTAGCTCCAGGCTCAGCACTGGCAACAAACCAGAATCTACCTTAATCTGGTGACCACAACTCATCCCACACTAGTGACTGACCCCCCTGAGACCCTACCTCACCTAACTCGCATACCACATGAGGCTTTATCAGTGGCTGAACCTTAAGGGAGCTGATAGATGGCAGCAGGCCTCCAGGTGTCCTGGCTTTTTGCAGAGCTATCCCAGGCCCAGTACTGGTAGCAGATGTCCTCAGTTTGCAGCATGGTTTTTCTCATGTGCCTCCAACTTTAGCATGGGCAGCAAACAACTATGGATCACTTTGTAGCTCCTATTAGGTAGTCCCCGGCCAGTCACAGGCAGTGAGTGACCTGAGCCTGCACTGGAACCCTTTCCAAGAGGCCCCAGAACAAACATACTTGGAGGTTGGCTTCAGACCACAGCAGAGCACCACCCAATTAGCCCCACAAGTGGCACACACAAAGGGCAGTCTCAATAGGCAACAGAGCCCACTGGGGTGAATCCCTCACAGTGGGGTAAGCCCCCTACACAGCAGCCCATAAGCTGTGGATGTGGCCAGATCCCACAGCTAATCAGCCTGAGGGTCAATCCCACTCACTGATGTGCCAATTGCAATCAAGGCTCAACTGTAACAGAAGAGCACACACAACCCACACAAGGGACACTCCTGGATAATCCAGAGGTGACCAGGGAGACTGTGCCAGGGTCCCACAGGGAACCTATTATATAAGGCCACTCAGCGAAGACTAGGAGACATAGCAGATCTACCTAATACATAGAAACAGACACAGAGAGGTAGCAAAACTGTGGAAACAAGGAACTATGTCCCAAATGAAAGAACAGGAGAAAACTCCAGAAAAAGAACTAAACAAAAGAGAGGCAAGCAACCTAGTGAAGACATTTCAAAACAATGGTTATAAGAATGCTTACGGAATTCAGTGAGAATTTCAACAAAGAGATAGCACACATAAAAAAGGGCATAGAAACCTTAAAAAAGAACCAGTCAGATGTGAAGAATACAATAAATGAAATGAAGAATGCACTAGAAGGAGTCACTAGCAGACTAGATGAAACAGAGGATCGAATCAGCAATTTGGAAGGCAAGGTAGCAGAAAACACCCAATTGAAACAGTATAAAGAAAAAAGAATTCAAAAAAATGAGGATAGTTTAAGAGACCCCTGGAACAACATCAAGTGTAACAACATTCTCATCACAGGGATACCAGAAGGAGAAGAGAGAAAGCAAGAGATTGAGAACTATTTGAAGAAATAACGACTGAAAGCTTTCCTAATCTGGCAAAGGAAATAGACGTACAAGTCCAGGAAGTACAGAGAGTCCCAAATAGGATAAACCCAAACAGGCCTACACCAAGACACATTGTAATTAAAATGGCAAAGGGTAAAGACAAAGAGAGAATCCTAAAAGCAGCAAGAGAAAGGCAACTAGTAACTTGCACGAGGGAGGAGGTGAAAACTGTTAAGGGATTAAGAAATTGGCAGTTACAAAATAGTCATGGGGATGTAAAGTAAAGCACAAAGAATATAGTCAATAATACGGTAATAACTATGTATAGTGCCGGGTGGGTACTAGACTAGTCAAGGGGGTCACTTCTTAAATTATATAAATGTCTAACCACTGTACTGTACACCTGAAATTAATATAAGCTAATATTGAATGTCAACTGTAATTGAAAAATTAAAAATGGGGGGAGATGAATGGGAATAAGAGGTCCAATTTCCAGGTATAAAACAAATAAGTCATGGGGATATAATGTGCAGCATGGGGAATATAGTCAATAATATTGTGATAACGTGGTACAGTGTCAGATGGTTGCTGGATTTATCATAATCACTACTTTAGGTCTATAAATGTTATCTATGATGTACACCTGAAACTGATACAGTGTTGTATGTGAGCTATATTTTTTTAACAAAAATCTTATAAAATTGTTACCCATTTAATGGGTATTCAATGCTAAAAAAGTAAACTAAAAGCTCTTAACATCAACAAGAAAAATCAAGACAAAAATAGATATCACAAATAAACAAAAATTGCCAACAAATGTGCAAAAAGGTTAACTTTACAATAATATAAAACATTTTTAAGGGATTATTTTTTGCCTACTATGCTGGAAGTTTTTTAAAAGTGATAATCCTCGTGTAGCTTTGGAGACACTACATGTAAATTGATATAACATAATTTTTATACCTTCTATTCAGTAATTGCACTTAGAACAAAAATATTATTTCTTCACAATAGATCTCTAATGAAATGCTTTAACTGTATTTTTAAAGGATTATAAAAATCAGATATAAAAATCTTTTGTAACTATGTTTGAACTTTAGACTGTACTCTCTTTTATCAAACTAAGAAAATTAATGAATTTAATGTTTCTTTCTCTCACCTCCCATTTTTGTTAGTCAAATTAGTATTTTATATTCTTAAGATTTAGCATTTAAACTCTATTCCAAATGTAACTCCAAGAGTTAGTCTTAGTTCTATATTTAGGTGAGTTGCGGGTTCATTATTGATATGAATATGAACAGAAAATTAACAATAACTTAGAACTGTGTTCATGGAATTTTAGCCAGACACCCTCCCCCACATCCCCCGCCCCCCCCCCCAAAAAAAAAAAAAAAAAAAAAAACCTAAGAGAAAAGAATAGAAACATCTTCCTGGTAACATTAAAAATGGAAAAAATGACAAGGAAATGTTTGGGCAAGAAACAATCCCACAATAAAGATGAAAACTACTAAAACTGTAAGTTTATCAATTTTAAAAAAAAAGCAAATCAAATTTTCTTATCACATTTGAGAAAATTAGACTTGATAAAAATAATAGCCACAAAAGACAACTCACAATACCAGAAATTATCATTCATCAAATTTAATGTGGATGACAAAATTTGAAATGCAGAAAAACCTGATGGATGAATCAAGTCTTGATTCTGAAATTTATGGGAAAAGAATTTATTTCAATGAAAATAATTTCAGGAAATTGAAAAAAATTTAATATAATGTACCTACACTATACAAATAATTGATCATAGAATTCAATTGCCTCAGAAAATAGATTCTAGATGAAATTCACTATTGGCATAATTAATAAAAATTCAGAAATATGGAGTCAAACATTCTGAACCTGTAGGACTCAAAGGACTGTATAAATGAATAAAGCAACCGATATACATGTTAACAGAAATTACAAAATATTTATTATCCAAGGGTCAAATCTACCTAAGGTAACAGTTTCTACATGACATACAATCTTACTATATTAAGATTATTGTCATAAAGGGAGAATATTTTAAGACTGTATCTCGGAAATACCTTTTACTATAAACTTTCCTTCTACCTTCATCTTCCACTTCTGATGGAAGAGCCCAATTTTTTCCAGCTTATTCTCAATGATATGTTTACTGTTTCCATTTTTGTACTGTGATACCCTTATTCCTAGACTACTACTATGTCTGAATCTATGTCAACTTTCCCTGCTTCTTGGTCAGCCCTGGGGCCTCCCCACATGCTACTGTATTAAATATGAGCTAATTGACCCATACCTGTTACAGCCTAGCCCAAAGTTATTTTCTAGTACTCTACAGAATCCTCTTCTGTAGTTGCACATCAGACCCAGAAAGAAAAAACAAACCTCTTTTGAATTTATCTACATTTGAGTTTATTTTTAAAGGTACTTAAAAGCCACAACTTTTGTTCCTAAAGTGTTCAGACTTATGGACAAAGATAGGCTAGATCCCAGAAAATATTTTCAAAACTGAGCAAATATGATATTCCTTGCTTCTAACCTTTGTGAATTTTCTTCTCCTTAAGTTTTTGAATTTCAAATAAACGCACTAAAAGTGTCGTGTGCCTTTTCATTGCATCTAGGATTGAAGCCGATATCTTTACTGTGGCCCACGAGGGCTTCTTCACTGCTTGGGTCCTGCCGCTTCTTCCAGCCTCATCTCCATGTTTCCCCTTACTCTCGGTGTTCCTGCTTAGTTCACTGGCTTTGTTACTGTTGTTCCCTCTGATTCATCAAAGTCCCTTCTATCTCAGAGCCCTTCTCATGCCTCTCAGTCTGCATGGAATGTTCTCCCCCTTCTCATGCTTTGGTAACACCTATTCATCTTTTACGTCAGTATAAATCTGAATTATGCTTGCAAGTGGAGTATGTTGCAGATGACTTCAGGCTCCGCTGCCTTATTGTCTGGGTTCCCCTCCCAGATTGGTCAATGAATGGCCATCTCCCTTGATTGAATGATAAGGCTCAATGGGGTTAGCAGTTTTGTAGTTCTGCTCACCATGTCCTCTGCTTAGCCCACAGTAAGCCAATAATAAGTATTTGTTGAGTAGATGAACAAATGAGAGAACTGGAGGTATATATCCTGTCCCCTCTCAAAACAGTTTAACTGATGGTAATAATGTTTCCTATAAGATAGTCTTGCCTTTAAGCCTATAAACCACTAATTCGATACCAATGACTAGAGAATAATTTAGTATCAGTACCTTATGAGAAATGTATTTGTCACTAAACATTGTTTTCAGGTCTTTTTTAATGTTTGAATATAACATTTTTAAAGTATTAAAGAAGACCCTTGTTTTCAATAACATTGGAAAAGGCTTACACTAAAAATGTAAGTGTACAATGAAGGCTAGATAATTTTAAGTAATGTTTAGTCTCAACTATGTAAAAATATGCATAAGAAAAAGAACAAAGTAAATATATTAGTATGTTAGCAGTGGTTTTCTCTGAGTGGTAGAATTATAATCAATTTTAATCATTTATATTTATAGATGTAGATATAATAATTTTTTCCTTTCTTACAGTAAAACTATATTAGCATAAATTATCTTTAAAACTTTCTTAAATATTTCTGAAATATATAGGGGGATACTTTTCATTCATTCATTCAACAACTATTTATTGAGCAGCTGCTAAGTGCCAACCACTGTTCTAGGCCAAGGGAATGAGACTATAATAAAATGGGCAGAAATCCCTCTGTGGAATTTCCATTCTGCTGTATTGCGGCTACCTGTGTGACATGGGTTTGAAACACCTCTTCCATATGTTTCCTAAAAACTATTAATGTCACATTAGTGATTTATCATTTTCTTCTTGTGTTCAGTTAAAGAAAAAGAAAACAGTAACTGCAATATCCAGACTCTCTTGTTTTCCACACCTTAGATTCCTATTTTTGACATAATAGTCCAGGGTAAAGATGATAAGAGGGACACAACTTAAACATTTAAAGGGTTACATTTTCTCTTTCAAAGAATCAATTCGCATAGTTACTCAACATAAATGTTTCAGCTTGTCTAACTCCCTTAATGTTAAAAATAGTCATGATTCACGTCACCACTAAAGTAGCAACATTGTAGTCCCACTCAGTTCAAATGTTTAGTAAATAAAAAACTTTTCAATCTTCCTAATAAAAGATTCTGATTTTCTGAAACTTCATGGAACCCTGCTAGTTTATAAAATTGACTTTAAAGCTAATGAGCCAAAAGAATTTTTAAACCATTGTGAAACATCTCTAAAATGAGTTTCTTATATAACCTCTGTTTCTTAATAGAAGTTCGTGTGCAAATCAGTTGTTTAGAACTCAAGTTATATTCCTATGTATCACCAGTATTAATCCTTAGTGATTAGGTTCAAGGGGAAAAAAAGTATTCAGCCCACCCTTACTTGAAAAGTAATTAAACAATCTTTAGCCTAGCAATCTGCCACTTATAATATTGTTCCTTATGGAAATGTACATTTAGAGGACCACATCTCCCTTATCTCAGCAGTACAAGCTGTGTTTCTTCCTTCTTGCCTTCCCATTCCAGACTGGCATCCAAAGACTGGAAAGTGGGTATAGAAAGGGAGGGAGTCTAGTGGTGATTATTTGTTGGCACCAGTATTTTATTAATTCCATATGCTTACTAAAAAACATACCTTTCTTGGAACGTTGCTTATTCTATGGTCAAAACTAGAAAACAGAGCATTTACCTTGAGGCTTAGAAACCCTAGTTAAGGATTGTGTTAAGTGTAGTGCTGTGATTTGGGAGATGGGAGGGAACGTCTGCTTGCTCATTTGTATAGACAAGTTATTTGAACACTACAGACTGCTTTGGTGTTTGTCTCCCTCTCTTAGGAAGCTAATTTCATCAATCTTTTAGACCAACTTTATTCCTCTTGCACTGATTTTTATAAATTTGAAGTCTATTTTTCATATTAAAGATTTGCCATACTGTCTCAATCCTTAGCAAGCTGGTAAATCTATGACTCACTATCAACTGAAATGACTTTTTCATGATAGAAAAAATCGTCATGCGTCTTTTCTAAGTTGAGGATGTGTTCCCTGCTACCTAACAGGTGCTGTTTCAGACAGATGCCACCTCAGTTGGTAGCACAGTTGGTCAGTCCTTGAGCAACTCCCAGTTGGTCCAGTGATTGCTCTACTTAAACACATTTAGAGTTGAAATTCCTCACTTCACTGGCTGCCTCTAAGTGATTAGATCAGGGTTATGACATGTCACACAACCTGTTGAAAATGGAAAAAGTAGTTAAGTCAGATGCCTGATAACCATTTTGGCTTTTTCACTGAATTGGTCAATATTTTTACTTCAGATAAAACTCTGTGGAGTTTTAAAAAGCAGTTGTTCCTATACTTACCACCTTTGCTTTATTCTTGTTTTCGTTTGTTGCACTAGTTTATTTATGAATCTTCATTTTACAATTTCTTTTAAAGCTGTCACCTGGGTTTCAAACCCAGGTCAGACATGTAGTTTTATTTACTTCCTCTCCAATGATGTTTATGTTTCCTTTGACATTTAATTCCTATGATGCAATTTCCTTGTTGAAAAAGTTGTTTAAATTTTATGTAAGTTAACTTCCCCTCAGTTTTGTTGTTTATATATAGCTATGTGTGTGTGTGTGTGTGTGTGTGTGTGTGTGTGTGTGTGTGTGCGCGTATCTGGCTTCAATGTATGTGTTATATATCAATAAATATTAACATGTAATATATTAACAGAAATAATAAATATCCACTCTCATTTTTTGATACCAACTTTTCCTGCCCTGATGTATCTAGATATTTTTAATCTTTTATAGAGACTATGACTATCACTCATTCATTCATACATTCTACAGATGTTTGTTGAAAGACAGCTCTGTGCAAAGAAGTGTACTAAGCACAAAGGTTAAAAATGCTATGTTCCAGCCTCTGTCCTCAAGAGACTATTTAGCGGAGAAAATAGAGAAGTAAACAGTTAAAATGTTTTAAGTACTCATCCCCTCACTTTTTATAACTCAACTTCATATGCTGAAGGATGATTATAGCCTGGGATACATAGCTATGTATCAGTGGAATAAATATTTGATAGGCCATAACTGGAATCTGTTGCTTTGCCTTTAATACATGTACATTTTTAATTATGTGATCAGTGATTTGGGTTTTATTTTGCATTCGCAGGGTTTGCCATTAATAATAACGAATGCCCCTCCTGTGACCACTCCTATCTGTGCCTCAACAAATGCTAGTTTACCTCTTTTTTACTCTACAATCCTTTTGGTACACTTATAAATTGATTTCTTTTTCATTGATGTTACTATTTCTTAATGTTTTAAGTTGAAAATGTCTTGCCTCATGAAGCATTAAATTATTATTATTAAATTATTAAGTTTCTCCCAGATGAAGTGCTCTCATCTCACATTTGTTTGGAATCAAATCTGCCAATCCTATGCCAGCTGTCCTGTCCTTTCCAATATGATTTTCTGTTGCACCTTGTAGTGAAATCTGCATCATCATCTTTCCCACCTAGAATCAATGCGACATATCTCCCTGGAATTTAAAATGGAATGGAGGAAGAAAGGGAGGGTACGTTTGAAGTAGAGATAAGTAATTTAACTGGTAAGTAATTGAAAACATTAGGTTAAAAATAAAGCATGGCTGTATTAAGGACTAAGATAAAATTTGATATAGAGAATTGTCCTACTTTTGGGACAACTGGCCAATTACTTTTGGGCTGGTCACCACTTTTATCTCCTGTGGAAGGAATTCTCTCCCTTCAGAGATTAGAAATGCTTCTATGGAAAAATTTGAGAGGCCCTTCCTAGCTGATCTTATACATGTGCTTGTGTCAAAGGGAGAAGGTAGGGAAGGTGGCTGGCTGCCTTTTCAGAACATAGTCTCACTTCCTAGGCAGTAGCTATATTTTCACAGCAGTCTTTCAGAAGTAGTCCCACTGCTTTTGTTGACTAACCCTGTGGAACAATACTGATGGTGCAGATCTCAGGTCAAATAGGCAAGGTAAGTGGGGGGATGTTTCAGGAAGGTGGATCCTGATTTCACTCCCCTGAGGAAAACTGCTTACACCACCTATAAGCAGGGCGAGTTGGGGGCAGCTGAATGTTTATTAGGCCTTTGCATCTTGGAAGACAAAAGATTAAGGGAGGTCTTTTTTTTCTTTCTTTTTTTTTTAGAATCTAAACTTTTTATTGAAATAAAAAACTCATTCATTCCTCTGGGAGCTTGCACTGTGAAATCAATAAACTGCACAGGTTTTTTTTCCTTTTCAATGCAACTGAACATACAATGGAGAACATTAATTTTATTTTGTTTTGGACTAGAACTTTGGGTTTTACTTTCCTCTCTCTTGATTAAAGCTATCTCGGGTTTTATGTGGAGCAGCCAGACTAATGATAGGGAGCAAAGAAAGGGGCCAGCAAGCTGATGTCTTCAGGCCTCTCACCCTGGCTGCTTCCCCCTCCAGCTGACCCCTCCTTATTTCAGCCCAGAGTCTCAGAAGTGGGGCCTGTGGCGCAAGAGAAAAGGGCCTATCGTCCTTTCTCCAGCCTTAATATTATTTTTTCATTTATTTATTTTAATTTATTTTTCAATTACAGTTGACATACAGTATTATATTAGTTTCAGGTGTACAACAGTGATTAGACATTTATATAACTTACAAAGTGATCACCCCAATAAGTCTAGTACCCATCTGACACCATATATAGTTATTACAATGTTATTGACTATAATTTACTATGATGTACTTTACATCCCCGTAAGAGAGGTCCATTTATGAAGAACATTCTTCTTGTCACTGTTTCAGTGAATGTTAAGAGTAAAAATATTGCAACAGATTTTACTTCTTATGTTCCACAATGTGTGAATTATTGAATGTTGAGGCATTGGTTTTTCTTTTAGAGCAAAGAATGGGATACACTTTTTTCAATCAATACAGATTCAAAATCAAATTCTTATTTCCTCTCAGAGTTCTTCCATATCTTGCCTCACATTAATTAGTTTATTAAGAAATATTTATTGAATATCTACTCTGTACACTGAAGAAACAGATAAGGAAAAGGTCTCCCTCTCAAGGAGTTCACCCACAGGTGCATGAAAAAAACAGGTAAACAGGCTGTTACACACAGTGAAGTGCTCTGAAAACAGTTGCACAGAGGGCTTTGGATGGTTGGAAATGAGAGGACACAGAAGGAATGGTCTTGGAAGGCTGTATAGAAGAGCAAAGCCTCACCTGCCTCATGAAGCCTGACTGAAGAGTAGCCAGTTGAAGTGAGAGGTGCTCTAGTCAAACAGATTAGCACATACAAAAGCACAGACTCATGAGTGGTACCATGTTTGAGAAACTGTAAGTTAACTCAGTATGATTGCAGAGGTAGGTAGAAACAAGATCCAGAAGGGAATTATATGCCCTGTGAAGAATCTGGATTTTATTTTGAAAGTTAGAGGGAATCTATAAAGAATTATAACCATCACCGGATCTGCAATTTACAAAGACTGCTGCAGCATAGAGTATAGTCTGGAAGGTGGCACAGACAACGAGACAGAAAAGACATAATCCAGTAGAGACCAGGATAGGGATCAAATTGATGGGGTCGGGGTTGATGGTGAGGAGATAGATTTGACAGTTTTGGGGATGTGGAATATTTAAAACTTGGCAAGAGATTAATAAAGGAGTCGGAGAAGTCTAGGAAAGGACTCTCGGGTTTTTCTGCATTGGAGAACTACACGTATGGTGAGGCTTTCATGGAGACAGAGAACATAAGAAGTAGTAATATAGAGGGATGGGTGGGGGGAAAGTGATGAGTTTGGCTTTCACTGTGTTAGATTTGAGATGACTGTGGGATACCAGATAGCTGTGTAATATATTAGGTAGCTGGATACTTGGGCCTCAAATTCAGGAGAAAGGACTGAGATGTAATTACAACCTTGATCAGCCTTCACCGTTGAAGTTATGCAAGAGTGAGATCACCCAAGGAGAAGATACACAGTAAGAAGGCTGATGATGGATGGAAAACTGGAGAACATCTATTTATAAGAAAACAGCAGAGGAAGAAGAATCCATAAAGGGGACTGATATTGAATGAGCAGAAATAGAGGAGGCGACCTGAAAGACTATATTATCCCAGATACTAAGGAGGAGAGATTTCAGCAAAGTATTGGTGAACATTGTCAATTGCGGGAGAAGTGGAGTAAGTCAAGCCCTGTGTGGTATCAATGCCTGGGCTGGAGGTAAAAAGGAAGTAATGGGGCAATGTCTGATACATCTGAGAAGAGGAAAACCCTGAAATAGCCAGCGGATATTCATTGGAAAATATGGCAGGCTAATTTGCAAAAAGTAGCTGAAATTGGGGGGCATTCTGCTCATCCCAAAAGTAGGTGAGTGCAAGAGGCCCACTGTAAGAAGACCTGAGGAGGCTGGAGCACTATAGCTTTTCTGAACTCTCAAAACTGACCTTTCAGTGGCTTCTAGGACAGGTTCCCATATTGAGAAACAATTGCTTGGAGTGAATAAAAACTGAGCAGAATAGGAACAACAGAGATGAAAGGAAGTCTATGGGAGAGGGGAATGGAGGCCAAAGAACTGCAGGAAGCAAAGCTGCCGTAGTTTTAAGCACTATACAAAAACAACAGAGAAAGGAATTCTGTGAGGTTAGAATGATCCTGTCTTGTTCAAAAAATTCAAGAAAGCCAATTTCACATAAAAATGAGGAACATACAAGTTATAGTAAGAAAAAAGAGACAATAAGGAGCTAAATAACATTGCTACAGACAATGAAAGCATGCTTGAAAGATTAGCCAAATACTCTAACGTATTATTTGAAAACAAGTTAAAAGACATTAAGGAAAAGAGTCAATAAATGAAAGAACAACAAAAATCAGAATTACAAAAACTCAGAAGTGAGGTAACATACTCTGCAAAGAATTAGAAAAGAACAATCATTTTAAGAAATGAATTAAACTAGATGGAGCACAAGACCAAATAAATAATGCCTTAAGAAAAATAAAAAGTAAAAAGAAGAAAACTTTAAAAATGGAAGAGAAAAAAAGAAAAAACTAAAAAGTATTTGTGAGAAGAGACATATTAAGGACAGGCAGAGAAGATCCAACATACAGTTAATAAAAGCCACTGAGGGGGTTATCAGAGCAAGGGAACTGAATGAATACTAAACTACATTTCAAGAAAACTTTCCTGAAATTAAAAAATAACTACATACTGAAAGAATATAACAGGTGCCAAAGAATATTGACCCAGAATGACCATTACCAAGATATAGTCACATTGACTTATAAGGGAAAAAATTACGTTATTGTTAGACTTTCCAATAACAATACCAGAAGAAAATAGAGCAATATATTTAAGATACTCCACGAGAGTATGAGCCAAGGATTTTTTAACTTTCAAATATAAATAATTGTTATCAATATGTAAGAGCTCAGAGAATCTATTTCCTATGATCACTTCCTGTAGAATCTACTTAAGAATGAACTTAAGACTACCAAAATTGACTAGAGGTATCAATTAGGTGTGCTTATTGCTGCTAGTGCTGTCATTCATTGCTTTTAGGCATTCTTAGCAGATGGAATAATGAAATATATAAGTATACTAACCTGTGTATATGCATATATCTATAAATATTTCTATATGTAGCCATCTCTGTCTATATTAAGCTAAATATGAGTTTGAATGACGTTTCATTCTATTCCATTACTACATGGATCATTCTAGATTCCTCCCCTTACTTACCTATAAACTCCCACTCCAATAGGGACAAATCGGGCTCATATCATCCACCATCCATTTACTTAATTATTCAATTTCAGTGTACTCGTACCTGTATAGCAATCACCAAACTGTTTACCAGCACCCATGCGGGATACAGCTTTAGCAATGGGAGTACAGTGTTTACAGGTAATCCCTTTTGCTTTACTCTTACAGACTACTCATTTTCAAAGTTACTTAAATCAGTACATCTTCCTCCACCCCCTTCAAGTGAGATTGTTTCATACATTTGTAATTCAGTTAGATTCACTTGTCACAATCTGCATTCCTTCCCAGGATCCTTTAACCTTCTGAATGACTTTTTAAAATTTGTGTTCATTAAGTTTAACTTTTTGTGCTATAAAGTTCTTTGGGTTTTCACAAATGCATAATGTAATATACCTAGCATTGCAGTATCATACAGAATAATTTCACCACCTAAAAAATCCCCTGTGCTTCACCTAGTCAGGCTTACCCTCTTCTCCAAACCCCTGGCAACCACTGATCTTTGTACCGTCTTTTTTTTCCAGAATGTTGTATAATTGGAATCCTACAGTATTAGCCATTGCAGACTGGTTCTTTTCATTGGCAATTTGCCTTTAAGGTTCATCTATGCGCCTTTTTGTGGCTTCATAACTTATTTCTTTTTATCACTTAATAATATAGTCGTACTGCAGTTTATCACCGATTGAAGGACATCTTGGTTGTTGGGCAATTAAGGATACAGCTGCTATAAATATTCATGTGCAGATTTTCAAATCAGTTGCATAAAAGCCTAGGAACATGATTACTGGGTTATATGGTAAGATTATTTTTAGCTTTATAAGAAACTAGGAAACTGTCCTCCAAAGTAACTGTACCATTCTGCATTCCTCGCAGCAATGAATGCGAATTCTATTGTTCCACATCGTCACCAGTGTTGGGTATTGTCACTTGTTGTTGTTTTTTTAATTTTAGTCATTCTAATAGGTATATGATGATATCTCATTGTTATTTAAATTTGCAATTCCCTGATGACAAATCATGTTTGAGGATTTTTTTTCACATGCTTTTTGCCATCTCTACATCTTTCTTGGTAAGGTATACAGCTAGGTCTTTTCTCCCCTTTTTAAATGGCTTGTTTTCTTATTGTTGAGCTTTAAGCTGTTTCTTAAATAAATATTTTAGACACAAGTCTTTTATCAAATACAGTCATGCATCACTTAATGACAAGGGTATGTTCTGAGAAATGCATCATTAGGCAATTTTGTCAATGTGTGAATATCATGGAGTGCACTTACACAAATCTGGATGGCACAGCCTACTACACACCGAGGTGTATGTTACAGCATGTTATTGCACTGAATACTATAGGCAGTTGTAACACAATGGCAAGTATTTCTGTATCTAACCATAGAAACAGCTAAACAGAAAAGGTACAGTAAAAATAAACTATAAAAGATAAAAAATGGCACACCTGTACAGGACATTTACCATGAATGGAGCGTGCAAGATTGGAAGTTGCTCCGGGTGAGTCAGTGAGTGAGTGGTGAGTGCATGTGAAGGCCTAGGACATCACTGTCACTACTGCAGATTTATAAACACCGTCCCACAAGCCCTCCCCCTGCCTCCTGACAGGGTCAGAAATAGAACATCAAAGCTGTCAGTTCGGCTCCACGAACAGGGATGTGGGCTGGATGGATTGGAAATATCAAGGGGAAACTGGCTGGGTAAAGCATAGATCACCATAATAGTGACTATCCGGAGGGAGTGGAAAGGTGGCCTGAGGATCAGTAGGAATAAGAAATCAAGACAGAGAGAGAAAGGAACATAGGGGATTGTCATGGCAATGTGGGTTTTGTCTATTGCATGTTAGAACAGTGGTCAGATTAAGGAACTTTGTGGTATTCATTTTCAAAAAAAGGAGAGTGTTTTAACATAGAGAGGATATAGAACTGAGGACTCAATATTTTGACTTTGGAAAATGTTTTTTGCTTCCATTGACCTGATCTGGCACAAAGGTCTCTTTCTGGCATTGAATTAATGGAAGACATAAAACTTACTTATGTTTTACATCATTACAACATGAAAATATTTCCAAAGTACAGGGACAGGCTGACTCCACACTGTCACAGAAAGCTTTTACTAAAGTAGCAGTGACACTCAGTACTTATTAAGGTAGCTCCTGTGGGCCTGTGTCCTTGTACAGGATCTTAGGGCCTCAACAAAGAATTTACAGCAATACTCTGAAGACCATCAAGCTAGATCTGAGGGGGCTGTAGTGCCCTCTGAATATGTAATGCTGGGGGGACAGGCCCCTCTGTCCTGAAACAAATCAGTGGCTGACTGGCTGGGATGTAATCTGTGCACTTTAAGTAGAGGTGCTGTGAATGAGAGAATCTATTCCCAAACCCCAGATCTATTGCTCCCATTAGAGAAAAATTTTCCTCTGGAACCACATATCCTTCCATTTCTTACAGGAAATTCAACTCCATTATAATCTTATGGGACCACCATCATATATGTGGTCCATCGTTGACCAAAATGTTGTTACACAGTACACAATATTTTCTCCCATTCTTTGGCATGTCTTTTCATTTTCTTAAGAGTGTCTTTCGCAAAACAAAAAGTTTTAATTTTAATAAATTACAACTTATCAATTTTTTCTTTAATGACTCATGATTTTGGTGTTGTATCTAAAAAGTCATTGCAAAATTCAAAGTTATCTAGATCTTCTGTTTTCTTTTAGAATTTTTATAGTTTTATGTGTTACATGTAGGTCTATAATCCATTTTGAGTTAATTTTGTTAAAGGTGTTAGGTCTGTGTCTAAGTTCTCTCTCTCTCTCTCTCCCTCCCTCCCTCTTGCATATGGATGTCCAGTTGTTCCATAATCATTTGTTGAAAAAGTTATCTTTTCCTCATTGAATTACCTGGCTCCTTTGTCAATGATCAATTGACTATATTTGCCTGGGTCTATTTCTGGGCTCTCTACTATATTCCATTGATATATGTGTATATTCTTTCACTAAAACCATGTTCATTTGTTTACTGTAGCTTTATAATAAGTCTTGAAATTACGTAATGTAACTGTTCTGTAGTATTGTGTTAACTATTCTAGGCCTTTAGCCTTTACACATAAACTTTAGAACCAGTTTGTTGATATCTACAAAATAGCTTGCCAGGATTTTTATTAGAATTGCATTGAACCTATAGATCAAGATGGGAAGAATTGACATGTTAACAGTATTGAATTTTCTAATCCATGAACATGGAGTATTTCTCCATTTATTTAGATCTTTGATTTCTTTCATCAGAATTTTGTGGTTTTAGGCATATCGATCATATTTGGTGAGATTGATAACTAAGTATTTTATTTTTTCTGTGCTGTTATAATTTTTTTCACCTATTGTGAGTGTACAATTTTTGTTTTAGAAAATTTGTAGAGAGGTGCAACTGTCACCAAAATCTGGTTTGAACATTTCCATCATCCCCTAAAATTTCCTCAAGCCCGTTTGTAGTCAATTCCTATTCACTCCCAGCTCTAGGCAAAAACGGATTTGCTTTTAGTCTCCATCAGTTTGTCCTATCTGGATGTTTCAGATAAATGAACAATATGTTGTCTTTTGTTCTGGTTTCTTTACACTTCGCATAATATTTTTGAGGTTTATCCATTTTGCAGCAGGTATCAGTATTTTGTTGCTTTTTATTGCTGAGCAGTTTTCTGTTCTATGGCCTTACTACATTTCTTTATCTATTCACTGTGTGTCCAGTTTTGGATATTATGAATAATGATACTATATACATTCATATATAAGTCTTTGTGTGGATGTACGTTTTCATTTCTCGAGTAGATTCCTGGGAGTAGAGTTGCTGGATTTCATGATAAATTTTGTGTTTAACATTTTTTTAAATTAAAGTTTATTGGGTGACGATGGTTAGTAAAGTTACATAGGTTTTCTGTAATACATCATCTATATATCACATTGTGTGTTCACCACCCAGAGTCAGTTCTCCTTCCATCACTATATGTTTGATCCCATTTACCCTCATCTACCACGCCCCTTCCCCCTTCCCCTCTGGTAACCACTAAACGTTTGTCTATGTCTATGAGTTTTTGTTTCTTTATTTGTTTGTCTTGTTCCTTTGTTGCTTTCAGTTTTATATCCCACATATCAGTGAAATCATATGGTTCTCGACTTTTTCTGTCTGACTTGTTTCGCTTAGCATAATAATCTCAAAATCCATCCATGTTGTCACAAATGGCACTATTCATCCTTTCTTATGGCAGAATAGTATTCCATTGTGTGTATATATATATATATATATATATATATATATATATATATATATATATATATACCACATCTTCTTTATTTAATGCTATCCCCATCGAAATCCCAATGCCATTTTTTAAAGAAATACAACAAAAAAATCATCAGATTTGTATGGAACCACAAAAGACCCCGAATAGCCAAAGCAATCCTAAGAAAAAAGAATAATGCTGGAGGTATCACACTCCCTGACTTCGGCTTGTACTACAGAGCAACAATAATCAAAACAGTATGGTATGGGCTATCGTAACTTTTTAATTTCAAATTTAAACAGTTCATTGCTGGTATATAGGAAAGCAATTGACTTTTGTATATTAATTTGTATCCTGGATTTTTTTTGGTAAATTCCTTGGGATTTGCTGTGTAGACAATTGTGTCATCTGCAGATGGGGACAATTTCTTTTTTTCCTTTCTGATCTGTATGCCTTTTATTTCCCTTTCTTATGTTATTACATGGACGAAAACTTCTAGTACTATCACTGAGTAAGAGTGGTGAAGGTAGACATTCTTGCCTATTTCCAGTGTTAGGAGAAAAGCATTCAGACTTTCACGACTAAGTATAAAATCAGCTGGAGGGTTTCTTGTGGACACACTTTATTAAGTTGAAGAAACCCTCCCCCCTCTGTTCCTACTTTTCTGAAAGTTTGTTTTTTGTTTTTTTTTTGTTTGTTTTTTAAATCTTGACTTAGGGTTGAATTTCCTCAAATACTTTTTTACATCGATTGATATAATCATGTGGTTTTTCTTCTTTAGCCTGTTAATATGGTGGACATATTGATTGATTTTCAGATTTGAACCAGTTTTAAATTCCTGGAACAATCCCACTAAGTCATGGTGTATAAAGAGTTAAAAATGTTGCTGAATTCTATTTGTTTATATTTTCTTATGGCTTTTTGCATCCATATTCACCAGGTTTGTACTTTTCCTTTTGTCCCCTACTGTCTTTGTCTGGTTTTGGTATTTAATACTTGTTTTATAAAATGAATTGGGAAGTGTTCCCTCCTCTTTTATTTTCTGGAAGAGATTTTGTAAAATTGGTATTAATTCCCCTTTAAAAGTTTAGTAGAATTATCCAGTGAAAGCATCTGGACTTGGAAATGTCTTTTTTGGGAGTTAAAAAAAAATTACAAATTTAGTTTTCTTAATAGTTACAGAACTATTCAAGTGATCTGTTTCATGGTAGGAGTTGTGGTGGAAATCCACCCATTTCATCTAAATTGTCAAACTCATGAGTGTAAAATGTTTATAGTAATCCCTTATTATCTTGTGGTCTCTGCAGGTTCTTTGATGGTAATCCTCTATTTCATTCCTAATATTGGTAATTTGTGTCTTCCCTATTTTTCTTTGTCATTCTTGCTATAGGTTTTTGAATTTTTTTCTTTTCAAAGAGTCTGTACTTTGTTTCAATTATTTTTCTCTATTGTTATTCTGTTTTCAACTTCATTGAAGTTTGCTTTTATCTTTATTTCCTTCCTTCTGCTTGCTTCTCACTTTATATTGCCTTTCTTTCTCTAGGTTCATGGGGGCAGGAACTTAAATTGTTTTTTTTTCTTGAGAATTTCCTTTTTCTTAATGTGTGGGCTACGTTGCAAGTCCTGGCTCTTCTCCTAGGTCTCCTCCAAGTGGTGAAGGAGGGATACTCACTGCTTCTGGTGTCAGTGGATGTCCAGGTTCCCATGTGGTTTCCTTCAGTGACATTTCAAGTGGTGCAGGGTAATGAGCATTACTGCCCACTCAGGATGAAAGTCCCAGCTCCTTACTCGGCCTTCTCTGACACTACCCTGGCAGGGAGTTTGGGGTACCTTGTTATAGCCTGGCAAGGGTGGAAGTCTAGTCTCCCCACTTAGCCTTTGCTGGCGTGAGTGTGAATAAAGCGACTGTTTGCTGGTGGTAGTGGTGGTGGTGGTGGTGGTGGTGTGTGGAGACGGAGTCCCAGAGAGTAGTTTCCAGGCTCTCAGTCTCATGTGGAAAGGTGCTGGCTCGGTTATTAGATGGCCATCAGCTGTAATGAGATGGTCATCTGCTGTGGCTGGGTGGCCATCAGCTGTAACCAGTGAGCCATTAGCTGCTAATATAATTGCTGTGGCTATGGTAGCAAGCGCGGATTGCAGCCAGCAAGGGGTTGGTTGGTTGGCAGAGAAGCAGACTGCGGATTGCGACTAGCAAGTGGGGTTAGCAAGCACGGACGGCAGATTGTGGATCGTGTGGATCCTGCTTCCTGTGTCTCCAGCCCAGCCGCCAGCAAGGCTATAGTGGTATGACTCCCCTATCTATGGCTCCGTTGTTCCTTTTTGGCCTCACCACGTCCTGAGTTCTTGTGCGGGGAGCAGGACAAGAGACCCTGCATGACACAGTGTTTGATTGCAGTAGAGTGGCTATTGCTTAAAAATTGTGACTTGCTAGGCTGTCCCGTTCCTGATCCTTTGGCAAGAGAGAGCAGGCTTTTATGTTTCTCATCTATAATAATTTATCTAAAACATTGTTAGATGAAAAAATGCTTTCCAAATAAGTCTTAATTTATAGTGTCTATATTATTTCAACTTTTTGTGGTAAGAAGACACTGGAATAGTAAGTTCAAATACTTGCAAATATATAATTTTCTGTCTGCTATATATATGTTTCATAAAATATTTAATAAAATATATCTTGTGCACCAGAAATCTTCCCATTTTGCAGTGGTACTTAAGCTGAAACTAGAAATATTTGAGTATTTATATATCTAAGCAGTCATATGTTCATCATCAGTGTTCTAAATGGTTTGCATAAGCTCTTAAGCATAAGAATGTTAGATGCTTGGAAAATGATCTGCTAGATTGTCCTAATTTGATTGTACCCCAGATCTATTGCCGTTTTCTTCTGCTATTATTTAAAAGATCATCTTTCAATGTTATGTTGGAGTATTTTAATTAAATTTTAAAATATTTCAGGAATTATGACAGTTTTTAAGAGAGGAGAGAGCCCAGAATTCTTAGTTAAGCAATCAATTCTAAATTGATCATTACTACATTATTAAAATATTTTATATTATTCACACATTGATTATGGATCCCATTGTTGTCCCATGACAGGAAGGCTTTTTGTGATTAAACTTTGATTCTTTATGTTCTAGAAATGTCCATAACTTCTTCATTGCCCTCAAAATCCCTCCTTTGGCTCAGTGGGTACTTAGTGGCCTAAGTATTTGTACATGTGAATGCTGAGTTGTTCTTGGAGAGAAGAAATAGTAAAATGTTGTCTGTTTTTATATTTGAATTTAAAATGATGCAAGTCTGCAAACTGAGGATATATTATTTTAAAATTTATATAGGTGGTGAACATTTCATTTGTCATACAGATGGTTAACATTGATTTTAAGAAGTTAAAATAAAATCAAGGAAGCGATACCAAGGACTTCTGTTTTAATTTAATCATTGTAGCAAAACACCTGATGTAATTTGTTGGAATTGCCCCAAGAGTCCTTGGACAAATGTTTACACAAAGAACAGAGAGGCACAACTAAAATGATAAGTTTATAATAACTTTCCCACATTTAACAACTAAGTTGACAGAGAAATCGAAAGCCTAAACATGGAATGTAACCCTTTCATTCTTTCTCAACCCCCATCACTGAAGAAACTTCATTCTGATACTTTTGTGCCTAATTACTTAAAGAAGTATATTTAAATGTAATAAAAAGGAGAATCATATAAATGAGGGGAAACCTGCCAAGCTAAATTATTTCTTTGGTGAAAGAAGGGAGAGTTGTTTTGTTGTTACTGTTGTTGTTAAATAACTTTCATTAATGCTATAGCTGAAGACTAGCAATTCAAATAATAATTTCTAATCCCATGACTAGGGTTTTCATGCTAAAGATAATACTTGGTTGTATCAATAGGCCATGTGTTCCCAGTTAGTTGTTTTCCCAGTCAGGATTCTTAAGTGAGCTCAGCCGTCCACACTCTGTCACAGTCCTCCATTGGACCGATGGTGCAGACACATTTGCAATACCCCAGCCGACAGCTGCGGTGCAGTGTGTGGCCCTGAAATAACCCCCCTCAACTGTGCTTTCTCCTCTCTCCTATCCCTGCTTCCTTTTCAGTAATTCACTTGACTAACTTATTTTCTGCATGAATAAGATTCTAGTCAGGAGAAAAGAAATATCAACAAGGTCTTGAAAAACTGAATTCATAGTCAAAAGAACTTTTTCATAGGAACTTATTTTGTAAATGCATGAAAATACTTGTTCCTATTTCTAGCAACTTCATTTTGCTATTTGGGCCGACCAGTTTAGAATCTGTAAACGTAAACGGCCTTTATATAATCTGGTGATTTAGGAGTTTTTAATACTAGTGGTAGGACTAGAACCTCTCCACGTGAGATGATTTAGCAGTGCTTATCAGGATAAAGATAGCCAGTGCTTGCTGGCAGTACCCATTAAGAAAAGTCACAAGACAGCTCTCTGATTTGCAAATTTGATGTTCTTGTCTGCAAGTTACTTTAAATTGGATCTCATCTTGAACTGAAAATAGAAAAATATAAAGATGACACTTTGACACTAATAGTTGCTGTTTGCGAAAGTGAAGGGAAATTATAGTAAGTTGTCAGTTATCTGTCAGGTTTGAGAACATAGGAGGTTATGGTTAATTAGCCATTGTGACTAAAAGTTTTATGCAGCAGATGCCTATCTATACTCTAAACAAATTTGTGAAGTAGGCAGAATTGATCTTTGGCCATGGTCTTTTGCCATCCCACTCCCATGGAATCCTTCTTTGCTCTCAGGCATGGGGCCCATTCTTTTTTTCTTCTACCCTAATACACCATCACATACTCTTAAGGGAGGAACTGACCCCTACTATGGAGTTACACCATTCATACATTAACTTATGCAAATGTAACTATTCCTGCTCAGTCAAACATTTTTAACTGTGAGGAGGAAACTATTTTTAATGTAAATATCATAAGCAGTTCTGCCCAACACCTCACTCAATGAATCATATGCCCCCCCGGCCCCCCCAGTGAGTGTGAAATGAGAAACAGAAATCTGCTGGGTTCTCCATTGCTCTGAACTTCTGCTTGGTTCTCATAGAGCATCTCACTGTTCTGAGGGTACTTCAGGCGTTAAAGACGTGCTTTTTTATCCAAGGCTCCTAAACCCAGCCAGTGTTCCCAACTAGTGCTGAACCAGATAAACAATCATCTGCTCTAGTGCTGGAGGATAAAATGTCTGCTTTGGGCTTCCTAAGAAGTGGCTTAATCAGTCTCCAGTTTGGTCCCTTCCAAAGAAATTTTCAAGGATAATATTATCTACATGATTTTCACTTCACATGCCTATTGTAAGGTTTGAATCCATTATACAGTTTAATGAGTTTTCTCTTTTATAGAGCATTTGCATTTTAACAGAAAATAATGGAATTAATTTGCTTACAGAATTATAGGCATTATTGAATCTCAGCTAAATATGTAAAAGAAAGACAACTAGGTATCATTTTTACAATTTTCATCTCTGAGGAAGAATTTGGGTGACGGTTTTTATGTGTGTTTTTTTTTGTAATAGCACTTCTAAAATTATACCAAATAAGCAGCTATTTATTCTATCAAATCTTGGGGCCAGGCCTGATTTTACACACAGACATCCAAGTTTCTTAAAACTATAATATGATAAATATATCAACATTAAAATGATGTGTTTCTGAGACATCTCCAAATGCCTATTCTAGCTTCACTCAGTGTATAATATTTGAGCTCTGAAATTCTATGATTATTACATCAGATATGGATTAGATGCTGAATATAATTGCATTGTTTAATTAGAGAGGATTTTAACATCTTGCAGTACTTGAAAGTCATCCCTATGCATTAAGGTTTTCATAACTATTGCCATGCAAAGATACCAATTAGTAGAGATTTATAGTTTCTAGGACCTAAAGAAATTTACTATGTGAAATGAAAATACTTTTTTTCTGTGCCCTAAATCCAATTTGAAAGATAAGAAGGGGAGGGGGGAATTTTTAAGACCTTGCTGGTCAACATTTGAGCTATGATTTTGACAGAATATATTTTTATAGAAAATAGTAATGCAATATTGTTGCATCACAGTCTTAAATAACATGGTTCATAAATGAGGTAACTTGTTTTTCTGGACTCATGGCCCATTGGGGAGGGAAAGATTGTCTTCACTACTTAGAATGTGTTTGTGCTCTCTTATGCTGTATCAGGAATATAGAGAGAGTTACATTTTGGCTGCATGTTATGGGCAGGGACCCCATAAAAAAAGACAAGTGACCTTGATCAGTCAGAGTTTCCTGACTTCAGATGCAGAACAAAAGCCAAAGCAAGTTTTTAAGCATCCTGTAAGCCTTTTTGCTAGTATTGATGGGGCAGTGTTCTTCTTTCTCTCTGCCTCAGATTTATAATTGTTTAATTATTTCACTATAATAATTTTAAGAGCACTTTTATTAGGCTAGAAAGAGAACTGTAACTGAACATATGATGCTTTCCTAATAGAGAAAAGCTGAGAGTAATATTGCTCAACTGAGAATAAGAAAGCTAAAATTGTGGTAGCACTTCCTCCAGGTATTTAGCTCATGCTTTAAGCAGAGTTGTCTGAAAGTTAACAGGAAAAGAAACTATTTGTGAAGTGTTAAAACCACAACCTAAGAAAAAACGTTCATAATGTCATATTGTAGAGTATTAAGAACTAAATGTCCCAGTCAAACTTGTTTAGTAGTATTTAATCAATACCCTTTTCCTCACCTAAGATAAACACAACAGGCATCAGTACCAGATGTCTGGTTTCTGGGGTTTTTTGTTGTTTTGTTTTTTCATTCCTCTTGTGTCCAGCAATAGTAGTACCATCTTTATATTTTAGGTGAAGAATGATCTTCAGGTTTCCTATGTCTCAGTCCAGATAAAATTCATATTAATTGAGATTCTGAACTTATTTCCTCACTCTGGCAAATTCTGTAGATAACCCGTAAAAGCCAATCTTAACTGCATGAGATGGCTGAACTATAGAGTTAGTGGCATAAATGATGTTTACGTTCTATTTTGGCAGTGTTTCTATGAGAACATGAAACCTAAATTTTAATTGGGGGTTTCAACAACACTCCCTCCCCATTCTGCTGAATCGCCTCTTCCCTCAGGAGTCACTGGGAGAAGAAGGTTCCAGTGAGAGGTGGGAAGCGGTGGAAGTACTAAGTGGGGGCTAAAATGGGGGAAGAGTAGTGGGGAGCCTTTTGAGGGGTCCTGAAGTTCTGCTTGCAGCAAAGCAAAAGGCAGATGGAATAATAAGGAAGGCAGTTGCTATGTGCTAGGAGTTCCAGAAGTTTAACACTAAACTTGTCCCTATTAATCATCAATACGTAAAAGAGGCGTGAGTTTCTATGAAGCCCAGTAAAAGGCAGTGAATGTGTGTTCCTTTTCCTTCTCCCTCCTCCCTTTGTTATTATACAGCTGCATCTTTGCCTCAGAGTCTTCCTCCACACCCCCTTAGGTTCCTACTCCCTCTCCACAGGTCTGCTTTCTCCCAGTCTTTCAAATTCACATATCTTTCACTTTGATCCAATAGGAAAATTTGGGACCACAGAGGTATAGTGCACAAATACTAAAACACAATTCCCTTGATCTTAGCCGAAAGGCCGAGAAGCAATTAAAACACAATTCAATCTACATGTTTAAATATTGCCTGATTAGCGCTCTGAAGTCAGGGTCTGGTTTATTCGACACCTAACAATGCCTAGTACAGGGTAATCACTCAGTAAACATTTGCTGAGTGAGTAATGAACAAATGAATGCTGTTTTTGAGGACAGTTCTTTTATGGAGTTGAACTTCCCAGATGAAGAACAAAATGGACCCCAGAGTGGGTGGGGGGAGATGAAAGGACAGGTTGGGGATATGATGTGAACTATGTCAGTGGTGGAGCAGCTGACTGAACTCACCCTTTCCCTCTCCTTCACTTACCACCATAGAAACAAATCAAAAGTACTGTGCACAGAGACCCAGAAGTCTGCAGTGGGAATAAGAACAAAGGGAACATAAAAAGACCAAGCATGTGTGAGTTGAAAACAAACTTATTAAGAAGTGAACTTAAAATTTGGCTTTCATTTTGTCTGTATTTTTTAGGATTGGATCAGATTAGGCAGCCAGAGACAGAAAACACAGCGTGAGTTCTTACACAGGAAAGTCACTCTCTCTCAGACATGAAGCCAGTCCAGGACTGAGTTAGTTAGAGGCTCCAGATAATCATCAAGTCCCCAAATCCCTTCTGTTTTTCCCCGTAGCCTCAAGATGTGGCGTGCATCTCTGAGATAGATGTCCAGGATGGCTACTTCAGCTCTAGGATCACATCCACACTCCAGACAGAGGAAGAATGTACTAGAAGTATGAGCATACACTTCCTCACTCTAGTGACATTTACTGTGCACACTCCATTTCCTTTTATACTCACATTGGCCAAAGCTTACTAACTAGGTCACACCTACCTGCAAGGAAAGCTGGATAATATATCTTTATTCTGAGTGGCAATACGCCCAGCTGAAGATCTGGGCATTTATTAACCATGGAAGAAGCAGAGAACAGATGCTAGGGACAAATAGCCATCTCTACCACATTGACCAATGGGTTTTCTTGGAAAAGTATCAATGATAAAAGGTAGTCAAAGAATTATTAAATTAGAGAAAGTGTTCAATTTTGTATTGTTTTTAAACTATAGATCCTATTATACGTAAAATCATTGAGGCTAGGTTGTGTCTAATCTAACATTAAATTATTTGCAGATCCTTAGTAAATATTGCAGTTAGAAAAATTACAGCATTACAAATACTAAATTTTAAAAAGTACATCAATATCTAATAATTTTTGTCCTACATACATATTGTTCCAGCCCAAAACACCAAAGTGAGGAATAAATTTTGAGTATTGCACAAATGCTGTGCTAAACAGTTGTTTAATTTATATTCCAAGTAAAACAGGGCTACCAGTTGAATGTATTGTAGCTCTAATGTACCTTCCATAGCTAAATTTACTGACAACTTACTATTCGCTGACTGCTTACTTTTACAGCCACCGCGCACGATTTCATGTAATCCTATGGCCCTCTCAGCTCAATGTATTATCGTTCACATTGTACGTGTGAGGACATCAAGGCTCAGACAAATTTAATTGATCCTTGGAACCCAGAGTTGTTGGACGTAATGCCAATATTTTTAGACATTATACTTGACTGCTTTTTATTTACAAATGTTTAATAGTGTAGTCTGATTGTCATCTCGTATCTACATGGAAACACCGCTGCAATCAATTGTGAGAGACGGTGCTAAGGGAATGTTTGTTCTTATTTATGACTATTTCTCCTGTCTAGATAGCAACCTGATAGTATGAAAGTGCCAATGTCAAGATAGTAACTTATTTGTGTCTAACAGTTTTCATAGCATCACATTTTGTTCTTATAACAATCCTATGAAGTAAGTAACTCTCATTTTACAAATGAAAAATCGAAGGCATGAGGAGTTAAAATAGTGTTGGGGTTAGAACCCAGGTCTTCTCATTTTAAGGTTCAGATTCTTTTCACTTAATTATGTTGCTTTAAACTCTAAAGATAGTTGCAGCGATGCTATAGAATAAAACCCGCTGGAGCATCTATCCATGAGTGTACAGTTATAAATAAAAGGAATATCAGTATCCTATCCATAAGTATCTCCATCAAAACAATCTTGGGCAATACCACTTTTGCCTGACCTTTGTTTAGGTATAAAGTGGAAGGAAGCAAAAGGCTTTTGGGGAAATAAAATTTCTTCTTATAATTAATCATCCGTTTTTAAGAGTCTCCCTTCTTAAATTACTGAATGTGTCTGCTGCATTTCATTTCCACCATCATCACTCTGGTTTATACCCCAGTTACCTATTAACTAGACCATGGCACTCCCTGAAACCTAGAGTCTAACTGCCTTTAGCTTCTCCTCACAACTCAGGCCATCCTAGAGGTCTCTCCTACTCTTTTAAAACCAAAGCTCAATCACCTCATTTCCCTTCTTGAAATGTTTTTAATGATCCCTTGACTTTGTCCATTCCTCTGAATCCATAACACTGCTTGTACCTTAAACATACTTCCACTGTATCTGGTTGTTTATTGGATCATAAGGCTTCTGGGGGCTGGAATTTTCTTTCTTTCATCTTGTACACTCTGAAATACTCTGCAAAGCTCTGTACTCTCTGTGTTAAATGAAAGTTGTTAGTTTTCTTGCTCCCTTTAAGGCCAAAATGTGGTTTTAAAAAAATTAGGGCCCATTGTCTTCAAGCAGTGGTTATACAAAGTACATCTTCTTCCTAGCTTTACCATGGCCCTGACTCAACCCTCCTCTTCATTGATGGGCTTGGCTAGATAGAAGAAAAAAAGGATTGGAACAGCTCTTTCACTGAGATGGAGACCATCTTCCAAATTACATTGTTCCTTATGATTCCCTATTTTACCAGGTCTGTATATGCATCTGTCTTTTTTTCCTGTTCGTATGATCTTAGGGAAAATAACCACTACATACATTTCCTGATCTTATACCCCTCTTTTCTTCCTCTGATTCACCCATTATGTGCCAAGGGATTCAGTGCTGGAAAAGATGGGCCATTTCTTACCCATGGAACTTTTGGTTTAATGAGAGAGACGGGCTGGCTCACTACGTCTTCCTCAGATGTACACAGATTTCCTTTGCCTGCACTTACCTGCACACTTGTGAAAGTCACTGCTTTCACCACTTTATGCCACTACTCAGAAACATTTTAGGGCTCCATGATGGCCTCCTCTGGCTTTGTCCAGTGTCCTCTTTCACTGGCTTTCTAGGCTCCCTAAAACTGACCCTACCCTGGTTCCCACTGCTTACTAACACACACCCCCTGCCAGAGCCAAAACTGTCTCCTTACAGCATCTTGAGTTCATCAAGCTTGTTCTCTCCTCTGTGCCATTTCTCTCCTCTCTATCCCATTTTTCAAGTCTTGACTCTCTACCGCTGGATATTTGCAGTCTATGCCATGTAATTTAGCACTGAATTATATTGTCTAGTGTTGTCCTTTGATTGTTTGTGAGTCTTTTCCTGGGCTGTAAGCTCCCTGAGGGCTGGCTTTGAAGCTGCTCTAAACTGTTGAGGATTGGAAGGGAAAGGGCAGTGGACCTAAAGTCAGACAGACGTTCATTTGACTTGTAGCTCTGCCACTTATCAGTTGCATGACAGGTTTTTTTCTTGGGTAATACAGAAATAATGAGATTCATCTCACAAGGTTGTTATGAGCAGTTACACAAGTCACTCTATGTGAAATTTGTGGGCTGTAAAGCTCTATGGGCATTTTACATTTTGTTCCATCGTTCCTATGTAGAGTCATATTCATTATGTAATGAGATTTTTTGGGCTCTTTCCCAAACCTTAGAATCTTGAGAATTTCAGATATGTATATTTTTTCTCTGTGACATATTTCTCTCTAATCCAGGTCCTAGTTATTTTTAGTCTTCCTCTGTTCACCTATTCCTACCTTATCCTCAAACTTATGGATGAAATCGTCTTAGGCAGCTTGAGAAGACTATTTAGAGACATGAAAAAATTCAGTTGCCTAATCTGTTGCTACACTGAAGAAATGTCCCATTGTCTTCTTCCCCCAGTGTACGCTGCTTACATAAGAACGTATTACTAGCAGTCTACATCTGTACATAAAGCTCTGGACGCAGAGCACTGTTCACGACTTTGTGGGCATTCATAGTTCTAAGCAGTTTTTTGATACCCTTGCTTCTTCATTCTTCTTGATTTTCATACCTGTCCTTAGACCAGATTCTCAGATCAGGGTGTCCTAGTAGCAGAGACTCCTCATCAGGTTTTAAAGCTCAGATTCTGCAGGTCTAGAGCTAGGCATCTTGCTTATGCTGATGCAGGGCTAAGAAATGGAGAATCAGAGGAAGCAGTCACATGCCTCTAAGTACCAAGTGTCAGGAAAAGCTATGGCCACGTTAAAAGGCCATTTGATTAGTTTTCACCTGTTCCTTATAAGAGGGAGAAGGAGGGAGCCAACATTCCGAGGCTTGGTTACCTTAATACCTAAGCGCTTATAGTATCTGTTGGTCTTTGATTAAATCTAAGAACCTTACGAAGGGGTTGAAGAAGCTCAGCAAAATAGACTTTAATTCAATGCAAATTTATATAGAAAAATAATGAACATTTTCTTCCTCAGTAAGAAAAACAGAGAGTAGACAAATCTGCTTGTTATTGGGGGGAAGGGAAGGTAGTAGGAAGGTGGCAACATTTAAAATTCAGTATTCACAGCACCTTAGGCACTAATTCACACTCAACAAAAATATTTAATAAAGAAAAATCATCCCTGCTACTCATAAGAATTGTTCTGAATGCTAAAATTGCCATGAGTCAAGTGCATTTAGCATGGCGCCCACCTTTTTGGGACAGTTACTTTGTTTGAAACCGTGGTTCCATTGTTCCTAATGGCATCTTTAGTCATCAGTGGCTAGGAAAAGTCTTTCTAGGACACAGAGCTCTATAATCCTTAACTAGTAGCTCTCTGAAATCCCTTGTAAAATTTAGGACCATTCCTGCTACGTTAGTTCCCCCATTCACTGCTGACATTATTGCAAATGTTCTATAGTAAATTTCTTAAGTATAGAGGGTAGAAAAGTATCCTGAAATCATCATCTTCGTATACTAAAGCTCTGTTTCAGAGTAGGAAATAAACTAAGAATTTTACACTATTATCAAGTGAACAATTTAGATTCTAAATCTATATGAGACAATGAATGTATGTTTTGCAAGGTAATCTTCAAACCCAGTTCAAAGACACTTTCTTTCCTGTTGCCAGTATGCACCATTGTGCAATTTCAGTTCCATTTTTTCATTTCTTCAGCTGCAGGTATTTTGGATCATTTGGGGGATTGTTATTTTGATACAAACAGCCATAGTGTAAGAGGCTTTTTGAAAGGATCTCCTTGTCCAGCACACTTCTTCCATGGCCCAGTTTTTGTTTTGTGCCAGGTCTTGGGATTGGGGGAGTCATTTTAAGTAGTGGATTCTCTCTGTCTTTGTGTTATGGGCTGCCCAGGTGTGCATATGGCATCAATCAATATTGCCTTTTAGAAATGCCTTTTTATGACCCAAGGATACTAGAAGTAAAACTATGTTGTTTCATCCTGTCTGTCTTCAGTATTTGCCAGCAATATTCTCTGGAAGAAAGAACATTTCACTTTTTGCTGTATGGAGTTCATGTAGTAGACTATCAGACAGTACTTAATTTAACTGCATACATGCAATATACCAGCAGACTTCAGGGTCAGCTTTGGGCCCTAGAACAGAAAAACAAAACTAGCCCTGTTGTTAGAGCTATATGTCTCCCTCCCATTCTGCCCCCACCCAAAAAGTTCTTCGTACTGTGGAATTTTTAATCATATAGCAAGAAGACAGTTTAGGTGTAATAGATATATACTAAGAAAGTGAATAGCACCTACCCATAATCCCATTCCTTGGAGAGAAACAGTTTAATAGTTTGGTTTTCAGGTGTAATAAAATTTATATGGTTAAGTGTATCAAACCTAAAGCTATAAAATTTCTAGAAGAAAACAGGAAAAAAATCTTTGTGACCTTGGGACAGGCAAACGTTTCTTAGAATACACAAGCATAAAACACTAAAGAAAAAATAAATTGGACCTCATCAAAATTAAAACTTTAGAACTTATGATCTTTAAAAGGCACCATACAAAAATGAAAAGACAAGCCACGGACTGGAAGAAAATATCTGTAACACATACACCAGAGAAAGTACTTGTGTTCCGAATGTATAAAGAACACTTACATCTCAGTAACAAGAAGACAACCAATCCAATAAAAAAAAAAAAAAAAAAAAAAGGACAAGATTTGAACTGATACTTCATAAAAGAAGATATATAAAAGATCAATAAGCACATTAAAAGATATTCAGTACCAATAGTTATGCAAAATATACAAATTAAAACCACAATGAGATATTATTTCACCAGGGCTTCTCAACCTCTGCACTTGACCTTTTGGGCCAGATAATTGTGTGTTGGCTCAGAAGGCTGCCCTGTGCATTATGGGATGTTTGGCAGCATCCCTGACCTCTACCAACTACATGCCAGTGGCAACATCCCACCCACCCCCCAGTTGTGAAAAACAAAAATGTATCCATTCAGACATTGTCAAATGTCCCGCTGGGCAGCAAAATTACCCCCAATTAAGAAACATTGCGCTACACCCATTAAATTGAGTAAAATTAAAAATGTTTACCATATTAAGTGTTAGTGAAGATGTGGAGCCACTGGAACTCTCATACATTGCTGGTAGTAATATAAAAATGGTATAACCACTGTGGAGAACAGTTTGACAGTTACTTAAAAAGTTAAGCCTATACCTATTATATGATCCATCCATTCCACTCCAAGACAAGAGAAATGAAACATATGTTCACACAAAGCTATTGAGAATCCTTAGGGGATATACTGTTCTACACAAGTGAGAGTTTTAACCATGACATGAAAATCTTAAGTACAAAGGACCTTTTTTTTGGCTATGTAAATTTTCACACTTCCTTCTAGGATTATTTTGCTTCTTGCTGAACTGAAGCTCCTTCAATGAGGATCCATTGGTGATAGACTACTTTTTACCTTTTAAAACGTGTTTCTTGCATTAACTTTCTTGAAAGATAGTTTCATATGTCATACAATTCAAGAATGGGCATTTTCTATCAGTGCTTTGAGAGAAGCATACTATTCCATGATCCTGTTAAAAAATTAGGCTTCCATTGTAAAAATTAGGCTGTCAGTTTAGTTTTTCCTTTGTAGGTAATCTGGCTGTTCTCTCAGATAAACTTTAAGATCTTCCCTTTTCCTTGGAATTTTTTCAGTTTTACTTTTTGTCAAGATAAGAATTTCCTTTCAGTTATTCTGCATGGGGTTCATTGTGCTTCCTGGGAAAAAATAAGGATTATTGTCTCTAATCAGCTCTGGAAAATTCTCAACCATAATCTCTTAGAATATTATTGCCTTTCTCCTTGTGGAACTCCAATTAGCTATATGTTAGGCCTTCTATGTCATCCTCCATGTCTTTTATTATTTCTTCCATATTTTCCATCCCTTTGCTCTGTGTGCTACATTCTGGATTATTTTTTCAGATTTACTCTCGAATTTGCTAATAATTTTCTGTTCAGTTATGCTGAATATGCTATTTATCCATTGAATTTTAAGTCAATAAATTATTATAAAATCTGTATTTGATTCATTTTCAAATCGGTCTCTTTTTTATTTATTGTTTCTTATTCCTTGCCTATATTTTCCATTTCCTTTAAAAATTAAAAAAACACATTCAGCTAGCATTCTGTATCGATAATTCAAACACCGGGAGTCTTGCAGATCTGAGTCAGGTGAGTATTGTTTCTTCTGACCCTCACGAATGGTGCCTTTTTTCATGGTACATTTTATTGTTGTAAATCCATATTCATTGGAACTTTATCTCCTTTAGAGATCATCTGTATTTCTGACTGGAGCCTAGGTGACATAACCAACTCACTTTAACTGCATCTTTGCTTTATTTTTGTTTTGTTTTAGGACCCGGCAGGTCATAGGGAATTACGGCCCCAATTCCTCATGTGTGAGCCACTTTGTGTTTATGAATTTTCAGGGGAGATTTCACCCTGAACACAAAGAAACAAAAGTTGAAACAGGCAAATTTTCTTTCTGTCTCCTTTTGTAAATGGGGTTTGTTTTCCCAGTTCATGCCTTCACTGATCGTTGAGCTTACTGCGGTCTGGCTTTATGATGGGGTCTCTGGTCCACCTCCAACTTCCCAAGTCCTAAGCTTTGTCTTCTTTTCCCTAGGCTGCTGCTCTAGGTTACTGGAGGTCCACAGCTACCAGCCTCAGTCATCACTGCCTCCTCGATTCCTCCTGTTGGTCATTTTGACTTCAGAGGATTTCTGTTTACTTTGCCAATTCACTCATACATTTTAAATTGTATTTCTTGTTAAAATATTTTAGGTGTTTTGTCCAACATGATAAGAATCACTGTTGTGGAGGTTAGTTATTACCCTAATCTGTCAGAGAATGCTGCTAGCAGAGTTCCTTAAGGTTTAGAGGATTATATACCCTTATAGTAAATGGCTCCTGCTACTGTGCTCTTCAAGTTCTTCTGCTTTTTAGAATTTTTCTGACTCTTCCCTTGTGAGTAAATGGTTAACTATCATTCTTTCTCTGTTGTCAATTTAAATGGTAGTCCCTAATCCCTTTTAAATTACTGTGGACTTAGAAACTAGATAAACAAGCTTCCCATAATTTTATACAAAGTAAAAGTAAATTGTCTCTAAGAGAGGTAGGCCAAAGGTTTTCCTCTGAGGACAGAACATACACTTTGGTATATAAAGTCTGTGGCATCTATTTTATGCCTTTTTTTTTGCTGACCTGTTCTAGATTCTGTTCATGAGATTGTCAAAAAAAGTCAATTGAGGTATAATGAGATATTACAATACCAACAGTCTATAATCAGCTATTTGGCTATTTGATTTTCAAATGTGGGAGAAAACATTTCAAAGTGTGTGTGTGTGCGTGTGTGTGTGTGTTCGTTCGCGCGCGCATGCATTTGTGTATGTACCTAATCATTGAATTGAATCCAACTAAATAAATCACTCTGAATTCTGCCTTTCATTTTTGAGTAGGCAATACCATATTTAGCCTCAAAGTCACTTTAAGCCTATTAAAGTGACTTTAATGATTGTTTGCCAGTTTGTCGTCATTTATGTTTTCATTTTATCCTTTTACATAAAATCTTACCTTTGTTTATGCTAAAAGATCATTTTACTCTTTAACTTTTTGTTGTTGTTGTTAGATTCAAACCTGTTGTTTCTCTTTAGTGTTCTACATGCAAAGCCTATAATATAATGAAAATGTATTTTTAAGGACTTGTGTGTGATGTGCCGGTAGTTATAATTTCAAAGCAAGATTCACATATTTTCACTCCCCAAATCCTTGCCTATACTCAGGATGTACTCTCAACATAGTCCCAAATGGACATATAAATACTCTGAGGTTGTACTTTAAAACTGTTAATACAACATAGGCACATACACAAATAATATAACTTTATCCAAAACATAGTGGATGGAATTTTGGAGATTAAGAGACAGTATTAGCATGATAAACTACCAAGTAGTAGAAGCTAGTCCCCATTCAGCGTGATAAAATTTACAAAATTCTGTGCAGAAGATGAAATTTTAGAACACCTTTGAAAGAAGTTATGATAATGTATCCTTAGAGAAACTGTGAGGGAAGAATGTTTTCAAGAGTCAGGGAGTAATGTATAAAGGTTCAGAGGGGGAACAGCAGTAGATAAATGGAATAAAAGAAATTGGGATAGGATTGACAAGTATAAGGTTGTCAGTAGCCAGGGAGAAGGGATATTGAAAGATGCTATGGAACATTTTTAATTTGGCAGGAGGCTCAGTGGGGAGCCAGTCCAAACTGGCTAGAGAGAGATGGTGTTCTAATGATTTGGGTGGTCACAGAGGGTGGGGGGAGTAGTCAGTGGTACAGAAGAGATTGCAGGGAAAACAGTCCAGAGTTAGATAGGAAGGGATGAAGAAAAGAGTTCCTAGCCCCTTGGCCTTCTTCCTTGTGGACACACAATCGCTGGAATATTAACAGTAGGAAGAAAGCTAGAGCACTATTAGGTGGGATGGTATCCCATAACGTAATGATACAGCAGAAAGAACATGGTTTTGGAGTCAGACAGGCTTGAGCTCTAACTTTTGCTCAGGCCCCTGCTTGCTGTGTGAAGTTAAGTATTTAACCTCTCTGTCTCATAGTTTCCCATTTCTAAAGTAAAGATAGTATTTACATAAAGAGTTATTTTGAGGGTTAAACGAATTAAATATATATGTCAACTGCATTAGAAGAGTGCCTGCTACATACTAACCACTATATGTTTAGCTATTCTATTAATAATATCAAATCTGAAACCATGAAGTGTAGTATCTATCTACTCCCAGAATTGAATGTTAGACCAAAATCTGAGTTATTGATTTTAAACCTCTCCGTCACTGGCCCTCAGTCACCTAACCACTGCAATAGCAATCAGATGTTCCGCATAACAGACTCCTGCTCTCCAAGTGCTTTGTACCTCTTTGCCTTTGCAGTTTTAAGGCAGTTCTCAGTCCACATAACCTTTAAGAGCAAAAAGACTGCCATGGGTGGATCACTATAGGAAAGTAGAAGAAGAAAGAGGGGGAAGAAAAGGAAGAAGATGTGGATATTGTTCTCAAAGAAAACAGACTAGGAAGAAAAAAATGCCTGGCTCATAATAGATGCTTAATTAATACTGGTTGAATGAATGTTGAATAAATAGGTTCAATATATCCATACATCATGAGGTTCATGAATTTAACAGAAACATATACAATCAATCCGGGGTGTATAGATATATAAGTGTAAAGTAATTGATGAAACTTTCAGTAAGAGTTGGGTGGATACTGTTCTAAAATACTAAGGTTTAAGAGGCCAAGGACAACATGGGCTTGGCATACAGCACCGCTTTCCTAAATGATGTACTGAAACTACCATTTGTCTTGATTCACCATAGTTTAGTTATCTGTGCAAATTGAGGACCGAGGAAAAGGATGAAGTAAGGATAACACCAATAAATAAAACTTAAAGCTGGTCTCCAAACATTATTTGATCCCCCCCCAGGGGTGTATAGAATACAATGAAATATTACGGGCACATATACATATATACATTTTTGACAGCACCCTACAGTTTTAGTAGCAAACCTATGTTTTATAGTATATGGTGAGTTCAGGAGATAATTGATGATATGACAAGTCAAGCCGATCTACTTAAAATAATTATTTTTCAGGGAACAAAAACTAGCAAATGGTTTAAGTAGTACTTAGAAAAAACAAAAGGTGGTTCTTGAAAATTTTTACAGAAAATATTGGAAACTGCCTTAGAATACTTTATGAATTTGGCAAGCCAAAAACAAAAGAAGGAAACTATTAACTTGTTTCACAATGTTTTTGTATCTCTGTTGCAAGTAATACTTTGTCAATTTGAGCAAATATAGAGATTTGCACTAAACATTACAGTGATGGAATTTCTAACTCTTTGAAAATCCTTTCTAAATTCTCAGCAAATTTTCTTCTCTCAAAGAAGATATGTATTGAGTGATAAAAATAAAGAGGAAAAATGACATAGAACGGCACAATGCAATTTGTTCAGTTTGCTTATTTTGAAGGTTGTATTTATATGTGGTTGTTTTCACTCATATTTTATATTTTTTTATTTAGACTGTAGCATTTCTTTTTGGATTCCCCCTCCTTCCATGAATTTGAGAAATTGAGTATTAGGGAATTTAAAAAGAGAAGAATCTTTTCTTATAGATATTCCTACTCTTATCCTTTATCCACAAACAAAAAAGAAAATTTCCCACTAAATTCTCTATTTTGTTACAAATACAGTTATATCTTAAAGGTAACTTTAGTGTATACAATATCTGACACAGTAAGGATGAAAACAAAATTATCACTACATTATTAAAATCTGATACATTTTGTTAAGGGTTGGTGAAAAGATTTTATCTGTGTTAGCTTTAACCCAGGACAGTATATCCTGTTTCATAACTTTTGCTCTGCTGACACTATATAATTAAAAAAAAAAAAATTGAATGAAGGTTGGACTTCATTGGTATCTGAAGCTGTTGAGGCCTTACCTGTTTGTCTGCGTTCTGATTGGCTGAAAGCTGTTGCTAAGCTTGTGTTTTTGTTCTTAGGGAAAGTTAAAAGTTGAGTGTGACCTATTTGAACGGCATCCTGCTGCTTTGACTCTGCTTTGATCTTTCTCCTGATCCACATACGTTTTTCTTATGTCTTTTTCAGCTTAGATATTTTTAAAAACACCAATTTGTAAAGTTAGTATGCAATATTTTAAGGTGTTAATTGTGTATTTGTAATGCACACATTAAAGCACTGTGGTTTAATTTTTAAAATCTCATTGAATACTTGAAAGTTGACTTTTCTGGCATAAAGCAAATTTTAATTGTAGAGAACAAATACATTATTTAAAAACTTGCCTATTACAAACACAAAAGAATACAGAAAGTACTTCACTGAAAAATTTATTAGGTCAACTTTTTGTGATCATATTGGCATGTATGACGCTGAAGGATTGACTTTACACCTGCTTTCTGGAGAAGAACTAGAAGGATTGATAACCCTTTCAGTTATAGACCAGATCCAGGACAGGCTAAGTGAAAGTGCTACTGGAAGGCAAGTTTGGTTTGTGATTCAGCAGACAGACCATCATGAACCCTTGGGATTCTAAGAGCGTTTTCTCTTTAAGGCTCTATTTGTCATTGATGGGAATGAGACTTTGAACTAGATTCCCCAGCACTCTGCTGAAGCCCACAGAAATCCTTGGAACATTCTCTGAACCTTAAAGCCTGATCCAAGCCTTGGGTGAACAACGTAGGGAGCTACAGACTAGCATGGTTCCTCCAAACCTACTGTGAGTTCTGATGCACAGATGAAGAGATGTGGCTTATACTGCATTTTCCCCAAAATAAGACCTACCCCAAAAATAAGCCCCAGTTAAGATCTCAGCCAGACGGACGTATTTAGTACATTACGATGATGTTCCAAAAGAAGGTGACATGACTGTAATTGAATAAATATAGATTGTTGTACATGAAAAAAAGAAGACAGCGCCTGAAAATAAGCCCTAATGGAGCAAAAATTAATATAAGACCTGGTCTTATTTTCAGGGAAACATTGTATACTTATATATAAAACAGTAATATTCAAATGTCTTACTACATTTTTTGTCAAACAATATCACCAGAATCCTGATATATACAATATCTGAAACTGGCATTTTATTAATAATTATGCCTTTAAGTCCAAATAAATAAGTTAACTTTCTTATTGAAGTCAATTAGTGAGAACAATGAGGTTATTTTATGTGTTAAACAAATGCAAAGTTAAGGGGTTATGGATTATGGTTGTAGTAGTATTTCTAACTTTTCCGTGTATGCGTAATACCAACGAAAGCTGGATGCACACAGCAAAGTACCCACATGCTGTGACAGTCCACTCACTACTATAGTTTTACTCCAGCAGAGGCAGACAGGCATGACTTTTTTAAAAGCCTAGAATACACTAACTATACCCTTCCTAATTAGTGACACGTTTACAAGAATGTCCAAACATGTGCTCACAGAGGTGGTGGAAGAAGCTACATTTCAGTCCAGTAATTGAATTACTAGTGGCAACAAATTATTCTTTTGGTGGTTTCCAATGTATTTAATATTGATATACATGTGTAGGTTACCTTGAAAAAGAAAGCTCACATCTAATATTTCATAGTATCTCTAAAATACTTGTAAGGAATGGCTCCTAAGAAATACAATTTGAAAACCACTGGTAATGTCCAAAGAAGCCTGGTGCAGGAAGAGGCCAGGTTCTGGTTTGCTTAAAGCATTTTAACTCTTGATAAAATCAGGAATTATGTTAACAGAGTAGAACTTTAGAGCTGAAATGAAGTTTGAGAGATCATGAAGTTTTGTTGCCCTTCATTTTAAATTTGAGGCGACTAAAGCTAGAAGGGCTGTTAAGAGATTTCCAGACTGGGTTTTGGGGGTTTGTTGTTATTTTGCAGAATCAGGCAATAAACCAAATGACTTCCCATTTAATGCTCCCTAGCAGAGCCCCAAGCTGTCTGCCGATCTGTATGACTTGTGTGAGAGGTTTAAGTTGAAGTAAAATCAATGCCCAATCTCAAATTAAGGTAGTTTTGCTTGTTCATAGGATTTAAGGAGTTAAATAACTAACACTCAGTAAATATTTATAAATAATGAGTGATTGAATGTTAAGTGGTTATATAATATTAAGATTTCTGTTAATTGGCAAAATAATAACACTGGCATCCGTTCATAAACTTATGCCAAAATATATTTTTCAAATTAGAGTTGTAACACATAAAGGAAGAACACCACCTTCTCCAATTGGTGATATCTGAATAAAACCCATTTAAGTATTTCTCAATTATTTGCCCAAAATTAGGAAAATCAAAGTTTCTATAAATGAAATGATTTGAATTCTGTTCAAACTTCAGCGCATGTAAAAAAACATTATAGCAGTGTCATTATCTCTTTTCGTGAGTATATTTAGTTGAACCAAAAGATAGTGATAAGCAAAAACAGACATCTTGACTATTAGAACTACAGTGCCCTGAATGCGCCCACACCCTTTGGGCAAAGGAGAAAATGGCCCACAGAGGTGTAGTGAGGATTTGGAAGGTAGAAGAATAGATGGGAAAGCTCAGTGAATGGCATTTTATTTCTAAGATACTTAGTGCCATGCAAGTAGTCTCTAATGTGGCCTTGTACTTTGTGACCAAGATAAGGATCTACAACTTAATACTCTCTTGGAAAAACGAGATCTCAGACGGAGGCAAAGAAAGAAGGCGATTTAAAGGCTTAAAGGACTTACAGCTAAAGCTGATCACCAAGGAACCGAGTGGGGGTTCTTTGAGCTGTGTGAGAAAAGCTCATATTGTAGAACTCGATTCACTGCTTGGTAGTTATAATCATGGGGATGGGACATAAATAAGGTCAGGGGAGCTGTTCTAAACAAAAAGTAACTTGCTTAGAAGATTTTAGAACATGGTCATTAGAATTTTGTTTCTTTGAATCAAAACACTTAAAATTCAGACATCATAAAGCTAATGGCTCATTAATATGCATTTAGCCTAAACATTTTAGGCTAAATTCATGGGTAAATTCAATTTTATGAAGGAGCTAGATACTGGACTGTCCAGTTCCATCAAGTCTGTGGACTCAGGATAAGCTATAGATTCTAAGTTTGGTTTTAATCTATTTTAAAAAGATGATTTTCTAATAGTATGCCAGATTAATATGTTCCTTGGATTTAAAATTATAGGTTGTATATTAAAACCAGTTCTTTCTTGTGCCCACTAACAGAAGAACTTTGAGAAGTTAGAAAATATTTTCACGTATGTTTTAAGGTACAGATAAAATCCAGTCCCTTGAAAACCGTTTTAAAAATTATACAATGTAGTATATATGCACAGTCTGAGAAATAGTATTTACTTGAATATGACATATATTTAGTATCTTCAGGTACCCTTTTTTTGTTTGTTTGTATCATTTCCTTTTTCTCCTTTAAAACCTTCAGTAGTTCCTAAGAACATACGGGATAAAGTCCTAACTCTCAGTTTCCTACTACTCTTACCTTTTTCCTTACCCTCATCCTATTAATCCTGTTCCTTCTTAATTAACTCAACAATGATGCCATAAAGTAATTAGCCTTTAAAAGTTGTACTATTTCTGAATGAATTCACTCACTTAATTTTGATATCTCAATAGACACTTTTCTGTCATTTCACCTTCGCTAGGCCTGAGCTATGTTTACAGCCATACTGGGTTACAAAATATTTATGAATCTTGTCAAACACTGGTGTGCACACAGGCAGAGTCTGACTTGTAAGTACCAGCCTGACTTAACAAGTGAGACATGTATACCATGGCCCAAACCTATATAGCTGTTACACATCTCGGTAGTGCAAGAGAGCAGGCATAGAAAAATCAAAGGAGCTTGGGAGTATCTGTGGGTTCTCGAGAAGATGGGGAAAGACAAAAATAGAATTTGCTTAGCAGAACTGAACCCAAGGATAAGCTGATTCCCAAGTGACCACCAAATCCTTGAAAAATATTTGTCTAGATGGCTCAAATCTTTTATAAACTAAATATTGAACTTAAAATACATTATTAAGCTTTCGATTGAGTTAGGCTTCTTTTTTCTAATGGACACATCTCTGTGGAGTTCATTCATTCAGTACATACTTCAAGCTGTTTGGTGTGCTGGCACGAGGGCATTGGAAATACAGTAGTGAACAAAAAAGACAAACGTTCTAATTTTATGGAGCTTAAATTCTATTGGGATAGAGTAAACAAATAAATTATTATGAGATATCAGCCTTCATGCAATAAATAGTGTGAGTTAAGTTCTAATCCCAGGCTGCATTTTACTATTATTATAACCTTGGAAAAGTTACCCATACTTTATGAATTTCTGTTTTATACATATGTAAAACAGAAATAAATATATCTGCCTTATAGGTGTAAAGTGCTTAGTGTCTGACATGTAGGAGTTGATAAGTTACTAGTCTTATCATCATTAGCCTGGAAAACCTGACCACAATTGAACACACATTCTTTGGGGGAAAGTGATTTCCTCATTTAAAACCACCCACACTGTTTGGAATACTGCTTACTTACAAATATGAGTGATGGATGGTCTATGTTTCTGAAAGCCTATGTGGAGATTTTAAACTGCATTTCTGAAAGAAGAAACCTTATGTTAACATACTAAATCTTAAAAGTTCTCAACTCAAGAAAAAAATTGTAACTATGTATGGTCACAGATGTTAACTAGACTTATTCTGTGATCATTTCACAATATATATAAATATCAAATCATGTTATATATCTGAAAGTAACATAATGTTGTTTGGCAATTATACCTCAAGTAAAAATAAATAAAAGAAGAAACCCTAAAGGAGAGAGAGAGTAAGGATTTGTTAACACTCTTGTTCCTTTATAAGTATTATAATTCTAAAAATTAAATTGAAGAAGTGAAAAAAGTAGAGGACAAATAAGAACAATGTAAAATTAAAGTTCAGTGCTAAAAAGATCTCAATGTACCCAAAACATGATGTTGAAAGGAAAAAAATGCTTAGCAGACAAGCTATATATACAAAAACAGGAAGATACCGGCTAGAGGAGAAACATCTTGACAAAATTAGTAAGCAGAAGTAATCTTATAAACTAGCTCTCATTCTAAATAAAATGTTTTAAATGACAATAAGGCATTTTCCAAGAATGATTAAATCACAAAAATGTAACAAATCCCACTCCCACTCTTGAAGGAATTCTTTGCTTTAATGGCTGAAACAATTGCCATGTATGTTTTCTAACCAATTATTAAATATAATCTCTATTGTGACTAATTGATCTAAAATCTATAGTACTTTAATATAATTTCTTTGGGTACTAAGAGCATTCAAGGTTTAATATGTGGTCCATGAAAGTGTAACTATGCCTTTTGGCCTGATTAGTATTCTTCCTACTAAAATATCTATTCTTTTGCATGAATTGACTATATTTTTAAAAATCTAATTAATTTAGGGAAGCTGCTTGGTCAGGAGAGCAGATAATTTGAGATTTATCTCCTACATTTCAAAAACAAGAAAATGAGGCATGATTTCTTTTCTCAAGAAACATACTGTGTTGCAGAGATAAAAATCCACCTTCATCCCTACACTTTGCCTCATTCCCATTGTTTTTCAGATAACCCTCTTGCCTTGACAAAATTGCCGCAACACCCTTCCTAATTCATCTCCCTGCCTCCAGCTTTGCCCTTCCCAATATATTTTTCTAAACCCTAGCTGAAATGCAGATCTGATGTCATTGTACTCTTTAAAACTTTGGGTGACTCCATAGTACTCTTAGAAATGAAATTTATATTCTTTAATGAATCTTCAACAAGGTCCCTCCTTACTGTTTATCTTTTACCTGAACTCCATACCTTTTGCTCCAGACCCAATGAACTTTATTCTGCTTCCCTAATGGACCACTCTCTTTCTTTCCCCCTGCCACTGAGCTTTTGCACATGCTGGTTTTGTTGCTTAGAACTAACTGTCTCTACTCTCCCCCAAACCCGCTCCTCCAGTATTGTTGCAAAAGCCTCTCTTCCAATCCCCAAGCCCCAGCTCAGATGTCTCTTCCTTCAGGAAGCCTGTCTTGAAGTCTGGCCTCTCTAATGCTTCATAGTTCTCTGCTCACATCAAGTCATTTGACACCACTCTGCTTTTGCATAGGTGGATCAGCTTATTCTTGAGTTGAGACTATTACTGCTAAAGACAGATGCAGAAACCTCATGTTGATACAGCTAAGTTTACCAAAACATTTTTAGAGGAAAGGAAATATTTCAGAATTAACATTACTTCTTATATTAGATATCAGGATTATTTCTAAAAGAAATAAAATGTTGAACTGTTTAAATAGCAGGCTTTATAAAATAGCTGCTGGCTTATATAGATAACCTGTGGTATCAAAAGCATAGTTCTTTCCAATTACTATTCTGTATTCAGGATGTTCATCTTTTCAGTAGATGTTTATTTTGCGCCTATCATGTGCCTAGCATTGGGGGTTCGTTAGAAGCACCTTCAGGACATTTAGCCTGCTCAAGAAGTGACATCTTTGGAAAATACACATGTTTTATTGAATGATTTGGAACAAAACATTCCTAGAAGTGAAATCTACCCAGCGATATTTTGAGGTCAATACATTTGTTGGAATTCTTGGTTACCGTAGATTTATTTGGAGGCAACCTTTTTAACGTTGGAGAATAGAATGCTAATTCACAGTACTGCCCTATGGGAAAGAGCAGTGATTAGCATTCTTTGAAGAACTTAAGTTAGTCTTTATATAGACCATAAAGGAATCTTGACGTTTAATGGCTTGAAGGTCCTCAATAAACCACTGAATTAGAATATAAGTTAAAAATATTTTTTTTCTTTTTATGTAAGGTAGCATTGTAACAAATAAGCTGAAACTTTCTTAAAAAAAAAAAAAAAAGGATCCTAATTGGAGCTTCCCATGCAATTTTAGTATATGCTTCTTCAGTAAATATTGATCAAGCACTAAGTATCAAACACTACTATATGTATACAGTGTGCACTTTTAATTTGCATTTAATTATTTCAGACCATTTTTTGGTTAGCTAAATGCATGCTTTTCCCCCCTGTCTCCCATTAAAAAACTAGAAAGGTAAGCATTCTCCATTTTGCAAATGATACAATTTTAATGTTACAAACAGGGTTATGCCCTGCTAGGTTATGCCCTGACCTCACTATTTTCTTCCTTCTAGAAAATAAAATCACAGCTCAACTCTTCTAGAACGAGCCATCATTTTTCACATACTTCCTTCATTATCTAACTGGCTTTGTAGTCCACAACCCTATACATGAAGTCCATATGTTTCCATTACTCATCTAGAATCAGTTTATCTTGGACGGTATGTTGTATTGCTGCAAATTGGATGATTTACTGTGTTTATTTTTGCTGGTTTGTTTGTGGCTGAGTGGGCATTTGATTATATTGTTTGTTTTTGTGGCTGCGCTCAGAGGACGAGAGCTTGGAAGCCTCTATGGCCTTTTCTTCTATGTTATTAGCCCAAAATTGCTTTTCTTGACCAGTAAAAATATTTTGGTAGCTTGAGCAATACATAAAAGCAGTATAGGAGAACATAAACATTTATCTTATTTATCTGGAGAGGATAAATAAAAAGTAACCATGTTAACCTGCTACTTTTAAAATGACAGCTTGAGCAAAAAGAGTAACTTTATCTTGTCTGAGACATTGTAACCTCACTCCTAAGACTGAAACGTATTTTCATTTATGAATCCTGTATCTGTCAGTATTTATTGATTTAAACGCCACTTGTTTCCTTCTGTCAGAATGTTCCAACTTTTTTTTTTTAACCTGAGCATATAAGCGTTTGAAAACACAAGAGCAAACATGCAAAAAGAGATCTAAGGTAAGAGCTGATTTTTAAAAAGAAGATAATGGAGCCGTTCAAGGAAATAGTGTTGACACAGGATTTGAGAGATTTGCATTCCGGATCCAACAATGTCAGTTATTTGTGCTGCTTTATAACCTATGTTTCTCAAGTTCCTCATCAGATTTCAAAGAGAAATTCTTTCTTTAGAACCCAAGGCGCTTGTGAAGGAACATTAGAAAACCAGTAAATCCTTCGAATATATTTGAAAAAAGAAAATTCAGAGATGTTACCAAAGCTTATCTGTGTAGGAGAGTGATATTTATAGCTGTTACATAGCTTAGCAAAAATAATTTTACATTGAATATAGGCAGGCCCTGGTCCCGTACTTGTCCCTGCATTCTGTGGCCCAGTCGCCGTTGTTGGAAAGGAAGACGGGCAATTTCAATAGTTTATGTAAAAGAAACTCGATTCTTCCTGGTGGTGAGGGTCACCTTAGAGGTTGGCTTCCTTCTGGCTGTAGGTAAATGGACCCGAGCGGGTGAGGGAGGACAGGCTGCTGGTACCAGGGACAGGGGCACATTCGCCTTTAATTGAAGCCCGGAGGGCTCGCGCTGCACCTCCCAGCTCCAGTGCACGCTCACCTCCCAACCAACCTAGCCCGTTCCGGACCTAAGCATTAGCTCCTCGCCAGAGCTGGGCCCCTGGGAGGTTGCTTTTCGCCGGGTCCGCGTCAGAACCGCACGCCAACGCCCGCCCCTCCGCGCCAAGGGGGCGGGACTCCGTGGCACCGCGGACCCGCATTGGTGCGCGCGGCCTCCGGGACGGCGGAGTGACAGCGGGGGGCGGGGCGGGCCGTGCGGGTTGTTTGTTCGCCCCGCCCCGCGCCGCGCCGCCCCCGCCATCCGCACTGACTGAAGCGCTCGCTGCAGTCCAAAGACCGGCCGGCAGCCCCTCGCTCACCACCTCCGTTTTGCTGCGGCTACTTCTGCGCGACCGCAGCCATCTCCACACCGACATGCGCTTGGCCACCACCGCGAACGAGGCGTACAACGCCTCACTGGCCGTCTCGGAGCTGCTGGGCTGCAAGCAGTGCGGCGGGGGCCGCGGCCAGGACGAGGTACCCTGGCGGGCGAGGGGCCGGGAGGGCGGGCGGTACTCGGACGAGCTGACAAGACTGCACGGTGGTGGCGTCGCCTCCCCGCCTTCGCACCCTAATAGCTTCGGAGAACACTGCGCAGGGAGGGCGCCCCTGGAGCAACCGCCGACCGGCCGGCCACCCTGCTCGGCGGCGGGGGCGTCTCAGACTCAGGGGAAGGGGCGGCCCGTGAGAGGTGGGGAGACGTTTTCCACCGTGAGTCCCTGGGCAAAAAAATGCTGAGGCTGGAAGAGACAGCTGTCTCGGTCATTTAAATGGAAGTCTCCAAAACGTAAATAACGTTGTCTTCTATACAAGTCTCCACAAGTCAGAGACCGAACAAAGCTCTAGTCTCACGGTAGAGCAGCCTGTGGATTTTTTTTTTCCCTCTCAGCGTCTTGTCTAACCAGATTACGCCGTGACCCCCACTCCCTTTGCCTCCTACTTAAAAAAGAAAAGGAAAAATATATATACATTTGAGTCAGGTAAAAGGTGATCTTGCGTAGAATAGGTACGTCCTGCCAGGTCTATGACGTTATGCTCAGAATTTACTCTTGTTTATGAAACCATCCCTTTTGTGTCTGAACTGGCCTTCAGAAAATGCTATTTAATCGTAACATTTCACATTTTTCCTAAGTGGTTGCAAAAAGAGTACCATTTGAAAAATACTAATATAACTTTAAAATTTGAACCTTTGAAAGGCTTTAATTCAGAAGGTAACGAGGGACAAAATAGAGAAAGAGCCATTAAAATTTGAATTGAAATCAGAATGCTGTATGGCTTTAGTTCAAGAAATCTACCTACAAAGTAATTTCCCTGCCACCTTGGCCACTAGAATGACTCAGTTTTAGTATTTACATTATTTTAAATGGAGTCTACATTATGAGAATACTGCATAGATTCATATAAACTTAAATGAAGACACTTTCTCACGAAGGCTGCATAACAGCAAACACCTTTTCTAGATTTTAACATTCATGGATACATAATATGCTCCTCCTTTACAGTTAATACAACCTAAAAAAAAAAAAAAAAAAAGTGTTGCTTTGTAAACTTTACCAAAGAGAAAATTATGAAAGTGTTGAAATGGCATTTACAGTTTGTTTGCAGGCCATAACAGATCTTTTCTCATTTTGAGTAGAAGTGAGCCCAGATCGTCATATTTGAATAGATCTGTTATTTCTGTATTTGTGTGCAGAATGAATCCTGGTGGTTGCCCAGATCTAGAATCTCTAAATATAGCCTTGTAAACTGGAAGCTAAAGAGATACATTTTAGCTTGGGCATTGATTGCCCATGGGACTATGCCCATGGGACTGTGTTCAGGAAACCAGGAAGCTTTGTATAGTTGTATTTCATTTTTAACACCTCCAATAAGTGAGAAGATAAAGTAGGAAGTAGTGCTTTATGGGAAAACAATTCACTTAACAAAAGAACTAATTACACAACTGTTTCAAATAGCAAGCTTCCATAATGCTTTTAAATTAAACACTTTCCAAGAATGCAACTCTTGACTAAAGGACCTATGACCTAAGTGAGCCGTACAAATCCGGTACTTTGACGTTATTGAGTTTTTATTTTTCTAGACTATGAAGTTCATAGACGACCAGATACTAGAAAATGAGGTACCTGAACTTTCCGTATTTCTAAATTACCTAGTAGAGTTAATGACAATTTAAAAAGAAGCACTAGTACATTTTGTTATAGTAGGAGTATTTCTTTATAACACTTCTAGATTTCATTTCTATTTAAGATTTTTTAATGTCAAGAGGCTAATTCCCAGCTATGGCAATGATTGTCCTTAAGAAGGGGAGTGGGATGGGGACTTTAACTTTTACACAAAATATATTTGCCTTGTTGAAATGCTTCAAAAAACACGTAGTGCTTTTGTAATTTTTTTAAAAATCAAAATTAATATCAATTTTGCGGTTATTGGTATTAAAACATCTATACAATTTTAGGGCCAGCCCGGTGGCTCAGGTGGTTGGAGCGCAGTGCTCCTAACGCTGAGGTCACATGGGCCAGTGAGCTGCGCCCTCTACAGCTAAGATTGTGAACAACAGCTCTTCCCGGAGCTGGGCTGCCTTGAGCAGCTGGAGGTTGGCATGGGTTGGCATGTGCTGCCGTTGAGTGGCCGGCAGCCATCGTGAACGGCCGGCAACTGAGCTGCTGTGAACGTGCCTGGGGGCAGGGGAGCAAGGCTCATAATACCAGCATGGGCCAGGGAGCTGTGTCTTACACAACAGCCCGAGTGAAGTGGGGGGAGGCGGAAGAAGAGGGGGGGAATCCATACAATTTTAAAATATACCAAGTGCAGTGAGAAAAATAAAAGGATTCAAATGATCTGATCATTTTTACTTTTCAACTACTTTTGCAAGTGGGTAGATGCCAATAAGCCAACAAATGCTTTCATTTTGCATTCGTGACAAATTGTTCACTCTTTCATCTAAGGATATTCATATAGTTTCATAAGTGTATCTTTAACAAATTTTAAAAATCTGATTACAACAGTACTTTCAGTACACAAACACTGAATCATTCAGTGATGCATTACGTACGTAGTCTTTCTGTGGTACTGTGAACATTTGCTAAGAATTTTCATACTGTGAAAATTAGTGTGTATTATACACTGATACTATATCAGAAATTCATAGCAATGTTGTGATGGTGGAGACTGTTGCTATCTTTCAAAGATGCTGATGAAGAGGGTTGTTGAGAAGAGGACTGTTAATTCCCACATGAGATTTTGCAGCCACAAGTTCATAAAGAGCCAGTGACATTTGTGCTGTGATTAGCATCTACATCTGCTTTTCAGTAAGGTCACTTGCTGTTGGCAGTTCTGCTTCTTAGAATATGGATTGGCCAAAATTTGTTCAAAGTCTGCAATTCAGTTTCTTACAGATACAGATGAAGTCATCATTGCAGTAACCTTTAGGAGGTTATGAAATGCACTTAGTTTGGCCCAGGAGCACTCCATTAGAAGATCTGCAGTGCCTTTTTTTGAGCAGCATCTGCTAGGAGATAGGGTAGTAACTAATTTGTCATGTGATTAGGAAAAACAGTGTTTCAAAAGTGGTTTTCCAGAAAAATGGAAACTTTTAACCTTTTAGAAACCAAGAATAAATACTATTGTATAATAACAGGGGTATCTAAAAGAAACTTTAAGTTATCAAAAACTTTTAAAGAGGCGCAAAAGACACCAACTCTAGAACCAAGACTTCCTGGCTGTTTTCGAGGTAATTGTCACCTGTTTGCTTTTCCCAGCAGTTAGAATTTAATTTGTGTGCCATGGGAGGCCAGATGGAATCAGTGATCTGCTTCTTGCCAGTATCTGACTAGGATAAATTGGGATGCAATCTCAGGGCTCATCAAGAGCACCCCAGGTCAACCCTTTTCTTCTCTTGGGCTTGAAATCAAGTAGAAAAGATCATGTTATGTTCTTGTATCCTTCTCACATACCCAGTCTTTTAACTAAGAGAATAAAGCAAATCTTTTGGGTCCAGCTTCCAGATATAGAAGACTAAGTTGATGTGAGTTCTAGAATAGCACTAACTATATTTCCCGTTATATCTGTCTTGATTAACCCCTTCTGTTTGGGAAAGACTTGTTTTTTAAAAATCTGTCCTTCTCCTACCCCTCCCCCCTTCTTTTCTTTCACTTCCTTTGTTCCCCTGTTCCATTTCCCTTTCTGCTTTTAGGGAATGACACAAACGTCTCACAATCTCTTCAGCTTAGTAGGAAATTCACTCTGGTAGTCCAAGTGTGAGCTGGGTAAAATTCTATTTTACCTAGAATTACGCTTACGTAAAATAATGACATCGGATTATTGAATGTCAGAGACTCCTTTCCATTCCTCTCTTCATTTTTTCTATTCTTCTGTTTATTTTATACATTCAGCTTTCTTGCCAGACTGGTACCTCATCAAGAAATGAATGTGATTTTACACTAAGAGGTTATTAGCATAATGGGTCTGTAATCCATTTCCAAGAAAGTTTGGTTTTTCTTAAGATCCTGTTTTAGAATGCACTGTTTTTCACTTTAAAAGAATGTTTTTCTAAAGGAATTGGGGAGGAAGGATTTGGCCATTGACGGCTAGGAAGAGGGGACACAGAGATACCCATATGGCCACTAAATCTAGGTGTAGGGCTGGACTTACAAAAGACTTGACAATTACATAGGACCATTGGGAAAGACCCTTGCCATACTTATAAGAAAATACTCCATTTCTGAAACATTGATAGCAATTTTCTTAGAATTGTAAAACTGTTGTTTCTTAATAGTTTGATATATAAACTATATATTTGGTGTAAGAACATAACCAAAATAATATAATTCAACCCCTTTGTTTGAGGCCCATATGCTATCGATCTGGTCTCATTAAAATATACCACCTACATGCTGCTAATGTATTTGTAGGATAAAGTCCTAGAAATGGAATTGCTAAGTTACAAAGAGTGACATAACTATACATATTATGCACTTTGCTTGCCCCCTCCCCACATATTATGTTTTGGAGATCTTTTAAAGTGAATCAATATGGAACTGCTTCCTTCTTTGTAAAGACTGCATGCTTTTCTAGTGTATGGTTATACTACACTGTATTGAAACAGTCCCCTTGATGGCACTCGTAGGCCTACTGCACCTCATGAGTGTTTTCTTCTAGTACGGTAATGGTTTTTGTTTTTTTTTACACTTAACTCTATTTCCTGTGGAGTAAAATATGATTTAGTGCTCCAACTTCACTTTTTCCTTGTACTATTAGAACAATGTTACACAGGTGGCTGGTTCGCTCAGTGGGTCAGAGCGCAGTGCTCATAACACCCAGGTCACCAGTTCGATGCCCACATGGGCCAGTGAGCTGCGCCCTCCACAACTAGACTGAAAACAACGACTTGACTTGGAGCTGATGGGTCCTGGAGAAACACACTGTTCCCCAGTATTCCCCAATTAAAAGAAAAACAAAAAACAATGTTACAGTGATTATCCTTTCACATGTGATTTCACATGTATAACATATATAAGTTAACATTTAGGATGTAATTGTTAATTCAAAGGGTGTGTGTGTTTTGATTTGGTTAGTATTATATATTGCCCTCCCTAGAGGTTGTGGTAATTTATATTCCTATATTTCTATATCTTTTTTCCTCATACTTCAAAACACTCCCATCAGAAATGTATAAGCAATAAATGACATTTTCTCCCCCACAGCCTATTATCAAACTTTCTGATTTTAAGCAATCTTGTTTAAAAATGGTATCTCAGTGTAGTTAACTTGCAATTGTTTTATTGTGAGCATTGATCATTTTTCTAGCCATTTATATTTCCTTTTCTTTGTTAATTTTTCTATCCAGTTGTTGGGATTTTTCTTATTGATTTATAGGAGTCTTTATGTATTAAAGAAATTTAGCTCTTTGATATATGAATTGCAAATATATTTCCCAGTTTTATGTTTGCTTTTGACTTTGCATGTGTTTATTTTTCCCATGTGGAAGTCTATTTTTATGTCATCAAATCTGTCAATCTTATATTTTATGACTTCTGAGTTTTGTGGCATGCTTAGGCCTACTCCATTTCATAAGTGTTTTCTTCTAGTACTGTAATGGTTTTTGTTTTTGTTTCTTTACACTTAACTCTGATTTACTGTGGAGTAAAATATGATTTAGTGCTCCAACTTCACTTTTTTCTGAGTGGCTATCCAGTTGTCCCAAGATCATTTGTTGAATAATCTCCTCCATTTGAAATGCAACCTTTTTATATACTAAAGTCCCAAGTCACTTCTTAAAAAATGAATAATAAACCCTTGAAATGGATGTTTTCCTAACATGCATTTTGTTTAAATACAAGGGGTGCCAAAAAAATGTAGTTGTTTCCTTTCTTAAATTGTATATACTTTTTTTTTTTGGCACCCTCTGTTTAATAATAAATGAAGAGTAAATATTGATTTTTAGCCTTAAAGTTTTGCCCAGTATATTTTGTTTGAACTGTCTACAATTGGGTCAGAAATTCAATAGTTAAAAAGGCTAATAGTCATCATTTTGTATAAATGGTTGCATTTGTGCCAAGGTGATATATTGAACAGTGAGAATGTGGGAGATTTTTTGCATTTATTACAGAATATTAAAATTGAAACACCTACGTGGCCAGACCAGTGAATTAACTGAGTGCCTCCTCTAATGAATTGTGGTTGTTAGAACATTATTGGTTGGACATGGTTGTTAGAACATTGTTGTCTTCAGTATAAATGTGGAATAACCAGAAGAAGAAATCACTGACCTCCAATACAAGATTATTTGAATCATATATTATAGATTCAGTTGGCAAATATAGCCAACTTTGAATCTGAATCCTGAATTTTCCTGATAAATTTTGTCCTATCTGCTTAATTTTTCAAAATCCATTCTCAAAAGGTTTTCATTCGCTTGGACCAAATTTCTTGAATTGCTGCCACATGTCCTTCTCTGTCTACCTCTCCCCCCACCCCCCACTCCGGCTTTTTTTCTTTAAAAGGAAAGCATCTGGTTTATATCATGAAGGACTTTTGGAAGCAGTAGGGAGAGGGTGAAAATACTATTTGTATGTAATGTAATTTGTATCAAAGCAAAGGTTAATGGTTATTAAAATTCTAAGAAGCTTTTATTTGTATTCTGAGATACCATACTGATAGGACATGAGCCTCAAAAAAATAAGGGTGAATTATTTTGGTTGGTTTTGTTTCTATAAGCACACTGTATAGGGGGCAAGGGGAATGGAAGCCTTAACAATAGATTAAGTTTTTGTGAACCACACTACACTGGCACATAAGGTATAGAATTCTAGATTCCAGATACAGGACTCTAGATTCACTATGTCAAAGGCAGAAAACCATTTATTTTTCAGTTACTGGAGCTTATCTAAAATATAAGCAAGGTTGATGGCATCCTGTAAATAAAACTTAATTTAAGGCTCACAAACAAAATGAATTTCTCTAAAATTGTTTCACTCAACCACAGAGAAAACATGCCTGCAGTACTTTCTCTCTTGTGGATTTAAACAACTAGTTTTTATTTTTCATAATTTTTCTGTTCTTATTATGAAGTGCTATTATAGATGCAATAATAATTACCCTTCTTCCAGTTCAGGACATCTAGGTAGAGGTTACTGCTTTTTCATTTCCTGACAAGATGCACAAGAATTGACATTTTGGTTGCTTGGGTTTTGGATGTACAAACATATTGGTCTTATTTTGTATCACTGACAATCCACAGGGTTGGCTGCAATGTGCTGAACTTTCTGTTCTAGACTTTTTGCCAAGTACTTTATGCAAAACTCTGGTTTGAGTGAAACAGGTTTTATTGCTTTTAGTCAGAGTCGTATTATAAGCTGTTGTGAGCTATGGATGCAAACGGAGGAGTTGGTATGTATATATGGCCGTGAAAACAAACCAAAACAAGCCTGTCTCTGTTCAACTGGTTGTTTTTCCCTCTCATTCCTGTAGCCTCAGTTCATGTTGTTTACTGCTGGAGGCCTGAGATGGTGTAATTTTCTTTTCTAGGAACTTGGAATTAGAATTCCTCGACCACTAGGACATGGACCAAGCAGATTTATCCCAGAAAAGGAGGTATGTTGTTTGTGAAAGTACATAGTGAACTGTATGCTTTTAAGGAAAACCTTTCATGACCCACATCTTGGCATCTGAACAATTGTTAGTCAACATGTTTTACGCAGAGTTGGTCACAGTTAATCATCACACTTTGGCAGTGAATCTGGGATTAGAAAGCTGTTGTAGTCATGTTGATTTCTAGTATTTCATGTTGCTTTTCTAACACCCATATTTAATCAAGGAAAGGCAATACTTGTTTTTGACCAATGATGCTCCATCTGCTTATATTTAGATGTTGTTTAGGAGTGCCTGTAGCTAAGCTACTTGGTCTTGACCATCTCACAGGCTGATATCTGTCAGTGCTCAATTGGATGTTTAATTTTAAGTGTGTAAAAGCTCCTATGCTTTGTTTTCACAGGGATTTTCTTGCTGTTAGTCAATTTTAGTTCTCCTTAAATTGAGTGAGAGTAGGCATTGTTATAAGAAAGGCTTTAGTGTCTGTTTGCAAGCTCTGCAAGTTTGCTTCTTTACCTGGATTCTGGCCAGGTCTGCCAGCAACTTATTTGCCCTTTAATGCTGGGCCTTTGTTGTTTATCCCCCACTACATAATATGGGACTGCTTATTCTTCTTTCTGCTCCCAGTCGAGTTATGTCTGTAGAGGTATAACTTCTGTCTCCTCTTAAGCCAAATTTAATCTGCTTCTCGATGACCCTTAGACTGCAGTGCATGCATATTTTCTTTCTTTAATACTGATTTACAATTTATGTAACCATGGTTTTCCTCTTTTATACAGATTCTCCAAGTGGGGAGTGAAGACGCACAGATGCATGCTTTATTTTCAGATTCTTTTGCTGCTTTGGGTCGTTTGGATAACATTACATTAGTGATGGTTTTTCACCCACAATATTTAGAAAGTTTCTTAAAAACTCAACACTATCTACTGCAAATGGATGGGCCGTTACCCCTGCATTATCGGCACTACATTGGAATAATGGTTTGTAAACATTCAGTGAAAAATTCTTTCTGCTTTATTAATGTTTTTAAGAGATGATTAAGGCTTTAAACATAGGGATAAATACTTATTCTCTGACTTCCAGTTGGATTCCTATTAGGTAGTATCTGTTTTTCCTCTTTCTTAATAAGTATGCTCTCAAGTATAGCAGAAAAAGAAACATGTATTTATAAACTGTTGAGAACCATTTTCTATGAAATAAGAGAATAAAGTAGAACACAATGTCTACTTCACTATTATAAATAGATCACATTGACTTCAGTGGTGCTACTCCTGTCGATTCGTAACTAATGTTCCATTCTTTTATGGTTGGCACCTTAATTAAAATTTCTTTTTAATCTGAGTTCTGAAAGTTGGTATATAAATAAAATTGCTAATGTTCAAATACTTTTATCAGGTATGTTGTTTGTTCTTAGAATATTTCTGTCTTAGAATATTTCTGAGGTGCTTTCTGCAGTGTATGAATTTTTAAACTATATGAAAACTTCATTTCTGTAGTTTAGGAAAATTTGAAAACACACCAATCAAAAACTTAAGTAGTAGATGTTTTGCACATTGTGAGGAAAAAGGATTTGTAGTTGTTCAAGATTTTAATATTTTTAGTTGGAATAATCTTTTTGTTTTCTCTTAAGGCTGCAGCAAGACATCAGTGCTCCTACTTAGTGAACCTCCATGTAAATGATTTCCTTCACGTTGGTGGGGACCCCAAGTGGCTTAATGGTTTAGAGAATGCTCCACGGAAACTACAAAATTTAGGAGAACTTAACAAAGTGTTAGCCCATAGACCTTGGCTTATTACCAAAGAACACATTGAGGTAAGTAGGGAAATAATGTATCTTGGGGGTCATTTAAAAACATTTTTTTAATGTACTTCTTTTAGAGTAGTTTTAGGTTTACAGAAAAATGGCACAGCTAGTACAGAGTTCCCATATTCTACGCCACAACCTCCTGTACCCCCTCACGTACACGCCCAGGTTCTCCAATTATTAACATCTAGCATTATTAGTATAGTGTATTTTCTGCAATTGATTAATCAGTATTGATATATTGCTATTAACTAATGTCTATAGTTTTTATTAGGGTCAACTCATTGTGTTGTATAGTTTTGTGGGTTTTGACAAATGCATAATGTCCTGTATCATATAGAATAGTTTCACTGCTCTAAAAAATCCCATGCTCCCCGTGTTACCCTGTTCATTGCTGTCCTCTTACTCCTAAACTCCTGCAACTACTGATCTTTTTACTGTCTCTGTAGTTGTGCCTTTTCCAGAATGTCATGTAGTTGGAATCATACAGTATATATAGCCTTTTCAGATTGGCTTCTTTTACTTACCGGTATGTATTTAAGGCTCTTCCAGGGCCTTTTCATGGCTTGTTAGCTCATTTATTTTTATTGCTGAAAAACAGCCAATAGTCCAATGGATGTACCACCATTTGTCTATCTTAGTTACTTCCATTTTTTGGGCAATTATAAATAAAGCTGCTACAAACATTCCCTGTGCAGGCTTTGTGGTGGACAGAAGTTTTCAAATCAGTTGGGTAAATAGTTGGGAGTGTGATTGCTGGATTGTATGGTAGGTCTATATTCAGCTTTGTAAGAAACTGTAAAACTGTCTCCAAAGTGGCTGCACCAGTTTGCATGCCCACCAGCAGTTAGTGAGCTTTCCTGTTGCTCCACATCCTTGCCAGCATTTGGTGTTTTGGATTTTAGCCATTCTGATAGGTGTGAATTGGTATCTGGTAGTATATCTGTTAAGAATACCATCTAAACTAGTTCCTTCTGGTTCTATTTATTACTAAATATAATAGAATAAAAGTAGATTATCATTCCCTAAAAGTATCTACCGTGCAGTAGAAATCCTTGACAATACATATTTTTGGTCTTGTCTATTTTATAGAATATTTTAGATACTGTTACATAATCAAAGCATCTTATCAAGAAGATACAAAATTTGAATACGATTAACGCAATGTCTATTATGTTTTCTAGTAATGAAAAATTACATAAGATTATAAAATAATGAAGAAGGGACACGATTGTAAGACTAAAGAACTATAGACTTTACCTTGGGCATAATGACATAATTTTTAAAATAAATATAATTTGATATAGGAATATTCAGTCAAGATCAAACAAATATCTTGAAAATTCCCTGAGGAAGCCTGATAATAAAGAAAAACACAGGCGTATTTTATACAGTATCTTCCACTTTAAACACAAATTACATTTGGTTTGAATCTTTGAACTAACAATATAGTTAATCTGTTCATAATCCAGTATCTGAAGTACAGCAACTGCTTTTAATGCAAAATGCATTCTATTTTTAAATCAGGATTTCAGAAAATCAAAATAATGAGTATGTCATTATCAGATTATGTTAAACTCTATTTGTGGATACATGTTGATAAAAATTAGCAAATTCTGGGTTCTACATGTCTCAAATTGTAATTTTACACAAGGTTTTATATAATGACCAATCCTGTTTTTCAAAAGATTAAATACCAAGATAAACTTTTACTACCATACCCCACTATAACAATGTTCTCATTTGTTTTTCCTAAGGGACTTTTAAAAGCGGAAGAGCACAGTTGGTCCCTTGCAGAACTGGTACATGCTGTTGTTCTACTCACACACTATCATTCTCTTGCCTCGTTCACATTTGGCTGTGGAATCAGTCCAGAAATTCACTGTGATGGTGGCCACACCTTCAGGCCTCCTTCTGTCAATAACTACTGCATCTGTGACATTACGAATGGCAACCACAGTGTGGATGAAATGCAGGTCAACTCCGCAGGAAATGTTCCGGTAAGTATCTATTATTTGTGACAAGACTGTCATAAGACTAATCACAGTAATTGCTGTTACATTATTTTTTCATTTGGCTTCTTAGGAAATCCACACTGTTAAGTCCAGAGCAATAGTAGGTCCTTAGATCTATTCATTCAGCAAGTATTTATTGACGGCCTCCAAATGCCCAGCACTAGTCTAGTGCTAAGGGACATACAAAATTATTAGACCCTCTAGGAGGTTATAGGATTAGGCGCCACCAGCATGTGCCCCATCAGAGCCGGCTGGTGTTTGGCTGCTGCAGCGAGTGGAGGGAGGCTGACTATAGCACTAAGTGGTGGTGGTGACTTCCATCACATCTTCTTCCCTTTTGCACAAAAGAAACAGGCTGGCTTCTTACTTGTTCATCTTTTACAAGATTTAATGAGCCTTCATCTGGAAATTTCTCCTTTTAAAATTATTTTTCATGTTTAACTTTTTACAGATATAAAAGCAAATGTAAATAATATTAAAATGATTTCACCTCTGTTCTTTCTTTCCTCTCACTTTTATATTTTCTCAGATTGGAACGAGTTGAATTTTCTATAAGCAAATTTTAGATCCTGTATACGATGAGTCAAAATTCCCTCTGCATTCTTTTGCTGTACTTGAAAGAGCAAGGGTTTATTTTATGTTTCCAAAGAGAAATCACAGAAACAGCATCACAGTCTTCTGAATACTTTGCAGATTTTCTCAGTTGTATTATTCCTTTGAAACCGATTTGGACGAGTGGAATGCCTTTAACTCATGTGTTTGACTGGGCAAGTTATCTAACTCTCTGGGCCTCTGTTCTTTCATGTCGAAATGAAGATCAAACACAAGGTTATTGTGAGGCTTAAATGAAATGTCTCTAAAGAGGTTAAAGGCCTAGCACAGCCCTTGGTATTTATCAGGTGCTAAACAAGAGGTAGCATTTACTTATGGTGAGCGCAGCACCATGCTGGGCTGACAAGGCCCAAGACCATCAGTTTCACCCTTTTCTGAGCTACCTGGATTCATGTTACAGTCCTACTTATGGCCATTGATTATTTATCAAAGCTTAGAAGTTATGAGATGGTCTAAGGGAGAGAATATGAGTTGCTAGATGCTTGTATTATTGCCCTTCCCTGCCTTTGATTTAGTACAAGGCTAAAGAAAAAGTATTTATTGTTTTTAGTTATCCGTCTGTCAAATAAGATAATAGTGAATTCATAGAAAATTTTTCTCTAGTAGATAAGCTATTTTCAGGTGTTGAGTTGGCTACTTTTAGGTTTACAGCGCACACTGATGGCACTTGACAGTGAGTTTGATATAGCTTATTCCCTTCAGGTACATATCAGATATTTGACTCAGTTCTTCAATTACAAATGTTAAAAAAAAAAAGTAAAAAATAATTTCCTCATACAACATTAACATTTTAATATTAAAATGAAATGTGTTAACTTTTTTACACTACTCACAACTTTAACAGATTGTTCAAGGAGCAAAAGATATGCACTTTGTTTCCTTTCCCTCTTATTTCAGTGTAATCTATCAAGAATTGTCTCTTCTAAGAATACTTAACATTTGGACAGTTTATTTTAGAGGAAAATGGGTAAACAAAATAAATTAACATAATGAGGGACAATGTAAGGTGACCGAGACCTTGATTTAAAAAAAAAACAACACTGGGTCATTCTCTTAAGCAACATGTAATCCTTTTCAGCCTTGTTTTATTTTTGTTTAGCTACTGACCCTGTTTCAGGAATAATTGTGGAGATACATGCCTCAGAAGAATCATCAATATATCATAGAAACACTTTCCATTATGAAATTATGAGAGAAAGTACAGGGTATTTTGAAGTAACTGTTAGGATCATACGAAAATATAAAGTGCAAGTAGTATAGACTAGTTTTCTCTTAATATAGAATTATCCTGACAGTCATTCTGCAACAAATGGTTCATAAATATCTCCTATGTGCCAGGCGCTATGCTAGGTTCTGAATAGCTACTGATAAATTAGACTGGTCCCTTGCACTTCTATTTGAAGGTTTGGTCTTAGGGAGGCAGGTATTAAACAAGTATCAATTACAAACAATTACAAAGTGTAATTGTGATAACAGTTACAAACTATGATTGGTGCTCTGAAGGAAAGAGCAGAGTGCTGACTGAGAGTAATTAGGGTGGCTGGGTTGTGGGTCCGGAGAAGCATGTAATCTGACGTCTGAAGAACCAATGGATGTAAGCCAGGAAGAGAGTGGAAGAGTAGGGGGAAGAACATTTCTAAGAAAAGAAATTTATAAAGTGAAAACACTGGTTTTGTATTTGAATATTGAGATTTGAAGTTTTAAGATTTCTTACTATATGTATTTTATAAGATATAAATTCCACAGATTTGATCCAGCTTTCATGGTAAGGATGCAGCAGGGCAGAGAAGTATAAATTGTTTGACTAGTTCAAGATCACTTGGCCAGTGCTCATGTGTCAGACCTGTCACTATATGTGCCACTGCTGTAGTCATCCCAGCAAGTGACAGCCCCATTTGCAGAGGTCAGGTGGACAGCTCCAGCCCTGTAAGGACATGTTCCATTCTTAATTGGTAAATTGGAAAGATAAAGCCAATTACTATAATTTTAAAGATAGATATATGTTGACAGTATGCCCAATGTACACAGCTGATGCAAAACCACTTTGTGTATCTTATTTGTTTGAGCAAGTAGAAGTTAACTTTTAAATATTCAGTTCTGTTTTAAATTGATAAGTAGCAGTATTAAATTTTAATTTTTAAAAATTAGGATTAATAGTAATGACATTATTACTTTCTAAGGAAAAAACATTAGAATCTGTTCTTAAAATAATTTTTCTCTTGTATCTTAAAATCTGCATATCTGTAATAGGCCAAAACCAGTTTTTGATTCATTCTTGTATATGAAAATTGTAAGATTTGTTTTTCCTATATTCTGTTAAGATCCAAATTCTTGTAAACTTAAAAGAAAATTCAAAAGTTTCCTCCTCTAACATATGTAACATTAATTGTATTTTCTCTTCAGGTAAGTGATTCTTTCTTTGAGGTCGAAGCCCTCATGGAAAAGATGAGGCAATTACAGGAATGTCGAGATGAAGAAGAGGCCAGTCAGGAAGAGATGGCTTCACGTTTTGAAATAGAAAAAAGAGAAAGCATGTTTGTCTTCTCTTCAGGTAAAAGCAACCATTACATAATTGATAAAATTTCTATTGCTTAAAAAAAGGAGCCCAACTTTTTTATTTAGAAAAATTTAAAGTTTTTAGACATTAGTCCAAATATGTTTTTCCTTTTAGAGAGGCTATTGCATAGGTATTCTGCTCATAAATAACGCAGACAACCTAGAAAAGGAAGTTACAGTGGAAATAGTGCTAGGCTGAGAGAAAGGACATTTGGAAAACTCTAATTTGTATACAGGCATACCTCGGAGATATAGTAGGTTCGGTTCTCAACCACCACAATAAAGCAAGTATCACAGTAAAGCAAGTCACAGTCTTTCTGCTGGTAGAGAGTCTTGCCCTCAGTTTGTAAAAAAACACCACATCTGTAAAGTGCAATAAAGCAAAATGCAATACAACAAGGTATGCCTGTTAGTGGAAGTTGGATGTTAGCTTCTTTTTCCTTGAGGAAAAGTTTTTGTTTTTACTTGAAACTATAATCTCATCAATTCCTAAATGTGAAGATAATCCAAAAAGATTTATTTAGAACAGAGTGGGAAACATTGTAAAAATGATGACATATACATACATACACAGCTTTCTTTCCTTCATCATTTAGGAACCTTTGCGCTGGTAGAGAGATACTATATTTTGTGTGACAATATTCAACAAAAATAGTCCAAGTGCTAAAGTTTAGAGCACAGCTAATTTATCTCCATGAAAATTATTCAAAAAGGTGTTCATACTTTGAGTACATACTTTTAAGTGGAATCTATTATCTATAAATTGGAGTGGAGATAGAGGAAGACAGGGTCCGAATGCAAAGCATAAAAATTCAACCATGAGGTTTTTTTTTATAACAGAGAATCTACTTTTATTATATTCCATTTACCGGTAAATAAGCTATTTCTCTTTATCGTTTTAAGACTTTATTTTAGTTGATATTGGTTACTCAGTGTCAGAGGAAGGATTATCCTACTTTTACTTGTTATAGGTCAAATGAATTTTAACTAGCATCCTGTTTTTGAGAAGTTTTCAGTGGCATTTTTTTTTTCATTATTTCAGATGATGAAGAAGTTACACCAGCAAGAGATGTATCTCGTCACTTTGAGGATACTAGTTATGGCTATAAGGATTTCTCTAGACATGGGATACAAGTACCAACATTTCGAGTCCAGGTAAAATTGCAACTTTTATGTACATGATTGGTTTGAAATATCTCAGTCTGATTTAAAATAAGAAAGAGCCATGTACATTTGAGTACTGTAAAATACTGCAGAAAGAAGTAACTTTTCTGTGTACGGGCAGTTCCCTTAGGTATATTTATTGTATTGTTAAAGGTGTATTTATTGTAATGTTCAAGTTCGTAAATCAGTTGCTCAGAATTCAAACTACATACACTCATAAAACAAAACTACAATAATGCTTAGGTTCCCAGATGGTACATAAAAACTCATTTAAGGTTCTAATATAACTAAACAATAAATAATAGCTGCATTTGAACGTAGCGCGTATTTACAGCATTGGTTTTTCTCCCCGTCTCCTACTGAGCCCCAATGTTAAAATGAGGCGATTTCTGCCCTGAAAGCGCCAGGCCTGAGTGACACGAGAAATGTCCTCAGCATCTCAAACGTGTGGATGGTGGGAAAGAGGATGAGAAAATAAGATGTAAAAGATGTGCTTAAACACTGATGCCACAGTAAATAGGGCATAACAATTACAGTATCCTAATTTGCTTTAAAAAATGAACTACATGTTATTTGAAGCAATGAGAATTTTTGAGGGTTTCAAATTTAAACAAACCTTGGTAGGATTCACATAAATAAATGTTATTCCAAAATTACTTAACCTATTTCTTAGAGTATATGAAGTTCATGATGTAGGGAATAGCATTATTGCTGGTAGACCCAGTTTCTTTAGCTCTCAAATCCTTCACTTTGAAATACGCAGTAAAATTTCCTCAGTACACTTCAGGGTCTGTTGAGTCCATGGGCCCTGAGGGACCTGGTGGCCCCCTGGATACCAGGCTCCTCCTCTGTGTTTGTTTAGTAGGAGGCACTGTGCTAACTGCTTTGCAAGCGTATCTCAGGAGTAACAGTAGTAGGAGCCCATAGTACCAGAATGAACGCGGAGACTCATCAATTAATTAGCAAAGTTTTATTCTGTGCTCCACTTTTATAAGATTGCTTCCAGTCCATCAGTAGAAACATACTGCAGTTTCAATGTGTTTTAAAAATACCTTTTGTATAACTACTTAATTTAGAGAGTAAATATTTAATTCAAATGAATTGATATTCCCAACTTTTCCAATTATTGTTAGGGGCCAGTGTTAAGTAATAACGATTTTACCAGAATTATGAAAATATTTGAGAACTGTAAGATTTTCTTTCTTTGCTCAAGGAACTAAAATATTATTTAAGGGGATGAAAAATAGACACAAGGAAGAGTTATAGAATATTTCTGCTTGATAGTGAAGTTGTTCATGAAATATAATAGAATTGAAGAAATCGTGTGGGCTGGAAATTTTATGGAGGGAGATGAGGAATTGAGAGATCTGAATGGTCCAAACGCTTGGGCATTGTAAGTGGAGGAGCCTCTAGCTGAGTTAGATTAAGGGATAATGTGAGGGGAGGGATCATAAAGAAAATGACGGGGCTGCTGAGAGCTTTAAACAAAGGATTCCTACTTCTGACTAGTGGGAAATTAGTTTAAAATTGGTCAGGTTTGTAGGTTTTGAACAGAGTAATGACATAATACCAAACAAGTGTTTTTAGAAAATAAATATGGGAGCAACATAGAAGTGGGACTTAACTAAGTTTTGTCTGAAGTGGAAAGAAAGGAAGGGGATTATTAAATCTGGGAAAGATTTTTTTTGGGAAAAAACCTGAGGACTATTTGAATGAGTGCAATGATGGGAAAGGAGAGAGAACTCCCGAGATGGTCGCCTCTGGAGTCTGAGTAAGGAGACAGTGAGAGAGAAAGCTGAAAATGGGTGACCTATGTGTAAAAGATTCCACTGGGTACTAAATTCACTGAGTTATACAACCTAACCTTTTGCATGTTGCATTATAGAAATTGGAAACTTCAGACGAGTGCAGGTGAAGCCGGGAGCTAGGGATGTGTCTTAGGCAGCAGATTCCAGCTGCCATTAGTCACCTCACCGCACTGCAGAGCGGTAGACATAAGACTATACTCGGCCACATTTTAATTATTCACATTTGTTCTGGTCTCTGTATTTAGGACTATTGCTGGGAAGACCATGGTTATTCTTTGGTAAATCGCCTTTATCCAGATGTAGGACAGTTGATTGATGAAAAATTTCACATTGCTTACAATCTGACTTATAATACAATGGCAACGCACAAAGATGTTGATACCTCAATGCTTAGACGGGCGATTTGGAACTATATTCAGTGCATGTTTGGAATAAGGTTAGTCTCTTTTCTTATGTTTGTACGGAGATATTTTTCCATTGGGCTAAATTATTTTGGTACTTGGAACACATATGCACGCAGACATATAAACTCAAAACTTTCCTCTGTCCAGTAGCTTATTTTTATGCTTATGCTTCAGAGAGCCGATTTATTACAGCTCAGTTTGTCTTCTCTTTCCTAACTAGGCAAGAGGGAGAGTTGGGGACATGGACAGGATGCCTCCAGGGGTGGGGAGGGAGGGCAGACAAGCTGGTCCTAGAGGAAAAGACATCAGGTTTGTCACCAGACATCTTTGGTATCTTTTCTCTTTGTTTCATCTTCTATCTCCTGCCACACTTATACTTCTACCTTCTTGGAACCTAGTACCCTTACAGACCTCTGGCTCTTCTCAGGCGCCTTCTGAAGCTACTCCCTGCTCCTGTGATACTTCATTAAAATGCAAACTTTTCATGTCCTGATTGTTAGGTATTCAGCCACATTATTACATTACATAGGAAATGCAGTATGATACACCACCTTCTCACATATGCACACAAACTCCATGCGGCAGTACTTTCTGATTGTTTTCGCAGAAAGTCAGGCTTTCTCTTGCTGCTTATTTTATCAGTGGCCAGGCTATTGACTGTAGCCTCCTGAATGGACTGGCTTTGCAAGAGCTTTCTCTCTTTTCCACTAAAAACGGAATAGAGGACTTCAGTCCTTGGTGTTCTAGAAACCATCACCCAGTGGGGACAGCCAGATACTGGTGCCTTTGACCTTCTCGGCTTAACGCAGAGCAGCGTCTCCTAAGTGTAGACATTGTGAGGCCATCTATAGACCACCCTTCCTCTGAGATAGCTCCTCCCCACCCCCCCTTTTTTTCTCATCTGACCCAGGAAACTCCTCGAAACATGAGAAAACTAATTCTAATTATTCTCATTTGCACAAGTGGATTATAAGTTACATATCATATATATATATAGTTTGATTAATTTCAGCAATATTCATAAACTCTAAAATTTTTTCCTCAGTGTAGTTGCTTTTTCATGGTTATAGATACATACTGTTGCTTTTTTTGTTTTTCTGTTCATCTCTCTAACTTCTCTTTTCCTTATCCCTTTATACTCACTCATCCACCCCCATTTCAACATTGTAAAGCTGTTATTTGGGGTGACAGCCACCTACACAAAGAGGGAAAAAGAATACAGCATTTACTAATGATGTGTGTACTTTCGTAAGAAGAAAACAGACTACACACTGAAAATAAAATTCTCACTTTGATTTTTAACAGATATGATGACTACGACTATGGTGAAATTAACCAGCTATTGGATCATAGCTTTAAAGTTTATATCAAAACTGTTGTTTGCACTCCTGAAAAGGTTACCAAAAGAATGTATGATAGCTTCTGGAGGCAGTTCAAGCACTCCGAGAAGGTATGCACCTATTGTGGCGTGTTTACTCCGTAACTTAGCAGTGATTCTTGTTCTCCTTCACCTAATCTAATGGCTCTCAAAGCTTCCCATCCCCCCACCAGCCCAGAGAATATGCCAGCACAGACATCTCAGGTACCCCTTGGGAGAGAACCGCATCACGGTGCTAGAGTAAAAGAAGAGAGACAGGGAGGACAGGTGGTCTGGCTCACCTTCAGCAGGGCTGGCATGTGTCACCACTTAGGATAAAGAAGACGTTTTACAAGAGCTCTTTTAAATTGTTTTTGGTAGAAATGTCTGGTCTAGTCTTTGATTCATCTTTATAGAAATAACTGAATGATATTTGGCAGGGGGAAGTTTGTGTTTTAATAAAGCACTGTCAAGATTTTCTGTAATGTAACAAACCTCCAAGAAGAGATGTGATGAAACATACATATAAGCTCAAAACATCTATCCAAAAAGAATATGAGATAGCTTTTGTTTTGATAAATTGATATTGTGTTCAACAAACCCAAGACGTCTTAAGTTATTCAGTGGCACACAGTAAATGTACCTGATTTTCAGTGTTTATTAGATGCACTGAAAACCTGTGACTGCTTATAACCCCACCTTAAATGTTGTGTTTTACACTCAGGTTCACGTTAATCTGCTTCTTATAGAAGCTAGGATGCAAGCAGAACTCCTTTACGCTCTGAGAGCCATTACCCGCTATATGACCTGATGCCTTTCCTCCGTTCAAGATGATGAAATGAGCAGCAGATGTAGTCTACAGGGGGAGGTACTGAGCCCCAGGACCAATGGTAGATACAAGAATTCAGAAACCCTTTGTGCCATGATTCCTTTAGTTTCTGCTATTTTACTGTGGAAATACCACTGCTGGCACGAGCAGTGAATGCTTTGGCAGCTTCAAGTGTAGAGCTGTGAAGAAGGGTTGCCGTTCACAGTATTTTGCTTTTTGACAGTACAAGATGCTGTATAACTGTTTCAATACAGCAAATAGTAACTCTCCAAATCCTGTTGCTTTTATGTTAAATAAGATAACAAGAATTGGAGCATGCAAAGAATGGGACTTGGATAATGACATAAGCTTTTATACATAAAGAATATTAGATCTTGGTGCTGCTGTTCCTGCTGGTGGAAAAAATAGAGTGGCTGTTCCAGTTAAACTATTAGTAAATAAAAGTGAACACTGCTACTATCTGAGCCTCTATATGTAATTTGTGTGGTTTCAAATTAAACTTGCCTATGTGTTAATTTTGTTGCATCTAAAAAAAAGCATAGACTTATTACTCACAGCTCAGTAAAGACCATTTTGATGGTAACAGTTCATTTGCATTATAGTTGTTGTTTTTTAAATTCAGAGTTATTGGATGACATTGAGTTACAGTGCCATTCTTAAAGATATTCTTCAAAAAGCAATCTTGAATGAAAGTGTAAATTTTAAGAAAGCTGGCTATCTCTTGATATGCTGTTTCCCAAGATACTCTGACACTGGAGGGCAGCTATCTTGTGCAGTACTTCTGTTTCCGGCACCAGAATTGTGGGAAATGTTGCTGTAGACTGCTGCACAGTCCTGGGTACTTCTGTGCCCGTCCGACTCATTGTCCCCACTTTAAAGATTGTGCAGCTCCTTAAATAATAAAGCTGGAAAATGTTTTGTCAGGTTATCAAATTTGATTTACAAAAATGCTAACTTTGAAATGCAAACAGGTTTGAAAAATGTGTTAAGTACTTTGTATTCTGGAAGCGTGAATTGCTTTTGAAGTCTGTCAGTATTATTGGTATTTTTCAATAAAGAATAACTTTTCTCCAATTTTATTTGCTGTCTGAATCTCGTAAAAAGTCATGACTTCACAACCAGTAACAGTTCTAAGTTCCTGTTTACTTCCAATAACCAACTAGATTCACATTTAAATAATGCTGTAATCAGATGCAAGACTGCTATTAAATGGCAAACTCTCGAAGTTATTTTGAAGGATACGAAGAAGAATGGGCCTTTAGGAACTTAGGTAGGACTGTTTTTATCTTGAAATGACTGGTATGGTCCCATGCCTTTCCCTTTGGAACTGAGGTTGTTTTAGAGTTCAAATAGAATTATTAAGAATTATTAGAAACAAGGATTATTAGGGAGTAATGATATAACAAAAAATAACAACCTAGAAATAGCTCTAAATCTAACCAAAGCTGTTGTAATAACAACTCTTGTTACTCATCAAAACACTTATTGAGCTCAATATATTGCCTACAAATGTATAATGTGGGGACGGGGACAGGAGTGGGGAGGCACAATTTTGAATAGAGGTGGTTGGTACCTGTTCCAAGGATATATACCCTATTGAGAAGATAAGACAATCACTAATTAGAAATTGATTATCTTCAATATATTTTATGTTTAAAGACATGTATGTCTATTTCTAGTTAGCTTACAGTAATATATATATATATATATATATGTCCTACCCACTGAATTTGCATCATGCCTTTGCCCACTTCTTGCCTGCTTCTGTGTTATCACACAGGTGAACCCAACAAGTAAGGCTGCACTGGATATAGTTACATTTTTACTTATTCTGCTTCTGCTTTGTCTTGAAAATACAAAATATTTAATAGATTGTAATCAGTAGTCGGATGATCACAAAATAAGGTCAACTGGATGCATTATCTTAGTCCATTGAAGTTTATAATCACGGAGACATCACAAGTCAAAAAGAAAATTTTAATGAGTAAAAAAGTGTGCTTATACCTAAAGTAATAAAAATGTGCATGTGATACAAAGTTGTTGTTTCAATGCCTCCCATTTAACAGGTGTTTCCTGTTACTCAGAATGTTTTCTCAAAACTAAACACACAGGATTTCTAATGTTACTATAATCTTTGAAACTAATAGTTTCCAAAATAATTGGGGAAGGTGAAATAGAATATTCTATGGGCTATCGAAACACTCCCCCAACAAGAGCAAATTTTTTTCTTAATTATGAAAAGATTCCTGGTTGAGGTTTCCAGGATTGCATTTTTAAAATCTGAGGGTTTTTGGGGTAAAATTTGGAGAACTTTTTTATTAGGCCAAACTTAGTATTTCTTACTATAAGAATGAGATTAAATTCCAAACAGTTCTGTATTTACCACAATTACTTAAGTTTAACTTCACATAAACGGTGGTGGTATTTTTAACTTAAAATTCATTTAAAAGCTAAAAGATTTTTATCTTTCTAATGGTTTGGCTATTTCAAATTAGTTTTGACAACACACAGTTGGTAGATACAAAGATAAATAGAACTTGTTGGATAAGCACATTTTCCATTATTAAGATACTGTGAAAGTTTTATTAGTATATTTGTGACTAGTGAATATCATAAGGATAGCAAAAGGCAGGTAGATGGGGAGTCACATCACTAATGAAGCTCCAGGTCCTCAATTCCCCATGGAGACACTAAGCTAACAACAATATAAGGACCAAAGTCTGGAAATGAGTTGGGTACAGCCCCCAGATAAACACAAAGCCAGGAGGAGGCTGCACTAAAAAGTGTAGAAAAGTTGGTGGCATTTTGCTCATCCTAGCCCCTCCCCCTACTCAGCAGTGTGACACAATTGAGAGGAAACTTCCAGTTCCCAGCTCCTCCCTTGGGACAGAAAGAAAGAAGAAAGTGGAACTTGTGTCCAACATTCTGGCTTGTGTGGGGGTTGCTTGGAGGACTAGATTCTCCACTGATTGGAGTGCTACTGGGAGTGGTAGTACAGTTTGGATGCTTGTTGAAGGCCACTGAGAACAGAAGGGAACGTGAAGTGCCTTAGAGCAACAGGAAGTTTGCAGTTCTTTAGGCAGGTGCAGGGAGTGCAAGAAAGTACAGACGGGGGCAATACAAACTGAAACAGCTCCTGAGAAGAAAGGGGCAAGCCTCTTAAGGAAATTATTACAGCCAAAAGCAGATGTATATCCTAGAATAAAAGCACACACACACACACACACACACACACACACACACACACCACATACCACACACCAGTCCAGCGAAGATAAATCCCCAGGAAAGCTTTGAGAGGTCCCAGAACTTATAGCCAGGCTGATTGGCAAAGTCAGTCTGTAAAGCCTCAGAGAGGTGCCTATTTTTCAAATGCCCAAACCGCAACAAAGTTCACAAGTCATGTAAACCGTTGAATGTGGCTCCAAACTGAGAAAATCTAAATCTACAGAAACCAACCCTAAAGAAATGCGGATCTCTGAATTACCTGAGAAAGAATTTTAAAACAGTTTTGTCTTAAAGATGTTCAATGAACTAAAAAGAGAATGAGATTGATAAAGAAAGCAGGAAAATAAAGCATAAACAAAATGAGAATGTCAATGGAGAGACAGAAACTATTCAAAAGAACCAAACAAATTCTGGAACTGAAGACGATGATAATTGAATTGAAAAATTCACTAGAACAGTGCAAGAGGAGACTTGATCAGACAGAAGAAAGAACCAGAGAACTTGGAGACAGGTTATTTGATAATATCAAGTCCGAGGGACAAAAAGAAAAATAAAGGAAAGTGAAGAGAGCCTAAGGAACCTATGGGACACCATCAAGCAGGCCAACATACACATTATGGAAGAGAGAAAAAGGGGCACAGAACTTATGTAACTGAATGGATGAAACATCAAATTTGAGGAAAGAAATGGGAATACTAATTCAAGAAGCTCAACCCATGCCAAGAACAAACCCAGAGACCCACATTGAAACACATTATAATTAAACTGAAGAAAGTCAAAGAAAAATAATCCTGACAACAATTTGTCATGTACATACAAGGAAGCTTATACAAGATTATAAAATTTGTCAGCAATAAATATTGCAGGCCAGAGGACAGTAGAATAACAACATTCAAAGTTCCGAAAGGAAAAACTATCAACCAAGAATACAATATGCAGCAAAACTGTTCTTTAAAAATGGAGGAGAAATTATGGCTTTCCAAGAGTTTATCTGAAGGAGTTTATCACCACTGGACCTGCCATACAAGAAATGCTAAAAGAAGTCCTTCAAGTTGAAATAAAAGGATGCTACAGAGCAATGGAAATAAAAAGTTCTCTGGTAAAGGTAAATATGTGGACAAATACAGAAAACTATTATTGTAATTTTTTCGCACATATATCCACTTTTAATTCTTGTACAGAATTTGAAATACAAAAGCATAAAAAGTAACTATAAATCTATGTTGATGGATCCAAAATACATAAAGTATAATTTGTGACATCAATAACAAAGTGGGGGTAGGCAGAGCTATAATGGAGTGGAGCTTTTATATGCAATTCAAGTTGATATGAGTTTAAACTAGACCATTAGGACTTTAAGGTTTTTTTTATATAATCCCCATGGTAACCAAAGAAAATACCTCTAGAATTTACACAAAAGGAAATGAAAAGGAAATCAAAGCATGTCACTATAATAATAATAATAATAATAATAATAATAATAATACACAAAGGAGGGAGTAAGAGAAAAATAAGGAACAACAAAACATAAAACAATGAACAAAATGGCAACAGTATTGCCCTATTAATAATTACATTAAATATAAGTGCATTGAGTCCCCCAATCAAAAGACATAGATTGGCTGAATGGATAAAATTTCTATTCACATAGTTGGAAAGGATCCAACTATATGCTGCCTGTACTAACTAACTTTAGATCTAAGGACACATATAGGCTGAAAATGAAAGGATGAAAAAGGTTATTCCATACAAATGGAAGCAAAAATAGAGCAGAGGCTATGCTAATATCAGACAAAAGGGCCAATTCTCCAGGAAAATATTACAATTATGTATGTGCAAAATACCAGAGCTCCTAAATAACTATATGAAGCAAATATTAACAGAATTGAAGAGAGTGAAAAAGATAGCAATACAATAATAGGAGATTCAATTACCCACTTTCAATAACGGATAAAGCAAGCAGAAGAAATTAGGAAACAGAGGACTTGAACAACATCCAACAATAGCAGAATACATCTTCTTCTCAAGTGCACATGGAACATTCTCCAGGATTGACCACATGTTAGGCCACAAAACAAATCATAATAAATTTTAAAAGATTGAAATCATACAAAGTATCTTCCAATCACAATGGAATGAAATTAGAAATTATCAGCAGAAAGAAAAACTGGACAATCCACAAGCATGTGAAACTTAAACAGCACATTCTTAAACAGCTAATGCATCAAAGAAGAAATCACAAAGGGAATTGGAAAATATCTTGAGACAATTAAAATAAAAATACAACATACCAAAACTTATGGGATATAGTAAAAAAAAAAAAAAAGTAGTGCTAAAAGGGAAGATTATAATTACAAATCCTTACATTAAACTACCTTCACACCTCAAAGAACTAGAAAAAGAACATGCTAAACCCATGTACCTCTTGCTAAAAGCCCCAAGTCCAGCACAAGCGGCAACCAATCTCAACTTGGATTTTAACTCCCATCAGGTGGCCCCAAGCCTGGCATAAAAGGTGGCCAATCTGGGCCTGGAATGTAGCTTCAATTAAGGGCCACAAACCTGGCAAAAGAGGCAGCTAATCTCAGCTCACATCATGGTGCCAACCAAAGGGGTTCAAGCTCAGCAAAAGTAGCAACCAGCTCTGGTTCACTGCATAGCCTCTCCCAGGCACCTCTAAGCCCAGTACAAGTGACAACCAACCAGATGACTTTGTAGCTCCTACCAAGAGGCCCCAAGCCTGGCACAAGTGACTGCTGTTCTTGGCCTGTGCTGAAGAACCTCCCAAGAGGCTCCAGAACCAACATACTCAATGGCTGGCTTCAGTCCATACCAGAGCACCACCCAACCATCTCGACAAACAACACACCCAAAGGGCAGACTCAGCTGGCAACAAAGCCCCAGTAGAGCAACTCTCATTCCTTTGGGTCAGCCCCCACACAACAGCTCATCCACTGTAGTTACAGCCAGCCCTCACAGCCAGTTAGCCTGAGGGCAAACCCCACTCACTGATATGCCAACAGCAATCAAGGCTCAACTAAAACAGGCAGGCACAGAGAACACACACACAAGGGACATCCCTGGAGCACCCAGCTCAGGTGACCAGGAAGACCGCACCACTGGGCTCCAAAGGACTCCTACTACATAAGGCCACTCTGCCAAGACCAGGAGACACTGTAGATCTACCTAATACATAGTAACAAACACAGGCAGCCAGCCAAAATGAGACAAAAAAACATGTCCCAAATAAAAAAGAACAGGACGAAACTCCAGAAAAAGAACTAAAAATATCGAGAAAAGCAATCTACCAGATGCAGAGTTCAAAACACTGGTTATGAGAATGCTCAGTGAAAAACTGATGAACTCAACAAAGAGATTGGAAACATAAAAATGGAGATAGGAAACACAAAAAAGAACCACTCAGAAATGAATACAATAATTGAAATGAATACATTAGAGAGAATCAACAGATTAAATGAAGGAGAGGATTGAGTCAATGATTTGGAAGACAGATAGTGGAAAACATCCTATCACAAAAGAAAAAAATGAGGACAGTTTAAGGGACCCCTGGGGAAAACATCAAGCATACCAACATTTGCATCATAGGGGTACCAGCAGGAGGAGAGAGAGAGAGAGGAAGGGATTGAAAACCTATTTGAAGAAATAAGGACAGAAAACTTCCCTAACCTGGCGAAGGAAATAGACATACAAGCCCAGGAAGTGCAGAGTCCCAAATAAGATGAACAAAAGAGGCCCACGCCAATACACACCATTATTAAAATGCCAAAGGTTAAAGACAAGGAGAGAATCTTAAAAGCTTCAAGATTCTCTGCATAGCCTCTCCCAAGAGAAAAGCAATTGGTTAACTACAAGGGAGCTCCCATAAGTCTGTCAGCTGATTTCTCAGCAGAAGCTTTGTAAGCCAGAAGCGACTGGCATGAAATATTTAAAGTGATTAAAAGCAAGGATCTACAACCAAGATTACTCTACCCAGCAAGGCTATCATTTAGAATTTAAGAAGAGATAAAGTATTTCCCAGACAAGAGGGGAAAAAAAAGTTTATCACCACTAAACCAATATTATAAGATATGTTAAAGGGACTTCTTTAAGAAGAAAAGATACAAAATATAAATTAAAAAATACAGGAAAGAAGGAAATCCTCACTGACAAAGGCAAACACATAATAAAAGCAGTGGATCAACCAATTATAAACCTAGTACAAAGGTTAAAAGGCAAAAGTAGCAAGATAATGTGTAACTACAGCATAAATTAAGGGATACACACACACACACACACACACAAAAGAAGTAAAAAATAATGACCAAAAAATAAACATGGAGGGGATGAGTAAAAATTGTAGTGATTTTAGAATTTGTTCAAATTTAAGTGACAATCAACTTAAAATAGACTGCTGTAAACATAACTTGAAGCTATATATATAAGTATATATACCATGAAGCACATGGTAACCACAAACCAAAAACCTACAAGAGATATACAAGAAATAATAAGAAAGGAATTGAAACACAATACTATAGAAAGTCATCAACACATAAGAGAGAGCAAGGAACAGAGAAGAACTACAAAACAATCAGAAAACAATAAAATGGCAATAACTGCACACCTATCAATAATTAAATGTAAATGGACTAAATGCTCCAATTAAAAGACATAGGGTGGCTGAATGGATTAAAAAAAAAAAAGACCCATATGTATGCTGCCTACAAGAGACCCACTTCAGATCAAAAGACACACACAGACTGCAAGTAAGGGATGGAAAAAGATATTTCATGCAAATGGAAACAAAAAGCTGGGATAGAAATACTTATATCAGACAAAATAGACTTTAAAACAAAGGCTGTAACAAAAGACAAAGAAGGGCATTTCATAATGATAAAGGGATCAATCCAACAAGAGGATATAACTCTTGTAAACATCTATGCATCCAACATAGGAGCACTTAAATATATGAAGCAAATATTGACAGACATAAAAGGAAAGATCAACAATAAAACAGCAATACCAGGGGACTTTAATACCCCATTGACATCAATGGACAGATCATCCAGACAGAAAATCAAAAAGTAAACAGTGGCCTTAAGTGACACATTAGACCAGATGGATTTAGTTGATATTTTTATGGCATTTCACCCAAAAGCAGAAATCTGGACAAGCTAGAAGAAATGCATAAATTCCTATAAATATACAATCTTCCAATACGGAATCAGAAAAAACAGAAGATCTGAACATACCAATAACTACTAATGAAATCAAATCAGTAATAAAAAAACTCGCAACAAACAAAAGTCCTGGACCAGACGACTTCACAGGTGAATTTTACTAAACATTAAAAGAAGAATTAATATTTCTCATAATATTCCAAAAAATTGAAGAGGAGGGAAGTCTCCCAAACTCATTTTATAAGGCAACCCTGATTCCAAAACCAGACAGACACTACAAAAAAAATTATAGACCCATATTCCTGATGAACATAGATGCAAAAATCCTCAACAAAATACTAGCAAACCAAATTTAGCAATACATTAAAAAGATCATACCCCACAGTGAAGTAGGATTTATTTCAGGGATGCATCATTGGTTCAATATCCACAAATCAATAAATGTGATACACCACATAAACAAAATGAAGGATAAAAATCATATCCACAGATGCAAAAAAAGCATTTGACAAAATCCAGCTTTTATTTATGATAAAAACTCTCAGCAAAGTGGGGATAGAGGGAACATACCTCAGCATAATAAAGGCCATATATGACAAACCCACAGCTAACATCATACTCAATGGTGAAAAGCTGAAAGTTTTTTCTTTTTAAGACCAGGATGTCCACTTGCATCACTTTCATTCAAACTACTATTGGAGGTCCTAGCCACAGCAATCAGACAATAAAAAGAAATAAAAGGCATCCAAATTGGAAAGAGGTAAAACTCTCATTATTTGCAGATGACATGATACTATGTACACAGAACCCTACACAGAAAGAGTACACCAAAAACCTATTAGAACAGATAATTCAGTAAAGTGGCAGAATACAAAATTAATATTCAGAAATTGGTTGCATTTTTATACACAAATAACTATCAGAAAAAAGAATTAAGAAAACAATCCCACTTACAATTGCATTAAAAATAATAAGATACTTAGTAATAAATTTAACTGAGGAAGTAAAAGACCTGTACTCAGAAAATTATTAGACACTGAAGAGAGAAATTAAAGAAGATACAAATAAATGGAAGTGTATACCATGCTCATGGATAGGAAGAATATAGTTAAAATGTCCATACTACCCAAAGCAATCTATAGATTCAGTGAACTCCCTATCAAAATACCAATGGCATTTTCCCCAGAACTAGAACAAATAATCCTAAAATGTATATGGAACCACAAAATACTCCAAATGGCCAAAGCAATCTTGAGAAAGAAGAACAAAGTATCACACTACCTGATATCAAACTATATTACAAAGCTATAGTAATCAAAACAGCATGGTATTGGCATAAAAACAGAAACACAGATCAATGGAACAGAATAGAGCCCAGAAATAAACCCACACCTATATGGTCAACTAACGTATAACAAAGGAGGCAGGAATATACAATGGGGTAAAGACAGTCTCTTCAATAAATGGTGTTGGGAAAACTGGACATATACATGCTGAAAAAATGAAACTAGACCACCTTCTTATCCTGTATACAAGCATAAATTCAAAATGGATAAATGTAAGGCCTGAAAACATAAACCTCCTGGAAGAAAACATAGGCAGTAATCTCTTTGATAATGCCCTTAGCAATTTTTTTGAGATATGTCTACTGAGGCAAGGGAAACAAAATAAAAAATAAACAAATGTGACTACATCAAACTAAAGAGTTTTGGCACAGTGAAGGAAACCATCAAAGACCATCTACTGAATGGGAGAAGATATTTGCCAACGATACCTCCAATTAGGGGTTGATAGCCCAAATATATAAGGAACTCATACAATTAACACCAACAAACAAACAAACAATCCTATTTAAAAATGGGCAGAGGACCTGAATAAACATTTTTCCAAAGAGAACATCCAGATGGCCAATAGACATATGGAAAGATGCTCAATATCACTAATCATTAGGGAAATACAAATTAAAACCACAATGAAATACACCTTACATCTGTCAGAAATAAAGTGAGAGTCCAGAAATAAACCCTGATTATATAAACAAATGATATTTGACCAGGGTTCCAGGGCCATTCAATGAGGAAAGGACAGTCTCTTCAACAAATGGTGCTGGGAAAACTGGATATTCACATGCAAAAGAATGAAGTTAGACCCTTCTTGTCTTACACCGTGTACAAACATATACTAAAATGGATTAAAGACCTCACTGTAAGAACTGAAACTATAAAATTCCTAAAAGAAAACATATGGGAAAATCTTCAGGACATTGGACTTGGCAATAATTTCTTACATATAACTCCAAAAGTAAAGGCGAAAGAAAAAACAAAGGTACCACATCAAACTTAAAAACTTCTGTGCATAACAGGGCACAATGAATAGAGTGAAAAGGCAATGTATGGAATGGGAGAAAATACTTTCAAATCATATATATGATAAGGGGTTAATATCCAGAATATATAAAGAATTTCAACTCAAAGAAAAAAAAATAACCTGATTAAAAACTGGGCAAGAGATTTGAATAGACATTTCTCCAAAGATGATGTACAAACGGCCAACAAACATGCAAAAAGATACTCAATATCACTAATTATTCGATAAACGCAAATCTAAACCACAATGAGCTATCACTTCACACCCAGTTGGATGGCCACTATCAAAAAACAAAACAGAAAACCACAAGTGTTAGCAACGAGGTGAAGACATTGGAACCCTGTGCACAGTTAACGGTAATGTGAAATGGTACAGCCTCTATGGAAAACAGTATAGAAGTTCCTCAAAAATTGAAAATAAAACCACTGTATGATCCAGTAATTCCACTTCTAGGTATACATACTAAAGAATTGAAAGCAGGATCTCAAAGTTAAGTATTTACACACCCATGTTCATAGCAGCATTATTTACAATAGACATGAGGTAGAAGCAACTCAAATGTCTCTTGATGGATGAATGAATGTGGGGTGTGTGTGTGTGTGTGTGTGTCTACATCTATATGTATATATACAAGAAAATAACCTTAAAAAGAAAGAAAATCTTGTCACATGCTACAACATGGATGAACTTTGAGGACATTATGCTAAGTGAAGAAAGCCAGTCATAAGAAGACAAATACTGTGTGATTCCACTTACATCTAAACTCGTCAAATTCACAGAAACAGAAGGTAGATTGGTGGTTGCTAGGATTGAGGGCAGGAGGGAATGTTTGGAAATTGTTGAATAGAGGTTCAGTTGCAAGATAAAAAATTTCAAGATTTGTTGCAGAACAATGTGAATATACTTAGCACTACTGAACTGTACATTTAAAAAATAGTTAAGATTATAAATTTTATGTTGTCTTTTTTATGACAATTTTTTTAAGGCAGGTAGATAGTTCCAAATGGTCCAGCTTGCACAAAAGTGTGAGCAGGAAGAATTTAGTATGTAGGAGAGCAGGTATAATGGTATTCCACCATGAGTTATTATAGGTATTAGTTACAAATACCGAGGAACTATTTTAATGGGAAAAGTTTTTGATCTTTTTCACTGAAAGTAGAATATACAGCCTGATATGCATAAAATACTTAGATCCTTAAGTGTTTTTGAGAGATTAGCTCCTTACACTTAACATGGTGTTATCTATTGGAGTGAATCTACTAGCACATACTTACAAATGACAGGCGATAATACGGTGAATATCCCCAGCAACTTTGATGAGCCCTAATCAGGGATGAGCCTCAGATGAAAATCTATTTGTTCCCGGAAATTTAGGTTTTTCCTAATAGGCTTAGAGAGCCGGGCCAGTCTGGGATGCCTGCCTTCATCCCTTTAGTCTCAGTATTTTGTAGGTGAGAGATGAACCATTAATAACAGCTGCTTTCCAGAGTAGTAAACCTACTTTTATTTCCAAATCTTCATTTGACTGGTCTAGGATAACAACAGTAATCTCAATTTATTTAAATTTTATCACTCATTCAAAGGCCAAACTTATCCTACAAAGAATGGCAAACTAATAAATTACCATCATGTTACAATTTATTGAGCACTTACTACACATCGGACAGTGTACTGGGCAATTTGCCCTTTTAATGTTTTGTTTTGTTTTTTCCTGAACTATACTACAACAAAATAGGTATTATTACTATTTTACAGCTGAAGCTAAAGAAATGAAATTACTTGTTCGGGGCCCAAGCAGGGGAGAGCTAGGATTCAAACCAAGACCTGGCATACACCTAAGCCTGCACTCTCTCTACTACATCATATCACCTCCTTAGTCAGAGAGAGTTAGAATTGGAAGAACTGTCTGGTCTAGTGATTTTGTTTCAAATGAAAAACGGTAAAATACTCCCCTTTTCATCTATTTTACTTATTTAATAAAGAGTAGATGGTCCAAAGTGGTCAACCCTAATTTTTTCTGCTCACTCATTCTTGTAATATGAGAACCTCAAAAATACTGGTGCCTAACTAGAAAATTATTATTAGAGATAAGAATTACTACAGACGCTTATGCAGTGATGCCTCCTAATAGGGCTGACCACCATTCTTTCGATACACAGAATCTAATGCTAGTCCTCACTGCATAGTTCGTTTAACTACTGAACTGATAAGCACTTAAATTCCAGAATTGTTAAATCAGGGTATTAAGACTAGAACTAAATTACTGAATAGAGAATAGAAGAAAAAGTCATTTACTTAGGAAAAAACATGCATATATTTTTATCTTAGACTTCTTATAGCAGAAAGTACATGAATATTCATTTTTCCATAATACCTAAGAAAAAGAAATGCTTGTTTCTTTTAAAATACTTTGACTACTCACTAACACCAGTACCTGAAAAACTTTCAGTATTTGTTACCACTGAAAACAAATGTTCATGTTTGTTACCACTTCTTAAGAATGAAGGAGACCTGACCTCCTCTCTCTGGTGTTAATCGGCATCATGTTAGAAAGCGGGAATAGGCAGGGGTTCCAGGAAGGTGTGATGACTCTGAATTCGGTTTAGAAGCTGCTGTGCCACAGGTTTGAATTCTGTTTCCCAGTGGAGTTTGTGATAGGTTTTTAGGTCTTGGTCAAAACTGCCATCCAGTGCTAGTTCTTCATCTGTATCAGAAAAATTAAAATTGCAGCAATTATTTGGAAATGTCATCCTATTGAATACAGTTTAACTTTTGATGGCATAAGTTAAACCCATCGTGGGTCAGCTCTAATTCCAATCTGACACAGAGAGGATTTAGGGGTTCAAAGGTTTTTCTGTTTTTGTTTTTAAAGGCTTTTTTATTGAAGTTCTTTACTCTCTTCTGTTCTTTACAAGTATTTTAAAACAAGTATATTTCAGTCTCTTGATTTAAAAAAAAATGGACAATAATCTTCTCAAAAAAATTCTAAATTGCATTGAGCTCTTATTTCAACTAATCTCTTAGTGTTTATATGTAAGTCCACATCCAAAAGTCAGATCACAATTGCTCAGAATAAACAAAGTATTAATAGGTTACTTCATTATCTGCACATTAGAAAAGTTAACTACTTCAGTGGTTGACAGATACCAAAGGAGTCAGGAAATCTTTTGTGAAAGTAGCACAAATTGAACTGGATACTTTGAACTTGACTGAAAATCAACTCTGCTGGCTTTGCAGGCTTCAAAGCAGCCTGGACATACTTCTTTGAAAGACAATCCCCCCCACCCCCTGTGCTGTGTCCCATCACAGTGAAAAGTAAGAGGCTTTGAGGACCCCAAGATGGATTAGAATCCCAAGTGAGTCTATGGTAATGCAGAAAAGTACTTGTAAAAAAAAAAAAAAAAAAAGCAAAATTACAATTTTAATTTGCTTCTTAATCCAAGGGCACCCTGAATTCTGTAGACGTCATAAGTATATCCACCCACACAGGAAGATAAATGGACACTCATGTTTCTGCGCTGACCTGCACTGAGGTTTTCCTTGTTTATGCTGGGCCTCATGCTCCAGTGTGAAGGACTTTGGGAAAACGCACTGGCCTGCCAGTCAGAAGATTGGCTCTGCCACTTCCCAGGTCTGTAACTGAGGCAGACTTCGTACGCGGTAACCACTCAGCCCTAAAATGACCACAAATACTGCTACGTACATAATTTGCAAACTTTATTCATAGAGCTCATTAAAATCCTATTATAAAATGCTTCATTACTGTTTACATCCAATTGGCTGCACTGAGTATGTGTGTACACCTGCATGCTTTGGCACTGCCGGTGTCAGTGGCACCACCCAGAATGAGATAAAGGAGGCTGGAATCCCCGTGTGTACCTGCCCCTCCTCTCCTCACAGCCAAGTGGACAGGTAGGTATGCAGCTCTGAGATAAGCTCCAGGCAGACAAACACTTCAGCAGGGCGCTCCATGGAGACCTGTGCAAACAAACCTGCATCTCCCCCCCACGCGCTCACCAGGCCCTCGGAAGGAGGCGAGTGGGGCGGTGCTTGATGCTTCAAAGTCCTTCCCATTGGGCTACTTCTGGACAAGAGGAATCTGTGAGACTCTGAGTGGTTTCAGAGTTCTAGATCTTCTTTCTGCTCACTCTTTTTCAGATTTTCTGAGCACTAAACTTCTGTCTAAACGTGAATACTTTTCTGTCCTTCGTTCCCAGGATGCTCAGGGCTGAGGACGGCCCATGCACTGCACAGCCCCTTCTTTGCCCAGAGTTTTGGTTCGTTGGTGGTTTTAGCAAATCTCTATTTTGGTGCTTTTGGTTTTTGTTTTTGTTTTTTAAGAGAAGCCTTTATTTCCTTGTTTCACAAATAAAGCTGGCTGTGCTGTTTGCTGGGATTTTTTTTTTTCAATCTAATGTCAAGATTATGTTAACTTTTCTTGAGTCTTAGCCTATGATTAGTTAATGTCGGACCCTATTCATTTTAAATTCGGTTAGAAAAGATAGTAAAAGTGGCCACATAGCTATAGGTAAGAGCAGTCTGGAGATTCATCGTAAATGCAGCAAATATATAAAAACTGCCACATTATACTAGGCATTAAATTTTGGAAGTTGTATTGCAGCGTGGCAAAGGCTAATGGAAGAAAAATTTAGATCTGTGATTTTTAAACTTTTTTGACTGTGACCTAAGAAATACGTATTACACTATAACTGTATACATATACTTACATATTTATATACAAGTAAACAAATGTTTCATAATAGAACACTTATCCTTACTACACGTAATGTATTCTGACATTTTCTTTCTTTGCTACTTCATTTTCTGAAGATGCTGCTCACAGTGTGAAAAGCACTGACTTAGAAAACCAATAATTCTTAAGTTTTCTTTGTGCACAGCACACTTCCAAATACTAGAATTTTAGGCAAGTTATTTGAAAGGATTAGAGAACTCAAAACACCACATTTGTCATTGATCGTTATAATGCAATCTCCATTACAGGTTAAGTGCCCTACGGCATCAATAAAAGCATCCCCTACTCACTGCACTATTTCCTAGCTTGCTGTTCAGCACCAAGTAGCAATTTGATGAATCTACTGTTGTCCTATTTTCCTCTAAGGCACAGCCTTCCCATGTTGCAGAAGCATGTGCTGGCTCTTTGGCAGAGGCTGGGCAATGTGAATGCCGGGCCCCACTCCACCCTTGTCACACAACCGAGATGCTAAGTTTCACGTACCTTATGATGAACATAAAAAACAAGCAAACAACAACAAAAAGCCTAGTGTATTTTATATTCACAATAGTAAACTCCACACACTGACCACCAGTTGCTTGCCAGCTCCCCTGAGAGAAGCTCATGGTTGACGAGTGGGCTACGGCCCACCCCCTAAAAACTTCAAGATAAACACACTGCTAATAAGTTTATAAGACGTGATTGCAATATGTGAGGAAGTTTTAGACAACATTCTTTTTAAGCCACTTTCTAAAAAGACTGTCAACATTCCGACATCCCCGCCATGTTGAGAACCGTTACTTTCTCCTTTTTTTTCTTTTCCAGGTACCTATCAAGAAAAACTTGGGTAACTTAGAGTAGTACTTTATCAATCGCCTTGCCATTATTTCTAAAAATAGTGCTCACACTTCAACATGGGATTCTGTTACTTAACAGTTCATCCTGTTTTCAAAATGGCCTGTTTTTTTTAGCTATCTTTATAAAAGGAGTGAAATTCAAGTATACTCTGAACCGCACATCCATTTCACGTGCTGCCGCCAACAGCCCAGGAGAGTCTCTCGGCATCAATCACACATTCTCCCCAAATGGGACACACAGAGAAGCACCCACAACAGAGGAGACACAGGGTCATATGAGCGCAGCAAGCAGGCTCGAGGTAGTTGAAACCATGACCAAGCAGGAGCCCAGAGGGGCAGAGGGAAAGGACTTTTTCCGTAACCACAGAGACAGAGCACATGATGCCCACTCCTGAGGGCTCACTCGGGAACTCTGCTTCCAGGTCCTGCCGGGCAGACCCCGGGCACTACACTTGCTTCCTGGCTCCCTCCTTGTCTGCGTGCCCTTCCCTTAAACCCCTCCATTAATCAGGGCACAGGTTCTTAATCCTGGCTGCATAGCAGACTCACTGGTGGGATTTTTTAAAACCCCACATTGGCCTCACCCCAGAGCTTCTGAATCAGAATTCCTGGGGATGGGGCCAGGATAAGTGTTTTTGGTTTTGTTTTGTTTCATTTTGTTTTTAATTCCACAGCTGATTCCAATGTTCTGCCACAGCTGAGAACTGAATTAAGGCAAGTTGAGCGTGTACTTCTGCTCCTGGAAACCTGGCAAAAGCTTAAGGTCCACAGAGCAGACTGTGAACTTCAGTGATTTAAAAATCATGCCATTTTTCTTACTCTTAACAGGCACAAAATTATATCTACTTGGACAAAGCAAATTTCCCATCACCCTAGCAAAGCTGATTCCTTCGAATAACTTCTGGTTCTGAGTTCCTGCTGAATAACATATCGTTACAACACTTAGGATTTACAAAGCGCTTTCACAACCATTGTCTGAGGACTGGCACTGTACCAGGCTCTTTGGACACGTCTGCTCATTTGTCACCCTAACAACTCTGCAAAGCGGACATCAATCGTCCCCATCTTAGAGATGAGAACATAACAAATGGAGAGAGGTTAATGCTTGTAAGCACTAACGCCAGGACCTGAACTCAGAACAGCCGCCTGGTCTTTCCACTGTGCTCTCGGGATGTTTGCTTAACCTTCATGATTCATGCAGCTGGGCAGGGACTAGCGAGACCCCATTTTAGAGATGAAAAGACAGGTTCTGAGAGACTGTCTTATCGAATGACACCTCCTGAACCCCCTGCTTCCGAGTCACGCGGCACCTTTCCACCCGTCCTTGCTGACCCAACACAGTGGCTGGGCAACGGGAAGTACTTCTCCATTTTGGGAAAAGGATTATTGAAAACACTCATTTACTGACCCCAATCACTGTTGTTAGACCTAACCCAGGATGAAAAAAAAATGATCCTATAATAGAAACTTTTAAAATGGAAGAGGCTATCTTCTCTCCTTTGGTTTGTCAGTGATTTCCTACCTTCCAAGAATAGGGATTCCACTGTAAAGTTCACTTAGTTTCACGGATAATTAACACAGCTGCTAATAAAAATTTATAACTTCACTTAAAAGCATGACTTAATTCAGAGTAGCTTTTAGCCATATTTTCTCAATTACAGCAATGTCTATATATTTTTAAACAACGGCAATAATTCATGCTGACATCTTATATTTATGCAAACAACAGAAAATGCAAAAAAAAAGGAAAAAAAGCCACAGAAATCATAACAGCGTCCAATGAGTTAAAAGTCCTTGTGTCCCTCTTGTAAATAACAACCAGCCTCTTCCAGATATTTCTAAATTATAATAATTTTTAACAAGTTGTTGTTGCTTCTAGAAATATAGCCACCCAAATGCGTACCAATCTTTATCCATACAGGTCACAGAAAAAACATTTTTATCTCACTCTGATAAAAATCACAGATTTATAGTAAGGAGTCTTACCTAAAAACGACGGCAGCAGGACCAAGAGTGTGTTGGTATCTTCATCTCCAAAACATGATGAAGCATTAGTGATATTTTCACTGAAGTTCCATAAAGTTTTGCAAACTAAGCAGGCCAGCTGCCAATCAGTAGGACCGAAATCTTTTAAACAGTCCACTAACCTGGGTTAATAAAAGTCAAATTGAGAAGTTATTAGGTCAGAATCTCTAATTTTCACATTTTTAGCACAATGATGATTATCCTGCTGTAATATTTAATATGCGTTATGTATAACTCAGCGACTTAAAATAATTTCACATCTACAAATTTAAATAACTACAAAGTAGCCGTCATCTACTTCTCAATTATTTTAAGTGTCCAGTGGAACCTAATTATTTTAACCCTCGCTTGGCGCTTGCAGATGTTGAAATGCCTCTGCCACGGAGGAACAACTAGAGGGACCTCAACTCCCTGGAAAACTGTGTCCCCTGAATCCTGAGAAAGTTGGAACTCCATGCCTTAAAACTTACTTTTTAATGCCACCTCCTTCTTTTAGGACGGCACGCTTGTCTTTATCCACAGTGAGGTTTAGGAGAACACCACAGGCAGAAAAGCAAACGTCCTGATGCTTAGCACCCAGCAGTGCAATCATGAACTTATGTACTGGGGAGGGTAGAGAACAAATGCAGACCAGTGAAGCTCAGGATTCTCAGCTGTATCTTATCTTACAATAAAGGAAAAGGAAAAGGGGAAATGGGGAGCGGCTTTGCAAAACTGGAAACCCTACTAGGGGATTTAACCCATTTTTCCTAAAGCGTCCTTCCCCATTGCCCAGCAGTGGGTGCGCCACACCTCCCAGCTCCAGCACCCGCTCCCTACACCCCAGGTCCTCTGTGCCTAGATATTACTCTATCTGACCCAGGCAGCAGCTCCTTCTCCAAGGCAGTGATAGAGTCCCCGCAGGTGGAAAGGAGGGAAAGAACCACGGACTACCAGCCACTCAGGTGAAATTCATCTTTTACACCTCAAGGGCCTTTTGAACCGCTGGCAGCAATTTTAAATTCACAGCCCCGGGGGAGCAGAGTAGGCTCCTGCTGAGGTCTTCCCTGAAGCCTTCCAGGGCCACAGAAGATGGGCTCGGAGCGCTGGAAACTGGCCTGTGGCAAGACAGGACTTCCAACGTAGGGGACGTCTTAGGTGGGCACAGGGTCTCTGCCGCTGGGAACTGGTTTCTCTTACTCCGAGGAAATGGGACTCTTTGTCCTGTGTTCTTGTCCCTCAGCAGGGGCTGGGCCAAGGGCTGGGGGAGAATGGATGTGGGTGCTCTGCCTGCTCCCATTTTCCTGCACACCTGAGAGGTGGCCACCCTGTTCTGATCTTGGCCCCACTGATGGGTCGAACAGTGAGCTTGGCAGAGTCTGCGTCACCTTTAAATGGGTTTTTAAGACTCTAAAGAACGTACAGCAAAATGTGAACAGTTATCTCTGGGGTAGTGAGACGATGGGAGACAGTTTGCTGCTTCTGTGCTTTTTAAAAATATATTATCTAAATGTTCTATCATGAACATGAATAAGTAGGTCTTTGTGGATGAAAAGGGGTGTTGTAATAAATCATAAATTGCTAACTGTGCAGGTCACCATGGGGAGTCGTGCCCCAGGCCTATAACTTCTTTGACTGAAAGGTGTTAAGTCAGCCCTGTCCATTGTGCGTCTAGGTTAACACACCTTTGAGATGCCAGAAGTTAATACCCCTCCAAGGCATAACCACCTTTCAGAAAGCACAGAATCCTGTAATCCAACCCCCGCCTTCCTTTCTCCCACCTCCATGTGATCTTCCTTATGTTCCCTCCTTAATCTCAAATGTATAAAAGAAACTGCAAAACTGTCATTAGAGATCTTGCTCCCTGCGTATGTGGTCAGTTTGGCTCAAATAAACTCTTATACAAATTCTCTACAGGCTTGGGCATTTCTTACGTTGACATAGTTTTAGTCACTATTGTTGCATGAAATGTTTGAGACAGAGGATGGTTAGTATGAATGCTTATGCACCTGCCACCCGGTTTAAGAAATAAAACATCACAGATCAAATATTATATCTTTGGGCATTCCTTTCCCTCCAAAGGTAACTTCTGTCTCAAGTGTGGGGTTTATCAGCTCCAAATACCATTTATACCTTGTTCCATTATTACATGTACATTGCATACACAGTGACCCAAGACTGTTTGCAGTTTTAACACTTGGATGGCATTATTCTGTATACTCCTATCACTAGCGTTTTTGCTCCTGCATTATGTGTTTGAGGTGGATCCATGTTGATCCATGAACATAGAGGTCATTTCTTTTCATTGCTGGAGAGCATTTTGTTGCATGAATATGCCATCATGTATTTATCCTCCTGCCTGCTGCTGGACATTTAGGTTGTTTCCATGTTTTGCTATTACAAGCAGTACTGTAATGGACACTCTAGTACATGAAGAAGAATGTGTTTTAAGCCTGTTCTCATGGACAGAAATGAGAGTCCAGATAAATCATTTACACACATACACACACACACACACACACACACACACACACACCATCTTGGAACTCAGTAGCCCACTCACGAGGGAGAGGGAACACAGAACACTGCCTAGCTCCGTCTTGGCATGCTCAGCCGACAGCCTTACGTACGGATGGAACAGAATGTAAAGCACTGCTTGTCCCAAAGCGGAAACAAGTATCACATTGTCATGACCCAAGCTCCGAAACTGCTTCGCTGTTTATTGGCAAGAAGTACGTGTTTATAAACGTAAGTGTCATTAACTCACTATTCTTCTGCACAATGAAATCGCAGATGTCACGGTCCTGGGAGAGATTTCCAAAAACACGCACAGCCTCCAGGATTCCGTCCATGTTGTTACTCGCGAGAAGCTTTAAGAGCACTGGGTTTGGTGACCGGAGAAATAAGATCAGTAAATTTAAGTTTTGATTTAAATGCTCCTAGAAGCCAGTATCATGACTCAATAATCATGATAAATACTGATACTGATAATTCAAAAATTGAAAATGATACTAAGATATAGACTGTAGGGAACTTTAGTAAGAACCAATTAATGAACTTTTCCCCACACCTAATTTCCCCACATTCTCATTTCTCAGAATCAAATCAGGCTCTTAGATATTTATACCAGGAAATCAGAAAATATAAATGTCTCCAGTCCTGTGTTTAGTTAATAAAGTCAAAACCTTAAATGAATATGCCTCTACCCAAACCCAATTCTGGGCCTCACATTCAGCAATATGGAGCCTTTTGTCTTGAATTACGGAGTTCTTCACTTGGTAGTAAGATAAGTTGTTGATTGTTGCTGTAGTATTGATCACCAGCTCCTCACAATCGTCAACTGACTTGTGTTCTGAAACAAAGTAAGGATAAGGGTGTCACAGACTCATTCATAGCAGGGGCAGAAACAATGCCATCTGAACTGCAACAGCCCCAGCAGGGACGAGCCATTGTCATGGTCTAGGTCAGGGCAAGGGCACTGCCTGCCCTTGCTGTTTGCTGCTTTATTTCCATGACTCTTCCTGCAGGGAAATGCACCAAATACAGGGGACCAGTCCTGCCCAGGGTTTAGAAAACTCTAAGCTCCATCTCTCCAACCAGGGGGTCTGGAAATGTCGAGCTGATCTAGGCCTTGTATCTGTAGTAGAGCAAAGGTGCCAGCACACCAGTGAGCCCTGACGTCTCTAATCCCTTCTGCTTTGCCCTAACCCTGAGCTCTCTCACGTGGGCTCCACCCTGCGAGTCTGTTCCCCACACTCCCACCTCGCGACAAAACAACCCGTAAGGTCAGAAGCCATGCATAATTGCTATCAAGTTGCCTTCCAAACACAGAATCTCGCCACTTCTCACCTACTGGGCTACCACCTAGCCCATCTCTCACCCCCCAGGCTTCTCTTCCTCCACCTTTGCCTCCCTGAGTCTGTCTTCAGCATTAGTCAGATCATGTCACTCGTCTCACTTGGCCCTCAGGCCTGTGGGCTGCCCCAGTCCTGACCTCTCCGGCCCCCAATAACACCCGCACAAGTCTTTGTGCTCTTTTCGAACACGTCAGCCTGATCCTTCCTGAGAATGTTTGCACTCTTACTCCCTCTGTCTGGACTCCTTTTCCAGTTATCCACTTGGCTCTCTCCTCACGTGCTACGTGGTGTTGCTCAGATGTCACCTTATTGGACATACTTTCCTTAACCACGCTCTATAAAATGGCACCCATTATTCTCTCTTTCCCTTACCCCACTTTAATTTTCTCCATAGCACATGCAATCGCTTGACTTGTTATGCTTTTAATGTATGTCTTCTAGCCCTCCAACGTAAGCACCATGAGGACTGGTGATAGGTCTATTTTATTCACTGAGGATTAGTGATTGGTCTGTTTTATTCATTGCTACATTCCCAGCACCTTGAGCAGTGTCTGGCACATAGGGGGTGCTCAATAGAGAGTTGTTGAATGCAAGGATAAGTGAATGAATGAAGAATGAATGAATGAATGAATGAATGGATGGATGGACCCTTTAGTTTAGCACACAAGACCCTGTTCCTGCCTCCTACTCAGCCTCCAGACTCATCTCCTGACTGGTCTGGCCACAGTGCAGAGAAGGGCAGATGCAAGGATGCCAGCGACGAGCCTGCTGTGATATTCCAGATGACAAATAGTGTGGCTTAGGCTTGGGTGGCGGTGCAGATGGAGCAGAGTGGACAGATTAGAAAACTATTTAGGGAGGAGAATGGACAGCATGTGGTGCAGACTAGATTGGGGTGAGGGAGAGGAAGCACCCAGCATGATCCCTGGATTTCTGGGTTACATAACTGGATGAACAGTGATCACAGTCTCTGAATTACGGGCATGGGAAGGGGGCCCAGGTGGGAGAAACGGCATGAGTTCGACTTTAGGGATCCTGAGGTGCTTCTGAAGTACCCACATTTGGTGACAGGTACGGCAGTTGGCTACATGGATCTGGCAGTCAGAGGAAAAGTCACAAGTCTGGTTACCCTGAACTAGTTCCAGCACCTTGAACAGGCCTCTGCCTCTCACCTCTGACCCTGCACATGTGGCCCTGCTGCCTGGAATGCCCTCCCTCCCCTCTCCACCTGGCCATCACCTGCGCCAGAAGCTCTGCCCCAGCCTGGGAGCGAGGCCCCTGACTTGCTTGGTTAAGAAATGCCTTTGACTTTTTGTATGAAACCAAAGTTTCTCTGGGAATAAGAAGGAGGCTGTGAGGTGAGCAGGAGGAGGGCGCTATCTCTTACATACTGAGTTAACGATCTCTCCTTTTGGCCTTCTTTCCGTGAAGAGAACGGCCTTTTTATAGCTTACACCATTCAAAGGAAAATTCAGTCATTTGTTGTGCTACAGAAAACATATACTCATTTATTCTTGCTTTCTCCAAGTATTCACTGAGTGTCTGCCACACACTGGCCCCCACGCTGGCGTCTGTGGGAGACGGACTGCCGGCTAAAGGACTAGCGTACGTTTTAACATCTGCTGGAACTCTTTGGTAGCTTTGCAACTTGCTTTGGACTTGACCCCTTTCCTTTTTTCCTCTATTTCTCCCTTCTGGAATTGGAATGGCTTTCCTATGCCTGTCCAATCATTGTGCTTTGGAAGCACGTAACTTCTCTGGTTTTACAGGTTTACAGCAGGAGTGGAATATTTTCCCTCAGGATAAATCATATATTGAGTCTCACAAGATCTGATCTAGATGATATTGAAATGAGATTTTGGACCTTAAGAGTTGACAGTGGAAAGAGTTAAGACTTTGGGGGTTGTTTAAATGGAATGAACGTATTTGTATGTGAGAAGGGCATGACTTGTGGGGGCTACAGGCAGAATGCTATTGACTGAATTGTGTCCCCTCCCCCAGATTCACATATTAAAGCCCTAACCTCCAGTGTGATTGGATTTGGAGACAGGGGTTTTAGGAGGTAATTAAAGTTAAATGAGGTCAAAAAGGTAGAGTCCTTATCCGACAGGATTTGTGGAGTTATAAGGAGAGGAAGAGAGGTCATTCTCTTTCTCCCCAGCTGCACACATCGAAGAGAGGCCATGTGAACACTGAGTGAGAACGCAGTATCTACAAACCAGGAAGAGAGTGTGCACCAGGAACCAAATAGGCAGCGCCCTGAACTTGGGCTTCCAGCCTCCAGAACTGTGAGAAATAAGTGTCTGTTGTGAAAGCCACCCAGTCTGTGGTATTTTGTTATGACAGCCCAAGCTGCCTAATACAGTGGAAAATATGGGGCCTAAATGACTGGGGGCCATAATTAGCGATAATGTAACAGCCTGAAAAATAAAAAGATAAGTAAACTTTAATTGCATGGACTAACCATGGAAAAACTCAGGATTTTACATTCTCTGTGGTTAGCCTGGCCAATTTAGGGGAATTTGATTGGTATCCTTTTTAAAAATTGTGAAACAATTCACATACCATAAAATTCACCCTCTAAAGGTGTTCAGTTCGGTGGGTTTTAGTAATAATCTGTATTACTATTTTTCTTTTTAATCTGGATTACTTTTGAGGCACTGCTGCATAGAAGAGGAATTTTCTTTCACGCGGCTGGGAAGTCGCATTAATGAAAGGGAGCCGACTGTACTAATAAAACCCTCACCACACCCAAGCCGCAGAACCTCTGGCTGGCTGCAGGGAGCAGCTTCCCCGGTGTAGGCTGCGGCCAGGTGGGCCTCCGGTCTTACCCAGCGTGGTGAGGAGCAGGCCCACTACTTGCGGGTTGGCGGCCATGGCCTGCCCGACGCCTGGGTGGATGGCCAAGTTGGCGAGCACGCGGGTCAGCTTGATGAGCACGTCCTCCACCTGGGCCGGCGGTGTCTGTGCCTTGGGCTGCTCCCCGCCTTCCCCCTCTCGCCTCTCGGAATGCAGATCCAGTTTGGAGAATGTGCGGAATAATGCCAACAGAGTCGGGATGCTCCCTTTCTCTTTGAAAAACTGTTCACGAGCCTGGTTGTTTTTTGCTGTCAGGTTGCCAAGAATAAAAACAATACGAACGACTAAATCCTGCAATAAATTAAAGACAAAGAGTTACAAGTGTACAGGGGCTGGGGCAAGTTGTTGGCAAGAGTACCATTTTTAATTTATTCATGGCTTAATTAATAGTAAAACGGAACACGTCCGGCTTCGACTAACTTGTACAGGATCTGGTTCCCGAGATTGGTGCAAATTGACAGAAGCGATTGAAAGCATTTGGCAGACGTGAAAGAACACAAACTGATTGATGCTATTCGTAAGGTCTATTAACTTCAGGTCCTTCCTCTGAAAGTCTGGTTGGCCTTTTTTTCTTTTTTCCTTCCCCCAGAGAACCACTAGTGGAGGGGGATATCATTACTACTAATAATGTATTATGTAAATCTAAGTTTTGACACTAACAGATTTTGGGAGCATCCAAATCTTTTACTGAAAGTTCACCTCCTGCTGAAACATTGCATTTCTAAACATCAGACAACAATGGCTAGTCAGATTGTGTCAGCACTGTTTCCCAAACTGACATTTGGGGCTGAATAATTCTTTGCTGTGGTCGGCTGCCCCGCATTTACCAGCATTCCTGGCCTCTAAGGCTAGATGCCAGTAGCACCTACCCACATGGCACAAAAATGTTTAAAGGTCCCCCGAGGGGCTAGCTCGCCACCAGTTGAAAACTACCATGTTATATCTGTTTACCACTTTAAAGCAGCGCTGTACTTGTCTTTCTTGGCCAGGGTAGTGGTTACATGGGTGACACCTTTATAATTATTTGTTCAATGGTACATCCGTGTTTCATGCACTTTTCCCATATATAAGATATATTTCACAATAAATAAATGTTTCTAAAAGCCCCGAGCTGAGAACATTTTACAACTAAACCAGATAGAGAAACAATTATGCATTCGACGACAACAGACATGTGAGTACAGTTAGCCTGCCACGAGGTGGTGAAGGAGATGGGGGGGGGGGGGGCAGACTTTAAAGGAAAACTTACCAAGGGGCTACGACTGCCTGGGTGCTAATACTTATCGTGTCAGGTGCTGTGCTACGTGACAGACAAGCACCAGGCCTGGGAAAGTGCTCAATCCCCGCAGCTAGTGAGGGTGGAGTCAGGATTTGAACCTAGGCTTACCCAGACTTGGAGTTCTTTCTAGATCCATGCCCAGCTTCCCATAAGGCTGTCATTTTAATAATCTCCTCCTTTGCCTTGCCTTCCTTTAGAACAGTTATGGAATTACCTGCTTTTAAAATGCAAATATGTCACTGGGAGGGATTCCAATAAACCTTTGTTTATCAGATTAGTATTATCAGCAGCCTTGAGGAATGGGGACAAAAGGCAGAGAGGCCTGGGCTTGTTTTTCTCCGGAGCCAGGTCCAGGTGGGACTTGAGGAGCTGGGGCAGCACAGAGACTGTGGGTGGCACGGAGACAGCGGGAGATCTAGGACAAAGGACAAGACTCTAGGATTTGTCCAGGGCTACGCTGCCAATACCAACTAGTGCCTGCTTGTTCTTAAAAATGAAGCTTTCCCTGGTCCTGGCTGGGAAGAAGCGAGGCTGCTGTGTCGGCAGCTGGGCACCATTTGCCAACATTAGCAATGGATGGAGTCTACCATGATGGCAAGGACTAGACCTGGGCCAGGAGAGGGTTCTCTGGGGAAAACCTCAGCTCAGCACGTACTCCATCGCAGCAGTTGTCCATTCAGGAGAACTTGCTCTGGGGGCTGCTGGGGGACTGGAACGCTGGTCCTCAGGTCACTTCCTGACTGTGGGAGCAGAGGCGAATACACACTGAAGGAAGAGTGATGATGAGGAATATATAAAACGGAGTTATTTTAACCCAGCCACTAAAATAATTAGCATTATGGAGGTTGACACAGGAGGAAAGACTCCGATCTTATTCTAACTAGCCTGGAAACTTAAACTTTCTCATCCTGTGTCAATGCCTGGATAGCCATGTAGCCCTCCAGATAAACCCCCTGATTGTCCCCTGAAGAACTCATTACCTAAGCCCGCAGACATCCATCTCTAGGCTGATAACCATCGGATAACCGTGCTGGACTAATCCTAGGGCGAAGAACGCACTTTGTACTGTGAGAAGTCTTTTCTTTCTTCTTTGGAACACTTCTGGGTTTTTGCCTGTTTTCCCCATTTGCAAACTCCAAGACCCTTGAATAAATCATTATCATTTATTTCTAGCCAAAGCTTCCAGATTTTTTTTTGAGTTTGTTCAACAACACATACAAGCAAGTTTGAGACAAAGTGCTCCGAAGAGCTTCTAACCTATTTGAGAAGACAAGGCTCTCTAAGCAAGAAGGGGATATGTACTACTCCTAGCTCCAAAGCCAGGAGGTCCAGCTTTTACTTAGCTTCTCTGTGCCTCCAGTAACACATTGGGAAACTAATGTACTTTCAGATTAACTGAGACAAAACATAGAAAGCACAAATTGTGGTGAGTAATGATTTAGGCATTGTTCTGAACGCTTTTCATGTACTATCAATACATTGTTAGCAGTATTCAACTATGTGGGACAGACCCAGTGGTCTTAGAAGAGCTTAGGTAAAAGGATGCTCAGTGCACTAGGGGCCAGCAACGTTATCACAAATGAGTTTGAGTTCAATCTTGAAAAACGCATGAAATGCAGATATGAGCGGTGGGGGAAGGGCTGGCAGGGGGCAAGGATCTGGCCTTGAGAAAGAGAAGCTGGGAACCTCCCCTTGCTGGTGCTTGCAGTCACCTTGACTGTTCACCAGACAGTTTCCTAAAGAAGGTGAAGCCTGTGGGTCTTAACTCTAAAACAAGCAGGCACCATTTCATTATAATACTCGCACTTCATTTCACATACAACCAGCAGTTACTTCAAGTGACGTGGGACAGCTAAGGCCCTGGGCCCTGGAACGAAAACACACCTCGGCCCTGGCCACACCCAACATAAAAGCGGACGGTTTTCCAACCAGGACAGAGGGTATTTCTGAAAAGTAGGCTCCTCAGAGGAAAATTCCATTTTGTAGTTGTTAAGCTGAGGAATAGGAGCTTTTTGCACAAACTTTGACATATGATTTCTGATGCAAGACAATCTCGGTAAGTTCTAACTCTGGAAAATTGTAGTAATAGTAGTAGTAGCAGCAGCAGCAGCTAACACGCGGTGCATATGCTGTAGCAGACACTATTCCAAGAACTGAGATACACAAATTAACAAATTCACTAAAATTGATAACTTCCAGTTATTTAATCTGAACAAAACTGCTCCCAGTCTCTACAATCCGGAGAACAGCCTCCCTCAGGCACTTGACACAATTCCGTCAAACGTTTTGGGCTTCACACTGTTCCCTGGATTGTGCTCTTCTCCCATTTCCACAAAAGCATATTAAAGGGGACAAGAAAGACACTATATATGTGATTTTAAATGACTTCTTAAAGAAGTTAATAAACAGTTGTATTTGTTCATTAAATCAGTACCAGGACTAATCAGTTTCCCTCCCAAATACCCCTGCCATCTTCTGAATGATGCTAGACTACTTTTCATCTCCATCCTCCCTTTTCCTAGGCCCTGCTACCTCACCTGCACCTGCCTATGTTTGTTTTTCTGGTAGTCTAACTCAGTGGGAGTCTCTGGCCCGGTACCACCTCCACCTCTCATTGATGATTTGCCAGGAGTATTTAGACACTGGCTGTAGGTAAAAGCAGGTTTCTTTAGAGATTATCATTCTTCAAAATTGCAATGACCTCTATCCACTGTCACATATGTGGTCTAATCTGGGAAGACTACATGCTGCTTTTCTTCTTGGAAAAATTCCCTAGGCCCCTTCCACCTCTAATATTCTTTGATTCTAACATCTCTGTGGGTTCTAACATGGCATAGATGAATACATCTGAGGTCCGAAGAAGAAAATCTAGGCTGAAGGCAGGAAGAGTTAACACTGCCGTAACACCCCTTTCCCCGCCTTCAGAGAGAAAAAGGAGGGGGTGGTTCCTGGCAACAGTAGTGCCAACTGAAGGATGGCATGCGAGATCCACAAATGGGGTGGCAGATTGCGCCGTTTGCAACAACAAACTTCCAGCAACTGCTATGCTCACTGTTTCTGTCCTCTTTCTCAGGGTTGGCTAAGGCATCTGTTGTTGTTTTTTTTTTCCTTTTCCTCTCCTCTCCTCTCCTCTCCTCTCCTCTCCTCTCCTCTCCTCTCCTCTCCTCTCCTCTCCTCTCCTCTCCTCTCCCCTCCCCTCCCCTCCCCTCCCCTCCCCTCCCCTCCCCTCCCCTCCCCTCCCCTCCCCTCCCCTCCCCTCCCCTCCCCTCTCCTCCCCTCCTCTCCTCTTCTCTTCTTTCTCCCCTTCCCCACCTTTCTCAAATATATTCTCCACGAATCGAGGGAGATGGAAAAGGCCAAAATAGAAGCAGTGTCATAGGAGGTTGGCAGAAGTGGTGTTTCCTTGTTCCCAAGCCAGCGTTTGTCTTGACTCATCTTGAGCAGGGCCCCTCAGCTCTCTGCACACTGCAGAGGACTCTGGGACGGTCCTCTGGACAGGTTACTTATGGCTCCATGGCCACAGTTCATCTCAAGTCTACACAATATCACTTAATAAACATCCTATAAAGATTTGAAAAACTGGAAAATGGCCAAAATAATTGATTTGTGGAGACAACGAATTCCACAGCAGAAAACTCTCATCAATATGCAATTCTCCTTTGAGGTATAGATTCTCTCTTTTATTCTTAGGCCATATCTGAGAACCACCTATAAATCAACACTCCACTTTTATAGCATTTTTATTAAATTTAACACAAAGTTGCATATTCCTACCACAGCTATGTAATTTTGAAACAGCAAAATGAATATATATATATTCATATATATATATACACATACATATATACGGCAATATATATATTGCAATATATATATAAACAGCAATATATAGATATATAAAATCTCTCCTGAATCATCTTCATCAGATTTTACATATATATATAATTATATATATATTCATCTAAAATCAGATTATATATATATATATATATATATATATATATATATAATTATATACATATAGAAGGCAGGCTAGTATAACCAGTTCATACTGACTTGCTAATTTTGCTTAAAATGGAACCAGCCTAGCAACAGCTACAGCCACCCAGAGCTCAGACAGGTATACCTACTATAAGAAGCCTGACCTCAACCATGTTTCCAGTTACAACCCGTGGGATGTTCTCTTTAGTTGCACATATGTTGTGCCCTAATGAGTAAGCACTTTACTCAACCGGAATGGGCTCCACACGATTATAAATAAAATTACTTTAACTGGAACCAAACAAGGCGCAGGGCCCTGCTGAGCCGCATAGTCTATGTCAAGTGTCAACAGCAGCGGTAGTGGTTGTTGAATGTTACTTTCCACCTGAGAGAGATTGGCCTAAAGTCAATGAAGGAAATTTCCCCCTACTCAGAGATGTGGAAACTGAGGCTTCAAGAGGCTCACTGAGCCCAGGGTCCAACATTGGTGAAGAAATGAGGTAGGACTTGGATGGATTCCCAAACCACCCTCAGCCCATCTTCTCATTCCCAATGACTCTCATCTTCACAAACTGCCAGATTCAGCCCTAGAACCATCTTTGATTCCTCCCTATCTCACTCCCTTCAGCAACCAGTCACCAAGTTCCCTCCTCTCTCTCATTTACAAATACCCCCAAGTCCCTCCTTCACATGCCCACTCTGGTTAACCCAACGTGAGACTCGTCAGAGACCCTTGACGGGCTCCTCCCTGTGTGTGCAATATTAACACCACTTCTTGAAGCACAGTTCTTATATCATCTCCTTGCTCAAAAACATCCACTGTCTACTAAATGTCAAAGCCAGTATCTAATGCACCATCTGGCCCCGTGCGACCACTTCTGTATTATCTCACGCTAATCCCCACCCACAGCCAGCCACAGTGAACACATTACTCCCCGACTCGCACACCCTTCCTACTGTACCTTAAAATAACCGAAGTTCATAATGTTGACCATGGGGAAGGTTAACCACCTCCAACTGTCACAGAAAGAATGAACTGTGTTCAGCAGACTGCTCTTAGCAGAGGTCTACGTCTAAGTAAAGGAAAACATTTTAGAAAGATTTTCAAGAATGAGTTGAAATGGAAGGGGCTGTAAATATGCTTAAAACTGGAACCTTCTCTTAACCAGAAAATGAATCGGCATGCCCTGTTTAAAACTTGGTTAGAAACTTCTCATGCAATCTGGATCGGAAAGCTGAATCAGGATTTGAAATTTGCAACATTTACCTAACTTCCCACCCTCAATCAAAAACCCCAACATGAATTGAGCTTACGGGTGGCTAGAAGACCAGATACATTTTACAATTCTGGAAGACAGACTGCACTACTGCAAAAATGTTAATCAACCCCAGCGTGCTGGAAGTGGCTCAAAAGTTTGCATGAGTGCTGAACTACACACAAGGGGGAGAATCTGTGACGTTCGAGACTCAAATCCCAGAATCTAGTAGAAAATCACTTAAAAACCAGAAGAGATGATACTTGATGCCTCCATCCATCCATTCCATTCCACCAGCAATCATTTACTGAGCATCCACTGTAAGCTTCAGAATGTGGGTATCACTCAAAGCACCAGGGCGGTGCTAGAATTTCACTGGGCTCCGTTCTTTTAAGTCAGCAGACATAAATCAGGCATTTGAGTTCCGTGCTGAGTGGGGGAAGAGTCAGTTCCACAAGGGCAAAGCAGCAGGAGCTGGAAAGAATGAACAAGCTGAGGGCTCATTGTGCTGCCCGCCTGCCCGGTCAGGGGTGCAGAGCAAGGCCAGGGCCAGAAAAAGGAGCAAGCTCGGCCAAATGCTTTCGGCACCCACTGGGAATGTGCCTGCAGAGGGGCTGGGAAGAGAGCCACAGGGCACAATCCTGCCAGGCAGGAGGCAGAGCGGGAGCCGGGAGCCAAGTCACCATATAAAGACGCCGGGGTAAGGGGCGGAGGGGCCTCCCTAACCAATCCTCACTGGCCCCAAAGAAGATAGAGGGGAGAGAGAGAGGTCATGTTATCTCTGGACTGTTGAACGGCTGTGGTTGTGTTGGAGACGAACAGCTAGAAAAATGGCAGATGTTTGTGTGCTTTCGGTCCACACTGTCCAGACATTCCAGGCCTCATTTTCAATACCACAATGCTTATGCACTGCAAGTGAGACAGTGTTCACATGGCTGGAGACAGCCGCTTACCCTCACAGGAATCTGAATGGATGAGAGAGGCATGACTTTCAAAGCAGCCAACACAAGCAAGGACATGTCTGGTGATTCCCAGACTTGTTTGCAAAGGCCCTGATGATGGTCCTGCATCTGCAAGTTCTGTTATAACCCGCATCCCCCACCCAAAAAAAATGGCCATTTCTAAGTGGAGAGGGATACACAGACAGTTGTTCGATGGACACAAGTGATGGGAACATAGATAAAGGTTATTCTTTTTGGACTGCGACCTTTGCAAAATATTGCCAGTCTTAAACGTCATAGTTGAGGCATTTTACCAGATCTCCTGCCCAGCAGATATTTACAGAAGAAATGGGGGAAATCCTTTCATGTTCTTCCAGAAAACAAACCGAAATGTATTTTGCTGAGATGCTAAATACAGCTACGCTGACGTCAGAGGCACCTCCTAAGGCAGGCTCCGCTGTGCAAGGTTGCTGGGGACCCTGGTCCTGCCTTCGTTACCAGGCCCATCTGTCTCCACATTTGGTTTGAACCAAATGTAGCTTACGATCCGTGCATATTTCTTAAATGAGATTTGTCACTTAATTGAATTTCAGTCAGCATTTCTGATAGACATTTTACCTAATGCTAAAGTTTAGCTTTCAAACTGCATGAAGCCCACTGAAATGTTATGTGTTGGTCTCACTTATTGTGTGTATGGGAACTGGAGTTATTGATTGTACCGTGGATCTTGGACAAATGAACATCACAGACATGAGACAAAGCCATTTGCCTTGTTCTCCCTGAAGACGTCCATTGTTAGAGCTGGGAGGAGTGGATTCCTTTTCTCTAAGACCGCTGATGAGCCAGAAAGCCCTGGCTTATCCCATGACCATCATATACAGACAGGCCCACGTCACTGCAGGGCTGTGTGCACAGAGGGGTAGTGCAAACCTGATCTTGTGTTTTATTTTAAATGAACTCATCTTCCTCAAATTTACCTGTTGCAAACGTACAGAGTTTAGATATGGGCAGGCCGTTCTGAGGGGCCCGCAGGAGAATGCCCTGTACTCACCTCTCCTGAGTGGCCCACTCTGACCTGTGCCGGAAGCCTCATCCGGCAGCTATCAGTGTTATCAGTGGGTTTGGTCCCAGGACGTGTTTGGACACAAGTCTGGCAGAGAAAATTCATGGACGAGTCTAGGGCACCATCCCATTTTCTCTTAAGAAAGCACACCTCAGCTGCTGGTGCAAAAGGTGTATGGTTGTCACCACTTACTGGGGAAGCTTACACCGACACCTGCCTCGCTCGCCAATTTGTTTCCTGCTTTGTGAGAGTCACTTTCAGCCACATGCCTGTAGAGAAAGACTGACCCTGTGTGGCTGATTTGATTAATCATTTTAAAATCTCTTGAGGTTTTGTAGAAAAACACCTGCTCTCAACACTGGAGAGAAATGTTTTCAGGAACCACCTTAACAATTTATACCACAGGTTCCCCAACCTGCTGTTCGTTTGAATCACTTGAGGAGCTTCTTAAAAATAAGTTCTTGGGCCCCATCCCAGACCTGAATCAGAATCTCCCAGGGTGGGGCCTGAGAACCTATATTTTTAAAGCTCCCCAGGTGATTCTGATGATAGGCCAAGTTTAGGAGCCACTGATTTAAATCAAGGAAGAATTAGAAATCTCACCGCCGTAATCCCTACTGTTTTTATAGAATCGCTTTTTAAGAATAATCTGAATCTATGTTCCTTGTAAATCTCACAATATAGATGTGTGGAAAATAAAAGTGAAAACCTCATCCCTAACCTCTTATTATCAACTGACTTGATAGAATCAGATTTTAAAAGACTCGTTCTTATATGCTGAAGTCAGAATTTACCTCAACAATAGATGAAGATGCATAATGTCAAAAAATGGGAAAAAATTTTTACTTTTGTCATTTTTCTCGTATAATTTCTTTTATTTTCTCCTTTAACGGAAAACAACAGAAGATGGGGGAGGAAATGTTCTACTTCTCCCTTTGGTGCTTACCTGGTTACACGCAAGATTTCCCCCTTGGTGGGCTATAGAAGCAGCTGGCCACAGTTTCCTGCACAGTGCCTCAGCCGGCTGATAAGATCACTGAAAGAGGTATGTGCAGGTGATATTTCATTTATTACTAGAGAGGATTTTCTTTTACTTTTTTAAAAAAGATTTTTGTTTCTATGTTCTTTGAAAATACAGTTAGTCACAAACATGATTTAATTGAAAAACGAGTCTCATAAAAATGAAATCTCTGCAGATTCCAAATGTAATCCTCAGACTTTTAAGACAGGCAAGGTGTCTAATCTCTCAGAACAAAGATAAGGTAATATCCCATTCGACTCCTTCGGACTGTTTAATCACTTGGTGGTAGCTGTGAACATAAAGAGACTAACAAAGCCTCCAAAGTCTATGTCTACAACCCAAATTACTCTTGCAGAAATGTTTCCTGGAGTTGAAACAAATATAGTCATCGGAAGTGATCATCCTATTTAAAAAGTTTCTGGAGAGCTGATGTATGTTTCAAAGGTCAGTTCAAAGCCTCAAACGTCCAAGTAAATCCCAGGTGTACCAAAGTGCTTAGCCACAGCAGATTCATACACTCACATCAGAACACGGTGTGGAATTTCTGGAAATTACTTTTATTTCTAGGAAAGGAGGAGAAACAAATCATATTCAACTGGCTACCTGGGCCAAGGGGAACATAAGCCTAAGATGCCACGATGGACTGACATAATTTAAAATCCATCACTTCTGTTTGGCTGTTGTGTATGGCAGCCCACCAATGTGAAGAGTGTGAAGGTGAAATGCTTATTATTTCCTCCTCCAAATGAGGAAGAAAGTAAATATTTCTGGAAGAAGTGCTAGAATACTAGAAACAATATTTTATAACTCTTTACAGATTCCAAAGCATTTCTCATACTCAAAATTCATTCTTTCAGTGCTTAGCATGAGTCTACTGTGTGAAGCATCAGCTCAGGTTTATCCACACAGGGCCTGTATCATTTAGGAACTCTCAGGGGTGGGGGAGGCAGCTGCACAAATGATAGCCATTCGGAGAATCACAAAAGAAATATTTACAAAGACCTATGGGAGCTTTCGGTTAATGATTTTAGGAAGTAGTTGGGACGGGTAACTACTTCCTGGTAGTCTGGAGAGTTTCCCTGCTCTTCTAAAATAATTTGGTTTTGAGGAAAATATAAATTATATATTTATTTCTCTTACCAGAAAAAAAGTCAAAGATGGTTCAAAATGGTAACATTCTATTCTTTAGTACAAGTAAAAGACAGTATAGAGTCCAAGTATAATTTTAATAAAGTTAACAACATGATCCTCATACAAATATAAAATTAACACGTTTAAAAAATCATTTATCTCATTAATGAGGGAGCCAATACAATGGTAAAGTTGGTTCCAAGAAAATCAAAGAACTGGGTGTTTACAAGTTTTAAAAAGAATGTTGGAATAAGATTACTAGGTTAGATACACACCTGGCTAATGGCCTACAAGGTAATAAAACCATAACTTTTGAGGTTATCTTATCTACCAGAGAGAAATCTACAAATTAATGTATAACTTTACAGTCTGGGTTCTAATGGAATAGTCAATAGCAAGTTTGAACACAGATACGTTCTCCTGGAGAATTAAGCCCTGCATATTAAACAGTGCCTTAGCATGACTTTGTTAGGACATGCAGCCTCCCACCCCACACCCTATTTCTAACTTTTAGATAATTTTTCTTAATAATATGTACTGAAGTATATAAGATCAGAGACACAGTGTTTGGGTTCTTAGCTCTGGGTGTACTAGCTGGGTGTACTAGCTACCTTTAAGTCTTTAAATGAAGTACTAATGAGGAAGGAATTGACCGGTCTTGGAAAGCTTCACAGAGAAGGAGATGTGAGAGCTACATCTTGAAATATAGATTGTCTTCTGAAGATGACAATGGCAAGAGAAATTTCACCAGAGTCCCTTAGGCCCTTCTCACTAAGGGCCTACTCATATTCCATTTTACTTTAGACTTTTTTAGGTGTTACTTTTAACAAGTTTGATTATGAGGTTCCCCTGCTAATTGCAAGCAAATACATAATTGCAAAAAGCAGGCAACCATTACCAAAAGCAGAGGTAACAACCATTAGAAAGGGAAGCGAGAAATCTACAAAAAGAAGACACAGACATTTAAAGAACCTCACCAACAACTCACACTCCCAGTGTGGACAAACAGCCTTTAGAGCAATAATTAATGTTCATAATACTGACCTCTGGCATCAAGAAGAGGTTAAATTATTTTTAATATCTTCTAAGAAGACAAGAAAATATGTAATATATTTGAATATGACTTTCACCACAACAATTAAAATAAGTTTGGTGATTAAGGGGATAAATTATGCATTTCCTTAATGGTTCTGAATAAACAATATGTTACTGTACATGGTTTGCAAGGTGCTCTTTATCCTATTTTGGACCAAAATAAATTTAATAGGAACATAAAGTTATATAAATTAATAGAGAAAAACATGGTCTTTTAAACAACAATTTTGCTTTGCAGATAACTATTGGTTTACAGTGAAAAGTAGTTTCATGAGAAGTATGGTAAAATTCGATGCCAATAAATTTTTAAGACATTTAGTCCCTGGAACCAGAAAAAGCACACCCTTAACAATACTAACACCTCAAGTGTCTCTTGTTGGCAAGCCACTAGAAGTTTTGTCTGTTTGTTAAACATGGCCATCATCTAATCTACAATCAGAGAAACAAAACAGTATCTACTAGCAACTGCCATAAAACAATAGGGTTATTTCTCAGTACTCAACTGATGGATTTTCTTCCTTTTAAAAAAATTACAGGTTATGACAACTTGAAATCAAACTATTAAAAAAGAAGTATTTTCTTTTGTCCATATTTGAAAACTCTAGTGCAAGGCAAAGAGGTCTTCTCCGGTGCAGTCATCTAAGTCATCCATGACCAAAATATCAAAGCAGAAAAGAATAATGATGGCAAAATAAAATTACAATGAAAATCTATAAAATTAAAATACAAAATAAAATCCACAACTAAATCTTTTTTGAAGTATCACATCTGAAATAATTCTTTTAATGTTATCATAAAAACTATCTTTTATACCATTTTAATTTTTTCCTTAAAAAAGAAAATCAGGAAGAGTGCCTCATTTTTTTAATGGGGTTAATTCACTTGTCCAAAAATTATAGTTGTGATAGTATATTGTACCAAAATTTAAATTAATAAATGCTTAATGGACACTTAAATTAACAGCAGATTGTGAATCCTTTAAGGTAGATTAAGCAAATTCATTCTTTGACCTAGCAAATTCTTGTACCTTAAAATCATGCAAAGTATGCAACGAGAAAAATACAAAATGCATAGGGAAAAGCATTTGCAATCCAAATACTCAGAATCAGAAATTTAAGTGTATGTTTATAAATGTTTTTAACAATTAAATAAAAATAAACCTTTAAGCAAGGTTTTATCATCTTTAAGATACAGTAATGGTATAATAAGAGCATAGAATTTTCTCTGTCATCTCTATAACCAAAAAGAGATCAGTAACCTTTTAATAAATATGAGGTGTAATCAAACAATATGGTGAATGTTTAAATTTTAAAAATGTATTATAGTAAAAGACACATTGCCATTAATAACCCTCAAAATACTCCCCCTCACTTCGAACATACTTATCCCATTGTTCTTGCCACTTTCTGAAGCAGTTCTGGAAGTCCTCTTTCATGAGTGCCTTTTGTTGCGCTGTTATGGCTGCCTGGATGTCCTGAATCATTGACTTTGGGGAAGAGTCAGAAGTCGCACGGTGCCAGATCTGGTGAATAAGGTGGAGGAGGACACACTGTAATGTTTTTATTTGACAGAAATTGCCATATACCAGAAGCGATGTGTGACACGGAGTGCTGTCATGATGGAGGATGATTTACGGCATAGTTGAAAACACACCTTCTCTCAACCGTAGCTCACACCCGACTGACTGCACCAAACAAGTTGAAATTTGTCATACACTGTTATAAGGTTCAATGTGCCACTTCCTGTATTAAATATCCCTGCCTTTCATTAGATGGCACTCCGCAGCAGCATTCACCATATTTTTGGATCACAACAGAAAGACTCTGTGTCAAATATCTTTCCTGGTATGGCAATTTCTGTCAAATAAAAACATTACGGTGTGTCCTCATCCACCTTATTCACCAGATCTGGCACCTTGCGACTTCTGGCTCTTCCCCAAAGTCAAAATGACCATGAAAGGTAAATGTTTTGAATCGATTCGGGACATCAAGGCAGCCACAACAGCACAAGTAAAGACACTCATGAAAAAGGACTTCCAGAACTGCTTTAGAAAGTGGCAAGAACAATGGGATAAGTGTGTTCAAAGCGAGTGGGAGTGTTTTGAGGGGGATTAATGGCAATGTGTCTTTTACTGTAATAATTTTTTTTATTTAAACATTCACTGTATATTTTGATTATACCTCGTAGTTAATAATAGTGTAAAATCTGACAAACTTAGTCATTCTCAGCAGAAGTACTTGGCTGGGTAAAAAATAAATTTAATACTACTTGTGGCAAATAGGGATTATGTTTTGAAGTGGTTTGATATAGGTAATATAATAATAACAAACACAAATATTCTTAGTATACACATAAATTGTTTAATTGTAAACTGATGAAATTTACTATATGATTTTGAAAATTTACCACATTTGAAATGTATAATATTGTCTTTGTGTATAAAATGTCTCCCCTAAAGAGTTGATGTCACTTTAATCATTTGTAAAGGTGAATAAAAGTAGAGTGCATTTAATGATTATTCAAAAATTTATATTAATAATAAAAATTTATATTTGTAGTAAATAATATAGTTTTATCAAAAGGAAATCATTTGTGAGTTCTTCCTTTTTTAAAACAACTATACACATTTTTGCTCAATCCATTAAAACCAAATTATTTCCTTTAAACACTTACCTAGAAATTTCACCTTCTAAACAAGGTCGAAGAATTTCAGTGCTAGAAGAATCTTTAGAGTATACCAGTGTTGGAGTATCCCAAATTTTGGTTGGCATCAGAAGTCACTGTGGTTTTTGTTGAAATGCAGACGGACAATCCCTTCCCCACCCACCTGACTCAGTCGGGTTGGGGTGGGGTCTGGAAATAACCAGTATGCCCCCCCACCCCAAGATGACTCTCATGTAGGGGTCTATAGATCATTAGGAAGAACAACACTGTGGTAACCCACCCACCCCCTCTCTAAAGCAGGAATCATGCTATCACATCAACATCCTATTGAGGTCTTTTCTGCCTCAAACCATTCCCTCCCCAACTCTTGCAGGTAATTCTCTGCCTCTTGGGGCAGCCCGTTACACATCTAATGGAAGATTCTAATGGAAACCTTTACATTTAAAACATAAATCATCCCACATGGGCTTACATGAATATACCGATGCAAAGACACATGAAAATTTTAATTCATGAACAACTGACCTGCTTCTTCTGGTATTTGTTTATCAGATTCAAAAATAAGGCATAACATCTGGAATAGCTGGCCAAGGCAACACAGCAGTCATGGTAAGAAGTAAGTTTGCTGCAGAAATGCCAAAGGAGAAAATAAAAATAAACTTTTTTTTAAAAAATGAAATTTAAGTACACATAGTGTTACTTTAAATGCAGACCTTTAAAACATTGCCCAATGCATAAAAAGGAATCTAAAAATACTCCACACACCAGTCCAGAGAAGGTTCATGGAGGCTTGCTGTCTGCTCTAGGCTCTGGGGTCATGGAGCAGGGAAATAAAAAAAAGTTCTTTGAAAAATAGAAATCTGAAGCCTCTGACACATATATGGTGTAAATTTACAGAACGCATGTGGTTCAGAAAATGGAAGCCAAGACATTTACACAAAATCTGGTTGAATACCAACCAGTAAATCCTCTAGGACCCCATCAGTAGCAAATTAAATATACTAGGCTGGTAGTGATATATGAATATCAGGAAAAATAGATTTTAAGGCGAAAAGCCTTGAAAATAGCTTCAAAATTTCTTTAAAAAGGAAGCATGCACACAAACAAATAAAACCCACAAGGCAATATTAACAAACTTACATCAAATTGGTAGATGTTCATAAATCTCTCATTAATTGATAGATTAATAGGTAAAACATGATTAATATTTTAAAAAGTTGACCATGTAACAGGCCATTAACAAATCTCAGTAAATTTTCAAAGAATATCTCACAGATCACATTCTCTGGTCAACGTATAATTAAATTAGAAATCAACTTTTAAACTAATTAACAAACATACTTTTGGAAATTTAAAAACATAACTTGTGGGTCAAAGAAACATAAAAAAAATACTTAAATATACTACAAATACTAAAAAACACTACAAATCAAAATTTGTGGGGTGTAGCTAAAGCAGTATTTAGAAGACAGTTATAGCCTTAAGAAGACTGAAAAGAAAGTAATTGAGTTTCTAACTAAAACAGTTAGAAGAAAAATATAATATGCCCAAGGATAGTAGATGAAAGGGATTAATAAGGGTAAGAACGGAGGGAACAAAATAGATCCATACAAAATTGATCCATACAATAGTGTGGATCAATGAATCAGTTGGTTCTTTGCAAAACTGGTAAAAAAAAAAATTGGCAAACCTTTGGCAAGACTGATCAAGAAAAAAAGAGAAACATAAATAATCAAAATTAGGAATGAAAATCAGTATCAACAATGAAGAGGCAATGTCACGGTGGTTAAATGTAAGAACTTGAGAGCCAGACTGGCTGGTTTGAGTTGCAGCTCTATGACTTAGTAGCTTTGTGACCTGGGAAAACTATTGAACCTCTCTGCCTCAATTTCCTCATATGTAAAATGAAGATAATAATAGTGCTTACTTTTCAAAGTTGTTATAAGGAGTAAATAAATTAGTATTTGGAAAATACTTAGACTATTGCCTGGCACACAGTAGGCACTACATTAGTATTTGTTAAATAAGAAAATAAGTAAAAGGGGACACAATTGGAGATACAACAGAGATTAAAAGGATAATAAGAGAATATTTGGAACCACTTTATATTGTTTGAAAACTTAGATAAAATGGGCAAATTCATAAAAAAATATAACTTTTGAAACTGACACAAATGGAAACAGGAAATGTGATTAGATATTTAACCATTAAAGAAAGTGAATCAGTAGTCAACAATATTCACACACACACACACACACACACACACACACACACACTCAGGATAAATAGCTTTTCAAGCAAATTCCACAAATTTTTCAAGAAAAACATGTTTCATTTTCACAAGTTCTAGAAAAAAGTCGGAATACTTTCCAAACTCATTTTATGAGGCGGGTATAAACTTGACACTAAAACCAGACAAGGCCAATTTGACAAAGGAAAAGTACAGATCAATCTCATTCATAACCATAGATAAAAAAATCTTAAAATATTAGTTAACCAAACCTAGCAAAATGTAGTGGTTTAACGTGAGAAAATCTATTCATGTAATCCACTACATTAATAAATTAAAAAATAAAATCCATATAATCAAAATAGATTCAGGACAAGCATTTGAGAACATTTAACATCCATCAACACAGAAAATTCTTCCTTAATCTTCTAAAGGTATCTAAAAAAAACCCTACAACAAATATTATTTTCAACTGATAAACCACAAAAATATTTCCTTTAAAGCTGGGATAAAGGAAGCAGGCCCAGCACCCTCACAACTTTGTATTGGACATCCTAAGCAATGCGGTAAGAAAGAGGTGGAGACAAAGATGAACAGTTGTAATAATTAGGAAAAAATTCTTCTTATTTTCAGACAACTCACATAGAAATTCCAAGAGAATCTGCAGATAAACGCTTAGATCTAATATTAATCAAAGTCCCTGAATACAAGATTAATAAGCAAACATCAATACTATTCATACACTCCAGCAACAACCTATAAGAAAATGATTTTTTTTTAAAAAACTACATTCATAATTACAGTAAAAGCCATGAAGAAATAAACATAACAAAAGACATGCAAAATTTTTTGGAGAAAATTATAAAATGTTATTGAAAGATATAAAAAAAGATATCATACATGCTTATGGATGAAAGACTCAATATCATAAAGATGTCAGTTACTCTACATACTCAGCACAGGCCCATGAAAATCCCCAAAGATCCTATCATAGACCTTAACTGATTCTCCAATTTGTAAGGAAGAGAAAAGAAGAATTTGGATCTTTTTTTTTCTTCTAAATTTTTCAATTACAACTGACATTCAATATTATTTTATGTTAGTTTCACATGTACAGCATAGCAGTTAGACATTTATGTAATTTACAAAGTGATCCCCCTGATAAGTCTAGTACCCACCTGGCACCATATATACTTATTACAATATTATTGTTTATATTCCCTATGCTGTATTTTATATCCCTGTGACTATAACTACCAATTTGCAATTCTTAATCCCTTTGCATTTTTCACCCAGCCCCCCCAACCTTCCTTCCATCTGGCAAACCATCAGTTTGTTCTCTCTATCTATGAGTCTGTTTCCGTTTTGTTTGTTCATTTATTTTGTTTTTCAGATTCCACATACAAGTGAAACCATATAGTATTTGTCTTTCTCTGTCTCACTTATTTCACTTAACATAAGACCCTCTACATACATCCATGTTGTCACAAATGGTAAGATTTCATTCGTTTTTATGGCTGAGTATAATATTCCATTGTGTATATGTACCACATATTCTTTATCTAATCATCTATCAATGGAAACTTAAATTGCTCCCATATCTTGGCTATTGTAAATAGCACTGCAGTGAAAAAGGGGTGCATATATCTTTTTAAATTAGTATTTTGGATTTCTTTGGATAAATACCCAGAAGTCGAATTGCTGGGTGACAAGGTAATTCTATTTTTACTTTTTTTGAGGAACCTCCACTGTGGCTGCACCAATGTGCAATCCCACCAACAATACACGAGGGTTGCTTTTTCTCCACATCCTCGCCAACACTTGTTTGTTGATTTATTGATGACCATCATTCTGACAGGTGTGAGGTGATATCTTATTGTGGTTTTAATTTGCATTTCTCTGATGATTAGTGACATTCAGCATCTTTTCATATGTCTATTGTCCATCTGTATGTCTTCTTTGGAGAAATGTCATTCAGGTTCTCTGCCCATTTGTTAATTGGTTTGGTTTTTTTGGTGTTGAGTGTATGAGTTCTTCATAAATTTTGGATATTCATCCCTTATCAGATGTATCATTAGCATATATCAGATACCGTCTCCCATTCAGTTGGATGTCTTTTCGTTTTGTTGATGGTTTCCTTTGCTGTGCAAAATCTTTTTAGTTGGATATAGTTCCATTTGCTTATTTTTTATTTTGTTTCCCTTGCCCACAGAGAATATCAGAAAAAGAATTACTAAAAATGATGTCAAAGAGTTTACTGCCTATGTTTTCTTCTAGGAGTTTTATGATTTCAGGCCTTACATTTAAGCCTTTAATCAATTTTGAGTTTATTCTTGTATACTTGTATGGTGTGAAAAGGTTGTCTAGTTTCATTTCTTTGCACGTATCTGTCTAGTTTTCCCAATACTGAACAGACTCTCTTTACCCCATTGTATATTCTTGCTTCCTTTGTCATAGATAAATTGACCCTACAGGTGTGGGCTTATTTCTGGGCTCTCTATTCTGTTCCATTGATCTGTGTTTCTGTTTTTATGCCAGTAACATGCTGTTCTGATTACTACAGCTTTGTAGTATAGTTTGCTAGCTGGTAGCGTGATACCTCCAACTTCATTCTTCTTTCTCAAGATTGCTTTGGCTATTCGGAGTCTTTTGTGGTTCCATATAAATTTTAGGATTATTTGTTTTAGTTCTGTGAAAAATGTTGGTATTTTGATAGGGATTGCATTGCATCTGTAGAGTACTCTGGGTAGTTTGGACATTTTAATGATGTTAATTCTTCCTACCCATGAGCACAGTATATGCTTCCATTTACTTGTATCTTCTTCAGTTTCTTTCTTCAATGTCTTATAATTTTCTGAGTACAGGTCTTTTACTTCCTTGTTTAAATTTATTCCTAGGTATTTTCTGATGCAATTGTTAATGGGATTGTTTTCTTAATTTCTCTTTCTGATAGTTCATTATTTTTGTATAAAAATGCAACTTATTTCTGAATATTAGTTTTGTATCCTACTACTTTACTGAATTAATTTATCAGTTCTAATAGTTTTTTGGTGTAATCTTAGGGTTCTCTCTATATAGTATCATGTCATCTGCAAATAATGACAGGTTTACTTCTTCCTTTCCAATTTTGATGCCTTTTATTTCTTTTTCTTGTCTGATTGCTGTGGCTAGGACTTCCAATACTATGTTGAACAAAAGTGGTGAAAGTGGGCATCCTTGTCCTGGTCCTGATTTTCAGAAAAATGCTTTTAGCTTTTCACCATTGAATATGATTTAGCTGTGGAAGAATTTGGATCTTAAAGGAGAAAAGAAGTAATGGATTCATCTTATTTTATAGCGAGACAAATTAAATCTATAATAGTAAAAACAGTGTGGTACTGGTCTGAAGATAGACCAAAGGAATACCCAGAAACAGACCTACAAGTGTATGGAAACTTCTGTTTGATTGAGCAGGCATTTAAAATCAGTGAAAAATAGATGATGTGGTCACTAAAAGGTGCTGGGACAAATGACTATCCCCACGGGGGGGGAAAAATTAAATTGGATCCCTACATACCAACATACACAAAAATAAACTCTGTGTGATTTTATAGTACTTCAAAATAGGAGTCATTAAGTACCCAGAACAAAGCTTAGGAAAGTGTGGTTTGGAGTCACATTCTCAAACTGGGGTCAATTACCAATTCAGTCTTCAGGAAATTTTCTATTTCTTTAAATAATTACTTATTATAGTTCAAGAAAGGCCCAGGTCTCTTGAGAAGGATCAGTACATAAAAACACTTGCAAAGAGCAATGAGGGAGGAAATACAAATGCATAATTTAAAGGCTGTTGTGAAATTTAATGGAATCTTGCTTTGAGGCAACCTTAATTCAGATGACCGTCACTTCTGCAGTAAAGTAAGCTCATAAACATGACGAGTCAACGTATGAGCCAGAGTCCAAATAACTGAAATAAAATAACCTTCTATTACAAATGATCAGATCAGACGTTTTAAGCAATGGTCCCCTCTTTGAGTTAAAATCCTTAAGTATTGTTTCCAAGTGGATCAGAAAGTCTTCCACGTTTTGTTAGATAGTTCTTTACCTCTAATAAGCGAACAGAAATTTTTGTTTGTTTTGTAAAAATACTAGGATAACTCACAACTCACCAAAGAACTAAACTGACTTACACTCGATGAGTTCAGAATCACATTATAAATACATAGGAAATGGAGTCATTAGTTTAAAGCATTCATTTTAAACTTGGGCTACTAGATTTCCCTTTGCTGCCAGGGGAAGAAGGAAAAATCGGCTTCCGTGCCTGCCACACACGCCAATATTAAACATCACCTGAACTGAAATGTAAGCGTTGGCATCTCTGTAAGGGCTGCCTTGTTTCCTCATCCACCTACCTGAACATTCTGGCAATGTTGGTGCAGACATCAGCGTCACCCAAGTACTGTCCCATCACTGTGCAGAGCTGGGGGAGGGCACTGACGCTCAGCAACTTTCTTCTTGCTAGTGGTGAATCAACCAAGTTTCTCAACGTAGCAGTAACCTGGGAAAAAAAGCAAAAACATGTTTGTTTCGTTTTTTTTTAACTGGAAAATTAGCCAAAGTAATCAGCACAGCACAACTGATCCCATAAATGTCATTACATTGGTTGCTAAACCACGCCTCTGTTGTGTATCTCCCACCAGAGAACATGGGCCGTGGCACAAGTAGCATGAAAGGCAAATCAAGAATTGAATACAAAGAAAATCTACTTTGGTAACGAATGGAATATTCATGTTTGTAGCAATTAGTACACCAAACCCCCAGGGTTCTAGAAATCATCATCTGGGTTTGTCGTAAGATCTTCAATTGACCCAGAGACATGCCACATCAGTTCCACAGATTTGAAACTTCTCACTCCATATTCTTATATGTAGCATCAAATAATGCTGTGGCCAAAGAATATTTAAGACCGTTAGTTTCATTCTCTTCTAAGAGGCAAGTATTGGTTTCTTGCAAATTAGTCTTATTTTGTAAAAACTGTTGGGGAAAGCTATTTATATCAGGCTTTGTCTGAAAGTGGAGAAGAGACCGAATTAATAAATCCATAAAATGAATGTTGCTGTTATCTAATAATTTTAATAAGCAGTGTGACCATTCCTCATGGGATGGTACAGGCAGGTGACTGGTTAAAACAGTCAGCTCAGGAGTTGGACGGCCTGGTCAGGCTGCAGCTCCGCCCCTCACTAGGTTGGGTTAGTTAGTTAACCTCCCAGAGCACATTTTTCTCATCGGTAAAGTGGGGATGGTGACAAGTGCCCTGGAGTTGTAAGGATCCAATGACATAAGATGGTGAATGGCATTGCCAGTGCCAATTACCTAACAACAGCTCAGAAATCCTGGGTCCTTTCTTCACCTTTGTTGTGGTACATCACATCCAAAGTGTAGAAGAGAGATCACTGGACTTATAGTCAAATGATGGAGATTCAAGTCCTAAATCTCTTCCTAGTTATATGATGGAGGCACTCACTCTTTCTTCAACTTCCCTATTTCCTCAACTGTGAAAAGGGGGGTTACAATTCCTGCTTACCTCTCAAGGTGTGTGTGTATCAAGCAGAAAACATGTAACAATGCTTCTGTACATTGTGAAGCATTATATCTATATAAAGCATCACTACAGTCATAGTCAATAAACTTTAAATAATTATTAAGATGACATGTACCTTTGATTAGTTTTCCTTTGTAATGACAGCAACAAAAAGATTTTGTTAGAATATAACTGACAACCTTGAAAGCAAAGAAAATATACATAATGCTTCAAATAAATGTGTACAAGTCTTTTGCAGTCAATTCAACTATATAGCAAGTCAGTAAATGCTTCCCTGAAAGCTTCAGTATCCAAAACACTGGAGGGGAAACAAACTACGAGAGCACTTCACTTACCTACGGGTCTACAATGTTGTCTCCTAAGTTAAGGAATGAGTCTTCTGTGAAGGCTAATAAACTATGGTACGCAACACAGGCCATTACCACCATACAATGGAACATTCTCATCATCTGACCCTGGCTCCACCTGTTCCCCTCCGTCAGCGACAGCCCAGGCACTCCAGCAAGCACTGCTGGTCTATGTCAATCCGTGAAATGACTCACAAGCTTTCCTACTCCAACACCAAGGAGCTCAGGTGAATGCTGACCTGAACCCAGGCAGGTGGAGACAGTGGGAGGCTGTGGAACACCCATTCTAACCACTGCACACAGGAACAATTCCTGTCCCTGGCCCCCGAGGTGTCACCGATTGCCAGCTTCATCTACAGTCCTCTTGCTCCCCACATCTAACCTCTGGCAGGGCACACTGTCAGCAAGGGACAGTTGTTTCCTTAGAAGCTTTTATTTTCCTGTTTCCATTTTTTTCTCCCTTTCAATTCTTTTCCTCACCACATAAGAAAAGGTTAAGACAGCTCATTTTGCCCCCAAAGTGCAATTTTTACAAATGGCCCGACTCAAGAGCAGAAGCACACATTTATTATGTGACACATCATCAGATTTTAAATCCCTGTGTGCATTTATTGCGATATCACATTGTGTGGAGTGCACATCGTTGAGACAGATATGATACCTTGAATATTTCCACATTTGTCAGTTGTGACGCTGACAGAATATGTGAAACATACCGCACACTTGATAAGTACACAGTAATACCTCAATGCATGACACCACCATTAACCCAGTTGCTCGGAGACATCCCAGAATCCTGCCTTTCTGCCTTTTTGTCACCTTAAGCTCTGCTGGCTTTTTGTCCGTTGCTCTTAGGATAAGATTCCATTTCTTGACTGTGATCTACAAGGTCCTGTAGGATCTAACTCTTATCAACTCCTCAAACTTCCTCACATACTATATGCAAACTATTTATTAGGTTATATAATGTCTTATTGTCTGTCTACTCCTCTATACTAGCAGCTTCCGTGAGGACATATGTCGTGTCTGTCTTTTCACCATTGTGCTCCCACACCCAAATCCAGTCCCTGGCACACAGTGGGTCCTCAATCAATATTCGTGGATGCAATGAATGGATAGATGAATACCTACAAAGGAAAGACTGGGTGTAAATAAAAAGATTAGGGTATCAGAAAACCATCAATTAATATTTCTGAGGCAATGGATTTTAAGATGATTTTAAAGAAGAGGAATAAAAAATAATGGATGAAAGAAAAACAGACTTCCTGGAGGGACACTGGTCCTCTGTGGATTCTATATCTATCTCATTCATGACAGCAGCTTCTTTCTTGGCTCCTAACTCTCCCGACCCCCTTTCCTTTTCACACCTGACTGGTCACCCCACCTACTTCTTCTTTCCATCACCCGGTTGCTGGTTCAGTTTAAGCCTGCCTCATCTCTTTCCCAAACTCTACCGTCCACTGATGGGGCTTCTTCCCCAGTTTCTCCATCTGGCTCATCTCCCCACCGTGGCTCCCTGCTGCCAGAAGGAGCAACTCAAGATCCAATCTTCCCTGTCCAAAGACCTTCTCTGACTTCCGGTGGCCTAGAGGGCAAAATCCACATCTTAAAGGCTCTTCTCTCTCTAAAGTACACTTCACCCCTCCACCCCCACCTCCGCCTCCTGCTTCTCCGCAGCGCACCTACCACCTTTCGGACTCTGCACCACATACAGTGTCCTCATCCTGAGACAACTCCAAGCCTTTGAATAGACCATCGCATCTGCCCAGAATGTCTTCCGCCATCACACTCCTGCACCCCTTTTCCAACCTGGCCACCTCCTACTCATGTTTTGGACCAAGCTCAGGTTCACTTCTCCTCAGTGAAGACATTTCAGCAGCTCATCATTTCATCTCCCAGGTTAACAAACCATGCTGTTCATGCCTGTACCGCACCCATCACAGAATCATAACTACTTGTTTCATGCACCTTCTCTCCCACGGTGAGCTCCTCTAGGGTACAAACCGTTTCTTGTTCCTCTTTCTACTCAGAGGACAATAAATATGCCCATAAAAAACTGGCTGGATGAAACACAGAAGGAGAAGGGGGAATGAGGAGGGGAGGAGGGGAAAGGCAGAAAAGAGAGGAAGGGGGATGAAGGGACAAAGGAGACGGAAAGGCAGGCTTTTCCCCTATAAGAAGCCTCTGGCAAGAAAGTGCCTGGATTAGCAAAGCCTGATGGCAAACCAGAGTTTAAACCCCCAACGAAGAAGGATCAGGAGGAGGTCACCAGCAGATGCAGCAATGAAGGCCCCCCATTTGGAGATGCTGGCTGTGAACCACCAATCTCACTGCGGGGGTGGGATAGAGCCGAATGCTGAGCACAGACAAGTACCTTTTTCTGGGGAAAAACATGTTAAAAAAAATTGATGCGAGGACAGTCTGGCTAAATGCTGTGGTAACAGTAAAGGCGAATTCCAAGTCAGCCCACTTAACTCTCAACCTTGTTCCAACTTTGAACGGAGATATATTTGTGGAAATCATTAATGAGTCCTGTGCTCTGTAGCAATCTTTGTTCTCCAGCCCCTAGGAAAGCCCACCCACTGGGCCTGCCCCCAAAGCAGGAGTTGACCAAAGTCCAAGTTTTATGCTTGGAGAAATGTATCCGTGTCTTTCTTAACTCTCTACTCTAATTTACAGTGTTCCTAACTCTACTTAGCTATACACTTTTCTATATGATTGTATATACTCTTTTAAGCCATCTCAAATACTTTATGACAAAAAAAAAAAAAAAAAAAGGAAGTAAAAGTTAGATGCAGACATAGTTGCCTGGTTAGTTTCTCAAGAACTTACTGGAACAATTCCCAACCTCTTAACTGCCATCTCACCAAGAAATAGCAAACTGAAAAACATGAATTTCAATTCTTATTCTTCCCATCTCCTAATGTACAACCCCTTGGGACAGATATACTGAGTCAGAAGGCAACTAGTGGGAAGAAGAAAAAGGAGAAGAATGTGGAATTAATAATCCACAAAGGGGATTAATCAAATTTTAAGTGTCCTTCTTTAGTAGCAGCTATGAGATGATGCCTGGGACAAAAGGGGACCTACATTTTTGGTATATATCAAGGAAGAAATGTTCCAGTGTGATTTTGGTTACTAATCTACTGCTGAAAACTGACTGAGCTACCCCCTACAACTTTATGGTGCTCGTTTTTTCTGAGGCAGCTATTTTTCTCTGTATTTCCCCAGATTCCTTGATCATGAGAGATACTGTCCCCCCTCTCCCCACCCCCGTCAGAATGTCCAGGTAAAATACCTGGTGAGTTTGGCAAAGCTGTTCTGTCTCACACTGAATTAGTTGGGCCTCAAAGTTCTTACCGTGCAGTCAACACCGAGAGATCCATTTTAAAGGGGAAAATTGTATTAAGAAGTGATTAGGTCCTTTATAAAGGTTCAAGCAGCATTTTAGTGCAGCAAAATTAGAAGTCAAAAGATTTAGCATCTATTTTGTCAAATCAGTTATAGGTACTTAATTATCAATTTCAAATTACGTTTCGACTATCAATTGAAAACCCTTAGTAAACACTACACATCTTTGTCTTAAAATACGAGGCCCTCCTGATTTAGATCACCGGACTTATGAATGACAACCTGGGACCAGCAGCTGTGAGGCCATTCCCAGCACTGGGGTGGGCGCAAGTGGGGAGGGCTGACTGGTCCCCAGTGGATGAGCCTCTCTCTTCCCTTCTACTGCGTCTCCATCAGTGTCCTCAGTCCCCAGGGAACTCACCAGATTCTGCCTTGGAGAGATTTCAGCCATCAGAGCGGCCCCAGATCAGAGGAGCTTGTAGCTCACTGCCCACCTCAGAGCTCCTGTGCAGGAGCATCAGGCGTTCAACAGGATTCTGGGCCAGGCTGGGTGCTTCACCATCAAGCATGACATTGTTCCTTGGAGAAACATTTTCCCAATTTCAAAAACCATTTTTCAAAGAAACCTTTGGAACATAAGGTCATTGGAAACTGAACCGTTAATAGTTTGGAAACTTATTATGTTTCTTCTACCAAAATTAGCATCAAGATTCAGTTTTGTTTATTTTTATACATTGAAAACTACCGTGAAAAGGATTTGAGCAGCGACTTTATGGCTTGTAAAGCTACCTCATGAGCTTGATCTCATTTGCTCCCTAAATCAACTCCAGGAGGCAGATGGGAAAAGTATTATGAGCCCCACTTTTCAGATGAGGAAACTGAAACCCAGAAAATTCACTGGCAACAGGTGGGTGGGTGTCCTGGGCTCTGACTCCTTGTCTGTTGTTTCCACCACTCCACTTGGTTGTCTCTGAAAGCATTTTATTCCTCAATCATCTGGAATATCTATAACCAAAATCCCTCAAGCTTTATCTCAACTTAACTGCCAACTGCAAAATGGTTCACTTCCCGCTGATGATGTGAAAGAAAACAGCCGCCAGAGACCGCAAACAATGTCAAATGATTTAAAACCAAAGCCACACCATTTTCCAAACTCAGCAAAACCATCTCCCTCTATTAATAAAAGCACATTCATTTTTTTTGGATTTGTGCCCAATTGAGACCACATATATGCCAAAACCAGAGTCTATGTGGTAACCCGAGAAGTTTCATATTGCTTCATATATGGTTAGTACAGTTCTGGCTGAGACAAAAGAGAGCAGTGATAAGATGCCACTATATACATGAAACCACTGGTACCAAAAATTCCTAAGCATTTTATTGGTGTTAAGAAACATGCACATGAAAGTAATATTAATTCATAATCCTCGGTAACACTTGGTGCCTGGCTTTGGAGCCTGTTTGGCACATTCCTTCTTTGGGTGTCCTGCTTCTGTCCTCCTCAAACCTTCAACGCCCTACTTTGAGACTCTATTTAACATCTGCCTATGTTTATTATTGTTTCTCCATTTACTGTCTCTTTATCAGTTACCTTGGTAAAATAAGTAGGTAACTGATTCGTCTAGTTGTGGCTATTATACATATCAGTATAGTTGAAATTTTGCAAGTCATATAACTATATAGATTGCCAATGTAGTAAAATAAGAAAACCAGTCTGAAAAGGTAATGCAACTACCAAGAAATAACACCAGTTTTCACAATTACCTGTTATAGTGACATTTCTTTATTATCACTAATACATCTACAACGGAGAGATGAAGCTGAGCAGATATGACAGCAACTGAAAAGCAAATGGCTCCCCCCAGAAACAGTAGGTGTAGGAATACGGATTTCCCACTCTTGATGTTCCTTCCTTGTGAGGAGACATCCTTTAGCCACTCTCCACCCCTCACTGCCTGTTAGTGAGCACACGGTGTTCTCCTCTGCTCCTCCAGGGGCAGGTGCAGCCTGTGACTGAGTGGGCAAGTCTAACTCGGGGATTCAGAATTAGAAAGCATGCCTGCCTCAACTATTAGGTTGGTGCAAAAGTAACTGCAGTTTTTTTAACCTGTTAAACCGCAATTACTTTTGCACCAACCTAATATAAACTACAGCCTTTAACCATGATGATAACCTTCCCCCCATCCCCATCTGCCTTAGTTTTTCTCATTTCCAAGTTCAAAACCCCAGGCATTACACATTTGAGGGGGGGGGCCTCTGAGTCTCCCCACATCTCCAGATATGCTGTCTCCGGAGAATGTGAGGTGAACATGAGTTGCCTGTGTGCAGCTCCAAGAAAGGGAAGAGTAGGCCCTTCCCTTTGGGTGGTTAGTTATACTACCGGGGATTCCTTTCTAGGAAGGAAACTTCGTAAGTAGAAAATCACTGTCACCTTCCCAAAAAATACATTGTTAAAAAATCAGGAAGCTGAATAACCAATACCAAACATTATGAGAAAAAAGTTTCATCAAATCTCAAAAACAATATGTTAATAAGCAAAATCAGCCAGACAGCACTGTAGTTAACTGTATTGTACCCTACCAATTTCCTGGTTTTAATAATGATTTAATAATCATTACATAATATGTCGCCACTGGGAGAAGCTGGGTGATGGGTACACTGGACCTCGCTGTACTATTTTTGCAACATCTTGTGAATCTATACTTAGTTCAAAATAAAACTTTTTAAAAAGGCAGACACAAAAAAGTACACCCTGTACATTCCATTTATATTAAATTCTAGAACAGGCAGAGCTTATCTGTGGTGAAAGAGATCAGAAAAATGGTTCCCTTTGGTGGTTGGAGAGTGGGAATGAACTGGGAAAAGGGAGGAAATTTCTGAGGTGACAGAAATATTCTAGATCTTAATAGAGGTGTGGGTTACATGGCTGTATGCGTTTGTCAAAACTCATCAAACACATAAGATCTGACCATTTCACTGTATTGTAATAAATTATAAACCTCAATTAAAGCAATTAGAAAACAAACGACGGAATCTGCTGCTTCCTATTCAAGCAAAATATTCAAAAGAGATGCTTTAAAAATTTTTTTCCCTGTTTAATCATCAAATCTCCAATAAAATAACCTGTAAGAATTTAATATAAGCATGAGAATATTTGTTCCCATTTTATAAGTACGTAGTTTATTTCTTCCAATAACCAGAGCAAGTTTCCATCAGGTGGAAGTGACTGCCATGGCTCTGATTTCATGATCTGAACAGGCAGGGTTCCCACAGGCAGGGGTAAGCCAGACAAAGAGAGTTAACGTGCTTTTCAGCTTAAGTATGCATACTCATAATAACTAGTTACCTAAAAAAATATAAATTTATTAATCTTTACATTTTAAAACTATTAAATATAACTAAAGCAAGATTTAAGGGACCCCAACCATTTTGGTTCAATCCTTAATTACTAATGTTACTGCTTTCGTCATTTAGTAATCCTAAATTACTGCTTAATTGAGTCCCCAGATTTCAAAGGCCTCTCTTAAGTCTCCCACATCCTTGAAGTAGAGAATCACTGGCTCTGCGATCTTGGGGTTCATTATGTACCTAGAATCCTGAATTGTCAATGTCATATCCCCCTTCCAATTTTAATTTCTCTTCAGCAGTCTTCTCCACATAGTAGCTTGTCAAGGTCAGAAAACCAAAACCGATCCAAGATCTGAAGTCCATCTCTAACTCTCATCTCAATTTCTTGTGATTAAATTTTTTTTCTCGTCAGAAGTAACTGCTCTTTTAAACTTAAAGTTTTGGTAATTCTGATCTTATTTTACTTAATAAATTTCTTCTGAGTGCCAACAATTTAAAAATACAGAGATAAAGAAATCATGTAAGAGTTAAAGGGAGTGTGAACCCCTTGCAACATGAGTTAAAGGGAGTGTGAACCCCTTGCGACATGACCCCATCCCACCTGCATACTCAACTGTTCCATGCAAAGCAGAATTCCTCTCCCTGTGTGCTCCCCACAGCATGTACCAAAGCTGACCAATCCTGGCTTTTCAAATGTCTACTCTCTTGTACAGTATCCTTTCTTCATTTTCTGCTCACTTCTTTCTTCCCTTCCCATTCCACAGATTTGGCCATTTTACAGACTGTGTCCCTAGCCCTCCTCTGTTTTCTTCCTAAACGCTCCCCTGGAGTTACCGCATTGTCTTTTTTGACTTCAACTATCACCTCCATGCTGAGGACCCTAAATCTGTGCGGGGTTTTGTTTGTTTGTTTGCTTGCTTTGGCTTTACTTTCTCTGCTCAGCATTAGTTCACATCTCAGTTGCCTACGAGACAGTCCTACTTGGCTATTCCACTGGCACATTACAGCTTTACATTAAGACTTTGCATAATTTCCTTCTCTCCTCTCACAAATCAATTCCTTGTATAACTCTCTAATTTCTAATAATAATATCACTTTTTAAAACATCCAGGCTCGAAATGTCTGAGTCATCTCTCTTTGTTTAATTCACTTTTTTTGTCCCCAAACTCACACCAGTGTGAAGGAATGGAACAGAGATTGACAAGGGGTAGGAGGACCTACCTTACTGAGAAATTTCCACTTAGAAAAAGGAAAAATAGGACATTGGAGATGTACGGAGCCAGGAGGGGGAAAGATTAAGATGAGAAGGACCCTCTGGTGAGAAGCCTGGAGGCGTAGAGGCCAGAAAAGTGAAACAGGTACAAGAGGAGGGACGGCAAACCATATTATCTGGGGTGCTGCAGGAGACTTTTAACTTCAAAAATGTTGTCTCTGAAGCAGGGAAAGAATGCATTTCTCTAAGGATTGAACTCAAAACCAAGTGGGTCAGGCTGCAAAGAGAAAAAGGTTGGAAATACAAAGGAATAAAAAATAGGAATGTTCAAGTGAATCTGGGTTTTAATAGTTACATTATATACCTATAAATTACCCAACTGTAAAACTGAAAACCTTGAGATTTTTTCTTCAATTACAGTACAGCAGCTTTCTACATGATGTTGTCAAGACACAACAGGACAAATGAGGCACCAGAGGAATTTGACCTCGGTTGTGATTATGATGTATATACAGAAGACTCTTCTCTACTCCCCCAGGAAGGAGGCAGGGTAGAGACCATACAGACTTTCTAATGGAGGGGCCTCCAGCAAATTTCCTCAGTTCCTGTGTTATGCCTTCTCATTGCTGGCCTTTGCAAGTCAGAGATGAACCCTCCCACCTCATGATAACCCATTCTAGATCCACAGAAACAAATCCCTGTTTCCCTCTATGTCACCTCCTTGGGTCATGGCATTTAGGGAGTCTTGCCTTTTACCTGGCCTGTATTTCTCTTTTTCCAAGTTTCAGGGAGCTCTCCCCAAATTCTAGTATTCTGGAATTTAGTGAACATGCACAGTTTAACCTTCTTTACCCTTACGATTTTACACACATACTCACGTTTCCAGTTTGGCCAGACTGGGAGTATTAATAATTCTACTGGATACACAGTGGTGGCCTCTCAGTTCCTCTGAGCATCAACAATAATCCTCTCAACCTGCTCAAAATGCTATTAGGGATCTGACAGGCAGAATTGAATGCAGTGTTGAACATGTGGAAGGAGAATGGTTTTGTACAAAAATAAGACACCTGAGTACTGTTATCAGGACGAGAGTCACCAAAAAGTAGGCCCCCAAGGACAGCTATCTCGTTCTTCATTCTCTTACTCAGCCTGGTAGAGAGCTGCCACTCTACACGTATGTAATCAGTGTCTCCTGATGGCAGCCATGCAGTGATAAACACATATGTATGTGTATACATACATATAAGAAACAACACAAAAGAAAACCTTCAAAATCACAACACTTCAGTATTTTTTCCTCTAAGCAACATTTGCCCATATGCTGTGGAGGAGCATTTCTTCCACACATATTACTTGATCTCTTTTAGTTCCATTATAATCAGTCTAATATCTAATAACTGCAGCAATGCCTCTTAATTGGGGCTACTATGTGTGAGATCTTAACTCTCCAATCTGTCCATACCACTGACATCCTCCTCCCACCACTTTGCAGTTTTTCAGTCTTTATCACTTTAATATCTTGTGCACATTCATCTTTCTGCCACGCTGATCTTGTCTCCTCCTTCCCACACATCGACCTCCGATTGCTCTCTGTTGCTCCAAGTCCACACTCTGCAGCCTGGTATTCGAGACCCATGACTGTAGCCTCTGAATCTCACCTGTATGCCTCCCCCACAGAACCCGAGACAGATCCACACCTTCAGATCGCCAAGTGCACATTGTCCCTTTCTGCCAGTTTCCCAAGTCTTACATAACCCTCAGGGGCCAGCTTCAGATGTTTTCCATTCATTCAATGGCCTCCAATGGGACCACTTTAGGGAACCAGTATGACTCTAGCATTGTGCCAGGTCTAGAATGTACAAAGTTTTATAACAGGAGGTCCCCAAAAAATGTGCAAAAGCTACTGAGGTTATCTGGGTTAGAAGTCATAAGGACAGGAAGTCCCGGCTGTCCAATGTCGAAAGGGGCATCTGACTAGTAACTCAGTTTGTACCAGAGGATGCTGAGGCGAGGGAAAAGGGAAAGAAAAGAGAAGCACAGGGAATACAGCGCTGTACTGACGGACATACCAGAGGTCCTAGTTCTTGTTTTGATACATTTTTCATCACAATAATGCTCAATGCTCCTTTATACCAACTGATTTTATTTGTATATTATTTATATACTATATAGTTATATATTTTATTATAAAAAATAAATACATATGTAAAATAAATTTATGTATTCAAATTTTTATGAAATTCAAACTTATAAATTATATATATACATATTTACATAAATGTATTATATATTAAAATATTTAATTTTACACAATTATAAATTATAAATAAAATATATAATTTATATATAATAGGTTGGAAAGAACTTTTTAAACCCAGACTATATACAGATATAAATCGTTCTGTCTATATAGATGTAGATATATAGTCTCTATATACATATATATACACACATATAGAGAGACAGTCTGGTTTAAATATATGTAAATATATGTAAATACAAATATCTATATTTATTCAATTATATCAATATAATTTATATTTTATAATTTTATTTTATAACTTATTTAATTCTATAAATAGATATGTTTATATATGTGTTATCTGGTTAAAAGAGTTCTTACCAACCCACATGTACATAACATGTATTTACATATTTATATCGGTTGGTAAGAACTCTTAAACCAGATAAGAATTCCAGAAGCCATTGCATAAAAACTGAAAGCAGAGTGAATATCTCAACAGGAGAATGGCTGGTTATTTGAGGTATAGCCTTATCACAGAATATTATGTTGCCATTAAAAAGAATAAAATAAGTCTATAGAATTGACTCAAGGGGTTTTTACTATTGTGAAATAAGAACAAAGAAGTACATAGAATATCTTATTTTTGAAAACTGAAGAGTGTATTAAAAGGCGCCGAGCACGTGAGTGTGAACAACGTTGGCTAACATGGAGAAACAAGGAGGGAAGAACGTGATGGAAAAAAACAGTGATTAAAAACCACAAGTTCCAGGGGGATCAAATATATGGTGATGGAAGGAGAACTGACTTTGGGTGATGAACACACAATGGGATTTATAGATGATGTAATACAGAATTGTACACCTGAAAACTATGTAATTTTACTAACAATTGTCACCCCAATAAATTTAAAAAACAAAAACAAACCACAGGTTCCATGATAAAAAGCAAGATTTATATAAAATTATACATACATGTAAGCATATACAGAGAGTGCCAAAAAAATGTATACACATTTTAAGAAAGGAAAAAATTGTATTAAAATTGTAATACTCAATCTATACCAATAACATGAAGCTAGCATTCATTTGATTAAAGCCATCTTTTGAGCAAACGTCATACTACACATTGCTCCCATAATTCAACTCAACTCAAAAAGTAATACATAGATAATATCTCTTAAAATATGTATACCTTTTTTGGCACCCCCGGTATGTGCATAAAATGCATGGAAGAATGGTTACTAAAATGTTGGAGGTATGTTAACTCAGAGTGAAAATAAAAGTTGTCTTATTTTTACACTCTTCCTTATACTTTTTTTTGCATTTTAAGAAAAAAATAGTTATGTATATAACCAAAATAACTATTCATTGAAGGAAATTTTGGAGTTACTCAATAACACTGGCAGCATAAAATGGCTTGTCTTCCTAGCCAAAGGACGGCACATCCAGTAGAATTTTGAATCATTCATGACTAAAAGAGGTTTTCACAATCTTTTTCAAAATGGAGACAGATCACAAAGTCCAAAATTAATAATCATCATAAACACTCTAAGCATCTTTAAACCAGGGTCTAAATCTAATTTTGAACACATTTTCCCAAAGGCTTCAAGTACTCCGAGTGCTTAATCTATCCTCATTAACTGACAAGCACATTTCAAATCTCATGAATTATTACATCAAAGATGCTATTATCTGATATGTAAATGCTATTAACGAGTAAAAGCTCATCTAAAAAAGAATGAGAGCTGAAGCAGCTCCAATGAAAACAATTTAACTATGAAATTTAATCTGCCACAAAAGAAGTAATAAAACTCTTAACACATAACAAAATTTTTCTTCCTGCCCTTGTCATATTAAATGTTTTGTTACCTTCATTCCTGTAGTCTCAGGTTTGCATGTCACCTACACACCCCCTCAACAACTGTCAACTCAGTATCATTAACTTTCTGTTTCTTATTGTAGATACAAGATTCATGATGTTAACTACGCATCGTCACGAACAATCTCCAGGTGAGGCCTCTCTTTAAAACTAAAAGTTAAAACTCTGCCTGTTAAAATTCTGATTATAACATGCAGCTGTTTTGCAGAGAGGTGCTGCTTTTTCATTTTTCCAGGCCTGCTTTCTGTGCAGAGTAGTGGAAATGGATATCTGCAAGCTGTGTGGACAGCTGCTCCATGAAAAATCCATGGAATAGCTTTTCTAGGGGAAATGGACACACAAAGGGTGGGAGGTGGGGCAGTGATACCTACCTTTGATCCCCAAGGCCAGGCACCCCGACCTGGCGACCTGGCTACACATAACAGCCACCTGTGACCTGTGACACCCACCTGGCAGGTAACTGGTACTAGGTAACATGAAAACTAATTTTACATACCTAACCTCTTCAAGTAAAATACTTACTTGGACTAACAAGTGGCCTGAATTAGGGAAACATGTACCACATTTCTTGGTGTTCTCATTTATTTGCTTTATCAAATTCATCAATATTTCCACAGTATCTTTGCTGATCATTTCATTAAGAAATCCTGGATTCCCAGAAAGGAATTTGATAGCCCCCATACAGTATAAAAAAGCTTCGGTGTTAGTTTGCAGGTTTTCACTTCTTAGGACCTCCAATAATGATTCTGTCAAAAAGATGGATTATTACAAATGTATAACAGTTGGAAAGATATATTAAAGTGCTTGTATGTGAACATCAAATTTAATTTGTAAAATGTTACTCAGAACCTATAGTTGAATGCTTGTTAAGGGTTACTCATACGGTATGAAGAGGAAAGCTTACTTGTAGCAAATAAGACAAATCTCCATAATAGTAATGACAGCAAAAGGATGGGATTATAGCGTATGAATAAGAAAGTGTTCTTTACATGCCATTCTCTGCTTCTTACTAACATTTATCAACCTTTATTTTTGGTTACAAACATTTTGAGTTATTACAGAATAACTAATAAGTAAAGCAATGTAAGGGTTACATTTCAACAAATCTTTAAGAATATACTGGCTGCTGTATAAATGGGAAATTAATTAAGATGGGAACTTGAAAAAAATCTCAATCACCATATAAGGGGATACTTCAATTATAACATCCACCCCTTCCCAACAAAACTTAAGATCATCCATTCATATAGCATACGAGCTACTAGGCTTTAGGAGTAATCCAAGCAACGCTGATAAGGTTAATCATGTCTATCTCACATTTAATTTTATTAATATCAGTGTGATCATTTGTCAGAATCTTTCTTTGTCTTTAGACTACAATTCTCAGTGAGCTGATTCAGTGTTTGACATTTCCTTCAGTGCCGGGTTTGTCCCTGACTGCTGGCGTAAGTAACAAAGATGAGGAGGATCATTGTCCTATGTTGTAAAAAGAAGTCTCAACGTATTTTCCATGCTGCCTTGCATTAGATCAACAATACTAATTCATAAAAAAATTCTATTTAGGTAACTATTTAAGCATCTTATTACTTAAGAGTATATCAAGAATTAGGCATTATTAACTAGGTAGTTAGAATGTAATAAAATCGTTCTACCTACATATTTGAAACACATTTGAGACACTTTGATGTCAAATTTCTACAACAGTTACAGAAATCTTCCAAGTTTTAGTCATTCCTACTATATCAAAAGACAAAAAATTTCAATGATGTCAAATACTATTAAATATGTTTTTTTTCTAATACTAACTCCAAGACCAGGAAATGAATTTTTAAATAAGGAACACTTTATAAATTTACATAATGTTACTACAGGAAGGAGGAGGGGGGGAAGGAGGGGGAGAAGAAGGGGAGGGTGAGGAAGAGGAGGAGGAGGAGGAGAAGGAGGAAGAGATGGAGGAGTAGGTAGAGGAGGAGCTGGGGGAGGTGGAGACGGGGAGGAGGAGGAGGAGGAGAAGAAGAAGAGCAGACTGTCCTCCTAGGATCCAAAGGGTATATTGAATGGAATGTGGAAAACACAGAGAAAGACAGAGCAAAAATAGGAATCACATAATTTCTGCATATTACTAGAAAATAAAATATTCTCGCTATCACTAACTTCTCCAAACTTCTCATTTGCACTCAAGCACGCCGCTTGCTCAGTGGCAGCTCTGCATGATACTCACCTAGAATGCTGTCATTTTGAATCAGAGAATCATTCTTCTCACTCCTGCTAATTTTAAATATAAGTTTGCAGACATTAAGAAGATTCTTTCTACTTACTTTAAGCTGCAGAGAAAGAAAACACATATTGCAGAGAGAAATAAAGACTTTAAAAAAACCACAAACATCTAATAGTAAATACAATATAAATGATATTTAGAGTAAGCATATTTTAACAATAAGTATCTATTTTTTATTTCATAAAGTCTCAGGCTTATAGGTAAGATTACTAGTTACTTTTTAAAGAGCATATAGAGGGAGAAAGGAGGGGTGATGCTGATAAATTTACTTAAATGGAGTAATTGCTTTAAAACACAAAAGTAAAGGAAGATGGATACCAAATTTACAGATTAAACTACCTTAGAAAACAATACACAGTGGAGCTGAAAGAAAATAAAAAAAGACATATTCTCTGATTAGATGATGTCTATATTTATCGTTGAGGCTATTTCTGGAATTGGGATAATTATAAGTAATGTTCAAAGTTTAAAATTATCTTCTAAATCACACAAAAATGTTCAAGTAAGTGAAACATAGAGACGATAAGGAAGTATATGTTTTTAAAAAACAGAGTGTAGGAGGACTAACAGGATCAAATGGTCTAAATTACATGTATGTTTATCTAAAGTAGTAAAAAACAAAAAGAAAAATCCTAAATGTCCAATATTAGGGAATAACGTAATAAACTGTGGAACATCAATACTATTCATATTAAACACTCACATGAACACTATGTTTGAAAAGAAAGACATTTATAAGCTATTATAAGATGGAAATATTACATGTCCTCAATGCAAGAGTGTAAAATATGTAGGAATGAGTCATCTGTATAAATAAATACATTTGTGTGAAAAGGATGGCACATGGGTCATTATTTTATCATTAAAACATATCTTTAAAATTATCTTCAATATTGTTGTTGACTCTTCAGTTCATTTGAAAAAAGATAAAGGAATTTGTCAGACATATTGTTTAAAGATTTGTTCTGTGTTTGACTCACAAATATTAATGAGCTCCTATTGTGTGCTGTTTGCTGTAGGAGATACCGTGATGAATTCAGTCCCCTGCTCTGGGCCCTTTTCCTGTTATCTCAGAACAACCATGACTATTAGGTGTTGTCATTCTCATTTCTGCAACTGAGGAGTCTGCTCCTCAGAGAGGTTATGTTAACTCCGGGCAGCATCACCCAGGTGTGTACTAGAAATGCAGAATCCCAGGCCCCACCCAGGCCGACTGAATCAGAATCTGCTTTTCAACAAGCTCCCCAGGGGATCCGTGTGCACATTCTGTCTGAGAAGCCCTGTGGAGGAAGCCTCAGAAACTATCACAAATGGCAGAACGGAGATTCCTTCTATCCTCTGGAGGAAAAATGCAAATGGGAACTTACAAACATTTTTAATGATTAAGTGCTTAAAAAAATATTGTACAGACATCTAGAAAATAAACAAAATAGAAAAAAATTCTATATCAATGGAAAATATAGTGTCCTTAATATTTGGGAATATATTTTAATCAGTTGACAATCTTCCACTATATTGTGAGACCTTGAGGTCAAAATCATGATTTATTACTCTTTCTATGCTGTGGTAGAAAGCATGTGTTATACACTCAATAAAGCTTGTTGAATTAATAAATGAATACAACGAATCTCACCCCCCCCCCAACCCAAATCTTATATTTTTAATGAAAAGTGGCAAAGAAAAAAAGAAAAGACTGGTATCAGAATTTTCATTAAAAAAAAAAAAAAAAACCCACAATTTCCGGTTCTGCTAATAAGGTTACTTTACATTCAAAGTAAATTCCTATGCCTTCTCTTTGGTAACTGTAAAATTATGACTTTGAGACATGAAAAGATAATAAAATATTAAATTATATGCAAATAATACAGACTACCTTATATAAAACAGCCCCAAACCCCAGCACTGTCCTTCCCTTTGCTCTGGTTTATTTTCTTCCCACAGTACTCATCAGCCCCCTTTGGCAGTTTATGTGTTTACCGTCTGTCTCTCCTGCTACAGTGCCAGACTGGAGGGCAGAGGCAATGCATTCTCAATGTCAAGAGTCCCTGGCACAAAGCTGGTTGCTTTAGTGGAGTATTTTTCTTACATTAAAAATAGTAGTCTTGGCCGGCCCAGTGGCTCAGGTGGTTAGAGCGCCGTGCTCCTAACGCCAAGGTCACCAGTTCGATTCCCACATGGGCCAGTGAGCTGCTCCCTCTATAGCTAAGATTGTGAACAATGGCTCTCCTGGAGCTGGGCTGCCATGAACAGCCAGAGGTTGGCGTGTGCTGTTGAGCGCTGCCGCGGGCTGCTGAATGCTACTGTGGGCCATGAGCGGCCGGTGGCAAGCATGAGCGGCTGGCAGCCGGCGAGAGCTGCCATGAGCTGCTGTGAACGACCAACTGGAGACCGACTCCCTCAGCCGGGGGGAGCACAAGGGTCATAATACCAGCGTGGGCCAGGGAGCTGTGTCCTACACAACTAGACTGAGAAACAACGGCTTGAACTGGAGTGGGTGGGGGGAGGTGGAAGAAGGGGGGAAAATAATAGTCTTTTCTATTTAAAGCAAATTTGGAAAATTAAAGACAAGTTTTAAAATCACTCATAATACTACCACAATATATAATCACTGTTGACATACTGGTATTTCTTTCGTGTTTTTTTCCCCCTGTATAAGGTGCTAGATTTTTTTTCCCTCTTGAATATAGTTGCATTCATATTGTATATATGTTTGCACTCTAAAAAAATATTAACATAGACTGAGACATTTTTGTAAGATTTTTTTAATACAAAGGTTAAAATTAAAATGGTTGTCTGGCAAATCCCCACTTAACCCAAGGATACAAGAAATCAGAAAAACATTATACTCACTGAATTTTTTTAAACTATAAATAATCTTAAATGTTTGAATTATAACATTGAACTGGTAGATAAAATAAATATTGGCAGAAAGAAGAGAAACTATTAGAGACTTCTTAGTCCTATCTATCTTTAGTTTTTTGCTGATGTTTTTTTTCTTCAACAGCTTGTTATGCGGTCTTTTTAAAATTTACACAGAACCCCATCACCAAGTGCTAAGCGAAACGTCTTGCCTGGGACATTGTAGGAGATTCAGGCAGCCAATGGGAAGTTGGACTTGGTGGCCTTGCAGGTCCTGCCTGACTCCTAGTTGTATAGTTAATCAGAAGGGACAGCCTACCCATCTCTGCTCTCTGGAGTGTAACCCAGCGAGTCCTGCCCCTGATTCAGCAAAGCAGTCAATGTCACAGAGAGGCTTTCTCTAAACATAAGTATCATTCAGAATGTGTTCGCTGCCTGGCTGATCACTTAGACTTTTGCTCTAAAATAGTTAAATTGTGCCATGTATGTAATTTATTTGAATGGCACCTTTAATAACCAAGATAATACTTTCTCTGGAAAGCATTAGAATTCATAGCATTTTTCTTCTTTCTTTCTTGTTCTCTCTTTCACTTATTCTTTTGGCTTGGCATAGGGGAAAATGTCTGGGATCCACACGGAAAACCAAAGGCAGTCCCTGGGCAGCTGGCAGCTACACTGGTAGACCCTCCAGACTCACACCGGGGCTCCCCTGAGCAAGAAGGCTCCCCAAATCCAGGGCCAGAAAGGACACTGGGCAAGCATGCAGACAGCCTTTTAATCTCTACTTTAAATCCTCCCTGTGGTTTATACTCTTTTTGCTTCACTAAAGCGGATCGATCAATTACGTATCATCAATGAGAGGGGATTCAAATACTACTGACATCACTATTTCAAAGAAGTCATACACCATATCACACTTTTTAAAAAGAGGGTGACTAGTTTAGGATGACAGCTAAATAAGAATGTACCTGCTCAAAAAAACTGCATAGGGTGTGTAGTCAGAACATCCTGCTTTATGAAATACATCAAATTAAGAAACAGTGGACACGCTTACTAAACTGGTAAGAAGTATGCCTACGCTTGCCTTCACTGTGTACTGTCAGATTTCAAATTGTATGAATTATGGGGTGTTAACACAATAGCTTTTACTTTTATGAAACTGGGTAAACAAAGCTTCCTTCATTAGTTTTAGCAGCTCTCTTAGACCGTTCTATAATAATTATGTCTTATCTTTTGGTTCCAACTGTTTATGGCTGTGACAACAAAGTGCTCCCCTCAAACAATGAGATCATTTTGTTCAAGACAGAGTTTCTTCCCTTTTATTTGGTGTCTGGCCTTTTCTTCCAACACCTCACAGGAACCTCCTATTGACCACCTGCCCATGAACACATGCAGCTGTGTCTCTGTTTCACACTCGTTCATAAAGCACCTGGCCATTGTGTCCGTGACCCAAGTTATCTTAAGTTATTTATTAAATCATGTGGCAAAATCAAGCACCCAACAGAAACCATAGGGCAGAAACCACAGCCTGCATTCACAGATACTGATCTTCAGTCAAGTTTCTTGAGCAACTGTTTTGAATGTATTTGCCTATTGTCACATTTTTTTTTTAACCTAGCCACAGACCATATTTGAACATTTTCTATGTCCTCAGCCTTAGTTCCTTAGATAGCACCTTCTAGTCATATTCTGGGATGTCAGTTTACGACCTGAATTTTTTTCCCAAGATTCTAAATGAACACACTGCATTTCTAATCTTCCTGGTAATATTTACAAATGAAGGATTAAACAAAAATTTCATGTGCTACAGTCTACTAGACCAGAGGAAAGAAAAACTTACTGCTAGAATAATTTTTGCAAGTTTAAGGCTGAGCGGGTCTGAACCAACATCAACTAGTTTATATAGGGTCTTCAGGAGAATATTTCTTCTCTTAAATTTATTTCCAAGCATGTTTCCTTCCTCTAAAGCGTGATGAAGTTGTGTGCAAGCAGCACAAACCATTTCAATATTTTCTTCTGTCAGGGCAAAGAGAGTAAAAGTGACACGTACTAATTAAGGTCAAGTTCTCAAGTGTATCAAACACAGACAGTATAAGTAAAATCCCCATAATTATTTTCCCGGACATCTTCAAATTCCTGAATTGCTCTTTTTCCCTTCTCTTATCATTTCCATCTACCCGTTTTTGTTTTTGTTTTCATTTTACTGATCCATCTTCTAACACATCAACTTATTTACTAATCAGTCAGTTAGCTTATCTAGAACACACAGTCTTTAAAGAGCATATTAAAGAATGGGATTGTACCTATTTCCATTGGTCTTCTTTATTCTAAATGTCCTCCACCTCAGCTAGTACTCTGTTCAGTCTCATGGGAAGAAACACCTCCATCTTTAACCCTTTGCAGCAGAGTTCTGCTGGCCTAGAATGTTTTCCTCACTTTTGTTCCTACTGCTTTGGGTCCTTCAAGGACAAGTTCTGGCTTGTCCAGAAAAGGTGCACTATTCCACATACAATAAATGTTATCTTGTACTATTATTTTTCACAATATTAGTGTATATGTGTGTATATTTAGTTACAGTTGTTGTTGTAGTTGTAGTTATAGTTATAGTTGTAATTATAGTAATAGTTGTTATAGTTCTGGTGTCCTCAAATAGATGGCATGATGAGTGGGAACCACGTCTTATACATGTTTGCATCAACAGTGCATGGTGCAGTGAGAATACTGTACTGACCATCTGTACCACAGTATAATACACATCCATTTTCTAATGTATCTACTGATAAAAACAATGATCAATATTTTTCTGTGAGAATAATTTTCCGAGAAAAAAAGGGCTCAAATGGAACAGAATCTCAAAATGTCACCATATCTGCCATTATTGGGAGGTAGTTATTAGAAAAGAGGAGAATGAAAAAGAAGACTTTAGTTACTAAACAGGGAGACCTAGAACACTTGACTTCCTAATTAGAATTCTGAGGAAAGCCATCTTTGAAAGTGGCAGCCACACTAACAGGCATATAAGGAAGAAAAGCAGCAGACAACGTGGAACATGAGGAGCAATACAAGAATCCAAGGTCTCAGGTATTCAGTTGAAAAATATTATCTCTGATAGATTCCGTCACGAAATTTAAAAGTAGGAAGCCAATCTTAAATAAATACCATAATGTGCTCTTAAAAGCCCACATAGAGGAAGTGTGCGCCTGCAGAAGGAAATGACTCAGGCCATTTTTAGCTCTTTTCAACAATAACATCTAAGAAAAAATTTTAAACCTCAATAGCTAAGTAACCTTCAATGCCTTTCAGTTATGCACTTAAATAAATGAATTGATGGGAAATGACTTAGACTAACTTTAAATAAAGGGAAAGACTTGAGTGAGCTCCACTGTAAAAAAAACAGTTTTGTTTTGTTGTTTTATTCTTCTGTGACTGGCAGTTTCTTCACAAACCTTGAGCCCAGGCCATGGGCTACTCTCTGGCAGTGGGTAGACTGCAAGGCATTTTTCTAATACTTCCCTCCACAAACTCTTCAGCCAGGTAGGTTCTACTCAAAAGTAGCTGTTTTAGCTTAAAATAAATTTAAAAAGAAGGCTCAAGGGCCAAGGTTTAAACTATTGATCAAATTAACTCTTTATACCAGTTGGTTTGCTACATAGCCTCAAGAAACACCATAAGTCTAAGAGCTATCAAGCTTCTCAAGGGGCTAAAGCTAGTGAGTGAAAGTTTGGTGAGTAATATAAAACAACATAGTTTCAAAGTAACTTCTCCCCACGCGATATTTATTAGTCACAAGAGGGGGAATAGTAATTTTATGTGGAAAAATATGGCAGATACCACCTTCCCCACCTGATCAAAGTTCACATCACCAGTAATGGACCAAATCAGCCTCTTGATATAATACACTGAGGACACAGCACCACCCATCCCATATACCTGGCCCAAATGCCTAACCTGAATCTAATTGTGAGAAAATACCAGACACACTCAATTTGTGGGGCAATCTATAAACAACTGGCCTGTTCTCCTCAAATATGGCAAGATCATGAAAGAGACTTACCAAATAACTAGGACTTGTGATCCTGGATTTTCTTTTACTATAAATGAAATTATTAGGGTAACTGGCAACATCTGAATAAGGTTTGTATAGTCTTGTATGGTAATTTCCAGATATGAAAAAGGATGCCCTTGTTTCTAAAAATGCATGTTCGAGTACTTAGGGATATGGAACAGCATGTCAGCAACTTGTTCTCAAAGCGTTTAAAAAAGGAAACAGAATAATGTGTGTATGTGTGTGAGGACTTGGGGGAGAGAAAAATAGAGCAAGAGGCAGAGAAGGAGGAGGGGAGAAAGAGAATGATAAAGCAAAGGTGGTAAATGGTAATATTTGAGGAATCTGGAGGAAGACATATAGGATTCCTTTGTATTACTCTCCCAATATTTCTATAAGTCGGAAATTATGTCAAACTAGGGGGAAAAAAGAAGAAAGAAAAAGAATCCGAAAGGGTCAAGTAACCCGGCCCTGCCGCCATTTGTTGCGAAGTTGTCTATGGAAGACATGCCACACCTCAGCCTTCAATAAGCCTTCTGAGAAAGGAGACTCGTCCACATTTCAAACCCCAAACTCCTGTTAACTCCTGTCGGTGTCCGTGGTGGCAGAGCCCTCAGAACCCTTGTAAAATCCTTCAGGCTGAAGACTTCCTCCAAGACAGGCCTCTGTGCTGCTGGCCATTCTCCCCACTGAGTTCTTCCTAGGATGTTTTCTTGTCTAACTCTTACCCAGACCGATTGCTCTTCTCACCAGTCTTTATACACAAATAAAGGGCCCAAAGTTAACCTGGCAAGAGGGTGAATATGAGTCCCTGTAGCTGGACAATGTCATCATGTTCTCATTCTCAGGGATCTGAGCTGCAGTGGATTTTGGTGAGGATCTCGTCTCACCCACCCCTCACCTGGCAGCTGAGAACAGTACTATGCACGGATGTCAGGGGATTATTCCCCATGGCCATACGCTGCATTAGCAGCAGCTCCAGGACCAGAAACGCTGTCCAGGGCGCCCCCATTAACCATGATCACCACGAAGCACCAACAGGGAGGCGACGAGGGGCGAGGGCATGTAAACCTTTTAGGAAATGGGTCTTCTGCACGACTTCCCTGTCTGGCGGCCGAGGAGGACTCATTGACCCTGCTTCTCTTAGGGCCTCTTCCTGCGGCCACCACGCTGCTTTGCTCAGCCAAAGTACTCTCATTCCACAGTTCCTAGTGAGGGCCTACTGTGCACTGCGTGCCAGGCGCTGAGCTCAGCCCGGGGGCCATGACTGCAGCTCCAGGGGAGCCTGTTTGGCTTCAGAAATGGACTCCCCGAGGAGCAGCAGAGGGAGAAGGCGGGGGTGGGAGGTACTCCCCTGACAAGCCTTCCGTGCTGAGAACATGACGACTTGGTCCAGCTACAGGGACCCATTTTCACCCTCTTGCCAGGTTAACTTTGGGCCCTTTATTTGTGTATAGAGACTGGTGAGAAGAGCAATCAGTCTGGGTAAGAGTTAGACAAGAAAACATCCTAGGAAGAACTCAGTGGGGAGAATGGCCAGCAGCACAGAGGCCTGTCTTGGAAGAAGGCTTCAGCCTGAAGGATTTTACAAGGGTTCTCTGAGGGCTCTGCCACCATGGACACCGACAGGAGTTAACAGGAGTTTGGGATTTGAAATGTGGATGAATCTCCTTTCTCAGAAGGATTATTGAAGGCTGAGGTGTGGCATGTCTTCCATAGACAACTTTGCAACAAATGGTGGCACGGCCGGGTTACTTGACCCTTTAGGATTCTTTTTCTTTCTTCTTTTTTCCCCCTAGTTTGACATAATTTCCGACTTACAGAAATGTTGCAAGAGTAATACATAGAAATCCTATATGTCTTCCTCCAGATTCCCCAAATATTACCATTTTATCACCTTTGCTTTATTATTCTCTTTCTCCTTTCCTCCGTCTCTGCCTCTTGCTCTATTTTTCCGTAGGTCAACTCTGCAGAGACCTGTGGATCGTGGGCCTTCATTGCTGGGGCACCGGGGTGCAAGGGCTGGCATATCCCAGGCCACTTTCTGCTGAGTGGCATCTCTGACAGGTGTGTTCAATCTAAGGAGAGTAGGGCATACGCATTGGGATCTGGAAAACCAGGGGCACATCTGCCTAGGTGCCAGTCTATGAGACTTCATCAAAGTTCAGAGGCCTGAAATCTGTTTTAATCATTCACTTTCTTGCATGAACTGCTACCCTAACGAGCTCAAACCAGCATTTCCTGGTTTGAGGTGATAATTTATATTCCAAAGGGGAATTTTAGTATGTCTTGCTGCACTTAAAGTATAATTTTACTCACTAAAAATTAGCTTTACATGTAATATTTAATATATACATTTCTGGGTAAATAAGTAGATGACTTCATTTGTTTTTGAACAAGTTCACAGAAATGACAGTCAAAGTGTACTAATAATTTCAGGGTAATGGGGGACATCTAAATAATAAATAACCACAGATAGTTTTTATTTAAAACGAAAACTGCTTGCTTTTTTTCCTTTACCTTTTTCTAATTCATGCAAAATTGGTACAATCCTTGTATTCCAAAAGATATCATCAACTTCAGTTTCTGTATTCTTATCTTGCAAGTCATCTTTTGAAACTGCAAAAGAAACCCAGAGCAGGAGAAAGAGCCATGAAAAAGGAGTTATAACTGAAGCACCATCAAAAGATCTGCTATTCATCACTGAAACTTAAAAGCTCTAGAATTAAATTACACTTTGCCCACTCCCCAAAGCCCAACCAGTACTTTAGAACTACATACATGTCTTCTAATCAAGTCAGCCCAAATTAAACTCAGATAATGTAAAGAAAACAGAACTTTACACTCTGATTGGGACACTTCATAAAGTCTTAGGCTTTGTAGATGTTGGAATTATTGTCAATAAGGCAAACAGTTTTGAGTTATTTTTACTTACACTTGTCCCTCTGTAGTGCAGAATAAACAGAAAACTATAGACAGGTCCCAATGAGGATGTGAAAATGTTTAATGAAAACTTTTCTCAAAGGAAGGCCCGCAGAGGCTTTCTTTCCTATAGAGAATAAAATGACCACATCACGGTGTGGCCAGGGCCATTAACGCCAGGTGATTTTGTTGGGGGTAGTGGGTGCCTGGGCTTTGGGCGCTGACAGGTCTCAATTCAAATTCCACCTTCATTATTATGCTTTGGGTGACAGGGGCCTGCTTCTCAGCCTTTCTGAGCCTCATCAGCAAAACAGTGATTAAGATATTTGCCTTCAAGGTTATGAGAAATAAAAGACATGATACAGGCAAAGCTCTGAGCCCAGTGCTCAGCATCTAGTAACACTCGATAAATAGGAATTTCATTCCCTTGATTAAAAACCAAACAAGTAGGTCATCACTGTCTGAAGTGTAGCAGGCTGTATGATACACTGAATCGAGGGTAGATGCTGCCCGCGAATGTAGGCTGTAGGAGGGTAACGGCTACCACTGGTTGTGCACTTCAGACGCAGCAGGCCCCTATTTAATGTTGGTAACAACACTGTGAGAGGGGTCCCTGAATTGTCCTCATTTTCCAAATGAAGAAAGTAGGGCTTGGGGGTATTAAATTACCTGCTCAAGGTCAAAGAGCTCTGTAGCCCTTGCACTTGACCTCTATGCTATTTTGCCTCGCAGCAAACCAACAAGTAACTTTGGAGGGAAATATAAATCATATTAGAAACTGTAAATCATGATTACATTTTACAGGGGCAATATCTCAAGACCTGAGACACTGACAGCTAGATGGGGTACCACTGTGGGGGGCCTTCAGGAGCAGCCCTGGAGAGATATTCCTAACCTCCCTTCTCCAAAGTCCACCCCTTACGGCCCTCTGTATTGGTTCAGGGAAGCCACGCCCTCTCAGGGTGGACCCAGTACCAATGAAGTGACCACACAGTGGCTGCCTGGACCCTAAAAATGCACACAACAAGTTAGAAATCATAGGAGCAATCAAAGGGTTCCACAGAGAGAGAGAGAAAGAGAGAGAAAGCAGTGAAAGGGTGTGTGGCCTGTATATTTTTAGGCTGTTTTAACTAAAACAAGGATGAGCTGACCGGTAGGCCTGTTAAGAGCACAGGTTGTCGAGTCACTGTCTGGGTTTGAGTCCTGTCTATGCCACCTACCAGCTGAATGACTTTGAGAAAGTTGCTTTGCTTTTCCTCTGTAAAATGGGGTGACAGTGGTCATCTCCAAGTATTGGGGCTAAGGGTTAATTCCTTTTATGTGCTTTTTTTGTATTTTCTAAAACCTCTAATGTACTTGTGTTACACTTGAACAGAGAAAAATCACACGACGCAGGTTAAATTTTCCCAGCACGCAGTGATGATGTCACCCAGGAGAGGCAGGAAAGCTGTCTAATTTACCTATGCACCCAACGCATGGCCTTCCCTTAATGCACTCCATGCTGCAAACAGCCACTCCCAGTGGCAGCGAGTCTAGGCTTGCCTTCTATTAAATCTTCTTAATACCAGGAGGGGCCAATGCATGATGGGCGGGGAGAGCACTTGAGCAGCAAAAGTGGACAGAAAGCGGCTGTGGACAGCGCTGTAATTAACAGTGCCGGTGCTGTCAACAGTTTTCACAGCAGGGTTCTGCCTAATCTGTCTAAGCCGTAAACAAGAATTCACCATAAAACACACAGTTGAACTGTGTTTAGGACAAAATCAGTTCACATTATACAGGCTCACAATCCCTTTTCCAAAGCATGTGGGACCAGATATGGTTTGGGATTCAGAAAACTTTGCATTTTAGTAAGGCAATATGGTGCATGCACTACGTGTTACATATCACCCCCAGTTGGGTCTTCTGGGACAGCCCCCTGTAGGAAAATACGGGAACATTCACACTAATGAAACAAAGATTATACTAGCCTCCCATCAGTTCAGGTTAGGCACTGTCACTAAATGAGTTTGAAAAATATTTCAGCGTTCAGAGCTTTGGGGATTTCAGAACTACAGGTAAAGGACTGTAGACCACCAGTGCATTCTTTTGGATCATTACTTTCATGAGTCTGCCCTCACTCTGATAAATTACGGATATGGTTTCTAAAAGTAAACATGAATATTCCAGCAGTATAAAAAACATACTTACTCACATTCCTAGGTACGTGACATTTTCAAAGTCCGAAGTATGTGCATAAAATCAATATATATCAAGTGAAAAGCCAGAAGATAATGCCGGACAAATAATTTAATCAACACATTTTATGATGCTCTTAAATTTACTAGAAATAGAGATTTCAAATCCAGTAAGTTGAAATCGGCATTTTTACCTTCTATGCAATATGCTGTTCAATAGAATAGCTCTATGAGAAACCAGGATTCTCAACGTGTTTCTCAGGACAAACAAAATTGGTAACATGTTCACCCCAGGAAGAGTTGAATTATGAGGCTGAGCCAGAAATCACAGGAGACTTTATTTAACCTTCAGAAGGAAAGGCCCTCGCAGGCCCTTCTGAATGGTTCTAAGATTTGTTTCTTCTCAGAACAGAATTAGTCAAGTATAAAGGTTTGCTTTCCACTCTCTCCTAGGGATCCTGTGTGAGCAGCTGTCTCCAGCTACAGCCTTTCCATATCTTCAGGCCCTCACACATTTCCTCCAGATCTGCTCTCCACAAAAGTCCCATTTTACATACTAACCCAGTTTCTATTCTAGAAACTGAAGCATGGAATCATGTGATTACTTTTGAAGAGCCATAAAAAATAAAGTTTGTCTCAGTCTTGGCCAACAACCTAATATTTTAGAAAGCACTTTCATCTAGGTTCACAGTTTGCTAAATATAAAAATTATGATTCAACAGGAAATTGGGTAAGTCAAGCAGAAATTTCAGCATGTTTTTGAAGATTTTGCTGTCTCAGTGGTTATAGTTCTTAACCACAGCTTTGAGTTCTGAACGTAAGAACTTGACACAATGTTTATTGGCTGATGTTTTTAAGCATGTACATGTAAAATCCTTAGCAACAATGCTGACACGGAAAGCAGGCCAAGATTTCCCTGAGTACTATAGAAATTCCCATTGACTACAAAAGTCACTTTCCTGATAAAAAGTTAAAGAAAATATATTTTAAACCTAGTATTAGCTGGTTTCATAAAATTATATGTGTATAATAAAAGTACAAAGAACCCAACAAATACCTGTGTACCAAAAATTCATATGGTCAAATGTTAACCATATTTTCATCCTCCTCATTTTAAAAAACTAAAACATTACAGATATAGTTGATGCCCTCCCCCCATCCATTCCCCAACTCCCTGTCCCTCCACGTGTTACCACCATTCTAAATCAGGTGGTTGTTTTTATCATGCTTGACTTTACCTGTGTACCACATAGATGTGTATCCATAAACATGTCACTGTTTTCGCAACTTACTTTTTTTCATGTAATGTTATGTTTGAACTCATTTCATTCAATATTATAAATGTAGTCTACACTGCTGTATTCCATTGCATGATACACTTTGTATCACTTCTAGTCTGTGATTTATATTGTTATATACTTTTCTCAATTAAACAGTTTAAAGCCCCAAAACGCTGTCTTCGTATAGTTGACATAGTTTCATTTAAGTGAGTAATGATTTTGAACTAAAGTTTTGAATTCAAGAATTATGGTGATGTCAAGTTTTGCAACTTTCCAAATGCTTTTACAAAATAATTTCTGTACAATCATTAAGATTGTGATCTGTACATGTTTGAGCAGGGCAAACAGTAAGACAGTTATGAAAATTTTTTTAAAAATTATAAAAATAAGTGCTGATGTGTGACCAAGTTGGACAAAACTCCTGGAGTTTTCAAACAATGAACCAACATCGGACATCTTTGGTGCAAACGTTTTTCCAACAAATGGAGAGGCTGAAAATGAAGGAGTGTTGGGGACCTCTAAGAACACAAGAGCCTCACCTGCTTTGGTTTCCAACCTGCTCAGGTCGGAGCTGTTGCAGCACGATGAGGCCCTCGAACTCCTCTTCCCCTGGTCCCTAGGAGGAAGAAGAACACACACAACACTCAGCACAGAAACCAAAGCATTTCTTTTTCTGTGTCAAGAGTCAGCCATATACGGTTTCTGAAGAAACCACAGAGAAGTATTTATAAAACGGGGTTTGGTGCTCTGCATCATTTTAATCAACCTCTAATTTCCAAGTAAGATTCATTTTTGAAAATAAGTCATACTTGTTTAACAATATGAACTTCAGTTACTAGAAACAACTACGAAAATAAATCCAATGTTTATTTTGCAAATCAAGAAATTGATTAAGGATATATATATATATATATACCACAAGAGGTCACTGTTAGGATAAGAAAGAAGGCTGGTATGCTTGAATCACAAAAGCCTACCATTTATAAAAACCTCTCGCTCTCTCTCTAGCCAGGCAAAAAACAAAACAAAAAAACTATTCCCAAATTGGTCAGATGTGCCCAAGATCACACAGCAAGGTCAGATCTGGAACCAAAGTCTTATAACTTCCAATTCACTGCTCTTTTCACTACATCACAGTGTGTCTTGTTTCCATTTTAAAATTAATGAAATTAACATTCTCTGAAAATGTTTTATGTTTATACATATTTTAAATGTTAAAAAATTGAAAGTAAATTCAAGCAGTCCTCAGAGGACAAATATTTTGTGTTCCAAATAGTAGAGTGGTGGCTAGCCAATAACAAGATTACATATCTGTTTTTTTAAAGGTAACATTTAAGGTAGAGATGGTCTATTAAGGATATAAATTCTCTTTAGCTAGAGCTGACACCTAAAAGTACTTACTTTTAAATATCTGTACAGCATTTCAGGGGGAAAAAAATACTGAGAGAATAACAGTACAAGTTTTACAACAAAATTTCATACATCAAATATAATATTTGCTACCCAACTCATAAAGAATGCATATATATGCGGCCAGGGTCACCCATGAATAGCCACATGTGTGTCCAGTGCTCCTGCTTCCTGTGGTATGAGATGACCAGTCCATGTTCAGTGCTGGTCTTGCTTGGCCTTTGCTACTGCCCCAAGGATTAGCTTCCCCAAATATCATTTTCCCCATAAATATGTCCTTTCTCTTTAACACTTCCTTCAATCATATAAGAGAAAAGTTCAAGCTAGTATTGCAAGAAATGTCTAATTCATTAATACTCTGAAACAACTGCTTCATTTGTACCTATTGCAAAAAACAGATCTGGTAGCAAGGTGTCCCTAGCCAAACAGAGAAATGGGATGGGATCCTCTTTGTCAGCAGCACTCTCAGAGTTGAGATGTAAATGAGGCATGTCTCAAAGCAGACAGAAATAAAGGATATCAACCCTGTGAAAAGATAAAAGACCAAAAGTTTGGCAGGGTGTGAGACCAGAAGTTTCCATACTTATCATTCCTAGAAATAAGAATATTTGAGGGCAATAGAGGCAAAGCCTTTTTCTTATTGTCCTAAACAACTATTGAAACTAAGCAAGACAGTTTTCAACTAATGGCCTTCCAAAGTCACTGGTCCACACTCCCTGAGAACAGAGCCAGAGATGAGGTTACCTCCCTAAAGACCACACTTGTGTACCCCATTTCCGAGGGGAGAAGAAGGGTCCTTCCTATCATATACAAAAGCTGAACAGAGCTAGGTCACACTGGTTCTCAAGAAAAGCACAGGACTGGAGCTGACCCATCCTCTGTATCACCATAATGGTGCAGTGATTGAGTGTGGAGCCTCTGGTCCCAAACTGCCTGGGTCCAAATCCTGGGTCCAACACTCATTAGCTGTATGACTTTGGGCAAGTTAGTTAACTTCCTGGCCTCTGTTTCCTTATCTGAAAATGAGATCATTGCCTCTATTTAGTAAAGTGATTAGTACATTTGAAGAACTTAATACATTGTCCTTATTATTATTATTATTATTCTCTTTAGTTCTGAGTCAACAAGAACCTGTCTGAGCAGTCCAGTGCTAGATGTTACTGTGATAAAAGAACATACAAGGAGCTGTCTGAAAGAAGTTTAAAATCTACTGTGAAGATTTTTTAATGGAAAATTCCAATAGAGTCTCTGAGCAAGTACTAGAATGTGAAATTCAGTAGGTTACAAGAAGTAGAGAGATGCTGAGAAAGAAGTGATTACTGAGAGGAAGAAGTAGACCACAAAATGGGCCTGAAAAGAATAAAAGTTGAGCCAGCAAATGACGAGACTACTCTCAGGAAGGGAGTAACATGAGTGAAGGTAAACAGGGGCACGAGGAAACTTGTATTCAGGGTGGGGATAACCGCCCAGGGCCAGCAAGATAGGAATAGAAGCTTTCTGCTGGGAGGTATTGGGAACAGCTGTCTGAAACATTGTGTTGAATCAATGGACCGAATTTGATGGGCAAAGAGGAGCTGTCATAGGTTTTCATATAAGCAAGTGATGGGATGTATAATTATGCAGTGACAAGAGTATTTAGGAGACATGGAGAGAGGTAAAAAGGACTAATCCTTTGAGGATGAGAGCGGGACTGGAGAAGGAACAAATTCAAGAAATCCTATAAATGAAAAGTTGGTAGGATTTAGGGGTTGGTTTCAGGAGGGAGAAAAAAACAAAAGGTCGACCTGGTGGAACAGGATAGCAGGGTTGCCACCACCAGAAATGGGGAGGATAGGGAGCACAACAGTTTGAGGGTAAAACATGTCTGGGTTTTGCTATGTTGAGTTTCTGAGGGAAAACGGAACATCTGCAGAAGAGATGCGGAAATCAGGAAAAGATCTCCATTAAAAATCAACACAGTATGTAGGGACCAGAAATCAGAAGAGTGGCTCAAAGACGGGACTCTCAGAACAAGGCTTTGTCCGACACTCATGAGTAAAGGACATAAAGAGGAAAAGAAGTCCAAAGAAAGAAGAGAAATCAAATATGCTCTCAGGCACCCAAACATGTGAAAGCGAGCGTGATCATCAGGCCCAAGAAGATGAGGACGGAAGACGTGTCCAGTCCGCCAGGGTAAACCAGAAATTTTGGGTTGAGTCAATGATCTTAAAAACAAAAGCCCTTCTTTGCTGAAGAAGATTAGATGCTAAGCGAAATAAGTCAGACAGAAAAAGTCGAGAACCATATGATTTCACTGATATGTGGTATGTAAAACTGAAAGCAACAAAAGAACAAGACAAACAAACAAAAACTCATAGACACAGACACTAGTTTAGTGGTTACCAGAGGGTAAGGGAGGAGGTGTGTGGGAGATGAGGGTAAAGGGGATCAAATATATGGTGATGGAAGGAGAACTGACTCTGGGTGGTGCAAACACAATGTGATACATAGATGATGATTACAGAATTGTACACCTGAAACCTATGTAACTTTACTAACCATTGTTACCCCAATAAACTTTAATTTAAAAAAAAAGAGAAGATTAGATGGCCTATACTCAACGGAAATCTGTCTTCCTGTAACTTCTACTCATTAGTTTTGGTTCGACTAATCACAGCCACGTGAAACAAATCTGTCCTTCCCCTTGACAATCCTTCAAATATTTAAAGATGTTGCATTCACCATAAAGCCATCTCCTGTGGTTTAAATCCCATGGTTCGACTACTGATTTAGCTGGGTGACCTTGGGTAAGTTGTTTACCTGAGCTTTAGTTTCCTCGTGGGTGTATGGGGGGTGGTAAATAATAGTACCCCTCAATGCAAGGTTGTGTGAGGATTAAGAGGTATAATGTGGAAACACTTAGCACTGTTCCGGGCACACAGCAAGGAGTCAGTAAGCTTTCCTATTATTGAGGCTACCACCATTGATGTCATTAACGAATAGTCCCTTCAACCATTCCTCATATGATATGGTTTCCAATCTCCTTGCCAGCCTGTTCAGTCACTCTGAGTGAGTGCCAGTTTGTCTGGAACCCTTTTAAAGTCTGGAATCCAGCATGGAGCTAAAGGTATGGCTTGAGAAGCAAAGAGGAGCTATTCTAACTAATGCAGCCTAAAACCACATGAGTGGTTTTGGTGGTCACATCTCACTATTGGTCAATTCTTGTCTTTCCTTACATATGCAGCTCATTCTTATTCATATTCTTATTAAACTCACTCTTATTAAATTTCACAGTGTTATATGTGGCAAAGGGTTCCTGCCTAGCAGATGTTTTTAGATCTTGATTCAGTCATCCAGTATAATTGTTCTTCTTCCCAGCTTCCTGTTCCATGTTTTTGGGTGTTTTTTTCCCCCAATTTATTGGGGTGACAATTGTTAGTAAAATTACATAGATTTCAGGTGTACAATTCTGTATTACATCATCTATAAATCCCATTGTGTTCACCACCCAGAGTCAGCTCTCCTTCCATCACCATATATTTGATCCCCCTTACCCTCACCTCCCACCCCCCACTGTTTCATGTTTTTAAAGACCATAATTACATTTTTTACAATGATTTTTTGATATACCAAGAATAAAACAATTCCAGAAATTACTTCTTAAAGCTTTTCTATGAAATTCTTCTAAGAGGCAGAATAACACCATTTTATTAGTAGGATAGCTTCATCTACAAATACCAAAAACCTAATTCCAACTGACAAACAATAAATGGAATTTATTAGCTTATGCAAGCCAAAAGTTGAGCACTAGGGTGGATGTTACACGTGGTGTGATCAGTGCTTTGGCTCCATCTTTGTGCAGTTCTCTAAGGTCTGCCCTTCCTTTGTTTCCAGCTGTACTCCGGTTGGAGTGCTGAGGGAAGCAAAGTGGGTAATGTATTCTCAGGCCTCATCTGTCGCCCACGTTTCAGTGCAAAAGCAAGGTCTTCTCTTCCCAATCACTGACAAAGGTCCTACATTCCACTCTGAACAATCAGAACCAAACTCTGTAGCCAAGGTAATCAATGCCATAAACAGACTGAGTTCCTAACACCCATTCATTAACCAGTCACACTGGCAACATCTACTGCTGGACGAAATACATGACAGGGAAATAAAAAAAATGTATTTCTTTTAAAATATTCTAAAATTCAGGTTTTGCTATAATTCAGATAGTTCTTCCAACTATTGCGACTGAGATTCTTTAGTGAGGGGTCAGCAAGCTTTTTCTTCAAGAGCCAGACAATATATATTTTACACTTTGGGAGCCAAGTGGCAAAATGGAGGCTATTATGTAGATGCTTTAGCAATCATTTAAAATGCAATGATTTAAAAGCGTATAAATAATTCTTAGCTCAAAGGCCATAAAAAAAAAAAAATAGGTGGCCGGCCAAATTTCGCTCCCAGGTTATAGTTTGTTGATGCTTGCTTTAGAGCAATAACTAAATAGATATTAAGAAGTAAATTAAATGGAAGGATTTGGAATTAAGAAAAAGATAAATTTATATCCATTTGGGAAAGAAATTACATGTAAACGATGGAAAAGGATATTTTAAAGGATGTTTATGATAAAAAGAAAATTTAGCAAATTTTGATCTAAGCTTTTCCTTGCTCTAAGAACAAGACACTTCATTTTTAGAATTAGACTCAAATCACACAGATTCAAGTCAGGCAGCAACTAGGCTTTGTGACCACATAGTCTCTGTCAAAACTGCTCAACTCTACCACTGCAGTGTGAAAGTAGCCATAGTCAATAAGTCAATGAAGGAATATGGCTGTGTTCCAATAAAACTTTATTCACAAAAACAGTTAATAGGTTAAATTTGGTCCATTGGCCTTAGTTTGCTGCTTTATAGTCGCTTGGATTCTTTGATTGCAATTTGGAAATGCCACCAACAAGGGGTGGTCGTCCCTTCATCATGTCGTCATAGCCTGAAGCACCAGATAGTTTCCAGACATATTCCAGACTCTGTCTTAACAACATTAAAAGTTGAATTCTATTTAAACACAACAAAATTAAAGGACATGATTTTAAAGGAATGTTCATAAGATCAAGATCTTAAGAAAGTCCTCCAAAGTAGCTATATAGCATTAAGTTATGGCCCAAGATTTAAAAATACAGACGGTGGCAAAAAGATGTATACACACTTTAAGAAACGAAAAACTATTAAAATTGTAATACTCAATATATGACAATAACAAAAGATGACGAACAAACAAGTCATGTTTGACTTCTGCAATTACAAGAGGTGCTCAAAGTGGTTACCATCAGAGTCCAGACACTTCTGATTGCGGGGAACTACTGCTTGAGCAACGCTGACCAAAGTGTCCACTCGTGTACATTTTTTTGGCACCCCCTGGTATATATGTTTAAAGATTATACATATACTCTTAGTACCTAATTTAGTAATCGCTAACTGGTTATTATTCAAGTTTTCTATGTATACATTTGATTAGACACCACTTCGTAGCTAACCATGCCAGCTTAACTAAGGCTTCAATTTCCTTAGCTTAGAAACTGCTCACCGCGGCACTATGAGTATTTTAGCACAGGGGTAGCTGCTGCGGCTGCCCTCTTCCATAGTGTGTTCCTGTGGAAACTGATTCCGCACAGGTTTCCACTCCCTGATTTCCATCCCTAATGCCCAAGCGCTGGTACTCCAGGTCACATACTACCATTTCCCACCGGAACTGTTGCAGCTGCTTCACGATGGTCCCCTCTGTCCCAGGCTGCCAAAGTCACTCCTCAGCTGAAAACCTCTCAGCGGCTCCCTGCAGGCCTCAGGACCCATGCTCCTGCTACTCCAGGCCACCTGCCTTTCTTGGAGCATGCCACCACACCAAGTCAAATCTCCCCTCCACTTTATGCTGCTCCTTGAGCAAAGTACACAGTGCTCTGCCCCTATTGAAAATCAGCCTCCGGAGGCATCGCAAACCCCCAAACGCCAGGAAACCTTCATGATCTTCAAGTAAGAATGAGGTGCTCTCACCACTATGTGCCCAGGACCTTTCTTTCAATTCTCCTTTCATTCCTCCAGCATTAGAGTTATCATTGAGCAGTGCTTTGAAAATGTCCGTGTACATTCAAATCACCTGGATAGCTTATAAAAATGCAGATTCCTAGTCAGCAGGTCAGGGGTGGGGCCTGAGATTCTGCATTTCTAACAAGCTCCCAGGTGGTGCTGATACTGCTCTTTCAGGGACCACATCTGAGCCGCCAAGCCAAACATCATGGTAAGCTCTTCAGGACGGGGTTCATTTCTCCACCTCCCAGCCCCCTAGCACAGCGCTTTGCTTACCCAGAAATGCTTACCACACGGAAACTGTCAAATAAGGTGGGACTCTACCAAGTCATTCTGGCCAATGCCTGTCTTTTCCAAATGCAAACAGTTTCTCAGCCGCATTACCCTTAATTTCTTAAAAGAATAATGACTTCATTGTTTTTGAAAAAATGATATATTTATTATTTTTTTTAAGGCCAGGCAATATAAGAAAGTACAAAGAAGACTGTAAAAAAATCATCCAGGATCCCACTACACAGAAATAAATATTGTTAATATGTGGTAAACATCATTCCAGGCACAGTTTGAATATATTCAGATAAAAAGATAAAAGAATAAAAAAACAGACTTGGTGGAAGGGCAGGTAAAGGATTCATACCAGTGGGATCGCAATACATGTCAATGTAACTTAAAAGTATTAAGTACAAATGTTACTTGAATTTAACAGAGAAACAGAAGTTGAGTTGAAACTGAAGGAATTGTAGAACTTCAGATGAATGGGTCTTCCCAAGAGATATTAGTTTCTAAAAGATTTCTCTGAAGTTAAGAAAAAAAAATAAAGAAAAAAAAATAATGAAAAACATTAGGATGCTGAAATCATCCTTTTTTAAAACAATATATTTCAATTTCAGACTGTAGCTACTGACAAACCTACTCCCTATTATGAAGTGAAGTAATCAGTACTCACACGTCCTCCCAAGTACCAGTTCTGGTTGTTTTACTATTACATTGTCAAGGTTTCTGTTCCACAACCATCATTTTCAGAGTTTAGTTTTAATTCAGTATGAAAACAGTCAGTACTCATTACAAATGCTTTTACCATAGCTTCTTCGTTTCTGAGTTTTGACTCATCATTTGTTGTCTAAGAGTTTTCTAGAAAGTGCATGAGTACTAGAGTCCACAAGTTTATTCACATTTGAAAATGTCTGTTGCTTTTTATTGCCAACTTGGCTGGCAATACAGGGCTTGGGTTATCCTTCTTATACTTACGACTTCGCAGGCGATGCTACACAGCCTTCTGGCACTGAGAGACGCTCCAATAGAGCCAGAGGCAGCCTGTTGTTTTCTCCTTTTATGTGACTTGTTTGGTCAGCCTGGATGGCTAGAGGAGACCTTCTTCCATTTATCCACACAATCAACAATTACCGAGTGTGTACTATGTACTAGGTAGTGTGCTAGTGCTGAGCACTGTTGGGAAAGTTTTAGTGCGGACTGTTCCCTGTCAAAGTTTGTTGCAACACAATGTGTCCATTTGAGCCTCAGATTCTAATCTTTATTTCAGAAAGTTGTCTTCTATTATGTCTTAGTATTTTTCTTGTTCTTCTTTTTTTCTGGTCCCTTCCATTCTCAGTGGGTTGTTGTGAATATCAAATGAATTAATATATGTAAGTCACTTGGGAAGAGTGCCTGGCATTTACTTCAAAGTAGGACAGCACAAGGAGGAGGAGAAGGAAGAGGATTCTCTTCTTCAGGAAGATAAACACCATGCCTTCCACAGCTATCTCAGTATCACTGATCATTTTCCCCTCTTCTTATTCATTTCTTTTCATATGATTTTCTCTAGCCTGTCCACTGTCTCATTGCATTTTCAGCTGTTTTCATTCTCATTTTTTATCTCTAATGTGGCTTTCCTCTCCATGTTTATACATTTTTCTTTCACTCCTTTTTTGAAAACTGTAAGCATACTTTTCATCTCTTTATGTGGACTTACAATCTCTAACTTGAATTCTTACGTGCCAAAGAAGAGCTCTTTTTTTCTTAAAGAGATCAATAACATTACCTATAATTTCTTGGATGCTAATGGAAAATTGTTTTAACTCTTTTCTTGTTTTTGGAGGGTAATTCCTTGTGATCCATTTTCTTCATTGTCTTCTGTTAAATTCTTTACATATCTATGCTCAAGTCCCATGTTAACGCTTGTCCTAAGATTATCTTTAAACAGAGCCATCTATTTGCTGAATAATGGAAGGATCCACAGAGGGAAAGAACTGGGGTACACTGTAGCTTCAACTTTAGTTTTCTTGAACATCCATTCACCAAGTCTGCTATTTTTCTTGACCTGGATGTGTGTTCCCCTGGTTTGTGTGGCAGACTGCTGTGACACACAAAAAGCCCTGTTACATGATAAGCACCTTGAGTTCTAATCTATCAAACTCTTTCATACACACACACACACACACACACACACACACACACACACTAGCCGGTTCACAAAAAATGAGGAGAGCATGTCACCCTCAGCTCTATTCTCCTACAAGTCACTTCATCATCTGGATCTTGAACGGGGTTTTTTACAGTGGCTTCCACTTCGCCAGTGGTCTGCCTACATCCTTAGATCTCATTTGTTTAATTAAAGTCCATACACCTTTCTGAACTGAGAGACTCATTTTTAGTGAAATCTGATTCTTGCTAAAGATCTGAAAAGGTAAGTGTCTGCTCTCAAATTACCTCTTGTTTTCATCTATATTTCATAGAGTTTGGCAGGTTAACTAAACTCTTATGGATGCAATATTCCAAGTAACAAAAGGCTAATCTAAAGTACTATAAGCTGTCCCTGTCAAAATAAATAAAAGAAAAGAAGAAAGAAGGGAAAGACAGGAAAAGGAAAGAAAGGAAGAAGGGAGGGAGGAATGGAGGGAGGGGAAGGGGAAGAAAGTGGGTGGGGAAGGAGGGAGAAGGAAGGAAGGAAGGAAAAAGAAGGAAACAGATGGAAGAGGAAAGGAAGGAAGGGAGGAAGGAAAAAGAGAGAGAGAAAAAGGAACATATTGGCTTTTAAATCAGAGCAGTCTACAGTATGGCTGTGGTAGCCTCAAGCACAGCTGGATCTAGGGATTTATATATCAACCTTGAACTTGGTAACTATCTCCATTCTGTTTATATATTACTTCTCTCTCAGAGTCACCCTCCACAGGCAATGAAATGGCCACTGTTGGCGCCAAGACAACATCATCTTTACAGCTTGTAAACTTGGAGAAAGCACTGTCCCAGAAGGCTAAGTGCCAGGGAAGAATTCCATATTGGACTGGTTTGGCTCATGTGTCCACCTCTGAACCAACTGGCTGGTGGGTTAGACAACTCTGATTAGCCAGGTCTGGGCCATTTAACCACTTCTGGGAAGAGGGGTAAGAAAGGAAAGACAAAAAAAAGGTAAGGGAAGAAGGAATAAAGAGGAAGGAGGAAAGGAAAGGAGGGAAGGGGTGAAGATAGGAACAGTCCTCTAAACATGGCCTGAACGGCATTAATTACACAATGCAAAACAGCTCACTCTCCAAAGGGAAGTAGGCTAGGTGGAACAAAAAGAAAAATCAAGCCCATATTTCAGTGTAAAGTTTGCTTCATGCTTTGAAGTTTGGGCTCAGCACCATTTTTCTGTTTCACTGATGAAATTTATTTCTCTGTTTTTCATTCTTCATAGCTTTTATGGGGTTTCTTCAGGATGCCTTTGCTTTGACATTTTTAACCAGAAGCCTTCTTTTCTTATTTTTCACTCCAACTATACTAACAGCACTTGATAGTTTACAAATAAGCCTTTTGACCCTTATTAATCATTCCATAACCTGTAGTGCGGGCTGGGAGGAAATGGGAGTGAAGTTATTTCCATCTTACAGATTAGAAAATTGAGTCCCTGAAAATGTTAAGAAACTTGCTAAAGAGTATACAGCAAATCAAGTGGCTGAGAAAATAACCAAACCTAAGTCCAGGGATTCTGGCTCCCAGCAAAGAGTTCTTGACTCTCTACAAATGACTGCTCTAGTACTTTCCTCCTAAAAACCACATTTCCAAACCATAATAATTTGAACAATATTTATACAGAAAACCTTAAAAGGTTTTTAAGCATGTACATAAAGGATTCATCAGATTGAACCGATGGATGGATGGATGGATGCAGATCTACATACATATACATACGAGGTGTGATAAAAAAAAATCCGGTGAATGTTTAAATAAAAAAAAATTTATTACAGTAAAAGACACATTGCCATTAATCCCGCTCAAAATACTTCCCCTTGCTTTGAACACACTTATCCCATCATTCTTGCCACTTTCTGAAGCAGTTCTGGAAGTCCTCTTTCGTGAGTGTCTTTACTTCATCTTTCATCATGACAACACTCTGTCACACATCACTTCTGGTACAGCAAATTCTCAAATAAAAACATTTCGATGTGTCCTCATCCACCTTATTCACCGGATCTGGCACCATGTGACTTCTGGCCCTTCCCCAAAGTCAAAATGACCATGAAAGGAAAACATTTTGAATCAATTCAGGACACCGAGGCAGCCACCACAGCACAACTAAAGACACTCATGAAAGAGGACTTCCAGAACTGCTTCAGAAAGTGGTAAGAACAATAGGATAAGTGTGTTCAAAGCGAGGGAGAGTTTTCTGAGGGGGATTAATGGCAATGTGTCTTTTAGTAATACATTGTTTTAAATTTAAACATTCACTGTAGTTTTTGATCACACCTCGTATTTTAATGACAGCGGTTTTCAACCCATAGGGCAACACAAAGTAAGAGAAAATGGAGTGTTGCTACGGTGCAAACCTGCCAAACCTTAAATGAATCCTTAATTGGACACACAGAGACTTGTAATTGGCACACTGTTTTAAGACAATCATTCAGTAAGTGCTTGAGAGTGTGTTCTCTTTTGGAAAGTTAACTAGTCTGCCAGGATCTTGTTCGCAATGATACCTTGCTTAACAAATCCTTTTTCCATCACAACCAGCATAAAGTTACACTCCAGTCCCTCCCGTGAGTTATCCATATTCTAAATTAAGGGTGGACAAATCAATGTGGTTTCACTGAAATACACTGCTCCTTTCTTTCCCTAGCCCGAGAAACACTCGGCATGACAACAGGCATGTAAGCGCCCTGCATGGGAGCGTGTCCTCACTTCATCTGTCCCCTTTACATGAGCTGCTCACGCTCCCTGTCAACCCATTGTCATCTCATGTCTCTTTCTTTTCTAGTTATGCATCCCCTCCCCTCCCTTCTTCTGCCAGCCCAGCTCACTGACAAGGCTCTTCATTTTCCAGCTTATGGTCTAAAGATGAAAAAATGTTAATTGAGGGTTAAGGCTTTAGCATCAAAACTGGGAATACTCCACTGCATAGCGAAGATCATTTCTTGGAATTATTCACTTAAATGTTTACAAGAAACAATTATTAAGTGTCCCAGATTGATTCACAAATGTAATTAATGAAAGAACTGCTCATAGTTTCCATTTGCTGGTTTGTTTTAATCCTACTGTATAAAATTTTTTTTGGCACTTCAACAACATCCCATCCAATGATTAAAGGAGGTAAAGATTCATAAAGCAAAAATGTTATTGCAAGTTAAACTTGCCAGGGTGTACTGCAAACCCAACTCAGACACGATCATTATGTGATACAAAAGCCATGCTAACAAAACAAAAGGAGCACAGTTAGTGCCAACGCCTCATAATTCTGGACAGTCAGGAAGAAGTGCTCCCAGTCCCTAATTGATTTCTCCTCTGCTGTTTGTGGGATAAAATATGTAACTGAAAATGCCTTTGCTGTCCCAGACTGAGGAAGACATAATGAACTCTGGCTTGCCAGATTGTTCTGCAACATCTAAAGGTTTGCAAAAAAAAAAATCAAATAAAACAGCTCTTGTCTGTTTTTTCCTAGTCAACTTTAATTACTGTAAGGATGGGTGCAGCAGGATAAATGTTTCCTTTTCACTTCAGTGCTGAAAGAGACACAAGTTCTCTGGCTGCCTTTGATGTTTCAGCTCTGAGGTCCGCAGCCTATTCTTATTCACCAACTGGAAAAGATTTGTTGCAATGGCCAGTTTGATGTTTTGTGCTCAATTCCCAAAGTCCCAATTTGAAGTTCGTTCTCTTCCACTTAAGGAGACATTTCATTTTTCCTTTAATTTAAAAAATGTTCTGAATGCAAAGCGACATTACCAGGACTACTAGGTTGCCTAATATAAATCCCACGTGTGTGACACCCCCTCAGGCTGTGTCAGCAGACAAGGTCAGTTCAGCTAAACTAACCAGCTGCCAAGCAGGCAGTTCGGGAAAAAGTTTGAAGCACGCTACATGTGTACAAGCCAAAGTCAGGCCTGAAATCTAAACTGAGGGCAACAAGTACTTGGTCTTAAAATGGCCCATGGAATTTAATCTCGTTAAGCAAATTTGAACTGGGCAGTTGTCCATAATGACCCAATGGAAAGTCAGAGAAAAACATCTTTAACTGAGTGACCCTATCCAGTCCAAGACAAAAGCCTATCTTAGTATCATTACTGGCTGGGATGAGAAAACAGAGCCTGCTCCCCTCGCTCTCTCCCCACCCGGGCCCCTAGTTATTCAAAGGCTTCTTCAGGTAAACATGAGGGTAAGAATTCACATGGCCCACACAGTGAACATTTCATCACAAAGCCTTAATATGTTAGGAAAATTGCTCCTCAGTTTTCTAGGGGAAGCCCTAGAAAGCCCTAGCTAGGAGCATGGGATGAATTAGGGGTTCCTAGATGGGCAAGGGGTGAAAGTGTCAGTAGGATTAGGGTAAAAAAAAAAGAAGTCCTATCTAGGAACATAGTAGGAAATAAAGTAATTCCTCATCATTCATTTTATGAGGGATTAGCCGAGGGATATCATAGGTAACAGAAACCCACAGGACTCTCCTATTTTAACTATTAGTTTGAAAAATAAATATTTTAACCCAAGTTTCTTCTGGAGAATAAAATAAATTAAGTGTCTACTATTTTGTGGAATTCACAATAGAGAACCAACCCAAAGGGAGGTAACGAGATTCCAAGCCAGGCAAGAATCCCAAATAACACAAACAGAATGATCCGTCATCACTCAAGGGTGGCCTGGAACAGTCCAACTAAAGCAAAGACTTTATTCTAACAGTCCTATCGGAGCAGCATGTTGGCAGGTATGAATAAATGTTTTCTTGAGGATTAAACAGGCAATGATGTTACATAAAGTCCATCCACTATAAGAAGAAATCTTTACTACTCTCATATTGTTAACTTAAAATTTGTTTTCCACCAAAGAGAAAATGTAACTCAATCACCTACATAAGACAGAAAACAAACTGGTAAATGACATAATTATTCTGAGAAAATCAAATAAAAAGAATACTGACCCTCTACTTCTGAGGTAAGATGGCAAGGATGTTGCTTCTTTGGACATTTCCTGCTCCTTGATTTCACTGAAGCCTCCATCATAAGTTAGCTGAAGTGGGTGACTCTTTAAACGGCCAATGGCATTTGATTCTGTTAAACGAGTCCCATTGATTTTCACCATGGAGGTTCCCATCATAACTCTTTCTATGGATTCCACTGTCTTCTTTCCTGTAACAACCAAGGAAATGTTTTGTAAAAGCATTTGTTATTTTAGGAATCACTATCTTTCAGTATTTTTTTTTTTCAATCTAAGAATGTATAAAATTTAAAAATTATATGTTATTTATAATCAAGTCTGGAATTGGATAGAACCTCTCTGAACATATATAGAACCTCTCGCCACTATTTTGGGCTTGGCACCATCAATTCAGCAGGTAAACATGAACAGGACCTTATTTCTATTAGCTTACAATCTACCTAAGGCAAACACTTGCATTTAGGATTATGAACTACCTAAGTCCACATATATACTCTGGTTCCCATAATAATAACTCCTCTTTCTAAATTTGATGTTAGTAATTTTTGATTCAAAAGATATTTATTGAGTGACTCCCTGATGTCACGCATTACCCTAAGCATTTGGGATGCATCAGTGACAAAAACAAAATCCCTGATCTCAGAAGTCATCCTACATACATCCTAATAGGTGTAAACAGACAATAAGTAATATACACCATAACAAATGAAGTATACAAAATAATAAGTGCTACAGAAAAAAGCAAAAGTAGAAAAGTAGAGAAGGGTAAATTGGGGGCAGGTAGCAATTTTGAACAGGGTGGGCATGGTAGACAGACCCTTAAGGAGGTGAGGCATCTAGCCATCAAATGACAAAGGACAGTATTTCCAGCGGAGGGAACGGCAGGTGGCGTGGCCCAAGGCAGGGTGTGCCTGACTGTTCAAGGAACAGCAGGGGTGGAGTATGTGAGGGGGAGAAGAGGAGGAAAGGTGAGCAGAAGGGCTGGGGCCTGACTGTGGAGGCTGGCAGACCACTATGAGGCAATGGAAAGCAGAGGGCACTGAAACCCCTACAGGGCATTGTAAAGGGGAATAAGACAGAGTTGCAAAGGATGCCCAATCTCTGAAATGGGATGTCTACTACGTTTATGACTGCAAATTCTAGACTTTAATACAGCGCTGTTTCTTTGTTGACATTAGGAATAGCTTATCCTTAATGCTGCTACTATACTCTAGTCTGTGATAAAATATTTTTATCTGAAGGGGAAGGGGGGGGATGAGCTTCATACAGAAAATACTGTTTTGCAAGCTTTTCCAAAATGACTCCAGGTTTCCTTTTCCGCACTTGAACCAACAAACCAATAAAACCCAATAATACTACCCAGTCTACTCCTCTGACCAAGCTCCCTACTTTCAAAATACTGAATTGTGAAGCTAAAAGGAAACTTAGAGATTGGCTAGTCTAAACTTCATTTTTCAGATGAGAAAACTGAGAACCCAAAAAGTGAAGTGACTAGTTTAAGGTCACAGACGAAGTTTGTGGAGAGCCAGGACTACCTGGTGGGTGAAGTGTAGGCTTTGCATTCCATCAGACTTGGGGTCAAGTACAAGCTGTGTGATGTAGGCAGGTCACTCAACTTTTTTCTCACCTTCCTCAATGGTCCCCAATGGTCTTGGGGATGAGGTGAGAACTAAATAACGTGGCCTAGTAATGTGACCCATATGGGGCTAGCAGACTCAAAACCTGGAAGTTACTGTCATTATAATTAATGGAACACAAGAATCCTGACTTCTGGCCCAGGGCTTTCTCCATGGCGCCACACTACCTTAAACTACTTTACTACTGAATTACAAAGCACGTGTTTTCTTTTATACTACAAAGCATCTGTAGCTCGGGCGTGTTTTTAGCATTTGTGTCTTTCATTCACTTCATTCCATAAAGATTTATCCAGTACCCACTGCTATGTGCCAGCTGCTGTTTCAGGTGCTGGCGACCCAGTGGTGAACAAGCAGTCCCAGCCATCATGCAGCTACTGTTCTAGAGAAAAACACACCCATACTCATAGGGGGAGGAGCTGCAGCCCCTCTATCTTCACAGTCTACTGGAGCAAGCTGCTCAGTGACTACTACAGTGAAGAACTGCCCTGGGGCTCACTCTTACTCCCGATGGATGTCCACCATCCAACTAAGCATGAATAATGATGCTCTGTGTCACCCTGGCAAATACCTGCAGCACCCCGTACTAACCTTGCAATGGATCATGGGTAAACTTCAAAAGGATTCCACAACCAGCAGCATACCCATGCAGGAACAGTTCCATTTCACAGATCTTTCTCTAGCAACTATATACTTGACCCTGTTTAAGGCTCTCGGGCTACAAACAGAAAAAAACCTCTTTATCTACTGAAGTTGCTCAGTCTAGTAAGAGAGACAGAGAAGTAGATGTGTGTGAGGAGAAAAATGCAGTATAGTGTCACCTGAGCCAGGTAAGGAGGATACAGAGAGCGGGGGAGTCCTGAGAGGTTGGGAGTTGGTCAGGGAAAGATTCATAGAAGATGTGGAGCCTGTGAAGCATTTTGAAGGGTTAACAGGAGGCAAAAAGGCGTTCTAAGAAGGAAAACAGCACTGAGTTGGAGCCCGCTTCACGTGCACACAAGCTGGAAGCTGGACAGCCCAGCAGGACCCATGCTCAGAAGGGCCTTGTGCTTGGTTTAATGCTTTGCTGTTGTCATCTTGAAATTCTGAATGTTTTAACAAAGAGCTCCACATTCTTATTTTGCACTGGGCCTAGCAAATACATAGCAGGTCCTGCAGGAGACCTGAAACAGCAGAATGAGTGTGGGGCGCTGCAAGGAGTTCCCTATTACTGGTGCACAGCCTGTGGGGTTGGGGGAGGCAACGTGCAGTCGCGAGAAGGGCCTGGAATGTTAGGCTGGGGCCAGATCACAACAGAGCTGTACATGCTAAGGAGGACGAACTGCATCCCCTAGCCCAGGAGTCAGCAAACGACAGCGCCACCAAATCTGGCCTGCCTCCTGTTTTAGCATAGCCTGCAAGCTAAGAATGGTTTTTATATTTTTTAATGGTTGGGGGGAAAAAAATCTAAAGAAAAACAGTATTTTGTAATGTGATAATTATATGAAATTCAAATTCAGTCTATGGTTGCTTTCCCACTACAATGAGTAGGTTGAACAGACTGTATGACCCAGAAGGTCTAAAATATTTATAATCTGGCCCTTTCCAGAAAAAATCTGCCAACTTTTGTGCTAGGTCAGTGTTACCCAAACTGTGCTCCCCAAAAGACAGATCCCACAGCCAAGCAGACTTGTGAAATGCTGGGCTGAATTAAAATTAAACAGGTTTCTTTACCAGATGGCTCTTTCAACCCTTTAAATATGCTCATGTGTATTACGATTCTCCAAGAAGAAGAGAAAGGAGGCAGACTTATTTGAGCACAACCCTTTTTCTAAGGAAAAGCTATTCATATTTTGCTAAAATGTTCCCTGGAATTCATTTGGCAAAAACACTCCTTTAGGCACAGGGGGTTTTCAGCAAGAAAATGACGCAATCTGATTTTTATTTACTTGCTGACCTGTTGCCCTTTGTGGCATACACAGAAAATGATCGTTTTTTTTATGGTCCACTGAGATAAAGGGATAAGGCTGCTGCTCATTGCCATGTGTGGCTGGGAGCTTGGCTTCCCCAGGCTCTGCTGGCTGCTCCGAGGGTTGAGGGTCCTGTGCTGACTCAACCGCAGCCTCCAGTGAGCTGAGGGTGGAGCAAGACAGGAGGGCTAGAAGACCAGAGACAAGGCAAGCGGTGACAGAGGCAGCGTGGCAGTGGTGGGAAAGGAGAATGCAGACCGCAGAGATAGTTAGAAAGCCCACTAGGAAGCCCACGGAGGGCGTGGTGATGGCAAAGAGGACAGGTTGGGTGAGAAGGTGGAGGCTGCACTGAGGTCTCCGTCTGGCTTGAATAAGTGGGGAGGTGTTTGCTAAATTGCCCCCTCCAGCCAAAAACCCTACTTGAACACAGAGCAATTCAGCTGCTGGCCCTGTGAAGATGACTACACACATCTCTTCCCCTTTCATTTTCCTAAATCAGAAATTCCGAAGCCCTGCCTGTGGCCGTGTCAGCTACAAATGACCTCACACCAAAGGGAGGGACGCACCCTCTGTCTCCATGCACGGTTGCCTTCACAGTTACCCAACAAAGGATACCTTTTCTAAACAATAGGGACTCTGAGACAAGCCCAGGGAGCTCCTGTACAAATGACAGCGATTGCAAGGCTAGAGCGCTAAAATGTATTTTTTTTAATTGGGCAATGGGTGCTTTTAAAACGACAGCGACTTTTTACTGCCATTGTTTCCTAAGTGCTGACACAGACCCCCGGGATGATGAAAATAGTGAAGTGGGCAACTGCAAACAGGGTGGAGGAAAGAACCGCAGCAAAGACATGCTTTGGTGCAGCCTGGAGTCATGAAGATGGCCTCAGTGCTGGGAAAGGATGCCGCGGACGGCACCTCCCAGAGCACAGGTGAGGTGCCGTGGCTCAGGGCCAGGCAGCCCAGGGGGAAGGAGCTGAGCCATGAGCGGAGCACAGAGACGAGGCTGGTGGGTGAAAGAAACAGCCATGTCTTCAGTCACTTTCACAAAGACACGAACAGCTCAGCAAGCAGCAGGGTTTTCAGTGTGAGCTGCCGAGTAAAATTCATTCAACAGGGATGCAGCATTCAGGTTCCGAAACCAGACACCTAATGAACAACAGGTTAGTAACCCTCATACCAGCTCTGCCGTCCTGTTTCTAAGAAGTGACCCTGTTTCCATATGAGTCGGACTTCACCCCCGACCTTGGGCTCCAGATCCCATCTCCTTCTCATCTTGTCAAAGACTGCTTCTGCAGTGACCAGTCCTTTCTGATATAACTGGTCTGACGTGGAGCCCTACTATGGAATGCTCTAGAAGTTCCTCGGGTGATTCTAATGTGCAGCTACAGTTGAGAAACATAAGTCAGATGATGTCTCTCCCTTGCTTAAACCCTGCCCGGGGCCCTGGCTTTTCACTGTAAGCAGAATAAAGTCCAGGCCATTTTCCCCTGCCCAGCCCAGCCCTGTGGCCTCAGCTGCCTGCACTTTATCCTGCACTGACCACCTTCAAGCCACAGTGGCCTTCAGGACCTCCACCACCCGAGGCTGCGAACATCTCGGGCCTTGCTGTCCCTACAGCAAGGTACTTGTCCACAGATTTCCATATGGCTTCCTTCTTCTCATTATTCACACCTCTACTCAGATGCCACCTCCTCCAGGACACCTTCCAGAGCCATGAGCTAATGCAAATTCCTCCTGTCACAGTCACTCTCCATCGCATTATCTTGCTTATCTCCTTCACAGCACTTGTCAGAACCCAAATTATCTTATTTCTTTGTTTTCCTGTTTAGTTCCTATCCCCCTCACTAGATTGTAAGCTCTTTGAGGACAGGACTCTGGTGGCCTAGAATGGTGCCTGGCACTTAGTAGGGCTACAATAAGTATCTGATTGACTGACTGTTAGAAAAGAATTGGGACATCAAGATAAAGCAAGTTGCCTAATTATATAGAGCCATCCCTCCATATCCATGGGTTCTGCAACTGTGGATTCAACCAACCGCAGATCCAAAATATTTGGAAAAAAATGTTGCATTGTTGCTAACATGTGCTTTGTCGTTACGTCTATGATGGTTGCATCTATACTGAACATGTACACATTTTTCTTGTCATCATTCCCTAAACAATACAGTGTAACAACTATTTGCATAGCATTTATATTGCATTAGGTATTAGAAGTAATCTAGAGATGATTTAAAGTATATGGGAGGATGTGTGTAGGTTTTGTGCAAATACTACGCCATTTTATATAAGGGACTTGAGCATCTATGAATTTTGGTACCACAGGGGGTCCTGGAACCAGTCCCTCACCAATACTGACTATACTCCATTACAACATGGCAATGCGATGCACACACCCTGTACTGCCTGTCTTTTCCTTTCTCCCCGATTCTACCTCTTCAGTTATGTCTGGGATCACTAGGGATCACCAGGAACAGACAGGAAAATAGGAAGTGGGCTGGGAGACATGGGGAACTGCAGCTCATATCCCTGGCTAACGGGGGTGGGTTCTACTTGGCTCCAATCATTCCCATGGGGGCCAAACAGAAAGGGGACCCAGAGCTGCCATGAGACCTTCTACGTTTAAACGTTGCAGACTAATGAGAAGAAAACACTCGTACGTCAAAATAGGATACTCAGGTGGTGGCTTGTAACCTTGACCTCCATCCTCAGATTATCTCCCCTCTGCGACTATAGACCCCTCCTTCTTCATCAACCTGGACTAAAGGAGGGTCAGTTCTGTCAGCCCTTGGTAAAGTGATTTTAGAACTTTTTAAAACTACGCAGAGCAATAATACATTTATAATATTTAATATACATACACTATATAATAAATTTATAATATGACCCTGAACACACATGTACGTGTCTGAAGTAAAGTCTCTTGAAGCAATACTCACCTTTATTATCTGCAATGTACTCTGATGTATCCATTATATTCTATTCTAGTTAATTTTTTAAAATGCTGATGCAATCCACTAAATTGATTGTCATCTAATGGGATATTTCATGCAGTTTGAAAAACTCTTAGCATGCCCTGGACAGGGAATGATTCCAATTCTTGGGGGCATTCCTTAGAATTCCACGTTTTTAGTCTTTCCATTCCCAGGTTTAGGTATCTAAACACGGCAATTCTGTCACAGCAGGAAAAGCCCCATTCAACTTTTGCTTATATTTTCCCATGGGATCAAATAGGTATTTTCAAAGATCCAAGCTTAGTGTACATTATATGAATTTTAAATATGCCTAATGAAATTAACAACTTTTTGAATTCAAATTTTAAAATCATTTATTTCCAATATAGGTGAACTCATTCATTAGAAAACCCTTATCCTAATATTTATTTATTTTTTTACCAAGTAACGGTATTTTTAAAAACTGTGTTATTTAGATATTTTTTATAAACACCCAGAAAAGTATACCGAGGGTGTCAAAAAATGTATACAAGTGGATACTTCGGTCCACGTTGCTCAAGCAATAGTTCACAGTAATCAGAAATGTCTGGATGCTGACGGTAACCACTTTGAGCACCTCTTGTAATTGCAGATGTCAAATGTGACTTGTATTCATCTCTTGTTATTAGTTATATTGAGTATTACAACTTGAATACAGTTTTTTCCTTTCTTAAAATGTGTACACATTTTTTTGGCACCCTCTGTATATATAAACAATGTTTCTTATCAAGCTTTTGCACAATATTAACTAAGTCTCAGTTAAGGTAAAAATCATGTGGGGTTTGATAAAATTATATAGAAATAACTTTTGTGTGCAAATTCAAGAAACATGCCCACCCCCAGGTTTTAAAGATTGTTTCGCGCGCAGCCTTACGCTCAGTGGGAGGAAGCGTCCTGTCAGGCAGATGAGCCCCCTGGGAGGCCGCCCTGAAGAAACGTGCCCGGGCACTGCTTACTCTTCTAATTTTCACAGGGTCCACTGGGGGTTTAGGAAACGGAAGGCAGGGATCTTTCTTTGTGGTGGGAGATGCCGGAGCTTTCGGTTTCTGGAACGAGAGTTTTTAAAATGATGGGCATAAGTTTCTGTGTCTCAAATAAGTCTCACCACCCTGGAGCTGACAATGACACTTCCAGAGAGCACTGGGCTTTTTCTGCCTGGTTTCATCCTGGCCCCTGGAGTCTACCGTCTCACTGGCCCATCTTACTTAATGCGTTACATAGATAACACTTTTTTATTGTTTTTGTCAATTATATTGCATTAAATACTCTGCTGTCCTGCTTAGTGTATTTGGGGGGGAAAAAACAACAGTTTATCTGTGCTAGCAGATATCTATATCTATGTAAGAGACTATAAAATTCAGTAGAATATATTCAACATGCTTTGCAAATTTTTGTGTTCAATTCAGCTCAGAAAACATTTATTAGGTATCTGTATGTGCCAAGAACTATGTGGAATACAAATACCACTTTTACATATTTTGGGCTCCACAGAAGTATTTTTAATGATATGAAAATTTTTAAACAATTAAGAGTCACCAAACATAAGAGCAAGAAGTTGTTTTAGACTTATGATATAAACATGTTTCACTTTCTATGTTTCCAGAATTCTATGCTGAGTCCCTTAGAAAATCAACACTACTGGCAAAATTCCAATTCCTTAAAGAGTTTTAAAAATACCTCCACCAAGTACTGCGTCACCCAGCGCACCCTCTGGTCTAACCTCCAGATGGCAGTGGCCTCCGACCCTGGGTCAGAACCTCACAGAGGCCTAAACACCCACTTTCCGTGTTGCCGGGTGGGCCATGCCTTCCTCCCTCCAATGTTAGCACGATGATCTGTCTATGAAAGTGCAATTTTACGGCAGCAAGAGTTGTTATCTTTCGAAACAAAAATAATCAAGTTTGACTTCCTAAAGTCACTTACTTAATATGTGAAATGACTGACTCTCAATCTAATATGCTAATAATTTTTTTTAAAAATCCAGTATGAAATTCAAGTCAGATAATTTGGAAAAATGGGTAAGGTCATCTGTCACATACGACACACAATTGCAAACACCCATTTTCTCATATACATTAAGAAAACATTGGCATCGATATTAGAGTTCTCCTTCCAAGAAGTTGGCTTATTGCAATAATGATAATATTTTTCAAAATATTTCTTATATCCTCTTGTTCATTTGCATCTGGAATCAGTTCATAAACCACATAACAATCAGTTATGGCTTTAGAGACACAGGCTTCTAACACACAGTTAGAAAAAGAGTAAATAAAATAACTAGCGTACTATAGAGAAAGAGTAAATGACTTTGAGCTCAAACAGATCTGGAGTGGCAGCCACTTGCTAGTTATAAGAACTTAGACATGACATTTATGTCTCTGAACTTGCCCAGGTATCAAATGGAGTTTGTAGTCCTCTTCTTGCATCAACATTGATGTATTTACAATTCCAGTTATGGAGACTCAAGAAATGCTAGCTCCCTTCCCTATGTAAGTTACTCACTCTTTAGGGGATTTGGTTCCAAGTTACTTTTAGTCTTGGAAGTCTCAAAGCCAAGGCCCTGACACAATCTTGCTGGAAAAAAAAGTCTTGAATTCTGAGGTGTCTCTTCTGAAGGAGACAACGCTCACTTGTCTGTATAAGTTGTGCTAATATTTGTTTAATAAATAGTCACTTTACTTTTCAGTCTCCCTAATTTGTTGCAAAACATTCATAAGAATGTGACTTAGGCCATGAAGCTAATAGTAACAACCGCAGCTAAGAATATAATACGGGAACATAAGTGCTTTAGACACAATTATGAAAAATAAGATACATAAGGATAATCTCAATAGTGAACATAGATAGCAGGTTTCTTATCTCAAAACGTCTGTGCTCTGCAGGTACTTTAAATCTGAAAACAAGAAGTCTGCTAAATAATAATAATGCAGATAAAGTAGATGCTTTCTTGTACAGATGCCTTAACTGTTTTACATGTGTGGGGTACTAAATAAATGATCTTATAAAAAGGGAAAATACAGTTTTGCAAAGCTAATTTTTCCCAAAAGAGAATAACTGAATAATCTCTGGATGGCAAGATAACGCCCCTTAACTGCTCCTTGATAGAAGACATTATTTTCCTAGCACAAAATTAGTCATTGTTTATATAATGAGAAATTAGTTCCATTTTACTGCTGACCTTTACTAAATTATTTATCCTATTTAAACATATTAGCTCACTGGACTACTTAAAATATAAACTGATACATGTTTATATTTTAGGGAAAACTACTAAACAAGCCATCAGTTTCTGTCATGCCAGGTTCTATAAAATGTTCTTCCACTTTGTAGAGCAAAATGGCTTTTATGAAGCAAGCCCATAAAAGTTTTTTCTTAAACAATTAACGTCATTTTAGAATTAAAAGAATGGTGCAAGTAAGTTCAGAGCTTCGCTTGAGAACCTTATCTCCCTCACGTTTTGTGTCATGACACGAAACAGTGACTCGAGTATAATCAAGGGCACTGGAAAGTCAAATTTAACATTTGTTCTGGTTGATAAAACTGCTAGAGTCCACTGAAGACTGAAAGACTATTTTCATAGAACCAAATCAAAGAAGACAAAATTCCTAGAACATTGAAGGGCTCTGGCTGGCCCCGACGCCTCCCAGCAATGTGGGCCCTGATCACCTTCTGACATGGCTCCTGGGGATCACCAGGTGGGAAGGCAGGGTCCCCCCTATTCTACACAAAGGCTGGAAAAGGGAGTCTACAACATCCCAACCCAAAAAGTTATGATTTAATTGGTAAAGCAACAGATCTCTCTCTCTCTCTCTCTCTCTCTCTCTCTCTCTCTCTCTCTCTCTCTCTCTCCCCGTCTCTCTCTCCCCGTCTCTCTCTCCCCGTCTCTCTCTCCCCGTCTCTCTCTCCCTCTCTAAAAGACCTCTTGGAAGTTTGAAAGCAAATACTAAAAATCCCCCCCAAGCACATAACCTTCGGATGTGGCGACTGTATGTGCATTCCTATTACCATGATTCTCTCCACAGGTGCTCTGGGCTCCTCTGTCACTGTCAGCATGAGACTTGCTGCTGTAATGTTACTGTTCCTTTCAGAAACAGTGAAAGAAGAAACACTTCTCTGACAATCTCATTCTGTTTTTCCTTACCCTGGATCTCTCCTATCGTCAAGGTACATATAAGGCTTCTAAGTCCCTTTCTTTTAAAAAATATATTAAATTTTGTTTTACTTGTCAAATACTTGGCAATTGGTTTCTGTAAAATATAAAAATAATAGCTCAAGCTGATCTCTGCAGTGAGAAGTCTGAACAGCAGCCACCATGGGGAGGCAGTATGTGCAATGCTGGTAATGGTCTGTTTTCCTTTTTGAATCCTGGTTATTCAGCATGTGGAGTTTGTGTAAATTGATCAAGCTGCATTCTTAGGATCTGTGTCTTTTCTGTATGTCAATAAAAACGTTAATAAAATACCTGGAGCTTAAATAATGAGGCTTTGTAAGGTTAGGAGACGTAGGGAGAATTCTGCTTTGACAATAATGATGAAAGGCAAAATTTCCTATTTATTCACATGGTCACATGTCTTTTCCTACTTTATACAACCCACAGCATGACAGCAGCGGTTCCGTGTATATAAGTCTGAACACCAGCTAACCAGAGCAGCCGAATGAAAATAGGAGTAACTGCCACCACACAATAGCCGCACATCTCAGAGCTGTCATGGGAAGGTGGGGAGCTGCTAAGGAGGAAAAAGATGTGCCCAGGCATTCCTATAGAGCAGGAAGATATAAACGTTAATGGACTTCCCCGTGTTCTAAGATACAGGGGCTAACGGGAATCCTGGTGCACTAGTCAAGCTGGCCAGCCACGGCCTGAGTGGTCAGGACCAGGGGCATCAGTTTTTCTATCATCCTCTGAAGGTCAGGTCATCCCTGTGTAGGCAGCCCACAGCCTGCTGGAAGGTGTGGAGGGGAACACAGGCCAGACATGGGAGAGAAACAGAGAGAAGGGTAGGCCTGCAAGCGCAAAGGGTTACCCTGATTTGTTAAATGGAAGAGCTGGAACGAGGTGCTCTCTGAGTTCCTTCTCTCTGTCTGACTCCTGGTTGGGGTATTATAAAAAGGCAAACTAGCCTGAGAAAGTGTCCTAGATCCAAAAAGTACTGACATTCAATTAGTTAAGTCTTCACAAATTCTTTCAGCAAGTGTGTCCCTGAACTGTGCGATACTCCACCCTACCCTCCAGCTGTCGCCTTTATCCCCCTTCCTCTCCTTCCACTCTGATTTCCCCTTATCTCTCTCTTCCCTCTGTCAATTTAGTGGTTACCAGAGTGAAAGGGTTCATTAAAAGGTGAAGTGTAAAAGAGGAAAGAAGGTGGAAGGGCAGGTGGCATGAGGCCACTTTCAGAATTTTTTGACTGGGAGCTCCAAACTGTAACTATTATTTAAAATGAAACATACTTAAGACCCTCACATAATCCACTATAACAAAAATATTCCAAACTACAAGAGTTATTTAACTTAACATGGGGATTTCTTAGCCCACTTTTACTTTGCACACAGCACCCAACCAACCATTCTGCCGTAAAGAAATTTAATTGCAATGACCCTACACAGAAGCAAATGCCAACTTTATCTTTGCATAACAGCTATTCCTACAGTCCAAGAACTGCACACGTTTGACAAGGACCAGGTTACCTCCGGAAATAGATTTTTTAGGAAAGAGTAGGCAGAAACTGAGTGGGTCCCAAAAGATTACAGCAATTATTAAAAACACTTCATAGAGGCCAAATGACAGAATCGTACAAGAGAATCATTCTACAACCAGGCAGACCCACTGGGCTGCCAAACCGGGGGTCCTCTTTCTGTAGTGAGCTCAAAACCCAAGGCTGTAGGTGCAAGAAGCCACGTGTCAACAACAATGGCTGGCTGGCAAAATATTCATCGCACATTGGTTCATGCGTAGTATTCTAGAATCTTATTTTTGTCATCTGCAATACAAGAACAGGCATAATCTTCCTCACAGAGGCAGACTGAAGAATGTAAGATATACTTGGAGATAATTGGGGTCATTTGGATACGGATTATACATTAAATGATGCTACTGAGCAATGGTAATTTTCTGAGCTGTAATGATAGCACCGCGGTTATATAGGAAACTGTCCTTGTTCCTATGAGATGCACACTTACATTTTTATGGATTTAAGTTGTCTAAAAGTAAGTCTGCAACTTACTTTCACATAGTTCATCAAATACACACACACACACACACACACACACACACACACAAACAGGCACACACATATACAGCAATAAAAATTGAGAAGCAGCTTCAGTGACACCCCAATTCCATAAAAGTCTAAGGACTTGGTATCACCAGGTATTTGGGGTTGCAGGGGCACCAGGGGTGTGGAGCCTAAGATAAGGAGGACTGGCTGCAAGTCTGTGGGACCCCTTTCCTCTCAGCTCCACAGTCAGGCCACAGAACCCAGGAGTAGATGGCAGGTTTTTTGTCTCAAGTATCAGGCTAACCAGGCACAGCCGAGGGTCAGAGTACTTACTGTAAACACAGATATTAATGGAATACTTATCTATTGAATGCTAGGTATTCCTACCTTCTTCTACCTGGAAGTTAGCAGCCAGCCTTTATCTTCCAGGCAAGAGCTTGAAAGATACTTCTACAGAGAACTGACTAGCTCACAAGGAAAGCCCGAAAGATACTGCCATTGGGATTTTCACAAACAACGCAGCCCAGCAGACCTCCTAAATGTAGGTGTGGGTAGGTATCACTTATGGGTTGACCAATCCATTCCACATGCTTCCACTGTCAAATAAGGGCAGCAAGAGAAGCAGCATGAGCTATCAGAGGAGAGTCTCTGATACGAAAAACAGAGACCCAAACAAATAGAAAAATGTAACAAGACACAGAGGAAAGACCATGTGAAGACACAGAGGAAAGACCATGTGAAGACACAGAGAAAAGATGGCCATCCACAAGCCAAGCAGAAAGGCCTCAGAAGGAATTAATCCAGCTGCCACCTTGATCTCAGACTTCTAACCTTTAGAACTGTGAGAAAATAAATTTCTGTTAACACACACGTGCTGCAGATTTTAAAGGAAGAACAACTAAAAAATGAAAACTATCATTAATACACATAGATAAGATGCTATAATCATAAAACAAGAACAGACTACTACATATTTAAAAAGATAATTTAGAAGGGGTAAAAGCTTTTGGAAATTAAAATTATGACAGCAGAAATGAAAAGAACTCAATAAAAGGATTAGAGAATAAGATTTCTTCTAAAAAAAAGATGAGAAACAGAAAAGAGAAAGTAAGAAAATTGGAGTGCCAGTCCTGTTCGGATCCCACATCCGAATAATAAATTCCAGAAACAGCAAACAGAACAGAAAAGAGGGGAAGACACAGCAAAATAATTCAAGGATATTTCCCAGAGTTGAAGGGCAGGAGATTCCACATTGAAAGTGCCCAGCATGATGGATGAAAACGGACAAACACAAAGGCCCGTTATCATGAAATTTCAGAACACTGGGAACAAAGAAAAATCCTTCAAACTTCTAGAGAGGAAAAAACAGCTATCGCGGTCTCAAATAATTGACTTCCCATACACCCCTTTTCAAGAAGTTATTGGAGGGAGTGTTCCCCCCAAACAAGAGTAAATCAAGAAAGAAAAACTTGAGATACAGAAAACAGGGAAGCCAGCAGGAGAGGGAGGAGAGATAGATGCCCAGGGCAAGTAGTCCAGGAGGGACTGTGGAAAGTTCTCCTAAGAGATGAATCAACAGAATACCTCCTGTGAATGAATATATGAAGGAGATGTGGACCACTGGGGAAGAGTCTGGGTTGAAATAGTACTAATACAAAACTGAAAAAGCCAGGCGATTATTACTGCCAGGAAAAACAAAAAGTGGTGCAGGGAAAGAGAAGCAATCATCATTAGTTCAAGGTTCTGCTGTAAAGTGTTTCTACAATCACAGTCCGAGAAAAGGGATCTAACCGAAATGAAGAAATATCTATACAGAAAGCGGCGGTGAAGACAGAAACGGTGAATGTGTTGTGAGGAGGCATGGGAGGACAGACAAGAGTTAAATCTTCATCTTCCGTAGCAGGAAGTCATTAGCTAATTCCTCGAGCTCATAAATCATAGAGCAGCAAGACACTGTGTTATTTAGGAATTTGGATGTAAATACCAAAAGAATGTGCCAAAAGAGTTTAAAGTAAGAGGCTCTGGAGAAGTGAGAATGAAGAATAAGGGGACAGGAGACTGTTGGAGTTGTTTTGTAGCAAATCTTTGAGTCTTTATGTACATGTACTTATCTGTACATATAAATAGTAAAACAAATAAAGTAATATATATGTATAACTCTTTTAAAACATGTTTAAACATTTTTTTGCCAGGTTACTCTATATTTCTAAAATTCTTTATTATTAAACTGTAGGTAAATAATAAAAATGTTTCATCAGACACTAACCATTATATTTGAAAAAGTATAAAAGAATTTGCTTTCATATTAAATTATTAGTCTATGTAATTAGTCGATTTGGGTCTATGTAACCATTTCCTTAGCTTATATTAGTGCTGATTCCAAATATTTTTTATTAATTCCATTTCACAGCACTCATGCTGTGATAAAGTACTCACAAGTTCTAGTGGGCTGAGACGTGCTCTAGAGATGGGCCTGGGATCAGATGGTTCAAAACTGGACGCATGGAGGCTAGCACAGGAGATGGAACACAAGTGTTACTTTGTGAAGAATCGTTTCTTTTATTTCTAGTATATGTGAGTTAACTCTATTCCAAGACAAAAGCATTCGATGCATAAGCCTTGAAAACTGTAATTTTTAAAAAATTAAGCCATTGAAAACTTATGACATTTTATTAATAAGTCATTTCATTGTTTTTAGGATTAAAAGTACTGAATCATGAAAAGAAATGTATATAGTCATTTTTTTTTTTTTAAAGCTTTGGTCATATCCCTTTATTAAGTTGGCATGATAACCACTGCAAACCAACTTCTTGGACCCAAGGTCTGGAATTATCCTTAGGAATCTTGAACAGATAGAAGAGGTATAATTAGAAGTCAAACTTTAAAAAGCAACTATCCTTAAATAGAATTAAGGGAAAATGTCATCTGGTGGCTTACATATCTGAGCGTACAGGCAAGAGAAATGTCACATACCTGAAGGAGGAAGGGGGTCTATTTTCTGGAGTCCTTGAAGACGCAGGTCCGAATAGCTTTCTTTGGTCTTCCCGCGGTGTGAACGGTCTTTGGGTCCTAATTGTTCTCAATGCATTTCGTGCTTCACTTATGATTTCCGCACTGGTCTTCGGCTTGGCCACTGAAGGTCGATAAAACAGATCCAGCTTTTCTAACTTTTTATCATTTGGAGACAGCATCTTTCCTTTTAAAGTAAAATGTTCTTCAGGTAGACACCACACCCTGCAACTATATGGTGCAAAATATCAATTATTTTCATCCAGTAGTTTAGAAAGAAAGGAGTACTTAAACCCACCCATTTATGCTGAAATCATTCCTCTATATTAAACTTGAAAAAATGATGAACAAGTTTTAATTAAAAATCTACCAGGCAGTTACAGTTAGAAGATTAGGATGGGAGAAGAGCTTTCAAAGATATAGGCTGATGTGCACAGTTATGAATATATGTGATTGAGGCAAATGATGCACAGGGTAGAGACTGAGAATGAAAGCTAAACCTGAAGAGAAAGAGGACAAGTCATAAAAGACTGACTAGGAGAAAACCATCTCATATCCTCCAATCTATTAAAAAAAAAAAAAAAAAAAAACTGCAGGAGGGTGGGGTTCCACTAAATTTTTAACTGAAGTTTCCTTTCCTTTCCTACTGCCCTCCACACAAAATGCTAGTATAAGGTTAAATTTAGACAGGGGGCCTATTTCCAAACTGTATTTGCTTTTATAAATGTAGTCTGTAAACTCAGAGAAAGGTTCAGCCCCACATTGGCCCATAATATACTTGAATTAATTGATTCAAATCATCTTCAATTTGTGATAGTATCCTAGATAAATAAATACCAATTATCAATATCAAATGATCCTTGCTCAGGCCACCTCCCTCAGTCAAAGAGTTAAAATCATACACAAGGGCCCTGAGAAGGCAGATCCTTCTTAAACAAGGGTGTGTTCCATGGAGGCCTGGTTAACTTGGCAAGACACCTCTGACAGCTCGAAACTTTACAACAGTCAAAGTTTTTAAAACTTGATTCTAATTAGTATATGGTATTAGGTGTTCATTAAGGAAAAAAAAAACCTCAAAACTCTAATCCCCTGAAAATGTGATATCTCTAGGGAGACAGAGGTCTGGAAATTATTCATATATTTCAGTTGCCCAATTTTAGAATAACTTCTGTAAAAAAGAAAAAAAACCAAAACTGTGACATGCCCAAGGAAACTAAAAAGACTCCATTTCCATGAATAGAATCAACAGGTGATTTCTTAGACAAATACAAGAGAATTTACTATGTTATGATGCTACATATTAAGCTGTTACATAACGACAGACAACAAGAATATTTATTTAATTCCACCCAGACCCCACCCTAAGAGTTTTAAAGAAAAGAGTATGATGAAAACTACAAACAACATGCCATTTCTTTCATATGGAAAGGCCAGGTGTTGAGGTAAAACAGTAAAAATTTACTAGATAAGCAATACTATTCTAGGAATTTTTGATAGAAGAGTTAAAATTTAAGCAAGGTTTCCAGAATTACTATATACATTAAAACAACTAACAAAAACTATGGCAGATGTGGTATATTTTACTTCTAATATGATGTGACTGGTTCTTTATTTAAAAAATATTCAATGCTAATTATTAACATATACATAAAGTATTTTCTACATATATTATTTTCAGATGAATAATATAAACATCTAAGTTAATTGGCCATGACAGGTTTGTTTGTTTTTAAAACGCCCACTGCAGTAAGAAATTATACCACTTAGTGAGAGAAGCTTCAGTACAATGAACAAGTTTTTTTCCAGAACTCAAATTAGGTTTGAAACTCTCTCAGCCCCACAGGGCACTAATAAGTCTAGCAAAGTCCAAAGGTGATGTGGCAAACCTAATAAAGAGAGAAAGGGCTTGGGATGAGTAATAATGGATCAGTATTCCTGATTAAGGCTCTTCCTGGCTGTATTTTATTTTGCATTGAAAACTATACTCTTTCATAGAGTAATGAAGCAGGAACTCAGGTCAAACTCTAGGAATTCTGTAAATGATTTGAGTATACGGGAATTTAGACTGATCAAATACTGGTGTCAACAATGTAAAGAATGGGCTTAAAAATCTTTTTGTAAATTTTTACCACAAATTCCACACAATGTTCTCTCTCCACTTTCCTCTCTCTTCCCCCCAAATCTCACTTTAACAGTTATATTGTGAGAAATTGTTTTAATAGTGCAAGATACACAGTTAATCTGTTATTATATTAATATATTATGAACTAAATGAAAATGGAAATGTTCAATGATATAAGTGAACTGAGTTGGAAGTGGTTTCCCTTTTTGGGGGGGTGGGAGGATTTTTTCTTCATATCTGTTAAATTGATGGTTTTTGCCAACTTATTAAACAATCAATCAGAGTTGGAAAGCTTGTCTAGTAGTTACAGTAAAGTATACCTGAACCATGACACAATAGTATCACAGATATTTTAACTTTACAAAAATTCTCCTGACAACTGGAACAAATCCATTCAGCTAGAATTGATTAACTATTTCCTATGTGCAAAGTTGGATCTCTGGGAACACAGACAGAAATAAATTCTGTCTTCACTTTCAGGCAAGAAGGACCACTAATGCTAGTTAAACATTTACTTTAATACCAAGCACTATGTTAAGTACTCTTGAGTAGAGCATCTCAATTAATCCCCACAACGAGTCTGTGAAAGAGACAGTCTTAAAGCAATAGCAACAAATGCTATGACATATGCCCAGAGATGATACTCAAACTATTACCCGCTAGATGTAGGGGTAGGAAGTGGGGTATTCAGAAGCCTCCGGGCTGCAGCTATTTACACACCAATATAGAGACATGCCAGTATTTTCACAACTGGAGGGGCCTTCTTGGTGTGTGCGAGCTGAGTATCAGCTCTGCTTGTACCCAGATGATTTCAATGCAAGGTAGAAACTGATGGAGGCAGTTAAACAAAATAAACTACCATGTGACTACAAAAAGGGAAGGGATTTATGATTGGGAGGTGTCAAACAAGTAGACTTCCTGGAGGAGGTGATGCTTGAGATGGGATCTGGAAAATTGGGCTGAATTTGAGCAAGTGGCAATGGCTGATATTGGGGCTGGAGTAGAGAAGGAATTTCCAGCAAAGTCAATGAGTGAGCCAAGGCAAAGCGTCAAGAACATACAGGATGCGTGTTGGACAAGAAGGACCTCTGGAAATGAAGACTGGAGTTGGGCCAGAGAGAGAACTGAATGGCAGGCCAAGAAATTAAATAAAAGCTGATGAGAAAATTAAAAGATTTGGGGACATGATGTGATCTGGCAGGGATGGGCAGGATGGAAAGGAGGGAAACGACTAAAAAGGACAAAGTCAGGCAGTTCTTCTATAACGGTCCCACTACCTCTTAGAGGTTTTCATGAAAGCTTTCCTGGACATGCCTGTCCCACCCTTCCAGCCTGTTAAGTGGCTCTCCCCTGTCCCCCACAATGCCCCCAGTTGGTCTCTCAGTACACCCTCCCACTGTGCTAGAAATGCCTGTGTACCTGGTGTTGCCCCACTAGACTCTGAGCCCCAGTTCTTCACGTGAGGCACGGCTGAAGATCAACACTTGTGTAATCACTAGATTCCATTTTCAAATACAAACCTGAGCTAGGAAATATCCAAATGAAGTCTGCATAGCATCTTTAATTGGAGACATTCATGACAGTGGATTAGGAAAGCATATACCGTGTTTCCCGAAAAATAAGACCTAGCTGGACCATCAGCTCTAATGCATCTTTTGGAGCAATAATTAATATAAGACCATGTCTTATATTATATTATGTTAGCTAAAACCCAGTCTTATAGTAAAATAAGGTATTATATTAATTATTGCTCCAGAGACGTCATCAAAATGGTGGCGTGAGGTGAGCCTCTGGAAATCTCCCCTGGAATTTACAACAAATTGAACAACTATAACTCCACAAAGGACTCCCTGCGCAGCAGACAGGCAAGATGAAGAGGCCCACTCTTGAACTCAACTAAAGGGGGGCAAATTGCGCGAGCGGGGGAGGAGGGAAGGGAGAAGTGTGGTGATGGAGCTGTGCAGGTGCAGGATGCAGACCTAGCTCAGTGCTCCGAGCTCGCTGCTTCCGGGAACTACCGGAGCTGCGGGAGAGGGAAGAACTCGGACTGCTAGGGCTCCGCCAGGGCTCCACAGGGCTGAGGGGACAGCACATAACACGGCTGAACCCAACGCTCACGGCAGAGACCTCAGAGCAAAGACTGAGGGAAGAAGGCCGAAAACGGTGGTTTAAGCCCTCACTGCCGAGCAGAGAACAGAAGCCTTAGGCACTGAGACTAGCCGCCCCCTCCCTACCCTCCCAGAGCTCGCCCCGCCCCCACCTGCCCAGTGCTAGAAGTGGAAGAGTAGCAGTGTCACATCAAAAGAACAGAATATTTGCAGTTCTGAAAACTGTGGTCCACAGACACAGATTTACAGCCCAACTAGTTCCGGCAAAGGGGAGGGAGCTGTGGAAACAGGACTGGCTGTGGTGGTGGTCGCCGCCATTGCTCTGGGCCACCTCTTACAACTCACCCCACCCGTGTCCGCACCTATCTGAGCGGATCCCTGCAGGAGTAAACAGAACTGCTGAAACACACGGGCTCTGAATCTGGTGCAGGAAAAGCTTTGGAACTTCAAAAGCTCTCCGCATCCCCACAGGGACACGGTGCCCTATGAACCAGGCAAATTGTTAACAGAGGAGAAGCCTGCCTTCCAGGGAATCCCCCCATTGTGTGAGAAGCTGGAATAGTGAAGAGAAAACATAACACTACAGTGTGAAAGAGGAAAAAAGGCTGCAGTTGGACAGAAAATAAAACATTCTACAAATACATACTGGAAAACAAAACAAAGACCTCTTCCTAACAACCTGTTGCAGAACCCACTCCTGTAGATGTCTAGGAAGAGAAATAACAAATCATTAATTGCCGTGAATAACCAAGGCAACCAGACAGCTCAGAAAGAAAGTGAAAAGTCTCCAGAAAATGAACTTAAACATATAGAAATATGTGACTTAAATGACAGAGAATTCAAGATTGCAGTTTTGAAAAAACTCCACGAGATGCAAGAAAACACAGAAAGGCAGTTTAATGAACTCAGAAACACAATCAAAGAACAACATGAACATTTTATGAAAGAGATTGAAATTTTTAAAAAGAACCGAACAGAATTTCTGGAGATTAAGAACTCAATAGAAGAAATTAAGAATGAAATAGCCAGCTTAGGTAGTAGGGTTGACCAGATGGAGGAAAGAATCAGTGACATCGAAGCTAGAAACCTGGAAATGATACGGATGAAGACGAAAGAGACTTGAGACTTAAAAGAAATGAAAGAACTCTACAAGAACTTTCTGACTCCATCAGAAAGAGCAATATAAGAATAATGGGCATACCAGAAACAGAAGAAAGGAGAAGGGAACAGATAGAATATTCAAACAAATAGTCAATGAGAACTTCCCAAACTTGTGGAAAGAACTGGATCCTCAAATCCAAGAAGCAAATAGAACACCTAATTATCTCAACCCCACTAGGCCTTCTCCAAGGCTCATTGTATTGAAGCTGTCAAAAATCAGCGACAAAGAAAGAATCCTCAAGGCAGTCAGGGAAAAAGAAGACAGTAACCTACAAAGGAAAGTCCATTAGAATATCAACAGATTTTTCAGATGATACAATCAGATTTTTCAGAAACTCTACAAGCCAGGAGGGAGTGGAACCAAATATTCAAACTACTGAAAGAGAGAAATTATGAGCCAAGAATAATATACCCAGCAAAGATATCCTTTAGATATGAAGGAGGAATAAAGACCTTTCCAGACATACAGAAGCTGAGGGAATTTTCTAATACACAACCTGCTCTACAAGAAATACTAAAGGAGGCTATTCAACCACCAACAACAGGGACAATCTGTGGCAACCAAAACATAAAAAGGGGGAGAGTAAAGGCCTGAACTGTAATATAGGAATGGAGAAAGTAAACATGCTGAAGAAAATGGAATACTCTAAATATCAAACTTTCTTTTACATAAACTTAAGGGTAACCACTCAAAAAAAAATCCAGAACTGAAATGCATACAGTAATAAAGAAGAAACAAAGGGAAACATCATAGAATACCAACACACAGAAATAATAGACAACAACAAAAAGGCAAACAACAAAATGGAGACACAGTCTTACCAGAAAACTAAAGATAAAATGACAGGAAATCCTCACATATCAACAGCCACCCTAAATATAAATGGACTGAACTCACCAATAAAAAGGCACAGAGTAGCAGATTGGACCAAACAACTAAACCCAACCATATGCTATCTCCAAGAGACACATCTCAGCTACAAGGACAAGCATAGACTCAAAGTGAAAGGGTGGAAATTGACACTCCAAGCAAATGGTATCCAGAGAAAATCAGATGTAGCCATACTGATATCAGATGAAACAGACTTCAGGGTGAAAAAGGTAACAAAAGACAAAGATGGACATTTCATAATGGTAAAGGGGACTATACAACAAGAAGACATAACAGTCATCAATATTTATGCCCCCAATCAAGGAGCATCGAAATATACCAAGGAACTACTAACAGAACTAAAGGGAGAAATTGACCAAAACACAATTATACTAGGGGACCTAAATACATCATCATTGACAACTATGGATAGATCATCCAAACAGAAAATAAATAATGAAATAGCAGCCCTAAATGACACATTAGATGAAATGGACATAATTGACATTTATAGAGCACTTCATCTTAAAACATGACTATACATTTTTTTCTAGTGTACATGGAACATTCTCAAGGATAGATATATTGGGACATAAAACTAACCTCAGCAAATTTAAGAAGACTGAAATCATACCAAGCATATTCTCTGATCACAAGGCTTTGAAATTGGGTATCAACTGCAAAAAGAAAGCAGAAAAAAGCCACAAATACATGGATTAAGCAACATACTTTTAAAGAACGACTGGGTCAAAGAAGAAATTAGAGGAGAGATCAACAGATACATAGAAACAAATGAGAATGAAAACACATCCTACCAAAATTTTTGGGATGCAGCAAAAGCAGTTTTAGGAAGGAAACTTATATCAATACAGGCCTATCTCAAGAAACAAGAAAAATCCCAAATAAATAACCTCATGTTACACCTTAAAGAACTAGAAAAAGGAGAACAAATGAAACCCAAGGTCAGCAGAAGAAAGGAAATAATAAAAATCAGAGCAGAACTAAATGAAATAGAGAACAAAAAGACAATAGAAAAAATTAATGTGAGCTGGTTCTTTGAAAAGATTAACAAAATTGACAAACCCTTGACTAGGCTCACTAAGATAAAAAGAGAGAAGGTACTAATAAACAAAATCAGAAATGAAAAAGGGGAAGTTATCAAGGACACCACAGAAATACAAAGGATCATTCAAAAATACTATGAAGGCCTATATGCAATCAAATTCAATAACCTAGAAAAAACGGACAAATTCTTAGAAACATATAGCCTTCCGAGGCTGAACCATGAAGAACGGGAAAATCTAAACAGACTGATCACCTGTAACGAAATTGAATCAGTCATCCAAAACCTTCCCAAAATCAAAAGTCCAGGACCAGATGGCTTCACTAGTGAATTCTACCAAACCTTTGAAGAGGATCTAATACCAATCCTGCTGAAACTCTTCCAAAAAATAGAAGAAGAGACAGTACTCCCTAACTCATTTTATGAGGCCAACATTACCCTGATACCAAAACCTGGTAAGGACAACACAAAAAAAGAAAACTACAGACCAATATCTCTGATGAATACAGATGCAAAAATCCTAAACAAAATTCTAGCAAATCGAATGCAACAATGCATTAAAAAGATTATTTACCACAACCATGTGGGGTTCATCCCAGGGGCAAAAGGATGGTTCAACATACGCGAATCCATCAATGTGATACATCACATAAACGAAATAAAGGGCAAAAATCATATGATTATATCAATTGATGCAGAAAAAGCATTTGACAAGCTACAACATCCATTTATGATTAAAACACTTAATAGGTATAGAAGGAAAATACCTTAACATAATAAAGCCCATATATGACAAACCCTCAGCTAATCTCATAATTAACAGTGAAAAACTGAAGCCCTTTGCTCTATGTTCAGGAACAAGACAGGGCTGTCCCCTATCACCTCTGCTTTTCAGCATAGTGTTGGAAGTTCTGGCCAGAGCAATCAGGCAAGAGAAAGAAATAAAAGGCACCCAAATTGGGGATGAAAAAGTTAAATTGTCACTCTTTGCAGATGACATGATGTTATATATAGAAAATCCTAAAGACGCCACCAAAAAGCTATTAGAAACAATCAACGAATACAGTAAAGCTGCCGGCTACAAAATCAACGTACAAAAGTCCATTGCATTCCTATATACTAACAATGAAATCTCAGAAAAAGAAATTTAAAAAAATTCCTTTTCCAATTGCAGCAAAAAGAATAAAATACCTAGGAATAAACTTAACCAAGGATGTGAAAGACTTATATGCTGAAAACTATAAGACATTTTTCAAAGAAATTGAAGAAGACACAAAGAAATGGAAAGACATTCCATGCTAATGGATTGGAAGAATCAACATAGTTAAAATGGCCATATTACCCAAAGCAATATACAGATTTAATGCAATCTGCATCAAAATCCCAATGGCATTTTTTAAAGAAATAGAACAAAAAAATCATCAGATTTGTTTGGAACCACAAAAGACCCCGAATAGCCAAAGCAATCTTAAGAAAAAAGAACAATACTGGAGGTATCACACTTCCTGAACTTTAGCTTGTACTACAGGGCTACAATAATCAAAACAGCATGGTATTGGCAGACAAACAGACACATAGACCAATGGAATAGAACTGAGAACTCAGAAATAAAAACCACATAAATATGGACAGATAATTTTTGACAAAGAAGCAAAAAACATACAATGGAGAAAAAACAGCCTCTTCAATAAATGGTGCTGGGAGAACTGGAAAGCCACGCGCAAAAGAATAAAACTGGACAGCTATCTGTCACCATGTACCAAAATTAATTCAAAATGGATCAAAGACTTAAGCATAAGACCTAAAACAATAAACTGCACAGAAGAAAACATAGGTACTAAACTTATGGACCTTGGGTTCAAAGAGCGTTTTATGAAATTTGACTCCAAAGGCAAGGGAAGTAAAAGCTAAAATAAATGAATGGGACTATATCAAACTTAAAAGCTTCTGCACAGCAAAAGAAACCATTGACAAAACAGAGGCAACCAACTGAATGGGAGAAGATTTTTGCAAACAGTTACTCCGATAAGGGGCTAATATCCAAAATATACAAGGAACTCATACAACTCAACAACAAAAAAACAAACAACCCAATTGAAAAATGGGCAGAGGACCTGAAGAGACATTTTTCCAAAGAGGACTTACAAATGGCAAATAGACATATGAAAAAATGCTCTACATCACTAATCATCAGAGAAATGCAAATAAAAAACATAATGAGATATCACATCACCCCAGCTAGAATGGCTATCATCAACAAGACAAATAGTACCAAGTGTTGGAGAGGCTGTGGAGAAAAAGGAACCCTCATACACTGTTGGTGGGAATGCAGACTGGCGCAGCCACTACGGAAGGCAGTGTGGAGGTTCCTCAAAAAATTACGAATAGAATTACCGTATGACCCAGCAATCCCTCTCCTGGGTATCTACCCAAAAAATCTGAAAACATTTACCCATAAAGATACATGTGCTCCAATGTTCATTGCAGCTTTATTTACAGCGGGCAAGACATGAAAACAACCAAAATGTCGTTCGATAGATGAATGGATAAAGAAGTTGTGGTATATATACACAATGGAATACTATTCAGCGGTAAGAAAAGATGAAATAGGACCATTTGTGACAACATGGATGGATCTTGAGATTATAATGCTAAGCGAAATAAGTCAGACAGAAAAAGCAGAGAACCACATATGATTTCACTGATATGTGGTATATAAACCAAAAGAAGAAAACTAATAAATGAGAAACAAAAACTCAAAGACACAGTTTAGTGGTTACCAGAGGGTAAGGGGGGTGGGGGTGGGAGATGAAGGTAAGGGGATCAAATACATGGTGATAGAAGGAGAACTGACTCTGGGTGGTGAATACACAATGGGATTTATAGATGATGTAATACAGAATTATACACCTGAAATCTATGTAACTTTACTAGCAATTGTCACCCCGATAAACTTTAATTAAAAAAAATAATTGCTCCAAAAGAAGCATTAGAGCTGATGGGCCAGCTAGGTCTTATTTTCGGAGAAACACGGTAAGACTTCATTTCAAATGACATCTGATTCTTGAGGCCATGTGGTCATATGAGATCAAATGCAGCCCCCTTTTCCTCTCTTGCCTTCACTTTGAGTCACGGTGCATGGAATAAAACTTAATAAATGTTGTGATCAGTGGATGAGGTACTGAAAGCCCAAGATACAGGAATGAGAGTGAAATACAGGTAAGAAATGAGATGAGAACCAGAGAGGTGCCCCAAGAGCAGAAGAACAAATAAGGTTTGGCATCTAAGAGGACAGGAAGGGGGCAAAGGTGACACTGGGTATGCAAACCTAGGGGTAGGAGGGCAAGGGGACCTTTTAAAAGGAAACAAGAGAATTAGGCTTTGGAGGGAAAGAAGAAAGCAGCTGAGTTCCATCTTGCATCACTGTCCTGAGTTTGTTGTCCACAGGACCTCTGGCAGATAAACACCATTGCATTAGGAAATTTGCAACTGGAGACTATTTTACACAAAATATTTCTTACTGGTTGGGGGAAAAGTTCTGAGTCATCATTTATAAGTTTATACCTAATTATGAAGACCTGTCTTCACCTCTGCTGCTAATAGTCACCTGAACCAGAGCCTTCTTGTTAAATGCAACACTGCATTATCAAGATGTTTGGAAGAGAGGAAAGGCTGGCCATCTCCATACTCTTTTCCCTGCAGATTAAATACTCAAAACCCTTACCATGATTTTGAACTACTTTTGTGTTAATATGAGTATCTAAAGAGGCAGTGGTTAAGTGCTTAGATGCTAGAGTAAGGATTCAAATACTCTGACAATTCACAGCTATGTACCTACGCCAAGACTTCTAACATCGCTAAGCCTCAGTTTCCTCATCTATAAAAAAGGAGTAATAATAGTAATTGCCTCAAAGAATTGTTTTGAGACTTAAATGACATAATTCATGTAAAGTGCTTTGGCATGGTGCCTGGCCCTTAAAAAACGTTAACTACTGTCCAAATGCTACACAATAAGAGGATACAAGAAAAATTTCTCCCATGAATGTAAAACTGCATTTAAAAAAAGAAATGACAAAAGAAAGGGAATGACATTAGTTCAGTGTTTTCATATATTCTATATGTTTTAAAATTTAAATGAGGAGTGTTTTCCTTTATAAAAACATAATTTTAGTAAGTATTTTATTGAATATCAGCTATGCTAAATCAACAAGTAATCAAAATTTAATAGACTCACAAAACAGGATACAAAACAAATAGAAGGGTAATTGCTTTTCTACTAAGTTAAAGTAATTCTAAATCAGGGTGCGATGCAAGACCTGCTGTGATACTCATGGAAATGGATGATAAAAAGCATTATATATACATACAATATATTTTAACTTTACTGTTACACGTATACACTTATTTATTTATTAAGGCTCTATCTGTCGCCTAGAAGAGCCCAGATACAATTTGTATTACTTTGGCCGGGTCACTGTCTGCCTAGACAAAGCTCCGTAAGTCTACCATTCTCTCATCCAACAAATATTAATGAATTTCTATTAAACACCACGCACTTGGCTGAATGCTCAGTGTATAGATATAAAGACAGGGCGGCCCAACCCCGAGAGCACGCACAGCACTCTCGTCGCCTCTCTCCCCCATCCGAGGACGGCAAGGAGAGCCGGAGGGGGTCCTCTGTGAACCGGCGGAGGTCGCCTCACCTCCCGCGCGGACAGTGGCTCGCCCATTCCCAACAACGCCCCCTCCTCAACCTGTCCAGGCCAGAGCAAAGCACAGCAGCATCTTCACCCTGCCCACCCGCCAGCTCAGCCAGGCCCGCCATCGTCTCCATGGTAACCGTACACAAACTACCTACCTCGGCCGCTCCGGCCGCCTACTTGCAGAGCCAGGTCGCTGCTGGGCGAACCGGAGGAGCGGGCCAGGGAATGAGCTGGAAGTGGGCGCAGGGAAGGGTGCTTCTGGCCAGATCCAAACCACCTGTGATTAGCGCTGCAGACAGTAACAGCAGCGGAGGTTCAGCTCCTTTTCCAGTTTTCCTGAGGCAGTGGAAGCCGCCCAGCAGAAGGCGGGGCGGGGCCGGGCTGGGCCGGGAGGGGCGGGGCGTTTCTCCGGCGGCTCGGCCACTGGGCCTGCGCCCGTCCCACAACGCATGCGTAGAAATGCAGAGGTGGGAGTGGGCGGGGCCTGGGCAAGGGCTGGAAGCCAGGAACGAGAATCTGGTGGTAAGAGAGAAGTGGAGAGGGCTTCGCGTGCACGGCCCGCGGTGGAAGGCATCTACTTTTAAAATAGCAGTTTACCGAACCACATTTATTGAACCCCTATGAGAGCTCAGCGCCTCTATTAAATAACATTAAGGACGGCTGCTTAGTGCTTAGGGGTTAAAGGATTTACGGGTTCAAGTTGCGACGCTATATAATATCTCGAACACTATAGTTGCTTAATCTCTCAGTCTGTAAAATGGAGGGAAATAGTAGTACCTAGTATCTTGCGGTGATTGCGAAGATTGAATGAGAAAATAGTCGTAAAATGTTATGCACGTGGAATCAACGAAAACTGTTGTTATTATTGAGCCCTTGCATTTGTGCAGCACTTTAGGGTTTACAAAGGGTATTCCACACTATATTATCTCTGAGCATCCCTGCCACTCTGAAGTAGCCAGCTTGAAATCCCCATTCACAGGAGACAAAGGAGGGCCGTGAGGTCTAGTGAGTGACAGTCTAGATTCAAGTCTAGACCTCCCCTGGGCAATAATTTTTCGTTTTTACTGCGTTATCATAGTTGATTGGCAAAAAGGAACCCCATTTACATATTTCTGGTTTAAATTATGTTGTCTCCTATTAGACCCTTGAGCAACACTTTACAGTGTTAAATACAAGTGAGACCATAATCACTCTCTGCTCAGGTTTGCACCACATTTTATAAATATGGGGATTTTTCAGCTGAAGTGTTGTTGTCAACATTGGAAAAATGCCACATCCCTTGGTGCTAAGTATATGGTAAAGAATAATTAGATTGAAAATGCTTTTGAGCACATACTATGTGTTAAGGTATCATGTTAGGTGGGAAATACTACTAACCTGAACTAAAGAAATGTCCATATTCAAAGTACTCAACAGGATTTTACACATAACAGACAATAAATATTTATTAGTTGATTGGATAATTTGGGGGCCTGAAACATAGTATTTGTGTTATTCGGGTTGAAATCTTTTTCCAGTGATTCAACATGAATTATCATCAAGTCCCTTTTACTGGCCACTGGACTCCATTGTGAAAAGGGACCTTTGCCCATTTAATATAAAACCATAACTAGTATTTTGAATTCACAACTTGTGAGTGTGATCAAAATGCAACTTCATTTTCCCCCAGATGGAAAGTTGGTTAGAGTTCTTGTATTTTCTGCTCACTTTTAGAAAACTGATAGTCCTATAGTGACTAACTCTCAACCACAGCTTCATTCCAAAATTAGAATGTTGGGTACAAGACAAATGTATCAAACTTCATGTGACAGTAATGCTTAGGCTGTCTCTCCCCAGTTCCAGCTTAAGGTCTGTAGTTGACTTTCCCAGCAGGGAAGCAGTGGCATAGGCTCACCACTCCCCCATTACTAGTGGCTACTTAAGACCACCTACCATGGGTGGAGGTGGGCAGGAGGAAGTGGGGAGAGGAGAAGCCAGGAGCCCTTCCTGGAGTTGATTGGCTTTGAGTGTGCTGTGCCAGGCCTATGGTTAAAGCAACTGATGTGGGTCTTTCCTGGGATGCAGCACTATTCTACTCCTTCCCTGCCCTAGAAATCCAGGGTTCAATCTAGCCCCTTTAAATGGGTCCCAAGATGACCTTATATTTTGTCCAAGGGAAACCCCACACATATCTTGCCCCAGAATTCTGAGAGTGTAGGCTGATCCCCAGGCAGCCCCCTCCATGCTGTCATTCGGAGCGTTAGCTTTCCCAGGAGTGTGTAGGCCACTCCCTGCAGTCTCTGGCAGCCCCCTTGGGAAGCCCCTCTCAGTGGGTTTGAGATGGAAATAGCTTCTCTCCAAAGATATGTCCTATTATATCCTTCCACTTCATTCTGACTCCTTATGATTAGCCTCAGGCCCTCAGGTCCAAGGAGTCTGTATGTTTCTTTGTAACTTGCAGTGCAGAGACTTTGCCTCACCCTCACTTTGGATCTGATGATTATACAATTACCATCACAGTTGAAACTTCAGTTTAAACACCTGTTGTACAGCCAGTTACTAACTATGGTCTTGCACCCTAGGATCTTGGTCTAAAATAGACCTAATAAGTACACTACTGGAACCTGAATCTAGCCAGCTCAGTCAGCCAGGAAATGTCTGACAGCCAAGTTGGAACAATTGAAAAGAATGACAAGGGCAGAAATATAGGAAGCAATTATTTAAAGCACTAAAGCTGCCCAGTTTACTTCACTGAAGGACACGATGTGGGAAAATATTGAAGCTATCGTAGTGGTGGCCTATTATATTGACTTGGTTGTTCCTCCATGGTTACCTAATGGCTATTTGACAGAATTTGATATAGTTAAGCTTGTAAGTGTAATTATTTCAGAAACAAAATTGTTGACATTTCTTATACCTTCGGGAAATTAAATAGGAAAACAAAGTATTAATTGTAAGTAGCTGACATTTATAAAGCACTTAACAGTTTCCAAATTGCCTTCATTTGGAGGATTTCATTTGTATTGTTTTGTTTGGAGTTTACAATAAGCTTGAGAGGTAGTTAATTCAGGGATTGTTATCTCAATTTGAGACTGAAAAAAAACTGAGGTTTAGAGAGGACAAGTGATCTGCCCACAATCACGCAGGTGGTACAGTGATCTGAGACCCGGTGTTTTTGATGCCCAAGGCCAGTGTGCCGTCTGCCATTGTACATGTACAAATACAGTTTTTCAGAAAGAGACCTCTCGTTCACAGCATTGAAAGGTACGTCCTAGACCACTGAACCTGTTAAAATAGTCTCTGAATTTCCTCCCCTGGCTTATCTCGGGGTACATCCTGTGTGGGGCTACGAGGATCAGGAAGAACTTAAGAATCTTTACATTCTCTTGAAAATGCCTTGAGTTAAGGTGAGAATTATACAGATGGTAGAATGGGTAATAACATGATCTTACACACTCTAAGATGCAAAAATGCAACAAAATGGTGAACTCATGGACACTTTTATGCACATGCTCTCCCAGTGGATTTTTATATTACAGTTTATATCACACAAACACCTCATATTTAATATCCATAGTTTATCTTGATTTATATATCAGATATATTGTTGAAAAGATACAGTTTAAATAAATACTTCTTCAGTGCTCACAACTTCCCCAATGATTTTTATGACCATAGCAGAGACGTGACTCACAGAGGAAAAAAAATGCTTCTGGCATAGAAAAACAATCACCAATTTAGAATTCTAATTCTCACTTGAAGACGCTTCCTGCTTTTGTAAATATGGGATCTCGGTCCTTTAATTATATTTATCACATAATCCCTGCAAGGAGTTCATCAAATTGATAGCCTATGAAATCTGTGCATAAAAAAGGCACAAGTATGTTAAAATGCAACGTGGTGGAAATTTACAATGCAATGAAAATTAACTAACTTCCTGGAACTGGATAGACATAAGACTATGGAAGAGTCCTAAAACTGATTAGCTGAAAAAGATTACATGAAAATTCTCTATTTAATGGAGCTCATCGGTTACCTGTGCACCTTAAGTATTACTTTACCTGTAAACGCTTTATCCCTACAACAAACACCTCCACCACCCTGGGCCTCAATTCTCCACGAGCAGTCAAGTGTTACTAGGGAAGCTGATGAATGAGGGTCCACTTAATTACCAGTTGATTACAAAGAGTCTCTAACTACCTGGTATTTCATTGGTGGGGAGAGGGTTCTAGTTTTCAGGGACTGTCAACAGGAGTCTTAACTATGAATTGCTTCATCATAAACAACTCCCAAGGTACCTCCTGTATGTGGAAAGAGACGATTAAAACCCTATTCCTTGTCAAGTTCACATGTGAGACATTACTAAGTGAGCATGCTTGCGTCTTTTGGAAGATGTTGGCTGCAAACAACAGAATACTCCATCAAAAGTAGCTTAAATACCAAGAACATTTATTGTTTTGTTTAACAATAAATCTCCAAGTGGGCTGTTACAGGGTTGGTCCTGCTGCTCATGGATGGCCTTAAAGAGTGTCAGTCATGCCTCCCCACGTGGTCACAAGATGGCTGTGGCAGCAGAGCTGTGCATCCTTACATGACAGTATTTCAAAGCAGGGGAGACAGAGGAGGGGCAGGGCCCTCTCCATATACATCTCTTTATAGGGGAAAGGAAAAAATTTCCCAGAAGCCCCTTAGCTGTGTTCTCCTTACATCTCATTGGCTAGAACTGTGACACAATGCCCAGTCCCTGCCAGAGATGAATGGGATTACTATTACTATGATTGATTTAGATCAATCAAGTTTCACCCCCTGGGGTTTGGGGGCGGAGCCCATCTTCTCAGAGCACACCTAAAATCAAACCGGACTCTGTTCAGCTGAGAGGCAGGCAATGGCTATTGGGTAAATGCTGATGATGCTTGCCCCAGGGGTCTGAGTGAACTAATGAACACTGTCTCCTGACATTCAAGAGACTTTGAAGGTTGCTTGTTCTGACTAGAACAGGGGAACCAAAAGAGTAATGCTGAGGCAGCGTGCTCTAGTTTGGTGCTAACTGCTGACCTGAGGCCATGGTCCCTGGCTTCACTTCTGATCAGTCATGCCTGCCATTAGAATCATCCAGAGAGCTTCAAAAACCGTCTCTGTTCAGCACTCACCTAGATGTTCTGATTCAGTTGTGGAGGAGGGGCACGCAGGGGAATGGGTTCAGTGTTTTTTAGAGCTGGGAAAATGCTGTAATGTGCAGCATCCAGCCTAGGGAACCCCAACCCTAGTGAAGGCCAGAGCTCCCCACTCTGAGGGACTCAGCCAGGACCTAACAGGGAACAGAGATGTAAAAAGAATCCCTGGCTTTCAGAGCAGAAGGAATAGAGACGACTCTAATTATGCACGACCCAGGCATGAGTCTCAGACTCATGGTGCTGTCCTCGATGTCCCTCCTTCCTGTTCCCTTGCCACCTTGGGCACTTTTGGTATCTACTGTCCAACTCATCCTCCTCCTGCTCCAAGTCCCCCCTGTATCAGCAACCAAAGTGACTGTCACAGATCCCAGTCTTGGATGTGTCCATCCTGCTTACAAGCTCTCATGTCTGCCCGCCGACCACCTAATTCCAGGTCCTGTCTGAGCTGTACTACCCTAGCCTGGACTTCTAGCTTATTAAAATAACTGGGTTTTACTTGGGCTTTGTGACAGCCCCTGTGCTAAGTGCTTTGATGACTCTAAATTAGTAAAGTTTTCAACCCTAAAGTATTACTATCATTTTCATTTTGCACCCAAGGAAATTGAGGTTTAGTTTCTTCAGTTGCCCAGGTAAAAATGGTGAATCTAGGATTCAAACCCAGCTGGTTTGACTCGGGAGGTCATGCTCCTCCACACACCATGTGCTCAGCCAAACTGACTATTGCCATTCCCTGGATAATCCCTGCATCTCCCCACCTCTGTGCCTTGGCTTTTAGGGCGTTGGTCCCTCACCCTGAGAAAGCCTGGACACTCAGCAAGGATGTTTATGTAGTCCTGGGAGGATTGCAAGGAGGAACTTACCATGGAGGACTCCCCAGGGCAGACAAAGAAGATGAAATGTGTCGACCCCTTCCCTCCTGCCTCCTGTTTTCCATTGGTCAAGTTCATGGTGGATCTAGTCGAGACATTTTTGTAGCTTTCTGTACAATGTCCTGTGGTCCAGGAAGAAGAGCAGAAATAGTATGAATGAGGATGACCAGGACTGGGGATGGCCCATAGGATAAAGCCCGAAGGGGCAGACTGTAGGCCCGAGGTTTATGGGAGGGGAGGGTGTGCTGGTCTGTGAGGTTTGGGAGAGGCTGGGGGACAGAGGCTGCATGAAAGCCTACAGCAGGTGAGGTGGTTTGCAGGAGGGAAGTGAGAGTGTATTATGATAGAAAGAGTTCTGGATTGGAAGTCAGGAGACCTTAACTCACATGCTGCTTCTGCCACTCTAACTGTGTGCCTGGGAGTATGTCAATTAATAGCTGTAATTGTGAGATGTGGAGGTTGGGCTAAATGACCCTCTATATAACCAAGCTCTAGAATTCTATGGGAGAATGATGTTGAAAGAGAGGAGGCTGAGGGTTAAAGATTTTGGAGGTGGCTCAGTTGTAAGAGCCAGATAATGAGGTTCCAGGTGTGGCCTGGCTGGCCACGGCCCTGGAGAAAGTCAGGATGGTCGGAGATCGAAGAAAGCCTGAGGAAGCACTGATAGAGAGAGGACAGCGGGAGAGAAGAACCTGACCCATCAGTAGTTTGTTCCTCAAGACTCCTGTGCTGTGCTGATAACACCTGTGTACAGGTGCAACCCCAGAGAACTGGGCAGCCCTAGGGGGCTGTGACGCCCAGGGCTTGAGGCTCCAGGAGAGACAGGCCTTCTGGTTCTCTTGGTGATGACAACAGTGAGTTACCTGGACAAGGATCCCCTAACTAACCTGGAGACCTGTGGGGTTAGAGAGGGCGTCCAGGCCACTTAGTTTGCCACTTCTGGGGGCTCTCAAATCCAGTTTTGTTTTGTTTTTAAACAATATACTTATGTACTGTTGAGTGATCGGGAAATGTAGAGTCCAGCTTCAGATTTAAATATTCAGACAAAAGGAATCCTAGCAGGTCCCAAATCTAACTGAAAGTGTCTGGACTTCTAATACCAATATCTTTAAGAGCTAAAGATGTTCAGCACACATGTTCACTGGGGTTAGAATAGTCATACAATTCTTTATGCTAGTCAGATAAGTGTATTACATAAATAGGGTGTGCAGTATTTTCTACCAAGGGTGCAAAATAGGGACAAAAATTTAAAAGCTCATGATAATCACTTGTACACTTTTCTTCTTCGGAGCTCAGGACATTTCACACTTCATAGAACTACATACACACATATGTACATGTGAAGCAGAGGGTACATGTGAAGCAGAGGGAATCTGAATATGGTGATGGGTTGTATCAGTGTCACTCTCCTGGCTGTGATATTGTGCTATGTAGTTCTGCAAGATGTCACCACTGGGGAAACTGGGCCAAGTGTATGCGGGTCTTCCCAAGCCCTCTCTATATTATTTCTTATAACTGCATGGATATCGACAATGAACTCAAAATAAAAAGTTTAAAATAATCCACTTCACTCTCTCACTTCCTATTTCATTTCTGCAAGGGTCATAGATGAAAAGCTGTGATACAAACAGAGAGGAAATATCGGTTGAGAAATAAACAGGATGATTATCCTATGACACAGTCTGGATCAAACAATCTCTGTTTGAAACTTGAAAACCAGTGGCCTGGCCTTAGCTAACCAAGAAAAGTAAATTTCAGCACTGAAATCCTCACTGAAATTATTCTTTCTTGGCTTTTTCTAAGTTCACACCCTAAGATCATTAAACAGTATGTCAATCACAGTTCTTTTTAAAAAAAAAAAAAAAAGAAATTATTTTGTTTTTCAAAATAAATTTTTAGCTTTATTGTGGTATAATTTACATATATATATATATATATATATATATATATATATATATATATATTTTTTTTTTAATTTCAATGTCACAGTTCTTATTAGGGTATGGAAATAAACAGAAAGTTCTCCATTTTTTCAACCCTAAGAGAAGGAATTCTTGCCTTAGACAGCAGAGTTCAAAGCAGCTCATTTTCTATCATGAGTAGAGAACCCCTCCCCCCCTTGCAGACCCCTGCTGCTCTCTGCCCATTGGCTACAGCTGTTACAGGGCCCCTACTGATCCTACCTCCCCTGCCTTCTAATTAAGCTGCAGGGGCCAAGCCCCCAGCCAGCCATGATGTGCCACCTCCTATTTCAGCCTAGCACCCACATTATAAACCTCTGCCAGGCTTTGCACTGAGTGGCTTAAGTTCTTAAGAAGCCATGTGACTGCATCTTGTACCAACTGGTCTCCTAGGACAGCTCCAGATGCTGCACACTGCAGTTCTCCAGCCAGGACCCCCCCACGAGGTCATGACTGGCTGTGAGGAAAGCTCATTGAACCCCCCAGTACTCAGTCAGTACGGGAGTCCTATGCCGAGATACAGAGAGCCCTTGCTTTCAAGAACCTTCCCAAGAAGAAAGAGTCATACCTCTGTAGGAAGTTTGAAAAGATATCCCAAACCATCTCTCTTTTTGGTTATTGGGTTGCTCCCCCACACACACACTGTATAGTATACTGTTTGTTCATTTGGGTCACAGACAGGAGAACCTGGAGAAGCGAATGGAAATGCTAAGCTAGATGGACTGGTAAGCACCTGAGAGCAGAGACCTTATCCCTCTTGCTCCCTTGTGGGTATCCTCCAGACGATGATGGTAGCAGGAACGTATAGACAGATGTTCAATGAATACTTGTTAAATAAATGAACAAATGGATGTGGGCTTGAGAACGTGCTAGTCAGGGTCAGGGTTTCATAATGTGTAACCCTGACCAGGCAGAATGACTTCCCATCGACTGTCACCCCCAGGCCCCTCTAGCCTCCTCCCACCCGTCCCTGCCAGTTATTTCTGGGAGTGCTTGTGGCTGTGCCATCTCACCTGTGCTCAGATCAAGTCAGCTCACCTCTCCTACTCCCAACATCTCAACGGCCCCTTGCTGCCTGAGCTGTAGGAGCCCTTCCTTCAAGAGAGTGTGGTTCTGCCATCTTCCCCACTGGTGCCTCCCTGGGGTGTCGCAGGCTCTCCTGATTCTATGTATTATGTGTCTCTGAGCCCTAAGGCAGCACTACTTCTATCCAGAGTCTCACAGAGCCATTCGCAAAGCACCCTGGGCTTCTCATCTGTACCTCCGCAAGGGGCTCTCAATGCTAGTTCACAGGCCTGGCTAAAAGTCAGCCCCTCGTCCATCCCTCTCATTTTCTTGTCTCTCCATTTCTTCCTCTGGGTACCGACAAACACCTTTCTTTTCTGTCAGCACAAGCCAAAGCTCTTCTGCAAATCAACTCCTGCAAACAGGCACCTACAGGGGTCACCAGCCTCCCAGATCCATAGCCAGCAGAGGTCTGGTATGAACTGTGCAGGAAAGAGCCCTGCGCTCCCGGCTGGGGCCGAGGTCAAGCCTCCTGTCTCTCCCCCAATGACTTGGAAACATGGGAGAAATCACAGGAGATCCTTGGGCCTCAGTTTCTGGGTCTGTGAAATAAAGTGGGTTCTAGCAGCCTATGGTACCGCGAGATAGTTGAGAGAGAAGCAAAGGAAGACAAGAGGCCCAGGAAGGCAACCCATGGTGGGAAATCAAAGGTTAGCAAGGAAAGGCATGTCAGGGAGCATTCCTCCCATGGCACTGGGCGGAAACAGCCCACCCAGAAGATAACGAGAGTAGCTTGTGTAGCAAGGGCAGACGTAAAAGACACCTCTTAGGAAGGGTCACCTCTTCGGTTCCAGGAGCTTCTAAGGGTTAAAGAGCAGATGCGGCTCTTTTGCACCTTCATACAAGATGGCAGGCCACACTCAGATTTTCATTTTCTTTTGTTGCTTGTGATTTTAGTATTATATCTGAGAATCCATTGCCAAATCCAAGGTCATGAAGATTTCCTTTTGTTTTCTTCTAAGAGTTTTACAGTTTTAGCTCTTACATTTAGAAGTCTTTGATCCATTTTGAGTTAATTCTTGTATATGGTATAATGCTAATGGTCAAACGTCATTCTTTTGCATGTGGCTCTCCAGTTGTCCCAGCTGATGAAGAGGGGAGAGAGACAATTTTTTTTTGTGTGCAATACATTGTATCACTTAAATGTCCTTGGATCCATTGTCAGGAGAACCTGAGTAGAGCTTTTCAGGAAAAGGGGCTATAAGGTCCTGAGGGTGTGAACTTATCAGCGAGTGACTGCATGGTGTTTGCTGTAATACGCTGTGAAAACAAAGCCCGCTCCTCGTCACCCAGACCAGCTTCAGCAGACACCTGACGCTGGCATAGGGTGGGAGCAGTAGAGAAGACATAGGTGGCTTTGGGGCAGCAACAAGGTCAAAGCATATGGAGGCAGCAGCAATAATATCCTGAGGCCACCAGGGGGCAGAGCAGAGGAGGGTACCAAGAGGGAGCACATTGAATGGCCACCATAGTGCTTGTTTGATCCAGAGGGGTCTCTGCTAGGGGAAGAAAGGACTGAGAGGACATAGGTTACAGCATTTCCAGTGGTGCGCACTGGGATCCAAAATCTATTCTTGTTACTTTTTGCTTGTCCTCCCCCAGGAGGGCAGGGCCTGGAAAACAAAAGTTACAATTAATTTCCCTTTTCAAAATGCAGTTCAAAACAGAACATTGTGCTTTCCAGGACCCTGGCTTTCTGTGAAAAATTCTATACTGGCATTCAAAATTAAGCCACGTTTGCCAAAATGTAAATTTCTTTTAATGGCTAATATTTTGAAAAGCGACTGCTTATGTTTGCAACAAAGAAAATAGGAAAAAGGAGGAGTAATTTATCTGAAAAAATAATTTTGTGTTTGGGGAAGGGATGCCACGAAGAACCGATGTAGTTCTGTAATAGTAATCTATTTCCAATTGTTCAAATGTCAAAAATACAGTTTACATTTACTGCCACAAATTCAGTGAACATTTTTTTCATTATGCACCAAGCAGAAAATTTGAAATTAAATGTTCAGCAATGTTCAGACAAATGAAGAAATCCCCTCCCCCACGCCACCCTTTGACATAACTAGGACAATCCAATATAATAACCCTCTAAAAGGATTAATTCTGCCTAAAACCAGCTCCTGAAAAAAACCACATGGCAGTCTGTGAAACATTCTTGATAATGTGTGCATCTTTATTACATTTAAAATCCATGAGCCTGGTGCCGATTCTGTCTTGGAACATTCTATGATGACGCTGAACAAGGGAGTCTTCACAATGAGAATCATAGGGAAACTTCAATAATAATTAACATATACAACATAAAAGAGCAGTGAGGTTCCATGTTGCTGCTATTAAATTAACAAAATATTTAAAACATGTTCGTTGCTGGCAATGGTACAATGAAACTGGTTCACACATACATTGCTGATGGCAATGCAAAACCTCATTGCCAGGCAAAGCCATTCAGATATATTTATATGATTCAGTGATTTGCATTATCCAAAAGAAAGACAATGTTTTATGCCTGTTTAATACAAAACTAATGTAAATGTATTTGTAAGCTGGACGCCTCCTAAATATCTAGTGGGAATGGTAGGTGGTTAGGTAAAATACGTTGTGTCCACTTAATGAATATAAAGATACAGTTGACACACTGACATATGCAAATAATACAGTGTTAAGAGTCACAAGTAACTCTGTCTAGAAAGGGGGAGGGACAGAATTGTAAGTGCAGGTGTTCCGTATGTTACCGAAAGTTTCATTAATGTTGCCCTGATGTTTTTTTGTTTAATAAAAATATTAAATACATTGCAGGAAAGGTGCATTATCTCCTAGTTGCTTGTAAGAGGATACAAAATCAAGCATATACAGCATTTCAATTTTTTTTTAACTTTTTCATTTATGTTTGGCTTGACTAGACTAGTCTGTGATTTCTTCCACACTGTATTAAGTTGCCCCTATCCATTAGGCCCGAGGAGAAAATTCTCAGGGTATGAAGCCATTGGTGGAAAAGCTGAAGGAGAGAGACAGTAAAAGCAGATTTTCAGAGAATGGAAATAGTCCTGGAGCCATCTCAAGGAAAATAGTAGAGAAAGGAAGCCAAGTTTGGCAGCAGGGCACAATTTCCGGGGCATCGTTCATAGTTTATTCTCTGTAAGTGGGGTGTACCCCACAGCATACAGCACGTTGGTGGTTTGCAGTGCCGAGTACCTACTGCAGTACACACAGTTTTGCCTCCCAACAACCGTTCTTCACTTCGTCCTTTACAAAATTCCTGGTAATGAACAACAGAACCCACTCAAGTTAGTTAGTTTAAGCCAGACAAGAATTTATTTAGGGACCTAGAGAGCTCACAGAATCCCCAGGAGGGCTGAAAAATCAGTTTTAAAGGCTACATAACTTGGAACAATACCCAAATTATACCACCAAATTGTTTCAGTGGAGACTCGTGACCACCACTCAGCTGTCTCTGAAAACTGGATGGTCTTTCTGCAATGATCCTCCACCTTCAGTGGAAAATAGATTCTGCCGGGTGCATAATTCCTCAGTTCTGAATTCAAGTCTTAGGCGGGTGTGTTCAATTGGTAGAGTCCAGGTAACACACCTGCTAACTGGGAAGGGAGTTCTGCTCCCATCTTGGGTAGGCAGGGCTCATAATGTGGGAAATGTCTCAAACACAGGGAGCCACAAATATGAAAAATGTCCACAAAATTTCACCCAACTTTGTCCAGCTGTTCATTTTACTCTTTGTGACCATGAGCTTTGAGGAAGGCTGGCCCAGTTCCCAGCTATCTTGATTAAGTCATTTGTGGAAATTTTATTTTCCTTGACGATAACTGGTGAAAACGGCGTGTGACCCAATTCTGACCAATGGGGGCAGGAAGAGACATCTGTCGAGGGACTTCTGAGAAAGGTTTCTTAGCTATTAAAAAGAGACACCAGGACAATGATCCTTTTGTTCTACCTCTGGATAGTGGTGTGTGGGGATTTGTAGCCTGGAGCTGCTGCATTCATCCCGTAACTAACGCACTTGAAATGGCAGAGCAGAAAGATGGAATTAACCTGAATCCTCCATAACATGACTTAGCCACTCACTCAACCAACCCATCTGATCTCAGGATGCTTGTTCTGTGAAATAATACTTTTCTGTATTGTCTGAGCCAGGTGAGTTGAGGTTTTTCTTGCAGCCCAAAGCAGCCTGATCTACCCACTCTGTGTCCAATGCTGCAAGCACGGTTGAGATAAACAGGAACATAAGTCACAGTTGAGCTGGAGGAGACTGAGAAGGTTTCAGTGACAATGAAATGGATGGGTAAAGTGTAGTCATATTACAAAAGTCCCATCTGAACAGCTTTCCCCCTCAAAAGTGGACCCAGCATCCATTCTCCCTTCGTAACAGTACCCCATTTCCTTTTGTGGAATTTCATTCCCTCCATTATGTTCACTAACTGGAGACACCCTGCCCTATCACTGAGAAGGCTGAAGGAGCTCCTGGAGGTTCTTTCTGGCAGAAACTTTCGGTAAACCCCTAAATAGCCAGGGGCAGACTCAAGACCTAAGCTCAGTCAATCAGACTCTCGCTCAAGACTTTACATCTCCAACCAAGTGACTCAAGGACAGAAAATAGTGATGGGTGTTAATTAATTCCAGTAAACTCTCCCTCCACCTGGCTGGGGCTGTGGAGTGATTCCTGCTGCATGGTTGCCCAAAGCTGCCCTGGAGGAATACCTGTTCTGTTTCTAAAACCACCATGTTTCCGGGAAACAGAGATTTCAAAACCTGCCCCAATAGCCCAGCCAGAGACATTCCAGGGTGAAAGCTTACATACTTGAAGAAAATCCAAATTAGAACCTTATGAATAGTCAGTTCTATGAAAAGGTGGAAACCTCTTTCTCTAAGGATTGCTTTAGTGAATTTATACTGAAAAGTTATTTATACATGAAATCCATCGTATTTCTTCTTCTTCTGCCCCACCACCCCAAAATCAGGATTTTTAAGTTATGAAATAAAAAGGCTAATATAAGACAAGCTGCTAAAATCAAACAAAGTTATCAATAAGTTTACAGATTAATCAACTGTTCATGAAACATTTATGTTTATAAATTTCAAGGAATATTGGTATCCTAGCTCTTTGCTTTTTGGGAACTTGAGGACAATTATTTGAAATATTTTTAAAAGCATTTTATTTCCAGGAACTGTAACAGTGAGTACCATGTGACATCCAAGGGCAAGAGAAATATTGAGTATATGGAGGAAAAAGAAAACCATTTCATCTTTTTATTTAGAACATTTTTACTTACATAAAAATTTTTAAATTGTGCTGAAATACACATAACATAAAATTTAATATCCTAACCATTTTTAAGTGTATAGTTCTATGGACTTTTCTTTAAAAAAATTAGACAAATTAGACAATTTAATGTTTTGGGTTTATCATACAGTTTTCTAACATGAAGACTTATGAAAATTTTTTTTGTTTTTTTTAAGGAGGGCACAGCTCACAGTGGCTCATGTGGGGATCGCACCGGCAACCTTGGTGTTATTAGCACCATGCTCTAACCAACTGAGTTAACCAGCCACCCCATGAATTTTTAAATAAGATCAGAATTCTTCAGAATGTTCTCTGAGGAAATGTTAGTTACAAAGCTCATTATTGAGATGGCATTACAGTGATGACCTCTCTATTTGAACATTGAAGCAAATGAAAATGATCCAAGAAATAAAGAGAAACATATTTGTGATGCAAGCCACTTAATTTTCCATTTTTCAGCCTCTAGCTAATTAAAAATACTAGACAATGATCAGTAGTTCTTGTGGTAGTCAAAAGGCATTATATGTCAAAGTTACATTTTTAAATTTTTAATGTGGAAAATTTCCAATGTATACAAAGTGAACAGAACAGTATAATGAACCCCATGTACCCAACCCCCAATTTAAACAATTATTAATATTCTGCCATTCTTTCATCTCTTATCTCTATCCCCCCAGTTGTTATAAATTTTACTGTTAGTTCTTTTAGGTATTTTCTACACATTGAAATATACAAATATTAACTGTATAATTTTGACAAATGGAAACTCCCAAGTAACTTAACACCCCTATCAGAATATAGAAAATTTACATCTCCTCAGAAAGTTCCCTCTTGTCTCCTAGTCATCCCCCATTCAGAGACATGCACTGTTTTGATTTTTTTTGCCTGTTCAGGAAATTCTTATACAGGGAACCATACTCTTTTGAATTTGCCTTCTTTCGCTCAGCATAATGTTTATGCAGTTCATCCACGCTGTTAATTCCTTCTTTATTATTGCTGAGTAGTATCCCATTGTGAGAATACTGGGTATTTCAGTGGAAGAACCATCGTAAAATGGGTCTTAAGATCTGGCTAATGGGCACTGAGTTATTTCCAGCTTTTGGCTGTTGTGGAAAAAAGCTGTGACGAACATTCATGTATGAGAGTTTTCTGTGTGTGTGTGTGTGTGTGTGTGTGTGTGTGTGTGTGTGTGTGTGTTTTCATTTTTCTTGGATAAGTACCTAGGCATAGAACTGCTGAGTCAATATGCAGCTGTATGTTAATTGTATGATATTGTCCAGCCATTTTCCAAAGTGCTTATATCGTTTGATAGTCCAATATATACATCCAATATTATTCATCAACATATGAGAATTCCAGTCACCCCACATCCTTGCTAACATTTAGTTTTATCAACCTTTTAAATTTTAGCCATGCTGATGGATATGTGTTGATAACTCATTGTGGTTTCAACTTGCAGTTCCTTGAGGACTAAGTAGGTTGAGCTCTTTCTCATATATTGTTAGTGGTGTGTCTTCATTAGTGAAATGTCTGTTCCAGTATTTTGCCTTTTTAAATAAATTGGGTTATTAATATTTTAATTATGGAGTTGTAGAAGTTTTTATATGTATTCTGACACAAGGTCTTTGTCATATCCATGTTTTGTGAATATTTTCTAGTTCAATTTATTAACGATGTCTTTTGATAGCAGAACATTTGATTAAAATTAATTTGATAATTATTTTCTTTTATGGTTATTACTTTCTATGTCCTGTCTGAGTGATTTTTGCCAAATCCTAGTATGTAAAGATAGTATCCTGTATTTCCTTGTACATGCTTTGTGTTTCCAGCTTTTAGGTTTATGTGTATAGTCCATCTCAAAATAATTGTTGTGCATTATATGAGGTCAAAGTTCATTTTTAAAATGTGTATATCCAGTTGGTCCGGCACGATTTTGAAAATACTTTCCCATGAAATTACTTTGGTACCTGGTGAAAAAGCAATAGACTGTAAGCGTGGGGCTCTATTTCTGGATTCTATTTTGTTTCATTGATTATTGTGACTATCTCGATGTCAATTACTGTAGCTTTGTAGTGTATGTCCTTTACAGTAGCTGCGTTTGTTTCTTAATGCTGCTGTAGCAAATCACCACAAACGTAGTGGCTTAAAACAACACAGATTTATTCTGTTAAAGTTCTAGAGGTCCAAAGTCCAAGGTGAGTGTTAAAGGGGCTAAAATCAAGGTGTCGTCAGGGCTGGTTCTTTCCAATGACTCCAGAGGAGAATCTGTTCCTTGCCTCTTTCAGCTTCTAAAGGCTGCCAGCATTCATTGTGTTGTGGTTATGCCATTGTAATCTCTGCTTCTAACAGCATATCACCTTCTCTGATTCTAATCCTATTGCACCTCTTATAAGGACCCTCATATTCATCCTGCCAGAGAATTTTAGGAATTTTTGGGTTTATATTCATGAAATATGTTGATCTTTAATTTTCTGTTAATGTCTTTTGGTATCAGGGTTATACTGGCCTCATAAAAGAAGTTGTGAAGTATTTCTTTTTCCTCTGTTTTATAAAGGATTTTGTATAAAATTGGTACTAATTTCTAGAACCTACCGTGTGTCCCCCAAAATAAGACTGGGTCTTATATTAATTTTTGCTCCAAAAGACGCATTAGGGCATATTTTCAGGGGACGTCTTATTTTTTGATGAACAACAATCTACGTTTATTCAGATACAGTCATGTCATCTTCTTCTGGAACATCGTCATAATGTACTAAATGCATCCGACTGGCTGACGATCTTAACTGGGGCTTATTTTGGGGATAGGTCTTATTTTTGGGGAGACATGGTACATACATGATACCTTATTTGGCCAAAGAGACTTTGCAGATGAATTAAGAACCTTGGGATGGGAGAATATTCTGGATTACTCTAGTAGGATTTCTGCTGCTCCTAAACTGCACACAGACTGAGAAGTTATTTAAAGCAAAAAGCTGCTGCAAACAGTGACTCTCACCAGGATAGATTCTTGTCTAGTTTCCCTCAGCTTTTGGTTATTGTTCAGTGCTTCCTAATAGCCATTTTTGTTAAACTTTTTTTCTCCAGATATAATTATTATTTGGGAAGGCTTGTCTAACCAAAGTATTCTGTCACTGTTAGCTATTATCTTAAAACATGCTCAAAATATTGGAAGGTATTTATTGAGAAGCTCAATATCTAGAGCCTAGCTGTACACAGGACTAAGTAAAGCATAATTTGGGCCTCAGTACAAAAAAGTGCACAGAACATATGTGTCTCCACAAGATGCCGTCCCTTGACAATTCTGCTCCCATTGGCAAGTGATGGAGGACAAAGCAGTCTGCCGCAGGTGGCATGGGCCATATAACTCTTGAGTGGTGAAGGGTAAGGACCCCACATCTAACCCCTTGGGACAACTAGCCTCCCATCAGGATTATGGCCTTAATTATGAGACAACACAAATAGGAAGGATTTATGTGGAGACTAGACAGTGGAATGATCCACGAGCAGACACTGTATACTGTCCAGAAACAGAGCAACTGCAGGCAGGGTGGGGAGAAAAGTGCTTTTAAGGACATACAATTTCAAGCATGAAACCAGTTGTTAACCAAGTTTACATTTGACAAAAGAGGGAGGGTGAGTGATAGGAAAAGAGGGAAGAGAAAGTATTCCTAATACTTTCATGTCCAAATTCCCTAAAGTAACTCCTATTGTTATTCCCCTTTATAAATCAAACTTGAGGCTTTAAGAGGTAACTGGTTTAAGGGACTCCAGTATGTTTCATATCCTATCAGGGCAATGTTGTAAATTTTTAGAAGTTAGAGGTCAGGTTGCTAAACGCTTTGCCTTTGATGGACAGTAAAATGGTCACTGAAGACATTCAAGAGACACAGAGAAAGTGCCATTGTTTCAAAATCTCGAACTCTGTTCTATACACACTCACAATCTATTAATCAATCAATCCTCTAGTCAGTTAATTAGAGTTTTAAGTGGGTTAAAAAGCCACTCTTAAAAAACAAAACCCATTCCTGGGAGGCTTATATATCAGTCATGCACATCGTTGTATTAATTATTTTACTTACATAGCCTTCCTCCTAATAGCTATCTGAGAGAGAAATGTGTCATCTTTTTTTGTTTTTCTTTTTCCTTTAGAAAGGCAAAGGAATGGACTGTGAAGCCAGCGGCACTTGGCAGAGGACCCCGGGGGAAGCAGAGTGGGGCTTTAGGTACCAGAAAATATTATGGTTTCTGGAGGGCAGAAAGAGGAAAGATGCCAATTGTCAATAATATATTAAAGATTGTTTTTCCTCTCTGGGCTTTTCTAGGGTTTTTGTGGGGCAACTCTGACCGCTATGACCACTGCTGAAAATCCTGCCTGGGATGCTGCCATGGAGAATGAGTTCTCCGCCTTTGGTCCTGCCTTTTTCACAAAGCTAGCCTCACTGGGCTGACTCATGAAAACAAATCATTCTGCAGTATATACAAATATCAAGTCATTATGTTGTACACCTGAAACTAATATAATGTATGTCAGTTTCATCTCGATGAAAAATATCACCATAACAAAAAAAGAAAAAGGAAAAAAAAAACGGGCATTGTGCTTACAGACATCTGGACCACACAGGCTGAACTGAGGGCTCTCCTCTAGCCCATGGTTTCAAACACACATGGTCCATCACGGCAGGTACCAGAGTCACTAGTCCTAAGTAGAGAGAACCACTGAGAGGTGGGGTGCAGTACCTGGCATGCAGACATGGAGGAACTAGGTTTTGATTTTAAACATACTGTGAAGTTTGTAGTCAGCTGTGTTCCCTTCTATGCTTGGTCCCCAAAAAACTCAGATCCAAACCCAGAAGTCCAAGAATTTCTGACATACGTTTTGCACACTAACTTTACTCTTGTCTTTATCTTACTATTCTACCTTTATTTTATTTTTGCCCTATATTTGTTTAAAGTTAGATATATTGTATGTATTTGTGTAAAGCCAAATCAAATTCTTTGGGAACTGAAGTGGGAAAATAAATAAGCAAGGCCTCTTTGGATTGTGTTTTAATAGCCTGAGTATGCATCACTATTTGGCAAGAAGAACTGGAACCATGTGGGATCCTTTGTCAAATAAGTTATGGAGTAGCCATGAGTCTTGCTTTTAAGTAGGAATACAATTTTTACATGTGTGCAGTGGTTTCTTGCCCATCTCAAAGCTGAGTCTCCTTTGGTTCTTTGATTCCTTCCTATCCAGACCAAATTGATCTACTAACCTTTTTAAAAATGCTTATTTAATGTCTCTCTCCAAGTTTATAAATGGTGTCAACTAGCTTCTTTCTAACTTTATGAAAGTTAAAATTAGAGAAAACAAGGAAAATTGATAAAACATTATACTCTAGTGTGCCGAAATAACTAAGGCTTTTTTCCTAAAAAGTGACTAAATTTAAAAGTGGGCTTATCTGGTAGGTTGTGGAATTCCTATCGCCATGGCTTAAACAGTTAGCACAGACAACTTCCATGAATAGTTTAGGTGCAACTCTCTTAATAATGTCCCTATATAAAAAATTCTGATCCAGCAATCTATCAATCAACATATATTTGTCAAGTGGTAACTATGTTCAAGATATTCTCAGCACCCAAGGGATTGCAACAATAAGAACCCTAAGCACCTACAATGTGAGCGTTGGGAGGTGATACATGTGGAGAGCGAAGATGAGTAAATACATAAGCGTATATTGCAAGGCAAAATCAGAGCGATACCATGAAGAGCGATGAGCATTTGTGAACGCAGAAGAGGGAAGGATCTGGTTTGGGGGTTGGCTTCATGGAAGAATAAGGTTGTTATTTCCATGTAGGAATCAGTGAGAAAACAGTGAGAGGCCCACCATAGAGTTCCTTGAATTCAGGGTAGAGGCATTTATTCTCAATTTTGCAGTGAAGGGAGGGAGGCAATGAAGAATTTGCAACTGGAAAGTGATGTGTTTAATTTGATAGCAAAGAAATTTTTATTTAATTTTATTCAGATACCACATACTTCCAGATTAGGTTTTGTGATGGCTTATCACAAAAACATAAAACTATTTTTTTAAAAAAGAAATGGAAAAATGGAAAGTGTTAAGTCCCAACTTACACTCCTGCAAACTGATAATGAACCAATCTGTTCTTGAAATATCATGGCCTTGTTTTGATTCTACAAGGTACATAAATAACTTGAATCGTGGAGAGAAGTAACCAGAAGTCAAATAACATGTTTGGGAGGACAGTTCTCCTTAGTCAGGCAACGTAACATTTTAACCTCCCTCCTTTCATTTGAATTGCCTGGGTCCACCTCTAAGAAGAGTGCTGACATTTTAATAGTATTGTTACACAACAAACGTCCTTTGATTTTAACTGAATTTTCCCTCTGACTTGCAGCTTTCCTGACACCACTGAATTCCCTGTCAGGAACAGCCCTCAAATTAAATTGCTTCCTTCACTTCTCCAGCCCCTAAAGTTAAGGAAACAATGTGTTTCTAATTACGCTTTTTGGTTCTTATTCTTGAGTCAAACCTTCTGCTCTAGTTATATGATTGATACGGCATTTTAGTTTCCAAAATGCCTGATCGGCTTTCCTATAAAATAATACCTCTGTTAACAAAAAGGATAATTTCAATAACATTTCCTCGGCAGACATTTTATCAGGTGAGGGGGAAAATAACAAAGGCATAGAGGGGAGGTAAGGTATAGGAACTAAAGCCAGGAAGTTTAGTACAGAGAAACAATTAAATAGGATCTCAAATGCTGTTATTTGTACAATAATGTACGTGTCTAGGAATCTTAGGGTCACAGACAGTTAAGGCAGGGACTGATGTGCGGAGACAGGAAGGAGGTAGGGAAGCGAACAAGAGAGGTGAAAAACAGTCACGAGTTCCTCTTCTCCTCGCCTCTCTTGGGGCCAGGCCGCATCCCCGGACGGAGGGGCAGAGGACTCTTAAGCTCTGGCTTCCTATCTCAGGATTCTGTAAAGATCAACTGATCACCACAGGCCTGGGACAATTCTAGGAGCACTTACTGACCCAGGACCATTGCTGCAACAGAAGAGGGATCTGGAACACATCAGAACTTTGGAGAGTCACCCTGTTACCTTAAGTGGCCCCAGGACAGAAGAAGCTATGCCTCCCGTTGGCCCGAGGGAGGCAGTGCTGGGTCACATGACCCCTCTTTGCTTTGTTACATAAATTCAGCCATTTACTATAGTTAGCGGTGTTTCAAATTAGGGAGCTTCAACTGGTCTTACAATTCATTGGGTCATCTGAAGGCTGAGCTGCCTGTGCCGGTGGAAGTGGTATGTAGGTCCAGGCACCACCGTGGCTGTTTCAGGCACAGCCCCATAGCTAATCTAGTCTGTTCACTTTGGTTTTGCCACAGAGGGAGCAAGTGTCCTTGGTGTGCAAGCCGATTTCAATTTTCTTCACTATTTTCCTGAGTAAGGTGCCATAACCAGTCCAGTTTTTGCTGATGATTTGAACCTCCTTGGTGCATTAAGCCATGTCTCTGTGAGCTGCGTCCAAGCCCAGAGAGGAAGTCACCCCGTATTACAACGTCAACCAAGCACTGTATAAATTGACTGTATCCCCAGGAGATAAGCCCACTTCTACATTTAATCACTCTTTAGACAAAAAGCATTAATTTTTGAGGCAAACTGGAGTACAATGTTTCATCAATTTTCCTTATTTTCTCCAATTTTAACTTTCAGAAAGTTAGAGAGAAGTGAGTTGACACCATTTATAAACTTGGAGGGGGATACTAAATCAGAATTTTAAAAACGGTTTAGTAGAGCAATTTGGTCTGGATAAGACAGAATCAAAAGATAATTAAGGTAACATAAAATTTGCTAGTTTTTAAAAAGGACTTATTAGTCAGAGAGATACTGGAATTTCAGTCACTGAAACATTTTAAACAGACTGAGGAAAAGCAGAAACTGGGTGCACGTCTAATTCAGGTACTACATGGGGACCTGGGCAGGGTCAAGATGAGAATTCTTAGGGAGCAACCCCACGATCCCCTGCTTCGCCCGTCAAAAATACTGCTTTCCTCTACACACCAGCCTTCCCGCCTCAAAAAGGAGCTGCTTGCTTTACAGGAAACCTCACTGACTCTCACTCACCCCTGTGAGGTGTGTATTATTCTCCTGGTTAGGGCGGCCAAGGCTCTGGCCTGAAGCCACACCACTGCTAAGCCCAAAGCCAGGCCTGTGAGACCGTGGTACCCACACTCCTGATCACAGTACACACCCTAGGATCTCCCCTGTTCCCTGAGGGCCTGCGGAGGCAGCAAGGACATCTCCAGGAGAAGTCTACCTGCCCCCTCCCTCCCCCCCACCCCCCGACACCCCAACCTAAGTTGTTTATAGCACTGGCAGAGGGAGGGTCTAGCTTGCATCTTGAGTATCCTTTTGCTCTCCTTGACCAGGAAATTTGCCAGGGCCCTAATGTGGCTGGGGACAAAGTAACCCTGCAGCCAGGGCTGTGGGGGCAGCCTGGCCCGAGCCCAGAGGAGAGGGTAACAAGGATCCAGAGGTGTCTATGATGACAGAATGAGGCAAGGGGAGCACAGATCCACAGGGAGGGGCAGTGGGCCCCAAAATAGGCTGAGAAAGAGTACACCAGGAGTTCATAGGCAGCTGAGACCAATAGAACACCAAACCAACCCAACCATAGCTTGGGGGTCACGAAGAATATTCACACACACACAGCTGCATGAGGCCAGGGGGCCTGTCCCACCACCTAACTGCCATGACATCCTGTAAAGCCTCTCCTGCCAGCCCCTCCACTAAACACCTTCTAAGAGGGGAGCAGAGGAGGGAAGGGGGACATCCGGAAGATTGAGTAACTGAACCATGGAGACTGAAGTCACCCTAAAGACAGTTTTTAAATCATCGCATCTAAGTGTTAAATTGGTTAGACCCAATCTGACTTCTCTTTGTCGTCACCCAGTGGGGAGGGGCCTCATGACGACCATGACAGACACTGTCTTAGCACATGTGAGGTAGTAAGTAAACCAGAAGTCCTGCTGCTCATGGCAATTGCTCCCCGGGTACCACCCAGACTACACTTGACAATCTTGTCTTGTTTACTGTCTATAAACCATGTCACATGCGTCTCCTAGAGGAGGCCCAGCTGACATCTGGGATACTGTGTCATTATCAGGCCTTCCTCGGTGCCATCTTCAGGATGACAGGCTCTCTCAGGGTCCTCATGGTCCCCCCTTACTGAATTGTATTTTCAACACATGGCTTATCATGAGGCACTAAGTTCTCATGATGTGTTTACCCATCACTTGAGTTCCAAGAGGGCTAGGGTGGAGAGCAACTGCAGGTTGCAAAGAAGCTATAGGAGGCACAAAGCACCAGCCTCCTATACTCATCTGGTCCAACCTCTTCACTGGAACAACACAGGAAACAAAACCAAATCATGAAGTCAAGACTTGAGCCCATGCTGGGGGCTCCCTGTCCTTTGCAACCTCCTGGGGTATGAGACAGACTATGAGTTGAGGCCTTCCAGGAGGGCATGTGAAGGAGGCCACTTCTGCTCACCTTTCATTTTCCTTCAGGCCAGTCTCGACAGTGAGACACTTACAGTTCCAGTTTGTTCTTTTTTTTTAAATCAAAATTTAAAATGAAATTTATGATGCTAATTAACCTTCCCCACTGTTTGGCAGCGTCCTAGTCCCTGTGTTCTGTATTCCGCCAACAACAAATCATACTGTTTGCCTATCGATTGGCTGCAAATCAACTCTTTTACAGCCTATTAAATCACACCACCTCGCCTAGGTTGTTTTTGCAAAGTCAGCATTTTAGACATTGTTGTTCCTTCTTGTCTACCAGCTTCAGCGATGGGGAAGAGTTCCCCGTGGGGGGGTGAGGACATCAAAGCTGACCAAATTTAAGGTTCCAGGATAAATTTAGCCCTCCCAGCTGGTTGTTATTCCAGCGACTAAGTGTGGGCTTGCCCAGCTGTATTTTAAGCTGAGCCCCAAATTTCCCTCTGTTTGGTTTTATGTTCTGCAGGATTTTGGTTTCGTTACCAAAAATATAAAGGGTTTTCTTGTGGGCTTTCAAATAAATTCAACCAGAGAGCGTGAGGACAAACTGCGTAGCACTGTCATGGGAATTTGTGATTTGAAGGGACCTGCCTGGCCAGTGGAAGACATTCTTTGACCACCCACGTTAATTGTCTGAGACCAAGGAAGAAGGAAGTCCATGACTGCTAATTGCACATTCAGAAAGCTTATTGTTTTTATATGTCATTTACATGTCAATAGACCTGAAATATTTTTTAAAAGCTTACTATTTAGAAGCACCTCCAAAATTTGCAAAATTCTATGGGTAAGTACAAAACAGTATACACAGTATGCTACTACTGTGCTTCCCTGAAAATAAGACCTAGCAGGACAGTCAGCTCTAAAGCGTCTTTTGGAGCAAAATTAATATAAGACCCAGTCTTATTTTACTATAAGACTGGGTCATTAATATAATATAATATAATATAATATAATATAATATAATATAATACCTGGTCTTTATAATATAATATATTTTATTAATTTTTGCTCCAAAAGACGCATTGGAGCTGATTGTCCGACTAGGTCTTATTTTCGGGTAAACAGGGTATCTATGTAGGAAAATAGAAAATATACGTTTGTATATGCAAGTTATGTTTCTGGAAACATTCATGAGGAGCTGACAATGTTGGTTGTCTCTAGAAAGAAAGAAGGACTGAAAGCCAGGGGATCGTGTTAGAATTTGGTCCTCTGTACATGCATTACTACAGTTTTTATGCTTTGAAAATGTTTTAGTTGGATAGTGCCTCTGTATGCTGGCATGTAACATCACGCCTTCATTATTCCACTATTGTTATAGTAGTTTGTAATACAGCACCTTCCAACTATGAAACTCTGGGGAAGAACAAGCAAAAGTCACAAATGTGTGAGTACGTGTCCACAGTGAGTTCACAATGTGCACACATGCACACACACTGACACACTTCATATTTTCAGCACATAATTGCAGTCGTGTAGGTTTTGAAAACAGACTACTGAATAAAAAAGGCTGGAAGCAAATAGGCCAAAATGTTACTAGTAGTTAACTTTGCCTGGTGGGAATACGGGTCACTGCTATTTTCTTCTCTATATTTGGGTGCATTTAAAAAATTTCAACCCAAAGTTTTCTCTTAAAAATAGATCCTGACCCAGTGTTTTTAAAAAGTGGCGGCTTATACAGGAATATGGTAAAGGACTCCACATAGCAGCAACTGACCATGTGTTAATATTCAGCCTCTTACAAGAAGTATCCGATTCTTGTTTCACTTACAGTCATGCACCCCATAATTACATTTTGGTCAATGACGAACTGCATATACAACGGGGGTCCCATAAGATTATAATGGAGCTGAAAACTTCCTATCACCTACTGACACTGTAGCCATCATAACATCGCAGCACAACACGTTACTCACATGTCTGTGATGATGCCGGAGTAACCAAACCTACTGCCGGTCGTATAAAAGTATAGCACATATAATTATATACAGTCCATAACTTTTGATAATAATCAATGACTATGTTACCGGTGTATGTATATACTATTCTATACTCTTTATAGTTGCTTTAGAGTATGCTCTTTCTACTTATAGAGACACTTTGCTGTAAACAGTAGACGTGTTCCACTGGCAGCAGCTTCGTACACCTTATGTTTACTGTGTCTGTGGATTGCATTATTTTCTCTTGTGCTTTAATCTTGCCTTGTTTTGTACAGTAACAGCCTGCACAGGCCTGTAGCCTAGGAGCTATAGGCTGTACCATATAGTTTAGGTGTACTGTAGGCTGTACCACCTAGGTTTGTGGATGTGCATCCTATGATGTTCACACAATGATGAAACTGCCTAACTATGCAGTTCTACATGTTCTTTTTCTTAGAATGTATCTCCATGGCAAAGGGCGCGTAACTGTATTTGACATCATCCAGGGATGACTCATTTGTTCATGTCTCCTCCTTAGATAAGCTTATTTCAGCTCAACAAATGCTTATTGAATGAGTACTATGCGCCTGCAATGGGCTGGGTTCTAAGGATACCAAGATGAATGAGACCCACCATAGCTCTATTCACGTGGGAAATGATCATCCTTTCTCTAAGAGTTTTCTGAAGAAGGAAAACTTTTACATTGATTCTGAGCTTTAAATAAAACACTTCTCAATCATCAGAGCTATATGCAGCCAAAGGCTTATGCCCTCTTTCTGAGTCTTCCCACACAGAACTATTATTTCCAGTACCATCTTTGTTGGAAGGAAGGAGGCTAGAGAGGATGACCTTCAAAGGCCATTGGGTTTTTCTCTTTTGTTGCTATAGTTCTATTCAGCAGTGACAAGACTGAGTGACAGCATGGTAAAGAAAAAGACAGCAGTTAATCCAGGAAACTGAGAATCAAATTTCTTAACAAACTAATCACAGTATCTTCTTACTTCAGCATTTAGCTTCCTTGACCAGTTGTGAATTCAAGGTCAGTGTATTGACTGTTAATAAATCACTTTAAACTGTATCTGGAATGGAACTAACTACCAAAAGGAGCTTGATAAACACTGGCAGAAGTAGAGGGTGAGGAAGAGGCAGGCATAGGTGAGAGAGGACAGGTTGTTGAGAGCATCAGAAAAGTGCTTGGAGGCAGGGAAGGCACCTCAGGGCCTCCAAGGGGATCCTGGCTCCACAGAAAGAGCTTCTGTTTTGCAGTGTGCCCGCTGAGGCTGTCTGGAAGCCCTGCTGGAACTTGATCTTTCATCATGGTGGAATGCTGGCCTTCACAGAGCCAGGTCAACGCTGGAACACCCAGACTTACTTTGGGATAGTTGGTGAAGTAGGAATGTGGAAGTAGGAAGTAGAAAAATGACTCTGAGTCACTTGGGTTTTTTTTCTTACCATAACCATAAAAACTCTTGACCCTGAACTTTTAACAAACCTAACCCTAGGCCAATCCCTTCATCCATTAGTTTTCAGACTGAAAACGGTACCATCTATTGTTGAGGCAAATCACTTACCTGTCATTTGGTGCCACAGCAAATCCACACTTTCTAATCCAGCTGAGCCTTCAGCGTTGTTCTGGAGTCACCTACTCAACCTACGAACTCCCTCTCCTCTTCACAAACATATTTTCCCCCACACCTTCCATTTGGGCTCTTTCATTCTCAAGGGGTGACCTCATCTCCTTTTTCACTAGGAGAGAGGCCATCTGTTATGTTTCAACTCCCTGAGTTTCCTTTCTTTGTACTCAAAATCAGTCATTTCAACCATTTCTCCTTGTTACAGAGAAACTTAAGATGGCTCCCAATAATCCTGTGTCCTGATATTCAGAACCTGATGGAATCTCCTCTCCTTTGAGTGTAGGAGGGACCTGTGACTTGCTTCTAACCAATAGAATATGGTAAAGGTGATGTCACGCCTGTGATCACATTACATAAGATTGCAACTTCCTTCTTGGAGCAGACTCTCCCTTCCTGGCTTTGATGAAATAACCCACCATATGGAGGGGCTCATGTAGCAAGGAACTGGGGAACGCCTCCAGCAGATTGCCAGCAGTGCAGTGAGGCCCTTAGTCTGATGACCCACAAGAAACTGTCTTGCCACCAACGATGTGGATCCTTCCCCATTCAAACCTCAGGTGAGACCCTAGCCCTGGCCAACATCTTGACTGCAGCCTCGTGAGAGACCCTGAAACAGAGGTCCCCCTAGGCCATGCTCAGATTCCTGACCCACAGAAACAATGAGAATGAATGTGTGTTGTTTTAAGTTTCTAAGTTTTTGGTAATTTGTTACACAGCAGAAGATAATACACTCCTCATTCCCTCCTTTCTCAAAAACATAAATGCTTCCCCAATTCCTTTCCAGCTCCCCAGTTCACTTACATCTGCTCTTGATCCTACTCCTTTCTCTCTTTTTCAAGTTATTTCTCTAGCTTCTGAGTTACTTAAATCTACTTCCATCCATGCTTTCAACTGCCCTTTAAACTATCTCTGGAATGGGACTAACCACCAAATGGGACTGTCCACATGCCCATAATGGGGAGTAACACACAACCTTTCTGATCGTTTTACTTAAATTCATGGCCACCAAACTTGGGGTACATAAGGGTTAACCTGACATTCTCATTATGTTTCCCCAGTCCTCTTATCCTCCTGAGTCACTAATTCACATGTTTTCCTTTCTTCTCAAATCTCCAACGCTCTCTTTCCCCATTCTATCTTTAAGCTGATGATCTTGTTTATTTCCCAGAGAAAAGGAGAAGCAATCAGTAGAGAACATACACATTTAACACTCACACACTCCCCACACTGCGTCTGCCAACTTAACTGCACCTGTGTCCATCCACTCTGCTCCCCTTTTGTTTCTCTGAACTATGGACTTGAAGAACCTTATATAAGACCAGTCTCTCCTTCTGTGTGATGGATCTCACTTCCTTTCATCGATCCATGTCCATAGCACCAACATCTCCTTTATTTCTCCTGCATCATCTCTAATGGATTATTTCCATTAGTATACAAACCACTGTAACTTCTCCCATCTTAAAAAACAGAAGAAAGAAAGAAAATACTTTCTTGGACTCATATCTCTCTCTACCTACTACTCCATGTTTCCTACTCTTCTTGGCAGCAAAGTTTCTCTAAACAGTTGTTTAAACCCTCTGTTTCTGATTCCTCCCATTTAATTCTCTTTTGAATTTCCTCAGTCAGTCTTCTCCCCCCACCTCTTGCCTCCTCCACATTGCTCTTGTCTGGTCACCAATGAGGCTGAATCCAGTGGACAATTCACAGTCCTTGCCTCACTTGACCCTGCAGTCACAGGTCCTCCTCCTTGAAACACTTTCTTCATTTATCTTTGGGACACGGTTTACCTCTGTGTCTCCTCTCACTGACTACTCTTTCCTTCTCCTTGGCTGGTTGATCTTTTTTCTCCCCTGCTGTAAATGTTGGGGGACTCCTGAGTTCAGTCCCCACACTCCTTTTCAATCTACAATTATTCCCTGGGTGATCTCATTCATTCTCACAACGTAAATACTACTGATCTGCTGAGAACTCTCAAATGCATGTGTTCAGCCTGGGCCATTCCCCTAAGCTCCAGGCCCACATCTCCCGCTACCTACTCTGCATTTCCACTTCGATACCTAAGGGCATCTCAAAGTTACCATGTCTAAAACTGAACTCATCATTTCCTACCCCAAACTGCTCCTTTTGATATCTACCCTCTCCGCAACTTTATCCTTCCAGTTGCTGATCCCCCAAACCAAGGACTTATCTTTGATTCCTCTCTTTTTCTCATATACCACATCAAATTCATGAGTATGTTATGTTGGCTGCCCTTGCAAAATACTACCAGAATCCAACCTTTTCTCATCTCCTCCACTGCCACCTTCTGGCCCAAGCCACCCATCCCCTATTACTGCAATAACGTCCTTAATGTTCTCCCCGCTTCTACTCTTGCCCTTCGTCCATCTATTCTCAATACAGTAACCAGACTGGTCGGTTGAATACACAAATCAGTTATGTTACTCCTCTAATCAAACTTCAGGAACTTGCCATGTCATTAGGATAAAAGTCAAAGTTCCTTTGATGCTCTGCTGCCCAGGCCTCAGGTGGTCTATCCAGCACCCCCTCTACCTCTCTGAACTCTCCTACCATTGACTCCCTTACTCATTCTGCTCCTGCCACACTGACCTCTTTGCTATTCTTCCAAACACAAGCATATTTCCAACTCGAGTCCTCTGCCCTTTCTGTTCTTCCTGTCTGGATTGTTATCACCCACTAGTCACAGATATCTTTCACCTCGTAAGGGCTTGTGTTCAAATGTCATGTCCTTAGGAAGGCCTGCCTTCACTTACCCTGTTGAAAATTGCAACACTCCCCACCCAGCATTCCCTTTCTCTCTTCTATGTTTTACTTTTCTCTTTATCACTATAAGATACACTCTATATTTCACTTATTTATTTTCTTATTGGTTTTTGTCTACCTTTTACCTTAAAACTGCTTGTAGGCAGAGACATTTGAACATGTATTGTTCACGCCTGTACCGTTAGTGCCTGGTACATAGTAGGTGCTCAATAAATAACTTTAGAATGAAAGTTGCTGTTGAAAAATACTTGGCCTTGGTCTTGAGCGGATGATTAGAGGTAGTGGGGACTAGAGTGAACCAGAGACCTCACGCTCCCACTCTCCACCTACATATCCAACTGATCACCTTTATTTGAATGAGCCCCACATTGATAGCTCTGAAGTCCAAGTTCATATTCCCAGTGTCCAATTAATGTACCTATGAGTAACTCAGAATATCCGTATTCTGAATTTATGCTCAATGTAGTAGTTTTCTTGTATTTCTCATCTCAGAAATAGTTGGTCGTTACCCACCGTTCGCCCAATCATCTGGAAAGGAAACCGATCAATTACACGTGTGTAAACATGTGTGCTACACAATAGGCCAGACGCTTGTATTGCAGGCCAATGCACACAGCCCCTGCCTTCAAGGAGCCAAGTTTGGTGCAGTAAACACTGTGACAGAGAAATGTACAGGGGGCTATTGTTAATTTTTTAAAGTGGCAATATCTATTTTTTAAATTATTAAAATAGTATATGCACATTATAAACAATTTGATTAAAAAAAAACCAAATGAACTAGAAAATGAAAGTTACCCATAAGTCTCACATTTAAGAGAGAACTGTTAACAGGTTGGGTATATATTCCTCCAGACATTTTTCTATGCATATTTAAAGGTAGCTAATGAATTCTTATTATGGACTAGACACCATGCAATGTGCTTTAAAATTAATTATGTTTTAACCTCACAGTGAACCACTGAGGTAGGCACTATTAACATCCCCATTTTATAGATAAGGAAACTGAGGTTTCAAGAAGTCGAATAAAATCCCATTGGTTGTAAGGTGTCTGTCAGCCAACATGGGCCGAGTTATGCAATGGTGTCAACATCTCAGTGGCTGACAGTAACAAAGGTTTGTTTCTTGCTTACACTAATGAACCGCATCAACCATGTGTAGCTCTGCTCTATGTTGTCTTCATTCCAGGACCCAAGCTGAAGACGAAGGAGCAGCCTCTCCCTGGGAGCCAGCTGACCCTCAGACTACAGAGAAAAGGGAACACGGCAGAAGCAAATGATGGCTCTTACAGTAGCTACTCCAAAGGACAGTACCTCATTTCTACTCTCATTTCATTAGGCAAAGCAGATCACATGACCAACCTGGTATCAATGAACAGCAAAGAATAACCTTACCTCAGGATGAGACAGTAAATATTTTCAAAAATAACACAATCCACTGAAAGTACTGAGCTTAGATTTTAATCCAGTCTGCCTTTAGAGCTTAAAAACGATACATATATATATTTTTAACCTTAAAAGTAGGAACTCTACACACATTGCCAAATAACTTCCTTTTTAATGTAATCTATGTTGGACATCTTGCTCTACTTGTTCACATAGGCTTAGAGTATTTTTTTTTTTTTTTTTTTTTTTTTTTTTAAGGTTGCAGAGTTACATATGGGATATCTACCATTCTATCTGCTGAGGTCCTCCTCATCCCTAAGGTCCAGCTCAGAGGCCTCATCTCTGGAACAAACCATTGTCTCTTCAGCATTTTTGTTGCACTTGGTGTACACTTCACTTCTGTCACGTACATGTCTTGTCTCAGAGTTACTTATCTGTATACGTGTCTGTGTCCTTCACTAGATTTTTAGCAACTTGAAGCAGGAATCATATCTACCTAGAGATAAAGATTTTTATCTTTCTCTGCCTGGGCATGCTTGACAGAGATGAGATCGTCTGTTGATTTTGCAATATTGTGGAATTATTTTCTTTGCTATCTCTGTCACTTCATTCCTTAAAATGGTTCTTTTGTATCGTTTAAATGTAGTGACCCATTCAGAATTCATGCATAATCTATTGGTTAAAGGGGTCCTCAGATAGTTCTGCCTTCCCACACTTGTTACAATTACAGCAGCGATAAAAACATGAGGGAAACAAAATGGCAAATAAATATAAACACCTTCCTTCTTACTCCTTAAAGGAAGAATACTGCAGGAGAAACACAAACAAATATAACAATTGCTCTAAATTCATATCATCATCAAGTTTTCCCCGCTGCTCTCCACAGCAAAAGTTTCTAAATGAATGGCAATCTTTAAAACAGAGCTGTCGGAACAATGCTGGGGGTGGAAGCATGGAATAATGCGGCAGTGCCCAGAGCACTTACTAATTATCTAAGAGAGGGTCTCGCCATATGTACTCAAACACACACACCACTCTCAGTGTTGAAAAGCTCCTTTTCTTGTGCCCAGAATGTTTATTTTTTTGAAGAGTGGCAAGCAAAAATGAATTCCTAATCTGCATGGCAAACAGGGAGCACCAGATTTTGAAGGAAAGCCCTCCCCTACACAAAGGCCACGGTTGTCTGGAAGAAAAGCAACCCTCCTAAGGAGATCAGGTTCTATCCTATGGGGTGGATTTGCCCGGAAACAGGCATCTTGCCATTATTCACTTCACCCGTCATTAACAGTCACCAGCATGTGCTCTCCGTCTAATTCTTATTGAGCACCTGTGTAAGTGGCACTGTGCAGCCTCTCCCTGAGAGACCCTAAGGACACATGTTGCAGCCCCTCTTGTCCCCAAGCCAGCTATGTCTATAGGAGGTGCTTTGGAAAAGGTGGGAGTGGAGCCCAGAACAACCAAAAGCAACCCAATTTTAAAAAATGGGGTGTGTGTACAGGTATACTGCCAAGTCCTTGTTGGTAAGGAGGTGGTCTCAGGGGCCTCACCCTCCTTCCTCGTGGCCTGGCCAGATTTCCGCTCTCACCCTGCAGTCCGTGTGGCTCCCCAGCCTCAGCGCTCAGAGCCACTCCTACTTCAGGGACTCAGGCTGCCCCCGCTCCCCCCCCCCACAGGGGCCGTTATCACCACTCACCATGCCGCTTCCGTTCATGTATCCTTTGCCAATGCTCTGTCAAGCCCATCTTACATTTTTCAAAATGTCTTTAGCATCATTTCCTGAGCCTGAACATTTGCTCGTGCTGCAAAACAGCATCCAAGCTGAGAACTCTCTTTGCAAGTTTCCTGCAGGGTTATTGGGACCACAGCCTTCCAGAGGCCAGAGCAAACTCTTTTCTCTTATCAGTGAGAGAGAGATGGCCCAGCTTTCCTGTGAAACCCCAGCAGTTTGCAAACCAGAGAGTGTTTGTGTGTTTTCATTGAAGTAGAGACCTTCTCTTCAGTTTAAAAAAAAATCATATAAGAATGAAACGCTCATATAATTTAGCATCAGATTATTTTGTGCAGCTCTACCTCCCTTCTCCAGGGCTGGGAGGAGTCAACATGGAGGCACTAGGAGTTTGGTTCCGAGCACAGGTTGTAGGTGTGTTAGTCTCTGCTTAGCCTCAGCCCAGCTCTCTGTAACCAATGCAGCCTGACAAGATTTCTCCTTCCTTTTGCCTTTTTTCCTAACCTTTCAGCCCCACTTGCTCACATTGTCCTGGTTGGATTCAAATAACTAACTGTGCCATGTTCTCCTGGATACAAACCACCCATTGGCCACCTCCCCACCTGGCCTCTACCTACTGAAATGCAGGAGGTAGAGCTTTGGGGCCAATGGCTGCGAGAGCTCAGCTGCTGCTGAAGTCCAATGGATTTTCTGTCACTAAGGGAGGGAAAACTGTAGAGGCACAAGAGGTCTGACCTGTGCATGGCAATACTTGCCTGCTTGGGTAATGAATTGTGTTGTGTTAATTTTGCTGTGTCCTGGGCATAAAGGGAAAAGACAGTGCATATCCTTTGCTCCTTCCTGTTGAGCTGCAAGCAGATTGTAAAATCAAACTCAATGGTTAACTGATAGAATAATTTCAGCTCAGAGAAATAAAAGATGGATAGGAAATCTCTGGAAACTGCAGCCTATTCCTTTTCATTTTAAGGATAAGTTGGCTACATCCTTGGGGCAGTGAGATCTTGTATAAATATCAAGCTGAGTTTAACGCTATTGTACTCAACAGCGAACACTTTTAATTATTTCAGTGGTTTTTTTTTTTTTTTTTTGAGTAATAAATTATGAGTTTAGCAGTCTGCTAGGCTGCCGTGGTCTTCAATAAGAATTCTTGTAAAGAAAAATGCTATAAGAGAAAACTGAGGAAGGTTAGAGTAAGATTAATGTAACCCCTTGGAATCATATCATTCCAGAATTTTAATTAAGTAAATTTAAAAGCACTGGAGGGCCATCTACACAAATAATAGACTGAAATTTAGTAGGCTGCAGTCATCATTCAAAGGAAAACTGGAAACCTTTAACCCTATATGTGCAACTGGCGAAGAAAGTGAACCCAATGGAAGCAGGGGATGGGTCACAGAGAGAACCCCTGACTTCTTATTCAGAAAACCATTATTAAAATCCTTGCAGAAGGTATGGGGTCTGTGATAAAGTTCAATGGAAATTATACATATACATAGTACACACACATATGCCTTTATAAAGAGAGTAAGCCACAATCAAAGACAAGAATAAAAATGAAAGTTCATTCTACTTTATAAGACATAAAACTAATCTTTGTGAAGTCACTTACTCATATGGCTGGATACTTGGGAGGGATTCTACCTGGTCCAGATGGTCACCTTTTAGCTAATTCAGGTCTCTTGCCAAGCCCCACACTTTGTCAGGGCAGGCCTGGCTACTGATTATGGTCAAGCACGTCAAAGAATTATGTTTGGGAACACACAGGTGATGGGTTAGGAAAACAATCCACCTTGGACATTGCCAAGGCCACTAGCAACATTTATAATCCTAGCAACATTTGAGCGCAGGCCTCCAGATCTTAAAGCAAAATCAGATAACCTCCCAATTTCAAATCATTAATGCACAACCCATGAGTTAGTAACTTTACGCTTCAGGGCTTCCTTAAATGAATTGTGATTTTCCTTGTTGAGATGTAATACTGCTGTGTAGAGAGTTAGTAGTTAAATTATTCTTTATACCTTTTATATGTTTAAACTATTTCACAACTTTTAAAGTGTTCATACTATTTGACCCAATCGCTCTACTTATACACTAATTTATTTTATAGTTATACTTAGCTATAAGCATTGTTTGAAATAACAAAAGATTGTAAACCACCTAAAAGTTCCTTAAAAAGAACTACTATGGATACTATGCTATATCCATAGGGTGAAAACTATGCTGCCCCTCAAAAGAAAGAGGCAGTACCGATTGTGCTGACGTGGCAAGATCTCCACAATACATTATTGAGAGACAAAAGCAAGGAAGAGCTGAGTACAAAATTCTACCACGTCTATCTTTTTAAAAAGGTTATAAGTGCATGTAAGAAGTTATCTCTAGAAGGCTACACCCTATTCCCTCCCCTCCCCCCAAAAAAACAACAGTAGCCCCCGGGGAGGGATAGAGTGGTTGGGGGACAGGAATGTGAGAGAACTTGCTTATAACACCATCACCAGTTTTTTTCCAGTTTAAGTGAGCTTTATTGAGATACCATGTGATGAGTTTTGATGAATAGATGTTACGCTTTTTGTACTCTTTGATTTTGTGCATGTATTACAAAAAATAATTTAAAAAAAATATCTGTTCAAGCCAGCTTCTTCAGAAGTTCTATGGAATAAAGTATTAACATTAGATGCCTTCTTTGGCCTGTGAACTAGGAGTAGAAGGTAACCGCTTTGGGAAGATGAGTTATTTTGATCTTTCATAAAGGTAAAATTTCTCAGGTAGTGAATCACCTGGGAAAGATGTGAAGGCCAATCTGGTAGAGGTGGGGGGTGGGGGGGGAAGGGGGGTGACCAGGAGGAGAGAGCATCAGGGGGCTGTTCACTTCTAGGAGCTAAAAGCACCTTCACCTATGCTGTGGTCTGAATGGTGTCCCCCAAAATTCATATGTTGAAGCCTGACCCCCAACATGATGGTATTGAGAGTTGGAGCCTTTGTGGGTTGATTAGATTTAGATGAAGCCTCGCAGGTAGAGCCCCATGATGGGACTAGTGGCCTTAAAAGAGAAAGAGACACCAGAGCTTCCTCTGTCTGCTATGTGAGGACACAGCAAGAAGGTAACTGTCTGCAAGTCAAGAAGAGAGCCCTCACCAGAACCTGACCATGTTGGCACCCTGATCTCAGACTTCCCAGGCACCAGAACTGTGAGAAATAAATATCTGTGGTTTAAGACACCCAGTCTATGGTATTCTTTTACGGAAGCCCAAATTGACTAACACAATCTCATCCAGAGGATAGGACTAGAAATCTCTCTATTTTATAATCACCACATCAACATTTAAGGTGGTCTTTCTGAAATGCTTGCTTATGTCCCAACATTTCCAGACCCCTCTCATGATAGTTAAGAATTAATCTGTGTGCTAAAGCCAATTTAATGTTTTGATTGTACCTCTGTCAGTTTAGGAGGTGGAATTCCATTTCACCTCAAGTGGTTTAGAATTTATGATGTCAACTTGATCAGAGTACTTTGGCCCTGCTCTACCAAGAAGGCCCTGTGAGGCACGGGCAGCAAAGTAGGGTGGATTATGGAAGAGTCAAGCCAAGGCAATGAGCTGGCAAGGCCACAGAGTGGGGACATGGTGCCCTAACTCCACCAGAGAGAGGCAGGCTGGAGGCCAAATGTGTATGAGGAAGACTGAAGACAATGAAATGGTCTCACCTGCACTACCTAAGGCCTGATCAGCTTCTGACCAAATACTGTCATGTCATTCCCTAGTTGTTTCACATTTATGCAGCCAATTTCCTGACCTAGAAGGCAAGCTTCCCAAGTGAAGAGAATCTTTTCTTCTCTTCCTACTCTTTTTATCCCAAATCACTCAGCAAACATGAAGAAAGCAAGGAAGGGAGGGAGGGAGGGAGGGAGGGAGGGAGAAAGGGAGGAAGGAAGGAAGGAAGGAAGGAAGGAAGGAAGGAAGGAAGGAAGGAAGGAAGGAAGGAAGAAAGAAAGGAAAAAAGGAAGGAAGAGAGAACTGTTGCCTAAATGCCAGTGGAATTGTTAAGGTAAGTATAAGGTAAAGTAAGTATAAATTTTAAATTAAGCAGAGCTAAACTTTTTGAATTTCAGGCATTTTGACAGTATATCTAGAGGTGTTACATGCGAGACTGATGAATAGAAGTATGGCTTCTGCTCATCGGCTGACTCTAAGAACCACTGAGCATAGAGAGGGCAGCCCTCTGCACATTCACATGGAAAAGATAAGACAACTTTCCTGGAGAATCCAGTTCCACCACTAGTGGGCTGGGCATACTTAAGCACTTAACTCCTCGTGCTTCCTGTTCCTTATCCAAAACACAGGGCTAATAATAGTACCTCCCTCACAGGGTTACTGTGAAGATTAAGTTTAATATATATTATATACATATAAATATATACATACATATATGTGTTAATAATATATACGTGTATCAATATCTGGCACACAGTGACCATATGATAAATATTAACTAGTATGATTATTAATATCACTAAATGATTTAAGGTTTCCCTGCCTTAAATCGTTTAGTGATATTAACAATGGTATCACCATTTGCCAATGGCCCAAGCATTCTCTGTGCTCTGGGTAATGATGACATGTGCAATAGTGGGTTGCAGATAATGAGTTGATTGATGTTGTTTAATAAAGATGGGATTTATTCTACATTCTGGTGGCTGTTCAATCAAGAAGCTTATCCATAAAAATACCCAAATACACTACACATACAGGGATGTTAGTTATAAAATGTGCTTATAGGAAAACTCCCATTTCCTGTCGTAATTGTCACTGGAGAAACATTCATGAGAACAGCCTAGTGAAGGCAGTATTTGCCTTCATACCTGCCCATGAGGCAGCCTCACCTTTGGAGACACTGAGTGCCCCCACCAAAGGCAGAGTAATTCCTGCATCAATATATTATATTCATCCAATGAACTCATCTATCTAACGTGAATTCAATTTCGAGGACTCTGCCAGACAGAATTAAATCTATTTGTTTGAAAAATTACAGAGAGGGTGCATTTATAACGGTTCCTTTTTGATTGAATCAATTTCCTAAGCATTTATCTTTTAAGAGTCCTAGAGGTCTTGCTTATAGGTTGTGCCTCCCAGATAGACTTTGCATTATACCATCTGATGCAAAAAAGCCTCCCAGATAGACTGCATTATACCATCTGATGCAAAAAAGGACCCCAGAATGTTTTACTTGGGGCCTTCGATAGCTGTCCAATGGGACTGCTACAGAAGAAAAGTGCAAAATCACTTACCACAAACATTCCCGCAATTATTCAACCCCTTACCTGAATTGATTATTAACCTGTGTATTCTAGGGATATCAGAGTTACAGCAAAGGGATTATAATGAGATATGACTAATGAGAAGATCTCAAATACTAACTGGGGATAACAGACGCAACGGCACCAGTTCTGATTAAGATTCTTATCCAAGAAATAATGAAGGCACTTTATGAAACACCTGCCATTGGCCAGACTTTGCACAAGACGCTTTATATATACCATACCATTGGTTCTTCCTGTCAACGCTGATGGGTCTATTTTACAGATGATGAAATTAAGATTCAGAGAGACTAAGTGAAGTTAAAATAACTTGCCTAAGTCCCATAATTGGTTAATGGCAAAGTTAGCATTTGAACCCAAGTTTGGTTGACCCTTCAAAAATGCTTTTTTGCATCCTACTGGCCTGTCAGGTTCAACAGGTAAGAGTGTGATATATATGGTGTTTCCCCCATCACCATTTTCAGAAATAGTCCCTTAGCATAAATCCAATCATTTAACAAATACTTAATTTAGAAAATCATAGCCACCTTAGGGATCATTCCCTATTTTTAAAGGGTATGATTGGAGAAGGTGTAGTGTCCTTTTTATGGAAATTTTTCCCCTAGATAAAAATTTCAGTCCTCCTTTTGAGATTTAATATTCTTTTTGAGGAGTGTTAACTTAAAAATTAAAAATCACAACAAAGAACTAGAATATAGATCTGAAACGTATTCAAAATACAATTCACAATGAGATTTTTTAAATGGCAAAAATAAAGAGAATGGAAGAATAAAATGAGAAAGTATAATATTTATAGAGGTTCTAGAAAGAGACTAGAAAGAATACAATATTCAACTAGGTAATAGCTGAGAATATTCTAGAATTATTAAAAAAAAACAAATCCTCTGATTAAAGAAGCACAACAGACACTGACAAGAATAAATTTTTAAAAACTCCTCAAATATATATGGTGAAACAGTGGAACCTCAAAAATAAACCTTAGAACAACTTCAAAACATCCAGTAAATTAGGCACATTGTGTGCAAAGGAACAATAAGACTGAGAGTTGACATCTCATCCACAAAAATTGAGGCCAAAATAAAGTAGGAAACTATCTTAAGAACTGCTGACCTACATTTATATATCCAGTTAAATTATCATTCAAGAATGAGAGTGAAATAAAGATATTTTCAGATAGGAACTAAGAGAATTTTCCATTCACAGATGTTTTATGAAAGAATTACATAAGGATGTACTTCAGGGAATAAGAAAAATGAACCCATGAGATAGAATTTAAGAAGCAATAAATTAGCAATGAACAATCTGAAAATAAAAGTAAGAAAACAATTCCATTTATACTAGCATCAAAAAAAATTAATAGATACATAAACTACTTAGGAATAAATTTAACAAAAGCACAAAACTTGTACCCTGAAACTTACAAGATGATATTAAATAAAATTAAAGAATGCTGAAATAAGTGAAAAGACAGCTCACGTTCATGAGTTGAAAAACTTATTTTTATGATGGCGATACTCCCACATTCATCTCTAGATTCAATGCAATGCCTACCAAAACCCAAGCTGGCTTTTTGTGCAGAAATTGATAGAATTCACATGCAAATACAAGGGACCCAGAATAACAACCTTGAACACGTAGAACAAAGTTGGAGGTCTCAGACTTCCACATTTCAAAACGTATTACAAAGTTACAGTAATAAAGACAGTGTGATACTGGATTGAGACTAGACATATAGATCAATGAAACAGAGCCCCAAAATAAACCCTACAATTACAGCCAATTGATTTTCAAGAAGGGTGCAAAACGTTCAGTGGGGAAAAATAATCTTCTTCAATAAATGGTATGGATATAACTGATCACCACATGTAAAAGAATAAAGTTGATCTCTTCCTCACTCTATGTACAAAAATTAGATCAAAAGTAATCATAGACCTAAATGTCAGAGCGAAAACTACAAAACCCTTAGAAAGAACATAGGGATAAACCTTCATGACCTTGGTTAGGCAAAACTTTCTTGGATACGACACCAAAAGCACAAGCAGCAGAAGAAAATATATAAATTATGAGGTCTGACAATTAAGTTTGCGAACCCATCCTAGAACAAGTGCTACACACGTCATTGCTGAATATCACTACGGTCACCTTCGAAGTACTCCCCTTGGGAAGCTATGCACTGATGCTACCATCTAGTTAACCCTTCATAGCAATTTTGGAACTCTTTTTCTGGAATGGCCATCAGAGCTGTCATCATATTACCCTTGATGTCCTGAATGTCATCAAAATGTCTTCCTTTTAATATTTCCTTTATCTTTGGGTAAAGAAAGAAGTCATTGGGGGCCAGATCAGGTGAGTAGGGAGGGTGTTCCAATACAGTTGTTTACTGGCTAAAAGCTCCCTCACAGACAGTGCTGTGTAAACTGGTTGTACTGTCGTGATGCAAGAGCTTCTTTGGGACCATTTTTGCACACACCTTTCTCATGCCAAGATTTTCAGCTAAGATTTCCCTAACTGTTTCTCTATCAATGTTTACTTGGTCTGCTATGCTTCTCTCAGTCAGCTGATGATTTTGACGCACAATTTGATGAATTTTTGCAATGTTTTCATCAATTCTGCTCATTACTGGCCACCCCGACCTCTCTTCATCAGTGATGGGTTCTCTCCCTTCAGAAAAATATTTAATCCATTTGTACACTGCTGTTTTCTTCATGGCATTATACCCATAAAATTGGACTAACATGTCCCTGATTTCACTCCCACTCTTGCCAACTTTAACAAGAAATTCAATGTTTGTTTTTTGCTTTAATTCAAGCTCAGACATTCTTGCAATGGCACACAAAAACACGCAACAACAATAATGAACACCACTCAGCAAGACATTACCACACGTAGACACGAACACAACTGTGAGACACTGATATACCAAGCTTATGAAAGCTTACCGAGCTGTTTGTACAGTGCTGTCAATGTTAGCACATGGTGGCAAGTTCACGATCTCAATTGTCAGATCTCATCAAAATTAGAAACCTGTGCTTCGAAGAACACAGAAGTAAAAAGATAACCCACAAGATGGGGAAAATTTTCTAAATCATATATTAGATAAGTGATTTATATCTATAATATAAAAAGAACTCTTATCACTCAATAAAAGAAGACAGATAACCCTATTTAAAAATGGGCAAAGGATCTGAACCTCCGAAAAAAATATACAAATGGCCAATAAATACACAAAACAATATGGTTAATTAACATCATTAATCATTAGGGAAATGCAAACCAAAATCATAATGAGATAGCACTTCACACATACTAGGAAAGCGATAATAAAAAGACAGATTATTGAAAGTGTTGGCAAGGATATAGAGAAATTAGAACTCTCATACATTGCTGGTGGGAATGTAAAATGATATAGCCTCTTTGGAAAACAGTCTGACTGTCCACCCAAAGGCTAAACTGAAAGTTACCATTTGACCCAGTAATTCCAATTCTAGATATATAACCAAAACAAATGAAAATATATGACCACGCAGAAACTTGCACACAAAGGTTTACAGCAGCCTTATTAATAGTAGCCAAAATGTGGAAAGAACACAAATGTCCATCAACTGATAAACATTAAATACCAAAGGGTAATGGGGGAGGGGGATGGTAGATGAGGGTAAAAGGCATCAAATATATGGTGATGGAAGGAGAACTGACTCTGGGTGGTGAACACACAATGTGATATATAGATGGTGTATTACAGAATTGTACACCTGAAACCTATGTAGATTTACTAACAATTGTCACCCCCATAAACTTTAATTTTGTTTTTAAAATGTGATATATCTGGGCCAGCCCAGTGGCTCAGGTGGTTGGAGCTCCTTGCTCCTAATGCCGAAGGCTGCCAGTTCGATTCCCACATGGGCCTGTGGGCTCGCAACCACAAGGTTGCCGGTTCGACTCCTGCAAGGGATGGTGGGCTGCGCTCCCTGCAACTAACTACGGCGACTGGACCTGGAGCTGAGCTGTGCCCTCCACAACTAAGATTGAAAGTACAACTTGACTTGGAAAAAGTCCTGGAGATACACACTGTTCCCCAATCAAGTCCTGTACCCCTTCCCCAATAAAATCTTTAAAAAAAAATAATAAATAGATAAATAAATAATTAAAAATGTAATATATCCATACAATGGAATATTATTTAGCCATGAAAGGAATGAAGTACTGATACAAACTACACTATGGATGAACTTCGAAAATATGTTAAATGAAAGAAGCCAGTCACAAAAGACCATATATTGTATGATTCCATTACTATGAAGGTCCAGAATAGGCAAATCTATGGATGATTAATGGTGGCCTAGGGCTGGGAGGGCTGGAGAAAAATGAGGAATGTCTGCTTATAGGTATGAGGTTTCTTTTTGGCATCATGAAAATTTCTAACGTTAATTTTGTTGGTAGTTGCACAACTCTGTGAATACACTAAAAACCATTGAGTTGTAAACTTTAAATGGGTGAATTGTATAGAATGTGAATTATTTCTCAGTAAAGGTATTTTATAAAGAAACAATGGAGAGTAAAGAATGTGATAAAGACATAATCAAATCTAAACAAACATTGGATGTATAAATAATAGTAGCAAAAGCACTAATGGAAGTTATATATAAAAAAAGATGGAAGTAAAATACTAGAAATAATAATGTGTGAGAAGAGAGAAAGAATGATTACAGATAAAGTATCCTAAGGCCCTTATTTTGTTTGAAAGAAAAGAAAGAGGTATTGATTAATCTATAAGATTGTTGAATGGTATGCTTGCTTAATTTGAAAGTAAACATGCAAAAATAAAAATATAATCACTTGAAGGAAACAAAATTGATCCATCCTATAGAAAGCAGAAAAGGAAAAAAAAAGAACAACATGGTGAATGAAAAGCATAAAATAAGATTAAAGAATAATCAACACAGAATGTAATCACAATAATGTAAATGAACTAAATTCATCAGTTAGAAGGGTGAGACTCAGATTTAACTTAAATAAATCTAGCTCTATGTAGCTTTATTTAAAAATTGCATTCTCTATTTATTCTTGGTATTTAGGATGAAACTGCATTTGAATATTTTTCCTTGTCTTGTTCCTGAATTTAAATGGGATGTTTTTAGGCATTTTGCCATGAAGAATAATACTTAGGGCTTTGATAGATATTCTTTTTTCAGGTTAAGGAATTTTCTTTCTATTCCTAGTTCACTAAGAGAAATTATATTAAGAATGTTGAGGGGAAATAACTGTCAACTTAGAATTCTATACATAAACTGCCATTCAAGAGTAAGGATGAAGTTTAAAAAGATACACCATTTAACCACTCAAAAAAAAAAAAAAAAAATCCAGAACTGAAATATATAACATAATAAAAGAAGAAACAGAGGGGAATATCATAGAATACCATCAACCTGAAATAATAGACAGCAACAAAAAGTCAAAGAAACAATGGAGACACAGTCTTACCAGAAAACCAAAGATAGAATGATAGGAAATCTTCATATATCAATAATCACTGTAAATGTAAATGGACTGAACTCACCAATAAAAAGGCACAGAGTAGCAGATTGGATCAACAAACTAAACCCAACCATATGCTGCCTCCAAGAAACACATCTCAGCTACAAGGACAAGCATAGACTCAAAGTGAAAGGGTGGAAGTTAAGCAAATGGTACCCAGAGAAAATCAGGTGTAGTCATACTGATATCAGATGAAACAGACTTCAGGATAAAAAAAGGTAACAAGAGACAAAGATGGACATTTCATAATGGTAAAGGGGACTATACAACAAGAAGACATAACAGTCATCAATATTTATGCCCCCAATCAGGGAGTACCGAAAGTATACCAAGCAACTACTAACAGAACTAAAGGGAGAAATTGACCAAAACACAATTACAGTAGGGGACCTAAATACATCATTGACAGCTATGGATAGATCATCCAAATAGAAAACAAATAAAGAAATATCAGCCCTCAATGACACATTAGATGAAATGAACATAATTGACATTTATAGAGCACTTCATCCTAGAATGTGAGACTATACATTCTTTTCTAGTATACATGGAACATTCTCAAGGATAGACCATATATTGGGACATAAAACTAGCCTCAGCAAATTTAAGAAGATTAAGGTTGCTGGTTCAATACCCGCATGGGATGGTGGGCTGCGCCCCCTGCAACTAAAGATTGAAAATGATGACTGGACTTGGAGCTGAGCTGCGCCTCCACAACTAGATTGAAGGACAACGACTTGGAGTTGATGGGTCCTAGAGAAACACAATGTTCCCCAATATTCCCCAATAAAATGTATAAAAAAAAATTTAAGAAGATTGAAATCATACCAAGCATATTCTCTGATCACGAGGTTTTGAAATTGGATACCAACTGCAAAAAGAAAGTAAGAAAAACCACAAACAAGTGGAAATTAAACAACATACATTTGAAGAATGACTGGGTCAAAGAATAAATAAGAGGAGAGGTCAAAAGATACAAATGAGAATGAAAATACATCCTACCAAAATTTGGGGGATGCAGCAAAAGCAATTTTAAGAGGGAAATTTATATCATTACAGGCCTATCTCAAGAAACAAGAAAAATACCAGATAAATAATCTCACATTACACTTTAAAGGACTAGAAAAAGAAGAACAAATGAAACCCAAAGTCAGCAGAAGGAAAGAAATAATAAAAATCAAAGCAGAACTAAATGAAATAGAGAACAAAAGACAATAGAAAAAATTAATGTGACAAAGAGCTGGTTCTTTTAAGAGATTAACAAAATTGACTAACGCTTGGCTAGACTCACTAAGATTAAAAAAGACACAAATAACAAAATCAGAAATGAAAGAAGGGAAGTTATCACGGATGCCACAGAAATACAAAGGATCATCCAAGAATCCTATGAAGGACTATATGCCAAGAAATTCAATAACCTAGAAGAAATGGACAAGTTCTTAGAAACATATAGCCTTCCTAGGCAGAATCACGAAGAATTGGAAAATCTAAATAGACTGGCAATGAGTAAGGAAATTGAATCAGTCATCCGAAACCTTCCCAAAAGCCAAAGTCCACGATCAAATGGCTTCACTAGTAAATTCTACCAAACATTCAAAGAGGATCTAATACCTGTCCTACTCAAACTCTTCCCAAAAATTGAAAAAGAGACAATACTCCCTAACTCATTTTATGAGGCCAACATTACCCTGATACCAAAACTTGGTAAGGATGACATGAAAAAGAAAATTACAGACCAATATCTCTGATGAACACAGACGCAAAAACCTTAAACAAAATTCTAGCAAATCGAATACAACAATGTATCAAAAGATTATACATCACAACCAAGTAGGGTTCATACCAGGGGCACAAGGGTAGTTCAATATACGCAAATCCATCAACGTGATACATCACATAAACAAAATAAAGGACAAAAATCATATGATTATATCAATAAATGCAGAAAAAGCATTTGACAAGATACAACATCCATTTATGATTAAAAAAACTTGATAAAATAGATATAGAAGGAAAATACCTTAACATAATAAAGGCCATATATGACAAACCCTCAGCTAATCTCATAATTAACAGTGAAAAACTGAAGCCCTTTGCTCTATGTTCAGGAACAAGACAGGGCTGTCCCCTATCACCTCTGCTTTTCAACATAGTGTTGGAAGTCCTCGCCAGAGCAATCAGGCAAGAGAAAGAAATAAAAGGCACCCAAATTGGGAATGAAGAAGTTAAATTGTCACTCTTTGCAGAGGACATGATGCTATATATAGAAAATCCTAAAGACGCCACCAAAAGCTATTAGAAACATTAAACGAATACAGTCAAGTTGCCAACTACAAAATCAATGTACAAAAGTCCATTGTATTCCTATATACTAACAATGGAATCTCAGAAAAAAAAATTAAAAAAAATTCCTTTTGCAATTGCAGCAAAAAGGATAAAATACTTAGGAATAAATTTAACCAAGGATGTGAAAGACCTATATAATGAAAACTATAAGACATCTTAAAAATAAAGTGAAGAAGACATAAAGAAATGGAAAAACATTCCATGTTCATGGATTGGAAGAATCAACATAGTTAAAATGGCCATATTACCCAAAGCAATATACAGATTTAATGCAATCCCATCAAAATCCCAATGGCATTTTTTGAAGAAATAAAGTAAAACATCATCAGATTTGTATGGAACCACAAAAGATCCTGAATAGCCAAAGCAATCCTAAGGAAAAAGAACAATGCTGGAGGTATCACACTTCCTGGCTTCAGCTTGTACTACAGGGCAACAATAATCAAAACAGAAAAACAGACACACAGACCAATGGAATAGAATTGAGATCTCAGAAATAAAGCCACATAAATATGGACAGATAGTTTTTGACAAGGAAGTCAAAAAGATACAATGTAGAAAAGACAGCCTCTTCAATAAATGGTGCTGGCAGAATTGGAAAGCCACGTGCAAAAGTATGAAACTATACTGGTATCCGTAACCATGTACCAAAATTAATTAAAAATGGATCAAAGACCTAAACATGAGACCTGGAACAATAAACTGTATAGAAGAAAACATAGGTACTAAACTTATGGACCTTGAGTTCAAAGAGCTTTTTATGAATTTGACTCCAAAGGCAAGGGAACTAAAAGCTAAAATAAATGAATGGGACTATATCAAACTAAAAAGCTTCTGCACAGCAAAAGAAACCATCAACAAAATAGAGAGGCAACCAACTGAATGGGAGAAGATTTTTGTAAACAGTGCCTCTGATAAGGGGCTAATATCCAAAATACATAAGGAACACATACAACTCAACAACAACAACAACAACAACAAAACAATCCAATTAAAAAATGGGCAGAGGATCTGAAGAGACGTTTCTCCAAAGAGGATATACAAATGGCCAATAGACATATGGAAAAATGCTCACCATCACTAATCATCAGAGAAATGTAAATAAAAACCACAATGATATATCACCTCACCCCAGTCAGAATGGCTATCATCAACAAAACAAATAGTTACAAGTGTTGATGAGGATGTGGAGAAAAAGGAACCCTCATACACTGTTGGTGGGAATGCAGACTGGTGCAGGCATTATGGAAGGCAGTGTGGAGGTTCCTCAAAAAATTAAGAATAGAATTACCATATGACTCAGCAATCCCTCTCCTGGGTATCTACCCAAAAAATCTGAAACCATTTATCCATAAAAACACATGTGCTCCAATGTTCATTGCAGTTTTATTTATGGTGGCCAAGACGTGGAAATAACTAGCGTCCTTCGATAGATGAATGGATAAAGAAGTTGTAGTATATATACACAATGGAATACTATTCGGCCATAAGAAAAGTTGAAATAGTACCAGTTGCAACAACATGAATGGATCTTGAGATTATTATGCTAAGCAAAATAACCCAGACAGAAAAAGTAGAGAGCCATATGATTTCACTGATATGTGGTATATAAAACTGAAAACAACAAAAGAACAAGACAAACAAATGAAGAAACAAAAACTCATAGACAAGGACAATAGTTCAGTGATTACCAGAGGGTAAGTGGGGGGGAGGGTTCTAGAAGAGGGTAAATGGGGTCAAATATGTGGTGATGGAATGAGAACTGACTCTGGCTGGTGAACACATAATGTGAGATATAGATGATGCATTACAGAATTGTACATCTGAAATCTATGTAACTTTACTAACAATTGTCACCCCAATAAACTTTAATTTTAAAACAAGATAACACCATTTAGAACACTATAAAAAAAAACTATATGGTACCTAGAAATAAGTGTAACAAAAGATGTGAAAAACTTTTATGGAGAAAACTCTAAAACATTATTAAAAAACACAGCAGATACCCTGAATGGAGAGATGTAACATGTTCACATATGGGAAGACAATAGCTTAACAGCAGTAGTTTTCCTAAATTTCCACTACAAATTTAATAAATTCTATTAAAAATCCTTGGGGAATATTTTTCACTGACCTGGATAAGCAGATCATAACACTTGTTCAGGAGGTTAAAGGGCCAAGAATAGAAAAAACAATTTTGAAACAGAAAGAGGATTCACCCTAACAGATATCAAGACTTATCACAAAGTTATAGTAATTGAAATACTCTGGTATCAGCATTTGGATAAATAGATCGATGGGACAGATTTTCTGAAAAATCTTGAACACTAACAGATAAAAGGGAACTTGGAATATGATAGAGGTGATATTACAAGTAAATGTGTGGGGGAAATGACTAATAAATGGCACTGGGACTATTTGCTAATTATATTTTCAAAGGGAAAATTAGATTCATACCTCATAGGGTGCACAAAAATAAATTTCTTATGTGATAAGGGAAAGCTGTAAACATTTAGACAGACTATAGGAAAATATATGTTATGTCCTAGAAAGGGCACAAAGCAAAAATTATCCTGAAAAAGCGATAAATTGAATTATATAATTTTTAAAAACTTCTCAAGGACAATGACATCAATAACAAAGTAAAAAGACAAGCATAGGCTTGGAGAAAATATCTGCAACCTACACTTCCAACCAAAGGTAAGTATCCAAAATATACAATAAGGTCCTAAAAATAAACAAGAAAAACAGAAACAACCAAATACCAAAACAGCAAAGGGTATGAAGAAGCAATTAGCAGAAGAGGACATTCAATGATCAATAGACGCATGGACATGTGGTTGACTTCACTAGTAGTCAAGGAGATGCAAATTAAACCAAAGATATTATTTCTCACCTATTAGAATAATAAAAAAGTTTTAACTCTGACAATACCAACAGTTGGTGAGAACAGAGAAACGACAACTTTCATCTGCTGCTAGGGATATGATAAACTAAATGATACAACCACTAGAAAGAACAATTTGGCAATATCTGGTAAAGTTAACGTATAAGCTAGGGGAAATAACTTCACCTTTATGTGTCTAGAAGCTCCTGAGAGATAACATGGGCCCAAGGAGATACAAAAAAATGTTCATTTTAGCACTCTCTGGTATAGCTAAAGAGTGGAAACAAAATCCTCCTAGCTGACCTTCAGGAGTGAAATGGATAAATAAAATGTGAATTATTTATACAATGCAGCATTGCACAACAGTTAACATGAGTGAACTAGACCTATGTCATCTACATGGATAAATCTAAAATACCTAATGATAAACTAAAAAGATGCAAAGAATATTTATACATGATGTCATTATATAAAATTAAAAATAAATTAAACAATAGTACATATCACTCACTTACTAATACATTAAAGACACCAAAATCTTCCTGGTTGTGACTCACACCTCCAAGGTGGAGAGAGAAGAGCCTCCTAATCCAGATGTCCTAATACTACATCTAGAGAGTTCCTTGAATTTACACATCATAAAAGATAACAGAATTTTTTGAGAATGAGCCACTAATGAGAATTCATCACCATTTATGTGCTTATGTACAAAGAATCCTAAAGGAGGGCTGGCCCGGTGGCTCAGGCGGTTAGAGCTCCGTGCTCCTATCTCCAAAGGCTGCCAGTTCGATTCCCACATGGGACAGTGGGCTCTCAACCACAAGGTTGCCAGTTCAATTCCTCGAGTCCCGCAAGGGATGGTGGGCTCACCCCCCCCCCCCCGCAACGAAGATTGAACACGGTACCTTGAGCTGAGCTGCCGCTGAGCTCCCAGATGACTCAGTGGGTTGGAGCACGTCCTCTCAACCACCAGGTTGCTGGTTCGACTCCCGCAAAGGATGGTGGGCTGCGCCCCTGCAACTAGCAACGGGACCTGGAGCTGAGCTGCTCCCTCCATAACTAAGCCTGAAAGGGCAACTACTTGAAGCTGAACGGCACTCTCCACAACTAAGATTGAAAGGACAACAACTTGACTTGGAAAAAAGTCCTGGAAGTGCACACTGTTCCCCAATAAAGTCCTGTTCCCCTTCCCCAATAAAAAAAAAATCTATATTGAAGAAAAAAAAAGAATCCTAAAGGATATTCATTGGGTTCTGGCATCAATGGTTAGCTCCTCTTCACTAAGGAATCGGTGATAACCCTCAACCAGTGGGGCGAAGAGAATGGTTCTGGCCCAGCTTTCATCTTCTTCTGTAGGTGCCAGGTTGTTCTCCTGGATGCAGCCTGATTTGTGCTGAGAAATCCCTTTCCTGCTTCAGAAGTGTACATTCGTGTGCTTCCTGGGCACTCACCAGAAGTACAGGCCTGGCACCCTAAGTTTTACATGCTGATTTCTGTATAAGGTTCTACAGCCTATCTCTGCCTCTCTGATCCATGCACAGAACCTGTACTTGTGTCTATTCAGGAAATGTTACTTCCCTGGATGAGTTTAGCTTTCCTCTAGGTGCTGTAATCCTGGGCAGAGGACCTTTACACTCCATCTGGCTTACAGTTATAGAGCCATAATCCTTCCTGAGTTTCTCCATTAGATACACACAACACATATGTGCACAAGAACACACATACACTTTCATATGTGATCAAAACCTATGGTAAATGTTTAAATAAAAAAAATTATTACAGTAAAAGATACATTGCTGTTAATCCCCCTCAAAATACTCCCCCTTGCTTCGAACACACTTATCCCATTGTTCTTGACACTTTCTGAAGCAGTTCTGGAAGTCCTCTTTCATAAGTGTTTTTAGTTGCACTGTCGTGGCTGCCTCAATGTCCTGAATTAATTCAAAACATTTACCTTTTAGGGTCATTTTGGCTTTGGGGAAGAGCCGGAAATTGCATGGTGCCAGATCCGGTGAATAAGGTGGATGAGGACACATTGTGATGTTTTTATTTGACAGAAATTGCCAAACCATAAGCAATGTGTGACATGGAGCATTGTTATAACGGAGGATGAAACCATTTGCCCATTTCATGCTAATGCTTTGTTCGTGATCCATGATTTATGGCACACTTCGAAACATACCTTCTCTCAACCATAGTTCACACCCAACTGACTGCACTGAAGAAGTTAAAACTTGTCACACACTGTTACTGAGGTTCGACGTGCTGCCTCCCGTATGGAAGATCCCTGCCTTTCCATTAGATGGCACTTGGCAGCAGCATTCACTGTATTTTGTGATCATACCTCATACACACAAACGCATATACACATACACAAACATATTTATATACACATGCACACACACATGCACAAACTCATAGACACGAAGAAACACACAAGCTATACCACTCCCCTTCTCTGCAATAGGAGTCAGAGTTGCTTAATTACTCAAAATCCATTATTGTGTAGATATTGTGTGGCAGATCTGATTTTATAATGGAAGACAATGGGAATAACAGAATTTGCTATTCACGAACACATCAATCTCAAATATCAAAGGACAACAGTATGATACCATTGGAACCACTATAAACACAAGAGACCCCCGCTCACCGAAGCTCAAACCCTGTGAATTTTCTTTTTCTCTTTGGGAACAGAGTTGATTCAATTATATTCTTTGGTTCTTATCCCATTACCATTACCATGACCATACGAGAGGCCTCTCTCTAGTTTTATTTTACGTTATTATATTTTCCCCTTTGTGCCTGATTCTACTCTCATTTCCTATCCCTCCCGCCTCTCATAGGCACCCGCTGTAGTGTATTTGATATTTGCCCAATCGTTATTTATCCTATTGCTTTTCTACTAGGATGACACAGTATGATGGTGTTCGTCTCTGATTCATTACACTGATTCATTTTTATTAAGCAGCCATAATAATTTAGGTGTTGCGCGGGAGTGGCAGCTGCTGGGGCACCTAGCAGCCAAACCATGTGAACATCTGTTTAATTTGATGGTGGGTCCAGGGGTGTCTGTTATATTATTTTCTCCGTACACAGAACTTAGCTCACAGGATTCTACTCTTGTGGGGAAAAACTGTTCTTTAATTCGAGGAAATGCTCATTTGTCACGAACGCGTTGAGAGTGTGGTTGTCGGCAAGCAGAGGGTGAGGTGACTAACTGCTCCACAAAGACTCCAACATTGAGATGGCATGTCTGGCTGGCCGAACCCTTCCTGTGGGCTCCCCTGGAACCTGGCCCATAGGTGGCAGTCTCCCTTCATCATTCCTGGACTGCAAACCTCAGAAGGGTAGTCCGGGATATTGGTTTCTTTTTATTTTTCTTTGGGCTTCCTGATATCCGGTATCCCCTCCACTCAGCTTCCCTTCCTTCCCACAGAGAGGGTAAAGACTAGCTTTATAGGAGTGAAGCAAATGACAAAAGACACTTACCAGGAATCAGCCAACATCAGAAGACCAGGTGGTGTCCCCTCTCCAGGTGATTTGAAATTGCTCTGTAAGTGACAAGAAGGAGTGCCTTTCACTCTAAACAGAAAATAAAGCCTTCACACGAAGGCATATTTTTAAAAGCAATCATGTTGATGCAAGTGTTTATCTTCTCTGTTTTGTCCCCCCCCCACACACACACACACACCTCTCTTCCAACACCTCCCCACAGATTTGGGATTAATCTTTAGGAGTGGGTTGTAATCAGACATTCAACCTCAAATATGCCCCAGCCTTCACCCAGCCCCTCACAGAGCCTATTTGACAAGACAGAGAATAGTCACAGGCAGAGACTGGAGGAGAGGGGGGCAGAAAGAGACAGAGAGAGAGAGAGAGAGAGAGAGAGAGAGAGAGAGAGAGAGAGAGAATCCTCCTGGCCTCTCCTGTGCATTGAATTCTAGATGGGGAGTCAGAAGGAAGCCAAGAGATCAAGAAAAGGGGCACTACCTTCTCAACTTTCTTCTATCCCACTCCCCCTGCACTCGAGGATGAGCGGCAGGTGGAACATTAACCCAGCCTGGCCCTCTTGGGAAACCTGCCGAATGGGCTTTAACCTGCCAGTGCGTGCTGGTCCCTACTGTTCCTGAAGCCCAAGGGAGTTTCCATCAAGAAAGTGTCAAATCGCCTGAGGCTTGTGCTTGTTTGTGATGCCAAATGGAGTGGTTCATTAGCATTTGTAAAAAACTCCTCAACAAAAAATGTGGAACCCAGTGCAGGGGTGGGTTTTGTGTATTCCACTTGAACTAGCAAGTATGATACCTTTTTAATCTTATCAACATCTGGGCTCTGAAAGGATACCCACTAAGGAAAGGACTTGCGGTAGAAGGAGGCTTTCTCTACTTCTTGGTGCTTCTCCTCCCGGAATAGAGAACTAATTAGGTGCCCTGTCCCCTCTTCCTTCCTCAGAGGTGGCTAGGGCTCAAAGATTGTCGTGTAGACTTTGGAATAATGAAAATACAGGAAGTTCTGAGTATTACAGTAAGCATTCCTGAAACAGAAGTAGCCAGTGGTCAGCCTATTCAAAAGGGAGCCAAAACCTGTTCCTCCAAAGGACTAGAGCCTAGGGGAGATGGAGTGGGGTTGGTAGAGGAGGGGATGGAGGTGGAAGGGAAGGAGGGGATGGGTGAAGGGGCTGGTGGAGGTGGGAGTGGTGAGGGAGTGGAGGAGGGGTAGAAGAGACCTGGCAGAAACCTGGTTCAAGTTGGAACTTGACAGAGCAGTGGCCATGACATGCAAGCCTCAGCCATCACAAGGCATCCTCTGTGACACTGTCTTGGATATTCTGCCACTCTATGGCACCTGGACTCCCTGGGTGTGTTCTGAGGACCCAAAGCTGATCCCTTCTTGCTAGGCTGACTTCAGGAGAGACAATCCCTCCAGCCTAGCTGGGCAGTATTCAGGGGCACCTGGTAGCTGGGAGCTTGTGAAGGGGCAGCCAGTCAGGAGTACATACCCACAACGGAGCGGAGGTCACCGCACTTGCAACCCCAGTTATTTTTGAGGTGGGAAGGTTTGGTCATTTATGAGATAGACTCTACCAGAAAGGTCCATTGTCTCAGTAGCCATGTGACAGCGGAAATCATTAGCTGAAACCAATATTGCAAAAATGCTGTATTGTAAAGAAACAGGATTTCAGGTTAATTTCTTCTATTTGAATCAGACCTCAGTTGATTGTAATTCCAGGATGCTTTATCATTCTGCATCTTCCACTCATGTTGGGCGTGTATACCGATATAGGGAAGGAATGCAAAAGAGCTGAGAATATACAATCTTCCCTCTCTTTAGACCCTTTCCCTTGAAAAACTATAAATTCAGATTTTCTTGCCTCATAAAAAAACAAAACAAAACAAAACAAAAAAGCCCTGCTTAAAAGTACTACCAAGTCCTCAGAATCTATAAAATAAAGGCTTAGCATATAGGGTATTTAAATTCTGCTGGAAAATGAGCCCAGCAGCCCTTCCCACTTCATCTCCCACCACTGACACTTCATTAGCCTTGTCCCAGTTCTCCTTGAAATACCAGAGTGTTTCCACACCTGCATTGTCTCTGCCAGGCCTTCAGCCTGGGTGTTCCTCTCATCTGACTCTCCTTGTCGTTTGGATTATAAGGTCCTACTTATTCCTCAAGGCCTGTCACAAATCTCACTCACTTCACGAAGCCTGATCCATCTGGAGGAAGTTAACCAGCCCTATTCTGTGCTCTCGTGGGCCCTTTGAACCTCCATGGCATGTTTTGCACACACAGCCTGGGGGTCAGCTGGGAATGTGTGTGCCTGCCTTTCTCCTCCACAATCTTCAGTTTCCTGTGAGCGTCTTCTGTGTCTCACTGTATACCCAACACAATATTGCCCAATTAGACAAATTCCAACTGTCGGTGGAATTTGCAGTCAACTATGTTAGCTCATAAAAATAAACACAAATGTCAGACTTAATTCCACCCCAATCAATGTAAGAGTCACCATGGATTCACTATTAACAGAAGAAAAATTAGTAATTTAAAACCAGAAATGAATTAGCTAATGAAGAGAAACACAAAGAATGTTCAGCATCTCTGGAATTCAAAGGCTTGCTTATGAAAATAAGGAAATGCCAAACTTGGCAAATCAAATTAACAAACTGAGAAGAAATTACAATGGTCATTATTGCCAGAGCCACAGCGAACTATACCTTCTCAGGGCCACTGGCAAAGCAATCAGTGTGGCCTTTCTCAAAGCAATTTTACAAAATGTCTCAAGAGCCTTAAAAATCTTAATTCACTTTGATTCAGTAACTCCAACAGAATGTATTGCAAGGTAACAAGCTGTGATGCAAACGAAGAGTTGTGTTTATTATTATGTTCATTTCAGCCAGCATGATTTATAATACTGAAAGGTTGATAACCTAAATATCCAACAATATGGAAATGGTTCAATAAATATTGGGGGATCTGTATAACAGCATGCAGTATGTTAAGATGAATTTTAAAAATACTATCAAGGGAAAATACATGTGGTATAATGTTAGCTAAAAAGATAATATATAAAACTGAATATGCATTAAGATCTCAAATGTGATATTGCACACATATATATGGACACCCATACATATGTACCTCTGTTTGTGTGCATAACCTACACTATCAAATACCATAGCCACTAACCACATGTGGCTATTGGGCCCTTGAAATGTGGCTAGTCCAAAGTGACATCTGTTATAAGTGTGGAATACATATCGGATTTTAAAGACTTAGTATGAAAAACTAATGTAAACCACCTCATTAATAATTTTTATATTGATTACATATGGAATATTTTAGACATTGGATTAAATAAACTAGATTATTAAATTAATCTCATTTGTTTCTTTTTACTTTTTTTTATATGTCGCTACCAGAACATTTTAAATTACATATGGGACTCACATTCTATTTCTATTGGACAGTGCTGTATTAGACAATTACATATAAAAACATAAAGAAGTTGCTAGTTGGGGTTATTTCTGGGTTTTAGAATTACAGGTGATTTTAGTTTTGTTTTTCAAACTCCTCTGTACTCTCTCTGTTTTCTCAATGAGCATATATTTCTAATGTATCACTTCTTTTGGGGAGTCTTCTCCAACCTCCCAGAATGGTGTTAGTTGCACGTATGGCTTTCTACACTTTTGTCCATAGCATTTAGAGTTTCAAATTATATGCTATTTGATCATTTGATTCATGTCAGCCTGCTCAGCAGACCATAAGGTCCATGAGTCTAAGACCCATGTCTTTTTGGCTCACCTTTGTGTCCCCAGCTCTTAGCTCCATGCATAGTATATAGTAAGTATTTAATAAATACCGGCTGGATGAAAGAATGAATGATTACTGAAAAAAAGTTGGTATTCAAAACCAGAAAAGTCCAATTCATTACAACGATATAATCAAAGTAGTCATTACATAAGAATAGTATATGCAAACTCGGATGAAATTTTGGCGTTTCTGAGGCCACAAGATCTGATGGCACGGAGGAGCACAGCTGATCAAGAGCCTCCGGGGCTGGTTCCTGAGTCGACTGAGAGTTCTGAGGCTGCCTTTCCAGGCACCCGCTCTCAGCCAATGACGAAGCTCAGGGAGGTGGGACCCTTCTGACTGGCAGTTTTAGCTCAAGGACTCTCACTGTCCATGTCAGAACTTCCCTCCCTCTCCTCTTCTCAGGGATCAGATCTTCATCATCTGAGGACTATCCCTGCTGCCTCTGGCTCCCTTCCCATTTTCTCCAGTAAATCACTTGCATGTCTAATCCTGCCTTGGAGTTTACTTCTCAGAGGACCCAAATAACACATTTGCTTCGAAAATATAAAAAGACATATTATTTTTTGTTTGGATGGTCAATGCATGCATACTGTACAAAATTCAATGAACACAAAATATTTTTAAAAGGGTGTATTATAAAAGGAAAGTTGCTCTCACATCCTTTTCCTCCAGCCACCTAATTATCTTCTAAATTCCCATTCCTCTCCCAGAAGTCAACCTCTGTTCCACTCTTCCATAACATATGCTATATTATCCTTTCATTGTTTTTGTTGCTTAAGAGTATATCTTGACTAGTATTCGTGACTATCTATATCATATTATGCCTCATTCTTGCTATGGCTCCACAGTATTCTATTGTATTTGATTGTTTCCACATTGATGAACATTTAAGTATTTCCAATCTTTTGCCGTAATTATTATACCATTATACATTGTCTTTTAATTTATGTACAAGTTCCTAGAAGTGGACTTACTGGATAAAAGGGTTAAGATATGCTAAATTTTATTGCTGAAATAATCTCCACAGAGGTTAGATCAACTTATACCCTCACCAGCATGATCTCACACTCTTGCCAACCCAATCTTTTCATCTTTGCCCATCTGACAACTCAAAGGTGTCGTTTTGCATTTCACTTATTGTAAGCAAAGTCAAGCATCTTTTCATGTTTTAAGAACCATTTTATTCCTTCCCTGTGAACTATCTTATGCTTTTAAAATTGTAAGAGTTCTTTATACTTTAGGAAATTTATACTTTGGGTGAGATATCAATGTGCTAGATATTTCTCAGTTGGAATTTGACTTTGCCTTTACTTTGTTTTTGGTGTTTTGTCAGGAAGATTTTTTTTAATTTGAAAATTCAATTGATCATTTTTAATAGCTTCTATATTTTGAGTCATATTTAAAAAGACCTTCATTTTAAGATTTTCAAAAATTCTAAAAAATACTTCTGAAAATTATTTTTTAAAACGTTTTTAAAAATTAAAAAAAACTCCCATGTTTTCTTCTACCTGTCATCCATTTTTCCCCTTTCCTTCCTTCCTTTTTTTTTTTTTTTTTAACTTTTTACTCTTTCTTCCCTCTATAATTAATTTTGGTTTAAGGTGTGAGTTAGAGATTTGTGGAAGAGACTCACTAGCCGTTAACCAAATCCATTTCCCCTTCCTCTTCGGCTCACAGCTAGACTACATATTCCCTCTCCCCTTGCAGTCAGATGTGGACATATGACTGAGTTCTGGCCAATGAAACGTGATGGAAAATAATGGGGCCCTCCCATCTTCTCTCTTCCCCTATCTGCTAGTCTACTCACCATGGAGAAGACTCTGGGCATCTAGAGCAGTGCTGTCCAATAGAAATAAATGTGAGCCATAAAAGTGACACACGTGTCATTTTTATTTTCTAGTGGCCACATTATGAAAAAGGAAAAAGAAACAGGTAAAAAATAATTGTAATAATATATTTTATTTAAACCAGTATATCTAAAATATTATCATTTCAACAAGTAATCACTATACAATGCATTAATGAGATGTTTTACATTCTTCATACTATGTCTTTGAAGTCTGATGTGCATTTTATACTTATGGCACATCTCATTTTGCACTGGCCAAATTCCAAGTGCTCAGCAGTCATGTGGAGCTAGTGGACAACATATTGGATAGTACAGTTCCAGAGAACGTCTAGATACACAGAGCTTGGGTTCCTGAATGACCATGTGGAAATTTGTACAACCAATAACAGCCAACTGTATTTTACATACACAAGAATAAACCTAAATTGTGTTAAATTATTGAGAACTTAGGGTTTGTTTGTTTTAACTGTTAGCATGAATAACTAATAGAGGCTCCTGCTCTACTTTTCCAGATGGCTACCGATTTGTTAAAATACCACGTGTAGAATAATTGATCTTTTTCTCCAATAATTTGAAAATTTACTTTTCTCATGTTCTATATATATCCAAATGCTTTTGGATTTATTCCCAGATCTATATATTGATCCATTATTTATTGATCAGTAAATATTGACCTATTTATTCACCAGTGTGGTATCACCCTGTTTTAACTGTTACAGTTTTCTCATCCTCTGTGGTAGACAGGATTCTAAGACAACCCCCAAGATTCCTGCTCTCTGGTGCACATATCCTTTGTAATCCCTGGGATTTGTTATTGGTGGGACTGTCATCCTATTATTAAGTTGTGTTATTTGGCATAGTTGACCTTAAGCAATGGAGAGTACCCTGGGTGGACCTAACCTAATAAGGTGAGACCTTAAGAGTGAGTTGGCTCTTCCTGGAAACAGATTCTAAATGTGAAAGGGAATCAAAATGAGGGAGATTCCCCATTGCTGGCTTTGAAGATGGAGGGAATTGTGTGACCAGGAATATGAGAAGCTTCTAGGAGCTAAGAATTCCTGGCTGACAGCCAGCAAGAAAATGGTGTCCTCAATCCTGCAACCACAAGGAATTAAATTTAGCCAACAATCTGAATAAAACTGGAAGCAGATTTTCCCCCAGTCTGTCCTCCAGAAGGGAGTGCAGCCTCGCCAGATCCTGAGCCAAGAACCCTGTCGTGATGTGCCTGGACTTCTGACCCATGGAACTGTGACCTAATAAGCAGCTGTTGTTTTACGCCACTAAATTTGTGGTAATTTGTTACACAGCAATAGAAAGCTAATAAACCCTCTTAGTCTATTTTTTTTCAGACATTTTTCTGGTTAGTAATTATTTGTTCAGATAAACTATATAGTCAGCTTATCTAATTCTAAAAGAATATTCCAATAGTGTTTTTATTGTCATTGTTTTACATTTATAAATTAATTTAGGGAGAATTGACATGTTGACAATGTTGACTATCCCTATCCAAGAACATAATATGTCTTTCATTTCTTTAAGTCTTCATTTGCATTCAAAAGATTACTCTACATCGTCTTTGAACATTTCCTTTTACATTTGTTCTGGACAATTTATTTTTTTCATTCCTATTGTACATGAGGTCTTTCCATATTTTAACTTGTATTGTATCTATGTAATTAGATTATTATTATTTCACAATGTTATCTTTCTACTAAGCTTCCTAAATACATTTTCTTATTACTTATAACAGACTTTAGTTGAATCTCTTGAATGTTTATTATCATCAAAGAATGATAATTTTACCTCCTTTCAAGTTTTTAAACCTCTAATATTTGCCTCTTGCTTACTTATGTTTGTTAGTGTTTCTAATACATTATGGAATAATAATGTTAACAATACATATTGTTATCTACATCCTGACTTTAACAGAATTGTTTCTTTTATTCTGGATTTTATAGCAACATTCACAGCTGAGACTGAGCTACGATTTTACTTTTTCTTGGAGCTATTTTTGTTGTTTTAATATCAATGTTACACTGGTTTCACAAAAAGAATTTGTACCTTTCATTCTTTTCCTTCATTCTAAAACAGTATAAATAGCATTGAAGTTACAGTTTCCTTAAAAATTTTATAGAATTTGTCTGAGAAACTATATATGCCTATCGCTGCTTGGGGGATAGCTCACTAATAACATTTTCTAATTACTATGTTAATGGTTCTGTTTAGATTTTCATTCTGTTCTGACCAATTTTGGCAAATTATATTTCCTAGGAAAATATGTATTCAGTCATCTATTTGCATAGAGTGAAGCTAAGCAGCCATTTATGATTCAATTTCATTTTTCTCCAAATGTGCAGCCTCGTGGTGTCAAGATGGCTGCTGACAGCACATCTATGTTCAAGGAAGGAAGAAAAGAGGGGACAGCAAAAACTACACTCAAAACTCCACAGTAGACTTCTGTTTACATCTCACTGGAAATGGCTATATCACATGGCCACCCCAAATGCAAGGGACACAGAGAAAGTGAATATTTAGAATTTCTTAGCCTCTATAGTAAAAGCTAGCAAGTGAAAAGTTAAGCAGTGCTTGGTGTGATCTATAGCAGTACCACGCACCAGAGTGGGGTTAGACACCCCAAATCTATGTTCCCATGAGACCCTTATCATCCTCATCATACCATATTATAATTACCCATGTGGTAGCTTGTCTCCTTGATAGACTGTGAGTTCTTTGAGGCATAAACTGCAGCATAGTCATTTTATTATTCCCAGCACCTAGCATAGCATCACAACACATTGTATGTAGAAGCTCAGCAAAATATTGTTCCATATTGAATAGAACAATACCTTTCTCACAGAAGGGCCAGCTCAGTTTACAGGCTATCTAGCTTCATTTAATATTTGTTTCCAACCTGAATATATATAAATTAGATGCCACTGAACAGTTCTGAGTACCCCATTTGCAAGCCTTCTTCAATATAGATATGTTTTTTTTATTTTTGAAAAACAAGTTATTGAATAATAATATGCATACAATAAAGTACACAAAATTTTAGTGTACAGTTCAGTGAATTTTTACATTTAGTATATACTCAGGTAGCCACCACCTAGCACAAGACGCAGAACATTTTCGGCACATCAAGCTGTCTCACGCTCCTACCCTAGTCAATACCATCTGCAAAGGTAACCACTATGACTTCAGTTACTTCTGTTGTGAAGGGCAATTTAAGTCTTTGCACCCCTGTTTTTTATGAACTGTCTGCGATCTTCTTATGGACACATACACAGTCTTTATACAGTCTAGATACAAATCCATACATAGCATATTTGTATATACTAGGTCTGACAATTAAGTTTGCAAACTTGTTGCAACAATGTTGCTAACATTTTTTTATATCAGAGGGATTATTCATTATTAATTTGTACGAACTGGACAAACAGTTAACCAAGTTTACTATTTGGAAGTGCTGAAAAGGCTGCATGAAAAAGTTAGACGACCTGAACTTTTCGCCAACAATTCATGGCTCTTGCATCATGACAATGCACCAGCTCACACGGCACTGTCTGTGAGGGAGCTTTTATCCAGTAAACAAATAACTGTTGGAACACCCTCCCTACTCACCTGATCTGGCCCCCAATGACTTCCTTATTTACCAGAAGGTAAAGGAAATATTGAAAGGAAGATATTTTGGTGACATTCAGGACATCAAGGGTAATATGATGACAGCTCTGTTGGCCATTTCAGAGTTTCAAAATTGCTTTGAAGCGTGGACTTAGGTGCTGGCATTGGTGCATAGCTTCCCAAGGGGAGTACTTGGAAGGTGACTAGTGATATTCAGTAATGAGGTATGTAGCACTTTTTCTAGGATGAGTTCAGGAACTTAATTGCCCGAACTCGTACATAGCAAATATCTTCTCCCACTCCATGGCTTGTATTTCCATTAACTTAATGGCTTCTTTTAATAAATAAAATTTTATTTTTAATGAAGTCCAATTTTTAATATTTGGAGTTGAGTTTTCAATATTTTTAAACATTTTCTTTTAAGTTAATTAGTGTGTTTTCTGGCCTGGTTAGCAAATAAGTGCCTACACCAAGGCCATGAAGATATTCTAGATTATCTATTAGAAGCTTTACTGTTTATCTTTCACATATAATCCATGTGAAATTGATTTTTGTGTTCAGTGTGAAGTAGCAGTCAAGGTTCACTTCTTTTCAAATGTCTACTCAACTGACCTAGGACATTGGTCATAGAAAAGACTACCTTTCCCCACTGCATTGTGAGACAGCTTTGTTAAAAATCAAATGACTGTATATTTCTGGCTCTGGACTCTTTACTTTGTTCCATTGGTCTATTTGTCTAGACTTGAGACAATACCATTCTGTTTTAATTACCATAGCTTTATAATAAGTCTTCATTTGGTAGTGTTAAGAAAATGTTTTTCCTTCTTCAAGATAGTCTTTGCTATTCGTGTTCTTTTGCCTTTCCCTATACATTTTAAAATTAGCTTGTCAATTTCCACAAAAACATGAGCTTTTGATTGGAATGGTATTTCATTTTCTCAGTGATCTAACTCCCTCCAATGCTGGCTGCCTTGGCATTTCTCTATGCTGTCAAACAGCTGTGTTTTGAAGGACAGCTTTTGTGGTTGTTCTTGATAGGAAGGCAGTCTGATGAGAGACACTCTCTTGTAGCCTGAAACAGAAGCCCTTTGCAACCTTTCTAACACAATTCTACATAAAAAAAGAAGTTCCGTTATAAGAAATCTGTATGATGAACATTTACTCTGTAGACAGTTTATGTAAAGTTAAAATCTTACTTTATGAAGCAGGATCCATTTGACTGCAATTGAGAGAAGACATGATGCAAACAGGCTCAAACAAAAAAAGAATTCTATTGAAAACTTCAGGGCAAAGTTCATTGTATATGAGACTTCAAATAAAGTTTATCAGGATCCAATTTTATCTCCACCTCTCTGCTCTACTCGCATGTCAAATGTTGAAGCCATTCTTAAACAAGATCATGATAAGATGGCTGTCAGCAGCTCCCAGGACTCTGTACTCTTCAGGTCCATACCTAGCAGCAATGAGCATCTTTATCCCAGAATACCTGAGAAAATCTCATTGGCTCTAATTGGGTTGTTGCCCATTCCTAAACCAATCACTTTGCCTAGGGAAATTTGATGGAGTGATCAGCTTAGGCCCAGGCCAGACTTCTGATTCCTGTGCCAAGGATAGATTGAGCTCCTCCAGATATCCACTGATTAAGAACAAGATTAGTGGTAGTTTCCAAGCAGGCAGTTAGGAGGTGGTTACCAGGAGAAAAGTGAACAGATGTTGGACAATAAAAGAACAAATGTCCACTTCCCTGGCCACATCTAGTCTCGAAACCATATTGCCCAAGTTGCTTGGAAGATCATGGTCTTCGTGCTCTGGTTCTCCAAGGTTATTTTGATGATCCCGCTTCTGGGATGGTAACCTCACTCCCTTCACACTGCCACATGCCTTATGCCCATTCTCTCCAGGATACACACACAGCTCTTCAACCCTAGTATGTCCCTACTCGCATGTTTTCTTCTTCCTGTTGCTCTGAAGTCTTAGCAAGAGTTGGGGTAGGAGTAACAGGAGGATGAGATGGATGTTATTCCCTCACTGTCATCATTTTCCTCTTCTCTCACTGTCTCCTCAATAGGACAAGGGTCAGATGAGCAGACTTAGCTTGCTAATGCGGCCATTTACTGCTGTGATTCTGAAAAAGTCACTTTACCACTCTAAGCCTCAATTTACGATGGGCACTTTACCTCCTTCCAGGCAACGTCTCTATAAAGAATTACATAAAAGAAGGAGCTAAAAAGGTGACAGGTCTAAAGGCTGCATCCTTTTGAATGGTTATTGAGGTTCCTGGTGATACTCCTGCTACAGAAATCTTAAAATGTGGGTTTGTTTTTGTTAATTCAAGCATTTCAATGATTGTGGAGGTTAAATAAAATATTTTGAAAATGTTTATAGACTCTGAAGCTCTCAAGAGGCTGAATTGTATTTTGGGTCCAAGACAGACCATTGAAAAGCTCTTATTCCACCCCAAGTGTTATTTGTGTATAACACTTGTCAAGGGTTTCCAACCTAGGGAACAAAGGCACCAAAGTTTCAGTGGAGTCCTCCGGTCTAATCCTTTTAAGAGTCATTGAATTCTCTCTGAATTGATCCAGAGGTAGTCAAGTACCTTCTTAAAACAGGAGGCTCTTTCAAATTTTCTTACTATTCCTCGTTCCTACAAACCCACGCAAGTGTTCTTGGCTACACATCTCCATTCCCCATGTAGCATTTGGAGCCAGAGATTTTGCCCAAGGTCAGTGCCACAAAGTGGCTGGACAAGGATCTTTGTAGAATTTACCCTAACTCAGCATGGCTAGGGGACACTAAGACTGCATAATCACAACATGTACCAGTTGTAAAGCATATGAAAAACATATTTTTTTACTGTATCCTGCAGAAAGAAGAGGACAGTGCCTGAGTAAGGATTGCATGAATAAGGAATGACAGGTCTGGAAATGGAATCAGCAAGATCAGCTCTTAGACTGACACAGGTGCATAACCCAGGATTGAAATCATAAAACCAAAAGCCTTAATGATCTTTGCATACGCAGAGCCTAGCACGGTGCCTAACTTACCGGATGTTCAGTTGGGCTGATGGCCAGGGTGAAAAGGAACAGATCGATTTAAGAGATGCTCTGGATAGTAGGCAAATAAAATTTGTGAGTGGTTGAATGTGAAGGATAAAGGGTTAAAAAGAGTACACTACGGCTTTGGGACTGGGGAACTGGCAGACACAGGGACATTTGGGTGGGATGATCAAGAGTTCAACGTGTCTTTAAAGTGATGGTAAATCGGTCAGCTGTGGATACCCTATCAGAGATTTTATAGTGTGATGTAATATTTTTAATGAAAAATGTATATGAATTTCTAATAGGTTTTGACTATAAAATGTGAGCCAGTAGAATGTTTCCTACAGAAATGTTCCTTTAGACATAGAGCATAGACCACTAGACATCCTTCTCACTTCCTCCTTACTAATGGAACTCTAACTTCGTCCGAGGTAGCAATGAACTGGACTCAATATTTCCATATTCCAGCCTCCCTTGCCAGATGACCATGGAACTAAATCTAGCCAATGAGACATAAGTGGAAGCTGTTGGGTGGGACCCAACTAACTGGCATGCACATTTTGCTCTTGGCCCTTGTACTTTTCCACTTGCAATGTGGACCTGATGGCAAAAGTTCCAACAGCCATCTGATGGCCATGAGGATGGAGACCACATGCTAAGGATGGCAGATGGAAGGAACCTGGGCCCCTCGTGGCATTGTTAAGCCACCACACCAAGCCTTGGATGCCGTCCTAAGATTTCTGTTTAACATGAGAAATAAAGCCTCTAATTTATTTCTGTCACTTTTTAGTTACTCACAGCCAAATGTAATTCCTTGTTGATACACCACTGTCTTAAAAACTATGAAAGATCTTCCATTTCAGAGTTTTAGAGTTTTGCAAAAGAAATAAGAAGAAAGCATTAGTCCGATTCAAAAATAATAAGCATCAATCCATAAGCATGTCTATCATTTAAAAGCCTGAAAGGAAACCTTGGTGAGATTAGTCACCAACACAGCCCCTTGAACCTCTCTTCTAAAAGGGTGTGAGACCAGCATGACTACCAGTTTGAACTTAAAACCACCTACGTGTACTTTAGCGCCAAAGAATCTAATAAATTCAGAGAGCATTCCTGGTTCTTGTTGTGGTGGCATTCTGTGAAAACAAACTCAACTTAGCAATCACATCCTAGGAAAATCACAGCTCTTGAGGGGAAGGAGGAATGCACCAGGCACAGGTTTTTATCAGGCTCCCTCAGCTCTTAGAACTGAGTGAGAGGTTTTTGTTTGGTTGAAAGCTCATCTCAGAAAATGGATCCTTCAACACTCTCTCTACCTCGTGCCCAGCTCCAACAAGCCACTGACCACCTGATTGGCTGGTCCGAACGCCATTCTCCAGGAGACAGTCTCTGATTGGTCCAGCCCAGTTTGTGGGTTCTTCACGGCTCCCTCTCAAGAGTGGGTGGGGCCTTTTAATGCAAACCTGGCTCAGGAGCATACCCCCCTGTGTTTGGTCAGGGGCAGTAACAATGCTTAGCACAGGGGAGGCTGGGCTGGGCTGCGGGGGGAGTCCTGCTGAAACCCAACTGTGGATTATGAGGGACAAACAGCACAGGTGTGTATGCCAGAGATCCGTATTTTCTGGCCAAAATGCAAATACAGCCTTCAGGAAGGTACCTCGGTCAGAAGGCTAGCTACCTGGTTTTATCCCTGAGGCTTTGGGCATCATTTCTGCAGTGTTCTCAGACTAAGAGGGGAGCTTTATTTTGCCAATAGCTTGTAATAATGTAGAGTTCATTACACAGGCACCTAAATAATTCTATTTGAAAGGGAAATTTCTTTTCTCCAGATTAGTTCAGCTGATCTATTAGGTAAATAAATAAATAACCTCTAAAAAAGAGAGAGAGAAAAAAAACCTCAACACTTAATTCTATAGCTCCCTTAGAAAAACGTATGCCCCGATAAATGCAAGCTCACAAAGCCTCAGTTCATTTGATTTACTTGGAACAGACTCACACTCAAAGATGAGCATTTTCGGGAGCTGCCTCTGAATGTCTTCCCCACTGAAGTCTTTGATACTTCAATGTCCTCAGCTGTGAAATGGAAACACACTCAAAAGTTTTGGCAGAGCAACATTATTATCTCTAGGCCATATTCAGAGGGACGGCAGAGCATAGAGAAGGACTCCAGGACTAGTGGGGCGTGTAGACAGACACTCTGGGCCTGCTTGGGAACGGTGGAGAGTGTGTGTTCATGAAGGCAGAACTGAGCAGCTTCTTCCACTCCTCTAACAGTGCGATCTTATGTTTCCAGAGCAGTTAGAGTTTGCATTTCACACATTCTCTCATTTCCTAGATTGCTGGTGTCAGTCGAGTGACCTCCCTCCGCTACAGTCCCACACAGTGTAGGAACCGTGTGCCAGTCCCAGCCAGAGGTCAGGCTGCTGTGCATCTGATGAGGAGGAGCTCACCACCTGTCAAGGCCTTCGTCCCCCATTTTTACAACCAAACTCTGTGTCCCTTAGCTTCCGTTCACTGGCCTACCTCTGGCTCTATAGCTCTCCACATAGATTATGCATTCTGTCATCCTCCTGACCATTTAATTCTGTGAAGATCACCATCATGTGACCCCATGGAGTCGTCCTCTTGCAGGCCGTATAATCCCTGACATAAAGGACTTCCCCACCACTTACCCTGGCTCCAGTCTGTCAATGACCCTCTTAAAGAGCATTCTATGGAGCCCAGCGCTCATGTGGCCGTGCATGCAAGTTCAAGGTGAGTCCTTGAGCCCCTTTACCTCTGTTGGTAGAGCCCATGGTTGCAGTAACTTCTTTGTCAAGCCCCAGTTATACTGAGCCTCAAGGTAACTAAAATTCATGAATCTTCTCCAGTCCAAACATGTGTCTTTAGCTTTACCGAATCTTTTATAAGAGTAAGAAAGATGTAGATTAATAACTAATGCTGCCACTGGTGCAATTATTGTTGAACCCAAGTACAGTTCTGTCCATTTACCTCAGAGCTTTCATCCCAATGTATAACCAGTCTCAAGATCCTCTAGAAACCTGATCTCTCACTTGTCATTATTAGCTACTCTCCGGCTTTGTGGCATTCAAAGACTTGATGGGCCTGCTTTTTATTTCTTTATTCCAGTCACTGATACATTGCAGTAAAAGTTGGCTGTATATACAAGGAGGTGAGTAGATGTGATCAAATCTGTCTTATGCAGGGTTTGTTCTGGGTCACACGATCGACCTATGCTGGCACTAGAACTCCAGTCTCCTGAGGCCCAGGGTGGAGATTTTCCCACAGTGCCACGAGGCATGGGATGCTTGCCTCCCCCAGGCCCTGCTACACCTGAGTGAATGCTCATCATCCTCTCAGCAGGTAGGGTCTCCACATAGTTTTCAAGGTGAAAAACCGTGTTTATTACCTTATGGTGGCTGACACAGAAGGCTATAGCTAATAATAAAGTGGCTTTCCACTCACTTTCACTTCCAGACTTCAAGCATCTCTGATCAAACCTAGCTAGATCCTTCCCCTCCACATATCTGACCAGGTGGAATGGGACAGATGTGGTCTGACCTAGTCATTCAGAGACTGGGGCCTTAGCACCCATTCCACCATGTTTAATTATTTCACTTTTTTTGACAAGCCATTTGATTTTCCTGAGCCTCAGTTTTCTCACCTAAAATAGGGAACCACAGCATCCCACTTTACAGGGTTGATTTCAGCATCAAAGAAGAGAATGAATATAAAAATGTTTTGGAAACTCTCCAATGCTTTGCGAAGCATATTGTTATTACCAAATGGGTACAGAGAACTCCAAAATGCATCAGCACCACTTAAAATTTCATTTTAAAGAGGTTCATTGTATCCTAACATATTTATTCATTTCTTTCTCTTTATTCTCTTAAAGTCCCAACAAAAACTGAATATTAAGAATGCTTGCAGCGAGAGCACTGAATACAAATTAACTATGCAATGTTCTTTAGTCACTTTGGCAGGGAAATGATACACCTATTAAAATACCCCAGTCAGAGCTGGCACGTACTCTGCTGATAACCCTAGCAGGCAACGACCTTGGCACCATTACAAGGGCAATATTTTCAAATGGATGAACTATTCCTGAACAAAGTGTCCAGTGTACTAGGAATAAACAGGCTTTTCATCAACCAAGCCTGTGTGTTTTCTGCTTCCAACAACCTTTCCCAGAGATAGTGGCAAAGAAGGGGGAGGACCAGGAAGCAGCACCTCCTCGCAACCTGCCCCGTCTTGCTCATCCCTCCTTCAGAATCTTGTGATAGATAGAACAGGCCTACAAACCACCATCCTGTCTTCTGAAGTTTCCACGATTTCTTGTCTGCACTTTTGCAAAAGTAGAACCCAAAGCTGTCCGTTGCTCTCCTAGTCAGACCTCAGGGTATTCCTGGTAGGAGAACAGGTAGAGGAGTCACAGTGTAAAATGGAGCCCTGGAGCCTCATGAGCAAGAGTCTGTGCTGCAAACTCATGTACAATGTCCCCAAGTGTCTGCAAGGCCAACTCTATGAGAAGGTGGATGAGTCTCCTGGGACAGTCTAAAATAGGGTACCCGAGAGGCTTTGAAGACAAGATCCTTGAGAGAAAATTTACTGGGAGAGCAAGAAAAGACGGGATTCACCAGAAGTGACGCACACATGGAAAACTCAGCTAGTGAGACTTGCTTCTTCACCTGGGCCAGTGAGGCTCAGCTGGCCCATGTAGCTATTCCTTCATTTATTCTACAAATGTTTATTGAGCATTTACTGTGTGCCTAACATTGTTCTATGTTCTGTGGACACAGAATAAACATGACAAAGTCCCTGCCCTCTTACATTCTGGTGGAAGTAGGCAACTAATAAACAAATAAGGACATCTATAGTGTGCTAGGTGGTGATAAGTGCTAAGAGGCAGAGGGAGTGCAGTGCGGGTAGACATAAGTTTGTATCAGGGAAGGCCATACTGTTAAAATAAATTTGACGGGAGGTCTGAAGAAGTAAAAGAAGGTGCTATGACTCTCTGGGCGAGTGTGTCCCAGGCATGAGCTTGAAAGAGCAAAGAAGATAGTGTTGCAGGAATGGAACAAGCCAAGGAGAGAGTCAGAAAAGATGGATTCAGAGAGGCAATAGGGAGCCAGCTCATGTAGGGCCTAAGAGCCATTTTAAGGACTTTGGTTTTAATTCTGAGTGACTTGGGAAAATATTGCGTGTCGGTAGGGCTGTGGGTAGGTGAGTAAAGGGGGTGTTTGGAACAGAAAAACGAGATAATCTGGTTTACATGTATAAAGATCTGGCTGTTCTACTGCGAGGAGAATGTAGGCAGGAAAGAATGAGAACAGGGAAAATATTAGAAGGCTAGTCCAACAATCTAAGCAAGAGATGACAGTGGTGGCTTGGACCAGGACAGCAGCAGTGTTAAGGGTGACATGAGGCTCTGGATATTTTTAAGGTAAGACCTGTAGGAATTGATAAGAATGGGATGTGGGAAATGAAACAGTCAAGCATTAGTCCACGGTTTTTGGCTTAAGCAATTGGAAAAATTGAGTTAACATTTTTCTGAGACAGGAAAGATGAATTATAGGTGAAGCAGAATTAAAGGCATCAGGAGCGTGGTTTGGATATGTTCAGTCTGAGGTGTCTGTTAGACGCTGAATGGAGGTGTCTAGTAGACAAATAGACAAACAAGTCTTGGGTCCAGGCTAGAGATATAATCTTGGAAAATCATCATTTTACAGAAGGTATTTAAATCCAAGAGCAAGGATGATGTTAACAGAAAAGTTAGTACTAACAGAGGAAAGGTGCAAGGACTGGGGCCCAGGGGGGAGCTAACATATAGGAGAATTAGCCAAGTATGTTAAACTGAGCTTAAGAATTAAGGGGAGAGAGACAGAGAGGCAGAGAGACAGAGAGACAGAGGGACCTAAAGGACATGTGAAGAAAATTTCCCAAGAAGGAGCCACTGATCAACTTTGCCAAATGCACTATTTGGTCATGTGTGATAAAAACTGAGAATTCACTACTGGATTTAGAAATGTGAAGGTCACTGGTAATTTAATTAGGTTAGCCTTACTTCTGTAACAAATAATCTCCAAATCAGTGACTTAACACAATAAAAAGCTTATTTCTCACTCATGTCACAGTCCAATCAAGTGTTTGGTAGATAGCTTTCCATATGGTGATTCAGGTATTCAGCCTCTTTCCATCTTCAGTGTGTGGCCTCCATGGTCATCTTGGAAAGGGAAGGGACAGTCCATACTGAAGCACATCCATGCTCAAATGCCTCAGCCTCAAGGTGGCACATTGCCACCCTACCCCACCCCCCAATCCTATGGCAAGAACTAGTCACATGGCCTCATTTGGATGCAAAGAAATTGGGAGACATCATTTAGTTGTGTGTCCAGAAGAGTAAACAGTTTGGTGACCATCTGGGCGATTTCTGCCATAATAGCCTTAGCAAGATCAATTTTGGGTAATGCTCGGAGCGAAAAACTGATTGAGTGATAGTAAGAGAAAAAGGAAAGTAGAGAAATGGCATGGTAGCTAAAGTGGGATTTGGGATCAAGAAAGATTTTTTGTTCTGTCTCCAGCTTGTTTGTATGGTAATGGAAATGTATCCAATGGCAAAGAAAAAAAGGGATGATGATACAAAAGAGAAAGGGGACAGCCACTAGAGGGATGTCCTTGGGTAGGTGACAGAGCAGGGGATCTAGCTCAGAGCATCTTAAACTTCAGTGTGCATAAGAATTACTTGGAAAGCCAGTTGAAACACAGATTTCCAGGCCCCACCCCAGAAATGCTGATTCAGCAGCTGTGGAATAGGGCTGTAGAATTTGCATGTCTGATCGTCTTCCAGGTGATAGTGATGCTGTCAGTCAGTATTAAGGACCACATTTTGAGTACAGAGCCTTGGGAAATTCATTTTGTAGTAGGAAGGAAGGCAGAGTGGAGAGGCACAGATGAGGGCTTGACGGCTGATTGCTTTGTTATCTCAGGGAATTAGGAAGCGAGCTCATCAGCTGAGAGTGAGGATGGAGGAGGAAGGTTGAGGGGTTGAGGGAAGAGAAAATGGAAAACCATTGTCTTGGAGAGTGGGGGAATAAGTAGTGTAAGAAAATGAAATAAGAGTGCCAAACACCAAGGACCCACCTGCAGCTGTGAGGATGAACTTCAAGTAAGATCAAACAGCCACCCCCAGCTGTACGTGTGCAGACAGTGGACAGCGCATAGAGTCAGCGAGGGTCTGGGTTTTGCCAGAAATACACGATGGAGTAGTTAATACACGATGGAGGGAAAGAGGCGTCAAAGGAAGTTGCATATTAATTGATAAAATGATGATGCAGGACCACAGAATCTAAGTGGGTAAGGAGGTCAGTGAGGACTGGAGGTGGTCCTGGGTAGTGAGAAACAGTGAAAAGGTGGGAAATCACTTGCCTGTGGATCTCAGTGAAGTTGAAGAATCATTGGGGAGAGTAGAACACTGAGCTGGAAGGAGGAAGTGTGTGAGGAGAGTGGGACATTTGAAACTGAGATTATGGAGAGAGCACAATTGTTGGTAATGGCAAGGTCAAGGACATGGCCATGGGCATGAGTGGCCAAGGTGCCATAAAAAAATAAGCGTGCTGGAGCAGAGGAAGTGGAGGAACTGGGAGGCTGAATATTGAAAGCATCGTGTTTGTGGATATTGAAATCACCAAGGATTATTATCAGGAGTATTATTGAAAGCATACTGGGAGCTAAGGAGGGAAAGACGTTCTGAAATATAAATTCTGGCCCCCAAGCAAAAATTTCCCCATGAGTCTCCTTCTAGTGCTAATTGCAAAATAAACAGATAAACCAGCAGGGGCTGCCTCGAAAGAGGCTGGGCCAGGAGAGAGGAGCAGCACTCTAGCTGGCTGGTGTTGGCCTCAGAAGAGCCCAGCCTTCCCCAGCTCTTTCCCTGCTTAATTTGAAGAATTAAGAGTGATGGCAGGATGCTGAAAAACCTGAGGTGATTCATCACCACCCAGGAAAGCTCATGTCTCTCCTCACATTTTTTATGGAATAGCAGGCTGCTGGTTTATGACGTCTTAGATTTCATATTTAACTACTGCAAGTGTTCTAGTGCAGAAAAGACTAAATATAGACGTTGAATTAGGAAAACTAAAAAGAATACCAAAGCAGCATCAACGGGGAGCATTGGAGGAGCGGCAGACACTTGGCCAAGAGGGTGGTATTTGCACCTGAGGACCCCACTCCGTGACCGGGGTGTGCCAAGAGAGGAAAGAACTGCTTCATTACATGACTGAATGAGCAGGGCACGGTGGCAGTTCTCCATGTCCTTGCTCTGTGGGAGCCACTGTGAATTCTACCCAGAACTGTCCACCAGGTCAGACTCACCCCTGAGGCAGAAAGGGGACCAGACTCCATGCTGTTTGCTCCATTTACCCTCCAGGCCCAAGAATCCAAAGTACAAATCTGGTCCCTTCCTCTGCGTAGACCATTGCTGCAAATCAGTGTGGGGGAGGGGCAGGGATGGAGAGATTGGCCAACACTCTGGTCCCATCTGGGACATTCCACATGTAGCAAGAGCTAGAGAGAGAAGTAAGAGCTAGAGAGAGAATGGAAGGAAGGGCAGGAAGGGGATTTACATCCAAAGCAGACTGTAGTTATCTCTGGGGAATAGGATTATGGTTGACTTTTCCATTTTCTCTTTTTTCATCTGTATTTTGTAAAAGGAGTATGTTTTACTAGTGTATGTATTATCGTGAATGTGAAAAACTCCTAATAAACTTGTTTTGTTGATAATAAAACACTTAGTTGAATGGGTTTGCCTTGACAAGGAGCACACCAACCATACAAGACCACTCCAGGCAAACAGCTAGAGCCTCACTTTGCACACAAGCCTGGGGCATCACAATGACAAGTATCAAAGAGTTGGGTGACTCGCATTAGCATTGCCTGACAGGCGTGCCCTCTCTCTTGCCTCATTGTAAAGATAACCAGAGCCTTAAAACCCAAGAGGACGGAGAAAACAAAGAAGGGTGGACACTGGTTGTGTTGTTCTCAGGGGGAGAGGACACTTAGTGTCCCCTCCCGTCTGTGATTCTCTGTCTGGCTCAGATTGTGTGGACTGGTGTGTCCTTATGTGATTTACCTGCCTTGTGAGGAAAGGGTGAGTCCCATTGCTGCTGGCCATTGCAGCAAAGGGAGATTGTGGACCACCTTGCCTGAAGCAAATCTCATTTTTTCTATTTGATCGAATTTCATTTTTTCCATCTTGTCTGGGTTGTCAAATTCCAGTGCAGTACTCTAAATGCTACATTAGCTTCGACCCAAGGCCTGAGGTCAGGTTCAAAGAACCTCTGGTCTAGAATAAATACACCATGACCTCAGTTCAAGGGCAGGCTCTAGATAAAATTGTTAAATGAATAAAATACATCTTTGGACAATTCCCTAAAAAGAAAAGAGCAGCTGCTTCTTACCAGGGCACCTCACTTTCTACAGTACCACACAGGTACCTACTACACACTCAGGAGGACTCCTGAGTCCCCCTCCGAGTCTTCCTTCCTTAGGATTCTCTCCCTGGACGGGCTCCCTCGACTGAGCAAGTCCTGCACATGCTGAACTCAAAGGGTTCACCCCTCTCACTGTGTATTTGGGTAAAGTCATGGAGAGACATGGCCTTATCCAAATAAACAAAATGCTAATTGTAGAAATTTTAGATTGGCCTAGAGAATGCTAGTAGAGGAGAATTTGGGGAGTAGGGTGGAGGGTCAAGAGTTCCCCTAAAATAGTAACACCTGCCTTAAATGTGTTTCTGTCAACAAGAATGTGATTTACTGGAAGAGTAAGTAAGCTACCTTAAATCCTTTATGGAGCAACAAGGAATTTTTAAATGAAAAAGAAGAAAAGAGGGAAAAGAAGATAAAGGAAAATAAGGAATTAGTAGAATAAGGGACTGATTCTTAAAACACATATCCATATTCTTTCATTTGCTTTTCTCCTTTGTCCTTTTGCAAGTGACAAGATGATATTTCGCCCCATGAGGCAGAAGTCTCATTTTTAAATATTATTTTCTAGGACAGCAGTTCTCAAAGTGTGTTCCAGGGAACCCAGAGGGCCTTTGAGTCCATTGTAGGGAACCCTTGAAGTCAACACTATTTTCATAATAATAATAAAACACAATTTGCATTTTTCATTCAATTGAGTTTTCCAGAGGCCATATGATGTGTGATGACACCACTGCGTAAAAAAAAAAAAAAATTCTGTGGTCCAAAAAGTTTAATAAGCTCTTTTAGACTCTTAGAGAATTCGCAATGCCTAGTAGCATATTAAAGGCTCTGAAAAGTTTGTAGCAATAGAGAGAGAGATGGCGGGGGGGGGGGGGGGGGGGGCAGAGAGAGAAAGGAAGAAAAGACCTGTTTAAGTTGGTTTACTACAACATTGCAAATATATGTGACCATGGAATCTAGTTTCTATTTAACACCTGTTGCTATTGTGTTTTGGGAAATGTTCCTCCAGGGGTAAGATATTAAGCTGGTAATCCTCTGGTCAAGGAAGATATTAGAGACCTCGCCCTCATCTGAACATGAAGTGAATAGTCAAATACTGGGCATTAGTACCATGTTTCCCCGAAAATAAGACCCTGCCGGACCATCAGCTCTAATGCGTTTTCTGGAGCAAAAATTAATATGACCTATTATATTATACTTATATTATATTATATTATATTATATTATATTATATTATATTATATTATATTATATTATACCCGGTCCTATATTATATTATATTATATTAAATAAGACCGGGTCTTATATTATAGTAAACTAAGACTGGGTCTTATATTAATTTTCACGGTATGCCAGTATAGTGCAGCAGCCAAGAACAGTGCCAGACTGTCTGAGTTCAAATCCTGACTTTTCCATTCACTAGCTGTGACTTTGGGTGAGTTACTTTACCTCTCTGTGCTTTATAATCCTCATGCCTAAAATCGGAACGATTATATGTGTGTGTGTTCATGCACATGTGCATATACTCACATAATACAATTATGCCTTACATAAAGTAAACAGTATATAAGAATTGGTTAGTATCTATTACTGTGCCAAACATGCCCACCTAAGGTCAGGAACTAAAGCTAAGCCACTAATTAATGATGTGACCTGACATAGGCCATCTCTCTGCCACGGACTTCAGTTTACCCACATATTGAAGGAGAAAAGGAGACAAGGCAATGTCTGATGCCCCTTCTAGTGCTGATATGCTCGATTCCACACGTTCCTCGTGGAAGGCAGTACTGACCTGAGGCAAGACAGGAGAGAGAAGACAGGGAGGTAAAGGGTGATGGGTCTAAAAGCCCACGGGTCCTGGGCAGCATCAACAGGGGGGTGAAAGGATTCCCAAAATGGGATGGTTGGCCTTGGAGGATGGAGTTCTCTGGTCCAGAGCTCTGCTCCCCCACTGACCTAGCTTCTTACCCCTACCAGGTGTGAAGGAGAAAGAAAGTGTGGTCTTATGTTCCTACCACCACTGCCACCATGGCACTACTACCACTTAAACTGGCTGCTTGAGATGAGAGTCTGGCTCAAGAGGAGGAGGCTCCTTGAAAGGGGTTAAGAGCAAAGCCTCAGCTTCATGGGCAGCTTTTTCTGCCCTCTTGGAAAGACCCTCCCTACCACTCCAGCCCCCGAGAGGCCTTTTGGACACCTACCCCTGATAAGACACAACAGTGACTGCCCCTATAAAAATTCCTCCAATGTGACTTCACCACAGTTGGGAATGAAGAGAATGCACAGTCTCAGAAAACTGAAAATGTCTGCATAAGAGAGAGCTTTGAATTGCTGGCAGCTGTGGGCCAAGGTAGATTCACGCAACATAATGCTTAAGAGGCTAAATTGGGAACATTTGAATGTTTGGTTTTGTGCTTTAAAAAGCAAGTAGCAGCTCAGCTGCCAGATGTTGGAGAACTTCAACATATAGCTCATGGGCCTGGTATCAGCAATGCTTTTGCAGGTGACCACACGTCAAAGGGAAATGATGACTTGCTTTCCTAAAACTGCTTCTTGGGAGGGAGCCCAGTGGCTTTCATGTTTCACTTTCACTGAAGAAGTTAAATTTGGGAACACCAAAAAGGATATCGCTTAACTCAGAAAAGACTGACACAAGGGTTCATCAGCAAAGAAAGAATTCCTGAGAACTGGGGCTTCATAAGAGCTCAGTTCCCTGTAACTAATACCTTTGAGTCATCACTGAACTACTGTCTCTCTCATTCAGTGTATCAACTGGGAATTGCTTTTAGTTACTACTAACAGAGAACTGGCTACAGAGACTTAAATACAAAGGGTTTATTTTTTTATGTCGTGAAAAATATAGACATGGGTAATTACTAGCATCAGTTCTGTGGCTCAAGAATCAATTAGAATCAAGAAAATCAGGGTGGCATCTTCATGATTCGCTTAGTCTTTTCTTCATGGCCTCAACATAGCTGTTGCAGCCCTAGCCATCACATCCACATCCCAAAGAACAGGAGGCAGGTAGGATGAAATGGCAAAAACAAAACAAAACAAACAAAAAAAAACCTTTCCCAGAAGACCCATCCAACAATTTCTGCTTTCATCTTCTACAAGAAAGACATGGAAACATAGTTTTTTCACTGAATAGATGTCACCTAGAATGACACTGGGTCTCTGTTACTAAGAAAGGAGAGAGTGGATCTCGCATAGGAAACTAGCACTCTCTGTTTGGGACTTTCTAGAGAGATGTGTTTAGACAAGAAATTGCTGCCTGGACTGGTCCTTCTGGGAGAGCTTGTTGTATGAAAGGGCAGACATCAAGGGGAGCCTCAGTTTGCCCATGAAACTGACTTCCAAACCTCTCTGTAAAAGAGGCAAAGCTGGCTTCCTTCTAGCAGTGCCCCTAGTTCCCAGCACAACTTGGTTGGGAAAGAGGATTCAGAAAACAGGAAATCTCTGGAAAGCAGCAGATCCACTCCTTGATCAAAGCAGTGTGCTCAACAGCTCACACACACAGATGAGTGTGTGCCCTGACACAGTGAGCGCTCTGCTACTACTTCTTGGCAGAGTGAGGCAGGCAGCAAATAAAGAAAACATGGTTCTGAACCTCCAGAATATTACAATTTAAAAGCGAGAGACGAAACATGTAAATTAGACAGTCAGAGAGGCTGCTAGAAACTGAATATTAGTGTCGTCCCCAAAATTCATATCTGGAAACCTATTCCCCCAACGTGACAGTATTAGGAGGAGGGGTGTATGGGACGTGATTGGGTCATGAGGGTGGAGCTCTCATACATGAAATTAAAGCCCTTGGAAAGAAGATCCCAGAGAGCTCCCTCTGCCCTGCCACGATGTGAGGACACAGCAAGAAGACAGCCATCAAAAACCAGGCAGCAGGCTCTCACCAGACGCTGAATCTGCTGGCACTGGCTCCCTCATCTTGGACTTCCCAGCCTCTGCAACTGTGAGAAATAAATTTCTGTTGTTTATAAGCCACCCAATACCTGGTATTTTTGTTACAGCAGCCTGAACAGACTAAGACAGAGGCTAAGTGGAGTCAAGACTGGGCACAAAGATGGCAGGGGTCATCACTGCCAGAAGGCTCTCAGAGATGTCAGACAGGAGAGGGAAGATGCAGTGCTGTATAGCGGGTGGGGGAGGGGTGGTGGTTGCCTAGCCACACCATGGGGCTCCCCGAGCTGGCAAGAGAAGCAGCCCTTGGCCTGAATTCCCAAGGGCCACCGTGGATTCCCAGACAAAAGTCCTCCCCACGTTTCCAGTTCTTCATCCAGCCATATACAACAAAGAAGTAGAATTTAACAAGATCCAACAAACACTGGAGAAGGGCACAGTAGCGAGAACTACCATAACTAAGAACCAAAATACTAACTTATTACAGGAGGAGAAAAACTCTTACACTGTTGATGGGGGATGGGTTGGAAAAAAGGGAATATTTTGTCCTGGACTTTCTTTTTGAGCTTTCTTCAGATTTGGGAGTGAAGAACGGCTAGCAGGACAACCACATCCTATGGGTTGTGGGAGAAGAGGAGCAAAGTGGGGAAGTATAAGTATGGCTGGTTTTGTCCTTAAGTTTCCATAAGTGTCCTTATGTTTGCAACCGCTATCCCATGCTTCCAGCAGTTACCATATGCTCACAGATTTTAAAACACAATGAATGTCAGGGTGAGTTGCTGTGAAATAATTCCCACTTTTGTTCATTTTCCAGCACTCGCCATCAGCTCCCATTGCTTAAATAAGAACCCACCTCCCTCCCCCTGCACATCCAGGTCATGGCTGCTCTATAGTAATGGCAGTGAGGACAGCCAGTTTTACTCTTGTTGGAAGTTAGCAGAATTGCAAACTGACTGCTGAGCTTTGGATAGGTCATGAAATGTGTAGTCACTAAAACTACTTTTCCAATGGTTAGATTTTTTAAAAAAATATTTCTTCTCTCTAGTGTCATTTTTTATTAATGCACATTATCACAGGCACACAAGAGCACAGGCTGATTCCATCCTGTTCTTGGTGTTTTATTTGCATCATGAGACATTAATTACGTGGAGGGTGGTATTTGTGAAGTAATTCTGAAGGCAGCCTATCTGGGTTCAAATCCTGACTCTGCTACTTATTCACTGTGTAAAACTAGGCTCACGTTATTTAACGAATCTATGCTTTGAGTTTCTCTTTTGTAAAATGGAGATTATAACACGAGGTATTATTATGAGATCTCTACCTCAGTGTTATAACATTGTAAAGAGTAAATGAATCGAGAAATGTAAGCTGATTAGTGCCAGGAACAGATGCCAATTATGATTATTATTAGTAAACAACTAGCTGTGAATGTAATCGTGTACTTGTTTACCCTTTTGGATTTTTAAGTGTTAATCCTTAAGGGTTAAGTCCTGCAGGGACCACAATGGGTTTGCCCAGTTAAATGCTGGGCAAGGAAAAGGCCTGGTCTTCTGCGTCCCTCACTTTGACCTTCCACTTGACCTTCCCACACAAGTATCTTCTATAGCACATGGAACAGGTCTACCTGCCAGAGTGAAGTCCCTGGCTCACCTGTGCTCAATAGCAGAAGAGGATAGAAGAAAGTCTGAAGGACGGCACAGAACTAAGGGGGACAAAACAAGTGTCCTCAGCTTGGAGTTTCTCTTTTTACTTTTCTGAAAGGCTGGTGGAGTTGTTACCTTATACCATTGCAGTCTATTTAAGACATCCAGTTATTTGAAGATCTATTCGAAAAGCAGCCTGCTCTTGGGGGCAGAGACGAGCAGGCCTGGCCCAGTTCCTCATGACACCAAATGAGCTAGCACTGCTCTTGGGAGCCCTGCCCAGTGGTCTGGCCTTGGAGGAGCTGCCAGCTACCCAGAGAGAGTTGGATCTTTTCCATGTAATGAGATTGACTCAAAAAGAACAAAGTTGCTCTCAACACCTGCTCACCCTCTCACAGCTATGAAGGCCAAGAGGGGAATGGATAATTGCAAACCACAGGCAATGAAAGAAAAAGAAGGAAAAAAATCAGCAGCCCTATGTACAGCATCTCCCCCGCTGTCCTTTTACAGGAGGCGGTCCATGCAGACCTCACCACGTCTCTGGGTGGAGAGTGGAAGACAGTGGAATGGCTCCAAGGGTGGCAGATGGGAAAGGACAGAGGAATCTGGAAAAGCTGCCCCAGAATAATCTCCGTTTTGTTTAAAGTGGGTTTCTATGACTTGTACTCACTCTCATTAGCAATACACATTGTGAGAAATGCAATGTGGACCTCTTGGCACAAGCAGAATAGCCTGGTCACATTTCAGAGGAGCTGCAAGGTGGCTTCATGGCCCCCAAGACACCCCACTGGCCTAACGCACTCGCTGATGGGGCCCTTCCGCTCACCGCGTTCACTTTGTTTTGTCTTCATGCGCAGTCAGTACCAACCTCCACAGAGCTCCCGGGACGGAACTCACAGAAGACAGCAACGTCAGGGATACGTTGAAAGGGTTCTTCAAATTGAATCTTACTCTTCCCTTGACTTGTGATCACACCACTACAGGTTGCCACGATGTTTGTAGAAGGAGCCTCTCCTGGTATCTACCCAGCTCATTCCCATAGGGAAGGATAAAGGGAGCCCAAGTTTATCCTATGTGCCCCTGTCCACACTTAGGACTTAGCAGACAAGGAATGACCCCCCACCCCGGCCCAGGCTAAACCTATCTGAATTAGGACCCAAAAGAAAAATCTGGGCTCCTAGCTTAAACAGAGGGTGTGTAATCACAGGTACCGTGGGTCAACCATGTTTGGCCCTGCAAGCTAGAACAATGGAAGCCAGTCTGAAGAGAGATGATGGAGACAGAGATGATAGAGATAGAGATGGAGATAGAGATAGAGATAGAGATAGAGAGAGAGATGAAAACAAGTAGATACTCAGAGGAGCCCAAGGGAGGGAGCTGCCTGTGGTCCCAGCTCTCCAGACCCTGTTTCTTGATCCACTTTCACTTCCTGCCCACGGTTTCTGAGAGGTTTCCCAGTATCCTTTCAACTCAGTGCCTTCTTTTTTGCTTATTTATTGGGTTTCTAGTACCAGCATCCAAAAGAACTTCCACAAAGGTAGTGATTCACAGTTTACTGAACGCTTTCACATGTTATCTTGTTTGGATTTTGTTTCTCTTGCTACTCCAGGAAGAAGGCAAGAAAGGTATCATCATGTACATTTTATGGCCAAAGAGCCCACGTGAGGACTGATAACCGATCTAGGTCTCCCAGGCAGCAAGGCAGTCTTTGACCCAGACCCAGCATTGCCTCCACTACATCCCCTTGACGTTGGAGGTGTGTTTCCAGGACAAGGGACTCTGGCCCAAGGTATAATCCAAAAGCATGTGCTGCGTCCCTAAGCACTGTCAGATATTTCAAGAGGAAAATATTAATATGAGCCTCAGCTTGTCACTAGTTGCCACACCTTCATGAGCCCCTTCAGGCAGAGCTGTCCATGCCTCTGATTTTGAAAACAAACTACATACAGAAAGCAGAACCAGGCATGGACTTTTCGGTAGAGAATCCTCCCTCTTATAAAAACATGTGGAACCTGTACTACTATATTATTTTAGCGTTGATCATACTGTACTTCTTTCTCCCTTCCTCAAGGGCACCTGTGAACAATGGGCACACATGTTACATTTCTCCTCCCTCCCTTTGTCTACTCCTCACTCTGACATTTTCCACCCAAAGTAGATTAACTTGGAAATTGGCACGCTCTCCTGCTGGCACGCATTCAAACACACACACACACACACACACACACACACACACACACCCCTCATGGATACCATTTTTAAAAACAGCTTTATTGAAACAAATTCAGATATAAAATTTGCCCATTTAAAATGTATAATTTAGTGAGTTTGGGTATATTACACTGTTTTTTAAACTGTCGTAAGATATATATAATATAAAATTTGCCACTTTTACCATCATTAAGTATACAATTCAGTGGCATGAATTTCATTCACAGTGTTGTCGAGTCATCACCACATCTATTTCTCATGGATACCATTTTTTGCATACGTTCTCGCTCTCTCTCTCTCTTCCTCCCCTTTTTCCTTTTTAAGGAGAGAGGGAAGTCCACCTTCCTGCCAGCCCTGGCTTCCCCCATGCGTGCAAATCCCATTGCACTGTTTCACTTCACATTCCTCTGCTTAACATAAGCGAACATTTGATGGCAAGATATTGACTTGATCATATGTGAATTTCTGCCTCCCCGGAGTCTCCATGACAGAGAGAAAACATCCCTTTCTGGGATGTTTCCTGGGTGCTAAGTTCCTCCACCCAAAGGGGAATTGCCTTAGGGCAGGGCTGTGTCTCCTCAGTCTGAGCCCTTGAATTCGCCAAAGGGGCTAAATGAAAGTCTGCAGCTGGCCTCACAGCCCTGAAGCTCCTCCCTGCACTGGCCTGGACCCAAGCACCTGTAAGGGTTCCTTGAAGAATTTCTCCCCACCTGAACATGAAGTTTCAAAGGTTCTTTTCATCATCGTTGCTTGCCTCCTGTTACTTCTTACTTGTCCTAACTGGTGTGAGAAAAGAACCTTCAGGAAATGCAATCTAATTGGACCCAGCTAATGTGGACTCAGCATTTTGATGCTGTCCCTCACGGCTGGTAGGGAAAGTGCCCGATTCTTATTTCTGAGCTCTGGCAGCAGACACCCCCTCCTAGTAATCCACTCAGAGGGGAAGAAAGGGAGAAAGGATGGTGACTTTCCAGAAGGGAAAGCACCACTCTCAGTGGAGCCTCAGGGTCTCTCCACATAGGACTGACTTATGAACCTGCCTGGAAAGCTCCCGATAAGGCCCATCTCCTCCTCCATCAAAAGCCATCCTTTGGAAATGTCATCACTGTCATTCATCAAGCACAGGGACAATCAACAGCTGAGTCTCCTTGTAAGGATCTTTTGTATAATTAAGTATACTAGGCTGACAGCCCCCCAAAGAGGGGGGTAATCTCCCCTGAATGTAAAATGGCTTTTCTCTAATCCTGAGTGACAGCATGCTGTTGCTAGGTGCCTATTTTTTGCCTTTCAAATATAAAGTGACTAATGGGGCATATTTCATAACACATCGGTAAGTATGTAGTTATTCTTATACTTCAATGGCCTTTAAAATATTATTATCTGCCAACACTTGGACTATGTGCTAATATGCAAATTAGACATAATAAAGGAAGAAGGGAGAAGTTCTTTGCTCTTGAAAAATCATATTTATAAGGTTAACGAGATTGATATATTATGGCAGGGAATCACGGTTAGAATGCAAGACTTATTAAATGTAATAGTTGGCAATGATAAAGATTCTCTGGTGTTTTTCCCTGCACGAGATCAAAACTTTTCATCTATGCTGAGGTTTAATGAGATGGAAAAAAAATTCCCAGAAAAACAAAACACATAGAATCCAACTTCAGAAGCAAGGCAGACATTCTAAGTTGAATGTTTTTGATTGGCAGTGCCAGGAACAGAGCAATGTTTTAAAAATATATGACTTTGCATTTAAAAAAAATCAAGTTAAACATTTCAATGAGTTATCCATTTAATCCAGGAAAGCCGGTGCTTTTATTTTGGGGATAAAAGGAAAAAGACCAGGAAAATTCAATCTTATAAAGGAAAATACACCAAAAACATGAGAAAAAAATACACGCACACGTGCGTCTATATCCTTTATAGAATTATGAACAACCTTATAAAAAAAACACAGGAAAATGTTTGAACGCAGCCTGGGCAAATAATGGGATATTATGATTTAGCAAATATTCTGATTGCAGGGAACCACCTCAACCTTAGAGCATGGGCCTATTTAGTATTAAAATAGAAGCATAACTAAATTTGTACTTGCTAAAGAATCAGATAGCAGCAAAACACACTCAATACTAAAACAATTCTGATGATTAAGTTACCGGTGATGACTCAGAGGGCACGTTAGGATTTTCAGCACTTGGGACCATTATTACAAACATGAAGTTGTAACTATCTTTGTAGTCATGCACCAGTGCTGAATAGCAGAGTTCCAGTTGATAGGATGTTGGGTTGATCAAATTTAGATGTTCTGGAAAGGTATCAAGAGACCAGCAATTGGTGGACCCACCAGCATCCTCAGAAGAGGGCTGAAGCTGTCAGTTTTGCTCCTGACTGGGGACACCTTGGCACAGTGCTGGACACAGTGTTGGATAAGTGCTTGCTGCATAAATATCGTCAATGAATGAAGTAGTGAATAACTGAAAGTTAAACTGGAATTTTTCTGTTGTTTCAGAACACCTGCTGATGCCCAGAGCTGAGATGGGTAACAAGTGGCCTCATAGTCTAAAGAAAGAGGCAGCTTCCATCTATGCAAGACTTGTTAAGAGTTGGTCAAAACGTTAGATATAAATTATATAGATATACAGACATAGATATAGTTTTGGATTGATTATAAGGGATTTCTAGTAAGAGGTATTGTGCATTTATTTTCTTTTTCCTCTAATTGGGAGAGGAGAGGGAGTACTCTTCCCATCCTTGAGCCAAGTAGGAATGGCTCAGAGGACCATTCTGAGAGTGGGATGTCTGCCAGAAGTAGACACTAAAATCTCCTTTCATGGTGGATGCTTGCTGAGCTGCAGAGTCTTGTAGGCCTGCCTGGCTGCCAACGTCTTGGGGAACAAAGAGCCCTTAGGCAAGGCCTATACTTCCAGAGCTTGCTGGGATCATAGGTAAAAAGCTTTTCTCTGAGGAAGGTAGCTGGACTTGAGTCCTCCTGAAAGGACCAGCCAAGGGCCCTGAGTGCCAGGGAGAAGTGAACCTGTGGGGTATCCCATTGGCACTGGAGCAGTCATAAGTCAGCCAGAGACGGCATCATTCCAAGTCCAGACACTGCAACGCACAGGCCCTGGGCTGGGTGGGGCAGACCTGAGGAACCCACTGACGTGCCTTACAAGAGAAAGAACCAGCACCTGACCACATGCATTCAGAGGACACCAATGGGTAGACTGCAGCAGGCCCAATTAAGGAAAAAGACATTCTTTCCCTCTTCTCCCCACTCTCTGCCATACCTTGGAAAGTCAGAAGCAGCTAGTGAAAGTCAAGAGACAACACAACAATAAAAGACAGGCTGTGCAATCTTTTTGAGCTTGGGTCAGGCTTGAGCTGCAGGAAGTGGAAATAGCTTTGTATCTAATAAGAATTTGATGGGAAATAATTTTAAATGTATATTGAAATAAGCTATTTAATACTCTAACATGGGGTCCATTTATCAATGCCTGAAAGGCACTGAATACTTATGGGATCTGCCCTAGATATGGACCAGTGAAAGAAGATCTGATAGAGCACATGGAAAGGACAGTGATGAGATAGAGAGAAAAAAAAAAAGCTCTTTCTTTGTTATATTCCATCAAGTCCAGCCCATTCGATATATTAGTTATACGTGAATAGAGGAATACATGCATGCATAAATGAATAAATGAAAGAAATCATTTCTATATAATTAGTTGACACTATGGCCACCTACCCAGTACCCCCTGTTCACCCTCCATATGACAAGAGTCCAGCGGATGTCCTTCCCTCAGCAGCAAGCAGATGAGACCTCTCCATCAGCTTTGGGGTGTGGCTGGGATAGGTCACCAGGTCACTAAGTCAGGGAAGGCTGACCTCCTGCCACTGCTGACTTCCCCCAGGAGAGCGGCTGGTTGATCATTCACCACTGCCTTATCAAACACTAACAGCTAAGTGTTACTTTGGCCCCAATAAGAAATGACTTTCAGTGAGCAAGTTAGAGAAGTGCCAGATGTGACCTCACCCTATGTGGTGCACTTTGGGCTGCTCAGGACCCTCCCTGGACAATCAGCCTGAGAAAATGGTAAGAAGAATAGAAACCTCTTCCCCTTGGGTGCTGTATGCTAACAGAGACCAAGCTTGTGCGAGAAGGGTGAATGGTTCCTGCTTTCACCATTTCTCCCTAGACCAGCACAGCACAGGTTTCTTTTGTAGCGGCGTCAGTGAAATTCAAGAATATCCTGGCAAGAATATCCCTTAAAATCCTGCTCTTTAAGTGCAGGGCTCATGGTGGCTTCCGTGGCATCGTCCCCCGTTTTCTTTTGTAACCTAATGGCATTATCTTGGAACTGATTGAGCACTTGTTTGTCTCTTCTTCTAGGGCAGGAGTTTGCTTTTATTCATGATTCTATCCTAAGTGCTAGGCAAAAGAGACCCTCAATAAATGCCAGGGCACCCTCTCAGAGCACAGATCCCCAGACACTCATCATGCCATCTCCACGTAGTGACAGTTACAGATTACCAGATGGTTTCCTAGCCATCAACTCTCTTATTCTAAACAGGAATCCAGAAGGGAGTGGAGCAGACGTTATTATCCACATTTTACAGGCCCAGAGAGGTTCAATGACGTTCCTGAGGATGCACAGCTACTAAAGGAGGAAGGAAGTAGGATGACTGCAGGTCATGTGACTGCAAGGCTGTGTGCTTCCCACCAAACCTGGTCAAACCCAACCAAACATGAGCACACGGAGCATGTCAGGACCCACCACACCCCTTTTTAGTTACAGGGCCGTATTAGGAAAGATGTCTCTCCATTTGCATGCATCCTTTTAGAGGCTCCTGCCGGGTAAGGACTCACAGGGGAGGCAGTGCTCTTATTGCTGGGAAGATCCATGACGCAGTGCCTCCTCCCGGGTCCCACTGCAGCCGGGAACCTGTCTGCAGAATCTGGTTCCAGTTGGGCCTCCACAGCTTGTGCTGTGCCTGGGCAGGACAGATTGCTGAGATACGGAAGTGGCTCTGGAGCCAGCACACTTGCCGTATGGGAGAGGCTACGGTGCCAACGCTGTCATTTTCCACTCCAAAATGTCAGGCGAAAAGTGAGACCGACAGCATTCTTCCCTTGGTGCCTCAGATGTGCGTGCGTTTGTTTCTACTGGCAACAGCCAATATATTTCATTCTCTGTGGAGGAGTGTCTCGGCACAAAGATAAAAGAGTTCCTGAAATTTGGCATATTCAGGGGTCTAATTTACAAAATTGGGATCAAAAGATGGAACGGCTTTCAAGGTTTTGTTCAGATTGTTAAAAGAAATGCCAAAAGATGTCTTTTTAATGTTCAGTTGGCTTCATCTTTTAATGTCAACACCAGCTTAATGCTCAAGGTAACAAATGACACACTGTCATATCTTGCCCAGTTAATTTCTAAAAGGATATTTAGAGGGAGGGCCTGAAATTACTTTTTTTGTTGTTTTTTAATGACAAAGCATATTTAGATTGACTCAATGTGGCAAAATAAATGAGGAAATATAAGTCCAGAGACTTCAATTTACCAAAACTCATTTTCAAAGTCAGAGAAGACATGAAAGGCAAAAATTCTGCTCAAATTCAAACAGTTTCCAAGGAAAATTCCTGTAACCTTGAAGAATAATAAAGGCCCATGGATATATTTGGAATTTCTGAATGGTAGGACTGTTTCCCAAGAGCATTTTAAACATCACAAGTGAAAAATGAGAACAAGGCCTAAATTGTTTGGTAAAGAGCAAAGAACCTTTTGGTTTAAGAAAAAGAGAGACTGTAAGAGGCAAAAATGCTGGAAGGGGCTGGCCTTTCACATGAAATATGAACGACCGTAGCGTTTTGCCAGAAAACTTCTTACTCGATGCCACATGCAAAGAATGTATGTTATAATCATCTATTTTTAAAGTCCATTTCATGCCGTCTTGCAACCTAAGAGTTTTCCCTTTGCTGTTAGGCCTGCACAAGGTGTGAGGGGCCGGGGTTCTGGTGGTTGGCGCCTGCCCGGCACTCGGAGCCCAGCCCCACCACGTGTCTTTACAGGACTTCAGGCATCTGTAGTGAACAGCCTGGTTCCTGCACAGATCCCCGTCAATCTTGAGGCAGTTGAATGTCATCGTCACTTATCGTCTCCGGCATTTCCTAAACCCCCTCAAACCTCAAAGCTGGACATTACACTGGACCGTAAGGGGGATACATGTTGGAGTGAGATACATGCCTGTCCTCCAGTTGCTTATACTCCATGGGAGTAGACGAACATCATGTGACATACACAGAAGGTACAGGACTAGCCAGCATCATTCGACCAATGCTATAAAGTTGAAGTGCTTGGAAAAGGCTAAGGATAGAACAATTGCCTCCATCTGAGAAGGGTGGGGAAGAGCTCATTCAAGCAGAGGCAGTGCAAGGGAACCGTGAGGGGTGATGGGGGTGTTCAGAGAGAGGCAGACAGAAAGAGCACAGTAGCAACACCAGCCCCAGAGTCTGCATATGCCCAGTGCCTGCAGGAATTCCCCGCCCTCTTTGTGTCAGCACGTAGGAACTGGATGGGGCTGAGAGGGGAGCTTGGGGCTGTGCCATGGGAGGTCTGCGCCCATGAGGAGGACTCAGAGTTGATTCTGGAGGTGAAGGGGGGCCAGACCATTGGGAGCAACAGAATTAGGAAGTGTTCAGCGGCCCGTGGGTGGGCTCAGGGGACCAGGAAGTCTCTGAAATTGTATACATTCCTGTGCTCACGTACCATATGTGTGGGTGAGCATGAAGAAAGCCCATAGCTTTCTCTGGTTTCTCAAAACGCCTCACAGTTCTGAGGCCAAGTTCTGGGGCCAAGGTGGAGAACAATCTCATTTCCACCCTTCTCCCCAGCTCTCCATCTACATCCCAGATACAGGGCACAAAAGACTCTTCAGGCTCTGTCTCTCCTGGACACAAATCAGCCATTAAAACAGAGACCTTGGGGGCTTCCAGAGGCCCACCGCCTCCTTGGGCCTCGTCTGGGACCTCCCTATGTTATTAACTTTCCAAACTACACAAGGGTGTTTATTTACACCACATTTTAATGTCAATTGAACAGAGAACTGCCGAAAAAACTTCGGCAACAAGGTTCAGATTTCGAAATGTCTCCCTTTGGCAACATCATCTCAACTGTTTAAAGCAAAGCAGCAAACTCTACTCACAACTTCCCAGCTGGCTCCTTGGGTGGCTCCAAAGCAGACCCTCGTTTCTCCTCTTGCCTTCTCACCCTCACCACCACCAGCTAGCAATCAAGAAAACTCCACCAGGCCTTTTCAAATTTGTAGTTAGTGAAAGTAAATGTGGCCTCCTCCCCTTCACCTCACTCCTCTCATACTTTCCTTAGTGGGCCAGGCTGCAGAGCCCTTTGCTCTATAGACTGACGGCAGTGATGGAGTTTTCTAGCACAAAGCCCATGCTCCACTTGAGATTAATTTTAGCTGCTTTACTACAACCACTAAGAATTGTCCCAAAGAGCTTCAGGTTGCTCACTAGAAGCCCTCTGCTTCTAGAGCTGTGGGCTGATAGGTACCCTCACCAAGGGCCCACGGAGAATGGGAGAGAGCTGCCACAGAATGTGGGGGAGGCAAGGAGAGTATGTGTTGGATCTGATTCAACCCCAGCGTGAAGACTAGAGAGAGAAGGGCACACAAAGGACAGCTTTCAGAGTGGCTTGGCTAATTTTAGAAGTATGGAGGCAAGAAAGCTGAAACACCACTGAGAAATGAGTATGTCTTAGATTTCAAACATGCACATTCAACCAACCAGCATTTCTTACTATGTGCCAAGCTCTGGATCGGATTTAGAGACTTAATAATGAGTGTCATCTGTGCCCCTTGGTCTTCTGCACCTCTCACTGGGCACTGGGTGTCATTTCTGCCTTGCACTACAGTAGATTCCTTTCCTCTCCCTCCCTTAACCTTGACCTTGCAAGACATCGGTGCTCAAGTCACCTGTGAACGCCCCTTCTCCCACACACACTCAGTGCTTGGTATGGATCTTGCAGAGAGTAGATGTTAGTAACTGTGTGTTAAACAGAATTTCTCATTCAAATATTTGTCAAATGCTCATTGTGTACCAGACACTGACTGTATCAAGCTCTGAAGACAGATCAATAAAGCCCAGTCCCTGTACTCCAAGGGCTCTATAGTCATGGTAGACATGAAGGGAAGAGCTAACTTTTAGGTCAAACGACCTAAGACCTAAAACAAAGGAGTAAGTATACACATGAATGGGCATAGAATGGGTCTGGCAAAACTTTTCTTTGGTTGGCAGGGCAAAACTATTTACATTACCTGGGACTAGGGCAAGGACCTAATCAATATATTTCCTGCCCTTCTGGTAGCACCAAAGGAAAAAGAGAACTACGTCCTAGCCCTGGCAGAAGGAGAACATGCCTGGAAACTAGCCCCTGCATCTCTTCCATCGCATCTCTGTGGCTCTGGAAGCTGAGACACTCACCACTACGGTTTTACTCAGAAACAAAGAAAGGTCAGGACACCCCAGTGTCCTAGAAATAGGTGCACTGGGAAGAATAAAATAGGTTGATTTCTAGGAAAAGTTCAGAAGTAGGACTGAAAGTATTCAGAACTTTACCAAAGTTAAACACACACACACACACACACACACACACACACACACACACACACACACACAATCTATTTATCTACCTATCTACCTATCCATCTATCCATCTATCCATTCACCCACCAGCTTGTTGCCTTTTACACTTTGCTTTTAGAAGTAAAAATAGGGGTGGCCAGTTAGCTCAGTTGGTTAAAGCGTGGTGCTGATAACACCAAGGTTGCCGGTTCGATCCCCACATGGGCCACTGTGAGCTGTGCCCTCCTTAAAAACAACAACAACAACAAAACACAATAAAAAAGGAAGTAAACATAATGAGAATAGAGGATTGAGGGTTTATGAAGTGGGAGGAATGTGTGGCGGTGGCAGAAGGGGCTTTCTGTTTCAACACAAACTATAAACCAAAGACCACAGCTCTCTCTCCTCATACTCTTCCTGGGAGCATATCCCACATTGCTCTTATTATAAATGTGCCTGGGCTCCATGAGAAAAACAAAACATATTACAAAGTCTGTACAATCCCATCTCATTTGAGTTTCTAAGTAACTACTGTCAGTCCTACACTCATCGCCACCCCCACCCCACCATTTAGCTTTCTAATTTTAGAGCTAAGAGCAGGGAACTTGACACTGGACATATTTCCATTTACCATGAAAGGCATGTTTCTCCACAAACAGCTGGAGGGCATGCTTGGAAAGCAGGTTTAAAGACTAGCCTTGTAGAATTTTGGCACGGCAATTCTCTGAAAATGTCCACCATCCCCGAAAGAAGCAGGAAGCATCAAGATCGAATATGGGTTCTGGCTTCTTTCAAATGAAATGATTTAATTTTAAGAGTTCCAACTCATAAAATAGCTCCAGCTAATTTTCCAAGGAAAAATGAGCATATTTTGTTTTTCTTCATTCTTCAAAGACTATTTGGGCCATGAAAAGAATTTATACTGAATTTCCTTAAAAGACTTAATTGGGCAATGTCCCCAGAACCTTATGAAGGAATATAGAGTGGTGAAAAAAGCATGTTTAATAGGGATATAAACTTTTTTTGTGATTTAGAAATTAGAGATCAGTTTAGCCGCAGTGATATTCACAAATATACAATAAACTAGAAGAAAACTATTTAGCATACTGTAGTCCATTTCTATAGTTTTACAGATTTATAGATTTAGGGGCTATTTCAACAGAAGGAAAAGCCAAGTCTTTATTTCTGAAGCTAACATTTTTATATCTACGTGTATGTCCTCTTTGCCCAAACTGTAGGTAAGTTCCTTTTATTGCCATATATACGATCAAATTATCAATATTTCCCTTTAATCAACTTATAAGAGGAAAAGTCAGAAAACATTCTCAACGTAGTTTTAAAAAATCACAGCGGATTCCTACCTGTTCAGTCTCCCTGTCACCTGGCTCTCACCTGCCTACCCCCTCCGTCACCTATCCTCCCAGGTGGAGAGCATGTCTCCTCACACACAGGCCCCCGGCATTTGACCTGCTTTTCTTTCTATTCTATCGCTGCTGCCTCCAACAAAGAACACGTTTCTTCCCCAGGACCAGCTCCTAGGCAAGGCACCGTCTCCCCAACTCGTCCCTTCTACTGCATTCCTCATTCCTCAAAATAAGCGCGTTGGCAATCAGTTCCCTTTTAATTTAAAGAACTTAGTGCTAATCCCACTGCGAAAATTGGTGGTGGGCGCCTGAAAGTTACAAGCCTGAGGAAACTATAAAAGCTGAAGGAATCTCCTCAGCTCTCTAAGGTATGTCCCTGATGGGCCTGACTGTTTTCCTCTTATGTGGCCTCAAGGAGCTTCTTTCAGTTAGTGCTGGATGTTGGGCAAACCTGTAGAGACTGGAGGCCAAGTTCAATTTGATCTGGTCCCCCTGCTGGAAAAACTGATCAGCGGAATTCTTGGCTATTGTCTAAAGTACACCTACCCAGGATGCCAGACACAGCTGCCCCTCCATCCTATGCCTGCAGCAGGCTCGGCTAAACAATCGCAGATCTGTTTCCTAGTGAGCTTGGGTGCTGTCCCAGAATCCTTCTTAACAAAGTGCTGTAAGTAGCCACTAGCAGCTCTTTGGATTTGGCATGTGAGATGGACTTATATGTCATTCCCGTCCCACCCTGTCACATATCCTGCGTGTTCTGGGTGAGACACATTTATCACCAGCCTGTTACAAAGGCTTTACCCACCTTGCAGTAAAGCTTGGCTTCTTTGCCTTTTGTTTTAAGGAAGGCTCATCCAACAGATAGGCATGTGACCTTTTTGCCTCCACTCCCCTGCCAGATGTGTCAGGCCTGAGGTGTTTTTTTTTTAAGCAAATCTTAACGTTTACCCAATTATGGGCGATATTGTGGGTTCAGTTCCAGACCACTGCAATGAAACGAGTATCGCAATAAAGCGAGTGGTAATCTTTTTGCTGATGGAGTGGCTTGTCTTCAATATGCAAACAAATCACAACATATGTGAAGCACAGTAAAGTTAAGCCCAATCAAAGGAGGTGCATTTGTAGTTAGCGCATTCAAAGTGGTCAGGGGCTGAGTACCCACCTATAAGAAACTTGAGAACGTGGGTCTAAACATGGGAAAGGGAGTTCACCTGACGCAGATGGATCGGTTTAGTCAAGTTATTGGGGAAGGCAGGTTTGTTCACTTTCCCCTGGATTCTCATCAGAAGACTTGTGAACCTGGAGAGTCAGGCGCCTGGCAGGTATAAAGGAGTGAAGGAAGTGATGAGGCGGTGAGTTTCCTTCCTGCTCACGTCCTCCACCGCGTCCATTTATGGCGCACTGGGAAGAAGTTAAAGCAGAACATGCACATCCACTTGATTTTAATATAGGCACAAGGCTGGGCTATAGAAACTTGGAGAGATTCACTACACAGCTTCCTCTGGTCCAGGCCTTGTTAGCATTGCCAGGCTCCGATGTGGCTCACGGGGTGGGTTGTATCTTCTTACAACGATAAAAGGCATCTGAAGGCCTCGGGTGGAGGCTGCCGGGGGAAGGAGAGCGTTGCTCCTGGGAACTTGGCAGTAGAGGCAACCACGTTCACATGGGGATGTGGTTTGAAAAGGACACAGAAACAGCCTTTCCTTCCCATTCCTGAACTGCCCTGGGTGCCACAGAGTCACAGATTTGAACTACTGCAAAGCTATTTTGTGGAAAAGAAGTCACAATTTAAGAAGAGGGTCATAGATCTAACAATGTGAATCATGCATCAGTTTCTTTGGCAGCCTCTGCAGCTTAAGCCTGGGCACATGGCTGAGTTATCAAGCATCTGCCCGTGAGGGTGATTCAGTTTCATTGGATGGACCACCTAGATGCCATGAAGCTTGGCATCTCCAGATGCCAAGAGATACGTCACAGGACAGTACTTAAACGGCTATGAGCCACACTCTATGTGTCACTTATATCATAAATCAGCTGGAGTGAAGTTAAGAGTCACCACTAGTAATGGCAACCTACATGCAGAACTGAGTCATGTTTTTGATTGAAAACATTCCATAGTTCTTGAGGCTAGTTTAGACTTCTACATACCACTCATCGCTTGACCATATGTGATTAAAGACTAATTCTAGGCCTCTAACTGTATATTATGGCCTGCAAAAATAGTGCTTTGGACCATTTTTGTTATTTCTGATAAATATCTACATGTTTGAACAGCTAAAACCATTTACCATTAAAAAATTTCATGCAGCAAACACGCACCACATATGGATTTCTGATGGAATGGTTTACAAATAAAAAAAATTAAACACACTCCTCTCTTAAGGTAAAGCATAGGCCCAACTTTTCTGGATTCTACATATTCTATGAATTCCAAAAATGTTTATCCTTTTAACTCTTTCTTCAATTTCCAGCCAAATAATTTGTATTTAAGTTCAACATGTCCTCAACCTTAGGTTCCTGATTCCAGTGTGAAAGATCCGTCTAGGCTCACTCCCATTCGCCAAGCTGAAATGATTGACACATCCTGTGACCAGGGAGGGACCAACCTTTCCTGCTTCCGATCATTACCCCTCCCCCACCCCAGGCTCTCAGGCTTTCTGGGATGACTCACTCCCCTTCTCTTCACAGGCCCTTCTGCTCACAGGCCCCCATCCCTCCCCGTAAGTGATCCTTTGAAATTACCATTTTACTGGGTAAAAATAGAAGAAGAAAAAAATGAACTCCCCTACCAAGAGAAGGAGAGTCTTCTCATCACATCCTTACCAGAAATACTTCAACCTTCATTCTGAAGCTTCTGAGGACTTGGAACCCTTCCAGGGGCTCATTCCTTTCACCCTCTGCCATCTTGCCCTCTGTTCCTGAACCCGACATGAGTCCAGACTGGGTCCTCCACCCTCCCAGGTTGGGGTGTCTGGCTTTTCTGTGCACTTCACTCTCTGTCAAATGGGTCTTGAGCCTCCAGAACATTTGGCACCTTTTTCCATCCTTGTGTATAATAAGAAGAAAGAGGAAAAAAAGAGAATGTATTGAAAAAAGAATTCCAGAGAGTATACTCCTTGATCTAGTACTAACTCTCTCTGTGGTATTAAGGTCACACACACCCAGTGTCTCTGGTTTCACTTCCTCACCGGGGAGATGGGGACCAGAAGACCTCCAAGGCCCCACTCGGGTCTGGCTCCTTCCGTGAGCCCTGGAAAGTGGCCTCCATGGAACTGACCCTTCATGGCTGTGGTGATGGAGTGGCTGGTCCTGCTCTGTGAATGGGGCGGGTGGGGCAATGAGAAGAAAGAACAGAATTACAAAAGTTGGTGGGGCAGCCAGCCAGCACTTTAAAAAAGGACAGATAAAACAAGGAGGGAAACAGACAAACACCATATGATCTCACTTACATGTGGAATCTAAAATAAAAAACAAACAAACTCATAGAAACAACAGATTAGTGGTTGCCAAGGGCGGGGGAAGGGGAATCCAGGGTGGAGGAAATGGATGAAGGTTGTCAAAAGGTATAAATGTCCAGTTTAATAAGTCCCAGAGATGTAACGTACAGCATGGTGCCTGTAGTTAACAGTACTGTATTGTGTATTTGAAAGTTGCTAAGACAGTAGGTTTTTAAGTTCTCACCATCAAAAAACAAAGGAATTGTACCTATGTGAGGCGATAGATGTGTTAACTTACCTTATTGTGGTAATCATTTTGCAGTACATACCTATAAAAAAATCACTACATTGTAACCTTAAACTTAGACAATATTGTATGTCAATTATATCTCAATCAAGCTGGGGGGAAAAACAATAAGAATGAACATTTGTAGGCACTTCACAATTTAAACAGGCTTTCGCTTACACTACCTCATTTAAAAGTGGGAAGCCATTTGAATACAATTCCCATTACGGATAGTAAGACTGAGGCTCAGAAGCCAAGTGACACCAATAGATATGGTAGAGTGGAGCCTACAAACCTGCATTTGGATCTCACGCCCTTTCCACAAGGCCCGGATGACTCCCTTAGTTCCTCCTTGACTATCCAGTTGGAAAACCCCTGACCCTGGGAGGCTATGGCCCTGTAACTCTTTGCCCTGCCAGGCCACACACACGGTGCTTTGTGACAGCATTTCTTTCTTTCTTTCTCTTTTTTTTTTTTTTTGGATACCTTTTTACTCTAATTTACTATCATTTAGGTTCTTTCATCCCACTCATCAAACTTCTCATCATGTTCTTGTAACTCAGTTTCACCTTAATAAGAGCAGTCATGATGCTCGGGAGCAAAGCATCACACAGCGATGCCTGCCTTCTCCATCCCTAAGGATCTCAATGCCAAGTATATATTTCTTAGGACTTAAATGGGGCCATTGAAACAGAGCAGTATTTCTTAAACTTAAGAAGTATGTCTCTGTTGAAAAAAGCAAACAACCACCACCCTGAAGCCCCTTAGTATCCATTTAAATTATTTTCACTATGTTTCTTGACTATGTACAAACTACATATAAGCTAGATATGAAATTTAATAAAAACTCCTTAAATATTCTGGCTCCTAGGTAAGTGTCTGGTTTTGCTAAAACTAAATTGCCCACACTGGGTTAAAGTGGGTCCGTGTTTGTTTCTGCATTTGACCTTCAGGACACTAGGTATTAACAGAGGATGCCTGTGCGGCCGGACATGGTAGGAAACAGCATTACTAACTGCAGGCCTTTCTGGCCACCGCAGAACGTCAGACTCACACGTAACCAGAGCTCTGCCAGGAGCAAGCCTTGAAAGCCAGTTCTGAGGCCCTCTGAGTCCTCTGCCTTTTCCACCTGAAGATAACTTTCATGTCCTGATGGCCAATTCTTGCTGCAAGATGTTAGATAAAAGTAGGGGGAAGGCAGAGACGTGTGTGATGTGTCTGTGTCACGTGAAGGTGGACCATTGAGTCTGCAGGCTTTTCCTGCCGCATGCTCTGGGCAGGCCCAGGACTCCCTCCTCACCAGGGGTAGTGCCTTCCACAGACGGAAATGCAGCCACAGGCCCTGAAGAGCCAAGTGACACTCAGTTCTTGGTGATCACCCAAATGATTCAGAAGAGGCTCAGATAATTTGGGGGGATCCTCATTGCAGAAATCTCTGCACATAGTGGTCTGGATAGAAGATGTCACATGTTGGGTTAAAGTCATGACCTAACCTCCGTGTACATCAATTTCTTCTTCTAAAAGATGGAGACATTAGCAATGCCTGCTTTTCTAATCTTACCGGATTGCATCAATGCAGTGGTTCTCAAAGCATGGTCCCCAGAACAGCAGCGAGAGAACAGCAGCTGTTTAAAAATGCACATTCTCAGGCCCCACCCCAGACCTGCAGAATCAGAAGCTCTGGGGTGCGGCCCAGGAATGTGTGTTGGAACAAGCCCCTGGATGAGTCCGATGCCCTCTGCAGTTTGAGAAGCACAGCTATCAAGCAGAGATAACACGCACGAATTGTGTCTGCACACGGCAGTGCCCGCATCCCCTCTCTCAGACCCACAGCTCTCCAGAAATGGTCGGTTGCTCTTTTAACAGCCAGGTCCCCATTAAAACACAAATACCCCTGAGGTGAGCAACACCGTACGCTTTAACAGGTGTCAGTCATTCTCAACAAGCATAGCAGGCAGTTTGCTAGGAATAAATCCTCTGCAGCATAGCAAGTTAGGAAGGTTGAGAATGCGTTTGCTCCCCTGTGTGGTAGACAAGGAACTAGGAGGGAGAAAGAGGAAAGGGGCTTGGAGCCACACAGACTTAGGTCATCTTCCAGTTCTGCCACTTGCCAGCTACATGACCTTAGGCAAGCTCCATAAAGGACATTATAATAATGACAATGACCTCCATAAGGTTATTGGGAGGATTAAATGACACAATACATGCAAAGCACTCAGCACAAGGCGTGGTTTATATAGGTATTCAATAAGTGACACCCTCGTGAGTGGCAGGGTGTCCAGGCTACTTGAGGCCACCCCCCATGGGTCCTCTCTCCCATGCTGCTCCCCACTCCTCCCTGCCATCCCATTATTATCATTATCACCATCAACAACCCCTTGTGCCCCAGTGCTGCCGGACTTTCAGACTGCCACCCTAAGATGTCCTAGAAAGGTTACCCACCAAGGAAAGAAAGGGGAGATTTCCAGAATAGCATGGCTGCCTCAAAGGGCAGGCCGGGCTGTGCTCTGGTCCCAGAGGTGGCACTGGTGTGTGCCTCATTTTGAAGCCTGAAAGATGGCAGGCTTCAACCGGAAGAACAAGTCCCTCTTCTAAGTCCATCCTCTTCTCTGGCCTGGAGGTATGAGAGGTATAGTCTGAGGTGGGCAGAGTGGACAGCAGTCAACCCACACCCTTTGTCCATTGTTAACCACTGGTGGATCCAGCCCACCCAGATTTTATCACTCAGGTGGCTCCAGGCACCTGTCTGCCCAGGTTCAGGCTGCTGAGATGGGTCATAAGGGCTTGGCTTGTCTTCCCGGGGATGACTCAGGGCCTGCTGGTGACAGTCACCCTCAGCTCCCCGCCCAGTAATGAGAGGAGGTCGGATTCCTTCGGATTTAGTAAGGGCACTCTTTGAGGCTGCCTTTTGTCACCTATCCTTTAATGAGCAGTGAGCCACACCCTTCCTCCAGAATGGGGGTGGGGTGGCTTTCCAGGTGGCATGTGAGGAGGGCTGATTTCACAATGGCCAGCCCACAGATGAGGGACCAAGGGCAGGCCTGGCCCGAGCAGTCGGAGCAGGACACGGCCTCTCGAACCTGCTTAGTCAGCCCTCCCTAGCCCTTCCATCCAGGCTGCAACTCCCCCACACCCCACCTGTCCAAACAGCTGGAGGGAGATGCTGCTGCCGGCGTGAGAGGCAGAGGAATGGTAGAAGAGCTGGGGTACCGAGTGCCCAACGATACTTGACTAGAAACCAAACAAAGCTGCAAATGGGCGAGGCATTGCTGAGGTGCTCCGGCTCCATCCATCGCTCCATGTAGAGCCCTGGCGAAGCCTTACGTCCATGCAGGGCCCACAGCGTACACGCACATTCACTCACTGTCACACCTTCACTTTAACCCAACCAACACCAGGAAAGTAGTGTGACGCTTATAAGGGACAAGTCTGGGTCACATGCTGGTAAGGGATGGCATTTGGGCTCAGTCCCATGAAGCCTGATTCCAAAACCTGTCATTTCCTACTATGCCACTAGTTTTTAAACTTAAAAAAAAAAAAAAAAGAATTTTGAACATCTGAAAAGAATATAAATCCTATGTGCCTCTCTAGACTATCCTTGCAACTTCCTATGAATCTGTATTTCAAAATAAAAAAATTTTTAAAAACCTACGTGGAGCCCTGATATATAAAATATATCAATGAGACACTGTTCGAAGTCAGGACAGTGGCTCTCCTTTGGGGGGCATTTTTGAAAAGGAGCATGGGGGTCCCTGGCGGGGTGGAAGTTCTATTTCTGGACCCAGTTGGTTCTACAGGTGTATACAGTTTGTAAAACTCATTGAGCTGTACACTTATGATCAGTGCATTCTAAAAATACACAGAAGGGAAGAGGGTTGGGAATTGCTCACCTTCTCCCACCACCCCTAACCTTAACCCCCTGAGAACCCCAGGGTTCTGTGGAACACAAGCTGGGACCTGGGTCCTGATTCCTCCTCCTGTCACCTGAGTGGATGTGTCAGAGGACCTCAGGTCTCCAGGGCCTACGCTGATTATTCTAAGGCCTGTTCCCATTATATAATTATAAACCGGAGCCCTCGGTTAAAAACCACCATTCAAATGCATGTGTAGAAGAGCTTAATCCTGCGTGTGGAAGATACCACAAGAGCATGCTCAGTGACGAAGGCAACTGCAGGCTCTAGGTCTCCCACAGAAAAGCTGTCATCTCCACCTGGGTAGAACAGCCTCACACTGAAAGTATAAACTTAGAGTGAAGAATTCCCGAACCAAACTGGATTAAAAAAAGTTTTTATAACTAGAAAGGAATTGGTTCAGACTTATAATCACAGGAAGCTGGAAATAATAGCCATTCAGTATATTCTGCAAGTAAATGGCAACTGACAACGTAAAACAAACAAGCAAAGCTCACTCAGAGTCTAAGTTGGCCATGTATTTCATTTCCACTTGCTTTGGCTTTTGTGATGGTTTCTGGGAGGACTGTGCACTTTTGATCAGCATGCCTTAGCCGGGCTGTTTTTCCCCTCATGCTTGGAGGATGTGGTTAACATTTTTTCCTTTAGTACACCAAGTTAGAGTCCGCTGTTACCTGCCCACTACTGTACCTAGAATCAGCAGTAGCTGCCAACACACAGCCAAGGGCAGAAGTTAGCCCAGTGTGAGGTTAATTGGACCAAATTGAAGCCATTACAGTTTAACAGGTCCTTTCAAAGGTCTATGGGAGGAATACTTAAGTGGGCTCCCCTGAGACTTAGGAAAGTTTGGAAGTGAACTTGCCCTTGCTATTCACAGTAGCAGGGTCCCCTATTTTACGTGTCAAACAGCCGCGCTCCAGGCTGCTGTGGGATGAAGTTGTTAGACAAAGGAGAATCTTTCATGAACTCCTATTTCTAGAAAAGGCTAATCCCTGAGGAGCTTAGGAAATGATAAAAACAGTGAATCAGACTAATGACCCATTGGAGACGTTGAGGGGAGAGGAGGGTAAGGCAGGTGTCAGGGTCTCCTACTTGGTGACATGGCTTTTCTGTGAGGTTCTTGCCAGTTCAATGACACTCCACTTAACCTTCGGGGAAGCAAAGTTTCGTTTTACTGAATTTTCAGGCTACATGGAAAATTCTTTTTTATACACCATTTGCCACTGGAGAACCGTGTTCTCCAAGTAGAAGGAGTCTCTCTACTTGGGACCCATCCTCTGAGGAAGATAGGCAGGGCGGTTCCAGTTGATCAGTGTCAGTAGCCAATAGCAGCACACAGCTCTTATTATAGAAGCCAACCCCATTCAGCCAGAATCCACCAAATGGTTCATCTAGTCAGGGAAGGCAGCAGCATGGTCCCTCTGTGCTTTCAGGACATCGGTTTGTTGGGTACAAGCATGAGAGGTTTACCAACATGCTAGAATCCTTCCAGAAATAGACCAGCATGGTCAAGTGTCTGGGCGCTGTGTGCATGTGTAGCCAAGAGTAAATAAGATTTACGTGGAGATAGGGTAGTCCCTAGGGAAGAGTTATGACCTATGGGTGATGGTGCAATCCCACACTCCTGGATAGGGTTTCCCCACACCCCAGTCACAGATCTAAACACTGTACATACGATGAACTCATTTAATGCCCACAACAGCTTTATGGGGTACTAACTCATTATCGTCCTCGTTTTACAGATGTGGGAACAAGCAAGCAAAGAGAAGTTAAATAAGTTGCCCAAAGTCACACAGCCATAAATGGCAGAGGTGGAATTTGACCCCAGCTTTCTTATTAGCCCAGGGTTTCTCAACCTCGGTACTATTGACGTTTTGGTTCCAATGATTGCACTGGACCTTGCATCTGCCTAGAGACATCCTGGCCCTAGATGTTGTTTGATTTTAACATTTCCAATATTTCCTAATTTTATTATCATTTGCCTCTGTGTCCCAAACGTCAGAGGTCAGAAAGCAATTCTGACTCATTGGGACAAAGGCTGAGAGGAAAGGCCTAAATTTTACTTACCACTTTACATATCTATCCCATTTAATCCTCACAATAATCCCACTGAGACAGATACTTTTACCCCCATTGTATAGATGAGAAAACTGAGGCTCAGAAAGTTTAATAACTTGCCCAAGTTCGTAGCTAAGAGGTAATGAAGCCAGGATTTGTAGGCAGCTCTGTTGATATCCAAATCCAACATGCTTTCTTAAGGGACACAGATTGGTGCACTCAGATGACTTCAGACACACAGTGCACACAGTGACACACTGGGACATGAGCAGGCGGAGCTAGAGGGGTCGGGGTGGGGACAAGGGGTAGGAGACCTGCTGCCTCTGCACTCCTGGGACACATCTTAGTGACAGGCTGCTGTGACAAGGCTGACGCCAGGGCTGAGAAGCACATTTAGGAGCTGTGTACGTGTGCCCCACTGCTTGCCCAGCTCAGGCCTATGGTCTCTCTCCTGGGCCATCAGCCTCTTCTGCCTTCGCTATCTCCCCTCCAGAACCCAGAGCGGTCTATTAAAACCGTCAGTCTCACTATGTCCCTCTCCTGCTCTAAATCTTCCATTGCAGCCCTTCTCTCAGAGTCAAAGCCCACATCTGCCCACGTGGACTCATGGAGCTATCGCGGCCGCTGACCATCCTCCATCCCCCTGCACTCATTCCTCCTTGCTGTTCCCAGAATCCCACGTGCTTTCTCACATGCCAAGCTCTTTGTGTCAAATCAAGCTTTTTTTTTTTTCTTTTTTTTTTTTTAAGATGGGGAAGGGGAACAGGACTTTATTGGGGAACAGTGTGCACTTCCAGGACTTTTCTCCAAGTCAAGTTGTTGTCCTTTCAATCTTAGTTGTGGAGGGTTCTGTTCAGCTTCAAGTTGTTGTTTGTTCAGTCTTAGTTGTGGAGGGCGCAGCTCAGCTCCAGGTCCAGTTGCCGTTGCTAGTTGCAGGGGGCACTGCGCACCATCCCTTGTGGGAGTCGAACCGGCAACCTTGTGGTTGAGAGGACATGCTCCAACCAAATGAGCCATCCGGGAGCTCAGTGACAGCTCAGCTCAAGGTGCCATGTTCAATTTTAGTTGCAGGGCAGAGCCCACCATCCCTTGCGGGACTCGAAGAATTGAACTGGCAACCTTGTGGTTGAGAGCCCACTGGCCCATGTGGGAATCGAACCGGCAGCCTTCGGAGTTAAGAGCAGAGCGCTAACCGCCTGAGCCACCGGGCTGGCCTCAAATCAAGCTTTTGAACGGGGTGCTTTTGAGTACATACTCCTCACCACCTTTCTTTGTTGTGTGAGCTTCAGGTGGCACAGTCACCTCCTCCATGATCTATCCCTTTGCAAGGCCAGCACAGTGTCTGTCACGTCGTAAGAATCGATCGATAATTGCTTAATGTATATTTTACAAGCATGTAATTTATGTTCTCATCGAAGTCACTGATGAAAATGCCAAGCAGAAGTGGGCCAAGGCCAGGGCAAGTGGCTGCCAGCAGGCAGCGCTCTCTGGGTGATGCCAGGCCCTTCATCCACACCATCTGGGTCATTCACCCTCCCAGAACCACCCACCTGCATCTTCATGCAGCCGGTGCATCTCTGCACTTCCAAGTCTTGTTAACCAGGCTCCGTGAAAGCACATTCAACACCTGCTCAAGTCCCTCAACCTGTACCTGAGGCTCCTTCACCCTCTCACACCAAGAACCCTTTATAAAGAGAAATGAGCCAAATCTCGATGGCCCTTCCTGCCTTTACTGGTTCTCAAAAGTCTCTCAGTTATTTTGCTGCTTGGAGATCTGAGCCTTAGAAAACTGGGAACATACTCTGAATAAATGGGTCCAGGACAGGTGTAATTTATTTTTTTCAGCTTTACTAAAGTATAATTGGCATTCAGTAAACCACAAAAATTGAAATTGCACAAGTTAATGAGTTTTAGCAAATGTTTACTGGCATGAAAGTATCACCACAATCAAGAGAACAAACATTTCCATAACCCCCAAAGGTTTCCTGTGCCCTGGTGCAATCTATCACTTTCTCTATCCCCATCCTGAGGCAATCACTGATCTGCTTTCTATCACAATAGTTGAGTGTGCATGTTTAAAACCTCAAATGGAATCGTGGTGTATTTATTTTCGGGGGAAGGTATTTGGCTTTCACTTACATAATGGTTTTCAGATTCATCTATGTTGTTACATGTAGGGATGATGATATTTTTCTGCTGAGTAGCATTCCATTATGTGGATATATCACAATTTCTTTATCCATGCACCTATTGATGGACATTTAGGTTGTTTCCCATTCAGGCCTATTTCAAATAAGGCTGCTATGAACATTGGTGTACAAGCCCTCCTGTGGACATGAGTTTTTATTTCTTTTGGCTAAATACCTAGGAATAGAATGCCTGGGTCATTTGGTAGATAGATATTTTACCTTTTAAGAGACTAGCAAACTATTTTTCAAAGTAGTTGCACCATTTGAGATTCTCACCACAATGTATCATTTCATTTGCCTCCATATCCTCAACAATGCTTAGCATGGTCAGGCTAATGGTAGCTCGTGTGGTTTAAATTTGCAGTTGCCTGTGACTAAGGATGATGAATATCTTTTCATGTGCTTATTGTGTATTTTTATGTCTTTCATGAAGTGTCTGTTCTGATATTTTGACCATTTTTAATTGGTTTGTTTGTCTTTTTAAAAATTTAGTTGTGAAACTTCTTTATAAAGTCTAGAAACGAATCCTATATCTGATATATTTGTAGTGAATAGTTTTTTTCCCATTTGTGGATGGCTTTTTCATTTTCTTAACAGTGTTTTTTGAAGACAAAAGTTTTAAATTTTGATGAAGTTAATTTATTTTGTCATTTATGTGACATGTTTAAGAAATCTTTGACTACTTCAAGGTCACAAAGATTTTTCTCCTATGTGTTCTTCTAGTTTTAGGTTTTACTTTCAGGTTTATGGTCCATTTCAAGTTAATTAGTTCATTTTTTTCCTATGTAGTATTCAGTTGTTTCACACTATGTAGTACTCAGTTGTTCTGAAAATTTTCTTTTCCCTATTGAATTGCTCTGGCACCTTTATTGAAAATCTTCTATTACTATATGTGTGGGTATATTTCCAGACTCTGTATTTTGTTCCATTGATCTATATGCCAACTTTTTTTTCTCTAATACTAAAAGTCTTGATTACTGTAGCTTTATAGTAAGTCTTGAAATCAGCTAGATTAAGTCCTCTAACTTTGTTCTTTTTTAAAGTTAACTTTGATTATCCTATATCCTTTTTATTTCCATATACATTTTAGAATAAGCTCATCAAATCTTTACAAAAGATCTTCCTGGGATTTTGATTGAGAACATGTTGAATCTGTAGGTCAACTGGGAGAGAATATTGAGTATTCAATCAACAAACACAGTATAGCTTTCCAATTTATTATATCTTCTTTAATTTCTCTCAGCAATGATTTGTAGTTCTCCTCATGAAAGACTCAGACTCCTTTTATTAGATTTATTTCTAACTATTTTATGTTTTGTGATGCTATTATAAATGGAATTGCTTTGTTAAAATTTCATTTTCAAATTGTTTGCTGCTAGCATATAAGAATACAGTTGATTTTCTTATAATAACTTTGTATTTTGCAAACTTACTAAATTCACTTAATAGTTCTATTAATTATTTGGTAGATTCCTTGGGCTTTTACATATATAAAAAAATCATAACATCTGCAAGTAGGAACAGTTTTATTTGTTCCTTCTTGATCTTTGTGTCTTTTATTTCTTTTTCTTGCCTGATTACAATGGCTAGGACCTCCAATACAAAGTTGAATAGAAGGGAAAGCAGGTATCCTTGCCTTGTTTCTTAGGGATCTTTCCCATTTAAGTATGATGTTTGCTATTGGGTTTTTGTAGATGCCCTTTGTCAATTTGAGGAAGTTTCTAATTGTTTCTAGTTTTTATCATGAATGGGTAATGAATTTTATCAAATGTTTTTTCTGCTTTGGTTAAAAGGTTCAGATGGTTTTCTTCTTTTACTAAGTGTCTCCATCCATTCAGGCTACTATAACAAAAGACTAGAGATTGGATGGCTTATAAACAACAGAAATTTATTTCTCACAGTTCAGGAGGCTGGGAAGTTCAAGATCAAGGGACCAACAGATTTGATGTCTGGTGAGAGCTCACTTCCTAGTTCATAGATGGCTGTCTTTTCACTGTGTCCTCACATGGCAAAAGAAACGAGGGAGCTTTCTGGGGCCTCTTTTTAAGGGCACTAATGCCATCATGAAGTCTCCACCTTCACGACTTAATCATATCCCAGAGGGTCCACCTCTGAACACCACAACATTGGGGATTAGGTTTTAATATATGAATGGGGGGGGGCACAAACATTTAATCTATAGCACTAAAATGGGTGTAATTTTATGGAGGTAAGAAAAGGGGTGGAGCATGAGATCCTGACCCCATGGAAAGCTCCAAACACCTCGGGGAAGAGGAGTGAAGGTGATATAAGGATTAGAAAGAATATAGGTTTTTCGGTCAGCAGACCTGGACTTTGAGATACACCTTTTGTAAGAAGGCCATCTTTTTCAATCATAGGTTTAAAAAATTCCCAATGACTAAATGTATAGTCACAGAATACCCCCATTTTGGATTTCCAATTCAGTTTAAAATTAAATTTTAATTGTATCTATCTTTAAAATTATCACAGCAGTTGGTGTCATTCAACCCTTGGAATATCCTACACTGGGAGTAGGGTAATTGAGCATCTCTCAAAGTGTGTTACATCAAATCAGGGATACTAACAATGTGACATGAATAAAAGGATCCTTTGCAGTCAATGGTCAAATAAATGTGCAAACACTGAGTTAATCATCGTTAAACATTCCTTTTTAACCACAGGCTTTCATATACTCCTGTGTAATGTGAATCTCTAAGAGCAAGTCAGAGGCTGTGGAGTTTTCCAAACACATTTGATTTCAGAGCTCTTTCACAACTCACTGCCTCTTTGGTTCCACAAAGACAAACTTTAAGATAGCCTAATGCAGTTTTACTTATGTCTCAGTGATGTATTTCAAAAAGTTTAAACCTCTACGTCAAAATGTTTACAAAAATTCAGGCATGGTCACTCCTCCCAGCCTTCCGTGGAGCCCAACCTCCTGTAGGCTATTAATAAGTAGTGTGATATTATTGTTAGGTATTATTATCCCCATTTTACAAATGAGAAGAAACCTAGCACAGAATGCTTACTAACCCCTTTATGTTTTTCATCTTTGTTAAGTCATCTCAACATTTCTGTAACGTAGGCAGCATTATCTCCGTTTGACAGCAGAGGAAGGAAATTAAGTGACTTGTCCAGAGTCACACAGCTAGAGGCAGAGCAAGAAAGATACTAGGGTCGGAAGGCCATTGCGGTTGCCTCTAATCTACCCAAGGTGAGCGGGTCATGGGGACAAAAGGGACAGAGATGCAGGTGCAAGTTCCTGCACGAAAGCAGCACCATGCAGGTGCCACCGATCCACCCCCACCTCGCCTCCCTTTCAGGTGGAGCTTAGAGGGAAGAGGGAATGAATGTGCAGATGCTAAAGAACTTTGAACTCCCTGAACAAGAGGCCTTTGTTTTCTGGAGAAGCCAGATAGTGTCAGGAGCTCATTGTCACCCAGAACTGCAATTCTGGGCTCACAAACAGGACAGCTTTCAGATTTGTGAGGCTTTTTGCTCAGCCCTCGTTGACCTTACTACTTACATCTGACGAGTACATTTAGGAAGGAAGTAGGTAGAAGTCCTTCACTCAGAGTTTCACGTGAATATTCTTCACTACCCCAGCCCTGCCCAGTTTTAAGCTGAATGAGAGACGGAAAGGGGAAAGCCCTAGCCCGGAAAATTCAGGAAATTGTGGGTACAGGAGAATGAGGAAAATGTTCACCTGACATTCAAAGTTAAAATTGTTCATAAGGTGGCTACTCAACTGTATTAATTGGCAAGTAATTGCCAGGGTGTGGGGAGGAAAAGACCTCATCAGAGGAAGCTAAGTGTAATTTAGTAATAATCCCACAGAGACACAAAATAGACACTGTCTTCACATGTCTGGAAATCTAACTTTAAATGTGAAGCGGAACTCAAGTTTGCCTTTATTTTGAAGACACTGACCATAGCCCCACTATTCCCGGGTTTAGATGTGAATGTTTTAATGTTGGGGAGGGGAGGGGTAAAATGGGCAATAAAGCGTTAGCTTTCCAAATGATGCTGTTTCTTTCTTAGCTACAAAAACAGTTTGATAAATCAGCTTGGGTCCCGTGGTCCATATACCAAGGCCAACTGGGATAAGGGGATAAAAGCAGAGATGAAGATGAAAAATTAATCAGAGATTGTAGAAACAGACCTAGAAAATAAATGGCACCAAAAATCCAAGCAGTTTTTCCCTCTGTAAGATCCCAGATCCACTCGGGAATCTGATGAACATGGAAACAAATATACACAACTTGGTGTAAATCTAGGCGCTTATTGTCCCACTGGGGCCCCACCATGGACCTTCTGCGCACGTAGAGCCTAGATTAAGAAGCCCTAATTCGGCAGAAAAGAGCTTTAAACTGGCAAGTGGCATTGTGAGTCTCCCCTTTCGTTTTGCAATAATGAACGGAGACAACTTTTAGAGCTGTCTCTGGGACCGCTCCAAGAAACCATTTCACTTAATCATCTGTGCTAGTCTATTAAATATTGGCTGTTCTGAAAAACTGGCCTGCAACCTGCCAATACTAGTGACATATTAGAATTGATAAAAGACAATCGCCAGCAAGATGGATTTGGATCCCATTACGCCCTCCTTGGCTGTGGAGCAAATACTGAACACAGCGACCTGGTTTAATGAGGTGGGGCTGGCAGTGGGATCTTCAAATGCTATCAACTATTGATTCCTGGGGATTGTTCTGTCTTTGGCAAGGCACAGCAAGATAGGCTGCGTCTTTGTTGTGCTTGTTTGACCAGCGTTGTCTTCTCCCACGCAGAAGGTCATCAGTAAAGAGTTGGGGATGGGAGAGGGTGAACCTCAGGCTCCAGGGGAAATGTGCAGGGCTCCCCACCCGGAAATGGAGCTGGTCTGCCCTCTCTACTCCCAGGCCATGGACCTCATGTGCCCTCTTCCCATGGCTCGCCTCGGAAGGTGAAACTGCTGAGCTCCAACAATTCACTCATAGGTCTGGGCTAACTTTGAGTTAGTTCAAGGAGTGATGGAGAGAAAGAAGAAGGCACTGAGCAGTGACAGTCTCTCTCTCCCCATACGTGAGCAAGGAAGTCACTTCCTATATCCTTTCGGTGCTGCCAGGTCACTCCAGAACAACACCCTATGAGATGTATGTGGTCATCATCACACCTGGGGCAGGTTCTCTGCCTGGGACCACAGTGTTTTCTGAACCACGATGGGGGCTGTGAGGACGCTGGTCTGGTTTGCAACAACGTATGTGGAGGGTCAGGCAAGCTGGGGCTGGGCTAGTCTGGGAAACTGAAGGTTTCCTGTCCCTCTCAATGGCTCCCCTCCTGGAATGGCAGACTGTGAATGGCCCCCACAGGTGGCTGTCTTGGCATGCTTTTGAAGAATGGTCTGAGCTGGTTTTTAGGGCACAGTGACTGGAGTTCTGCCACTTGGTGCCACCCCTTCAATGACTCATAAGTGAACTCATGATAAGTCAGATCGCACCTCATTCTAGAGTCTGGATTCTGATTCACATAAACATTTCAGGTGATTTTAAAGAAAAGTTATACAAAAATTCTTAAAAGTGAGACAAATCCAGTCATGAACCTCATTTCCCACCCTCTCCTCCCTTCTTGCTCCTCCCATGAACTGGGGGAAGACCTGAGTTCTTTGCCTTGGGAATAAATCACCCCAACCTAGCTTGCAATGCCAGAGTGTCAGCTGGGAGCCATTGGTTTAAATTTTACAAGAGAAGTGATAGAGAGAGAGAAAACTATTTGCACTGGTATTAACTGGATTAAATCTTAATATTGTCTAATTATAGCAGGCATTTCCTTTCAGCCTGGCTTCTTGTTTCTCAAAAGAAGTCATAGTATCTCACTTAGCTTTCCATTAAGCCTAATTCCAGCAGTTTGAATGGCAGTCTGGTGTGGATTCAGTGAGATTTCTTTCTATTCATATTTTCTGAAAATACTTAAAATGAGAATTTTAAAAAGTTATATTTATTTATGGCTCTCTAGCGGTGAGGAGGTGACTGCTTGAGTAATTTTAGGAAGCCAGAAGCCATCCTCACCCCAGCACTCTCCTTCCATTGGCTTTCCACACTGCCTCAAATGCTTCCCAGTACATTGTCCAAGAATTACTTCCAGAAGGCAGTAGGCATATTGGAAAGGGATAGACCTGGGAGTGAAGCAAATTTAGACTCAAATCCTAGTTGTTCTACCACTTACTAGCTGATACCCTAACAAAATTATGTAGCCCAGTTTCCTCTGTGTAGAAATGAGCGTTGTGTGCATTCGTCTGGGTCTGAATACTAAAACTGATGACATATACAATTAACTGATACATTGCGCATTGGTTTCAGTGTTAGGAAAACAGAAAGCAACTTCTAAGGATATAAAACAGGAGGAATTTTATGCAAAGAACTGATGACACAGGTGATGGGAAAGGTTAGGAAGTCAACCTGGGACAGTGAGGCAGCCGAGGGATCTTGAGCCTGAGGATCTTGAGGACAGTGAGGTTGAGCCTGAGGCTGCAAGGACACAGGAAGGAGACAGGCTCTCCAAGGCCAGGCACCAAGGTCACGGGAAGAAAACTGGACCATAGCAAGGGAGCTGGAGTCATGAGAGAAACACAGCTGCTGCCAGAGATGACGCCCAAGGCAGAGAAGAAGAGAAGGAATTCCATGCTTCCTCCCACCCCCACCCACCTTCCAACCTCTTGCCAATGCCTCCCCTAGGTGACACCTGGCCCGTGGTCACCCTGGGAAGCCCAACCTGCAGGGGTCACTCCCTGCCATGCAGAGCAGAGGGGAGGCTGAGGCACAGGCCCGAGGGCAAGTAGGCCCAGGCCCAGCATGTGAGACGTTGTGACGCCCTGGCCTCCCCACACCGAAGCCTCTCTGGGATCAGGGCTTCCATCCTCCTGGCTGCAGGCCCTGGGCATTGCTCACGCTCCCCTGCTCTCATTAAAGCTGTCACCACCCTCAGTGTCTCTCTAAACTGACCCTGGGGTAAATAGGTCTCCCTCCCTCTTTCTAAGCAATGCTATGTTTCCTGGCAGCAAACACATGCCCCTCACTCTAAACCCATTGTGTTGGGCAGGGTGGGCTGGGTAGCCGCTAGAGTGGAGGCATACAGGTTTCCAGGGCTAACAGGGCCAGCACTGCGCTAAGGCCTGGGCTGGGGCACCACCACTCTGAGCCTCACCTTTAAAAGGCCAGGATTCCAAGCACCAAGAGGAATTGGCCACCCCCGCCTCTCCCCCTGCCCCCCCCTTACTCTGGGTGTTCAGGACACCTAAATTCCCTGCCCAAACAGCAGGGAACATACAGGGTCTGACTGGCCTTTTTCCCTGGTCTGTCCTCCCAAGGGTGGACCATGCCCCCAGCGCAAGCATCCTGAGAACTAAGGGGAAACTATTTGTGGGGAGTAGGCAGGGAAGGGAGGGCTGTGGTTTTGAACCACAGCTTACACACCACACAGCTGGGGTAGGTCCGCACATCTGCATATGAAGCCCCTCGTGGTGAGGGATGTACCTGGGGTGTGAAGAGAAAGGGGACAGGCTGCATGCCAAGTGCTGGGTGTGAGGGCCAGCTCTTCACATGCTACGACATTCCAACACCGAATTTCAAGGGGGTCTAAATTTGAACTTGGCCTTCTAGGTTGTTATGAAGGTACAACTATTGAGTTATGAGGATGGGACGTATTTTATTTAGCGATTGTTAGCTTGATTTGTAAACTTCATGTATTGGGGGCTGCTATTTGTACTCTCACCACAGCCCCATGCTTGTTAAGGGTGGGCCTGGGCCAGAGTGGGCTGGTTCTTTAACACAGAGGTTGGGCTCTGAGGATATGGGACTCAGGCAAAGAGGGATGAAGAGGAGGGCCCAGAACCACAGATATTCACGGACCAGGGACACACAAGAGCTCTGTGCCCACTCATGGAAATGGGTCCAGGGCAGCTGAACCTGGCGGCTGTGGCCCTCTAGAGAGAACTCCTTTAGGCTTTGTAGGATGGCACACCCTCTGATATTTTTAAACCAACATTTATGGACTATTGCAGACTTTGTCCTAAACGCATTTCACGTATTGTCACATTTAATCTTCCAGTGACGTAGGTAATATCATTATCCCCATTTCACAGAGAAGTAAACAGGCAAGGAGGTTAAGCAACCTGCCCAAGGCACAGCTGGGATTCAAGGCACAGCTCAGACCCATGAGTAATGGAGCCTCAAGCAGGGCTCTTAACCACTTCCTGTACTGCCTCCCATTCTGTGAAAACTGTGTGTGAGTGTGTGAGAGTGTGTGTGTGTGTGTGTGTGTGTCCAAGGCTTCACTTAGGACTTAAAGAACTCCCTGACACCCCCCCTCACAGAGGAGGGACCACTCAATGTCACTCTCCTAAATATTTAAAGACAGTTCTTGCGTCCTCATCTATACCTTCTGTTTTCCTGGCTAAACATTCCATCTTTTTACTTTTCTTCAAATGACAGAGCTTCTAGACTCTTTACCACCCAGCTTGCTCTTTAGTGGAGTTAATCCATATCGCTTTGCCTCTTTTGAAGTGTGGAACCCACAACTAAAACCCACATTCAAGTTGTCTGATCTGCCCTGTGTGAGCAGAATTAAGAAATCGTTTCTGCCCATGGTTCCTGTCTAAGCACAGCCAAAGACAGGATTCACCTTTATTTAGCCAGACCCTTTCCACAAACATTTGTTGAATACCCACTCGGTGAAGGAGAAAGCCCTTGTCTTCGAGGAGCGGAGCGTACAATCCGGTACGCTGGAATACCCACTCCTGTGAAGGAGACAGACGGGGGAATTGGTCATTTGCACAAAATTTAGCGAGTGCCATGAGGAGCCCAGAGGAGTGCGTGTTCTCTGGCAGGGTTGCCGGGATCACAAAAGGCTCCACCCAGGTGGAGCTGTTAGACTGGATCTTAAAGAGTGAATAGGAACCTACAGGTGAGCTAGAGGAGAAGGGAGTGGGAACAGTGCGTACAGAGGTGTGCAGATGCGCGAGGATAAGGCACATTCCACCGTCTGGCAAGTGACCTGTAGCCAGATCACCCCTGGATCTGATCCTATGGCAGGACCTGGCGTCCTGGAGGCAGAGGGGAGCCATGAGCCTCTTACTACAGCTTGACGTCTATTAACCCACACAGAGCTTTTAGTCCACTAAAATCTTTACGTCCTTTTCACCTATGTCATTGATTTGTTGAAGTCCAAAACTTATCATTTATTCCAATTAAGTTTCATCTTATTATTATAGATCCTGCCCGTTATTTCAGTCTGTCTGGATCCTATTTCTGCATCCAAGCTATTATTCCTCCCAGTGCTGCATCATCTGCCCTTTATGTTATTGATAGAAATATCCAAAACCACAGGCTCATAGCAGAGCCCAACTGCCTACCACTGGACTGCCTCTGAGTTACCATCAGGCAGCGCTCCTCAGGGTAGGTATTCAACAGGTTACGAGTTCTTCTAAATAAAAGCATGTTTAGCTCACAATTGCGCAAGTTTTTCTATAAGAAAGTCCTGAGAGACATTATCAGCTGTCTGGCTGAAGGGCAGAGAGATCACCTCTCTCATCTATCAGCTCAGCAACCCCATGGGAAGAAGAGATGAGGGGAGCCTGGCATGACTTGTTTTGAGTAACTCCTTAGTGATCTGTGCTTCTATTTCTAAGGGGCACACACTGTTTGCTTAATAGCATGCATTACGATTTTATTGGGGCTCCCCTCACAACTGTAGGTATGTAGTCTACAGAATCCAAAGTGATCTCCCTTTTGGAAACGAGGACTTTTGCCCACCCCATTCTTTGGGGCTCTCACATTCGATATGGTCTGTGAAAGAGGAACAACAGCCAAGGAACAAGCTGAGCTCCTGTGCTGTCCTTGGCCCTGGTCAGGGGAGGGGAACTGGATGCTCTTTCCACAGTCATGCTCCTTGGTGATTTTCTCACCAACCCAGGGCTCCAATTCCAAGACAGTAGGGCAATTTTTCTCTTTCCAGCCTGAAGATCATTCTTGAAAGAGAAAAAGGCAACAGGAGTTTGGTATTTTGTCACACTCTCTGTAGTGCTTTGGATTCCAAGCTAAAGAGTTTGAATTTGATCTGGTAAGTAGAGAAGTCACTGAAGATTTTTTTTAAAAAGGAATGACATGATCCTATTTTAGGTGAAGCCTTAAAATTTTTTTCACATCACAGTACATTGCTTGTAGCATCAACATTTAACACTAGCAATTGCCAATAAGCATGACAGGCGGTGCAAAATATATGAGCTAAGGTTGATCATTTTATCTTTAGTGTGAGGCAGAAAGGGGAAGTGGCTCTGAGTAGGATTTGGAGTTTAAATACCAACTTCATCATTTAAAGGCAGGAGGCCTTAAACAAGCACCTTACCACCTCTGAGCCTCAGTTGTCTCACCTGCAGAATGGGAATAATAATTGTACCCACTTCACAGGTTGGTGTGAGGATGAAGATAATGAGTATAAAGTGCCTGACTCCACACAGTAAGTCCTTTATCTGAATCCTTCATCTTTAGGTGTTACAATGACACAGCGGTCACCTTGCAGGATTCCCAAGTTCCCCAAGATGAGGGGCCATACTCCTAGAGCAACCTGAGGAGAGGGGAGAACCCCATCAGCCATGCGCTCCTAGAGGCAGCGGCCTCCCAGACGTGGAGGTGGTGCCTGCTTGTTGCATGACTCTGAGCTGATGGCTGCCCAGCCTGCCAAGGCCCCAACCCCTGAGTGACCTGCAGCGGAGGCTGGTACTGAATTCCTAGAGTCCTGATCTCCCTCCCACCCTAATTAGCCCCACCTGGGTGTATGTTTTGTCAGGAGTTGCAGGGTTAGTAGCTGGAAGAACCGGTTTTAAAATGCACCCTCAGGAGTTAGTCTGGGTGATTCTTCAGTGGAGACTGGAGCCTAGATGGGAGGCGCCAGGCCCCAGAATTGGCATGTGTCCCAAGGCGCCGCCTGAGGTGACTGCAGCTTCCTGCACATGTGGCCTATCCCTTCCCACACACTGGGGCCACCTCCTCCCACCCAGCTGGGGGTGTGCAGAGAAGGAAAATGAATTACACCTAGGGAGGCATGGCTGGGGAGGCACCAGCCGCCTCTCCATCCCACTGACATTCCAACCTGCTCGTAGGTTGGTCTTCCAAGGCCGAGCAGAATGGCATTGGACGAAGCACAGCACCGCTCTGCCTTCTGACCTGGGAAGGGTCAGTTCAAGCTACCAGCTTATGCTGGCCAGAAGTAGGCACACTTCCTTTTTCACTGAGCACATGTCCACCCACATGCCCAGTTCTTTCATTGTAACATGAAGTCTCCCATGCATGCTTCCACCCTGTCAAGAATCCCTGGACTTCCTAAACACTAACATCCCTCCTGGGCAAAATGCTAAGGGCTTGCATAGGAGGACTTGTTTCGTCCTCGCTCTATGCCTATGATGCGAATACTGTTACTGACCCCATTTTACAGGTGAGGAAACCGAGGCAGTGGAGAGCTCAGGTACCTTGCCCATGGCCACATAGCTAAGTAAGTGGCAGAGACGGGATTGGAACTCTTGAAAGTTTACTGTGCACTATATTCTATTTTCTCTGTTACAGTAGAAAGTTGAGGACTTAGATACCCGGCAGGGACAACCACCAGCCACTGGGTCCCAATTCATTTCCTCTGGGGGGTGGGGGTCTCATCCAAGTCAAAATAACCCCGTACTCTCTAGTGACCAGGTTAATTTTGATTTCCAGGGCCTCCCCTGCTCCCACTGCCCTACACTTCTACACACACCGCTTTCCATCTTCCCCCTGTGTCCAGGCAGCAACCACAGCCCTTGGCTACTGGAGCTTTAACTCTTTTTTTTTTTCAAATTGTGGTAAAAAAGAAATATATATATATATATATGTAACATAAAATTTACCATCTTAACCATTTTAAATGTATAGTTCAGTCGTATATTCACATTGGTATGAAACAGAGCTCCAGAAATTTTCAACTTGCAAATCTATAACTATACTGATTAAATAGCAACTCCCCTTTCCCCCCACCCCTTAGCACCTAGAAACTACCATTCTCCTTTCTAGCTCTCTGAGTTTGACGATTTCAATACCTCATATAAGTGGAATCACACAGTGTTTGTCTTTTTCTGACTGGCCTATTTCACTTAGCATAATGTCCTCAAGCTCCATCCTTGTTGTACCATGTGACAGGATTTCCTTCGTTTTTAAGGCTAATATTTCATTGTCTATATGTACATACCACCTTTTGTTTATCCATCCATCCCTCGAGGGACACGTAGGTGGCTTCTACCTCTTGGCTCTTGTGAATAATGCTGCTATGAACGTAGGTGAGCAAATATCTATTGGAGACCCTACTTTCAATTTTTGGGGGAATATACCCAGAAATGAAGATGGCTGCAGCATATGGCAGTTTTATTTTAAATTTTTGAGGTACCTCCATACTGTTTTCCATGGAGGCTGCACCACTTTATATTCCCACCAACTGTGCACAAAGGTTCCAGTTTCTCCACATTTTTGCCAACACTTGTTGTTTTCTGGTTTTTGCCAGCAGCCACTCTGATGGCTGCGAGCTATGGAGCCCTAACTCTTGAGCATAACAGAGTCCTGCACAGACTGACCGGAGCCCTGGGCCTCCCAGTGTCAGCACTGAAACTCACACATGGCAACAAGAGTTCCAGTTATGTTTTCTCCATGGCCAAAGAAGCCAAGTGATTCCTGCTGACTGGTTGAAAACCCTTGGGCACACTACAGCTGAGGCTCAGAGAATCCCTGGGGAAGGGGAACTTCTATGGTTCAGGGAACCTTTCCTGGGTGAGCAGTGTTTTCAGTGGGTGGGTCGAGTAGACATTAATGACCATAGAATGTAAGCTCCATGCTGGCAGAGACATATGTCTTGGTCATCTCTGCATCCCCAGCATTTGGAGTATAGTAAGTGCTCAATAAATATCGTTTCATGAACAAATGGGCAGCTTTCTAAACCTGTAGAAGCCTGTCCCTCTGAGCTAATGTGCACAGTGGTGGCCATCTGCAGACTGCAGGCTCTGCCCTGGGCAGCTTGCAGGCTGCTTTCCATGAGAGCTCCACTGTCCTCCCTCCTTGCTGCAGCACTGTGTGTCTGGCTTCCAGCCACCTACCCATTGCTGTCACTCCTCTCTCTTGAGAATAACTCTGGACTTTGTCGTTCTGACTGGGCCAACAAGGAGAGAGTTTAAAAAGTTTGAGAAGTGATGCCTTAAAGGGATGTTTTGGCAGGCAGTGATAAATTGTCAGCTTTACTCAGGAATAAAAGTGTCTCTCTCCTTGCTCTTCACAGGGCAGATTTTAAGGATTTCAGCACTTTTTTGTGCAGACAGTGAGATCTCATAGTCCACCAACCCCACCTCCAGACACAAAGACACTTTAGTGGGGAATGAGAATAAAACGGTTTCAAACTAATACAGACACAATAAAACTTGTTTCCTCCACTGCAGTATGAGGAGAGGGCAACAAATGTGAGGAGAGTTCGTGCCAGTCCCGATACCATGCTCTGCTGTCACAGTCTGTAAGAAATTCAGTGAGAAAACACCTACTGTGTGCCTGGCACTGTCCTGAGTGCTTTGCACATACTAACTCTTTTAATCCTCCCATCAGTTTTGAGGGATGTGTAGTAATGTCATGTCCATTGTACAGATGGGAAAACCAATCTTCTGAGAGTCACTTGCCCATGGTCACACAGCCGGTTGGGATTTGGATCAGAGTCTGCGCTCTTAATTGTGAACTATGCTGGCTCTCTTTAGTCATTTCTCAATTTGTTTGTTAATTCAACAACCATTTATAGAGAGCCTACCATGCAGGCAACCAACACAACAGTGAACAAAACACAGGCCTCACCCTCCCCGACTTTCATTCTAGCAACGATGTCCATTCCATGTGTCTTGTCTGTGAGAGTAGACCAGGGTAAGTGGCAATCCAGACCCACAAATCGTCAAACCAAATTCAAATTCACTTAGTGATGGAGAGTCCTGACAAACTATTTCTCAGGAGCCAAAATGTAATCTCCTTTTCAGAAAACAGCTCTCTAAGTGTAGGTGTGTTTTAAAGGTGACTGGCCTACCGATGAGATTTTGGAACACCTGAAAGGATAGGGGGAGCTGTTGACGCTGCTGCAGCTCCCTTCACACAGGGCCCAACTGCCGTCCCAAGACCCAGTAAAGCCAAGATTTCCTCATGAAAATGCCAAATGAAAGCATTAGGAATGTCAACTATCATTCGGCTTTTAATATCAGCCGAATTCCTGCACCCGAGTAGGACCAAAGGGGCTTCTGGGATTGCCCTCAGCTTCTCTGGAGAGCCTAGCCGAGTAGCACTTTCTCATGGACTCAAATAAACCTTGGGTTCTGAGTGTGCACGCTTAAAACCCAGAATGGCAAATGCCCTGCATCGCACCGACATCCTGGGGACAGATGGAGAATTTGTGTGTCTCTTTGCCTGCAGTGCAGTGGGGCAGGTGAGAGCAGAGGCCTGGGTTTAATCCCAGCCCCAGGGCTCACACAGGTGAATCACTTCCATCCTTCAGTCTCCACATCTATAGAACAGGACTAATAACTAATAATCGTACCTTCTACATCAGGTGGTTAAGGATGAAAAGAAAGAATCTTGTAGAGTCCTTGGCACAGGCCATGGCCAGAGAAATAACACGGAAGTATTAGCTACTGTTATTATATTATATTATCTTAATATATATTATCAGCAAATAAGTGCATCAGTTTTTAAATTTACTGCATTTAAAGAAATGTGCTATGAGCATTTTATGAGAGCATTTTTTCCTATGTCACTCGCAGTTAAAGCATTAACTTTATCAAGACACGTGGTAAGGCTGAGGCCCTTTTTTCCGGTTTTCAGTAAGGTGGCCATAGTAGTAGGACCCGCAACTTCCAGTTCCAGGTTCAAACTCCCTCCCTTCAACTCTGGCTTCAGTGCATTTCACATGTTCAAAACGGGAGTGCTTTGCCCACCCACACATGACTTCCAGTTCTGCCTGAAGTCGTCTCCCCTAGAAAGCCAATTTTGCATGCAAGTAATTTATTAAGGAAGTGCGCGTAACCAGTAAGGGAGAGGGGGAAGGAGAACAGGGAAGGAGAGAAAGCCAAATGAGGGCGAGATCTCAGCCACGTCTCACAGAGGGTGGCTTTACAGTGACCTTGCAGGGGGTCCACCTGAGTTGTCCTGAGAGGAGGGGAGCCTGAAATGCACACAAGGGAAAGGCAGGAAGTGGGGGTGGGAGTGGCCCCACTCACCATCATTCCCAGTGACCTACTTGGGGGAAGTTGTATTTCCTGCTGCCACAGCTTTAGGTTCTGTGGGTCTAAAGGGCCTCATTCCCAGAAGGAAGACACCTCCACCAGGGACACAGGAAGCATCCATTAAATCTGAAATATGGCAACGACTTGGTCACCTGGGGACCCCTCAGACCGGTCGACCATCAGGCAAAGGAAGGAGTTCCCATCCTGATCTTTAGGAGGAGGAGCTGTCCCTGCTGCCAAGGGCCAGGGAAGGTGTGTGGCACTCAGGGCAGCTCTAGGTCACTCCCACACCCAGTGTGAACTGTGACCCAGCTATTGGAGCAAGCACATCACGGCCACCAGAGGCTCAGGCTTCTCAAACATGAAGGGCTGGGTCACCCGTCAGGGAACAAGCAGCAGAAGTGCCAGCCACGGGAGGGTGAGGGGTAGAGGAGGGTGATGTGAATATCACTTTCATCTCCAGACTAGCTGTAGCAGGTGAGGAATGTAAATGGTCCAACTCACCCTCCTCTTGCACGTGTTCCCCACAATTTGTGGCCAGTCTCCAGCATGAAGACTCCGTAACAGGGAGGAGTGAACTTGGAAGTGGCATGCCGAGGGCAATGCCTGTGCTCCTCTGGGTCCTCTCAGGTCCTTTTCTGTGGTTTTGTTCACTCCTAGCTTCCGTGTGCTTTGCGTCCCAGCCCCACTCCTAAAACTACTGTCTTAGGGTGGGTCCCCCGAAGTGGGCCCCAAATAAGGATTTGTGTGCACGTGATGATGATGTAAGGACCCCGGTGGGAGTGGCGGATACAGGACAGGGCCAGGGAGGAGTGCAGGCCAAGGGTCCCAGAGGGCGGCCTCAGCGGGCTACAGCTGGGCTGCAGGCTCTCCCTCCACGCAGCCAAGGCGGCTCCAAAGCCCCGAGGGCTTTCCGGCCAGAAGCACCAGAGGGCTGACTTTGGGAGCACAAACGCTAGTGTCTGGGGTGCACAACAAAAGGTAGAAAGGATTGGGGCAGGATGGGGGTGGCCCTGGCATTGTCTCCTACCAGCTTTACTACAAGAATGCTTTTGGAGTTGCTTTGGTCCTAGTAAGAATGACTGCTGGTCACAAGCAGGGATCCAAGAGGGGAGAGCAAGTCTGATCCAACATGTGTGCTCAGCCCTGCCTCCGAGTGCCAGGGTGAAAGGGAAGGCGGACGCAAAGTTCTGCCTCTAGAAGATTCCCTCTGGCTGCAGAGAAGAGAAGTTACCTGTGGACTTTTTAAACCACAGCCCAGCAGGCCCCCAGACAGCCTGTTATTACAGGGCAGAAGGGAAGTATGGCCCCTGGAGATTGAGACTGACAAGGTCACTGTGAACCTAACAAGTGGAAAAACAAACCCAAATAGACAGAGAATTGGCATTGACAAGTTCAAGACACAATTCGTTTCTTCAAATTACACTTCCTTAAGTTTTGCCTGGGCAGAACTTTTCAAGCCAGGCAGATTTCCAAAGCTCAAAAGCTGCTTTCAGAGCAACGACATTCATTGGTTCGTTCATTGCGTCTTTCTTTCAGCACACATCCTCGGAACGCCTGCTCTGCAAACAAGCATTGCGCTGGGCATGGAGTTGGTGACAAAACAGACACAGGTCCTGCCCTTATGGAGTTTATGGTTTAATAGAAAGACAATAGCTAAATGAATAAATACACAGGTAGATATGGAAGGAAGTACAATGGTTGTCTTGAAGGAAAAGTGTAGAATGTCATGAAAGGGAAGAACAGAGTGAACTAAATTAAACTGAAATGTCAGGAAAGATTTCTCTGAAGAAGTGGGATGTAAATTAAGGCCTGAAGGATGAGTGGGAGTTATCCCAGGGGTGGACGGGGCTGGGCATTGGGTGGGGTGGCCTTCCTGGGCAGAGAGAACAGCGTGTGCTAAAGCCTAGAGTTGGGAAATATAGGGACTGATCTGAGAATCAAACAAACCTGAGCAAAGAGGAAAAATCGAAGCACCCTTCCCTGAAGGATCCAAGCAAAAATTGGAGCATGTTTCTTTCTGTACATGTACGGTGGGAGCGGATTTCAGGTGGGGATGGAGCCTGGAGTGGTTACAAACATGAGTGGATGTGGCTGGGTGTGTGTGCCAGGGTCTCAACTGAGTCTAGGGTCTGTATCAGGATAGCTTCCTGAAGGAAGTGGTATTGAGGTTGAGATCGAAAGGGTGAGCAAATGGTCATTAGACAAAAGAGGTAGAGTGGGGTCAGACTGAAGACATTCTAGGCATTCGGAAGGGCATAAGCAAAGGCCCTGTGGTGGGAAATAGAAGAAATAGAAGAAACCTGGTGACTGGGGCACAGAAAACCTAGGAGTAGGGAGAGATCCTTAAAAGGTTTAAGGCAGAATTTAGACTTGTGTTCTAAAACTTACCCTGCTCCTTCATAGCAAATGAAGTGAGAGGGCAGGAGAATGAGCAGAGAGACCAGTTAGGAAGCTCTTGGGATGGTTCAGATGAAAGCCCTTGGTGGCCTTGCCCAGGGTGGTGGCAATGGGGCTGCAGAGATGGGATAGGTTTGAGATATATTTAGGGTATAAATTTGACAGAAAATTGTGATAAACTAAAGGTGGGGGGGGTGGACCCCAAGAATAAAGATTTATTTGATGTGAACCCTGAGAAAGAATTTATGGTCAACATAGAGCCCAAATTCTATAAATACTAAGAGCCTCGCAGCCATTTGCTGACAGAGGCTTCTCACATACTCTGTAAAACCAGTGAGAACCTCAGACTGAGCTCTTGTCTCCACACACTATACCCTGCTGGTTTACGCCGTCTGTTTCAACTATGAAAGGGGAGTTTCTGGTTTTGTCTTTTGACCAAGGGACTAAGACCTGCTCTGTCCAATCAGAACTGCTCCATAATGACTAATCAGGATGCACAGTGCCAACCAATCAGGACTACACGATTCAGACCAATCAGAAGTATACGAATTTGGATTCCTCATTTACATAAAACGTACCTAATTGGGAACCTGGGTGAGAACTCTTGCTATAAAAGGCGGCCTTCCCTTTGTCTCTGGCAGAACCCAAGTTAGGTTGCTACTTTAATCTGTGTCTCCTGGGCTGCAGCTCCTTTTGCTCAAATAAATGCTTTTTATTCTTGATTACAGTCTAAAGTTAATTTTGGTTTACAGAGACGTGAGGGCTGAGGGGGAGAGAGGTGTCAAAGTGTCTGCCTTATGGGATCGGGTAGATGTTGGAGCTATTCATCAAGTTGGGGGACCCTAGACAAGATCTAGTTATAGGATGAAAGGTACTAATTTAGATTTTAGACATTTTGGACAGATTGAGTTGGAGGTGCCCTCGAGGCACCCAAGTGGAAGCAATTGGGGGGCTAGATCTGAACCTAGAGGGAGAGATCGGGACTAGAAATATAATTTCTGGAGTCATTGGTGGAGATGATTACTGAGGTCTTGGGCATGGAGAAGGCCACATAGGGAGAGTATGAAAGTATAAATGTATTTAAAGACGTGACTTTGTTGGTCACATTCGTTTGGGAAACATTGGATTAAACATACTTTACCTGGTTTCTTTGCTGCAGGACTGCTCAAGGCCTTTAAAAGGCTAATGAGTGTTTGTATTTCTAGAGGGAGGGGAAAGGGTTAATGAGCACTGGGGATCTCCAGAGGCAGAGATATCTTAATTCAGAGGTTCCTAAACTTGTTTGATCACAGAATCCTTGTATCACAGGGCATCTTACTGCACCAGATGAATCTTTCTGACAATTAAGTATGCTAACCACAGCACTGCTGTTGTTTTTTCTGTGAGGATAAAACCAATAGCAATACCTCATATTTGAACACTGACCGGGTGCTTTCGTATCACTTCTTATGCAACTCCCAAAGCAAGCTTATTGGGGTGGTCTCAGTACCCCCACTCACAGATGAAGTTCAGGTACATTGGTACATTGAGTGACATGGCCCATGTCCAGTGTCTCACAGCCGGTCAGAGGCAGACCCGGAACTAAAGCCAGGAACAACCGACTCACCAAATCCCAAATCATGTTGTTTTATGACCTTTAGCTGCTCCCACATACAAACACATGATCTTTTAACGATATTATTAAGTTAATAGTAGTGAGGCCAATGTTTGGATCCTCAAAGCCTTCATCTGGTAGCTGAAAAGCCTGTGTTTCTGACCGAGGCTGCTGGCTGGCTTCCTCTTAATAAGCTAAGGATGGCTGCACTGAGTCAGACCCAAGGGCTCCGCAGTGGGAGCACAGGATTGTCCTCACGGAGGTCACCTTTAAAGGCTGAAGCCATACCCCAAGCAGCCCAGCTCCTTTTTAACAGTCAATTACGGCTCTAACACTCACAAATTGATCTAAAATTTATAAAAACCTATTTATGATTTTAATCTTGCCTCACCACTTGGGGTAATGAGATCTATAGGGTAATTCTTCCTGTGGTAAAATCTTTTTAAATCTTTTATATGTTGATTGAAATACATTTCTCAAAGAAAGAAGGTTATCCCTTAGAGGTGAGACAAACCAAGACTACCTTCTACCATAAGCACAGGACTCCTCTTTTCATAGAATTAAATATAGGTTCCTATCAGTGATCTTTACTATCTGGGAACTTCTCTTCTGCTCGGCTATTACACAGAAACTGAACGCCTCTTTTCTGGCGACGATCTGTGTTGGCAATAGTAGGAAAACATGGAATACACTCTCCATAAGGAATTTTTGCTCTTTTTAATATATAAATTTTTGTTGAATTATAATGTACATTCAGAAATGTGCAAAAGTCATAAATTTTCACAAAATGTAACCACCACCCAGATCAAGAAATAGAACATCATCAGCTCCCTGTAAGTGACCTGTGCCCTCCTCCAGACACTACACCTTCTCTCCCTCCTAAGGTAACCAGCGTTCTGACCATGTATTAGTTTCCTGTTGCTGCTGTAACAAATTAATTTAGTGGCTTAAAACAGCACGTATGTATTCCCTTATAGTTCTAGAGAACAGAAATCCAAAAGCAGTGTTAGTGAGCTACAATCAAGGTGTCAGTCAGCAGGGCAGGTTACTTCCAAAGGCTCTCAGGGAGAATCGGTTTCCTTCCCTTTCCCAGCTTCCAGAGGCCGCCTGCATTTCTTATGACCTCCTTTCTACATCTTCAAAGCCAGCATCATAGCATCTTCTCACTCTCTCTCTGACTCTGATCCTCCTGTTTCCCTCTTATTAGGTCCCCTTATAATGAGATTGGGCTCATCTGGATAATCCAGGAAATCTCCCCATCTCAAAATCCTCAATTTAATCACATCTGCAAAAATTTCTTTTACTGTATAAGGTAAATCTATGTCCAGGTTCAGGGAATTAGGATAAGAACCCCTGGGGGTGGGGGGAGGCTGGAGGGGCACTATTCAGTCCATAACAACATGGATTCATTTTGCCTGATTTTGAACTTTATATATATGGAATCATACATTCCTTTAATGGTATCTTTTGATTTTAAAAGTTTAAAATTCTTGAGTAGTCTAATTTAGCAATCCTTTGCTTTAAGGTGAGTGCTTTTGTTTCTTTTTTAGAGAAATATATGCCTACCCCAAATAATGAAGATATTGTGTGTTTCTTCTAGTTGCTATAGTGTTTACCTACCCATTTAAACCTATGGTAGACCTAAAATTAGTTTTTGTGGCTAGTGTGATATAGTTATTAAGGTTTGTATTTTCCTGACATGGATACCTAAATGACTCAGCATGATTTGGAAAAGACTGCCCTTCCTTCACTGATCTGCAGTGCCACTTTTGTCTTAATCAAACATCTGTTTTAGCATCATAACACACTGTCTTAATTACTGTAGCTTTAAAATAAATCCAGATTACCACTGGTGCAAGCTCTCCAATTTTGTCCTTCTTCAAGATTGTCTTGGCCATTCTTGGCCTTTTACATTGTTATATAAATTTTAGAATCAGTTTACTAATTTCTTGGAATTTGATTGGAAGTGCACTGAATCTATAGATTATTTAGGAGAGCATCTTTACAATGTTGAGTCCCCTAATGCCTGAACATATAATTGGGTTTTCTTTAACTTAGCTCAATAACATGCTATTATTTTTGCACAAAAGTGTTGCACATCATCCATTCCTAGGCATTTAATATTTTATGCTATTGTAATGAAGTAATATCATTTCAAATTTTCATTTTCTGATTATTTTTGGTATACAGAAATAAAATAGATTTTTTTAACACTGATCTTGTCCAGCTATCTTGCTAAATTCATTTACTGATTTATATAGTTTGTAGGTTCTTTCAGATTTGGATTTTCTCTGTATAGCTTTATCTATATAAATAATATGTATACACACATATTCACATACATTTCTATATATTATCCATGATGCTAATGAATAATGGCAGTTTTATTTCTTGTTTTTTCACCCTGATACCTATTTCTTTTTTTCTTTTGGCTTATTGCACAAGCTATGAACCTCCAGTCCAGTGTTGAATAAATGTCATGATAACAGACATCCTTGTCTCGTTTCCAAACTAGGGGATTATGATGTTTGCCGTAGGGTTATTTTTGGATGCCCTTTATAGGATAAAGGAAGTTCCTTATATTTTCAGTTTGCTGCAATTTTTTAAAAAATCTTGAATGAATTTTGAATTTGGTTCAATTTTTTTCTGTATCTATTGAAATGATCATAAGATCTCCCCCTTTATTCTGTACATGTGGCAGATTACATTAATTGAATTATCTTAGCTCTTCATTGTAAATAATTCTAGACTTACAGAAGAGTTGCAAATATCAAGTTCCCTTACACCCTACACCCAACTGCCCTTAATGCTCATTTTATATAACCATACGACAGTTACCAAAATGTAAATAATTAACACTGTACAATACTTGTAGCTACACTACATTATTTATCCAGATTCTAGTAGTTTTTCCACTAATGTTCTTTCCCTATTTCAGGATTTCATACTGCATTCAGTCGTCAGGTCTACATTGTCATTAGTCTGCTGTAATCTGTGACAGCATCTCGGTCCTTCCTTGTTTTCCATGATCGTGACACTTTTGAAGAGAATTGGCCAGATAGTTTTAGAATATCTTTTTATTTAGGTGTGTCTGATGTCTTCACATGATTAGACTGAAGTGTTTCATTTTTTGAAAAATATACTACAGCACTAATGTGCTCTTCCCAATGCATCACATCAGGGGGTACGTGATACGTCTTATTACAGTGATGGTAACTTTGATCACGTGGTTCAAGTAGTATCTGCCAACATCAATTGAGTTTTGAATGTTAAACTTTCCTTATATTCTCTAGATAAACTCAAATTGGTTAAAATATATTTTTCATATATTTTAGGCTAATGTTTTGAATAGGATGTTTGCGTATATGTTTATGAGAGTTTGGTCTGTAATTTTCTTTTCCTGTAATATCTTTTTTGATATCAAGGTTAAGCTGGCTTCATATAATAAGGTAGTAACTGTTCCCTGTTTATTCCCTGGGTGAGTTTATGTTTATGTAAGATGGTTGCTATTTCTTCCCTAAATGTTTGAAGAATTCATTGATGAAGTCATCTGAGCTTGGAGTTTCCCTTGAGGGAAGGTTTTAAATTATAGATTCCGTAGATGTAGGACTATTTAGATTTCTGTTTTTCTTTGTCTCACCTTTAGTACAGTGTCTTTTGCAAAGAATTTATACAGTTCATATTTTCAAATTTATTGGCAGAAATTTATTCATGATGTCCTTGCATTCTCTTAAATAGCTGTATGACCTGTGACAAGCTGCTCTTTTCCATTCCTGATATAGAAATTTTGTTGTCTCACTTTTTTCTTGATTATTCTTACTATAAGCTTATCAATATTATTGATCTTTTTGTAGAACCAACTTTTGGTTTTGTTGATTCTCTCATTGTATATTTGTTTACTATTTCATTAATTTTCTGCTTTTGTTATGTCCTACTTTCTTGGGTTTAATTTGGTGAGTTTTTCCCCCCTAATTTCTTGAAATAGATTCTTACATAATTGCCTTTCAGCCTCTCTTCCTTTTTAATATGTGCATTTGAAGCTATAAAGTGCTGTCCGTGCCTAAGCACACTTTTTACCAAATCCCATCTTTTGATATGTTATATTTTTATTATCATTTACTTAAAATATTTCCTCATTTTTCTTCAATCCACAGGTTATTTAGAAGTGTATCACTTAACTTCTAAAAAGGTGGGGATTTTTCTAAGTATCTTTTGTTATTGATATCTAGCTGAATTTTACTATGGTCATAGAACCATAAATTCTTCCAGAGTAGAAAAGAAAGCTTATTATTCATTCTATGAAGGTAGTTTAACCTTATTACCAAAACTTGACAAAGATATTGTGTAGGGGGAAAAAAGAAAGGAAAAGATTATTTAAATCTGCTGAAATTTGTTGAGATTTGTTTCATGGGCCAGCATACTATCAGTTTTGTAGATGTGCCATGTGTACTCAAAAGTTTTAAAGTGTATTCTGCAGTTGTGTGCAATATCCGATAAGTGATAATTAGATCAACATTTCGTTTGTTAATTGTGTTGTTCAAATCTTTTATATGCCTGTGCTTTTTTCCCCCTTTTTGTTCTAAAAGTTAGTGAGAGAAGTGAAAGATGTATTAAAATTTCCCATTATAATTGTGAATTTGTCTTTTTTCTCTTTAGTTCTGATCTGTCAATTTTAGCTTTACAAAATTTAAGGATGTGTTATTAGGTGCAATTTAGCATTGTTATATCTCCCGGTGGATTGACATTTTTATCCTTATGAAATGTACTTTTTTATCTCTTGCAAAGCTTCTTGCTTTAAACGTTACTTTGTCTGATATTGGCATAGGCATACCAATTTTCTTTCACTTAGAAATATACTTTTGTCTTCCTTTTACTTTCATTCTTTCTGTATGCTTGCATTTGGGAGCAGTATGTGTGTATTTTTAATTCAATCTGATAATCTTTGTCTTTTAATTAGAGTAGTTAATCTGTTTACATTTAATATACTTACTGACATATTTGGGTTTAAATCTGCCATCATATTTGTTTTCTAATTGTTATAATTGTTCTGTTTTCTTTTCCCCCTCTTTCTTACCTTCTTTTGGATTAATCAAGTATTTTTTTTATTATTCCATTTCCCTCTTCTACTAACTAGTAAGTTGTTGATTCTTTTAATATCCTTTTATTGGTTACCCTAGACCTAAAGATTATAATATCATCATTGACTTATTAAAATCCAATATAAATTAGTACTTTTTTCCAATTTCTGGATGTTAAGGACATTGGATACTTTAACTCCTTTTTCCTACTTCTTATACTTTCTGTATTGTTTCATGTTTTAATTCTACATATATTCTAACTCTCTCAAGATTTTATACAGTCAATATTAATTTAGATTTCCCCATGTGTTTAAATTTCACAGTGCTCTTCATTCCTTTCTGCATCTTCTTGCTTCCATCTAGGATTCTTTTCCTTCTATCTGAAAACTCTGTTTAGTTCTTTAGTTTGTTAGCTAGCTATAAATCATCTCAATTTTTATTTGGCTGGAAATTTCTTTATTTCACTTTCACTTTTAAATGATACTTTCTCTGGGTATAGAATTTTAGGTTAGCAGTTATTTTCTTTTAGCCTTTGAGTGTCCTTTAATTACTTTTTAGTTTCCATTGTTTTTGTAGAAAAATTGGCTGTTTTATTATTGTGTCTCTGAACAAAATGTTTTATTGTTTTTGGCTTGTTTCTTTTTACACTAACTGCTTTTACAGTTTTTTCTCAGCTGTTTTACTATGATTTGCCTAGCTGTGGCTTTCTTTATATTCACCCACTTGGGGTTTGTAGCACTGTTTGAATCCGTGGCTTTATGTAATTTGTCAGTTTGTAAATCCTCAAATTATTTTCTCTTCAAATATTGTTTATGCTACATTATTTGTCACCTTTTCTTCCAGGACTCTAATTACATGGATGTTTACATTGGGCCTCATATATCTCTTAGGTTCTTTTCTGTATTTCCTAAATATTTTATCTTGCTATAGTGGTAGTCAAGTCTGAATATTTTCTTCTGGCCTATACTCAAGTTCATGAACCATCTCTTCAGTTGTGTCTAATCTTCTTTTAAACTCTTCCATCAAGTTCTTAATTTCAGTCCTAGAATTTTCATTTGATTCTTTTTATAATAGGGCCAATATATCTGGTTAAATTGTCCACTTGTGTGCTTCCTAATGGAGATGATGAAATATCTAAAGTAAGTAGTAAAGAAGAAGTAACAGGAAGAGAAGAAGAGAGAACAACCAAGAACTATGTCACTGGCCCTGGGTATCAAGAATCAGCTGTATTTGCATTCAGCAGACAGCAAATAATTGCAGTTTTGGGCCAGAGTGAGGTGACAGATATGAGACAAGAAGAGAATGGGGGGTGAAATGGTATTGATGGTTCAAGACGCTGCCAAAGAGAAGTGAAAGGCATATTTAGGCGAGTTGCCCAGAAAAGCAGAAATGTACACTAAACACCAGGCATAGAACATAGAATATGGAAGCCCAGTCTAACTCCAGGTCTCAGCCAGACATTCTCCAAAGCCTGACATTCCTCATCCTTACACCTAAGTTATAAGCAGTGTGGGCCTCATTGTTGCTGTTGGATAAAATTTTATTTAGCTCCCCCTGTATTCCAGAGAATTTTGTTTCCACCAGTGGAAGCACTCCACAGTGGATGAAGCACAGGCTGTAGAATGAGCCTGATGTGGTTCAAATCTTGGCCCTAACTGCCATCTGAGTGACATTGGACAAATTATTTAACCTCTGAGCCTCATTGTGAAATAGGGATGATGATAATAATAGTTATCAAGATGACATGAGATAATGCTAGTGGAGTGCTTGGCAAAGAAATATAAGAGAAATAAATGTTGACCATGGCTATTACTTAACTTAATTTAGGGTCCTGCTATGTTTAGGAAGGTCTTATACTATTCTCATCTATCACATTTCCTCATCTGAAAGGCAGCCTCAGGAGGGTTGTGGGAGGGGAAGGAAGAGATGGAAAACCCAGGAGCTTCCTTAGTTTCATGGGTGAGCATAAATTTAATCCAACAAGAACAGTTCTCCTAAAGCTTGCATCTAGATGTTTTTGGCGACATATTGCAAACTGTATCAATATGGGTGGTCATTAGCCAGGGTCCCTGTTCTCCTTCCTCCCTGAGAGGAAACTTTCTGTTTCAGAGACATCAGATGCTTCAACTTCCCCCATCTACACCTCCAGAAACACTCAGGCTGCGATGGTCTTCGGCTGATCAGCAATAGACGATGCCTCCCCACTCTTGTGACCAGGCCTGCGCCTCCATGAAGCTCGAAGACCTCTGCTCACCAACATCTCTTCTTGGTAAAGTACGAAACATCAATGATTTAGCTCTTAATGTGAGCTGAACTCACGTGTCTTACCCAAGTGAATTTGCAATTTATCTCTTACCTTCGCTCTGGAATGATAGGCTTGTGTTTCCACGACAGCGAAGAAATAGCAAGACGAAGGGGAAATTTTGCAGACAGCCATCCAAGGGGTCAGAAGACCCCCATCCCCACTTCCAGTTGTCATGTGTGGCTTTGGGTAATTTATTTTTCCTTTGTTGCCTCCATGTCCTCATTAAAGGGTCTTTAGATTCCCTTCCAGCTCTGAAAACTGTATTATGAGAGTGGTTTTAGTTGGATGACCTGAAACAGGCCCCGAAATCACTTACTGGCACATGCAGTCATCCTACACCTGATCTGCCCCAGGAAGCTCTGAAAACACCCAGTGTGCCCTCTCACCTGCCCCTCCCCCAGCCCCCAGTGGGTCCCCCACCCTAAGGACAGGGCCTTTCATGAACCAAGCTTTGAGGGTGGTGGTAACCCAGCCCCCACTCCAGCCTTGCTGTGCAGCCCCCTTCCTTCCCCTCTCCTCCAAATCCCCATTTCCTGTCTAGCAGATTTACGATGCAGTTCAAAGAAGGAAGGATGATATAACTGCTTTCCTGCTCCCTCCTTCTCCCAACTGACTTAGTTTCACTGGCTGGGGGCCAAGCCGTTTTGTTCTCCACAGCCTCCCATATGTAAAAATACTCCAGGCCCCAGCCCTCCTGCCTGTGACATGGCGTCAGCTCCCAAACCCCACTGGTCAGGCTTGGCTCGTGGGCGGGAGGCAGGCAGCCCTGCGCAGCGCTGGAGTCTAATTAAGTACTGAGGAAATAAACCATGGGCCTCAATTTTAGTTCTGAAAATAGCTAGGGCCCAGGATTCCTCTCTCTGGCCTGAGTTGTGAGACTTGTCCTCTTGCTGTGTCCTCCAGCGCCGGGGGGGTTTGGGGTTTGTGAGGGGAAACTCAGCGGACTCAGCGGGGAGGAGAGGACAGGGATCCGAGGAGCAGAGGGAGCCCCCGGAGGCTTGGGGGTGCAGAAGCCGGTGGGAGAATCAGACCTTAGAGAGAGGAAGACTGGACTGTTGAGTACCCTTCATCCCTACTTGGCATCCTAGCCCCCGCTTCTAGAATGTGTTGGCTGCCAGCCTGCAGGACCTCTAGGAGTTCTGGGTCCCTCTGAATGCATCTCCAGAGCCCCATGTGGCCAAACATGCTACGCTCTAGCCAACGTTGAGGTAATTCTCCAGGAAGATAATAGAATATACACCACAGTTTTGTGCATAATCAACCCTCTTGGGCAATAAGGAGGAGGAAAAACATCAACAAATGGATATGTGGAAATAAAAGCTGTGAGTCAACTGAATGTAAGTGGCTCAAACTGGCTCCTGAGCATCTTCCTGTCCACCTCTCCACCTAGAAGGAGAGAAGTTAGCCTGGGGAGAGAGACAGGCAAGGAACGACCCTAACCAAACCAGTCAAGGTGAAGCAGGGGTGCAGTCGGTGTGAACTATGGGATGTCCAGAGGGGTCATCACATTTGTCGTCTGGGTTAAGTCCTTGGTCACTCACCCCACCCTAACTCTCACACTCTATCGCCATTAGCTGTCCGCCTCCCCATTAGACCATGGGCAGAGGCTTTGTGTTATCTCCTCTCCTCCTCCGTTCCCCGAGGCATAGCAGGTGCCTGGCCTAAATGCTTTTGTTCCTTTTCAGCCTCCCCTTTGTAACAGTCAGCACTGTCTTTGCTTCATATCTCATGAGCACTCTCACCTCTGCATCAAAAGGGCAAGATCAAGAACAGGCTGGATGAGTTCCACGAACAAACTTACCCAAGAACAGCTGCTTTCCGCACGCCTGGGCCCACCCAGGGGGGACGCAGAACTGGGGTGAGGTCTCTGGTATCAATGTTGGCCGTGAAAGCCAGCGTCACATGTGCCTAACACTCAGCCAGCACGCACTGCTGCTGGGGAATAGTCAGAATAAAAAGGAATGAGACACTCAAAGGAAATCAAACTCAGAGGGCAGGAATGAGGGCTCTTACCTGCCAGTCCTCTGGGAGAGTTTTCCTATCAGGGCAAAATTGCCAAAATTGCCAGGCAGGTGGTTCCCCTCCAGCTCATTCTTGGAGATACCTTCAGATTTCCTTCTCTTCAGATTCATTCAGCCCATCAATGTGTTTTGAGCAGCTACCTCAGCTGCATGTGGTGGGTACAGTGGGGACATGTAATGACAACCCTGTATTGCACTGGGGAGGGGACAGAGGGCTGAGGGGAGATGGGGCAGAAGGCACCTATGACAGCCTGGCAGTCGTGGAAGGTTTCCCAGAGTGGGTGGAGGGGAGTCAGGCCTCCAGGCTCACTACCTTTCTGCTTCTCTCCCTCCACTTCTCCAACCTGGCGGCTCTCATTGTTTTTGTAAAGGGGCCCTGTGCTGTCAGAGAACAGGGTTCATTCCCCAGAGGGCTCTGGCCCTCCGGGCTCTGGCTTTGGGCTCTCACATGCCACCTCAGAGCCCAGCTGTTCCTAACACAGCCCCTTCTCTTGTGGAGTCTGAGGCCAGAATACAGGCGACACTGGGGCAATAATAAGAATTGCTAAGAGGGGGGAGGGAGTGGAAGTGGCAGAGGAGAAACACCGCTTTACCCTCAAGCCCCACCCTGCGGGTAACTGTCTCAACCCCTAACTGTGCTTGCGGAGGCACAGCTCAGTGTGGCCAAACCACAAAGTCCCCATTTGGAAGATCCCGTTTCCTAACCACCTTGGCCCAACATCAATAGCAATAGCCCCACAAGGAGTGGCCAGCCATTTACTGCAGAACCACCAGCGCCACGGCTCAAAACCCAAGTTCAGACACGGAGAACACCCCTCTGGAGTGTAAAATCAAGTTCAGAAATAAGAAAAACAAAGTTTTCAGCCCAACTTTCCTCCGCAGGAGACACCCTGCAGCTGCCTAGCCCTCCTTCCTGGGCTGGCCCCTTATTAGCAACTAATGGTCCCCAGCTGTGCCAGTTTCCAGGCCGCTTCCTTAACCCCTTGCTTTCCTCTGTTGCTGCCAGAAAGAAAAAGAAAAAATTAAGCCTCCAAAATCCCGTGCCGCGCTGAGAGGCAGAGGAGACCCATTGCATGGAGTAAATGGTACACGGTCTATGGTTTCTCCCAATAAACCAAAGTAGCAACCATTGCGGCCAGTATGCCTCACCCACGTGCATTATTAGCTCTTCTGTCACGTCTCTCTCAGCAAACAACTCTAGGAACTAGGAATTGTTCCACCCATTTTATGAATGAGAACACTGAGGCCTTGTTAGCCAGCCAGGAGAGACATGATTGAAACTCGGCTCCGTACTCTTTTTGCCCAACCTATCATTTACTTTGAGCAAGGTTTGGTTCTCAAATGTGAGGATTAAAGAGATAATGACCACTCTTGCTTTGTCCATCTGTAGAGGTTTTTAAAACTTTAAAACCAGAAAGCACTAGGTTGAGAATCGAGAAAAACTGGGTTTTTCTCCCCCAACCAAAGGGGCTTGTTGACTTTGGACAAGTGTCGGCTTCCTTGAGCTCCCACAACCTTATCTTCAAAACAGTGCAAGTAAAAATATCTGCCTTTCTTCCCTCTTGGGCTTGTTGGAAGATCAAATAGATCCAGTTGGGCCAAAGCATCCTAAACTATAAAGGACAATGACACTTGATGACACCCCATGGGACACAACACGTTCTAAGCACAGAGGGGCGGGTCCAGATGGTTTCAGAGTGAGTTTGGGGGCCTCACATTCCAAGAGCCTTTCATTTCATTTGTGAGAAACTTGAGCTGACAATCATCATGGAAGATGTAAAGTTTCCAGGGCCCCACCCTGGTGATCTGATCCCCTGGATTTCGGGTGAACCCCAAAGTCTGAATTTTAAACAAGCTTCCTAGGTTATTTTGGTTTGGGTGGTTAATGGTGCACATTTTGAGGCCCACTATTAGGGCTTTCATTATATGGGAATTAAGTTCCTTTATGAACAAACCCCTTTTTTTTGTGTTTCCACCAGTAAAATGGGGACAATTCTCCAGTTTCCTGCTTCAAAGCAATTGGAGATGGGAGGGCATTTAGGCACATGTTGGGGGTGCTCCAAGGTGTGACCTGCATCCCAGCAGGCTTGGCAGCATTAATGACCTGTTCCTCCAAGGCCTGTAGCCTAAACATCCTTTCCCATAAGCTGGCATTTGGGAATTTACCCAACCTCTTGGGAAGTGGTAGCTTTGACCTTAAGAAGATATTGTTAAAATTGAATTTTGTCTTTCTGAAATCTTTGAACTTTCTCACAGAAAGAAACTCGAGGCCAGAAGCGTGTCCTTCTGGGATGACCACTGTTCTGAGCTCTAGAACCTTCCAAAGAGGAGACAGGATGGGAACCTGGGTTCACCTCTCAGTTCCATCACTTACCATTTGTGTGATGCTGGGCAAGTAACTTCATTTCTTGGAATCGCAAATCCTTACATTCAAATTCTTCAGGTGTAAAACGGGGCTGATACCTGTACTTATTTTGCAGGGATATTTTGGGTTTGAAACATGCGTGAGGACGTATTTAGAGATGAAATGCTATGATGGCTGAACTTCAAGATTTGGCAAAAACAAAAACACATATATACATAAATATGTGAAGCTAACATGGCAAATGTTAAGAATTGTTGAATATAGGTGATGGGTATAGGGGTAATCATTCTTTCAACTTTCCTATAGGTTTGAACATTTTCATAAAATCAGGAAAAAGAGATGATGTATGTAAAGCCCATCGGCAGAGTGCCTGTCAGTGAGTAGGTCTCAGTAGGTCCCAGAGCAGGGGAAGTGAGGATGGCAGGCCGGGAGGGGGCGGGGGGGGGGGGGGGCAAGAGGACAAAGGCTGCAGGCTGGTCCAGTGCAAGAGGAGCCCAGGCAGAGTGAGGAAGCCAGGGGCCTGGAAGCCCCGGCAATACCCCCCTCAGAGGGTGTGGGTGAGAACTGCCCTTCCTGTTCCCATGTCCAGAGAATCTGGGTGTGGGGGACCCATGCCTCACTTCAGTCTGGAGGCTCCTGGGCACGTTCCTTTCACTTTGCTCAGGGTTCTGAGAAGAACATTTGGGCCGTTTTCAGGTGCTTCAGAACCTCTTGTTGGGAGGGGAAATATGATAGAGCTCCTTCGGTCCTCCAGCTGGTCTGCAATTTATAGCCCCTCTGACATACACGAGTCTTGCTCAGTAGCTGTCCTGAGCACTAGAGTGTAAATGAACAAGGAACAAAACCATGAGGACAGCCCTTGAACTGGGCAGCTGGTGTCCCCGCCCTGCAGCTCAGCCTGTAGCTGGACCTCATGGGTCTTCCGCACCCCGTGGCATATCCCCGACCTGGCTTAGGAAGACATATCTGTATCCTGCTGCTGTTGTAATAGATCACCACCAACTCAATGGCTTAAAACAACACACATTTATTATCTTACGAGTCTAGAGGTCAGAAGTCCAGAATGAGTGTCACTGGGTTAAAATCAAGCAGGTCTGTCTTCCTTCTAGAGGCTCTAGGCGACATTCTGTTTTCTCATCTTTTCTGATTTCCAGAGGTGGCCCTCATTCCTTGGTTTGTGGCCCCTTCCTCCAGCTTCAAAGCCTGTCAAGTCTCCTCACGATGCCTCTCTCGGGTTCCGGCTCTTCTGTCTTTCTTGACTCCATTTAAGGACCTTTGGGATGACACTGGGCAGAGAATCTCCTTATTATAAAGTTCACTAATAAGGCAACCTGCATTCCCCTGGCCATATAACCTCACACTCCCAGGTTGCAGGGATTACCACATGACATCTTCAGGGAACATGTACTCTGCCTACTACAGAGGACGCCCCATAAATGGATGCGCATTTTTACTTTTCTTCCCACCGGGGATTTGCACACTTTAGCATACTTTAGAATTGTAGAAAACAATGTTTGAAAAGACAGAATTTTAGGCCCCATCGGATTCTGATTCAGCACTTCTGGAATGGACCGAAGGAATCTGAATTTTTAGCAAGCTTCCTCATGCCTTTTTGAAACACATGATCCAAGGAGCACATTTTGAAAAGTCTGCTTTCCTTGGTGTTTGGATAAAGTATAGTAGCTATATTTTAGAAACATAATTACAAAATATATGATGTATGATCTATTGAGCAACTCCAATGTACTAATAAATACAGCTAAGCTTAGCAAGCATGTAGTACATGCCAGCTACTGTTCTAAGCATTGTCCATTCATCATCTCTAATCCTCACAATAACATGATGAGGTGGGTGTATTAGCATCATCTCTATAGCAAATGAGAAAATGGAGACACAGAGGACTAAGGAACGTACCTAAGATTACGCAGGCAAATCCAGACGCCTATGCATCTCCTTACTTTCATTTTTCTAAAGCCTGAGCTCTAAACCACTAACTCTAGCACAGCGCAGGCACATAGTAGGCCCTCAATGAATATATATTGAATTACAAGGTGAATAAATGAGTAGGCATTTTGTATGCACCCACCCTAATCCTCCGAGAGGGATTACTCTTATCCCTGGGAAACAGACAAGGTCCAGAAGCTTGGCGAGGATGAGGTCCCATCACTGCGAGGGCCCCCGGAGTCCATGTTTCTCACTACAGCAGGGGGCCTGGCAAGCGGCAGTACACGCGCTCACAAAGGACGGCTTTCTCAACATGTGTTTATTCTTACACAAAAATCTTACTGCCATAAAAGTTACATTGGCTATGAGTTCTGTAGCTAACAAGTGGCTTCTATCAACAAGAACCTAATTGTACAAAGTCAGGCCAGGATGGCAGCTCCACCACTCAGGGAAGAAAGTGTTTTTACTCCCCCAAAGGTAGAGGAGCCCTGGGCAGAGCCAAGCCAGGAGGAGGCGGCCTGAGTCTTTACACAGTGATGACGAGCATCTCCCCCCCCCCACCCCCAGGTATATTCTCTTCAATTCTTCTGCCATCTGCCAACACCTAGCAGGGCCACTGGAGTGCCCTGGGCTGGGAGGGATTTGTTGAGGAAATGCCATCAGAGCCAATCCTGGAGACAGAAAACTCAGAGGGTCAGAGTGGTCTCTCTCTCTCTCTCTCTCTCTCTCTCTCTCTCTCTCTCTCTCTCTCACACACACACACACACACACACACACAAGCTGGGGGACAGTTTTCCTTCATTGCTTGGGCAGCTTCCAGGCTGCAGTCATTCCCTAAGCCCTTCAGACTAGCAGTGAATTGCCCTGGCCTCCTGTCTGCAGCCAACAGCGCTTCCAGCTGGGCCACTAGGCCCCTGTATCATCTCACTTCTTTGGGACAGAAACTGGGGAGACTCACTGTAACAGCAGCCGGAGGACGGGGGTAACATCTGTGTAGGGAGTACGACCTCCTCTGAACTGGACACTGCAGAACAAGCTCCTCTCCCCACTCTCCCTGCCACACCTGCCTCCCCGCTCCACCTCCTTCACCTCCTGTTCCCCTTTTCTCTCTTCCGTCCATTTCCCTTTTTCCATTTCTTGAGTATATGACTTTGGAAACCTGGGGCAGAGGGGTGGGTTGCAGCAAGAAACCATGAACCATTAAGGCCACTTTGGATGCTGCCTTAGTTTCCCTTCTGGAAAATGAATATATCATCCTTTGCCAGTTTCTGGACTCCCAGCCGTGTCTGTGGTTCTGATACTTGCTTTGTGGTTGGTAAAATGCATGCCCCATTTCTAGGCTTGTCATCACAGCCTCGTGAAGCACAGCGTGTTTACGAAGCAGACTTTGCAGATGGGGCCAGAGAGAAACGACTCACTCAAGGACTCACAGCATTTAGAAGCAGAGCTGAGACCAGAAACAAGTCTTGCAGCCGTCTCTAGCCATGACCCTCGAGTTCCTTGTGATGATGATATGGATTTGACAGCACAGAGCACAGAGCACATGGACCAGGAGTGTGGCTGCTGCCAACAGATCCTGAAGAACCTCAAAGAAACTGAGCAAAAAACCTTACAAGTTGGTTACCTTTTATGATTGATTCCTATGCAATCTAATTATACTGATGGGGCTTATTAATAGGGCGGATTTTGTTTAATGTTTTTATGTGATAATAAGCCAACACCCCACGGAGCGTGGCCCATGACTGGGTGTAAAGACAGAGGACTTTTGATGAAGAGCTTGTTGCTGACGTGCTGGAAGTGTGTGCAGCGCAGTTCACGGGCCTAACCGCCCCCAGCCTTGTCCCCACTACACAGATGAGAAAACAAAGGTCCCGAGAAGTTACCCAACTCGTCTGTGGCAAGGCTGGGTTCATATTAAGGTCTGTCCCGTCCCAAAGTTGAGTTTCCCTCCCCTACTGCAGGAAACCAGCCCCCACAGGGACAAAAAGGGCCTATTGGTAAGATGACTCAGTTTCTTCTTCTGTCGAAGCCTGTCTCTTGGATTTCGCATTCACTGATGTGAGGCCCCTCTCCCCGCAGGTGCCAACCTGCATGGCAGGGCAGGCGGATAGCTGGGGCACCAGCCCCGGGGAGAGTGGGAGAGGAGCACCTGGGGAGGAGCACGTCCCCTCTACTTGGGAGGAGGAGCCAGTCAGACCCATGAGGCCCCTGAGTCCCGGGGAAACAGCCTGCTCTGAAAGCTGGCAGCCTTGCCCAGGGGCACGGGTGGGTCAGCAGCGGCACTGCTCTCCCCATGCCCAGCCGGGCTACCCTCCAGCTGGTTGTGCAATCTTGCTATGAATAGGTCTAGGTGTATGGTTTGGTGCCAAAGGGACCAGACTTATTTCCTTCGGGTGACAAATGCCCTCTGGAATTCTGGGAGGTGAGGGAGTGCAGCTGTGAGGTCAGGCTGCTGACCCTGAGGCTGGGCGGTCCAAGCTGGTGGCGTGAGGGGAGGAGCGTGTGGCCAGACTGGATGGGCGGGTTGGCAGCGTGACTCCTCAGCGTGCTGGCACAGGATGGGTATTCCACTTGGAGAGCCGAGAGCTGCTTCTCCCTCCCTAGCAGTCACCAGGCCTCGGTGAAGCTGCCTCCTAACCTCTATCCCGTTCCCTACCCTTCTCTCTCACCAGGCCCTCATGACCTTAGGTGTAGACTTAGAACAAAGGAGCTTGGAGGGGGAGATGGAAAAACAGACTTGCAATTTAATGTTTAAAACATTGAAAATACAAGTCTGTAGAAAAACAGGGATTCTCATGTATTGTTGGGGTTGTGAGCTGGTACATTGGAGGACAATTTGGTTAATCGCTATCAAAATTGCAAATGTATATATAGCCTTTGGCCCAGCAATTCCACATTTGGGCATTCATCCTACAAAGATTCTTGCATGTGTATGTAATATATGTATAAGGTTATTTATTGCAGTGTTGCTGATAGTAACAAACATTTAGAAACAATTCAATGCCCAATATTTATCAATATGGGGTTACTGGTTAAATGAATTATAATGCATTAGTACAATGGAATACTAGATAACTATAAAAATATCTCGTGTGAGAAAATCATTAACAAACCAAGATGCCAGACAGGGGGTATAATGTACTTTTTGTGTAAAAGGGGAAATAAGAATCTTGTGTTTGTATTGATTGTAAATGCGTAAGAAATTCTGGAAGGATACACAAGAAACACTGGGGTGACAGTAACTAGACAGAACTAGACAGGGATGGGACGAAAACCTCCCGCGTGTATCTATATGCTTTCTGGTTTTTGAATCCTCTGAAGGCATTACCTTTCAAAATATTTAAAAACACAGTGCAATAAAATGAAGATAATTTTGACCAAAAAAACCCACCCCATAACCCAATTGCCAGCATACTACGGACTTTGTCTTCTGGGGACACGTCGCCCAGGAGAACCCCCTTCATACTTGGGGAAGTTACCCAATGGGAGCTCGGTGGGAAGAAGAGCCCCTCCCCCTACTGGAAGGGCCTGGGCCTCTGCCAGCTGGGGCTTGAGTCGCAGGCCGCTCAAGTGCTCTCTGACTTTGAATTTGGAGGTAATGACCAATGAACAATTACAGGTTATTTTATTCACGGTGGCAGCAGTGAGCTCCTGAGTCCAGTGTTGAGGCCAAAAGTGTCCAGGACACAAGAATTATTTCAATTTTTGCATTTTCTTAGTACGTCTCTCTCCAGACAGCTTACACCGGCATATTTTTCTTTTTCTTATATCAGTGTATAAGGTTGTAAGAGCAATAGATAATTGCATTTCTAATAGGAGCATTTTCTACGTATAGGAATCATTTTAACAGATGCATAATATTCCTTTGTTCTGATTAGGTATTTCCTATACTATGATAGTCGAGATGTTAATAGTAGAAAATCACGGAAACCGAAGAAGTTATGAAAACATCACCCCCGGCCCCCACCCCCATCTCCCCACCTTTTTGTGTCTCAGGGGAGTGGAAGAGGGGTGGAGAGGGGGGTAGTGGCTGTGAATTCGACCTTCCTCCACCTTTGACCACTGTATTCCAGCTCGGCATGGGTCACATGGCTGATACGTGTCGCATTTGCTGGCTTCAAGGTTTGCCCTCATTACATAAACAGCTGCAAAATCAAATCCCTAAAATATTTGAGATCAGTCCAAAGTATCCGTCTTCTAAAGAAGCTGAAGCAGGGAGAGTCAGCAAGAATTAGTTCTTCATTCATCAAGGCCCAGCAGACAGATTATACCTAGAGCACAAACTCACGGAGGGCAGGCCCAGGTCTTAGGTCTTTTGGTGACCGTCCCAGGGGCCGGCCTGCTGCCACAGTTGAGACTGATTTAGTTACCGCTGATCATTAACTTTACTTACTTTCTGGTTGAATTTTTACTTGGTTTGGGAGCACTCTACTGGTACCTGGTATGGAATTCCATCTTTAACCTTTTGGGAGATAGAATCAAAATTGGGAAATAATCTCAAATGAAAAAATGAAATGTTTTCCCAGTTGGCTTGGGTATTAGAAGATGGTGAGGTTTTCACCTTTATAGGTAATTAAAACAACAGTAAGGACAAACTTATGAAAGCGCGACTCTCTGCCAATGCAGACTTTATCCCAAAGGGCAAACAACAACTTTTTATCTACTTGATCTAAGAGTCCATCGTGTTGCTTGGGACTTTGAACCCAATCCTAGGGGGTTTCTAAAAGTTGAATACTTTTTATAACATGTCTATTAAAATGAAAAAAACAACCAAGGATACTAGGAATAGCTTTACAATAGGGTGGAGTTCTCCCCAACATGACCGAGAGGCCCTAAATATACACCCCGAGGAAATATTTATGCTGCTCCCATCAGAAACCCTACGTATTGTGTTTGACTTTCGATGCACAGCAGGGCACTGCCCATGGCTGACGCCTGTCTGCCGGACTCACGTGAGCAGGACCCTCCTAGAACCCAAACAGGCCAAGTCCTCTGACAGTGAAGGCCGAGTCTAAAGCCCGCCTCCCTCCTTAAATGCTCCTCCAGCACGTGACTCAGTGGCCACCCAAAGTGGCCACCAGCCACCATGAACGATACCATCCAACTGCGTTTATTCAATTGTCTGGTTGTCTGTCTGTGGGGCTCAAAAGTGGGCCACGAAAAAGTCTGCTGGATTCATTTAGCTTGGTGATCTCACGATAGTCTCCCAGCCTGTGAAGTAATTCCCCAGGAAGACCTTGAGATAAACTCAGCTATTTCATTTCTGGGGTTAAAGAAAGGGGAAGGGAGAACAAAAGACTTCTTGGAGTAAGACAGAGTGTCATTGATGCTTTATTTACATGCGTCACCATCTCTTTTACAAACTAGATTAAGGTTTTAAATGGAATACACAAGGCAATATCTACAAACACCAAGGAAAATAAGTACTGCATCTCTATTTCATTTGGAAAGGGGAAGACTCCCAAATCAAACTGGCTTTGATTCTTGAGAAGAAAGGTGGTAGAGTTAATTCATGGCAACATACGGTTAGACAAAATCCTCGGTAAGAACGCAATACGATAGTGTTCGCTTTGAGAGAAAGGATGAGGGTCTTCAAACCAAAGTATCAACTACTTGACTCTTAGGTGTCTGAATACGGCCATGCTCCATATTTCATTCTGGTTGTGTGGGGTATGAGCAAGAAATTGAAACAGGTAAGACAGTTTTACAGATACTGTATACAGATTTTTTTTCCCATTCATGCAACTTTTTTTCATAAAAAAAAAAAGTTAAACATGTGAAGCCAAAATGCACAATACATTTTTAAAAAAATATGAACTAATTTTCCTGGTCCTCCTTCACACTTGTTTACATTCCCCGTGTATATAATGTGCTAGGACAAGTATATGAGAGAAGACTGATTGCCAGGCAATGAGAGAACTTTAGAGAAGTAAGTGACCAGACACACAGTTTTTAAAAGCAGCCGCACAAATATTTCTGGAGTGTGGCAGAGGCCTTGTAACCCATCATTCTTCAAAGAAAAATAACATACAAATAAAACTAAGCAAGAGGAAAATAGTTCATTCATTCATTCGGCATAAAATGTTACCCACAAAAGATTTAGATAAAAAATAATATAATATTTTCAGTTACTTGGGCGCCTGCTTTCAGATCTTGATTGACAGACGTGATTTCACAAGGCCTTCAGTTTCCCCTCCATGCGCCCTGCTTCCCCCAGTCTCCAGGAGAGGCTGGCTGTTTCGTACCTCTTTGCCAGTGATTGCATTTCTACAACAAAAAATTTGCTTTTCTTAATTAAGAAACACACACACACACACACATTATGCTTAATCATACAATGTTCCCCAGATACAGCAAGAAAAAGGAAATCAGAGTTCAGAGCCGTCAGGGTTTTATGTCTCCGATCAGAGAGGAAGGGTGACATTGTTAATTCCCCTCCCCAGCTGTGGCAGCAGTGCTCGCAATGGAACTGGCTGTTGGACTGTTTTTCTCTTGCTGGTCCTTCCAAGAGATTCAAATATTCCTTATTCTTTAAGCGGGGGGTTCACTAGGTAGAGGCGAAATCGGTGCCTACCGTCTTTCACAGGTTTGGAAGCCACGTGAAATGACACCCTGAGATGGGGCATAACCTGTCCTGAACAGTGAGCGTGAGCCCTTTCCTGGGGTAGGGGGGTGACACGCATGTAATGCCGAAACTCAGCACCGAACACGCCTCGTCTGCCTTGCGCTGCATGTGTGCGCACAATCTTCCGTTACTACTGTGCGTCCCCGAAAATAAGGCCGAGCCGGGCCATCAGCTCTAATGTGTCTTTTGGAGCAAAAATTAATTAATATAAGACCCGGTCTTATAAGACCGGGTTAGAGCTGACTGTCCGGCTAGGTCTTACTTTCAGGGAAACAGGGTAGGAAAGACACTTCTGAAATTTTTAAAAATGTGTTTCAGCCATCATTAGTTTGTTTCCCCAAAAGTAAGACCTAACCAGACAATCAGCTCTAAAGCGTCTCTTGGAACAATAATTAATATAAGACCCGGTCTTATATTATATAAGACTAGGTCTCATAGTAAAATAAGGCTGGGTATTATATTATATATTATATTATATCATTATTATTATATAAGACCTGGTCTTATAGTAAAATGAGACCAGGTTTGTATTAATTTTTGCTCCAAAAGACACATTAGAGCTAACTGTCCAGCTAGGTCTTATTTTCAGGGAAACAGGCTATATTGCAGAGGATGCAATAAAGGAAACGAACCTCAGCTCCATTCACAGTTAATGGGGTACATTGAACCTGGCTGTCAGTCCCCACACCAGGACAGCGAAGGCTTGGATAAAGCTCTTTTCTAACTTTGGTAAAAAGCATCCAGTTCTGGAGCCCTGAAGAAAACAACAGAGCCCCAGAACACTCTTCAACATTCCTCTTCTAATTCCCCATCACAAAGCGGAAGGCTCCCTAGAGCAGCTTCCTTAGAGGCTGCGGGCTGCCTCGGCGAGTTCTCATCGGGATGCAGACACGCCTGCGGCCAGGCCCCGGAAGCTCCGAAGCATTCCAGAGTTGTTCCAGATCAGAAAACTTATGGTGAGGGACCCCTGACTCTCAGAACGTCACGTGGTGGCCAGTAGTTGGCCCTTCCTGAAAGCAGGTCCCAATGTAAGAGACAGAGGGCTTAGGTTGAACTTCTGATCCGTCTGACCCCTTTAGAACACGGCTGTTCCCAGGCAGCTCGGCCAGCTGAGGGTGGCCAAAGTGACAGCAGGGCTGCCGTGCCCCTGGACAGACCGAATTCTTCCACTCTGCCCGCCTCTTACGACTGACACTGGCACTTGACGTGGCCCTGGTCTCAGTTCTCCACAAGTCTCTACATGTAGATGCTGTTTGAGTTATTAAAAAAAAAAAAAGTGCAAAGCACCCCTTCCCCTCCATTTTCCTGACCTGCTGTAGCTGCCCTGTTCTCATACCAGCTCTGTCGCTCCCTCAGCTGTTTTAGATTAAATGCTAATCTGGTTCCAGGACATTTTGTAAGACATTCTGCCGGAAATCTAACAAACACTGGGGGGAAAAAGAACAAACGAGATGTCACATGTCTGAAAAGAATTCAACATTTTAAAGTCAGAACACAATTGAGGGTTGCCTTTCTTACTCCCAGAGCAGCAACCAGGGTCTATGAAGCTGCAAAGGCAAGTAGCTATTTTGTGAGTGTGCTTGTTTCTTTGAGCTCAGGAGAGAAATTCTCAGGGCTCTCATGTCGGAAGCTGTCTGGATTCTCCCTTGTATCTGCCCCCCCACCCTCCCCTTCCCCCTCAGCTGCTGCCACTGTCTCTAAACTGCATCTCCACCCAGGGCTGCGTCACTTAGAACCCGGAGAGGCAGCCCTCTTTCATGGGTACTAGACAGTTCCCGTGTACAGCAGACTACAAAAGAATCAAGGAAGTGGCTAGCATTATATAAAGGAATATAGTAAGCAAAAGTCTGTCACTGACTAGCAGACCACGTGAATAGAATACATATTTTTAAAAATTATACATACTTTTAAAATGAAGATTATAAACTTGTAGCAGTTTAGAAAAGGCGATACGCTACAGGTCCACTATAACCACAATTGCACAACAATTTACAGATTCGGTAAGAGGCAGGGTGAAATCAACAGGGCCATCGCTCAAACATGACAACCCAGTGAGGTGGGAGAGACGTGTGACAATACCAAATGGAACGTTCATTACGCTAGGAGCTGTTATCACCACCAATGTTACCCCCAGAGGAATTATAAAGCAACGGGGCACAGGGGCCCCTGGCGGCCGGCCGGTGGTGAGTGCGGGGGGGTCGGGTGGTACGTCTGTGTTGGTGGGAGGGAGTCAGCGCCCACTGCACGGTGCAAGCGTCAGCGAGGACTCATGCAGGGAGGTCGGTGCCAAAATACTAGCCTGTATTCCTAATGTCCATGCAGAATGTTCCATTTTTGTACTGTACATGATAAAATATACTTATACTTTATATGCCTAACGCATTTTATGCAAAGAAAAGAGTCTTCATATATCACTTTGGAGAAGTATGCGTATACTGTGCTAATCAGAGCATCATTACACCAGTTTCATATGGACCAAAGGTGTTCCCCACCATTCTGCTGCCTACCAAGGAAGGTCACTAGTATAATCACACTTTCCAGGTTAAACAGAAAGCACCTACCTATACAGCACCATAACTTTTTGAAAACAAAACAGAATGAAATCCATAGAAGCAGAAAAGTGTGTGTGGGGGGGGGGGGTTTCCAAAACTGCCCTTGTAGTTTTACTTCCATTGTGTCACTTGTAGAATTACAATCTAAGAATATATATATCAGTTTGTATGCTATTGCCTTCCACTCATACATGTCTAGATCAGATTATACACAGCAAGGCTGAAAATAATCAAGGGAATAATCAATATTCAGGAAAACAGTGAAGTCAGAACTCCCTCTGCATTGACTCGGGTTTGTACTTTTCACACATTTCTCACTGCAGGCTTAATGCTCACCAGCAAGTTCATTTCTTCTGCAAAGCAAAACAGGACTACTTTTGTTTCTTTTCCCCTTAAAACTAAATCCTTTAGTGGCATTTGGCCATTAGTGGACAGCTGAGCTGATTTCTTTCTGAAAAGATCCTCATTTCTAACCACCATAGCATCACTGTTCATTGCGTGAGCTGAGGACACTGACGGGAGACCCAGGCCCCCTGACCTGGCCCCTTCAGGCCAGGTGTGGAGGGTCTCGTCCCCCCATCACCGTGACTCAGCACGAAACGCACGCTCGGCCTAGGCAGGGTTCAGTCCTGGACTGGTGTGTACAGCGAACAGTTGTGCCATTGTTCAGTTTTTAGAAAAGGATAGTTTTCTACCAAACAAAAGAAGAAAATCTCCCTCTAGTTTACGGAATTTGTTAGTTTATGGAGTTCCACGGGCTCAAATGCTTGCGATGCCCAAAGCCAGAGTGGTAACTGGTACAGTTCCTTCTGTTTTTCAACTGCCAGGGAAAGAATGATTAACATTTTAACAGAAAAATACTGCGGGTTAATGCATGTGAAAAATTCAGAAAGTCGAAGGAAAACGAACACAGAACACCTAACACATCCCATAAACCATCGCGATATTAAAACACCAAAGAATCGCCAACAGGGGCTCACACGCTGTGCTCTGAACAAGGGTGGCGGTGCTGACAGGGCATTGTCCTTCGCTGGCGGGCGGCGTCACCCCATACAAGGAAGATTTGCATACTTTGTATCTAGAGAGTTCTGTTCCAAGGGTAAGTGCTTCATCAGGGTCAGGGGCCATTAACAGTCTCTGCTGGGTCAGGAAAATGGCGTGGGAGTCACAAAGGTGTTAGCTGTAAACGGTATCACTGTCCACTTGCGGAGAGCAGATTTGGCAAAGGGTGTCCTCTGTAGGTCTTGTGTCAGTTTGCGGGTCTACAGGAGGAGAAAAGAAAACCAGAAATGATTAGGGACGTTCACATGGCCAGCGTGGGCACCTCAGGGGCATGTTTCATCCGACTCCCATCTCTTCACTCACTCTACCACTCACGGGAAAGGACGTTGCTACACCAGCTTCAAGGTCTCAAAGCCTTCGGACAAAGCATGGAGGCTATTTAACTGGTACCTTATTTCTGTGCTTGATTACAAAATGCCTGCAAGTTGAAAAGCCCAACGGAGATGAGGTCCTTCATTTTGGGAGGTTAACCAAGACAGGCAAATTCGGGGTGTCTCAGTGGGCCCTTTAAAGTTAAGGATGTATAGTACTGGTGGATTTTGCTCTAGACGTCTGGACCGGGGATTTACAGGGACATGGGATTGCGATACGACCACTGTGGAAGCTGGTCAGCCTAACTAAGCAGACCAGCTTCACTTCTCTGGTTCTCTCCTACTTGCTACGTGAACTAATCGACGTTGCTAACCACCCTTCCATTAAAACCCCCAAACCAGGGGGAATGAAATGGCCATTTTCCATAGAAGACTTAAGAAGTCTGCACTGCTGGGTGGGGGTCAGCTTGACCTCCCCCAATATAAACGGAGTGAGTACTCTCTAAGTAGGCTGCCTTAGGAGTTTGCTTTGTGTATTAAAAATCTGCAGAGAAATAAATTATGTAACACACATATAACATCCCCTTAACACTTCATAACACTATTAAATAACAGTCTTCAGTGACGAGGCACAAACGAGGTCCTCTTAGAGCATCTAATTTATACCAGTTCTATCAGACGTCATACGAGCACCAAAGCCGGAAAAGTTAGAGGATATTTTTTTAAAAAGTACAGCTGACCCTTGAACAGCATGGGAATTAGAGGCGTCAAGCCCTAGTGCAGCTGAAAAGCCACGTATAACTTTTGACTCCCCCCAAACTTAACTACTACTAGCTTCCTGTTGACCGATAACATAATCAATTAACAATGTTTTAAGAAAATCGTAAGGAAGAAAAGGTATGTATATGTATTTTATACATTCACGACACACCTAACTTAAATTTTTTGATATTTCTAGGCTATGGGATTCATCTGCGAGTTTTTTCAAATGATCACAAATCTCCAAAAAATTTTCCAATAGATTTACTGGGGGAAAAAACTCTGCATATAACTGGACCTGTGCGGTTCAAACCTGTGTTACTCAAGGGTCAACTGTCTACTCGTGGAGATGTAGCTAAAGGAGCTGACATGACAGGTCTCAAGACATAAGACCTTCTGTTTATAAAGACAGTGTCAGCTGTCATGGTCGGGAAAAAGTGGCTCTGGTCCAACAAATGGATAGAAAAGTGGTAGTGAAGCAACATGAACTCACGATCTGCTCACCAGATAAGGTGAACAAGTAATGAAAAATGCACCAATAAGCTCACACACAGTGTGTACATCTGCTTCCCTGCCTTTAGGAGATACCATCGTGAGTTTATGTGCACTTTTCACAGCACACTTATGACTTCAGCCTCTTCCGTGACTCCTGGTTGGCAATCGGCCCTTTTATTACCACGGTGCAGAAAGACAGCAGGGCTCAGGACTTGTAATGTTACATACCCATGGTCACAGTTACCCTGGTTATAGCTCCCAACAGAAGAATGGAGGTTGTTTCACTGGCAGCAGAGACAATAAAGCAGGAAAAGAAGCTCCTTCTTCTTCCCTCTTTCCCAGTATTTAGTTTCCCTGGCTGATAGCTTTTTTGGAGTTATTCTCTGCTTTGTAAGGGTATGAGACAATTTATCCTGGACTATAAAGTAATGGCCTATCGATTTCAGAGAGAGAAAAAGCTACACTAGACACCAGACCTCAGTATCGGTGAGGAATTTAGTCTGGAAGAGCCAGTGCTATTCTAGTGACCCTACCTGGGACCCCTGAGGCATGAATGGACAGGCATCTTTGGAAGGGGGTTCGGTGTTTCTCTACACAGTAACCTCAATAAACCACAACCTAACATCACTGTGCAATTAGTCATCAGGGGACTTCGGTTACTGAAAGTGCCAAGGGAGAAGCTATAAAGTATTACCTAACTCAGACCCCATCCCCCGGTTCCCTTTGGTGTTAATTATTCAGCCTCAGAACTGGGATGGTGACACACTTCTTTCCCAACTGCACAGGCCAAGCACGCAGCTTGCTGTAACGCTGGGGCTGGGTCAGCATAGGAGGGAAGGAGGCAGAGGGCACCTAAAATCCCCGATATATGGCATCATTCCAGGCAGAAAAGGGCATCAACCCCGACACCAGGGGCAAGAGGCCCACGTGGGCAGCCTAGGGCCACAGCCAGCAATCCCCAGGCCGAATGCCCATTCCCTCATCAAAAGGCCCAGATCTTCAGGGAGCGATCGATGTCTCATTAGAAAAGAGATGCACTGATCCCCACTCTCTCCCTTTCTGCAGGACGGGCTGGGGCCCTCTGGTGTGCTGGGCCCTGGGGCTCCCAGGAGTCTGTCTCCCAGGCACGGCTGGGCTGCTCAGGGCACTGCCTTTGCCCGGAGGGGAGGCCGGGGGAGGGCCAGGCCCACGTTTAAAGGCAGCTCTCAGAAGGAACACATTTTATAAAAAACTTCCACTCCACAGAACAGAAAGGAGCCTTGTTTTCCCTGTGATAGAAGGCAAACAGATTGTAAAATATTGTGTGAAAACATAAAGGAAGCAGATAAATGTTGAACAGAAATACAATCATCCTTCCAAGAGGAAAACCAGAATCACCATTCCCTAGGAAGACCTTATGAGTAAAAATAGTCATAAGGAAAGCAGCTCTCCTCATCTGCCTTAGATTCTAACTGCTCGGTGGTGGCTCAATGTGTGCACGTGTTTATCCGACCCCATCAAGGCCTGAAAGAACAGAGGGAGCACATTTCGGGGGGAGACCAGCTACTGAGCTGAATGACACTGACGTTGGGTACAAGTCTCCTGGATTTCAGCACAGCTCCCGTTCTTACATTGTTTAAAGTAAGACGTTTTAGTTCATGTCTGAGCTTTGTGTACATGCTGATGCTCTTCTAAGTTGGAAAACACACCAGATTAAGCAAAACTTTTGAAAGGCAAAGGAAACGTACAGCTGAAGGGAATTACAGCTAGCACTCTGCAGTTACTAGGCAACAGGCCAACTAACAATAAATCTGAGGGTGCCCTGTCCCATCAGTGGCTTTTCCTTAAGAGGGAGAAGATCCCTTGTTTCCCCGTCCTTGCCTAATAAATACACTGGAAATGAGGCTGTGGATGCAAGGAAAATGACACAGGGAGACCAAACGATGAGGTCTGTCCTAAAAATATCTGTGGATGCTGTCATCTGGTCTCTGGTGAGAGTAGGTCCCTCTGTAATCTTGGCGTCTGTGCAGGAGACAAGTTTCTGCCTAATTATCACCACTACATCACATGATGTTCTAAGAAAGGGCAACGCCTCCAAAATCTGTCCACAAAACATAACCACCCCAATCAACTTCAATCTGGGAATAAAACATCAATGTTCCCACTGCTGTCCTCCCACGACGTAACTCCACGGTGACAAATGCGGATTCTTCAGTAGTGTTTTTTATCCTCTTGGCAGGGAACAGGACCCCAATACTGAACGTGACATGGAAGGAAAAAGGGCGAGTAGGACGAAACTCTCACACTTACAAACCCACGACAGTGACCCACGGCTTCCCTAGCTACAAGTAAAAGATGTTCTGGGGCAAGTCTGCCTGAGAAACAAAATTAAGCCGCAACACCACTTTCCTCACCCTTTAAACACAAGGATGATTTAAGCCAAACTTGCAACCCCTGGGGCAAGCTGAGGACTCAATGCAGCCATTTAGGATAGAAAAGGAAATGAATCCACGTTCACTCAATTTGTCAGCGAAGCGTCACGTGGAGTTCAGAGAACAGGTGTGTGTGTCAGAGCATCAGGGTTTCCACCCCCGAGGAGAGAGCAGAGAAACGCCTGCTTGCCACCATCACTGCTTCACCCCAGAGGGCTCTAAGGGACACCCCATTCATCGTGAGCCACAGCCCTCTGCCAGCACCCACAAGGCTTTTGGAGCTGGTGCCACGCCAAGAGAAACAGCACTTTTTGCAGTCTTCGGTTAGGCAGCTATGTCTGTTTTGTGAACACCTTAAAATGGCAGCAGTTCCCTTGGAGGTCGCCTTCACAGGCAAAACATGAAGCGGCTCAAGAAAATGCGCTACTGGACTCAATACTAGCTTAATTTGGTCATTTTTTCAATATCTTCCAGGTTGGAGTGGGCGATACCGAGGAGCTAAGGAAGCCCATGAAAACCAGCCTGTGGCCACGGCCAGCAAGGGTCTGGCTGACGGAAACCCAGCCCTCAGCCTACGGTGCCGGCCAGCCACCCCCACGACTGCCAGCGAAGGGGAATTAGGAAGTACAGCCCTACAAAAATACATTTTGGCAAATCCCGTCCACTTGTCAGTTTAGACACTGAAGAACTGACAAGGTTAACAGAACAGGTCTGAGGGCTTTGGCCAGACTGGAGGCCAATTTATGTTCAGTGGAAGAGCCTCCCTAAAAGAAAGTTTCCACAAAATGCAGCCCATCGGCTCTGGTGTTTCTGATGGGCAAGGAAATGCTTATGGAGAAGATGAGAGTATTCAGGGAAGCTTCAAGTAAGCTTCTCATGGCAAATGTGATACTCAGCTATACACACTAGTAAAAAAAAAAAAAAAGCTTCATTTGTGTAGAAGAAAAGCTTGACTTGTGCAACGATCCTTCCTGTGAACTCCCGGTAACTCCGGGGCTTTGTCAAGGCGGCAGGTGCAGCCGCCTGTGTGTGAAGGCTGGCGATGGGCCCCTGCCTCTGCAGCCTGCTTCTGGGCTGGGCAGATAAAAGAGGGGAAACAGGAGCAGCAAGTCACAGCTGACGGACAGAGAGCAGAGGTGACCTGCAAAGAGACAGTGACTTTCCTGTTGCTTAAGCGGTGGGGTCACGGATGCTTAAAATAAGGTTAAGAATGCCCCCCCTCTGTCTTTCTATGGGGGCAGGGATTACGTCAACCAATGTTCTTTGTGTATCCAGAGTGGAATATGGTGATTCACACGGCAGAAATATGTATGAATCTATCAAAGAGCAAAGTTGCAGAGATTTCATATTTTCTGAAGATTTTTAGATTTTCAAACCACATGGAATAAATAGTATGCAACTTTTTTTTTTTTTTTTTTAACATTCTTTTAAACCACCATTTTTAAGACAAAAGCCTTTAAGGGACATTTGGCTTGTCCCTGGACTCGTGGTTATTTTTAACCTTAACTGTAATACCCAAAACCTTAGCGGGGGTAAGGCTCCCCGGTCCTTACCCAGGCTGGACGTCTGCACGTCAGGCGCAGTCACACTGTGTCTGCTCTGCCCTCCCCACCCGTGTGAATTGCACCCACACATCCGGTCCCACCTTCCCTAGGATGTTCCTCTACCTAACTCCTAAGCCACTCACCTGGCAACTAATGTCATAGTGCCCGGGAAGGCTCCTTTTTCATAGGGAAACACTGAGCTCCCAATATGCTGAACTCCTTGAAAGCAGAGCAAACCCTTCAGATCAAATCATAGATTTATGGAGCACCTGCTATTAAGAGCACTGTCTCAGACATGGTATTTACCCTCCAGAAGCACATACTCCAATTTACTTGATGTCCCAAGTAGCCTGGAGTTGAAATACAGAATAGGTGCACAATACATGTTGGCTGCATAAAGGAATGAACCACCTTCCTTGTGGAATAGCCCTCTTTTCTCCTCTGCCAATTCAAATACTTAACACCCTTTCAGGGCAACAGCTTCTAGAAGCATGTTAGACCGACTCACATTTGCTAAGATGTAGTCTGACTCGAACCCAGAAAGAACCTGTTGCTTATGGTTCAAGACCTAGAATTAATGCCTTTTTGGGGGTGGGTGGTTTCCAATCAAGTATCTAAAACTCACATTTCCTGTAAGATGAAACCTCCTAAGGATCAATACAGGCACAATTTTAACATTCCACTAACTGAAAAGTTAATAATTAAAAAAATTCAAAATAGTATTTAATAAAGAATTGACCTCCTCGCACCCTTTCTGTATCTCCCACCATGCACGTCCTTTATTACCAGCCCACAAATTAAGAGTCTTGCTTTTCTGACTCTAAATCACTGTCACCGCTAAAGGAATTCAGCATCTACAACAGGGAACTGTAGTCCAGGAGAAAATGCTCCGAGCCATAAACCAGGATATCCCAATGTTGCTGTGTGCTGGCTGTGGCCCCATCCTGTGACCCGACACTGCATTTACGGGCTGGGGTGGGGCTTAGGGGGGCACAGCCACCCCTTCAGGCTCGGATGCCCTAGAGCCCTTGGGGCTGGGTGCAAGTGTGGCTGTCAGGCACCAGCCCACATGGGGTCCCACTACCAAGTTTCCTGCTTTAGACTGACAAAGTTTTGAAGACCATCTAATTTTTCCAAGAGATTCTGAAATTGAACACACAACAGCAGCTATTTCAGTTCCACAAAGAATCCCCTCGTCCCCCTGTAAGGTACGACCAGGACACGCAGATGACACAGGTGGCTGCCAAGAAGCAACCAACACACCAGTGTAACAAAGGAAGGAAACCAAGAAGGAACTGAAAGGAGAAACTCAAGGGTGGCTCAAGACTGCCAGCGAGACAAAGGGCCATCCCGCTGTCAGCGGACAGGTAACTCGGCACTTTGTACGGCAGGAATGGCCCTCACTGCCGGCTCAGCCTAACCAGCACAGCGGTGGGAAGCGCCTGGTGGGAAGTGCCTGGAGGGCGCTGCCAGGGGCCCCCCACCCCAGCCAGCACAGCAACATGAGCGAGGGAACTTGGCAGGGAGCGCTCTGGCCTGAGGCACTCAGCTGGCAGGCAAAAGGGATCCCTTCCCACAGGTCTATCAGTCAACACATACATTCTGATTACTTATAGATATGTTAGACTGTATTGTTTTCTGATCATTGCTGAATGTCCAAACGACCAAAGGAAGTTCCAAGCCATTACAGTGGCATGGATACAAATGGAGGCCCCGTGGAAATTAATTTATTAAAATTTCAACCACAGAACCTCTAAGCCTTCAATTCTTGGCCATTCATGTCCCCTGACAAGTCAAATAAAACACTCCACACAGACGTGAATACTTAAAAAAAAAAAAAAAATCTTACGGTCCAAACTTTTTTCATCAGAGACAAAAGAGGAGAGAGAGAAGTAGGAGGGGAAGGGATGGGGGGCGGGGGAGAGGACATGACATACTGATATGCAAACCCTCAATCAAGCCAAGACTGGCAATTCAAGTTGCATCCTTCAGAAACACTGGAATTACCTCTGAGGCCTTCATGACTAAGTAATTCTCATCATTCAGTACATGAATGTTATAGATTTTAGCAAAAAGGAGGTTATTAAAAAACAAAAACGTAAAATCTAGAATTACAGAGTTAGATCCCATCTATGACGGGGAAGAGAAAGAAATCAAACAAAACACCCGTACCCAGGAGCACTGGCGCTCTTTACAGAGGGTGTGTTTGTTTCAGGCTCAGGCCCACTTCTCTGACATCTTGAGTCAAATCCTTTTTCTTCAAGAAACCACAGGACCAGTGTTGTACGGGCTTAGCCCCTAAAGAAACCCTGCCCTAGAGCACTGCTGAGAAAAGGCAACACCCCTTGAGGACTATGGATTTTTTGCCTATTCCCCCCCTTGATTCTTACCGAGTTTTTTGCCTGCCCTTGTCATATATCAAGCGCTTCTCAGCCATGGAGTGGGTCCTACTCTTGGATGAGCTGCCTGGCAAAATGGTGGGCCCTACACTGATTGGTACAAGTGCTTGAGAACAGCCTGAATTCATTAAACAAAACTTATTTGTTGAATACTGGCAGTGAGCTGGACACAGGGGGTAGAGGTAAATAAGGGGTCTCCCCTCTAAGGAATGCACGGCCTGGTTGGGAAGCTGGTGCGATGGTGACCATCTGTTATGGAGGAAGTGAGCGCCTTACACAGAAGGTTGGAGCAAAGGACCCAAGGGTGTATGGACACCTTACATGCTTGATTTTCTGGGAAAATGTTGCTTTCCAATGTCCTATTCCATTATCACACGGTGTCTTTATTTGGTGGATAAAAACAGGCCCTACTCCAGTAGCTCCATACTAATAGGGCAGAGTTCAGACTAAATCCAGATGCTGGTTTCTGTTAAAAGCCCTCAGGACGCTTGCTTTAGTTTCTGCTCGAGTTCTAGAGCTGGTGCATCCCACTTGGACAGGAGCCAGCCACCCACTTCAGCGTGCTGTCCCTGGAGCTCTGCTCTGCAACGTTATTTATAAGATGTTGAATATTGAGCATTATGAACACTCTAAAAAGAAGCATTTAATGGGACCTTGAAGTTTACAAGAATTTCCAGTAGTAATTCTGATGATTTTCACTCATTTATTTATGCTCCACATAAATAATGCTCTGTGGCCAAAGAGACCTTTCAGAAAGCCACTTAGAAATGCACCTTAAAGCGAGAGTCACTCCAGCTCTGCCCCCATGCTTAGCAGGCTGGCCAGAGGTGACCACAGGTGGCATTAGAAAAACTAACAGACCCAAGAAGAACAGCCTTAGTGCTGGAAGTCATTGCTTTCCAGGGCAAAGAACGTACGTAAGGAGTGTACCCGCCTCTGCACAGAAAACCCCTTTTCACAGCTGTGTCAATTTTCCTTTACTGTTGTCAACACTAAAATGATCCAGACAGCCATTTGCTCCAGGAATGACACTTCAGACTTCAGCCTGTTTAAAAGGTAAGAATAAAAAGCCTCGCAGATACAGAATTCTTGAGGCTGGTGTATTATAACCAAAGTCTAGTCACGAGTGCCAGTAATAGAGTATATTCTCCGTGCAGTACGTACAGATTCATATTTACCAGATGCCATGATCCCTAACACAGAAATAGCTACATCTAGAAAAAAACATGACATGAATAGCCTATATAGTATTTGTGTAGAATTAGTCCTGTCCGCCAACATGAATATTTAAAGACATAGTAGAATCATAGCATTCAAACATCAGTCCAACAAGTATCAAAGATTTGTTCCTTTTGGGACATGGCCTAAATATAAATCTTAACGGCCTCCAACACTGGAGCCCGCTGTTTCCACACCAGTTTACCACTGTTTCTTTATAGTTCACATATCTCTTATGAGGGCCATTTCAGACAGAATGTTAGCTTTCAGGTTTAAAATTATACATACACTGTCCTTTTAAACCCCTATGATTCCTTTCCCTTTAGACAGAGCAGAAGCCTACTATTCTGAGATTCATTAGGGATGTGGCCAGGGGGAGAAACAGAAAGAGGGCTTTTCCTGGATGATGTTTTCCAATCCTTACCATCAAGTAGTTTAAAACAAAACTAAATGCTGGGCTGCTCCCTAGTGGGGTCTCCAAATGCCAAAGATGAAGATGAATGAAAGAGTATCTTGTAACATCAAAGTTACAGTGAGACTGACGCTGCTTTCCCTCTGAGGAGACACGTGTCAAACTCAGGAGGGCTTCCTGGAGGCGCAGCCTCGCAGCCTCCACACTCGCTCACCACACACATCTCTGCTGCCAATGTCAAGTACATTTCTGCACCAAGGTTCTGCATGCCCGAGAGGAGACAGTGTCCTTCACACACCAGTAGCTGACACAAAAGGGTATGGTTCTTTTTTTCTTTTCCCGATAGACCCATTGGTCAAAGGATTTCACGCATGGTCGAAAACGAATGCCATGTGTGAAACACGCAGCCTGCCAGAGAAGCCCCTCACCACAGCTCTCCAGCACGGCTGTGTCAGAGGGACAGGGCTTCTCCATTAACTCCAAACGAGGTGGTTCTGATTCAGGGTCACATGACCTTCAGTTAGCAAGCCAGGAAGTAAGTCAGGAGAATACCATGATTACTGTTGCTTTGTTTCGTTTTTTTGTTTTTTAAAAAAGCCAAACCAAGAAAGTCATTCCAGAACTCTCAGGAAGCTGGGGTGCTTCATTTGGGAGAAGTGCGGTCTAACACTATGACCTCAGACCCATTTTGGGAATTTAGGAGAGTCTTCAATAAAGTGACAGCCGCAGGTAAATTTAAAAGTACAGAATGTACTTCAGGCCACACGTGCTCCCGGCTATTTAGAGTAGCAATTCATTCCAAAGCAAAATGGAAATCCGAAACCCAGAAACCAGACTCCCTCAAAGCCCCCCACTGTCTTTACCATATTTCTTCTCTTGCTCTGGTCATACATACTGTGCTAGTTTACTCTGGTGGCTTTTCATTTTTAACTTAAGAAATATCATCTCAAAATTACCTCCCCCAGTGGGGTTGGCCAGTTAGATCAGTTAGTTAGAGCATGGTGCTGGTAGCGCCAAGGTTGCCGGTTGGATCCCCGCGTGGTCCACTGTGAGCTGCACCCTCCTTAAAAAAAAACAACTACCCCTCCCCAAAATGTTCTTAGAAAAAGGTGATTAAATGATCCTAAGGTGTCATTAGGTTATAATAAAATGTGCTATCCCAAAAGTAGTTCTTTATTATCAAAACAATAATTCACTAATGTTTAAAAAACTTAAGTATTTAAATCTCCCTTAAAATATTATTATACAACCTTTTAGAATTACATACACAAGAGAAGGTCCGGCATTCAACTCAAAGGAAAACCTACCGTGGAAAAACAAGACAAAAAAGGATAGTACATTTTCTTCTGAACTTACTTTCTTCAATGGACTAGAAAGTGGCCTCCTTACAACTATGCCAAAATTAAAACTTACTGTGTCTTTAGAAGCCACAATTGCATTCCTCTTCTTAAAGGAAGACAAACTGTTTATTCTTCTAAAAGCCAAATATCTATATTTCTCAAGGCAAGTCTCCGCCAGTCCGACTTCTGGCATAATACTAAACTGCCTGGCACGGAAGTGCGTCACCGTATTTAGCTTCCATTACAGTCTTTTTACCATCTCGAGGGCTATTAAATGACTGAAAACAGATGTCTGAGTTCCATTAAGGGCCTGCTATGCCTGGGAAAGCTGAGAAGCTTTCGCATCACAACACTCTTGACATTCCCTTTTCTACAACTCCTCATGAGCTGGAGAGAGCGCACCATAGGAGACCCTTGTAATTTCTTCACCAGGGCAGAGGGTTAAACAAGGCTCAGGTTTTTACGCTTTGAATCCCATTTCGCTTTTACACCATTTAAAGAAGGGTGTAAGTAGCTTGCTGAGATTAAAAAAGAAAAAGAAAAAGAAGAAAGGAGCAAGGGCATCACAGAGCAGAGCCACTGAATGGGAGTGTCTGGGGGTACAAACCGGTTCGCAGAAAACCCGTGCCTGTCTTACTTCTTGAGGAGGAGAATCCCACAGCAAGCTTGTCTATTACCTGCCCCCCTGGCTCCGGTGCAGAGCACTTTCCAGTTTTCACTATCTGGATAAAATTAGGAAGCATTATTACGGTTCAAGCCATTCATGAAATATGGATTCTGGGTCCAGCTGCGTGACCGTGGGTCGGGGCTCCCTGCTCCCTCATCTGTAGGTCAGTGTGTTTACCTAATTACACTGGACACATGAGCCCACTGCAGTTTCCAAAGCTCTTTCACAGACTTGAATGCCTTTGATTCTTGTGCTAACGCTGTGAAGGAACAGGGGCTTTTACCCCATGTCATAAATCCAGACACTAAGGCTCGGGGGCTAAGCGACACCCTCTCAATAGCAGGCAGAAAGGAGCAGTGGGACGGGACACTCAGCTTCTGATCCCCACCAAATGCTTTTCTTACTACATCATGTTGCGTGATCTTTCTGGTTCCAACAGTATTAAAATGCCACAACATAAAACATCTCTGTCACTATGCAGAGCCCATGTCACTGTTTGGAACCTGCCATCATTTATACACTGGGAACAAGAAACATATGAGTAAGTGCTCTCACATAAAAACTTCTGTTTACAATTTAAATCTTTTGCTGCTCTGCTCTTTATTGGATGTTGGATGCTAACTAATAAGGACGTTTAGTACTACAGTGAAGAATCCAACAGATCTTGCTTCTGTTGGAAATACTCCTGTATGAAAGAGTCCAGAATACATAGTCTACAGTTACATTAGGAGCGCCTTCCAATTGTTACTTCAGTGGAAAAAAAGATGAAGAAACAGTAACATCAAAGATCGGCCATGGCAGTGCTGGACCCAAGAGTCTAAGAAAGTCCTTTGGCTGGATTCTTAACCTTGAAGTTTGTGTGACCTCAGGTCCCCTTTCCTCTCCTTCCCTTCCATCTCATTCACCCATCGAATATGGGGGCTCGCGTCATACACCAGCAAGGGTGACTGGATACAGAGAAGAATGACATCTCCGAATGTGTGTGTTCTTTTTACGGCCAATAAAATTCCTGAGCTGTCAGCACGTTGTGGGGAGGGGCACCTGACAGCCCTATTTGCTTTGCAGGTAAAACCTGGAGATACACTGCTTGGGGGCCACGTTACTGGCACCACCGCTCCCTGGTTCTGTTTCTCAATGTGGACTAAAGTTCAAAGTAAAGACCAGACAGCCGCCCCCCCCCCCCCCCCCCCCCCGCCACCCCGGCCACCCCCACTTTGGTACGATTACGCCATAGCCTTGGGCACTGACCTGCTTTGCCCACTTCCCCTTTCCTCAGTGATCCTTCAGCCTGGCACCCAGCTCTGAGATGAGGCCTGCTTAGCACCAGTGAAGTTCCCCACGTTCAAACCAACAACGTTCTGTGTGGAGATGAGGGAATCAAAGTTAAAATCCAACCCATCCGCATCCATGAGTTCACTCCGGATAATGGACTCCATGTCACATTCCAAGCTGCCATTGAATATGTCCAGGTCCAAGTCGCTGGGGAACTTGTCGTGGCCCATGACGGAAAGGTTCGCACTAGTGGAGTACAGGGAGGAGCCTGAGAGCGTGTCCGAGAGCGTTTGCATAGACTGGCTGCCGGGAGACTGCTGCTGGTGTTTGGCGGCCCCAAGGCTGCTGGCGTCGCTCAAGCCCATGCTGCTGACAGAATTCGACAAGGCACGGCTGCCACCGAGAGCGCCCTGGCTTTGGTGCTGGTGGTGGAGCAAGTTCTGATTGACCAAACTGCCCTGGTTGGGCTGGGCGGCGAAGGACATCATGGGGTCGCTGCGAAGCATCACGTTCCGGCGGGAGCTCTGCGCGGACACGGCAGTGCTGGCCTGGGACATCAAGGGGTCCGACTGGGTCATCATGACGTCGCTGTGGCTGAGGGAGTCCGACGTGAGCAGGTCTTGGAGTGTCTGGGTGCCGTAGTGAGACATGGAAGAGAAGGTGGCGGGCTTGTTCTCCTGGATGGTCTGCATGGGAGACTGGCGCAGGGAGGTGAGCGACGAGGGTCCAAACACCGTGCTGGTGAAGGAGCTGGTGGGAGAGCCCAGGCCGGAGCCCTTGGGGGTGTACGGGAAGCTGGAGCTCCGTGGCATGAGCCCCCCCGTGGGCGACGGCTGGGACGATGGCAGCGCGATGTTATCCAGCAGGTCGTCCATGAGGTTGTCCGCCAGCCCGTCGTTCAGATTCATGGTGCCCGCCATGTCGGTGAGCCGCGGCAGCTCCACGGTGCACGGCTTGCTCACGGAGGGGGAAAGGCTGGCCGCGCTGCTGTACAGCATGGGCGACAGCGGGGCGTCGTCGTCCTGGACATCGTCCAGCTCCGTGCTGGCCAGGATGGGGGACAGGCGGCCGCTGACCGTGCTGGCATTGGAATTGGTGCGCGAGCGGAAGTCCGTCCACGCGTCCAGCTCGTCGCTGCTGCGCGATGTGGGGCTGCCGGGCCACTTGGAGAGCTGGGAGGGGCTGTCGTCGGCGGCCTCGGGTGCTGTCTGCAGGGCGGCCTTCTTCTTGGCCGCGCGACTGCGGCTCTTGGTGTACTTGTTGCTGTTGTCCATGGACACGGCCCGCCGACGGGGCGCCTTCCCGCTCTTCCCTCCGTCGGGGTTGATGATCCACCAAGAGCTCTTGCCGGTCCCTTCATTCTGGACCCGCATGAAGCGGCTGTGCAGAGACAGGTTGTGCCGGATGGAATTCTGCGGAGAGAGAAGGGAAATGTGGAGTATGAGCCAGAAGGGTCCAAATACCGTGTACCAAGAAAAAATACTAGCTTGGTGCAAAAGTAACTGCGGTTTAAAAATAATTGCAAAAACAGCCATGACTTACAATAGTTAATCAGACTCATTCTGAAAGCCTGCTCAATTTCGAGGCTTAAAAAAAAAAAAAAAAAAAAAGACAAACACCTGCACGACACCCTTTGGCTTGGCACTAAATGACAACATTGCAAATGGCAGGTTTCCTACCTAGTAGGTGGGAGATGGTTTCATGTCCAGGAACGCTGGGAATGTGTAAGCTCCCTGACACTGTTTTTCCCAAATTCCTAAATTCTGTCATCCTTTCTGTAATTGCACTGCCGTTACTGAAGTTCACATTTATAATTTATTACCACACCACCTACGCCTGCACTTTGCAACAAACCTCCCTGGCTCTCTAAGGGTAATTCATCACCTGGGGGCCTATTTTATTCTCTCTGTTCCCCTCCTCTGCTAGTATAGAGGCAGCACCTACCTTTTCTTAACCTCTTCTATGAACTCAGAGCAGGTGTGAATTTTTACCTCTGACTCCCTCTCCTCCAGCCACAACTTCACACCTGACAGGCATGCGAGAAAAAGGGTGGAGTAGGATTTGCTGAGTTGACAGAAGGAGGCAAGTCTCCCATTCAGAAAAATTCCAAGTAAGTTATACAGATATTCCCCCCTTGAGGCAAAGTGGTCTGAGCGTAGTAATGTCCTTCCAAAGAAAACAGTATGAAAAGGGAAAAAAAGAGTAACTTTATAGTGTAGAAACCTGATAAATATTATCTCAGTCAGGTGATCAACGGCACCGTCAACAGGGGTAAGTCATGCTGATAATATCTACTCTCGACATGATGTGATGAAAATGGCACCTTTCTCTGTGGTCTTCCATCCAGAACCCATCACCCCAGTCTAATCATGAGAAAAACATCAGACAAATTCCAATTAAGGGACATTGAACAAATGTCTGTTCAGTATTCCTCAAAACTGTCACAGACACTAGGAACGTAAGAAAGCCTGATGACTAAATGTAATGTGGTCCTGGGCGGGGATGCTGCAACAGAAAAGGGACATTAGATATAAATGAGGGAAATCTGAATGAAGCATGGACTTTAACGATAACGGATTGATGAGTTGTATTCATTAGTTGTGACCAACGTACCAAATATAAGATGTTAACAACCGGGGAAACTTGATGTTGGGTATGTGAAAACTCTGTACCAGTTTTGCAACTCTTCTGTAAATCGAAAGAGATGCTAAATTTAAAGTTTTGTTTTTTAAAGAGAAATTGGGCCCACTATCCTCCAAACGCCAATGATGATAGCCATCTTGCTTGGTAGATAAGCCCAGGTGACAGGGATGCCCCAGATGCAGTTTTATCTCTGCCACTGGCCGACCATGTGACCTTGAGCAAATGATTTCATCTGCCTGCAGCAACTTCAGTTCTCCATCTTGATGAGAGCCATAGTAACATCCAAACCGTCCCTCCCTGTCGGATGACGTCAGGATGACAGACGATAATATGTACCTCAGGAGCCTATCACACTATCAAGGCAGGGTGTTCTTACTGCTATTATCAGGTACAGAGTCCACCCGGTGGTGAGAGCTCACCGCCTGGGGCGGGCTCACTCTAACCTGTGAAACGCCTCCTGGGCAGTAAGAGAGGAGTTCGTGGTATTCTCCACATCTGGAACCACACCGCAGGCCAGGTGAATTTGTATTTGCAAGTTCAAGACAAAAGATATTGCCTGGTGCTGTATATTAAATACAAACAATGCTAAATGTTACCCTAGTTTTTAAAAAATTGGCGATCACCAACTGTATTTATGTAGAAGATACAAATACATGTGTTCTACCAAATGTTTTCAAAACCTAGCAAATCAGCAGGCTTTTCTCGTAAGCGAGCCCATAATACAGTGGTTCCCGTATATATGTGCCTATGCGAGGAGGGCTTACAGTTTAGGCTGAGCAATGAGCAGGAGCAGCCATGGTTCAGCATTCGGCATTTCTACCATGGCCATAAAGACGCACTGGGGGGAAGAAAACAGGCAACACGCTGAGCACCTGATGAGGCAAACGTTGCCCAAGAGACTATATATCCTGCTTTCCTTTTACTCTTATGGTTTTTAAGAGAATAATGACATCTCTACTAACGGTTCAGATATTCCATTTCTTTAAAAAGGAAAACACTCTCTCAATAAGTAGATATGAAGCAGGCTCTTAAAACTCACTCTGCAAACCTGGGTTCAAAAATCAGGCAGGTGCAAGTTGGTTCTACTATTAAGTACTCAGATGACCAGATACATTAAATAAAAACTTAAATTCAAGCCTCCTGGTGAAAAAAACAGGAAGGTCCTAAGGCTATGAGGGAGCAACGTGGACACTGGCCCAATTACCCTACCCTGGCCAGTTTGAAAAGAGTCCATACCGACACCCAGAATTAAAGACCAATTACAGGTATCCAATTATCCCCCCATTAAAAAGCATGTAGGGAACAACATTTTTTTGAAATGCATGTTTAGTTTCACCAGTTTCCAAATCAACTGAGAGGAAAAAAAATGAAACACTTTATAGACCTCCAAAATGCCTTATTTAGGTTTTCTAACGGTCATCTATTACTGCAATTCTAAACTCCAACAATATATGTGTGTAATTTTATAAAATTACAAGCTACAATTGGTTAACCTTTGGAGACAGAAATGAAGCTTCTGTGAGGGCATGTGGTAAAGGGGCTGGGGTAGCCCCACCTAGGGCCAGACCACAGGGTGTCAGGGCCCAGCTCTCTAATTGTGAGGGTGAAGAAATGAGAGCCTGACCACAGCACTGTCAGCTACCAGGTCGCAGGTTTTAGACGCACTGTCTACAATCCTCACAATAAACATGCACAGTGGGTACCAGCGTGCTCATCATAGATGCAATGGCCCAGGCTCAGAGACATTAAATAACTTACACAAGGGCACGCAGTTAGTGTCTGTAAGAACCAAAACCGAAGTTTGTTTTCCCAACTCTAATCAATGCTTTCACTACCTTTCACAGGTCTATCACCAAATTATTTAGAAGTCATATCATTTAACCCATCTGTGCTAACATTTAAAGAAAGAAACATTTAAGAAAAGATACAAAACCACAGTATTATTACTGTAATTTTGTTCATGAAATAGGGGTAATAATTTGGTAGATCTTTCCTAATTTCTTTTTTTAAAAATTTAAAATAAAGTCTCTTAGAAGAGTAAACCTGAAAGTGAAGGCTTATTCTCGAGCCCATGTTTGTGTTTCTTTCCGAGGGGCCTCATTCTGAGAATCAGATAGTGGTTACCACACAAACCAGTGTTAACTACCCTTAGTTCTGAAACAAAACCCAACTCATTAAATGGGTGAATAGCTTTAGTCTCAAATCTTTGCTCAACTCTTCATTTTAGAGCTTATTAGTAGCAGAATACATTCCCTAAGGCGTATGTACCTACACCACACGCAGACAGGTTTTTCCAGTTCCATTACTAAGACAACACAAACAACCCTACGCCACCACCATCCTCTCAGCTTCCTCTCTCAGCAGCCTGCTGTCCATACAGGCTGGCCAGCCTTCCATTTATAAAACCCACAGTCTGAAAGTGGGACACTGACGAAGACCCATAAGACGGCCACTCTGTCCATTTCCAGTTCACACGCCTCCTCACCCTGCCAGAGTCGGATGCCAGAAACGTATCCTGGTTTTCTTCACAGGTCATGGTTTGAGTCACGAGCTTCTCTACTTAAATTTTGGTGAAGCATGAACAGGTAAATAAATACTAGATAAAATGTCAGAACTGCAGTATTTCCACACACCTTCCCTGACAACAAAAGTTAATGATGAAATGATTTCTGTAAGATTTCAAACCACCCCTCCCTCAGTTCAATCCCAGGAGTGAAGAAATTGGATTTATAATAACAGACGAGCCAAATGTAAAATCCTCTTATGATTTGTAGTTTGGTTCTTTAAAGATCTCTCCATTAGGACCTGTAAATTAGTTTCCAATTTACTGTATTTTAAACTACAAAACTCCCATTAAAAATATTCTAGGGTTTTCCACTAATTCATGTTATACCAAGTAGTCTACATTTCTAAGATTTTACATTAGTTTGGGGGTTGGGAGCTGAAGGTAAAGGAGGAATGCTTTGTTAGGACTAAGTGATTTTTCTAATCACAGGTAAATAAATACACCTTTTGAAATACCTGTGAGACAGGCCAATGTTAATTGGCTGAATTAACAGGGACGTACTTTCCTCAAGGCAAGGTGATAAAGTAAATATTACCAACCAAGACTCCCACGGCTGGAGCTCAGGCCTGTCTGTCATCACGTGTACATACTGAAGGAGCCAAGACACGACCATAATCCCAACCCCGAAACCATGCGAAGAGTTCTGGTTACTGAAATCAACTATTAAAAAATCCAGACACTGAGGAATTCCAGGAAAGAAAACATCTATAGGAAGAAACTTTATCATCAGGGACAAATATACCAGTTTTTCTCCAACTTGGTCCCAAAGATTTAGAGAACACTTAAAGCAACTCTATCACAATATGCCTGAAGGGAGAGGAAAGGTAAGAAGACTCTTCTCATTTTTAGGTCAATCTTCTCTTTTACCCGCAGACCTATGTCCTGTGTGACGGCGGCTGTAGTTAGGGGCCCAGTCCCTCCAGGAGGCCCGTGCATCGGTGTGTGGAGGAGGCAGCACGCGGGCACGCACCTCTCACACGTGTGCTGACGTGGTCACGTGGACCGCAGCCTGGCGGTCCAAGCGACGAACTCTGCACAAAGGTAACTACTTAGCAGAATCTGACAGTTCTTTTTCTTGCAGTCCTGAAGACAGTTTCCTACTGTGAGATGCATTTACTGCTGACTGCTGGTGCTGAAGTGGTCACTACACTTATGCCAGCTAGGTATGAAGACAGAGGGACCCGCACAGATGAGGGAAGGTGCTGGAAGGAAAAGGTCTTCCACCTGTACTTTACAAAGTGGATAATTCACACATGCACTTTAAGGGGGCCAGTGGCGGGGGCGGCGTGATGCTGAAGGGAGGACCACAGGCTTTGATTGATGTCACCCAGCTCCAACATGGAATCCTGGCCCTGGAATTTGTCTGGAGACCTTGGGCAACTGACTTACCTTCGGTCGCCCCTTTCATAATATAGGGATACAAAGACCCTCTCTGCCATGCTCTAGAATCTCTGAGAAGATGAAAGGACATTACGCACGCACAGTACGCACCAGAGTGCCCATCACAAAGAGGTTCAACTGTCAGATCCCACATACGGGAGCCATGACATCACAAATGTTCACTTACTGTTTTCTAAGCACCAGACACTTCAAGCCAAAAGGTGAGAGGGTGGCTCCTTCCAGGAAAAGATTTCAAACTCTTAAAAGTGTTTCCAAGGTGCTGTGCCAGTCAGGAGTAACTGGTAATGTCTTAACTGTTGCTACCCTGTGTCTGCTCCAGCCCCTTCCAACCGTGTTTACCTTGAGCAGACTGTCCCCTAACCCAGACACCAGCTGCGTGTGCTTCCCCTGGAACACAGAGAGGGTTTTGTCTGGAGCAACATGTGGTATCAATTTATCTTTCTCAGCAATGGCAACAAGGAATCCACTGACTTTAAAAATAAAAAGGGGAGTTGTGTAATTTAACTCTTAAAGGCCCCTGCTTTTTTTTTTTCTCTCTCTCATCTCAAAAGCAGCAAATCAGACTTGCGGTTGTCCACTCCCCAGCCAGGCTCCCTGCTTCCCACAGGCCGACTGCACCAGCCGCCCACACTAGAAAACCTGGTCCTTAGGAGGACGAGCTGCAAAGGGCCGCCTGTAAATGCAGTCCTCCCCCACCTGGCACGCAGCACCAGCGTCTCAGGTAGGTCTCCCTGCTCTGACTGGGGGACACTGACAACTCAGAATGAGACCGCCAGACACCTAAATTCTCCTACGTGCCTCTGCTGAACTGCAGAAAAGTCACACGAAAAGTCCAATGAAAACAACAAGTCATGGGAAACCCAGAGGGCTGTGTGCCACGGCAGAGCAACCCACAGGTACAGCTTCGGGAGTGGGCCTGGGAGGCTGTGTTTGATTTGTGATGGCAGGTTCTTTCAAGGGCAGTTCTCTGGATGAAGCCCTGATTTCTCTTAAGTATTAATTCTTCACCCTGGCTGCCCATTAGACTCACCAGGGGAGACTTTTGTTAAACACTCTCACCCCGCACTCCTAGAGATTCTGATTCAATTGTCGAGGAGAAGGCCTGGGGACAGGTATATTGTTAAAGCTCCCCAGATTATTCTAATGTGCAATTAGAGCTGAGAACCACTGAAATTTCCCTGGCACGTTCCCACTGACGGAGAATCTGATTCTAATCCCTAATTCCACTCTCCCCAGGTCTGGTGCCACAGCACAACTCATGTTCAACTCCAATTTTCTGCCGTTTAGAAGATAAGGATGAGAATAAGGACCATGGATTAAGGCTGTGATCACATGTGCAGAATCAAATGGAGAGCTGGAACAACTTTTCAGATCACTGGGGTCCAGATAGCTCTTAAAAAAACAAAGGCAAGGGGAGGGGGAAAGGTCCTTGACCTTGCACTGTCTTGTACAGTCACCTGTTCTGCCCTGTGTCACCTCCCCACTCAGCATGGCTAGGCATGGGCAGAAAGGAGGACACGGGGACTTAGTAAGGGGACGTCCGCAAAGGAGGGCTGAGTAGGCTGAGGTGGGAGGGGCGGGACGTCACCGGCCGCTGTAACTTTCAGAAGCCTCCCGGATTAGCACGCAATCTCACACCATCCCTTGTATAAACTGTCCTTCAAGCAAAATTTTTACCCAAAAGATTGGGTAAAAATAACCAACAAAAAAGCCATACCCCAACCCTGAGGAACTCAGCAGTTTCCAGTGTGAAGAATACAGCAAAGCATTACTTAGTGACCTTTCCTGAGAACCCAAGTACATATTCAGATAGCCTCAAGAACATTAATGACAACCACACAGCGTTTCTCATGCATCCACAGGACAGAACACTACACCGTCACCCTCCGTGCAGACCCTGGGGTGGACGCTGCAAAGGGCCAAGCAGCGCCCCCGTCTGAGGGAGACGTGTGAGGGCCGGTCCTTCTCATGAGACACTGCCTGCGTCTAGGTTTGAGCTCAGCTGGCTTGCCCTCTCCCACTCGATTACCTACTTTGGGGCTGGCTAACTTGTTTAAAACCAAGCCCCGAAAATAGGATGGCATGAAACAGAGACTCGAAATCAGAAAATTATTATTCTTCACTACATGGAATAGCAGCTATAATAGCCAAACAAGCCTTTCGGACTGAGCAGAAAACTTACACACATCAAAGATTGCACAATGAACCCTGACGTGTAAGACGAGTTCCAGGCTGGCTCCGTCTTACCCTTGCCTAAAATACTACAAGTTTAAACCATTAAGGGACTTATTTAAAAAAGATGATGTTCTAAAATAAATATTGTCGGGAACTTGGCTGAAGGATTAAATTTCCAGCTAAAAACAAGAGTTCCGTTAAATTGGCTGATAATAATCCTCTACTCAGAGATCTCCTTTGAAACCTAACATTTGTTTCAAGTTTTCATGCAGTAAGCAACAGACTCTGGTCCCTCGGGAGGAGGAATACCATCATCATCACCACCACCACCACCACCACCATCATCTTGGGATCAGCATAATGAACCCATTTTCTACCCAAGCAAAATGAGCCACGAAGCTTCCTTTGGGGCAGGCAATCTGTACGGCCCCCAGCTGAAAAAGAGACCCTAGATGGGAAAAAAGTTCTCTTAAAGAGCTACCACTCTATTACAGTTTTGTTGGGTTTTCTAGTGTGGGTTTTATTTTTATATTAATTCTCTCTCGCTCTTTTTTTTTTTTTTTTTCATTTAGCAATCTTCTGTTCAAGCTCTTCCACAGCTGTTTCTGCTCTTGGAGGGCAAGAGGGAACATTCCATTCCTCACAGCCAAACCTGCACTTCCGGCACACAGAGAACCCTGGCAGCCTTGCAACCTCTGCCCACACCCAAGCCCTGCAGCACTCTCCCCTCCCCCTACAGCCTCCTGCTTCCAACCCCACATCCTCCTCCCCAGGACTGAGGAAGCAGCAGCTGAGGGCAGGCAGTCAACGAAATCAGTCTCCAGAAAGCAAGTTAAAGCTGCAGTATTTGCCCCACCCCCTTCTCCAAGTTTCTTCCCTGATTTTTTTGAGTATGTTCCTCCTTCCCACAAGGGCTCAGAAAACACATGCTTCTTAAATTCCCTTTGAAGACCATGCGCGGCTAGCCCTATGGATGCTTCCAAGGGTTAAAAGCCATAAAATGACAGAATGTTCTTGAAACTGACGCTGCAAAGTAGAACAAAGTAGAACAGAAATAGTTTTATTAACATAATTTTCACTTAGATTAAAAAAATAATAAAGCTGCAAGTTTTTCCAATTTGAAAACATATTGTGGGTGGAAATGGAGAGAATAACAGGGAATTGGAAAGATACATCCAGAATTCAGGAATACATCAGAGTTCAATCACTTTCATGGTATTATGTAAGTAACCAGTGCAGAACTTCAGTAAAAAGTAATGGGGGGAAATGGAAAGACTGTGAAACCAATTTAGTAATATAAGCAGCCTTTACAGGGAAAGAAATCGAGGACCCAAGTGGTACAGCGAGCGGCATACCTGAATTCACTAGTCAGTGGCAGCCAAGCTGAGACAAACTGAGGTCTCCGGGGGCCTGAGGTGCAACAGTTACGCCCCCCAGACCAGCATTAGTCCTAAGGCCTGGGTTACCGTGCCAACTGAAGGGATGAAGTGCAGGGCGCACAAAGGAGGGATAATATCTACCACCCACCCTCCCGCCCGCCTGCAGCCTGCCTTGCTTTGTAACTTGGGAAATAGAGTCTGTCTCCTCTAACACCGACTAAACTCTTTATAACCAGACACCATATCTTATTATAGCTTTAGCACCTTATGGAACCTGCTACATAGTAAGTGCTCAAAAAGTATTTGTTCAATCAAGGAATTAGTGGGAAGGGGGCAGCAGCTGAAATTATACTTTTAAATGAAAAAAAAAGTTATAAAACAGGAGCCCAAAGAACAATCCTCACATGAGTGAAGATGAAAGCAGGCTTCCATTGTAAATGTAAAGTAGCATGTGGGTTGTTTTAAAGTTGACAAGTCTCATCCTTGAGTATTATCTTCAACTGTGCAACCCAATTCCCCACCATAAGACGAGATGGCCTAATAAGTAGGCTTAAGGTTCTCTATAATAAGGGCTGGTAAGAAGGGCAACAGGACAGTGTGGGAGCTATTTGCTGGAGCAAGGGTTTGGCAGAACGGGCAAGAGTCCATCCAGGGTAGAGCGCTGACTTCCTTCCTGTCTTGGGGTGCCGGAGGACCACCACTTCTTGGTGCCGAAGTTTGCCCAGAGCTCTCTGGGGCATGTTATCAGAACCACAGATAACATACCCTAGCTCTGTCTCCTAAGCAGGAGAGACACACGCGAGTCCCTTTCACCTGCAGCCTAAAGGAACGCCAATGCTCTGTGCTCCGCAAATCTAATCTCATCTTATTTTCCCGACAAGCCTGGCGGCAGGAAACTGAGGCGCAGAAAAGTTCAGTACCCTGTCAGTAGGCGGTGGGGCTAGAAACCGAGCCTGAGGCTACCCCCGAAAGCACAGCTCCTACCCCTGCACGGTTTCCCCTCCGAAGTCACCAACTGCCTAAGCAGAGAGGCACCATTTGCAGGGGACCCCAGCACGTGACGCTTTAAAGACCACAAAAATCTGTTATTGAATTAAATGTTCCCACCTCTAAGAGTCGGCGCATTGCCCCTTGGATTATGAAAAAGGGAGGGAAAAGATAGAAAAATGACACACCATGAAGCAAGCCTTGGAACCAACCTGATCATTTTTAGAAGTAATCCCTTTTTTCCTCAGACACATAGCCAAAGGGACACTGGGGGCACGTCCTAACCTGACCCGGGATCACCATGTTTAGGGAACGACCAAACAAGATTACTGCCGTAAATGGTTCAATACATAGGCTTGTCTCAGTGGCACGTCTGGGGTCTTCTGTGCTCAGGACGCATTAACCCCTGGCTGAGGCAGGCCGGCCAGCACTACCTGGCAGTGCCCGGCACGCCTCCAGGCCCTTGAACAGCTGGCACCACGCTGTGGGTCCTCGAGCCAGAGACATCAGGCAAATGTCTGCTTTGCCCTGGACCTTGCTATTACAAGGCTTAATCTGAAACAGGGACTGAGTTCTATACTATTTAAAACATGTAATTAGTTTATTATTGAGCCAGAAAAGATGAGCTTGCTTTAAAACTATGTGAATTTTAAAATATGATGCCTTTCGCCTGCCAACTGACAGCACGACCAGGAGGCTTCTGTTTAACCTCAATCAAAAACCCGGATAGAAAACCGCTTTTCGGCTGCACATGCTATTTTATTATTTGTCTTCTGGCATCAAAACCTACAAGAACAGAAACCACGGACAATGCAAGCACATTCGAGGGATGGATGTAGAGGTGCTGAGAGTTTGACATCTGAAGCCCAGGAGAACGGCTTTTCTGTTCTTAGTTTCCAGTCCCTTCCTTTCGCATGGAATTCACTGGCTTAGCGTCACCCCCCCCACACACACACATACACAGAACTGTTTCTAGCTCTTCAGATGTTACGGCTCAGAAAAACCATTCTTTTTGGTCTTGTTCCTTCAAGAGCAACCAATTTCTTTTTGGTAGCTCTGTAATATATGCCCACGTGTGGGCCCAGTCACCCAGCTACACACAGGCCCACACCCTGGAAAGACTGGGAGGGGGGAGCCACATTTTTCACTAGGGAAGGAAACCGTTTGGGCTAGTGTTTACAAAACAGACAAGTGTGTATGTGCTTTTGGGAGTCGGCTATCATCCAAGTGTCAGTGTTAATTATTCTAGCAGTCATCAAAAATCAAGGTGTTACTGGTGAAAGCAGCAGAGCAAGTAAATGCCACATAACAGAATCTCTCTCATGTTGGCTACTGCACACAAAACAACAGATTGGACTTCTTCTTTTTGGGAACAAAAAACACAAAAGTCCATTCTGCAAAATGACCCAGACCTAGAAAACCCTCGTTCCCATAGACCCCAGAGAAATTCAGCTATTAGGAGCCTGCTGAGGACCGGCTTCCTCTACCGTATAACCTCCCCTACACGTGCAGCAGCATTTCACTGTACTGGTTTCGCAAGACTTCTTGTTTAAAACCACAGGATGCAAAAGTAGCTGATGACCAATATAATGACAGGGAACCAACCATTTCTTCCAGGATATTCCTGAGGGCCAACGACCCACACAGAGGAGCATCAGACAGCTCAAAAGTCCACACAAAAGGATCAAATAAGGAACGGAGAGGATTATTTCCACTGAGTACAAACCCAGGCACTCGTTCCATTTTTCTGAAAACAAAGAAACCCACACTCACATTCACTGAGCCGTTCGGAGACGGGCACATTTTAACTGAAAATGTGGATGGTCTCAAAGGGTGTGAGCTGGTACATCTCCCCACTGTGATGAATGAAGCAGGTTGCATGTGCAGAGGATGTGTCAGTTTCCCCACAGGCCATGACAGGAATGCACATTTCAGTATCATCCATACTGGGCTCTAATCTACTGCACGTGCACTGCTAAGTAAGCTGGAAAGCACTGAAGAACCTGGAAGCACTAGCAACAGTGGTGTTCATATCTCTTATCCAAAGGATAAGGGCAGTCACATACAAGACTCCAGAAGCTAAACATATAGTAGAAATGAAAAATTCCTGTAACTGCGTGTTTCGAGGTCTACAGGAATTGAGGAGAGTTCTTTCAGACCCTGTTTGTGACTGGCTGCAGGAGGCTTTAGGAAACAGAAGGGCTGAAGAGGAAGCCCTATGGTGGAGAGTTGGGGGGAGGCGCCCACTCCTCAACCTGCAGGTGTCACAGTGCTGCAGGACTCAGTGGTCCCCACACCCTCGCTGTCAGTGATTCCAAGGCCATTCCTGCGAACGCAGGACCCCTGGCCTTGTATCTGCCTCCTCGGTTAGTCTGACTTGGCAGGTTTAGCCCTTAGGCTCTCCCCCAATTTCCGGGAGCCCATCCTGTGGGCTCCCTGAAGTTTCCCACTCTCTCCCCTTAGTCAGGTTGTTCACTTGCTCAGGACTCACACGTGACCAGACACAAGGGCCTTCCCTAAGTCTGACCAAACGTTGTACACAGGGGTCCCACTGAGATCAGTTCTTTCACATCCAGACAAGGAGGAAAAACACACAGGAACAGATGTTGCTGAGCCATTTTCAGGTTCAAAGGTAGCTTCAAGTAACACAGTTCCAACTCTCTGAGGCATTCTGTGGAACAGTATTACCCTAAATCAGTTGTTTTTCCAGAAACAAGTTCAAGTGCTTTCAAACAGCCCCGACCTCAGCAGTCTTCCCGAGGAAGAAAGACCAGCCAAGTCCTGACGCTCATTTGTGGTTAGAAACGAAAGTCACACAAGAGTCTCACAAGGTTAACAAATCCAAGTTGGGAGACAGTTCTCCATGGGTGTTTGCTGTTTCTGCACGTCTTGCAAGCGAAGTCCTTACTAAGGGCCCTCAGCTCCGGCCTGTCTTTCAAGGCTGTGTACATTTGCAGTGTGTCTCCCACCAGAACAAAAGGGCGGACATGCTTGTTGCCCATTACGAAAGCTTTAGGACCCTGAACTCCCCCGGAACAGAACCCACTGTGTGTGCAGGCATCAACCTGGGCCCATCTGTGTCACTCCCATGGGACCTGAGGGCCAGCAGAGAATGACTACAAAATCCAGTGCTGTTCATGCTGCTTGCTGTGCCACGGGTGAGTGATGAATTCCTGTGCCTCTGACCCAAAAGTCTTGCGGGCAGTAGGGTCAAATCTCAGGCCCTCGCAGTTCCTGACAGTCCACGGCTGGAGCTTATGAACCACTGGCATGTCCTTAATGGCCAGGGATGCCACTGGGCATGTCAACTCCAGCTAAGTTTTTCCCTCCCCCCTACATAAATGAGAAGGGACACAAGATAATGGGAAAGATAACACCAGATAAGGAGGAGAATGAGGTCACAAGTAAGAGGCAGACAGACATGGCTCCAGCATTTCCAATTTTCTGACCTGGCACTGCTGAAGACCCAGGAGGCTTTATGAAAACAAACCATTAATAAACAGGGTCGGGGGGGGGGGGGCAGGAGCTCCCCGATACAGTCTCTCTACAGAGTGCCGTCTGCATCAGTCACGTCTTTTCAGCTGTTGCTCAGCGCTGCAGTTTACTTGTGCAGAGCAGAGCTGAGTGAGCAGCAGGTTACGTTGGTCTCGTCTGCCTTCCTCTGTGCCAGACACAGGGGTGCACCACAGTATGTCTGTCCCCATCTCCCCGACAACCCCCCGGCCCCGCCGCACATTGTCCTCGCGGTAACGTTCATTGAGTTTCTGCAGTGTCCGATCTTCATTATGGAGCCCTGGGTCCTTCTGAGAGGAAGAACTGCTCCTTCGTCTCTCTGACTTGTCTATGGGTGGCCCCAAATTTAAGCCTAGTGCAAATGCTTTCAAGGTCTGTCTCCTTGCCACAAAGTTGCTGCAATGTGTCACAGTAAGTAGAAAGCCAGGATTCTCTCCTCCCTCCATTTTAACTCTCCCACGTACATTGTCTTAGTTCCTCTGACAGTATTTAGCAGCGTTAGACCTGCAAAAAAGCCGGACTGGGCAGTTCCTGTGAACCAAGAGCAAACACACATTCATATAGGCTCTCCAAGTTCCCAAAAGAAGACAGTTAATTTTCTGGCTTATTAAATAGGAACCAGGAGCCTCTACTATGAAATATAAAAACCTCACAAGATTTCATGCTCTCCGGTTTCTAACTACCGATTTAAGCCAGACGTGTTCTGGTACATAGGAAACGGGTATTTTCTTTGCCCTCCCCTTTCCTCTTGGATAACCTATTTCCATTGTTGGCAAAAGGAGGTATATATTTACTCTAGTGTTCACATGCACCTACACGTCCAATGCCTCTGGAATGATACTGGATGGTTGCCACATGGCCAAATAATGTGCTCTTTGAGAAATACGTATCAATTAGAGTGCTATAAAATGGGCCCGCAGCTCTGCTCTGACCGTGTGGTATTTTGGCCACCAAATGTAACAATCTTTCTTTGGTTCTCTTCACATCCGTCAGAAAAGTATGTTAATTTGCTCTGACACTATTTGTGGACATACATGGAAAAGAATGCAGACGTCAAGGAGTGAATTAGAACCAATTCACTCCACTTGGACAGCAGGTCCCCGCACAAGCTCTGCAGATACTAGCACTACCCAGGGACCCCAGCCGGGCTGGGTGGCAAGGGCTGTTGAAAAAGGAACTAATCGCAAGAACCTGCAAGTAATCAATTTTCAGTGCTTTCAATCTAGAGTCGCTGCCAAAAGAACTTGGCAAAAGCCATCATTTAAAAAACACTGATTGAAGCTACAGTGCGGTATTTTTACTATAGTAAATAGGAAATACTTTATCTAAACCTACATATGAGGTCTAGAAATACAAAAAAAATAAAGGTTTAAAATTTAGATGCCCCTTGGACATTTAAATAATGCCCTATGGCTTTTCTATCCTTCTTCCTGACTGTTCTCTTTTATGTGGTACTATGTTTAGTGACGATTATTAAAAATACTTCTTGGAGGGGGGAGGTGCATAAAATATGGAAAAATCATATAAGAAGGCAACAGGGAAGCGTTAAATAGCAAAAGCAAGCACAACTGCATCTCTTCATGCTGCCGATGCCTGAGACGCGGAAGACTCTATACATTTTCTTGGAAGGATAAATGAATCCCCCTCCCCTTTATTTCCTCTTTTGAACTAAACCGTGCTGCACAGCTTAGCATCTGCAGTACAATCCCGGAAGTCTAGCATAAAGAGGTACACCTCTCTTTTCCCAGGTTCTCCCTCTCTCAGGAAATTGCCTTTAGCATCGAAAGTCACAGTAAATAAAGTATCATATTTAAATCAATTGTCTGCCATAAACTTCAAAAGCACTTAGAAGTTCAAAATAGGGATATTATTTATTGTAGTAGAAATCATACTCATGCTTCCAGTGGATTCCACAATTCAAATACAGTAGGAGAGAACATTTTATTTTTAATTAAGATTCAAGATTTTTTTTTTTTTTTTTGGTAACTGGTAAAATAAACATTTGGATTAACTGGCCAATGTATTAAGTGGGTACACACTTTAAAAATCCTATTGCTACCTATTGGTATTAAATACGTAGGTGACCTCTGATTGGGGAGTGGACTAGTCCACTCCATTCTGCTTCCTTAGTAACAAATGCTGGCTGTTCACTGGGGATGTGGCCGCCCAGAAAAAAGGGGCTCAATTCCCTGAAGTTAGACGTGGTCATGTGACTTAGTCCGGGCCAAGGACACGTCGTGTGACTTAGTCTGGGCCAAGGACACGTCAGGGGAAGGGCTCCTCAGCACTGGAAGGGCGGCTGCTGAGAGGCACCGACTCCCGTGCAAGTGTCTCCCCCCCCCCCCCACTTTTCTTTCCCTGTTGGCCTATGTGTAGACGGGCCCATATGGATGAAAAGTACCCGCTGGGGTGGGGCAGCAGACAGAAGGACAGTGACCCTCGGTCACTCCTTAGAGTGGCCCTATCAGCCCCAGACTTCTCTTACGTGAAAATAATTGACTATTATATTTGGGTTTTCTGTTATGAGTAGCCAAACCTAATCCTAACGGCTACACCCAGCCACTCTATTTTTAGGAATTAACCTTATTGATACACCCTTCTGTGTGTTTTACTCTCTTACACGTACACACTCTCTCAACTTTTGCATATATTAGATTGTTAACAAAAACTCATGGATTACAAAATTCCAAGTGTTAATGATGGTAAAGTTTTCTAATCACATCAAGTATATAATCCACTAGAAACATCTGGCAAGAAGGGCTTTTCTGTGCCTGTCTCCCACCTGCCTCTATGTACGTGTCATCAGGCGCCTTGGAAATGATTTTTCATGAATGACTGTGTGCGTGCTGGACGCTGTCATGCCCCGGTGTTACAAGGCTGGCAGGGTGCCCCGGGATTTTCGTGGCCCCTAAGGTTTAGAAGTTCTGACGTGAAGGCCACTGAGGACATGGTATCTGCATGTTTGCAAGCACATCTGTGAAGAAGCTGTATTACAAGGAGGCTTTTAACACTTCTTGTTTTGAGTCCACCTGGATTCCAAGAGGAAGAGCCCTCGTAGGAATTCAAAGCATACAAGTGAATTGTGGGAAAGACGGCTTAGAGAGACATGTGGTCTTCTCTTGGAATTAATTTTATGGTACAGGATACATAAGGCTTTTCTACCAGTCAGAATTATGCCTGGGCCACTGCCTTAGCAACAATTTTCACAAAACTATCAGACATCACGTTGACAGCCAATGAGATCTAGAGAAGATCTAGAACCTACCAAAATGTAGTAACTTGGACAAAGGCGTACACTCTTCTGACTTTGGAGCCACATGAAATGAGCGGAAAGCAAGGCAGACACAGTGACGTTCCAGCCTCCACTCAAGCCCGGGGCATCAAATCCAAAAACGAAAGTGCTGTCCAATAAGAAAACCAACAGTGTCATGTCTGGACGTTGTGGAATTGCTCTATGAGTATTTTTAAAACTTGTATACTCCCACTAAACCAAACCGTCGTCCGTTATCCGTCCCTAAAGTGAATTTTCAAACATCAGGAAATGAGCAAACGAAGAAATCTGTTATAAAGCTATTGTAATATTCTGAATAATGAATGCTATACAAAAATAAACACTTTATTGTATGAAGATATGGATGACTGTCTCCATTTTTCATGTCTAAACGCTGGATATTGAAAGCTGTCTATGAAGGCCTAGTGAACAGGGTAGCATGACAAGTGTTTTAACTATGTTGCCTTATTTCGTATGAAAGAACTTGCTGGCCGGTGGGGAGAGCCCTGAATATTCCTTGTTAGGTTTGTACTTGGATCGTAGTCATTGACTGTTAGTGAAAACTGGGCCTCCCCAGGAGAAGAAAGGATGGGCAACTGATTCAGAGGAAAGGAGGTTACTTAGTAACCGATACCTTATATGATAAATACTACATTGTTACTCTCTAAGCCTGTGTGGGATAAAAAGGGTTTATTTCAGAGTTGCAACATCTTTTAACCCTCTCTTGATATGCCATTCAGGCCACACCTGGCACTTCATAAATAAACATAGTCTTGGATCTGAAATGACCCTTGTGGCATCAACATCCCTGCTCAAGGGCAAGGCCACCGGGCCAGGACCTCCACCTTCTTTGGTACGTCCCAGGAAACTCCTAGCACGGGGCTACGTGCTCCACAGATATTCTTTTTCATTAAACTACAACCACAGTAAACAAAGCTTTTAAAAAGGAAAAAACCCTCCAAATCGCAATAAATGTTTTATGGACTAATAGCTGTTTTAGAAAGTGATTTTAGTTTACTAACATTTTGTCCTTAGGTATAAATTACCTACATCAAGCCCCAATTTTCTTTTGTTTATGGATTTGAGCAAACCACCCAGGATGCTATTGATGATGAAATGTGTTTAAATAAATCAATAACTTAAATTCAAAGGTGTCACAAGGAAACCCAAATTTGCTAAAATAATCCTATTACACCGAATTTTGTTCCTAATCAGTAAAAACATAGTAAGGGCCAAATACGTATTTGCTGAATGAACTTAGGAATGGATAGGATCCATCAACTTTGTAGAAAAACCCAACATGAAGGGGTAAAATCATTCAAAGCAGTAGAAAGAAAGTCTAGAAGGCATTAAATGAGCTGTGTGATTAATAACCCAAATTTCATATCTACTGATTATACATATGAAATTATGAAGGATCAAAAAACCCAAAATTGATTAAATGTCCTAAACATGCCGTGCAATGGATGCTAAAAAGTTCACACAACTGAAAATGATGAATAAAACTTTTTTTAAGCATCAGGATAAATGGAACTGTATCTACATGAAATGCCGACATTTTTGTTCCTGATGAAGCATATCTTAGTGAATTTATTTAATATGTGCTTAGTGTTCATAAAAACACAGTATGCTGCCGTTAAAGCACTTGGTGGCCCAATACGGAGGCCTACCCATGTGGGGAAAGCGCATGGCCAAGTAGAGGTGGGGGCAGGGAGCAGAGGTGTCTCCACTCCAGTTCAGCCTGTCTGTGCTGCTGCCCACAGGATGGCACCGGAAACACTCTCCTGCCCAAGACAATCCCAACGCCGACTGTGAGCAGCTACACTTGTCAGCGGACTTGCGTGTTTTCCAAGCCCCGACCCCTAGGGATGATCACTCATCATCCCTGCCGTCCTCCGAGCGTGAAACAACCAGCTCGCTGCCTTCCTTCCATGAGTCTCAGGGAGCATAGCCTCTCCTCCTCCAGCCCTCACTTCATTCAAAGTCCAGCTTGAAACTACCACCTGCAGCAAGACCAGCCCCACCCCATTCAGATCACCGCTGCGCTGCTCTGCAGAAGCAGGGACCCCATTTTGAAACACTCAGCGGTTTTGAACTAGTTTCTATTTCGTAGCTGTACGGCTTTCTGTGTGATGTTGCCTTTCCAAGCAGATTGTAAACTCCAAGACCGAGGAGTAAGCTTCCTACTCGTTCTGCACCTGAGAGAGGGGCAGTTTGACGCACGCAGTGTGGGGAGCAATAAATATGGCTGACGTGTCTGGTGTCCAACAGGTGGGAGCAGCGGAGAGGATGGGAATCACCCCCTTTTCCTCTAGTTACTTATTTTTTGACACCACCTTAAATATCAGAGCTGTAAAGGGCCTTCTCACCTTACCCTAACCCTTCATTTAATGCCAGCGTCCAGAGAACAGAAGTGACCTGCACAAAGTCACACACTGCTAGTTAAGGGCTGGGCAGGGCCCATGCCCAGGTGCCCTGGCTCTGACACGGAGGTTTACTCTTTTCTCTACATCAATGGTTTCCACACCTTATCTTCAGCAGAATTCTTTTCCCAAATGAAATCTTAAGCAAACCTTGATTCCTATAGCAAATCAAACTGGAAACATTCTGGTTAAGGGGGGTGGGGGGCATAGAAGATTCAGAGCCCCTCCCCATAAGCCTGACCTTCCCTGGGGGCCCTGCAGCCTCTCTGAGGGTCTCTGGGGGTCTCTCAGGATTGCATGTGAAAACAACTGCTCTACACCAAACTCCTTCTTTACACACCCTTCCCACACACCTACCAAAGCCATATGGATGTGTGTGTGCGTATGTACGAGGGGGATAAATATAAGCCCGCATATAATGACATTCCTGCAAATGTGGAAAACAGGGTAAAAGTTACTCATATTTCCACTCCCCTAACTTAACTATTGCTGACAGTTTGATATATTTAGTTTCCATTTTTTTTCTCCTAAGGATATTTGTTTTACAAATTTGTGAACATAATTTTCTGTCCTGTTTTACTGACTTGACATTGGATATGTATTTGCTTAACATTAAATTTTTATTAACACTCATGAGGATTTCAGGATGTTCTGTTTGATAAATGCATCCTTTTAGAAACGCATCAGAAAACTTGGACATTATAATCATTCAACCTAAGTGAGGGAAAATTATTTTTTAATACAGATACTATTAGCGAGAGGAAAATACGACCAAAAATCTGCAGAAGAGGAGACAGGAAACACGACAAGAGGAAAGGACATGCTCTCTGCCTTTCATGGGGGAAGAAAACTTCAGAGGAAAGAAATACTAAAGAAATTCTTGGTGGAAATACAGTCTTACAGAACCACAACTCGAGGAAAACGAACTGTGTCTTCATCAGGAGTCTGATGTGTACAGCGGACCCCGTACAATACAGACTGAACCCATCCATTAATACTAGGACTTACACCCCCGTGCCGACACTCAGAGGCTAAGTACCCCCTCTGTCACAGACCGACTGTGCCCCCACTCTTCTGGAGAAGCAAGGGCTGGATTTTGACACTTTTAATCCCTAAAAGATACAAGTGAAGCAGGACTCCAGGACAAGGCCTCGGCCTCGTTGCCAGGCTGGTTTCTGGCTTCCTAACGTTGTTCTGGTTTGTATCACTGGACCCAGCAGCACCTCAGAAGCGACTGATTCACGTGCTCACGTGGAACTCATCCAACTTAATAGAAAACATTTTTTTTTCAAGTGGTGCTAAACTAGCCAAGCAAATAAAAGAGAGAGAAAAACAGGTAACAGAAAAACAACTTCGTAGTTACATGCGTTTTCTTTTAATACCCGAATTTATTTTATTTTGGCCAGCTTTGAGGAAAACACTATTAAAGGAAGACATAACATTGTAAATGAAAAGGACAGAGGCAGTGTGGCAAACCCTGCATGGCACCCAGCGCGCCCTCACACTGCAGAAGTCGGGACCCCCCCCCCCCCCCATTCCTGCCTGTGAGGAGATCTCTGCATCCACTTGCACGGCTGCTCATTCTGACGGGTGGGGCTGCCTGGGAGGCGGCTGCAGAGCTGCCCATGTCCCTGGGCCCTGTCACCTCTCAAGTTCTCCCTGGGGATGCAAACAAGCCCGGCTGGGTGCAGAATCGGAGGTGAGCCCTCCCGAGAACGGCGCTCTGGTCCGGGCTGCCTGTCCAGGTGGTCTTCTCCCCCGCCATACACCAAACAGAGGCCCCTTCCCACGGGTGACTTCACGCCACTCCTCACCCTCACAAACTTCACCACACGCCCTCGAGACCTCCATCCCTATTTAGAGGAGGAGGCCACATCCCGGGAAACATGGTGCTGAGGGCTCCTCGTCCCTCACATTCCAGGGTACCAGCACATGCACCCCCTTCCCCCAGCTCCACGCGGGCTCAACACAGGGTTTGCTCTATTAGCAGGATGTTTAACCCGCAAGGCTTGTTGGGTTTACCCTGTCCCTCAGTGAAATCAGTTCTCGAGCACCGGAAACAGTGAGCTCCTGTTGAGAGGTTTAGTGGATTACAAAACCAAAGTGAGCATCTTGCGCCTGTCCTCTCCGAGAGATCAAGTTCACGTTTTATGTGTGCATACTGCACGTGCGTACTACCCCGACATCTATAAACACATCAGTCTCACAAAGAATGCAACCTGGGGCACAAGGGTCCGTCACCCCAACCTCTGAGTCCTCCTCCATGGAAAGTGGAGGGGAGGCGCGGCAGTGCTGATGGCGTTTTGGAAGCAGCCAGGAAGCCAGGTCTTGTCATCCGCACCCCGAGGGCCGGCCTCCCCAGCGGAGGGAGCACGGCTTCCTCCCGCTTGTGTGGGAAGGCTGACAAGGTGACCACACCGCTGACCCATCAGTAGTAGAAGTAGCTTTCTTTTTCCTGAGAAGTCTTATCAAGAGAATCAGTTATTAAATTATACACAAAAGCTATGCTTTTAAAGAAATCTCCCCTTTTCTTGTTGTCTCTAAACACTCAAGTCATTGTCACTAAGTCCCGTTCCCTACCCCCCCCCCCCACTCCCCATGCCTCAGCGCAAACCTTCTGATGAAGGCAGCAGGTCAGCACGTTGCAGAGAACACTGCCCTAGTGGGCTGCCGTCAGTTCTGCGCTCCTTGCCTCCGCCTCCCCTGAGCCACGAGGGCGCCTGTGTGTGTGGCCAGCATCGGCCCGCATGTCTAACAGAACGGGAGGCCTCGCTCACGCCTCCTGCAGCACGCTCCTGACGTGTCTAACGACACTCCTGCTACAGAATCACAGCATCTCATTATTCCTTTATTGTGATGTATTTTAAGCAGACGAAAAAAAAGTACAGAGACTATAACCAACACCCATGTCCCACTGCTCAACTTTAACAAACATTAGTATTTTGCCATATTTGGTTCAAATGACTTTCTTGAAAGAAAGAAAACATTGTGGATACAGGTGAAACACCCTGGGTATCCTGTGCTCATCCCACTTCTCTTCCACACTCCTCGCAGGTAACCACGATCCTAAAGTTAGTATGTATTATTTTCGTAAAAATTTTACTATGTAAATATATGTGTATAAACAATATTCAATAGTCTTTGCACATTTTAAAACTTTATATAAATGGCTGTCTATAGTTGAGGAACTTGAATTTTTTGCTCAATTAAAAAAAACTTTTCACACGGAAAGTTTCAAACATATGCAAAAATTAGAAGAGTGTTATGACAAAGCCCCACATACACATCATCCAGTCTCATGACCAATTTTATTATATCCATATACAGATTATTATATCTATCCCTACCCACTCACCCCCCTTCCAATCCCCAATCACTCTGAAACAAAGTCCATACATGCAAAACTTCTAAAGGTTTCGTTTCTATTGAAGCTGGCTTTCTTTATAAAGAGAAGCCAAGGCAGAAGGGGAAAAAAATGTAAATATACTGGTTCCAACCACTCTAGGAATTATATCTCCTACCATTTGCAAATGGCTCCAACAAAGCAAAAAGGAAAGCCAGCAGCGATTGGGGCCCCGCAGCTGAAGAACAAGCCAGTCCTTCCAAGGGCAGCCCTGAACTTCTCCCCTGCCCACTACCTTCAACACCAGCCCCGTCTTATCTCCGAATACTTGAACTGTTCAAGATAATATCCTCTTGAAACACAAAAAAATACCCCATCCTCGCCCTCCTTCACATACTCAGTAAGTGAACTGCATCTCTAAATAAACTTACACATACACATAGAACAGTAGTTGCCAACATTTGCCAAGAGCTTTCTTTGTGTCAGGCAGTTTTTTTCATGCCTCTGGTTGCAGGACTAACTGAAATTTAACAGATGAGGAAACTGTGTGTCCAACAGCTGTAAGTGGAGCCACGTACAGAACGCAGGTGGACTAGCTCCAGGGCCCACATACAACAGCCCACACCGCTTCCTTAGCAAAAGGACCAGTGCCCAAGGGAAAGCAAAGAAGCCATAAGCTTGATGAACATTTGGAGGCAGTCAAAACTCCACCAGCAAGTATGTGATAAAAATCCGAGTAACCCAGCCAGATTGAAGGCTGTCTGTGGACTGCTCTGGGCAGTGGGTTCTCAGCTCTATGACATTCAACTTTTTTTTTTTTTAAGAGGTCACAATCAAATTGACTTCTGTGTAAGAAAAGTTAAAAAAAAAAAAAAAAATAGTACAAAGGTAGACAAAAGCCATTCATTAGTCCAGCTTCCCCCCTCAACTTTACCCTCAATAGCCACTTATAACAGGGAATCAGAAAAGGGTAGATCAGATCTTAATGCCCCAAAACATGTGACCTCCCTTTATCTTGAGGATGTGGTATCACAGTATCAAAGAGCTCATTGTACTGCACGCACAAAGGGGGGCAGAACTGTAATGACCTAAGTATTTGACCTTCATGCAGTAAATGCATCAAAGCTCAGTCTCTAACAATTTTTGGTCATTTATAACAGAAATTGGTTTTTAAAGAAGAAATGTCATTTTTCTTTTAAGAACAAAATCCAGAATTTTACTCAGCAGCTTCTGAGACTGTATGTCTTAAATGCTATGTTCTTTATAAACATACAACTTTAAAAAAATCAGTTTGCAGATAAGATAAATTCTTCTATTTGCCAATGCGCCTCTCTCTCTCTCCCCTCTCCCCTCCTTCCTCCGGATCCCCACTCCCTGGCCCCCGGATGGATTTCTCACTGTGGTCATACTATTTACTTGCAATTTCTGAACGAGAGTGAACACTACTGCCCAACATCTCACTTTATTGATTTAATCAGTATTTACTGAGCAGTTAGTATCCAGCACTGTGTTAAATGTGGAAATAAACGGTGAACAAGATACTCCTCAGAGAGCCTTTATTTTGGATATATAGAGGAATTTCCTCTTTTGCTTAAGTTCTTGACTTATGAAGCCTTCATTGAGAAGACATGTTCTAGCTGAAATTTTATTTTCTTTCAGGGAAAGAAAACTTTACAAGGGGTGGGGATTGGATAGAGAAGACACAGGGAAAAAGACCATAATATGGTAACAGACTATTTCATGGGTTTTTAAAATAGTTTTATAGAGGTCATATAAACAATTTTAAAGTTCCAGTTTCGTTCTTGATAAAGTGTAAACCTCTCCCTCACGAGCCTTCAAAAGAAAGGGAAGAAGGAAAAGAAATACTCAGGTGTTCACCGAAAGTTGAAGTGTTTTACACTGTACTCACTGTTTACGTGGGGCAGGCGGGAGAGATGGAGAAACCGCCGGGTGACACCGGGGCTCTGCCACCTTAAACATGGTGCCAGGTTTCTCTCTGACAGTGAACTTCACTTGCCTTCTGTGTGTCTCACTGACTAGACACGGGAAGTTGCAGGGATGCCACAGCTCCTGTCCGGATGCGGGTGTGCTATGCAACTGTCTACAGTGTGATTCCAGCACCCTGAGTAATGCCCTTCACAGTGGGGTACGGGAGAGAGAAAAGTTCCTCAAGAAAGAATTCTGTGGAATAAAATGTGCAGAAAAGCACAGTTGCTACTGCATAGGAGCAAGTATTACATTTCTGTATTAACATTTTTTGGAGTGCTAGTATCTCAAGACTTCTTAGGCAATCTCTTGATACCAGGTGTTTACTCACTGGCTCACTTTCGAGTTCCTGGTCCCTGGCTACACTTTACTTAGTCTCTGTCATGCTGCTGGTCTGTCTGCGTCCAGAAAGAAATGTAAGGTAGGTGGAAGGACGCTTTGTTCATCCGTGTAGTCCCCAGAATACCTAGCACTGTGCCTGAACCAAACTCAGCGCTCACTCACAAACATGTGCATTTAATTAAATTAAGAAGGTTTTCCCTGGGGGACACAATGTGAAGGACACAGCACTACACAACTGAAAAGGTTGAACTAGAATCTAATCCAGCCTTTAGAACTAGTTTCCAGTTTGGGAAGTTCAGGCGATAGAGGAACAAGATAATGACACCACAAGAAAACAGATATATCCAGAATGTGGGACATTCTGCAGGACAACCAATCCCAGTTTCTGCAACAAGTCAACAGCATGAAAGAAGAAGGGGGCGGCGGGGAGACTGGGGATGGCTCTTGATTAAAAGAGACGTAACATCCAAATGCCATGTGTGGACCTTCAGATTCTGATTCTAACAAAACAACTGTAAAAACAAAGAAACAAACACAAAAAACCAAAACTTTTTTTACACAATTAAAAGAAATTTTTTTCCTATAAACTGGACATTAGATGATACCAACAAACTCTGGTAAATACAGCTGTGCTAATGGCACAGTGGTTACATGGTTACGTAGACTATGTCTACGGCTTCCCACTATACCCCCACGTGCCCAGCACGTACTACGCACACTAACGAAGATGAGTAAATACTGTGTTTCCCGGAAAATAAGACTGGGTCTTATACCTACATCCAGTCTTAACTACCTCCGCCTTCTGTCTTCTCAAAACCAGAAGTTCAAAAATATTGATATCATGATGATAAACTAAGTTCCACAGATTCAGTTTAAGAAAGCAGTATAATTTAATATATTTTAGAAAGACCACTACTAAAATGTCTAAAATAAAGGGGTTTGGGCACCTTATGTATGCTTAAAAAAAACCCAACCAACCTCTACCCAACAAAAGGATTAAAGGATCTTAAAATGCATGATTATTTTATGCATTCTAATCAATCAATGAACAAACACAGCCTTTTTGTAACAGCTCCTTAAGAAGGAATACAATGATCCTTGGTGGCAACGGGAGAGAAAAAAACGATAGCAGCGTTTGAAAAAGTCTAACAGAGCCTTTTCTTCTTTTTAAAGTGGAACAAGTCACAAAGAGTTAAGTTATAGAGAAGTGGCAAGGCTTACACATGAGTTGGCCTAACTCAGAGAAAGGAGGTGGGAATGTAGAACTAGCTGAGCCAACAGATAGGCCTTAGTCACAAGACCACAAGGAATGAACACGAAAGGCCAGGCAGAGCCGCAGTCGCCGGTTTCCTGCCACCACACAGCACACAGGTGCAGTGATCCCGTTAGACACTGACACCCACGCGCTCGGCTCAGTCAGGTTCTGAATGTCACCCCGACACCCCAAAATGTTCCAATTCCCTGAAAGTCTCACGGCCACAAAGGCATCTCTCAGGCACTGTCTCCCTCAAACTGAATGCATCCTCTTTCCCCCCGTTTATCCACTGTGACCCTTTGTCTCCGCCTCCTCGCTGGCCACCCCCTACCTAATTTCGTCCTGTCCTCTCTGGGTTGTTCCTTACGCCCTATTTTCTCCATTCTGCCCTCTTTTTCTTCCAACCTGCTCTTCCTTCTTTCCCCTCTTGTTCCCACCTCTTCATACCTTTCTCACTCTTTGTATGACAGTCATGGCCACCCTTACCTGTACCTGACCCCCCCCCCCAGCCCAATTTCTATACCTACCCCTTCTTCCCCTCTCTATACCTGGAAGCAGGTTTCCTGGAAGCCACCTGTCATCTAGGACCAAACCAGAGGAAACAGTCTTCTCTTAGAATGGAGTTTAAACCAATATAATAGTTAAAAACTGGTCATGTTAAAAATGTTTAAAAACGTCTTCAAGGATGACTTAAAAGTGAGGAGGCCCCCAAAGCTCCCCGTGGGCTGTCCCCATCTCAGGGCAGGAAGTGCAGAATTTACATAACCAGGCAAATGTATCTAAATCAATCCCCTGGTCTGTGTTTCTAATCCTTTTATCATGCATTCAACATCAAGGCCACAGGGATTTATGGATGAAAAAGATCTCTTTTCATGGGTTTATTATCTAAATTCCTATCAAAGGTGCTTAAAGACAAGTGCTACTTTATTCATAAAAAAGCCTGAGAAAAGCCCATAAAGAGCAGATAACCTCACTTATTTAATGTCTCCTGTCAGGAAAAAAAAAGTGGTTTTTGTTAGGATTACAGAATAATACTGTTCCAAGAAAGATTTTACTCTGAAGTAAAAATATTACCTAACTAAAGCTTCTACCTCTGCCCTTCTGAAAAGATAGAACATTTGCTTCTAACATTGTCATCCTTTGACTTCACAATGCCACCCAAGTACAAAATGCTGGATAAGACGGTAACGGGCGAGAAACACACAAAACCTCCCTCTAAACAGATAACACAGACTACCAAACCTCTCCCCGCTGGCAGTTCTCCCTCAACCCCACCTGATTGCACTGTGTCTGAGATCGTCAGAGACCCCCAGGAAGCCGGGGCAGGACAATGACGCAGCCCTCACCCTCAGCCTTCCTGCCTTTCCTGTAGAGCTGAACTGGAGGTCTTCAGGGCCCACGGTCCAGAAGGCAGCGGTACTGCTCGGCCCGGAGAACGCTGGCTGCTTCCTCTCCTGTCTCCTCAGCGCCTGCCATTCCAGGAGATTCCTACTATTATCACCACCAACTGTAACAATAAGGTCTAACTGATGTTTTGCTAAGAACTATGTGAAGCGTAACCTCAATGGAATCCTCACTTGGGATTTTACCTAAGAGAAACGGGCACAGAAAGATTACAGAACTGCCGGCAAGTCAAGGAGTTTGAACTGGAAGCCAGGTCTGTCCTAAGGCCCAAACTCCAAACCACAACGTGACCTTCGGCAAAAAGCATTCTCTGTGCCTCCCTCCCAACTCCAGAAGTTCAAAGGCCCCTGGAGCTCAGAAGACCACCAGCAACCATGGTGTAGGACCAGCCATCTGCCACCTGAGGCCCCTCCCCTGTGTGCCTGCCAGCGCCCAGCGGTGGGAGGAGGAGGTGTTCTCCCCACCCCGTCCTGGGGTAGCACTGCCCCACTCCTTCCTAATTACAACTGGCTCGCAGTGTGGGTTCAAACTCTTTCAACACCATGGAACCTGCTCGGAACCTGACGGAGCCTCCTTCCTCCTCCCTGTCCCCACCTCATGTCCTGGATGAAGTAAATGGACCTGGAGGAGTCATGCACCAAGCCACACAACTCCACGGTGACACAGCTCTGCCTTGCCACCTGCCCCAAGCCATCTGGGTGACATTCCTTTAAAGCACTCCCCAAATGTCCTGTCCCTGCTAGTTCTTCTCATGTGGGAGAAGGCTGAGGAAACGGGTTCCTGTGGATTAGCCACCAGCAAACCCCTGCTGAGCTCATGCACTATCTTAGTTAACACTTAAACATGCGAGCCAGAGACGTCCAGTTCATACGGGGCTTCTGGAGGCGGGGAGAAGCACACAGAGGTAATTCTGTCCTTTTCCGTGGCACGGAGCAGCCCGAAAATAAACGCAGATTTTGTACTGAAAAGTAGATTCTGAAACTGAAAGCAGAAATGGGTGACTAAAATACATGGTAACTTCTCATATCTCAGTGCAGGGAGAACTAAACACACTGAAACCCAGGGGCAAATATCAAACAATAAAAACGATAATGGTTATTACTGACTGAGCACCCGGTCTCTGCCAGGCTCTGTGCTGGATGCTTTAGAGACATTTCACTCAACCTTCACAACCTGTGACGTTCTTATTATAAAGGGGCCACTGAGGCTTAGGGACTCGACCTCCCAAGTAATTGCAGCGCTAACTCGGTGCTGAGGTGCAGTCTCAGCCCTTCATGAGTGTTCTATGCACTGACCCATTCAACCCTCACAACAGCCCTGGGAAGTAGGGAGACTGTCACCAGAGGAGCAAACTGAGACAGGGTGTCACTGAGTCACTTGCCGCTGGTCACACAGCTGAGAAGAGAAAAGAGTCAGGCTGTAAACCTTAGGCACTCAGGCTCCGATATCTGTGCTTTCAGTCACTGAGCTAGACTGCAAATATATGCCCCAGCTTTTTGTTTATTTCATTCTACTTTTTTCCCTGTTGCTTTTCCAACAGCACTGCACGCTCTAGGAGGACAGGGAGCACTAGTCCCACCTCTCTCAGCAGTAAGTATGTGAACCAGCTAAGGCAGGGTCTTGGGTAAGTAACAGAGTCTGGGGCAATACACGAAGGGATCTGACCGCTGGAACGTCTCCCGGCTCCACACCCCCAGCCAGGCCTCCAGGTCCTTCTACTTCAGTAGCCCCCAAAGACCCCTGGCCGGCCTGTGTGGGTCCATTCTGGGGATGTGTGATGGCAGACTGGTACACATTGAACATGGTCTAACATAAAGATCAAACTCCTTTACTCGCCATTTTCAAACCACTGGACAGCAACTCACAGCACCTGGACTGCCACATCCTGCTCCACCCCCTGCCCGGTGTCCCCAAGAGCTCCAAGCTCTCCTCCTTGCCAGACCCAGGAGTGATGTCAGAAGCCACAAGCAATCAGCATGTCAGCATGCAAGGAGGCATCTACCGCCCACACTGCCCTGCGGCATAAAGAACAAACCCTTCGGCCTGACACCGAGGTCTCTCACAGGCTCCAGGCTGCTTTTAGGCTGACCTGCTCCACTACCTCCCTTACTGACCTGGAGTTCCCACTGCTCGTTTTCTCCTTTGACAACCCTGTGTGCAGTACCTACCATACACCAGACTTCCGTCAGGGGCTGGGCAGACAGGGCGAACCACAGACCCACAGTGTCTGCCCTCGGGGACCTCATCCGTCCTTCACCTTAAGAAACTCTCATCAAGGCTCAGCTCACGTGCCACCTCCTATGGCAAACCTTTGGAGATGACGCCCCTCATTTTAAGTATCAGGTTGACAGAGTTCTGTCAGCGTGTACGGTAGATTTAAAAATCACCTAAAATCCTAATCAAAATACTGACATTGCCAGTTGGGGAACAAAAAATTCCAGATTAAAGAAAACAAGATAATCGTCATAGGATATTTCACTCTGAAATATGCAGTATGGTAAAAGTTAAAAAAAAAAAAAATCCATGGAAATCAATGATTCCTAGGAACAACAACAAAAATCTGAGAAGGCAGAGAACCCTGAACCACTTATAAACTGATTTTATCTTTCCCTCCCTGGCTATACAGTTGTTCTTTATCTTAAAATTCAATGGCCTGCCTATTTATCTCTGACATATGTGCTCAAGTCATTAAATAACCTGGGAACATGGATTCAAATAATGAGGCGTGCCTTAAGATAGTGACAGATATTCCAGAAAACTGCTAGGAGGACGAGGTGGCATAGTATCTGGCTGGTAACACGACCAATGAGTTCTGACACCTCAGGGCAGAAAACTAGCCTCCTCGGAGACCACACTGTTAACTGTGATTTAGATTCTACCCGGGTCAGCGGATACACCTACCTATCTCGTACCACAGGAAAATAAGGGGATTACACCTAAGTGACATTGTCAAATAACTAACGCTCACGTTTCCGTGCCAAAACCGTACAATGTTAGCCATTGTAAAAGAGTGTTCCCTGGATGCCTGGGGTCCTACTGCAGTGTGACCTACACTACACAGACTCAGAGTACTTCCTCTCCCTCAGGCTGCTTCCAGCAGCTTCCTCTCCCCACCCCCGCCCCACCTCCCTCTAACCAGCTGTCTACCTAGGAAGAACTGAATGCAAAAGCAGATAACTAAGGTTACGCAACACACCAGCCGAATTTAGACACAATTTGAAGTCACCAGTTCTGGCCACCCTGACAGGAGGTAAGAAGCACGGCAAGGAAGCCTAAGACACAAGCACCTGTGGCAGGGAGCACCTCAGTACCCCATAATCTCACTTCTGCAACCCAGTGCGTAGTAGTGATACCGTGTCTACCTGAAAGATAAGGTAAGTGCGTCCTGGCGGAGTTGTTGGCCCATCCAATGCCTCACAGCTGGCAGATGGCAAGGGGGCGGGGTCCCGCCTTCTGACCCCAAGCCCAGCATCCTCCGACAGCAGCTGAGAGGAGTGAAGGGCTTGCCGAGGGACTGACACGGCAGCGGGGCTTAGAACTCTTCTCACCACAGCTTCCCAGACCTTCATTATTTTAGAGAAATACATCCTTTCACCATCGTATTTTTTTTCTTACCATCACTTCGTTTAGAACTTAAAATGTATTGGTTAGTGAAGATAATATGGTGAAGACAAGTGTCTTATACCAGACACACGAATGCACCTTCAACTGTGGTGTGTGAGCGACCCAGCATCTTCACTAATTTACATCAATAAGCCTGGAAGATGAAAGTCACTGCAGGACCACCCAAAAGGGGAGACCACCCATAGAAATGTTACAAAACTGAAGTTTTCACAGGAAACTAACAATTATTAAGAAAACTATAACTGCAAGTATATGCTAGTTTATTACATACAGTTTTATCACCACTCCTGCTTAAACGATCATAGATACCAGACAAAATGTTTAATCCTATGCACATGGCATGTGTTCAGTGAAGAAACTTTTTGCCCTAAGTCTTTAAAAATGTCAAATAACTGCAAAAAAATATGATGTACATGAGAAACACCAGCACCCATTTCCACTCCGCTGAGGATGAACTTGTGATTTCTTTCACCTCCACGTTACGTATTGAAGAAAAGTTTAAGAAATATAAAACACATCTGAAGTTTTACCAAAATGTAATACTAACTTTAACATTTTTCCATTATGATTATTTCCTTCAAAAATGAAGTGGCAATTTAAATTCTTATTTCCAAGCCCACATACACGATGGACCCTCCAACTACAAATAATCTTTTCTAAAAAGTGCACTCATCCTGGATGCATGGCTTCATTCTTGCCACTACTGATTGATTAAGCAAGCAACTTACTAGTCTGATAAATTTGATAATTTCCCCCGTTATATCTTGAAATATAATTATAAAACCTAATCCTAACTTGTACTGCCTTGGATTTGTGCCCCAAGAAGTGTATCTTTCTAGAGTAAACCAAAATATGCAAACATATATATATACATATACATGTGTGTGTGTGTGTGTGTATATATATATATATATATACATATATATATATATATATATACACACACACACACATATATATATATATATATATATTTATATGTACTATTAATCTATCCTTGAAATGTCTCATCAGAACAGGGAAAGGAGATACACCCTAAATCCCATCACCCACGGGCTTCGGAGCTTTGGCTCCGACACAGGACACGTGCTTGCAAAGCCCAGGGTACAGTCAGATCAGGACCGTGCTCTCCAAGCAAGTTAAAGAATGTCGCCCTCTGAACATTCTCCAAATATCCAACAGGTTCGTGGGAAGAAGGAAATTCCCTTGTCCTGGTAGCCCAGCACTACTGTAACAATGTGTTGTCACAGCATGTATATAAATCCAGATGTCAAAATCTTGGTGGCACCATGATTCCTACCTGCCCCGTTAACTTGGTGACTATTTTCACCGAAGAATACAAATTTCTCCATTACTTCTAAATTCATTTAACAAACAAACTGAATCAACATATTTTTCAGCTAAAAGGAGAAAACTCTCGTGTCAACTGTTCTTGAAGAAAGAAACACTAAGCAGTTAGCGTCACAAAAGTAGGAAGGCTTCTCTTGCTAAGTCCAGTTTATGAACCCACAGCCCAAGATCTGAATTTCCTTCCTTCCCACTTCATTTTAGTAGCTGAAATTATTTATTCCTTAATGAAACAGACAGCACAAACTGGTAAACCAGGGGTGCCAAAAAAATGTATACAAGTGGACACTTTGGTCCACGTTGCTCAAGCAGTAGTTCGTCATAATCAGAAGTGTCTGGACACTGATGGTAACCACTTTGAGCACCTCTTATAATTGCAGAAGTCAAACGTGACTTGCATTCATCTTTTGTTATCGGTATATATTATTACAATTTTAATACAGTTTTCCTTTCTTAAAATGTGTATACATTTTTTTGTCACCCTCTGTATACTTTGCTCGCTACAACGGTGTTTTCTACAAAGGTATTAGGAGACTCGTGAGCGGTGTGGTCCTTTGCCTTCCTGGAAAGAGGCCATGTGATTTTGTATAATATAATAATTACTGCATCAAAAAAGCAAACTCCCAGAGCAAAAAGTCTGACAGGGCTTGCCTAGGAAAAAAGGACAAGCTTTTCCACAACTGAAGGCCAGGCCCAGTGGCCCACAATGGGGCGAGCCACTGTCTGTCAGTCCCGAACTTGACACAGCCCTTAGCTGTCCTTAGGGAGGAGACTGAGGTAGCAAGCTTCTCCACCCAAACTGAGGAGGTGAGACATTAAGGAAAGATTTACATACGCAGGTGGATTCACGAAAACCTACCTGCCACAAGTACCTTCTACTCACCCACGAAATATCCTACAACTCCTACCAATGACCCAGAAATCCTGAAAGGAGGCCATCTTATAAGCTCATCAGAGAAGGTTCCAGAGACATTGAGGGCTTGGGATGCTCGCCCTTGACCCTTCCTGAGGGCAAGCCTGGGAACACCACACAGTCCTCCGTAAACCAGACGCTGGAAACCACCAGCAGATTCTGGGAGGTTCCTGAGGCACGCTTTAGTCCTATGACATACATGTCCAAGGTGGGAAAGGGGACCATGCCACGAAACGGAGATGAGCACACAGTACCTGGCAGGCTCAGGCCTCCATTTTTTTGCCTCGCCCACTGTCCTGGAAGTGGCCGGCCCTCCTGCTGCTTCCACGGCCGCTCAGCAAGGGGAACACTTCCAACTTCGTTTCTCAAGGGCCTCTTTCCCACGATTCTAGGACTCCGGAGAGGCAAGTTTCTGACCGAATGCCTGGACGGGAGACACTCTGCATGTCTCTCACAGACATGCAAAGTGAGTCACTTCATCTACAGCTGCGGCTGGTGCCACCGCCACCCCTGCCCAGCACAAACGAGAACGGCAGATGGAGCCACGTGGGAACCCGGACACCACATGTGTAAGATCAGCACCGCAATGGGGACAGAGCTTCCAGCAAGGCTGCTGCTGCCACACGTGGGCTCCTTCCTAGAGGAGCAGAAAGGCTCCCCTCAATGTCTACGTGGTTGTGGGGAGAAGGGGGACGGTGGAAATACCAGGAAGAAGAGATGTTGAAAAACAAAAAAAAAAAACACCCCCAAAAAATGAGCAGGGGGAAAAATATCTCGACTCAACCATTTTCTGAATACTTCTCCAAGGGGGTGGGCTCTCTCCTCTGATTTGATCCCAAAGGGAAATTACTATAGACTACATCCATCTTGCTTTTCTCCTCAACCTTCTCCTGGCTGATTCAAATGGACTCTGGTCCAAAGCAAATCTCAAAACAGAAAGTGTCCACTCTTGCCGGCTCTCCTGCTCTCTAAGAGGAAAGTAAAAAGAGCTGCTGCCCTCACCACTCCTCAAAGTTTCAGCTGCCTCTGCTTCTTTCTTCCCAGCTCTCCAGATAAAACTTATGATTTGCTGCTCAATGGACTCAGGCCCACGGCCGTCCCTAAGGTCACACACATGATGGCCTGAGACCTGGGGCCCAATTCAGGAGAACGCCTTCTACGTGAACGTCCTATGTGAGGCCCCGCCTGCCTGGCCCCGAGTGGCCTGCCTCAGGGGAGCTAAGGACCGCTCACCTCCACTTTTCTCCCCCACACGTTATAACATGGTTTGTACCCGTCAGGCTACAAACAAGATGACCCCACTTGCAGTGGGGGGGTCCTGTGCACTGTACTATGGCGAGCATCACCCTGGCCTCTACCAACTACACTGCAGTGCCAGCCGCCTCCATGTGACAATCAAAACTCTCTAAATGTCACTTGGGGGTGACCCGCCCCCCCCCCCCCGACCCTGCACACATACCCGCCCATGTTGAGGGAAAAGAAAAGATTAATTACACACATATCAACATCCTCACCATCGTACAGCAGCCGCTAAGGTTTATTGGAAGCTTACAAAGTGCCAAGCTCTACGCGAAGCACTTCACAGCCATTATCTCTTTTAATCCTTACACCAAGCCTGTAATGTACATCTCCATTCTGTAGCTGGAAAAGCTGAGCTTCAGAGACCCAGGCGATTTGCCCAAAGTCATAGAGCTGGTAAGCGGTAGAGCTTAGATTCACACAGATTCCTTTAATTCCAAACTCACTTATAACCGCTGCGCAACGTTGTACTAAAGACCACAGCACTGCAGGGGTGTGAAGGGGCCAGAAGGCAAGGGGTTGGGAGATGACCGGAATTCTCAACAGAAAGCCGAAGGCTGGACTTGGTTGTAATGGAGAAGAACAAGTGCTTCCAGGGCAAAAAGTTCTTTAAAAATTAGCTCCGCGTCTCCCAGCAGCCTAACCAGCTATTGGAAATAACGACTATCCACAAGGGAAATCAGAGTCTTTCCTCTGAAGGCTTTGAGGTTGGAGTGAGTGGGTGCTGCAGGCAGGCACAGACGAAGGCCAATAAACGCCCCCTCTTCTTAGGGGATAAGGCACTGCCCTTTCTGTTGGGTTTAAAACTCAGCTGACCTTTACAGCCACACCCACCTCTCTAGACCAGGGGGTCACCTTCATCTTGTGCAGCCATGGACGCCCCTGAAAGTCTGCTGATGCTATGCACCCACTTCCCAGAGAAACGTCCATACACACACACACATCCTCCTGCGTATATTTCGAGAACACTTAGAAGGATTCTGCACTTTACAAGATCAGGAGAACATGAACACCTAATTTGGCCCTAGGTTTGGATTTCGCTTTTTCAGGTGTTTTTATTCTAATGATCCACCTACTTCTTCCAAAGCAGTTTGCACTAAAGAAAAACTGGCCAAGGTGGTGAGAGAGTCATTCCCATGACTGCTCGCTATGATAGCTGAGGGACAGCACACACTGCACATGTCCCTAATTCAGTCTCCCAGATAGTGCCTTCTCAATTGTACTTTGAACGGGACCCCTGCCATGGCCTTAAAAGTGACCAAGGAAGGCCCTGCTTTGGCTGGATGGCATCGGATGCCTTTGTGACCCACAAAAGCAGTGCTCCTGCAAGGCAGCTGGGTCACCCACAGGAACAGGGGGGGCCCCGGCGTCACCCTGATGACAGACTGCAACCTGCGTGAACTGCTGTGCCTCGTGGCAACTCCTAGCTTTTCAGGCAGAGCAAAGACACACAAGCCTAGTTTCCAAAGTGTTTCATGGCGATTACACTGGTGTGGTGATTCACCAAGCAGTACAGGATGTGCCCAATTATACACGCTTTTTTTCCGATCTTATTTCATAAATCCCAATTTCACAAGAACATAGATTCTCCATCCAAACAAAATTATTCAACTTGAACAATTGAAATACTAGTTATCCTCCAAACTCTCTTTGGAAGTGAGGGTATAAAACAAGACATGATTCTAATAAGCATCTTAATATCTTTTGGTTGTATCCTCCATTCAAACATTCAAAAAGTGCCTATGTTTTGGAAACGGTGGGAGGCTGCAGGCACTAAGAGGAAATCATTCGCTGAGTGTCCGTAATAAAACACTATGCAACAAAGACACCAGATAGGCCCCGTATCAAATAAAACAACTTCTATCAAGTAAAAACATTAACAATGTTAATTTTTTTCTCCCCTATTCCCAGCCCAGATTACAGGCTACAACTTGAAATCTTTCGTAATAAGCTGCCCAAGATAGCTGCTATTGAAAAACAAAATTTTTCCTATAAACAAATTAGTTCTTTCCAAGATAAATAACAGCTTGGTGCTCTCACCCTCAGACTCAGAACCAGGGGTTCATAACTGACGTGATCCCAGCTCTAGCAGAACAGCGGAACACCTTCCAACCTGCAAGCCCCTCCCTCCGGTAAAGTACTAAGGGGTGTCTGCAAAGAGTAAGTCACTTTAGTTTGTAGGGGAAACATCTACACCCCACATGGAATGAACTGAAGCTACTCACCACCACGTTTTCCTCCTAAAGAAAACTGTCTCCCTCCTATTTAAGGAGGAGACAAAAAAATTACGTACTGCTTAATGTGTTAAGGAAAAAACGATTCACACATAAAAACAAATCAAAAGGCAGCGTGAAACCATGTAAGCCCTCTAAGACAGGAATTAGTGAATGATGCCGTGTCTTTCTGGGCTCCTGAGGACAAACATGGTTTGTTTTTCTGGCCCCCAAAATACGAAGGATGTAATTAATGCAAAAATCTCACAGAAGATACTGTTAGAATTAGTTTAGGAAATGAGCCATGCTCTCAGGCAAGGAATGCTATTTAACGATTCTGCTCTAAGAATGATCTGTGGAAATTCCCTATGACTCCTAGCAAACTTCGTCCCGTACTTTAACCTGTAAGGGATCCAGGCACGTTTAGGAAATGAGGCCCCAAGTAGGTGGTGACATGTCTTAGCCTGGCATGTATAGAAGACTCATTTGTCAGGCTTTGCAACCAAGCTTAAGTGAGATTTGGGAGTAAGATACGCCAAATTAAAACTCTTAAGGACCAGTAATCACATCCTCATGACTTCAGATAGAGCAATACAACATATGCTTATGTAGGTCCGGGCTTTATTCTTAATCAGAGGTATTAGAGTCCTACTCCGACAGCCCATAGGAGGAACTGTGTCAAAAGTGGGGCAAGCATGGTTCAGCCCATTCATTGTTTTAAGTAAGTAAATAATATAGATATGGCTATAAAAGTTTTGTTATTCTTGGACACAAACAAATGGCCAGTGAGGAAATGAGATCAACTTTGCAGCTGAGAATATACTATATAGTCTACTTCCAGTTTCTGAATGTCACAGCTTAGGAGGTAAATCCAAGACTCCAACTGGTAACCAGAATCGAAAAATTATTTTTATTTCATTGTTTGGCATACTCCCATTGTTAAGAAGTAGGACTACGAAGAAGTAATGCCTATCCGAGCACCAAGCACTCAGCGGGTACGTAATAAATATTATTTAGATGACTAAAAGGAGCAATTGTTCAAACAATGACTTGTATATTGAAAACTCAGGTGTCTCCTCTTCAAATCACAAATGCCCTAAGTTAGAAAGTAAAGGTGTCATGTCTACGCCATAGAGGCAGAACGCTTTCTGCCTTGCCCAGTTATACAAATCCTTTCCCCCTCCCCCAACAGGCTCTGCTTTAAACAGTTAATATAGTAAGAGATTTTGGCACTGACATCACATGTATCATGGATTCCAGCTATGATAGGAGTAACAGCTAAAAAATTGGACAGAATATAGGAAACAATTGTTTTCAGACATTGGTCAATAGCAGCACAGGGCTTCATTCCTGAGAAGAGTGAAACAAATGTAGCAAGCCCCATAATTGCCTTAACTTCTTGCTAGGAGGCAGATTCCAAGCCACATCACAGAGGAGGAAGCCGGAGGCTGGCAGAGGTGGAGGTCAGCATGCAGGACACCAGAGCAGAGTCCTGGCAGGGCAGCACCCCTAGGAGGGGTCCCACACCTGGGAAGAAGGGGCAGCAGAGCCCCCCTAGGGTCTTAGGTTGAGTTCTGATCTGTGTGAGAGGAGATTGCATAAAGCACCCGAAAGCAGTTGGTCTAACAAGTCCCAGAGTTCACACAGGGCTAAGGCTAGTTCGTGTTTCCACCAGCAAAAGTGGAAATAATTCATAATATACATGGCATCCGAAAAAAATGCTCAGAAAGGTATCACCTCAGTTTTGAAGCTAAATCATTCCTACACCAATGGCTGCTCTGGGCCCAGGCTAACAAAGTTTGAAAGCTTCAAAATGATACAACTAATTCCCAGTAATGTAACTGCATGCCACAACAAAGTCCAGCACTATTTAAAGGAATAGATGAAACAAACCCAGCACCCAACGATGGATATCTGGTATCCAAGCAAAAATTATCAGGCATGCAAAGGAAGAAACAATTATGATCCATAACCAAGAGAAAATTCAATCAATAGAAGCAGACCCAGAAATGACAAGAGATAATGGAATTAGCAGACAACGACATTAAACAAGTTATTACACTGGTACAGCTTCTTTGGAAAACAGCTTGGCAGTTTCTCAAATGGTTAAACAGAGTTACAATATGACCCTAGGTACATGATGTCATCAAAAGGTTCTGTGACTTGAAGCAAAAGGACATATATAAAACCAATTTTACCAAAGGCTAATTGATATAAACAAAAGTTAAGTTCCTACAGCATCTCATCAACATTATTAAAAAATGACATTATTCAAGGACCTGCTATACGTACATATCCAAGAGAAATGAAAACACATGTCCACACAAAAACTTGTACACAAATTTTTATAGCAGCAGTATTCATAATAGCCAAAAAGCAGAAACAATTCGTATGTCCATCAACTGATGAGTAAAATGTGGTATATCCACATAATGGAATATTATTCAGCAATAAAAAGCAATGAAGCACTGACACATGCTACAACATGGACACATTGGAAACATTATGCTGAGTGCAAGAAGCCAGTCACAAAAGACCACATATTGTATGATTCCATTTATATGAACTGCCCTAAATAACCAAATCTAGAGACAGATTAATGGTTGTCTGGGCTGGAGAGGAGTGAGAAAGAATGGGAAGTGATTGCTAATGGGAACAAAGTTTCTTCGTGTGGTGCTGAAAATGTTCTAACATTAGACTGTGGCAATAGTTGCACAATTCTATTGGTATACTAAAAACCATTGATTTATACACTTTCAATGGGTATATTATATACCAATGTGAATTATGTTTCAATAAAGCTGTTAAAAAGTTGCTATCAATCCCAAAGACCCAAGAAAGCTTAACAAATCCTTAATAAATTAATATAAAGAAAACCACACAAAGGCATATCATATTCACATCAAAACTAGTGATAAAGGGGAAAAAAACTGAAAGCAGTCAGAGAAAAAAGTAACTACTTACAAGGAATAAAGATAGAATAAGAGCAAACTGCTTTTCAGGAATTATGTAAGACAGAAGACAATGGACAAACATTCTTAATAAAAGAGGGCTTGGAAAGATACCACCCTAGAATTCTGTACCTAGTAAGAATATTCGTCTAAAATAAAGATAAAATAAAGACTTTACATTCAAATAAAAGCTGAGAGAATTCACTGCCAGCAGAGCTGCACTATAAGAAATATTAAAAGAAAAAGTTCATCAAGCAGAGAATGATACTAGATGGACATTTTAATTTAAACAAAGGAATGACGAGCTGGAAATGATCAGTATATAGATAAATATAAAGAATTTTTAATCTTTTAAAAAGATAATGAGCATTTAAAGCAAATTAATAATATACTGTGGGGCTTATGACATAACGTAAAAGTAAAATAGGATTGACAATAGGAAGAAAGAAATGGCAGCATCTTGTTTTAAGGATCTTACACTCTACGTAAGTGGTATATTATCTGAAGATTGGTTACAAACAATTAAAGATGTATAAACCCTAGAGCAACCATTATAAAATAACCAAGACGTGTAGCTAACAAGCCAAGAATAGAGATAACAAGGACTCATTTAAACGACAACTTAAAAGAAGACAGAAAAAAAGGGGGAAGGACACAAAGAACATAAAGGACAAATAGAAAACAAATAAGATGGCAGATTTAAACCTTAACAAATCATAATTATATTATAGGAAATAGGTTTTTTTAAAAAAAAAAAACAACACAAACAACCCTCCAAATGAAAGGCAGAAATTATCAGATTGGACCAAACAACAGCAACAAAAACAAAACCCAACTAACTATATGCTGTGTACATGCATATAGATAGATAGGCTGACTATAAACATAGGTTAAAAGTACAAGGAGAGAAAAAGGTATATCATATAAACACTAACCAAAAGAAAGCTGGAGTCACTATATTAATACTACTTTTATTAATATAGATTTTAACAAAGGATATTGCCAGGATGAAAAGGGTCATTCCAAAATAACAAAGGAATCAATGTATCAAGAGGATATAACAATCTTAAATGTTTATCTGCCAGTAACACAATTTCAAAATACATGAAGCAAAAACAGAACTGAAAAGTTGACAAATTCACAATTATAGCTGGATATTTCAAAATTTGTTTGACAGTAATTGATAGAGCATAAAATGAAGGTTACTAACTCAATCTAATTGGCATTTATAGAACACACCACCCAAAACAGCAAATACACATTCTTTTCGAGTACACATTAAAACATTCACCAAGGTTGACCATATTCTAGGCATAAAACAAGTCTCAATAAATTCAAAAGGACTGAAATCATACAAAGTAAGTTCTCTGACAACAAAAGTATTAAGTCTGAAAAAAATAAAAATCTAGAAAAACCTCCAAATGCTTGGAAATTAAGTAATTCACTTCTAAATAAACTGTAGGGCAAAGAAGAAATCACAAGGTAAATTGGAAAGTATTTTTAACTGAATGTGAAATGTTGGAGGTAGCTAAAGCAGTTGTTAACAGGAAATTTATAGCTTTAAATGTTTGTATTAGGAAAGAAAAAAGGTCTCAAATAAAGGACCTTCCATCTTAAGTTTCCAGAAAAAGGGCAAATTAAACCCAGTGCAAGCAGAAGCAAAGAAATAATAAACAGAAATTAATTGGAACTACAAACATAAAAGCAATTGAGAAAAATCAATATACCAAATGTTGATTCTTTGAAAAAAATCAATACTATCATAAGGGTCTAGGCAGATAAATAAACAAAAAGGAGAAGACAAATTATCAACATCAAGAATGAAAACTAAATCATTATAGATCATACACATATTAAAAAGAAAAAAAGAATACTATAAGCACCTTTATGCTCATAAATTTGGCTACTTAGACGAAATGGACAAATTTCTTGAAAGATACCAACTATTAAAACCCACTCAAGAAAAAAACAGAAAAGCCAACAATAGCACTATATCTATTAAATAAACTGAATTCGTAGTTAAAAAAACCTCACAAAGAAACCTCCAGACCCTGAAAGATTCACTACTGAATTCTACCAAAAATTTAAGGAAGAGACATAAATTCTGCCAGAAGGCAGAGGAAGGAACAATTTCCAATTAATTTTATGATACCACCACTACTCTGATGCCAAAACCAGATAAAGATATTATAAGAAACTCATATGATCAATACCCATATGAAGATAAACACAAAAATTCTTAACAAAATGTTAGCAACTTGAATCTTAACAACACACACACACACACACACACACACACAAATCTTTGTGTGACCAAGTAGGATTTACCTCAGTAATGCAAGGTTGGTTTAACATTGAAAATCAATCAATACAGTTCATCATATTAAAAGACTAGAAAAGAAAAACCATATGATCATCAAAAGAAAAAGAGAAACACTCAACAACTGGGAAAGAAAAGAACTTCCTCTACTGGTAACAGGCACATATAAAGAACTTACACTTAACATCATACTTAATAGTGAAAGATTGAACGTTTTCCTTTAAGATTGGGAACATGGCAAAAATCTCTGTTCTCACTACTTCTGTGCAACGGTGTATTAAAGTTCCTGGCCAATGGAATAGAGCAAGAAAAATAAATAACGGATATATGACATGTATAATAAATATATGAAAGGAAGACATAAAGCTCTTTTTATTCACAAACACTATCAACAAAGTAGAAAATTCTAAGAAATCTACCAAAAAGATATTAGAATTAATACGTGGGTTTAGCAAAACTGCAAAATATAAGGTCAATATACTAGAAATGAAACTAATTTTAGAAGTACTACTCACAATAGAATCAAAAATGAAATACTTAGAGATAAATCTTACAGAAGATGTACAAGACCTGCACTCTGAAACACACAAAACAGTGTTAAAAGAAATTAAGGAAGACTGAACCTAGAACAGTCAAAAAGATTTTGAAAAAGAACTAAATTGGAAGACTTACCTGATTTCAAGATTTACTATAAAGCTACAGTAATAGACAGTACACTATTGGTATAAGAAATACATGCAGATCAACAGAACAGAGAATCCAGAAATATATTAAGACATTGCGGCAAGTCAACGGTAAATGAACAATACACTAAAATTAACTACAAATGCATCGGACTTAAAATTATTTAAGAGCTAAAACTATGCAGCTTATTGAAGAAAACATAGGGAAAAAACTCATTTTGACTTTGGATTAGACAAAAATTTCTTAGGACAAAATAAAAAAATGCAGAAACTGGACTTGACCAAAATCAAACACTTGTTCTTCAAAAGACACTAGTAATGAACAAGCAATCCACAGATAGGAAAAAATATTTTGCAAAATTTATTTCCGAAAGATTTGTATTCAGAATACATAAGGAACTATTACGACTGAATAGTATAAACATAAAATTCCTATTTTTAAAAAAGGCAAGAGATTTCAAAAGACATTTGACCAAAGAAGACATACAAATTACAAATACACATAAAAAGATGCTTAACATTATTAAGTAAGCAAGTGCAAATTAAAACTACAAAGTATCTACCATTACACACAAAGTATCGTCTACAATGCATAAAAGTAAAATGACTGACAATGACAAGTGTTAGAATGGGGGAAAACTAGAACTCTAGTATACTGCTGATCTAGCAGTTGGTGATTTGGCAATTTCTTATATAGTTAGCATACACTGTACATATGACCCAGCAATCCTATTCCTAGATATTTACCCCCCAAAATGCAAAATATAGCCCCAAAAGACTTGAATGCGAATATCCATAGCAGCTTTATTCCTAATAGTAAAAAACTGGAAACAATCCAAATGTCCATCTACTGATGAATGAATAAAATATCGTGCTATATTTATATAATGGAATATTCATACAGGAGTACTTCTTAGCAATTAAAATGAATGAAGGACTGATAAAAGTAAGACAGATGAATTTCAAATGCACTATGCTACGTGAAAAGAGCTAACACAAAAGTCTACGTACAGTATGACTCTGTTTATATAAAATTCTAGAAAAGGAAAAAGCAGCTCAGATGTTGCCGGGGGCAGGAGTAGGGAGGGTACTCACTGAAAATGGAGCATGGGGAAATTTCTGTGGTGATGAAAATGTTTGAAATGTTTTATGACTGTGGTGTTAGTCACACAACTGTACACATTTATCAAAACTCAAACTTTCCACTTAAATTGGTTAAGTTTTATTGTATTCAAATTATACAACTCAATAAATTTGATTAAATTTTTTCCACAGGTGAATTTGAAAAAAATCACCATATTTTTTTTAAAAAAGAGAAAGACAATTTTATTTCATTATAAAATTATCCAAGTACTTCAAACATCAGGACTGCAGGGAAAGAGTCGTCACATGCTCTGGGTTACAAATTGGAGGTGGAGAGAGGGAAGGACAGGAACAACAGCGTAAAGAAAATGTAAAAAGCGTAAGTGCAAGAAAAACGTGGAGGTGGTGTGAATTGTTTCAACGGCACTTACATATATGCTTCAGATTCTGCCCAACCCCCACCCATATCAGTTATATTTGTAAAGACCACAAACTAGGAATGTGTTCTCTCTCTCTCTCTCAAAAACCAACACACACACACACACACACACACACACATTCTGTTTTTCCTCTTTGACTCAGAGCACACAGGTGAGCCTACGAGGCTGAGAGGTTCAGCTCACAACTCTCATTTGTACAGGCTTAAGAACACTAAATCCTCCTCTTAATTCTACTGCATTTCTTGAGGGGCAAATTTCCCTATAGCTAATTTACTGTGAGTTCCTGGTCAGGAGTCCACAGTTAGAACCTAAGCAATTTATGGAACTCTTAGATTCAGTCCTTTTAGAATTATAACAGCAATAACTATAACATTATAGAATATTTAAAATTTTTTTAAAAACCAAGGCCTCTCCAAAAGGTTAATAGTTAAATAAATTTTAAATCCATCCTATACTTGCCCTGTTAAAGCAATAATTTAAAATAAGCACGATATAGCCTATGTATGGATAAAAACAAAATGCATCAAAGAGCAGAAAATCTCTTAATGCGGCTAAGTAAACAGCTCCTGTGTATATGACCAAATCTGCGAGGGACTCACATAAAGAGGGGTTATTATAGCTTTCCCCAACTTTTTTCTTTTCGAAAGTGTACACATACGTGTGTGTTTTCTAATTCAGCACGCACATCTCCTGAATTTATCAATAGGAGTCTAGTCTAGGCAATAAGCAGCTCTACAGTCAACAGCTAAGGCCTCTAGGCACGCCACCAGCGCGACTGTCTGTTATGCTGTCAGGTTCTCAGCTGCAACTGACGGACCCGCAAAGTCGTGCACCTCGAAAGGGGTGTGGCATGAAGAAAGACACAGGTGAGAACACCACTGCCTTCCAATTTAAGAGGTCACTTTGTTAGCCCATGTGGCTGACCCAGAAACTCACATACTTCGCCATAAAGGGGATGCGTAGCGTATTATAAAGAGAGGTATGGTAAGAAACAAATTCATTTGCCTGTCTGGTACTCAGCCTTCCAGCTCCCTTCTTAACAATACCACCTCCAATCTCAGTGCTGTATGTTTACCACCACCTTGGTAGACAGGACAGACAAAACTAAAAAGATCAAGACCCAGAGCTTTACAACTTCGCCCACAGACATTCAACCCCAAGCAGCTAACTCTGCACCAGCCTGGGCCCTGAGCTCCGGGGTAGAAGACCCTGGTGCCTTTCCGTGAATGTTGGACATTGTCCTGTGAGCACTATTCCTACCCAGCCTTAACCTAGGAACAACTCCTGGGATCTGTCTCGTCTTTACACACGCACTGAAACAAAACCTTCTGGAAGTGACGTGACGATTCACCATTCATTTTGGGGGAAAGGCTAAACATAGTAAGGCTTAGAGATAATCCATTTACTCAGCTTACGAGTTATAAACCATCACTTCACTGAATGTGAATTACAGTACGCTGATTTTAAAGACATTTAAGAACTAACCTCCAATAACCTCTTCTGCATCATGCCCTCTGGTAACTGTCCATTCGGATTAAGGCCAAATCTTGAGGCCTGGCTAACAAAACTTTGCAGCTGGCGGAAGCACCCCAGCTACCTCAGTGTTAACAAAAGGAAACGTGCTCTATAATGTAGAGCATTAACTGCTTAAGCAGCTATCTCGAGGTTGAAACAAATCTGTCCAGGGAATTTAGGGCCAGTTTTCTGACCCTGGGAGGGTACGGTAAAGAAAAATATTAAGCTTTTTATTTTTTTCCTCTCTGAAAATAGCATATTTCGCTTCAAACTTTCCGAAGAATTGACTATTAGAAATGCTAAACTCTATAAAAGTACCAAGGCCCAAAAAGAGCTTTTAAAAAGAGTTTTCCACTTATAAACACACTGGAGTGGTTTTCAAATAAAGCCAAAGCCAGCTGAACGGGATCCTAAATGGTACACTCTGTTCAGAACCCATAGAGTTGGCTCACAGGTAGGATATTTGGTTTCCTGATTTCTGTGGGGTATGTTTGTTTCTGGATTTTGTTTTTGATAGAGAAACTGCAGTAGCATCAGAAAAGGGTTGAGTTTGGGTTGTTGTTTTTTTTTACCCAACAAGTTCTGAAAAGTTCTTTGAGTATCCTTATATTTTGGATTGTCTTTCTAACCTAGTCCATGTCCTATTTCCCTCTGGGAGAAACAGATAATTCCCAGGTAGAATAAGCCTCTTTGGCAGAACCACTTGTAATACCAGAAAATAGGTCTGTGACAGCCAATTCTCAACCATCTTTAAGCAAACTAGGAGTGTTCACACATCGATTTTCGAAGGGGCTCAACTAGAGATCTCAGTCAATTTCAAGCATTCTAAAGATGATTCTGAGTGTAATGCAGACACTAGGTTTAAAACAGAGAAACTGCAGGAGATCGTGAGGTGTCTGGGAGCGAGCACAAGAAGGTCTACATTATTCCTGATGAATAAAATGAGGGAGCGGGGCTAGAATTGCTACGTATATTTCAACTCGGACTTTCTCTGATCCCAAGGCCCTTGGAAAATGGCAGTAACTAGGACAGGACTGATGGTCAGACTTGCCATCAACTCTCAAAATGCTGCTGTGCTGTACTGAGAAACTGGTTATGATCAAGGTGAGTTCTTCTAGGACAACCCAGAATGTGCATTTCAGTGCCTGGCACACAGTAGGTAGGCATCAATACATTTTTATTGAGCGAATGAATACATTTCTTCCTTAGCATTTGAGGTAAGGCATCCAAAGAATTTAATTCGTGAGTCCCTAAAGGATGCTTATATCTTATTATGTGTCAGGATGGCAGAAACGTTAAGAATATGGCAATTCCCTTGGAACCTTGGAGACCACACAGACTTTATCCACAATCACCTGGGCATCTGAATAGAGCAAGACAAACAAGGTTAGAAACAAACACATCTTATAAACCCATTTTCAAGACACGAAACCTTACCAGGACTAGAACTCACAGTGGCACTGAAGCGAGCTTCTGAAGAAGGAAGTATAGAAAATATTGCTGTTCTATATAGCATTTCAATTAGTGATTTAAAAAAATCTTTTATCTCCTAAGTATGCCCTTTTGGGTACGAAAGACAACACACACAAGTTAATAATTAAAAAGTCATGTTCTAAATTCCAGGAGTCTGAGAACCCATGACAACACCTTGCTCCTAAATATTCTAATAGCCTAGGGGTTCATTTGTTTTTTTAAAAAAAAAACAAAAAACAAAAAAAAGAACACGGACACTTGCTGGCTGAACTAGCACCGCCTTCTTCAGCGTCCTCCCGCTGAGCTGTCTCTATGGGACTGTCACCCCTACCCCTCGTGGGGCACAGCAGGCAACAAAAATGAAAACCACACAGTACAGTGGCCAAACAGCCAGCTTTTAAAACAGTTGTGCAAACGAGCATGTGCTGAAGGTGATCAAAACACACATGTTAGCCATTCAAAACATGCCGACTGATGGCTAAACCCTTGGTAAAAAGTAGGGCAGGCTGGTAAAAGCACCAGGAAAAGCCTGCTGGCTCTCTGGCTTTCTGAACTCGCTGTTCATAAGGCTGCTTCCTGGGAAGGAGAAGAAACTTGTTAATGGAGTTTCCTCAATCACAGGGTGACAGAGATGTGCAGACACAAATTTGAGAAGTTTGTTATTTTCCTTTTCTCCTTCTGATTTTTGTTCTACCAGTGGCACTGCCACTGTGTGTCAAGCACCCAGAGTTTAGGGTGAGGGGGAGGAATGTCACAATTGCAGAGGCCTGATTACTATGCAGAAAACACCGCCCTACCAGACAGACGTGCCAGTGAACCGCCCTTGGGAAGAGAAGCCAGGGTACAGTCTGTGGTGGTGAACAAAAGGAGTGATGTACTGTGGAATTAGTTTCAAAAAGAATTCCTCATCTTCAGAGTGTCTGGATTTCTAGGCAAGAGCAGCAATTAGTCATGAACCGAGCAGAACATTACTGACAAACAAGGATGGGCTCTGATGGGCCTCCTATCAAACTGCGTGGAATGTCAGTCTTCAAACCCTTAAAACCAAACGAGGGGCCTTCAGATCCGGCCCCACCTCTTTTAAATTTATAATTGTTCTGTTTCAGACCAAAGTCGCTTTGTGGCACACACTGTCTTAATTTACTTGTAATTCTTACGTTAAAGAATCCAAAACATTTCACCAATGACAATTTGCAAAGCAATTATTTATTAAGTATCACATGCTCAAATTACAAGATAAAACTTTTTTTCTGGTCTTTTGAGTGATGTGAAAGTATCACATGTTACAAAATAATTGCATCGTGTGACTTCTCCCTTCGACCTAATTTTCTTCTAATTTGCTGTCCTATCTCAACCTCATGCTGACCCCCATGGGTTATGCTGGCCTAGTCTCTTTTATCTACTCAGGTAATCAAAACAGGAAACACCCTGATATTCCCTATACTAAAACAAAACAAAAACAAACAAATCTTCTCTTCCTAGGGTAATTCCAATCATCCTTGAACCAGGTGTGAAATTCAGATAATTCGATCTGAAATCCCACCCCTTTATTAATTAGAAGTGCCAGTTTAGGCAAGCTTTTAATTTGATCTACATGTCTGTTTCCTCTTCTGAGAAATGAGTAACTTGCAAGGTGTGGGTTAGAAACAGTGTAGGTAAGCACCTAGCATAGTAGTAGGTGTCTGACGCACAGTGGGTGCTCCCCCAATCAGCAGCAGTGAAACAGAAGATCCTCATAATAAAGAGTATGGACTATGAACTTCACTTACCTCAATTAAAAAGTTTGTTTTGGCCTGTGTGACATCTTAAACTTAAAAATTAGTAAAGCCAAGAGGCCACGCCCCTGTGGAACAGTACGAAGAAGGCTGCACACAGAAGCATTTGGCTTTAAACACCCTTTTCTCTCATCTCATTGGGCCATTATAAATTCACAGGGGAGCCATGCCACAAAAAAATGGGAGAAGTCTCAAATTTACAACCCACTTATGACGTTCAGATGAGGCACATGAGGAAGCATCTATCTCCAGAGGGATGGACCAGAGCTACGACAATTCTCCAGATACTGAATAAGGGCACAAACCAAACAAACAAAAAAAGCAACAACAACAAAAACCAACCGGAAAAACTTATGTGGCCCTGAAACATCCATGCTGGCTGTTTTCTTTGGCTGAATTCACAGGCTGTTCACTTCTAGCAGAGACCCCAAAACTGTAACATGTATTTGTTGTTCAAACACAATAACGAACAATGAGTGTGAGCTGAATATGCCTTGTTCACAAACAGGTCAACGTCAAACATATTATATACTAATAAGTCACGCGAAGCCTCCACACTTCAATACAGTTTGAGAATACGACTATTCCCTCACTCCAGGCAAAGGCATGTCTCTGTTACACGTTTTCCAAATCCAAAAGGAACACAAACTGTGCCGGGAGGCTCTATCCACCGTCATACAAAGGTTTAATAACGTACAAAAACTTAACATGACACTGAAGACGACAAAGGAATTTTTAAATTTTCACCTCACTTATTTACCAAGAAATACATTACTGACTTTCATTTCTCTTTATTACTTATTGCATCTACTGTAATTCTAGATTTTCATGAGCAAATCTTTCCTGAAATACCTATGCAATAAATCTTGTTTGTTTAAAATATGTTTTTTTTAAGTATAAGTGTTTATCTCCTCTGGGACCTTCTGACCTTCTCCATAAACTGATTTTGCATGATGGTGACTTGTCTCATATAACTACTCAGATGAGACTCAAACATCACCGTTTTAGTCAAAGTATCTGAGGGTTTGACGCTGCTGCTTGCGTGTCGTCACCCACAACGCCATCTTCTTTCAGAGCAGCTTAAGTCACCATTCCTAGTCAATTGTGCAGTCAGATTCTTCTGGGAGTTCTCAGACCCGGAGATAGCTCAGTGATCATTACAAAAATACTTCCTTTTAAATACAAAAATGATTGTCTATAATGTACCATGTAGACAAATTTTTATTTCAAAAATTCAACTAAACTCTGAGCTTCAATAAAGTTGACAGATTCCAGGGGTCTTCTACTGCCCTGAAGGAAAATTATGATACACACTTAGTTCAGCAAAGGCTGAGCTAAAAAAAAAAAACACAAAAAAACACTGCTCCATCCAAAACGCCCCCAGTGGTCACCGCTCTCTCCCTCATTGAGCAGAATTCCCTTCCTGCACACTCATTACACTAAAGTCGGGGTATATGTAACACTGGCGATAAGAACGACCATCGTGATGTTCAGTGCTATATACTTTCTTTCCGATGCCGAAATGCTTGTGAACGTTCCAGCTACTTAACGTTAAGATCGTCAGTGCTGTAAGAAACATGAATAAACTGGTGAAAATGACAAGAAAAGAATTTATTATCCCTGAGAAAGTGAACAGTTTTCACGGATGATACTTTACTTGATCTGCTCATCTCATTAAACTCGTTCTTAGTCTTCAGCTACAAACTTGTAGATGGTATTTCAATGGCTGAGTAAGAACTTCTTACAACTTTAAAAAGAGAAATGCCAGATTCTGCCAGCTTCCTTTATTCGTTTATTGCTAAGAACGAGGTCTTTCTTTGTCACAGGACAATATTTAGCACCAGACAAGTGAGTGAGTACAAGCTCTTCTGAAACCAACCTTCTATAAGCGTGATCTGCCAGTCTAAGAATAAAACAATTTTTACTGAAATCTTCCTGATTCATCTTAAATGTCTTACCACAGGTAAAGAAAACTACAACTACAGATCTTGAAACACGAAAAGAGAAAAAAATGCTTCATATTTGGAGGAATATCAGTTTGCCATATTCTATCAGAAAGTAATTTTCAAACCAAAGATTTCATTTATCTAAGAAAACACAAATAAATAAATGTTCCAAGTTTGGGTAGATACATCTTTTTAACCCTATCTGATTGCTTCAAAATCACTGCTTAGTCACACAGAGAGAAACACTAAAACACTTTAGTGTAAGCAAGAGGAAAAAAAAGCCTCCCAGCACACTGCCTACTCTTAACAATTCCATTAAAAGACCATACTTAACTTTCGTCTCTCAAATGGGCTACTATACTACACAAGAGTCTCTCTCTCTCTCTCTCTCTCTCTCTCTCTCTCTCTCTACTTTCCTCTCTCCCTCCCCCCCACACAGTTTATATTACTCAGCCTTTATAAAAAGGGATTTGTATCAGTTCTGATAGCCCACACTTGTCTACTTCTGGATAAACAGGAGGTACGATGGAAGGTAACACACAAGAGCAGATGACCGAGGGCGATTTCCTGTAATTCTGGGTACCCATCTTATACCAAGTCCTCTGAGGCTCTAAAAACCACTTCAGCAGAGTCCCAAGCTTCATGCAAAAAGAGGATCTTGGTAGCGTCTCTTGTTCTGAAAGATCTTCTTAGGCCAAGTGGGACTAGGAAGCTAAGCGGGACACTCAAGCTGAAGGCGCGCGCGCTGCTACAGGGTATGGCAGAAACGCACAAGGATTTTTTAAAGTCATAAAGCTCTGTGTTGGCAAGGGTATGAGAAATCAGCACTACATACATTTTGTCAAAGGAAAAAAGAGATACTGGGGGAAAAGCAAAGCTTTACAATTCTGTGTACTCTGAGGCATCCATTCCACTTTTAAAAATAAAAAAAAGGGCATTAACACTTACCTATAAGATTCTCATCAGTGATATTTTTAACTGCAGAAAAGCTGGGGGAAGGAGGCAGGGGTGTGTGTAACAACCAGCTAAATAAAATGACATTTATTTACAATAATAACAATGTCACCCAATGAAATATTATACTATCATTAAAATGACGTCATTGGGCATTTATCCCAGAGAAATGAAACTTGTGTTCACACAAAAGTTCATAGTCGCTATATTCAAAATAGCCAAAACATAGAAACAACCCAAATAGCCATCAACTGATAAATGGATAAACTGTGGTATCTCCAGACAGTGGAATACTATTCAGCAGTGAATAGGTATAAACTATTGCTACGAGTAACAACTTGGATAAATCTCCAGTTAACTAGGCTGAATAGAAAAAGCCAGTCCCAAAAGGTCACATACTGTATGGTCCCACTTATATAACATTCTTAAAATGACTAAATTATAAAACTGGAGAACAGATCAGTGCAGGTGGGGGAAAGAAAGAGAGTGTGGCTATAAAAGGGCAACAGGAGTAATCCTTGTGGTGATGGAAACGTATGGTGACTGTATCAATGCTATTCTCTTCGCTGAAGGTAGCACCGTCGTTTTGCAAGGTATTGTCATTGAGGGAAGCTGGGTGATGGTACACGGGATCTCTCTGTATTATTTCTTACAACTACATGTGAGTCTACAAATATTTCAAAGTAAGATGTTTCTTTTTTTCAAATGAAATCATTATTGATTGTTTGATGATGTGGAAAAGTATCTATAATCCCTCCCCTTTTATGAAAATTAGCCGAGACACAGGGCCATGAAGTCCCTAAGGCATAAGGGAAAAACCAGGTTTTAAAGCCATAGGTATAATACATAATTCCAGTCAAACCAATAACCAGCAAATAAGCTCAATCAAATGTTAAAAATAAACTGACGAAACAGGTGATTTCTGGTCTCTTCATTTTTGCAATATGGCGCTTCCAAGTTTTCTTCAATGAACATGTATACGTTAATAAAAAAAAGAAATAAACTCTTAAAGACTTTTAATCTATGGAGCACCAATGTGTGTTAGGTTAGTCCTCCCAGGTAACACAACTAGGTTTTGTCAGTTGTCTTTTAAAGTGAATGACTTACAAAAAAAAATTGAAATTGTGTGTTGATGGATGTTAACTAAACTTACTATGGTAATCGTTTTGTACTATATACAGCTATCAAATTATGATGTTGTACACCTAAAATACAATGCTATGTGTCAATTATATCTCAATAAAAAATAAATAAATACCATGGAAGGAAGGAAAGGAGGGAGGGAGGGAGGGAGGGAGGGAATGTTCTAGCCCTCAGAAGTCTGGAAAGATGGGAATATTTAGGGGCAAGTGCTGCTGGGCAGTCATTCAGTCTTGCCCAAACAGAGGGCTTATACAGATTCAGATGGGTCTTTATGGAAAAAACCAGCCACCCAATATTCTGGAAGGAAACTTGAGACAGGACAGTCCATGTCCACAGTGACGCATAAATGGGATAGAAAAAAGTGGCTGGAATTTGTCTGAAGAAACGGACAGCCCTTAACAGAAACAACCGCATACGGCGGGTGTGGAGAGGGCTTGCTTCTCAGATACTTATTTTAAAGCCTTTCTAAACCTGTGAGTCAGATTTTAATGGATTAAGTGTTGTTGTTTTTTTAAGTAGGATGGGAAAAGGGTTTCAGAAAACTAAATCCACTGAACTGCAATCAAAAGTTGGCACATTGAACTTGGGAAAGCTTTCTGCGGCTGATTATTAGGGGGAAAGACCAGAGTGTCTTTGTGGAAACATAACATTCCCATCGAGTTCCAGGGCAAGGCATGTATTGTGTGAAAGGTCGTTATGAGAAGCAGCATAAAAAATCTATAATCTTGAACTATTTATGCTGCCTTCTAAATCAAGTACTGAACACTATTCAAATAAAAATAATTGTATTCAAATCATTAAATCCACAAACTATATTTGTGATGTGTACACACACACACACACACACACACACACACACACACACACATTATTCTAGGCATAGATGAGAACCTACAAATGTACAGAAATTAATACATTTTTTGGTCCTAGAATAAGCAAGTTATTACCTAGCAGAATTATATCTTTTTCTTTTATATAAAACTGCCCTATCTTAAAAGAGAATCCCCGTTTAAAAAGGTTATGTCTTTGAAGAACATTCTGAACCTGTTTCAATTCAGAAGGGTCATTTACTTATTAACTGGAATAACAACAGGTAAAAGGAGGATGGAGAGCAGGGAATAAAAACCACTTGCACTCGTAGTTACTCTGGTCTAGGAATAAGCAAACAGACCTCATCCCCTTTCCTGAAAACGTGGTTTACATCTCCAAGTTTCTTATAGAACGACTGTTAGCAATCTTACTAATTACATCTAAAAAGAAAGGGGAGAGAGAAAGGATGCATATAGATAAGGAACAGAAACACCTTCCTGGTCATTACGAGAAGCCAAGAGTGAACAAGGTAGAGGGTCAGGTGTGGAGGGAGGGCCCCTGCCCTCTGTCCGAACTCTCCAACCAACACAGGGCTGCCGTAACAGGGAGAGACTCACAACTGCCCGCATCTTGCTGTATAAATCTGGTTGGCATTCCTGAAAACCATTCGTCTGCCAAACTAATTCCATGAATGGGAGCCTTCCCAGAATGTATTTAGAATTCTTTCCCTAAATTTCTTTTTCCATGATGGTGAATTTCCAGTAAGTCAATCACCATAAAATGTGCACTACTCCTCCCTTCCCCCACCACCAAATCTGGACTGCCTTAAACCTTTGGAGATATGCTTCTGGCTCGTGTGGTACTTCACAACTCTGTTCAAGAGGGAGCTCTAGATTTCCCCCCATTTCCCGCAGGTCCTTGCGCAGAAGGCTGGTTCGCAGCAACAGGCAGCAAGCATGTCCCAATGGTTCTTTTTCTGCATCCTGTTGTGGTCGCCTCAGTTCACTTTATCACTCAGCAACTGCTTGGTAATCCCCTGTCATCCCCACCCTACAAACGTCCGTATCAGCAGAGCTGGGTAGCAACGAGTCAGCAGAATTCAGCCAATCCATTTCTTCTCTGGGGCTGAGGGGACTAAAGTGAAGCTGAAGAAACTACTGAAGAACACACTTCCAGGACAGAAAGGCTGCTAAGAGAAGGATGGGGGTTTTCCCTCCCTAAATTGGAGATGACAAAAAGAAGAGGAGGAAGGCAAAGATGAAAGAATATTGTATATTATGATCTGCATGGGAGCCAATCTGTAAGGGAAAACACAGGCCCCGCCAAATAACTGGGAACCTCAAAACTCCATGAGAGGAATGATGTTTATATTTTTAATTACGTTTTTTATACCTTGCATTAGTTTGAAGGTTCCCAAATTCTAGCCTAGAATTTATGGGTTTAGAAGAGGTTACTTAACAAACATGGCTGACTAAAGTCGTTTCAGCAAAGGAAGAAGAATCACTAATTTTAAAAAACCAAAGCATGAATTCTAATTTTAGTACCTCTTTAGTACTGTAGTCGGTGGCATGTGATGGACTCTGTGATACACCAAGAGTCAAGCAGACCTAAGTGCTTATTAAAAATTAGAGAAAACATGAGGTTTGTTCCTGAAATAGCTCTCTGGCTATTGCATATGCAGCAGCAGGACTCAGCCAGATACTGGTCTACAGTATGAGCCACCAAAGCCTATTAACACTGCAGAATATCTGCGTTTAAAAAAAAAATAAAAAATTCTTGAAACATACATGGGCTATCTCACCCAGAGAACGCTGGGCTCAGGAGACTGGTCACCATGCCTAACGGAATCAGAGTACACTCCTTGGCCCTGCACTGCTGGCTTAAATTTAGCCCCTGGAATCCCTAATTTCACAGTCATTATCCAGTATGGATATGAATACCACAAGGAAGCATGGAGATGCCTGATCCAATTAAAAACAGCACAATCATTTCATTTAATAAGAAAGCAATTCCTCTTAAATGAGCAACCTCACTGAAAAGAAAAAAGCCTTCCACATTCAGAATCACAAGCAATTTTTTTGTGCCTAAGCCTATTACCCAGTCTCAGCCTGGTGGGCTTCTGGATTTAATGGGAACAGAGAAGCCGAAAGAGTAAATCTCCTGGGGGACATTATTTTTAATGGCTCGACTGGATACTCCCAGGTCTGGCTCGTTCTCATCTCACCATGGTCAATGGTGAGAACTGACAACGTGTGAGCTGTGTGTCTCTCAACATAGTCCACCGGCATCCCCTCCGTTCTAGCACTTCCCCTCAGGGCAGGGGAAGGTACAGCTGCATGGCACAGTTATGTTTGTCCTTATGCTGCCACCTCCAGAGGGAAATTTTCTCTCTAATCCTTTGGGATTTTCTCTGCTTACTGCGTTTCGGGGTATCATCTACACCTCAGACTCTGAAAAGTTAGAAAGGACTGGTTTATGTAGTTCAGCATTGCATTTCCCAAAGTGTGTCCTGCTGATTACTGTTTTCTGCAAAAAAAAAAAAAAAAAAAAAAAAAGAAAAGAAAAAAAAGCATCCCTTGGACCTAAAAATGTTTGGGAGCTGTGGGTTAATCAATATAAAACAGGTTTCTTTACTGCAAGACTTCTCAGGGATTTCAACCCGCTGAGATGCATCTTGAAGCCTCCTAAGTGTGACAGTGTGTTAAGTATTTTCCAAACTCATTGAACCACAGATCTCGTTTGTTACTAAAATGTATGATCAGGCCAGGGTTCTAGAATTCTCCCAAACTCACTATAATTTTGCCTTTGCGTAGATACATATTTACCTACCTCTTTCCCCTACATGTCCCTTCTCAGGGCTCCTATCTCTGATTTCCATTTCCTGCGTATACTTTTCTAACCCTTTAAAACAAACACTTTCCTTCTCAGCTTCCAAACGCACTTAAGATGGGCAGCATTCATCAACCTTCCAAGTGATCTGGACACGGTTTTTCCCTGTACTTCTGAGTCCACTTTCCTGCTTTTACTTTGAGCTATTTTTAAAATTGAGGCTATTAACCAGGAATACACGAATGGGATTTAGAGCATCCATCAGCTCCTGAAATCATATGCAAATTACATGCAAAATGTCTTACGTAACTACATTGTTCTGGGGACAGCTGTACAACTTTCTCAAAGGGGTCTGTTACTCCTCAAAACCTCAAATAACAGCAAAAATTTTACTATAAAATATTTTTAATGCTAAGGGATAATAGAATAGAAAGGAGAAATGAAGAAAATAAAGTATCTATTTTACCTGTTTGGTAAAATAACACATACTGACAGATTTTAAGTTTTAGGGGCATTCTTCAAACTAACAGAACATTTTAGGAGGAAAAACTAAGGATGGTAGGTTTAAACAAAAAGGACGGGAGGAAGGAAGCAGGGTGTAGGCAGAGAGTCTGAGAGAATGATGGGGAACAGTGTTGCCACCATTAAAATATTTATTTTACTGCAATCTTGAAATATCCTATATTTGGCGCATTAATGCAAAATCAATTTCCAGAACTATGAAGCTCGTCACTAGCAAGATAACACAGCAGGCTGGCATGTTAACACCTGTAGACCCCTCATAAAATGTGGTCTTACAGAGATCACTAGAATATCATGTGTACACAAAAAGCTCCCTTATATAGCAATTACTATAAATAGAAAGGCAGGGTTTATCCTAAAGTCTTAGAAATAGGAGGCATAAAAAGGCAGGTTCTATAAAGTTTCTGCTTTCATTACTCCTTTTCGAGAGTAAATAACCAATCTTTGGGATGTTAACCAAGGTGTCTTCCTTTCAGGAAGACATACTTCTAACACAGAGAGATCAAATAATGAAAGTTATAGAAATTATAAAAACGTATTTAAATGATCTCAATGAAAAGGCAAAAAGGTCTCCTGTACCCAATAGCTTTTGCTTGTTTTTTTTTAAAAACAAAAACTTACGTCGCGTGTCATATAAAAAACGACTATGCTTGGGGAATGAATTCAATATAAGCACCAAACGTTTTCTATATGTAATTAAGCTTGAGAAACGGAGAGGTGACGTTTTTTTATTTCTTATTTTTTGACATTTATAATAAAAACTATTTTCACTCTACTTCTTCAGAAATACTTGCAGTATTCTTGAAAACTCAATTTGCATTCCACATCGTTACCTAGAAACACTGTACACTCACACCCTCATAAACGCAACAAGAATAAGCAGGAGGCTTCTGGCCTCAACAACTCCTGGCTTAACAAGGGTTTGCATAACCTCGTGCTTGGGGGAGGGAGAAGAGGGAAGGGTGGAAGTTACACCTTTTAAAAAAAAAACCTCTCCTTGAGCACAACTTTAAAATACCAGGGTTGTTTGGGGAACCACCATGACAATACCTTGGATCATGAACATCTCCACTAAACTGTATTTTTTTCCCTGACACCATTGTTACACATGCTCTGAAATGGTTTCTATAAGCACATAGGAAGGGAGAGCCCCCCGCCCCCCCCCCCAAAAAAAAAATCCTGCTCAGGTAAGCCCATTCTTGCCTCACAGATGGGGGCCAGCAGAAGCCAGTTTCGAAAGAGCTGGAGCTCTGCCAGATTCAACAAAGCCGGATTTGGGGATGAGGCGCCTTTGTCCTGACCTAACCTGATTCTTCACTGTGATGCACCGGACCCACAGGCCCGAGGGGCTCCAGTGGGCACGACAGACCAAGGCCACCACCAGGGCAGCGGAGCTCAGATTTGCCATCTATGTTCTTCGAGTTTAGAAAGCAGTAACAGAAAAACAACACAGCCCAGGCCAAAAGAAGAAGGAATGTTAGGGGGAGGCAAAAGCAAAGACCTATTTGGCTCAGGTGGAGAGGGAGGAAAGAAAGTGCCTTTTACCTTCCAGAAACACCTGGGGAACTTGGATGGTGCCACTATGGTCTGTAAGACCATTTCATACCTTTATTTTATCAATAAAAAACCCAAACTCCAGTAACTTGACAGTTTTGTTTTCTTTATTTGGCTTCTAAATCTTAGGAGCATAAAACAAGCTTTTGATACTCTACAACTCTCCTGAGAAGGGAAGGAAGAAACCAGGGACTCGCCTTTTTTCTTCTCTAAAGTCTCACAAACTTCACCGGTTTTCATTTTTTATAAACAAACATACAGCTTAAATCAATCTCAAGCTGCCTTTTCCCCCTCTACTTGAAATTAATATTCCAACAAAATTTGGGGGAGGAAAAAACAAGAAAGAAGGAAAAGTATCAGCATACAACTTGGTGTCATCTCTCCTCTCTTTGCTTTAGTAGTTTTTTAAGAAAAGTTAGTTAACAAAATATAACACAAACAGAAAACCATAATATCCCAAAGAAATACACGGCAAAGAAAAAAATATTTACTTTTAACTCCCCAACCGCTCAAATATCTAGCTTGCCTTAGGCACAGTTAACCTTCTGACACAACCTTTTGCCACTCTTTCAAGCTCATCTATTTAAAAACAGTAAGATCTAAAATATCTACACACCCTATTTCACAATCAACATCTTTTGATAAACCAGGAAATAAAAGAACATTTTGTTACTATAATGTGTAATCCTCCCGTCTAAGAAAAAACACTTGTACCAAATCCAGCTAACATGATCCATGCAGAATAAGCCAGTTTTTTCTTAGAGGCCAAGTCTGACGATACACGGAGAACTTGAACTTCAAAAACAAACACTCAACAACATTCCCAAAACCTAGATGTTCAAATTACCCACTAAATTATACATTCCTAAGCATATATCCATTTCTCTGTGAATACACTAGAAAAATGCCCTCTCTAATTTCTAACGTGCTGGGGGGTCAGAGTAAAGACTGGAGACCGATGAACGCACGGCGCGGCCTTCTGCCCCTCACCCACTGACCATTACAGCGCACACACACCATTCTCAGTACCCTCTCAACAAATGGCTTCGCAAAGCCTCTGAAACCACAACAAATGTGAAACCTGAGGCACCAGCTATGGCAGACAAACGCCAGAAGCAAACTTCATGACACTGTCCTTTAATGTTCACACAGAAGCTTAGCCAGGTGTGAGGAACCGCGGTGCAATTATATGAGGAACACACACGCTCTCCCTCCACCGTGCTCACGTTTCTACCACACTTCCATTCCAGAAAACCATCGATGCTGACAGAACTTTCTACCTGAAAAACAATTTCAGGTGAATTTAAAATACATTCCTGCTCACTACCAACAAGGACTCTAAGTTCCTGAAAGGAAATAATTTCTATTGCTCAAATCAAGAAACAAGGAGGATGGGAGAAGAGATGGATAACCATCACGTTACATTCACAAGTAATTGTGAAAACAAGAATAACTCAAGAAATGTGAAAACCAAGGGCCTAGCTTCCGGTGCTTCAAAACTGGCCCAAATGTACAATTTGTTCTTTAAGTTACACAAAGAAACTCCAATCATAGCCTTTTCTAAACCTTCTTTTCTTTTCAAATCAACTTTTTTTGAGGTATCATTTATATGCCAAAAAATGCACCCAACTGGAGCACCCGATGAATTTTTGATATCTACGTACCAGTGTAGCCACCACAATAAAGATACAGAACATTTTCATCTCCCCAGCAAGTCGCCGTATCTTCTCCTAGCTTCATGGCCCCTGGCAATCGCTGACCGACTTTCGGTCCACCTGGGCTAGTTCTGCCTTTTCTACAACTTCATACAAATGGAATTCTTCTGAATGTTTCTGGGATTCACCCACGTTTTGTAGCAGTGGTTTGCTCCTCCTCATGGCTGAGTAGTATTCCGTTGTATCAATATACCACAATTTTCCAATGTTTTTTAAAAACAGAATTTTCCAATTTTTTTTTTAAATAAAAAGGCAGCAATAGTTAAAACATGCACATAAACTTGTTACGAATACCATGATTTCTTTCTTTCAAGGTAATTGGAGAGCAGATCCCAAAACCTCTGGCTGCAGGAGCACAAAGTTTTGTTTTGTTGCACTTTCCTATACAATAAAACTTGTTCAATCAGATGGAAAGAAAATGGATAACCTGAGATTTTTGTTTACTGCCAGCTCAAGATGTTATTTCAAGCTGCTGAAGAACTATGAGGAAACTGTATCCAAGCAAATTTTCATGTGCTGTTTCCTGAATGCCTGACCGAAAAGTGAACTTCACGGCTACAGTTTAATATGACTCTGCTCCTGCTTTTGCCTGATTGGTCAGAATTTTGGATTTCATGCTGACTCCTGAGCTACCCTACTACCAGAAGGATGTGATGAGAGGGCCCCTGAGGTGGAATTGCCTGGAGAGGTCAGTCCTATTTAGAAAATAAAATAAATATACCATCTAAATTTTGTTTAACCTGTCTAAATCTAAATCATGAAGCCTGCTACTGTTTCCAAGGAATACAATTTGGGAAACATTGTTCTAATGAATATAAAATACATCCCTCACGTGGTACTTAGCTTTAGGGTGGTTGTCTCTAACAGACATGGTTATCCTGACTATAAATGGACGCCCCCCCCCCCCATCTCATTGTTGGGTATAAAGATGAAAACAAAGGATCTGAAAGATCTCCCAGTGAGTCCCAGCTACACCTGGGTTATGAAATGAGCAACTCTGAATACCCCAGAAGCAGCAAAAGGAAATATCTGTACCCTCGGCCCCCACTGTCCTGCCCAGGCCCCAAGCAGGTCTTTGTATAATAGTCACAGAGGCAGGCAACAGCACCTACTAAAGGAAAGCTTTGCCTGCAGTGAGACTATTTCCTGACCATTCTGCCTAACCAACCAGCTTGCTGCTCTGAGCCCACCACCAACTTCTGGCCTCAGTTTCTTCTATCAAATGAGGCAGCTGACCCAGAATGAGCTCTTGTGGTTCCCTCTGAAAGCTGTAATATGGGTCTCATAAAAGAGCAATAATTCCAAGACTAAAATGACAAAAGTTGCATATTTTTTTGAACCATAATAGAATTTGTGAGCACGGCATCCAAAATTCTGACAGAAACAGCAGTCTCAATTCTCCATTCATAACTCTTGCCTATTATAGTCTCTAAATAAGTAGTTTGGTTTTATCTATCCATTACAGCTTTCCTTCCTCTAATTTGATTATCCTTCAAAAAAAGGATTTATATTAAATCCTGTTAATGAGTTGCAGCCTTCACATTTAACTTTATACATCTATGTGCCTGTTTTTGTCTGAATACTAGCGTTTAAAGAGTTTTTATCACGGCTTACTGCATACAACATGATATCCTTTGATTAAGAATAAAATCTAGAGGGTGACAGTTCCTTGGAAAAAACACACCACTTGGTTTTGCAACAATTTCATCCCGGGCAACAGCCTTTTGTTTTGATAACTCACGAAACTGCAAAGGGTCACTTAAGCTTGACTCACATGCAGTATAAAACCGTTTTTTCAAATACTCGCAATTAGAAGGCTGTGTCTTGGAATCCACATTAAGCAACACTGTATACTCCAAAAGCCCCTAAATTTCCCAGAAGCATCTAAAGAAAGCAGCACTTTCCCAAATAGGCCCTGGTCACAGGATCCCGAGCTGCGCTGCAAGCCGCAGGCCCCGGCAGGCCCCGCCCCCCCGCGGCAGGCCCCGCCCCGCCGGGCCCCTCCCCCTGCCCCTAAGTGAACGGCCGCCGGAGCTGCGATTGCAGGCCCGCCAGACTGCAGGGGAGGGGGCCTGCAAGTCGGCCCTGGAATCTGGGAAGAGGTGCCTGGCTGGGAAATCACGCCTGCACTCGAAGAACAAAAGCCTGCCCCCGGTGAAGCGCTTTCCGAGGTAGTGGGAACGCCGGCTGAGAGGACGCCTGGCAGGAGTGCTTGTGCAGCGCACGGTCCTTCTCAGTACTGAATGTCCCCAGGACTTGGAGAGGAAGTGAGCAAGGATCCGGGTTGTCCATGCGTCCCTGTGGCCCAGGGTGGCCAAGGCCTGGGCTGCTCAAAACTCCCCGGCTCCCAGTCAGGGGTCGCTGATGTCACGGAGCTCCCAAATGTGGGCTGTGTGTGACCAGGAAAAATTACAAAGGCGCATCTAAATACAGCCTGCATTTCTCTCTACCACTTAGGATTGCTTTTTACTTTCAAAAACAATAATTTTCTGAAGAAGTAAAGCTGCAACACGGCAAACAGCTACAGGTGGCACAGTACACTGACACCATAATGCCATCCCTCTTTCTCCTCAAAACACGTTGGATCAAACTACTCCAACCCCACCCGACCAAGAACAGGTTTGGCTATTTTGTCTCAGGACACAGCCTCAGGAAATGTCAATGTTTAAATGTTCTACAGTAGAACCTACAACATTGTGTTTACTGAATAAGTGCTAAGGAACTAAGTAAGATACTATCATTACTTTCCATCAAAAATTGTCAGTATTCCTTCAAACTTTTCCATTTTCTAGTCACACCACAACAAACCCTGTGTTTGTTTTGTTTTGCTTGCTTAGTGGCAGAAAATAATCCCAGCAGAGCAGAAAGCATCCAGAAAGCAACGTGCTGAGGCTTTGAGCGTGAAGTCCCGTCCAGTAGGATTTTCTGGGTTTCTCCAGAGTGCTGCAGTCTGCGAGCCGGCCCGCACTGCCTTTCCCAGCCCGCAGGACACCGCAAAGACACTCGCGGTCTCCTATTCTAAGCCTCTCCTCAGTCTGCCTTCTGGCGGGGGAGGAGGAGACAAGGGGATACAAAGAAGCAGTGCTGATCAGAGGAAGGGAGGAAGCTCAGGCTGTGTCTATGCATACCTGTGTCTAATTTTGTTTGACAAATACATCCTTGTAAAGTTGACTGTAACTCAATTTCTGAAATCCCATTTGTTTTTAAATGTGACAGCTCACTAATGAAAGAAATGCAACTGTGTAACCACCTTAGTTGGTATCTTTTTGTAGCTCTTAATTTTTCATATCGTTTAGATTAAAAAATAATAATAATATATCCAGTCAGTGGTCTATGGAAATGAGTCAGCACACCAGCAAAAACAAGAAGCCCCAAGTGCAGAGGGACCTATGAATTTAAAAAAATATATATTAGAGAATAGTTCAAAAGTAATTTATTTAAAAAAAAAACAACCAACTCACACCTATCATCTCTATCTCTGTTGAATTTATGAATTTAAAAATGATGAAATATTGGGCCGGCCAGGTGGCTCAGGCGGTTGGAGCTCCATTCTCCTAACTCCGAAGGCTGCCGGTTTGATTCCCACATGGGCCAGTGGGCTCTCAACCAAAAGGTTGCCAGTTCAATTCCTCGAGTCCTGCAAGGAATGGTGGGCTCTGCCCCCTGCAACTAAGATTGAACATGGCACCTTGAGCTGAGCTCCCAGATGGCTCAGTTGGTTGGAGCATGTCCTCTCAACCACAAGGCTGCCAGCTGGACTCCCGCAAGGGATGGTGGGCTGTGCCCCCTGCAACTAGAAACGGCAACTGGACCTGGAGCTGAGCTGCGCCCTCCACAACTAAGACTGAAAGGACAACAACTTGACTTGGAAAAAGTCCTGGAAGTACACACTGTTCCCCAATAAAATCCTTTCCCCTTCTCCAATAAAATCTTTAAAAAAAAACACACACAAAAAAAAAACGGTTGACTTTAAAAATAAATAAATAAAAAATAAAAATGATGACACGTTCTTAAATGGAATGACAAGCAATGCAACTGGTTAACAGATTGTCACAAGAACTTAAAGCTTTTAAATCCGTTAAAGTTGCCTTAAAAATTATGTTCATTTTTAGATGGAACCTAACACTTAGGAGACAGATCCCCCTTGCTTTACTGCAAACTGGGGTATCAGGAAGATGGCTGGTCCGGTGAGATGGAGAGAGGAGGCGCCCTTTGCTACCATGTGTCCCAGTTAATGTTACCAGTTAGTCTGGGAACACTGGCCTGAGTTATCTTAAAATACAGGAATCCTTAAGCTTTCTATAAAAATACTGTGTCCTAGGACTGACTTCATGCAACACAGGTGGTCAAAAGGAAACTCCCAGGTTCCAGAACTAAATGTACCATCAGGAAAGTCAACTAAGTAAAGATAACCTCAGAGAGAAATTAAACATTTCGTCAAGGGTTTCTGATGACAATGCAAAAGCAGGAGAGTGCATTGTACTTTAAACAATGCCTTGTCTGTTTGCAGGAACATGGACTGGCCTAAAACGGAGGGGAGGAAAAACAAGGGAGGACTGAGCCCCAGCTTTCACTTCAAAGGCAGTGTGGAGCGTGTGTGCGCACGTGTGTGTGTGTGTGTGTGTGTGTGTGTGTGTGTGAGAGAGAGAGAGAGAGAGTGAGAGAGAGAGAGAGAGAGAGAGAGAGCGCACGAGAGGGAGAGACCGTACATTATTGTGTGAACTGGCAAAATCTATGTACAGGTGGGCACACAGAGGTCCCAGTGCTGCCTGACACCCCACTTCCATCAATCCCCATAACTGATGCCCTCGATGGAACCACTTCACTCCTTTGAGCAGTTTGGGGACCAATTTTGCCCAGGGAGGAGGCTTATTCCGTCCCTGAGCAACTGTTCTAAGCAACAGAGACCTCTGATGGAAGAGTGGGAACCAGGAGGGCTGGCAGACTGCGTCTCAGAAGCTGGGTGAGCTTGGGCCCACTAGATCCCCAAAACGCCCACCGAGCCCATCAGGGGCCAGACCCAGCTCCCAGCCTGTTTCTTCAGCAGTTAAAAAGGAATAACCTTTACCTTCAGGTTTGCGGTGAGGACGGTGCTCCGGACATGTTCATCCTCTCCCTGGGTCCCTCCCGAGCCCCTTCCCTGAGGCCGACTTCCCGAGAACCTGCCTCGTCTCACACCCCTGACCACGCAGTGCACGCGTGCTGGGCTCTCCCGTCCGCCCCAGGCCCTCTGCTGAGCTCCCACCACTTCTTCTTGGCACAGGCAATCCCTTCCAAGACTTCTGCCTCCGGTCCACCTCTTCTCAGTTCTTAGTTTCCCCACCTGTCTCCTTGTTCTCCACCGGCTGCTCCAAGAACTTTCTCAAAGAACCTAAGGCAACTGGCTTCATCTGTGGAGTCCCGGTCACTTCCTAGGTAAATCTGGAGCCATACACACCCAACCAAACTCGCGGTATGTCAGAAAAGGATTTACAAGGCTAGACGGACAGACGGAAGTGTATCACTGAGGAAAGAATGCTCCAACAAATGGACTGGCTCACAACCTTGGAGAACCAAATTTCAAACATGAGAAAGTCATCTATTAGGTCAGTATTCTCTTTATGACGTCCTAAGAAGAAAAAAGTTTCTCGGTAACAGAAAAAGCTATGCTTCCTCTGTGAAACAGATCTGTTTTTATTTAAAGTCAATTACAAATTTGGAAGCTGATCGTATGTCCCTTTTTGCTTCAGCTGCTATGAAACTCAAGAGCCAAACTTGTGGCCTAACTCTAGCACCTGTCAAGTATTATCCTGTCCTTACCCTTACGCTTCATCCTCTCACACTGCACATATTTCTGTAAGTTGCCATCCAGTACAGCAAGGCATAAACCTAATCTGCAACTGACATCTGAGGGTGAGGTGGTCTTTGCTTTTCCGTAGGCTTGCGTCCACCCAGGAAGGGGAGATGTGTGTCAGTTTTTAGAAGCAATAATAAAGGAGGCTGCTGAGCATACAGGTCGTGGACAAGGTGGAAACTGAACTTCTGCCCGTGCCCCGCCCGTCTCCCAGGTACCCTGAAAGGATGCATAAGGGCAGCGCCGGAAGGAAGGGCACAGATGCCTAGGAAGCAGCCCCATTACTCCGTGGAAGCCAATTTGGGATGATAATGAGTCCAATGTGTATTTAAAAGTGGCTCAGACTTTAGTTTGGCTAAAACCTAGGAGACTACAGACTAAATCTAATAATAATGATGGCTTTTCCTAAGGCACCCGGAATAACCTTAGAAGCACACTAATGGGAGGTAAAAGGTGTTTCTAAATGGGAGAAAAGCAGAGGGCACACCTCACAGAGGCTCTCAGCTGTCTTGGGAAAAAGAGCCCGGCCTCACTCTGCTGAAGCGCTGTGCAGTACACAGCGCCCTCCTGGAGAGGGAAGGAGCCCTGGACACACTGTTAACTGGGCTCCAAACTCAACAGTCAGTGGCTGGTGCGCAGGCCAAGGGGCCGGCATGCCCCGACCAGCTGTGCGATCTATCTGCCTTAGCTTTAGGCACCTTCAGCAGAATTTAAACTCCAGGTGGGAAACCTTGGCTCCCAGGAGCTGGGAGAATAAGATGGCAGAGATTCTTCATGAGCTTCACGAGTTGGAGACACCAACGCTGATGGGTTCAGAACAGGCCTTCCCAAGACGTGCTGCTTTGGCTTGTGGATTATCTTGAGCTGAAAGCAAAGGAGACCCTGCGGGCTCACAAAAACTTCTGCCCCTCCCTTAACTACCTACAAGAATCTAAATTGGGGGCCTTGCCCGTAATGAGAGTTATCACCAGAGATAAACTTTTATGACCTGTCTACAGGGCAGGACAAACTTCTAGTTACTGAACAGCTGCTCTTCTTATCATCCTATGAAAAGACCTTGCTCCCCTCTGAAGCCCCAGGCGCCTGACTTCATCCCTTAGTTCAGGATGCCTTACATAGCGCATTTTCCCTTTCTGGCTCTGAACCTTTCGTGTATGTGGGGTTCCAGTATGTAATTGAATTTGGTTATTTTCTCGTTAATCTGTCTCCTGTAGTTTTAATTATTAGACCAGCCAAAAGAACCTCAAAAGGTAGAGGAAAATTTCTTCCTCCCCCACATGGCAAAGCAAGAGCCAAAGCCGTAGATCATGAATTCAACTTCTCATTTCAAAAAAGACAGCTCCGTGACCCTGTGCTGGCTACCATGTTTGAATTTAATCACTATGATGAAATGAAATAAGATTCCTGCCTTTTACCTTCCATTAGAGTGCTTCTGAGGCTATTCAGAGCTCCTTAGGAAACGCTATCATTTTTATTATTCTATTAGTCTACAACCTCCTTTAGCCAGTGAAAATCCAAGCCACTTTAAACACACATTGGACTCAGTATCATCCAAAGCTGGCTCTGCATCTTTGTAAATGCAAGTTTCCAGACGGCAAGATTCCAGGTGAAAGCATGAAAGGACTACACAAGGGCCACATATTATTACGTGCCTTCCACTCATTAATTCACCCAACACTCCGTATTGTAGGGATGAGCCAAGTTATCTCCTTTACAAAAAGCAGACTCAGTATTCTTTCACGGTTACACAAACAAATAACAAAGCCAAAGCGATAGAAAAGGCAACTCCCTCCTCCCTGTACCCTGCAATCTATCAAGCGGGGTTCTGTGTTTTATCACTTTTCCTTGAGGGTTGCAAAACTTTTACAAGGAATTCTTTGATTACTGTAATACTTTTATCAACAAAAGAAAATGAACTCCAACAACACACTGTACTGTCAGAAATTTCATTATCAAAGGTGAAAATGATGAAGGATGGGCAGAAATACACGCCGGGATACACGGCTCATCAAGACTTCCTTTCTTTCCAGGCAGGCAGACTCTGGGCCCAGCGGGGCCTTCCTTAGTGCAGTCTCCCTAGAAATGCTGCAACGTTTTGTGGGCACCTCCCTGTCGTACATTACACTGTAAACTCAACGAAGGCAATGGCCACTCCCACATCCATCCTGGTCTTCCACGCATCACCAGGGTGGGTGAATGCAACAGAGGCATGAATTATCACGGCTGTGGCCCAGGCAGCACATGCCCATGCTCTGTCCCCAAATGACCGTGTCACGTAAGCTCTGGGGTTGGGCCTAGACCTTGGCCCAGACGGCAGAAGCTAGCACCGCTGCCACCAATCTGCAGCTGAGGGGCCAGAATTTCCAACCACTTGTGTGGCCAAGAAAACTTTGTTCGCAGGAGTTGTAGTCAGGTAATTTCCTATATTTTTAGTTCACCTTTAAAACACACATAGATTAATTCACAGCAGCATTAGCAATCCCATTTTATAAACTTTTCAATAATCAGTGTGGAGACGGAAATCTCCTGGTCACATTAAAAGTGACCAGAAGTGGCACTTTCACTCTCAGTGTCAAGGCCAAAGAAACTGCTCGTTGCAAAGACCACCACCTTTCTCCAATGCCTCCCGAAGAGCTTAACTTAGCATGATCAATCAGATCTGAATGGTTACAGAAAGCTGTTTTGGGGACTTGATTCCCAAGAAAAGAGACCCAAGCCTACCAAACAGTATTTCAATACGGGCTGCCCAGCATTATGACTGGAACAACCGTACATTCCTCTTGCAGCAAATTGCTACCAATTAAAGCCATTGATCCAACAACTGTACCCACTCCTCTGGCACAAAGTAACTAATTCTTCGAAACATGACAGGCAATGTAACTCTTTCCCAAAGTCACAACCCTCAAAGTCACAACCACTTAGAAAACTCAGGCCCCGTCACTGCATTATACCAGCAATCCTTTTTCCAGATCTAGAGGTTTCTAAGGCAGCATTGTGGCCACTGAGGATGGCTTCCACGGGTACATTTCCACAGGATGCCTCCAGACTGGCCACAGTGAAATAAAAAAGCCTTGTTCCTCCCTGAAGAATAACGCAGTGGTGTCAGAAGTGAAGACTTGTGCAGGCAGGCATGGGCATGTGCACCGGTCCTCGGGACAGGGGGGCGGCTCTTCCTCCGTCACAGCCGTGCTGACTGGTGACCACTGTGCCAGTTCATCACTAAGGGTGGCCCCGCTGTGCACTGTCAGGTAAGTGCCTTTGCATCTCTCATCCTTAAGTTCCTCATGCAGAAAAGAAAGGGATAAATCAGATGACATCCAAGGCATTCAGTTCTGGAACTCAGATGTTCCATCATCAATTCAGCACTAATTGGCTGCTCAGATTAGTCCTTTCCCTAGAAAATCCCTCAGGACACAGGGCCCAAGGGAGATGGACAGAGACTGTTAGGTACAGAAAGTGAGGCTGCTGAGAAGGGTAGTCTAAGTATTAAGAGTCAGGAGTCCACTGGGCTGGCAGATGTGGGGCCAGTTACACCTAACACAGGTAGTAAATAATAGATCAAGGCGTGGATTGACCTACTGCACTATTTTTTTCTGGGTCAGGCTTGGCTTTCCTAGCTTTATACACAGGAAGCAAGAGAAAACAAAATATCAAAAATCTGCCCTGAAAACTATCTCCTCAAAAAAGAAATAACCCCACCCTTTACCATCTTCTAGGAGTCACTTATTTACGTGACAAAAACCTAACTGACCGGTATTAAGTTAAATAGGATAAGTGCATTATCTTACAAACAGCTCATTTATTCTACCTCTTGTAAGACATCTCTGTTTACATGCAGAATGAAAAAATTTCATTTAAAAAAGTCCAAGCTCTTTAAAAATATTATTTGTCAATGACCGAGAAAAGAGATGTTTCTGAATTGTTTCAACTAAAGATTTCCAAGTCACTTCTCAGATGAAAAACTGTCTCCCACGAGAACACAGGGCTGGGAATCTTGGACTTCTTAGCACGTGCTTCACCTTCACTTCCACTCACAAGTTCTAGGACAAGTCACGAGCCTGCTGGGCCCGCTTCCCACATCTGGAAAACAAGATGTGTAGGATGAGCCCTATATTTAATGTAAAAGCAGTTGGTAGGCACTTGCTTAAGCATCTCATAAATAAATGGCCTGTGCCAAACCAACAAAGAAAGCAGGTTGATTTCTCCTTTATTTTCTGGGGACTAAGAGTGCAAGGAAAAGATTTTGTCCCTATATGATAATTAAAAACTCCATTTATGTAATATTCCAAAATTAGTCTAGGTTATTTTTAAGGCTTTTTCTTGGAGAGTGTGCAGCCTGTATTTTAAAGCACTGAGAAAGCTTTATCTTTGTCATTAATCTCAGAAAAAAGAGATACTTTATTTTTCAAAATGCAGATGAGAAATACCAGACAACCAAGTTCTTGTAACAAAGTCTTGGCAGCAAGCGCCAAATCATTTTTCATGAAAGGGTGATAATGGAGAAAAGGTGGGACATACAGTTTCCTATTTCTTTCTTCTCGTTCCTTTGCCCGTCAAATACAGGGGACTTTGGGATATTTACTTTATAGACAGAACGCCTCTCCCAGCTTGACAAAGAAGAAATTATTCATAATTCTGAACTCCTTGGAAGACATTATAAAAACACAAACATTATTACTTTTTTACTATTCCAGAGCCACAAAATAACTGTTTTCTTCTTTTTCCTTCCAGAATAAGAACTGCCGTGGTTCACTTTCCTCCCCAAAGTTTCTCAATGGTTCAAAGACTGAAACTGAAAGCAAATTGTTTGCATATTAATTATAAAATGTGCTCATTGCTGATACCATTTAACCGAGAGTACGTATGTGTTGTTTGATAATGTTCTTTGAAGAAATTACATAATGGTTCAACTGTCCTAAACCCAGCGATGGCCCCTAATATTTCATCACAATCACACAGCTACAGCCCTCTGGCTTCTGCCAAGGTATTTTTACTGGGCCATCATCCAAGGCGCCTAGATCCCTGTTTGCCAATCAAGTAATCATCCACGATTCGCAACTTGGCCGCGCCACCTCCTCATGCTTCCATCATTCAACACCTGTTCACGTCACTTCACCTTCTTAAACCCTCACACACAATGGGCTGGGCCTCCAAGTGTGAAGCAGATCCAAAAACTAAAAGCTAGACCTACATAACCCATGGGCTTCTGAGGCCAGGCCAAGCCTGACGCGGCCGTTCCCCCCGTGGTGGTCTACAATTAGGTCGCGTCCACTTCCTCAGGGAGAGGGGGAGCGAGAAAGCCGTGACCACAGGGAAGGTTAATGCGGTTCAGTGAGGGCGTCTCGGTATCTCAGCTCGGAATCTGCAAACTATCCTTGGAATATACATCTGCTTTGCAGCCTAGAAAAAACAGGCAGTTTGGGGAGTCCCATCCCTAAGAATAATTCCACTTCCCGGGAGCGCAAGTCTGAAAAGCCTTTTGTGCTCCGTGTGAAGGCCTGGCCACTACCTAGCACTCCAGCCTGTTCTCTACGGCTTCTGAAAGAGTGACAAGCCAGGTAGAACGCAGCTGTCTTAACTGGAACAGACCAAGCAAACTCCCTTCCTTTCTCTTCTTTTAAACCAAAAGGAGGACGTGACAGGAAGGAACAGCCCAGTGAGGTCTCAGGTAGGAGTATAAAATCAAAATCCCTCCACTATTTCAGAGGTTATTTCATCCAAGTAGAGACATATTGACGCAGGTATCCTGCCTCTGTCACTCAACTGTATGGCCTTGACCAAGTCATTTCACCAACCTGTAACTCAGTTTACTCATCTGTACAGAGGAAGACCTAAGATGCATACAGTTCTCAGCAGTGTCTGGCACATAATAAATGTTCAACTAACAGTAGCTTCCAGGTATAGCTACGAAAATGAGCAGTAAACCTAAGGCTGACTGCACACATCACCGCCATTTGCACCAATGTAGACTGCAGATGTCATGGTTTTTGCCTTTTGCTGGGAAAGGGGATAAAAGTTTTCCAACTTCAACTGCAGCTCTCCCCAGTTCAGCATTACGTATAAGTCGGGGCGCAGGGACCTCCTTCTCAAAACCAAAGGCCTCACCGTTTCTTAGAGGGGGTTTTCAAAGAGGGCTTGAGCAGATAGATGTCCCTTATTACCACCTTCAGATCCAGGCCACAGAGGCTAAGGGCTCAGATCCCTGTGAGCCCTGGGCTGGGTGCCAAGGCTCTTCGCCTGCTGCCAGGGAGGCTTTTTCTTATGAGCCTGATGGTTCCTTAAGGTCCTTGACTCCTCTGTAAATGCATCCTAGATGTCACATTTTTTTCAAGATACCCCCCTCTCCCTGTCCCAGAACAGCAAGCCGTGGATCATCCTTCTGGAAAACCAAAGTGGAAATCAACTGACATGTGCTGACACCTTTCATCCGTGAGCAGCGGCACTTTTGGGAAGCATCCCATCGTGCCAAGCACGTCAAGCGCCACCAGCTGCACCTGACGGACTCTGATCTCAGAAGTCCTCCGCACTCTCCTGGAGTCCACTTCTGAAAACTGTTTACAGGGCGCCCAGCACAGTATTCAGGACTCTCCTCCCCATACACCAGTCTCTCAATGCAGCCTCACCCACCCCTGCATGAACCTTCCAATGTCAACCCCTGTGCCTGTCTTCTTGACCTTTCTCAAGAATCCTGGCAAGTCTGAGGTGAGTGACTTGCCTGCCCTCCCCGTGCCCAAGGAGGAACCCCAGATCACCGCCCCCCTGCAGCACAGCGCCCAAGCCATGCCATCTCAGATCGGGCTTCAAGGAGGAAAAGGTGAGCTAGTAATCCAAACTAATCCTGTTTTTTGTTTGTTTGTTGTTGGTTGATGTGTCGGACATAAGAGTATTTATGAATCTCAGGCAACATTCTGAAGCAGCTGCTAAGAGGTCCTTAAATGAACTTCCAAGTCGCGGCCAAGCCACGGTTCTCTGCACTATTTATATTCCCAAAGCCATCAGCTATGTTTGATGTGACTGACCATGAGGCCCTGCTAAGTGCACTGCAGAATCCACCGTCGCCGACCAGCAGCTATCCTGCTTGCTGTGATCCTTACCTGGCTTCACCTTGGTAAAGGTGAGAGGCTGTGCGCCCTGTAGGCGCCTGAGCCGAGATGGATGCCATCTCCTCACCACGGCCTCCCCTCCCCCTTCGCGTCACTCACCCTCGCACACTGATTACACCCAGCACATTTTAATCTTATCTTTCTCCCACATGTCCCACGACCGTCTGGGGATGAGTCAGTGCAACTACTCCCGTCTGATGCTGGTGTGAAACCTAGAAACATCCCCCAAAGACCAAAACAGACAAGTTAAAGGGGAAAGATCACAAAACAACAGGAGTCCAGGCTGAATACAAGTCCTCTGAATACCACATCTGGCTTCCCCTGTGTACCTGAGCAGGTCCTTTGTTACTGTCACGCAGAAGGGTACAGAAGGCGACCCCGAAGCAAGGATCTGTGGGAAGGCTAGAATACTCCAGGGGCTGGGTCTCCGTTACATTTCAACAGAAACCACAACATGGCGATTCATCTCTTCCCACTATGGTCAGCATTCTGAAGCAAGATGGTATGAGAATTTGGATTTCTGACTCTTAAACTGTCACTAGAGGAACTCCAGACTTAGCAAATGACGTAAAGCAGTGGTTCTCAAACTTCAAGTTGCAGGAGAATTACCTGCAGATCTTGTTACAACACAGATTGCTGGGTCCACAGTTTCGATTCAGTATGTCGGGGTGGGCCTAAGAATCTGCATTTCCAACAGGCTCTTGGACGTTCCCAGGTGACGCTCCTGCTGCTGCTGTGGAGCCCACATTTGAGAGCCACCAACTTTATGCATCAGAATATAGAACCTTCTAGTATATCAGATCAGATTGCACAAAGGAGGGATACTAAGTTTGTGTCTCAGTTTTCAAGTCTTATGCAAAGACGTGAAGCAGCACCAGTTCTTACAAATTCCTGAAAACTTGAAGTTCACTGGGGTCCAGTGACAACGAGAAAAACAGGTGGGAGTTGGAAACTTTCAAGAAACCACATTCATTCACAGGAAAGGAAGCAGAGGAGGAGATCCTAGTTAAACACAGTTTGTTAGGTAATGAGGCCCTTGTCTTAGACGCCAACTGTCCTCATGGATCCCAGGCTGACGGTGCTCCTTTTATATGCAGCTTCCAGGGAGCAGTAAACTCTACCTTGTGATCTTCCCATGCAGGACAGGCTGGAAATAGGTCTAAAAGTCAGTGTTAAAATAGTGGATAACTTCCACAGCTGTAAATCTCTCATTTTCCTATGACAATGATTCTCAATCCTAACTGTACATTGTAATCACATGGGAATTTAAAAAAATATATAATGTCCAGGCCCCACACTTAGAGATTCCGATCTACTTGGTCTAGGACAGGACGTAGACACAAGTGTGTGTGTGTTTGTTTTTAACTCTTCCTGGGTGATTCTCAAATGCAGTGCGGTTGAAAACCACTAATGGAAAAGAAATGTCATAGACAGATAATCGGTGGATGGGAAAGAGAGAGCTAAGCCTCCTTTAGACAATGTCCAGTAAACATAAAAGGAAAGAGAAAAGAATGGGAGAGTAGCAGGGAACAACTGGGACAAGTGAAACTGAGGCTTTTAGATTCTGAGACTGATCGAAGGATCAACCCAATGTCAGCTGTCTCGGGTTCAAAAATCAGAAATGCCTGATGAATCCAGGAAGTGCCCTCATTGGCCAACCACCTGGAAAGAGTCCAAAGACCTATTAGGAAACCCTTTTAACAAGATGTACTTCTTTTTCCAGAAGAATTAATAACTAGAAACTTGAGGCAAAGAGCTTTAACTTCTCACAAACAAACTCTTTACAAGTTCAACTTTGAAATCATGTACCAGAAAAATAAAATTTATCCCTGACCAAAATGAAATTTTTTGTTTGTTTGTTTGTTTGTTTTGTTATTGTTGTTGTTTTTAAGGGGAGGCAAGAGGGAAGAGACTGAAGAAGTAACTTTCAGAGCACTTGGTGATTGAAATCCCAGTAACCACAGTGACAAATGAGTTTTCAAGGTTGTAAGATCGTAAGACGTGGATGATAAAATCAAGATAGAGTTTTTCTCTTCCTTCTTGACTAGCACAGATACATGTGGTCACAAGCTAGGAAAAAAAATGTTTGAAAGCTTTATGATCCTGTTTAAGGCAGAACGATCAACACAAAACAGAGCAGGCAATGTCAGGGCAGGTAAGAGAGACAGACATCAGGTGAGTCCCTGCTCACATCCACAAGGCCGTCACTGGGAGCCCACAGAGAAAAATCCAGATATAGTTTCACTGCACTAACAGTTAAAATGGATTCATCATTTCAAAGTTTTTGATTTGATTAAAGAACTAAAGTGTGGATAAATCTGCATCTTAAAAATGATATTTTTTATAAAAATATTCATTTGTTAAGTAATCACCTTAAAATCAACTTATAAGAAAGTTTTCACTAGCACAAGTTAGCTCTCCTAATTTAAAACATGGCACTTCACTTATAGTACTGACTGCCCACAAATTGACTCAGAGCATTCCCTGATTTTACAAAACTACAGGAATAAGCACCCCCCAACACACCTCCTACAGAACATACCTACACCTACTTAAAGGATGGCGATGGTCAAGTGCCAAATTTCACCTTAGCAACATGAAGGTTAAAAGGGGTAAAGCCTAACACATGGCCCAAATGACCTAGACTTTCAGCCTGAAATAAGGACGTTTCTTGGAAAGGGAGACACTAAATAGGACGGATTTAGGTAATTCAGTGAAGCAGAGCACATGCATCTATTCAAACAGAAGGCTGTAAGCTTATCTTTATTGGGCAGGGCTGGAGATAGAAGGCCTGATCTAGGCCACTAATTTCAAGAGAAGTATCCTAGCTCACCTAGGACGTTATCTACCAGGAGCTTAAGAGCCCACGTGTGCCAAAGCAAGCACACTCACCCTGGTATCAGCTTGAAGATAACTGTAAAATAATCAGGCTCACTGCATTTTCACAGCCATTCCAGGCTTCTCCAAGTTACACAATTGCACCTGCTCTAAATGATCATTATTTTTCTAAAGAAAAGCAAAAGAATGTTTGGGCTCAGAGTTTCAATTTTTACTTAGAAGAAATTACCTTGCTTAAAATTTAGTCCATAGGCCACTATTTATTTGCATGATAGGTATATTCATACATGGCAAATTAACCTATCAATGGGACCGTACTGAAAAATAACTAGTGAATAAAGATATGTCCCTTCTCATTCTACCAACTGGAAAAAAAAAAAAAAAAAAAAAAAAAAACAGAAAAAAGGTACCCAATACAGACTAAATTACAAATGTATGAAGGGTTAGATGAACAAGTCCTCGATTTGGAAATGAACGTTGGCACAAAGCCCCAGGACAGCACCTGTGTAAGGTAAAAACTCTGCAAGAGCTACAGCAACACTGAATTTCAAATCAGGTAAACATTTTTTAGGAATTTACCAACATGAAAAGTTCTAATGGAGAGATCGACAGAAAGCATTTTACTTTATAAAATCATTACAGTATTAGAAGAAGCTATACTGAGTTTTTAAATATTAAAATTACATTAGGGGGAAAAAAAAGGAAAGGAAGGTGAGCAGAAGGCTTTAAACATCACTCGGCCGAGTTTAATATGAAATATGGAACCAAGGCAGTTATCTAGATAATTTATGATGAAAGAAATATCATTTTTAAAATCAATTATTAGGACACTTCAAGAAAAAAGCAGTTTTCAGATTTGAATTCTGTGAGTTAATGACTTAACTACCCACTTGATCTTTCTGATGTAGCACCAGTTTTCAAAGAGACATCTAACAAGCTATAGTGGATATAATTTTATGCCCTCCTTAAGCTTCAGGTTTACACCCAGAGGTCTACCTTTAGAAGTCCAGTGACCACTGCCACCTTCTGTTACAACTGCCTCCAGCCCCTCCCCCCACCCCACCCTCACCCCGTGGCTATGCTCAGTTATCAGGCAGAACCATTCTGCTGGCTCCATATTTATCATAGGGTTTCAGTCTATCTTTTGGACACAATCCAGACACTATTCACCCATCTTTTCTATGAAACTGAGATTCTGAATTTTTCCCCCTCACACTCATAAGATGAGTATTCTGTTAGCCACATTTTACCTTAGGGTCAATGGGTCCTGCATTCCCGTGGCCAATTAAAACCATCACTTTAGGTCCTACTGATACATATTTTTACCTTGAAGACAAAAGCAGTAAGCTCTTCAATTAACACTTTAACCTGGCCAGCAACTTGCATTATGCAACATTTTCTGTTTCTGTCTTGGCAGCCTGCCTTTAAAACCCTTAGTAACTGCACTGCAAAGAGTCAACCACCTCACAAAATAGTTTTTAATACCTTTAATTATGAGATCTGATTCAGCAACCAAATTTCTCCCAGGAACTTCTTGTAAATTTTGTTTTTCTTGAAATCCACTTTTCTTGAAATCCATTTTTCTTGGTGGTACTGTCATTCATCTACCTACCTAAAGCCTACAGAAGCAGATACTCTGTTCTCCCAAGGCAGAAACTTCTCAAGAGGTAATATCCCAACCAAAGGATTTCTACACACTATGTCTCACTCTATTTGTTCTACATGGTACACTTTGTATCTGACCCATAGTAAACCATGGTCACGCAAGGGCATGCGTGACCAAACAAAAATGAGAATCCTAAAGCAACAGGTTTCTAACAGAATTCTAAAACCACTGCTTCTACTCCCCCACTAAAAGCTCAGGCACTGACTCGACTCTTAAGTTTTTAGCTCATACAAGAACCAAGGGAAGGAGCCTAAATCATGGGTCCAAACCCACTCCCCCATCGACACACACAGACGTGTCCCGCTGACTCAGCCAAAACTGGGAAGATAAGCATTCAAGACAGTATCCGAAGAATTCACGTGAGGATCAACGCTAATCCTGGGGGTGCCAAAAAAAATGTATACACGGAACTTGTATTCATCTTTCGTTATCTATATATTAAGTATTACAATTTTAGTACAGGTTTTTCCTTTCTTAAAATGTACATACATTTTTTTTGGCACCTTCTGTATATGTAAAGAATGTGACACATAGTAGAGACTTTTTTTTCTTTTTTTTTTTACTCAAGTGCAGAAAACAATGTAATAGTTAGACATTTATCATTTATATCCCTCACAGTGTCAACCTCCCTCCCCCCATCTACTACCCCCTCTGACATCGCACACAGCCATCACATTTCCACTGTCATAGTAGAGACTTTTAAAATGGGAGCTTTTTTCAAAAGTTATAAACTTCCAGTTATAAAATAAATAAGTCACAGGAACGTAACATACATCATAGTGACGATAGGTAATAATGTTGCATATTTGAAAGTTGTTGTTAGAGTAAAAGCTCATCACACATGTAAAAAATCTTTAACGATGCACAGTGATGGATATTTATTAGGAGCTGAGGAAACGTAAGAGATTCCGGATTAGCCTTCCTACCGTCATCTGTGCCAATGAACCTGACAGGGCTCCATCTTCTCAAACCCTGACAGGGACCAGGAAGAGAAGATTCTTCTTCAACACTAGCCTTCCTCCCGCGGAGGACCCCAGGCTTTCCTCTCCCCTCGAAGACCAGCTATTGTAAACCACAGCTCAGTCAGCCCGCTCCCGCACACCACCAGCTTCCCACACTAAGCCGAGAAGAAGAAACTCAGTGTGGGAGTGGGGAGCGAGCCACGGACAAACTCTAGCAGCAATGGGAGGGAGGGACAAGTTCGAATAGTTCTAACAAGGAAACAGAGGAGAATTCATACCTCCATTCCATCCTCACGGCAGATGAGGAAATTTAAATTACCAGAAAGTTACCTATGAATGATTATAAGAGTTTCACGGCACCTTTTTATTATTCTCCTCTATCTGCAGCCCTGTCTGTCCCTCTCTCCATTCCTATGCTCGTGTTGATGTCCTAAGGCTACCGTGACAAATGACCACAAATTTAGGGGCTGCAAAAACCAAAACATCTTCTCTCACAGCGCTGGAGGCTAGAAATCCAAAGTCAAGGTGCTGGCAGGCCCGGCTCCCTCTGAAGGCTCCAGGGGAGGCTGCTTCCCGGCCTCTTCCTGGCAGCTCCCATCAACCCCTGGAGTTCATGGGCTCGTAAGGGCCTCACTCCAAGCTTTGCCTCAGTCTTCACTCGTTTTCTCTAAATCTAGTGCAAGAGTCTTCTCTTCTTATAAGGAAACCAGTCACTGGAGTTAGGGCCCAGCCTAATTCAATAAGACCTCATCTTGATTTAACTAATTACCTATGGAAAGATGCTATTTCCAAACAAGGTCTCATTCTAAGGTTCCAGGTAGACATGAATTTTAGAGGATACTTTTCAACCCACTATAACTCCAAAATTAAAATAAACCACCATGACCAAGACACAGGGAAAAATGGAGGGAAATAACAAATTATAGCATTACAGAACTATAAAAAATTTCAAACTTCTGATGTCCAGTGGATCCATGACTACTCCATCTGAGTTGGAAATAACGTTTTTACCTTTTCTCAATCCATAGCCAACTGAAGTTCTGGAAAATATCAAAAGTCTCAACCAATATAGCACTAAAACACAGAACACTCCACGGACCTAAACATTTGACATACTTTGAGGTTTGGTATTAGGTATACGTGAACATTCATATATATTATCAAAAGTGGAACAGCAAAAGGATTAAAGACAGGGGAGGACATTTTTCAGTTAAACAGGCTTTTATTTAACTATTTGGGGATGGGATGTAGAACATGGGTCTTAGAAGAGCAAGGTTTCCTTTCAAAAAGTTACCTTAGGTTTTTAACCACCCCTCCTCCAAGTTACCCTTTTCTAATGACGACATAGCCTACACAGAAGCGTTAAAAGATATCGGTTTTGTTTTCAGTCAAGGTTCTACTTTAGCTATGTGAGGAAAAAATACTTGACATCAGCTTAAAGTCTTGTGTACTCCCTCTGCTGGCTCTGAATTTAAAATAAATTCTCAATGGCTTCAGGAACCAAGTTATAAATTTCTCTAGACCTCTAAAACACAAGGAAAAACATGACATGGATTCTCCCACACACACATGCAAAGGTCTTCAAAGAAGTAAATAAGAAATTACAAAACACATACTGAAAACTGCCAAAAAACCTGACATCTGTCGCTATTGGCTTTTTGATGAGTTCACTTTAAGGGAAAGCTAATGAATTTCTTTTGTTTGGGTAAGGGGTCTCTACCTGCATTGGCCTTGCTCTCTAACAAGTATACCAGGAGCTTTCCTTCCACTGCGCTCACCTCTCCACTGCAGGACGAGGGTGCATCTGGGCACCCAGGCCTGTTGGGTCCCCAGGATAAGCTGGCTTCTTCACCATAAGCGATTACTGGAGTAGCAAGTGACTGGAAGAACTGCAGCCCATCAGAGAAGTTGGTCCATTTCTCTTTGTAATGTTATCCCAGAACAGTAACGACTTCATTGCAGGGGAAAAAAAAATCTCAAGATTAAAAAAATCTCATAAAAAAGTCCAAGTGAAAAGCGGAAGATGCACAGTCTAGAAAAACCCAGCTTGAAACGTACTCCAACATACATTTGCATTTTACCAGGAAGGAGCAATACATTACAATGTCCTATGGATGCCTGCTACTGTGCTTTTTATGACTTGGGAAATTGTTATACTGAGAAATGACAATTGTTTGGTCAAGAGTAAAATGGTGACAGATACTGAGTCTCTGATGGGATCAGAATTGGATCCTCTATCATAATCACTAGCCTATCACCTATTCAGAAAGCTCTAGCTCACAAGAGCTACAGACTGGCCCTCTGAAGAAGTCCGTCTCAAAGACTGCTTGCTTTCTTTTCTTCCTTCATACGTGACTTCTATTCTCTGATCCATGGATATAAAACTTCAAGTATATCTGGGACATATAGCCCCAAATGCAAAACATTACAGACAACTTAGTTTTATACAACTGCTTTGCTCCTCTGAGAAGTGGGCAAGTAAATTTTAGGCTGAACAAATCCCGTAGTGAGTCTTTCTAGACAATACATATGGACACTGCATAAAGTGGGGTGCACACACAGAGAGCAGACTTGATCTAACTTTCTCTTAATGAAAGATCAGGCTTCCCTCAGCTTCTGTGCTGGGTAGTGACTGGCACTGATGAAGTTTTCAGAGACGTCTACGCCTGGAAACATGACACCGTGAGAACTGCCTTAGAGAGCAGAGCACCATTTCATAATTACACTACATCACATCAAGCTCGACACTAGGAGGCCTAAGACTTAGGCCACCTTCAGAGCTACAAGTATCCAAAAGACTCTACACATGACATCACCTCACTCCTAAGTCACATCACCCCCTTTCACTGTCAAACCCAGAACACAGCTGTCCTCATGGGCTGAGGACACAGTGACACCAAAAGCAGCTCCACATATCAGAAACGTGTATTTGTCTGGTAGATACATTCCTGTTCTCAAGGATCTTACACTGTACTTGGGAACATACAGGAGTCACAGAAAAATGACAAAAGAAACAGGCAGGAGTCAGGGGTGGGCTGGGTAGGGCGGGGTGGACAGAGCAGCCTTTTCCAGCAAGGTGAGCTGAGAGCGCTGACGGAGAATGCAAAGGAGGAACAGCTCCTCTCATAGGAGCCACCCTGCAGGAGGGGGAGGGGAGCAGAGAAGAGCAAATGAAGTAAGAGTTTGCAGAAATGTAGGCACTGACACGAACAGCTGTGAAACCACAATGGTTAGCAGCAGACATTCTAGAACAGTGAAGCTCTGGGCTAACAAGGACACACGCTTAGCTCTGCCCCCGCGAGCTGTGGTCCCTGAGACTGCCCCTCAGCATGCTCCTGGTCTGTCTCCTCACCTGTGAAATAGTCCGATCACCTCTAAGACCTCTTCTAGTTCTGAACTTGAGTCGCCTGTCTCAAGGCTCCACATCCACTCCAAAGGGAGCCACGCCTACACCAGGCCCCACGGGACAGAATCGGGGGTCCCAGATCCGCGAGGGCCCCAGGGGTACTCTAACCTGAGCAGATTTGGGAAAGCCCCAGCTTCTCCCAGACAGATTCCAACTACAGGAGCCATGTCACAGTGGCCTTGCAGCTCCAAAGAAGCTGAAAATAATCTGTAGAGAATTAAAAGCCAGCTCCAAGCCAGAGCTTAACACCAACTTTGCCATCTGTTGATAACTTCTCTGCAGAGCTGAAACATTAGGCAAAGCAGAAGTACACATGTGACAAAAAACGAAGAGCACGGACAACAATGACAAGTTCAGAGCACAGCTTTGCACGTTTTACTTTGCCTTTCTCCAATAGAACGTGAACTCTTGTGACTTGGAACCTTACTTGCCTTGTGCTGCTACTACGCTATCCCTGGGGCCGACCGAATACTTTGCACACAGAATGCCTTTGAGAAATATTTGTTGAATGAATGAAATGGCATGGGATGTAAATGGGTCAAGACGGTTTTCTCTTCCAATCTTTTACTCACTTACTGTACCCACAGCTGTGGCAACCACTGATACCCACTTGTGTATATGTCATCCCCAGTTCCTTCTACAGCAGCAAAAAGAGAAACTGGCTCTTCAGGACCCCTCAATGTGTAATACAGGAAAAGCTGAGGATGAAGATGAGCGGTCAAGAATAAAAGGATCAAGTCTGTTTCCTACGGGCAAGATGAGTGGGTCTGAAAACAAAATAAATCCCATGCTCTCCAGCCCTGGGAATCTGGAATCGGACGGGATCAGCAGTGGGTAAGTCGATGGTCTAATCTTTGCACTTTTTAATGAAGATCTTTGGATGGATGGAGTCTGCTAACCTTTGACCAGAGCAAGTCAATGACTTTGTAGTAGGACATGGACTCTTCATTAATTTTCCAAATAAAAATATCTCACAGGTTTTAAGTAAGAATCACAAGTAGAGTATTAAAAAGTTTAACGACAAGATGTTCTTCTATGGTGTCATTCTCTTAAAATAGAACCCTCCTAAATAGTCTTCATTTCATTTTCTAAGAAGGAGATAAACATATCAAAATAAACTTAGCTTCGTTTTTAAAGAGTCTCTGCTACATGGGGCTCACAGAGCGAAGTCTGCAAGGGCCAATTTCTTCACTTCGTAGGTCAATGACACAGCTTCGAAAAAGAGGAAAGACAGCCCCCCTCGTGTACGGCTGCTTTTGGAAGAGGAAGTGTAAGAGTTGAGAATCACTGACAAAGACAGTACTGCCAAAGGAAATTACAAAACAGCACTCTGGCAACATGGGCCAAGCAGAAGACAGATTCTTCACCCACAACCATAATTGGCCCTTTGGTGAGTTACTCCAAAGGTGACTGAGGTCAAGATTATGAGCCAACATGGAATTAGGACGACTTTGTCATTTTGAAATTTTAAAAAATATATTCTTAAACACAAAAAGTGCAGTTAAAAGAACACTTTCTTAGTACAGTGGGTTGAAATGAACTGGATGCATTAATCTAAAAAACGAGAATGGTGAGGACGTCAACAAGCATTCGTTATGTGGCAGGTCAGCCCTCCTTGTTTTACCTGGGAAAGAAGCCGCGCGTGTCTATTCTCACATGAAGGAAAGTCTCGGTCTCCTGAAGAATTACCCTCAAGTAGCAGCAGAAGTCGTCACACACTTTTGTGAAATTGTGGGAACCACCATCGAAACGCGTGGCCGCCTAATGTCTCCGTGCCCTGGTCCATGGGAAATGCAGGTGTGGGTGTGCAGGAGAATAAGTGATAAAAACGCCTTACAAGGGAAACTCTGGAGTCCTAGAGGTCTGCCCAACACAGGCGGAACCAAGAGGACTCACCAGCTTACATATGGGTGCAGTACCAGTAAGTTTAATGAGAATTAAAGGAAATGTAACCTTTTCTCCTCTTAACCACATCTGATTATTCGTTTCTACTTTAACGCCTGAGGTGAGAGAACCTGTGAGATAGCCATCACCTTTCTCCCTGGCACAATATGCCTCTGACACAAGTTAAGTTAACCAAGAACTTCCTCCTTTTGTTAAAATGCTATCTTTTTTGCCCCTTTATGACTTAATAGTTCCCAAATTCCCAAACTGAGAGACACTGGACAGCTATACAAACATGACGCACGCACTCAGCCTCCATCAATAGTCCTCTATCTTTCTGATGCTAAAATAATAACCAAGACATTTTTAGATGACAGGCACACATGCTTTTCAGGAAAGCAACTTCTACTTATGTAAGACTGTTCATTACTTCATTACTTAGTAAATGACCTTAAAAAAGATCAATTTAAAGAGGAAAATAGTGTGATTAAGACGAAAGACCTCTAGAACTGTGGCTACTAATTATCTCTGTACTAACTAGCTGTGTGATCTTAGAAAAGTCATTAAATAACTTGAAGAATCAGGTTCTTCACCTATAAAATAAGGGACTTAAATTACATCAGTGAACCCCATCCTTGGTTGTACATAAGAATCACCACCACCACCAAACACTAACCCACACACCAGCACAATTAAATCAGATTCCCTGAGTACTGGTATTTTTTTTAAAGGCTCCCCGGTGATTCTCATATGCAACCAGAGCTTCAAACCACTGTTCTCGATTCTGACCTTCAAGGCTTCTTTTCTAATTCTTTCATTCTATGATCTTAGAGTGATAATCCTAGTTACAGGATCTCGAAATGCAATGGCCCCAAAAGCCACAAAATAAGTAAGGCTTACGTCCTGCATGCTGTGCCTATGTGCACACATGACTTGGAGATATTAACCTGAATTCTAAACATTTGTAGAGGTTAAAAACCCAAATGCACAACTCAGAATGAAAGTAGTGTGGTTTAAATGCACATGCATGCTTCCAAAATGACTAACCATGACAGGAATCAACTCCTGAAACTTGGACACATGGACCTGGGTCACAATTAGCTCCTGACCTCTCCCTTTTCCCTCTTCTTCTGCCTCCACTAAACCACAAACACAAAAAAGGTTGGCTATTAGTCATAATCGGAATATGAAACCAGCCTGTTTCAAAGGGCCCTCTCCATCAGCAAAGATTTGCAAGTTCCTGCATGGCTGCAACTTGTGATAAAGGTCATCTTACAAAAACTATAACTAAATTATATCCGTTTAGCCTTCAAGGATTAGTTGTCACATGGTACTCAGAAATGGAATGGGTGTAAAAATTTAAAGTAAAAATAATCATAAAATGTGTGCCCTGTATTAAACATATTAAGGCTGAGAGTTTCAATTTACAATATTTCATAAGATTTTAGTTAAAGAGAGATTAAGACAGCAGAGAAGGAAAAAAGAACCTATGACACCAAAAAATGGTTAGGACATAAAACCATAAAGTTTATGACTAGGCTCAAAATCTCTACTGCAAATCCTGCAAGCTACATGAAAATATAATTAGCCCAGTTTCAATTCATGGCTATTTTTGGTAATACCACTTTCTCACATAAATCTTTTTTTTTTTTTTTAAATCAAATGATAGTAAACTGTTATTATTTTTAACTATAAGCGCAATAGAAATAAATGTTATTTGTGGAATTAAATTACTTTTGTAATCTTACAAATCATAGGAAAGGTGAAAACCCTTCCTACATTAATTTTTTTACTAAGTTAAAAGTTAGCTAACTTTTAATTAACAGATTCTCTGCACCAAATTCAAAACATGCAGAAGTAAACTTCAAGTGTGAGAAATCTGAAAAATATTCCCAACCCCGAAATCCATCTTTTTAGATTCTGTAAAGTCTCCCCTTCCTAACACTGTATCCTGAGATCAACCCTTGCTATCCTCTTGGAAACTCAGTTTTAAAAGATATCACATTAGCACTACCTTCAAATGGAACTCATCCTTTCAGTAAATAGATCTCATATCACACAACTGGCATTCCTCGGCAAAGCAATAAAATTAAATCAAATGTAACATTCATAATGTCAGCATTTGTTAAAGGAAATGAAACAGATTTTGTGGAATATCACAGCACACGTTTTGCTTTTAAAGTTTGTTTAATCCAAGCAAGGTTTAAATCTAAACATGGCCTCTCCAATACTGGCCATAAAAAAACTGAAAAACAAAAACATAAAACAAACCAAAAAAACAGGCACTTCACAAGGTTTTTTGGTTTTTTTTTAAAGCAAATTAAAAATAAATACACTAAATTCTTTAGCTTTTCATTTACAGTCTCCTCTCCAGTGCTTCAGTTCTCTGCTAAGGTCAAACTGTTCTTATTTTATACACCTACTAGAACCCAGGAAGATACAGGGCTCCCCAAAGACAATAATGGAAAGACAGAAAGAAGTAACTACCTCTTTAATTAAAAAAAAACGGTAATTGCAAATAGAAGCAACTGATAAGCAAGCGGTGTATATCTCCAACTACGCAGAACTCCCTTTTGCCTGGTATTGACACGTTCATATCTTAGGGGAAGGGGCAGGAGAATGAGGTGCCAGTAGGAGCAAAGCAGCTGGGTATCAGCAGGGGCACAGAAGCTAATCTCTTTGGATGCCCAACTGCAGGAAGTCATTACATCATAGGCCTTTCCACACCTCTCCCTACCACGTGTCCAGTGCCCCAAGAGGCCGAAAAGGAACAGTAGAGAGCCTCTCTCCAGGTTCACTTACTGGTAGAAGCCATTACGGCCCAACCCTGCCACCCAACGTGTATCTGAAAGGCCGAGGTGAAGCTCCAGACCGCGAGTCCTCCGCACCTGGACCCAGCCTCAAACGACGCCCGAGTCCAGGCCTCAGAGGGAGCAGCAGGTGAGGCCAGACGGCACTGAAGGGGCAAAGCTGGCGCGTTCCAGGCCCCAGAACGTCCCAGAGGCTACTGGGGTCAGGTTTCCTTGAGAGACATCTCTGAGCAATAAAGGTGTTACCAGAGAGCCAGCCAGGAAAAGATTGGCAACCACTGCTTTTTCTAAGATCTTTACGCCTGTGGGAGTTAACACCCACAAGCCCGAAACTTAGACCCAAGGGTCCTCATCCAGCTAGTGACAACGCACCACGCTCCTGCGACAGGCTGGCAACCACAAGTCCAAAGCCTCCTCCCGGCACCGAGTCTCAAATACCCCCCGCGCCCCCCTCAGTCAACCCGCGGCGTACTCCCCGCACCCCCACTACCGTGAATTCTACTCCAAAGTTGGCCCCGGACCTACCTCGTCCGTGCTGTCCCGAGAATCCAGCAAACGCACTCTTGTCCGTCTGTCCTTCCCTCACCGGAGTCCCTTGCCCCCTCTCCAGAGTCCCCAGACCCTCTCCGCACCTAGCCACGGCAGAAACTTCCCAGGAAGGCTACCCACGCCCCCGCGGCCACTCCCAGGTCCCCCTCCTCCCGGGGTCACAAAGGATCCCCAAAGCCCCACGGAGGAGGCTCACTGCTAACCCTTTCCCCCACTCCAGCAGGCGCGCTCCACGAATGGAAAGCGCGTCTCGCACTGCGCAGAAGGCCCGGCGGGTCCCGCCGCCTGCCCGAGGTGGGTACGCACCTTCCAGCCCGCAGAGCTGTTGCTGTCGCCCTTATCCTTGAAGTAGGGCACGCAGCGCACCATCCATTCGTAGATCTGGGACAGAGTGAGCCGTTTGTCCGGGGAGCTCTCGATGGCGCGAGTGATCAGGTCAGCGTAAGACAGGTTCCCCCAGGCGTTCCGCCGCGAGGAGCATTTCCTCGGCTGCCCGGAGCCCCCAGCCGCCCCCGGCTGCGGCGGTGGCAGTGGCTGCTGAGGCTGCAGCGGCGTCTGCGTCGCCCCGCTCAGCGCGCCCGCCGCGGGGGCTGGCCCGGAACCGGGGTCCTGCCCTCCTGGAGCCAGCAGTCGGGCCGAGTCCTCAAGGAGCTGCCCGGCGCTCAGCGTGCCGCTCCCGCCGCCGCCGATCGCCATGGCCGAGCCGGCCCTACCGCCGCCGTCCTCGTCGTCTTCATCGTCCTCCTCCTCGGGGATCATGGAGTCAGCGGCCACCTCCCCCGAGGGCTTGGCCGGGCTCCCCTGGAGCTCGGGCCTCTGCAGGGGCCACGTACAGGAGCGCGGCCGGCTCTGGGGTTCGAACTCCGGGTCCAGCTCCACTTCGAGTGGAGAGAGCGGGGCCGGGGAGGCCCGCGCCTCTGCCATCTTCGCCGCCCGCCCGCGGCTTGGGCTCTGGCGCTCTCCTCTCCGCCCGGGCGGGGTGCGGCGGGGGAGGGACGGAGACGCCGCGAAGGCTCGGGTGCCGGGCGCCGCTGCCGCTACTGCTGCCGCCTGGGAGGCACGAAAGGAGAGAAAAAGGGAGTTGGTTACCCCGGGCTAGAGCCCAGCGCTCGGCGAGTGCTCACCCGCCGCCGCCGCCGCTTCCCGACCGCACCGCTCCCGCCTCCCAGGAGCAGGCAGACCTGGAGACGTGCGTCCCGCGAACCTGGCGCAGCAGACGCCGCCCCCTAGCCAGGCCGCGGGGTAGAGACCGGCGAATCGACGGGCTCGCACGGGGCAGCCCCCTCCCCCAGCCGACGCAGCCGCTGCTGCCGCCAGATCTGCAGGTCTCTCCTGGGCTAGGTGGCTGGGCGGGGACGAAGGGGGAGGGGCGGGGGAGGGGCGCGGGCCGCGCCTTTAAAGCGGGTTGCGGCCAGAGCTGGCGCAGCGGAGCCGCGGTCCGGGCCAGAAGCGGGGCGAGCGTGCATTTGTTTATGTTTCGCTCGGGCCCTCAAGTGCTTCCCGCCGCGGCGCCGCCAAAGTCTGTGGCGTCTTCAGCTCTTCTCCCAGTCAGAGGCCCTGCCGCCTCCACGCACCCTTGCCATCCCCCCTCCCAACGGAGGGTCCGAACCCGGGGACGGCGCGGGCAGCTCCCTTCTCCCCTCTTCTCCCGCGGGCCGGGAGGGCGAACGTGGGTACGAGCGCAGACGGGCCCTTGTCACTTCCAGAAAAAAGAAAAGACGGGAAGAAGCGGGGCAAGCAGCTCGGCGGGTGTTCGCAAAGGGTCGAGCCGAACAGGAACGGCCACTTTGGGGTTTTGTGCGGTTTATTTTCTCACGGACGTTGTGCCCTCCACCCCCTTGCCAGGAAAGAACGGAGGGTGGGGGCAAGTCGGAACACAAATCTTCCAACAGGTCGGGAAGCGCCAAGTCTCCCGAGCCGCCAGAAAACCCGGACCAGCACGTTCATCACCTCCTTGCTCCCGCTGCTGCCATCTTGACAGTTTTCCCCCCTTCACTCAAGTCCTTTAAAAACACTAGCGGGAGAGAAGGGGGCGCGCACACCGAGTCACGGGGAAGGAAAAGGGAAGCGCCTGGCCCAGCTCGGAAGCAGATCCGGAGTCACCGGGAAGGCGGCCGCCCCGCTGCACAGCTCCGGCGCCTACCTCGGTTCCTTCCCTTCAGGGACGAGGGGGGAGGACGCACAATCCCGCGCGGGCCCGGGGCACGGCGAGGAGGGGGCGTGCAACCTCCGCGAAGGAGAGGCGCTCCGGCTGCCGCCGCAGCCCGCCAGAGGAACCGCCTGTCAGCCTGCGCGCCGCCGCCCTCCACATTCCTCCTCCTCCCTTCCACGAGCAGGGCGGCCGCCGCAGAAGCACAAAGTTATAGACACACGCAGGGTGCCTCAACCTAAGCTGACGGCGGGCGGGCGGGCGGATCCCCGCCCAGAGGGAGGGCTGGGCGCCGGGCCCGGGTGTGCTGGTGTCGGGATGTGTGTGCGTGCGCTCGCGCGCGCGCCTGCGCGCCTCGGCTCCGCGGGGCTGCGGGTGTGGGTGTCAGGGCGCGCGCTGCAGCCCCGGACTCGGCGGGCTCCCTCAACTGTCCTCGCCGGGCTCCTCTCTCCCTAGAGCCTCAACGACAACAAAGCGCGGTGAGGGCCCAGGAGAAGAGGGAGGGGGGAGCGCAGAGCCTCAAGCGCTCCACGAGCGCAGTCGCATGGCCTCTCTAACTAGCCTGGCTCCCGGGGTCCCCGGCAAGCGTGTCCGTCCGCCAGGCTCTGGACCCGCCCTGGTGTCGGGTTCCCCATTAGAACCGGACACCAGGTAACACGCCAGATAAGATGCTGACCGCAGATGGCAAGGGTTACCTCGGCGTGGAAATGCAGACAAGCGAAGATGTTGGTGCCTTCAGGACTTCGATAAGCTGATGCCCTCAGATTTGATCAGGCACTAAGAGGTTTGCACTGAGTCTCTTACCCAGGACGCTCAACCGCAATCGTGTTTCACTTTTCATGGCAAACTAGGGGAGAAATGTAACACCGGAAAAAGCAAATTATTCACATTCCTAAACGCAAGAGCAGATTTTGAACAGCTGTGAATGGGAAATAATTTGATTCTAATTTGTAAGTGACGGCAAACGTCTACTTGTGCATTTTTGACTTAAGAAAAACTCCTTTAGGTTTAGAAAAACATCTTTAGAAGTCTGTATCCAATAAGCAGATGCTAAATCATTTGTGTACTAAGAATGCACACTACATGCAACACGCCCACCAAAACTCCACTTTTATCAATATCTTTCTTTTATTCCTGAAATCCTTCCAAGTCACTGGCGATACCTTAGAGTCTAGAGCGGGCTCGGCAACACTCGGATACACAAAAAGGTACAACCCAGCGTACGCAGAAGTCCGCCCACCCGGCCGACTCCAGGCTCCGGGCTTTGCGCAGGGCCCGTCACTCAAATGACGCGCGGCCCCGCCCCTGCACCAAGCTAGTTCGACGCGTACAAACAGATGATGTCATTGTATCCACACGCGCGTGACCTGGGAGCTCTGCGCCGCGTCGCCATTCGCTGCGCTGCTCACACGTAAAGACACGCCGAGCGCTGACTGGCCGCGGCCACTAGTCTCCAGGCCCCAGACGCCCCTCTCCGCCCCCGCCCCCCAGCAAATAATAAACAATCGAGTAAAATTGTAAGGACGAGAGGGAGGAGGGGAAAAACCAGAAACCAATCCTTCGCGCGCTTAAGGAGGGAGAGTTAATAGGAGGAGGACGTAAGAAGGCAGGAGTGGTGAGAGAGAGGGAGCCAACCTAGGGCGATGGGTCCCGCCGCGATGAGGTGGCGTCGAGGGAGGAAAGTTGGAGAGCACTCTGCGGGGCGCGCCCGGTAATGCGGGGCGCTCTAGGGCCCGGCAGTGGCTGAGCTCGAGGCTCGGGGGCGGTGCGCGCCCCCCGAGGGGGAGGAGCCTGGGCAGCGCTGTAGCGGCGCGGGCGGAGCTGGCAGACACGTGCGGGAGGAGGGCGGGAGCGCGCCGCACAGGCTCGCCCAGGACGCGCGGCACAGCCAACCGCGCGCGCTTGTTTACCAGCGCACGTGGGTGTTACTTTCAAATGGAATGTTGTGCTGGCTGCGCGGCGGAGTGGCTGGCGCTTGGGGCCGCCGGAGCTGGCTGGGGGACGCGGCGGGGCCCGCTCCACGGCTTCCCGTGGCGCTGCTCCCAGGCCAGCGAGGCTGTTCCCACTGCGGGCTTCCAGTGCAGTCGGCGGCTCTGGCCAGGAAGCCTCATTGCGAGTTTCGCGCTCTGCCCTAGCCTCATGATGAGGTGTTCCCGCCGCGGAACACTGCTTTCTTTAAGCCCGGGCTCGGCTCCCTCATTCGCATTCAGAAAATAAAGCCACCTGCTTCTCTTCCACCTGGAGGCAGTGCCAAGCCAGGCTGTGCGGCCGCCAGTTCCGGAGCAGATTTGAGACGCTCACATACTCGCTGGTACACAACATCCTGGCCGTGGGGTGGACTCTCACCCTGCGTGGTTTGTGCCCTCGCTCCCTTGCTCCTTATGTTCCCAGTCCATATGTGCCCGTCTCCTCGGCTTACAGCTCTGCCCACGTTCAAATGAGCTTCTGCTACTTGGGGTTGTCTTTGTAAGGGGTTCTCTGGGGAAGGAGTCTCGGACGTTTCCTGGGGGTTGCGCCTCTGCATGTGGCTCCTTTCCATGCAGCTCCTCTGCTTTCATTGTGGGCCTGTCCCGGTGAGAAACCCTGAGTTTGCGTTTGGATTATGGCCTGGCAGGACGGACCTTAAAGTACAAGACAACTCTCAGCTTCAAGTGCCCATGGAGGGCGGGGAGAGGGGGGAGCTAACCCATATTACTCTGAGTATGGTCTTCAGCTTTGCACCAATAACCGAAAAGCTAGATCACCCAGGGCTTGTTGTACCCTGATACCTCATAAAATCCAAAGAACTCTCAGCTGCTTCTTTTTAGTACTTAAACAAACTGTAAAAGAAATCCACCCCTTTCCTTCTCTAAATCTAAGCAATCTTTTGTCATTAAAGTGAAGATGTGGAAAGAATGTGTTTACACTGGCTGGGCTCTTGGTCATTAGATTTTTACTAAAAACATGATGTTGAGTGTCTATTTTCAGAATGCATAGCCCAAGGGCATTCCAAAAAACTTGGAGGAGTTCAAGATTCAGTAGATTAATTGAGCTCCTTGTGACCCTCTTGGTGAAGAATGGGGGCAGGGACATGATACAGCCATTTCAAAGAGTTTACAGTATTAGTTGGGGGGAATAAGACATACAGTATTTTTAAAGTTCAAAATTTAAGTTTAAAAACAGTACAAGGCAAATACAAGAGGTTGTACATATAGTGTTGGGTAAGTTTCAAATGAATTGAGGATCAAAACTTCAAATGGCAGTGACTATAAACATTCGCCTTGGTAAATGTGCATCTTACCCAAAGAATTTACCCTTGTAATTTGTCCCTATGGCAAAACTTTGAAAAGAGGTTGAATCTCGGTGATTGTTCCCTTTCAGCCTGAAATTGTTTTGATCTTAAAGGTCTCCTTGGTCCTTTTCCATTTCTTCCTCCCACCTTTATTTCAAACCTCAACTTTTTTGTATAGGAAAGCTGAGTAAGTTATGGTTGTTGAGGTAGAATTTTTGGTCAAAACTTTCCCCACTTCTTATAATACCGTTTATTTCTACATGATTTTTTAAAAATTATTTCTACATGATTTAAGGTGCAAATCGTCCACTCCATTTTGTAAATTCAGTCACTAGAAGAACAAAATTTTTTTAGTGTTTCACCTGAACTAGCTGAGTAGATTCACCATTTCAAACATGTAGTTCTGAGGGGTGTGGTAGTAGATGCCAGGGCTCTGCCTCTGAGGGCATCACACTCAGCACTTGTGTCCCTGCTCAGTCCTTGCACCTAGGTCAGCTCCATACTCCCTCTGATCCCAGAACCCTAACACTGGGGACTGAGCTCACTGCCTGTCAGCAAAGTGCTCATTTCCCTCTTGGGTTCGCTTCTACACCCATCTCAACATGTAAGCCCAGAAACGCAAATACAGTATAAGCCTCCAAACAAATACGTGACTCAGCTGGAAAGAAAGGATCCCCAATATTCAGGTCTAGAGCTGCCCCCTTTCCTTTGTCTGACACCCTCATTAGTTCCTTCTTCTGACTCCCCACTCGTCAGCAAACTACTTACATGGAAAACATTTACTGAACACTCGAGCTTTGGCTTGTCTTTCAGGATATCATTCCAGGCAGGTTTCATCACCACCCTCTCAAGAGTTTCTGGGTCTCCTGTCTTCTCTCTTTCTCTTTGCCTCTTTTAGGTGCTATACATTCTGGCAGAGCCTTGTGGGGAGGAAGAAATTTTCCTCTACCTTTCTAGGTTCTTTCAGCTGGTCTAATAGTTAAATCTACTTGAGACAGATTAACAAGAGAAAATAACCAAATTAAATTAACATATGTATGGGAAGGAAGGGGCAGAAGTTTCCTGTGAGCCCATCGGGTCTCCACTGCCTTCAACTTAAAATAATTCACATGGCACAGCAGCTTGAGGAAGCCTGTTCTGAACCCATTTCAGCCTCCCCTAGGGTGATTACAGTGACTGCCCTATGGTTCATTTGGAGGGCAACTCTGTATGTTTACAGGGAGAAAAAAGTAGGGGATCCAAAAAAGGTTGAAGATTGACCTGAGAAGGAATTGCATAATTAAGAGAAAGTGGTTAGCAATTTGTTTTCGTGTTCTGAGCTAATAATGATAGGTAACTTTTATTTGTCACTTAATATATTCCAGTCCCTGAATTAAACACTTTTTTTGCAGTGTTTAAGTTATCACAAAGACTTTAGGAGGTAGGCATTGTCAACGTAAGAACATCCAAGTCTGTAGAGACTTTTTATAAGAGTTTACTTGAGCCAAACTGATGACATATGCCAGGGAGCAAGATCTCAAATGATCTGGAGAAAACAGTTTTGTCACTTCTTTCATGCATTTGAAATTAAGAAGGGAATATAAGGAAGATAACACGGAGTTGGAAGAAAGCAAGGCTGGGGTTAGATTACAGGATAGTTAACAGATTACGTGCTTTCTTGAGGGTGGTTATAGCTTATTTCAAAGGTGTGTTAACCTATATGCACAAAAACAATGGACAAAGCTGACTTAAGGCAAAGATAAACCTTTTACTAAAAAGTTACATGCCTGGGGCGTGCCTTCCCACCATGACCTGCCCCGTGAGGAATTTATGGTGAGATCACCCTGTGAGATTACTTTCCATAGAACACTTTTTTTTTTTGGTCCACAGTACAGTAGTGCTGGCATGGGGGTTAAGAATTCAGGTTCTCAGGTTAAGTCTTGTTAAGTGTGGCTGGCACCTGAAAGGCAGTCGCCACACTTCAGTCTATTTCTGAAAGTCAAGGGGATGTTAACCCTTTCGCAGGGCCCTACGTCCCTGTGTGGCACTCGTGACGCGAGTGGGGAACAAAGTCCTGGCACACAGGATCAGATAGAGTAACAACTTTATTTGGAAGCCAGTGTCCCTCCAGAGGCCAGTGCTCTGGTAAGTACAGAAGGTTATACAGAATAGAATAGAATTTAACAACGAACCAAGTCCCAGAGTTGATCGAGGTGGAGAAGTTTCCTGGTCTGGGAGAGGTGACTGGGCCCACGATGGGTCTGAGGCAAGCTGGTCTTGCAAGGAAGAACTTCAGAGAGTCCCGGAGTATCATGGCTTGGACCTTGTAGAGCAGGGGTGTCAAAACTGCGGCCCGCAGGCCAACTGCGGTCCGCAATTCATTGTTAATTGGCCCGCAGCAAATTCCAAAAATATATTTAGTTTACTTAAATAAACCAGGTGAGGCAATACATACTTCACCTCAAGTGAGTGGCCCGGCTGTTTATGTATTTTACCACATATGGCCCTTGGTAAAAAACGTTGAAAAAAGTTTTGACACCCCTGTTGTAGAGGGTCTTAGCCGGAGCGCCCGGTCAGACTTCTCAAGGCATTGCTCTGGAGTTCTGCTTTAATCCTCTTCCTTGTTTACTTTTAGGTGAGAACCAGAAGTGGTTTGCCAGGAGTTGTTTACCTCTTAGGTGAAGGTGTTTATCACTCAATTTTGTTAGGCTCAGTTTCACACAAAAACATAAACATGTTTACTTTCATGTATATACTCTAAACATAAACATGTTTACTTTCACTTTGATCAGTCTCACACATGTGTGGCCATAGTCCTGTCCCTACTAGTAAACAACTAGTTTTGCAAACCTCAATCCAACATATATAATACATTTTATATGCTCTATACATTAAGCCATATTTAGGCCAGGAGCAGAAACCTTATCGTAAAAGCCATCTTGTCTTGATCCCATCTTGCTTTACCTCCTAGGGGCCTGTGACCAGTGGGCCTGGGGTCTGGATGGCAACCTGGGGCCAGAGTGTGCAGCTGGAGGGCTTCGTCTTGCCCTGAAACCCTTTGTCAGTGAAAACCCCCTGAAGCATTGAAGGAGGAACAGCCTCGTTTACCCCTCCTATAAAACTCCATACCCCTCTTTGCTTGGGGAGGTTATGGTCTTTTCTAGCCTGACCTCCGGCAGCCCAAGACACGCCAAATAGATTCTAATAGACCAATCTTGGTCTCCCACGATTCATTCCTCTCGCCGTGCCTAAAACGTGTGATCTTACCAGCTGTGAGACCATGATTATTATTTAACCACTGAGCCTCATTTCCTCATTCATAAAATGAGAATAATACCTTCTAGAATTGTTGGAAGGATGGGGTTAAATGAGATTATAAATCTAAAGCATTTAGAATTAGAATACTAAGGGAGCTGCTTTTTAAAATAGTGATGCCCAGACTCCATCTTAGATCAACCAAATTAGAATCTTTAAGGGTAGAGTGTGGCTTTGATATTCTTTTAAATGTTTTCTAGATAAATCTAAGGCACTGAAGATTGAGAACACTGAGCTAGAGATCTCTCTGCACACTCCTGTGTTTGCGCTCAGCTATGACTAACTGGCTGCTGCTTAAGAATGAGAATGATGATAGATCCATAAGAAAACTACACATAAAGGGGCAGACCCCATACACATAATATCTCATTTTAGCCGTAAAACAACTTAACCCAGCAGGAACCATTTCTCTGATTCTATAGGGTGTTGCCCTGGTTCACACAATGAGTGGGCAGACCCAGGAGTTGAACTGAGGTCTGTCAGAATCCGTGGGCCATTTGGCCTAGAGAAAGGGGCTGGAACCAGATAAGCACACACAAGCCCAAGCATTCATCCAACCAGTCCAAAGCTGGTGGTTGTCTGGCCAAATCTGCCCCATCAGGTGGTTTTTTGGCTCTCTCATGTGCTTTTACAGTTATTGAGTCAATTGCCAACATTTAAAAAAAAGGAGATTTCACCCCACAGCCAGATTTCTAACTCTTCTTGAAAAATTAGAAGATCTGGTAATTCTGGCACCATAGCCATATGTGCTCTCCATTCTCCTCCTCCTCAGTAGGCCCTCGTCCCTCATGTATGGGTCCGCCTGACCTCTAGACATTTGACTTAGCCGCGATAACTTGTGTCTTCTACCTCTACGGTGGCTCCTGCCAGTTCATGAGAAGCAACTGTCCACACCTTTGCCCAACTCTTTGTTCAGTGAATCAAATTGGTAGCTCGAGATAGACCATTGTGGGAGTATTTACCCCACAGAAATTTGGCAAATGCTATCAATCAAGCCTCCCCCCCCCCCCCCCGAGATTCAGTTGCCAGTATACACCATTGCCCCTCAGCCACTGTACGGTGTTCGGAGGATGGAGATTTGTTCTGAATAGAAAGTGAAGGGAACAGAAGCACTGGAGAAACTGTAACTCAACTCTGCTTAGCAATGGATTATACATTATCTAACCTCATTTTTAAAGTACTTCAATTTAATATGGTGGAGTAGATACCTGAAACAAACTTCTTGATGAAAACTAAAGCTGGATAAGATTTTTTACTATTTAAAAAAAAAAAAAATGCATCATTGAGCTGGCAAGAAAGCAAGAAAACCAGAGACCAAAAGCAAAGTTAAGGTGGGATCCATGGAAGTGGGCAAGCTCCTAGAAAATCCATCAAACAACAGTGTGCAGGAGCTGAGAGGCGATAAAGCTTCCGGCCTGTCCAAGATTATGAGCATTATGCTCATAAGAACCTCTCCCCTTGTAAATTGGTGCAGCCACACTGGGAAACAGTATGGAGGTTCCTCAAAACATTAAAAATAGAACTGCCTTATGACCCGGCAATCTCACTTCTGGGTATCGATCCAAAGGAAATAGAACTATCTCAAAATGCTATCTGCACTTCCGTGTTCACTGCAGCGTCACAATAGCCACAACGTGGAGGGAACTGACCAAACCCAGTCACTTTTGATCAGGACTTTCTAGTTGCTACAGCGAGTGGAACTCCTTTTGGGGTTTGTGGAGATTTTACCAACAAATAAAAAGATGAGGTTAGAGCTTCCCCCACCCCTTTTTTTCACTTGTGCCACAAAAATATGTTGTTGAAGAGTGAAGGCGTTGTCATGACAACCAATGGGAAGGGTTGTGACCTACACGGAGCCTAGAAACAGGACAGACAGTGGCCTGCACAGGCCAGCCTTTCTCCAGGGGACAGGCAGCACAGAGGAGGGCCCAACAGCTAAGAGAAGGTCAGTGGCCTCAAAAGCCACTGTCAACTGTCCCCAGTGTTCTGGATTAAGTGCCAAAATCAAGTTTCTTTACTTGCCAAATAGAGAATCAGACCTGATCTGGAAAAACCACAGGTGAAAGAATTCCATGAGGCCCAATCTAAAAGAAATGGCTACTCAGAACTATTTCCCCCCTATAAACTCAATATTATCAATAAACTGTTCTTTTGAAACTGATCCCCCAAGTGAACAATTAGAATTGCATCCCTTTTGCAAGAGTATAAGAACTAGTTTGTCTATATATGTTTTAAGTTAGTCCCTCTCCACTTTTTCACTATTGTAGTACATTAATATTGAAATTAGGGCAGGCCAAAAGTCCCATGCAATTGTTGCTTAACTTCTGGATTGAAGAAACACGCAGAAGATGAGAATGTTCGATGACTTGGAAAATTCCTTCTACAGGTCCTAAATGTGGTCCCACCTAATGCTGCTTCATTCTCTCATACATATATTTTAAAATGTTTATTAACCTTCAATCTTTCAACTTACCTAATATGAAACAGAGGCATTTAAAATATCTGAAAAGATCCGTATTTTTCACTTGTTCTGTAGCTATGAGGTTGGTAATCCTAGCTCCTTTTTTCAAAAACTTTTTTATCAAGAAATATACCATGCTTACAGAAAATCACAGAACAGTTTACAGTTCATGTAGCAGTGCACAGTTATAACTAACGCCCAGGTCAAGAAATAGAACATTAATAGCACCCTACAAATCCCTGGGGGGCCTTTCCCCATCAAACCACAATATTTAATCATCATTGAGTCACAACAGCCCTATAAAGGAGATGATGTTCTCCCCATTTCATAAATAAGGAAATTGAAGCCGCAGCCTGGAGGTTTCCCAGCTGAGGCCCTGAGGCCCGGACTGAGCTGGGACTTGAACCCAGGTCTCGCTGACTGCAAAGACCACGCTCTCTCCACATTAGTACACTTTCCATCCTCATCTGTGTGTCCCTTCATTGTCATCTGGAAGACAGCTGGCTGGGTAGAAGATATGCTGCCAATGGCCCCGTGAAAGCCCCACTGGGGACCAGGCCCTGGCTCTGACCTCACACACCCGCTGCTTGAGCTGACAGCGTTCACTGCCTGAAGGGAACATTATGGGAGGCCACACAGCACTAACGCAGCAGAACCACGTTTCTCTTGGTATAAAGGATTCCTCTTAAACATTTTTAAGACTAGTTTATTCTCTCACTTAATGCCCAGAAACCCACTTCCTTCTTTTTCGGCAGTAGCCTTAGTCCTTCTGCAATGGGATCGTCCCTCCCAGATGCTGAGCTACTTGAGGTCAAAGATTGTGTCTCACTCCCTTTTAAAAAAATTGTATGTTGTGGAAAGTTGTCAGCCAAAGGGGACCAAGTTTCAGTTATGCAAGATGAACAAATTCTGGAGATCTACTCTACAGCATAGGGCCGAGTTAACAATACTGTACTGTATACTTCAAATTTTGCTGAGAGGATATATGCTAAGTCCTCTTACCACAAAAGAAAATAATTTAAAGGAAGGAAGGAAGGAAGGAAGGAAGGAAGGAAGGAAGGAAGGAAGGAAAGAAAGGAAGGAAGGAAAGAGAAAGAAAAGAAAGAAAGAAAGAAAGAAAGAAAGAAAGAAAGAAAGAAAGAAAGAAAGAAAGAAAGAAAGAAAGAAAGAAAGGAAAAGAAAAGAAACTTCTAGAGGTGATGGATAAGTTTATGGTCTTGATTGTGATGATGCTCTCACAAGTATATACTTATCTCCAAATTCATCAAGTTGTACACATTAAATACGTACAGCTTTTTGTATGTCAATCATACCTTAATAAAGAGGTTAAAATAAACAAATAAAATTTCAAAATTGCATGTCAAATGCCCAGGCCAGCGATCAACGTGGGAGAAAGCACAGAGACGAGGAGATGTGGCTGCTGTTCTCTGCTCCATCCTCGGCTCCAGGCCCTTAGACTTTCCTAAGTTTCAGATTCCTCTCCTAGAAAATGGAAAGGGCTAGACTAGAATCTCAGAGCCAATTTGTAGCACTAGCATCTGTAATTGTGTTAATTAATTTCTTCAACAAGCACTTACCTGACATTTTCTGTTTGTACCCTTTTACAAACAAAACTTCTGGCCCATATCATTGAGACTCAGATAAAATGACAACTATTTTGTTTTCCCTTCTTTACAGGTTTGTGGGCATTTGTTATTTCTTCATGATTTACCTATTTTTAACCATTAGATGTAGTTCCTTTTTTTAACAAGGGCCATCTTTGCTGTTTCCCTACTAGACTGGAAGCTTAATAAGGCCAGGGGTTGTGTCTAATTTGTCTTTGTATCTCCAGCACATAGCAGTCACGCAATAAATGTAAAAGGAAGTGTGACAACATAGATGGACCTAGAGGGCATGATGCTAAGTGATACAAATCAGACAGAGGAAGACAAATACCATATGATCTCACTTATATGTAGAACCTAAAGAACAAAAGAAACGAACAAACAAAACAGAAACAGTATGATACAGAGAACAGACTGATCGTTACCAGATGGGAGCTGGGTTGGGGGACTGGGTGAAAAAGGGGAAGGGATTAAGAAGTACAAATTAGCAGTGGAAATATAAAGTACAACATAAGGAATGTAGTCCATAATATTATAATAATTATGTGTGGTGCCAGGTGGGTACTAGGCTAGTCAGGGGGATCACTTCTTAAATTATATAAATGTCTAACCACTATGCTATACACCTGAAACTAATATAAAATAATATTAAATGTGGAAAAAAAAATGTAAAAGGCAGGAAGGGAGGGAAGGGGGGGAGGGAGGGAGGAAAGGAGAGAGGGAGGAGGGAGGACAGAAGGGGAGGAGGGACGAAAGATAGACTGATCTTTGGAATCTTCCCTTACCTGTGATACCACTGAGCACTGAGACAGTCAATATTTAAACCACAGTTCCTGCCCATGGAGGGTGCCATTGGTAACAGGCGCTGACCTTTTACTGAATCAGCAAATAATCAGAGCTACACCAAATGACATTTTTATTGAAGCCTTTTGCAGGTACCTAATATAATCATGGCCTTATGCTAAAGAATGCCAAGTGCTCCTGAGTGCAAAGGAGAAGAGAAAAATATTATAATAAAGTCACCAGACTCTTGGCTTCTTACCAGAGAAAATCTACTGCTCCGGGAGAGCCTTATTTCTGCTGAGTTGGCATTACTCGAAGACCACCTGCTTTCTATCAGTTTCCCTTAGTATGTTTTAGAAGTGTTCTTTGGGAAGTTTGATTTTCTTTACCTGCGTCCAGCTCTGGGCTCTACCAAACTTCCTGGTGGCCTGTGATTTGTTATGAATATGGCCCAATTACATTTCCTCCCCATAGTTGCCACCATGTCCCTAACTCAAATATAAAATACAAAATTTTAGTTTGCTCCACTGTGTTCTCTGGTGCTTAGCCAGGGTGTCCTCCTGCACTCATATGACAACTCCTTGCCTCTTAGAAAGAAGACTTTGCTCTTCTGATCTCTCCCCAGAAAGCAGGGGATGGGAAACAGACTTTCCCCCTCTCCCTCCATCAAGCAAACTCTGACCACTGGCTGGTCTTGGAGCACCAGGCTGCTGATTTATTTTTTATCATCTTTATCACTTCCTTCTAAACTATCCAGAAGAAGAGGACTAATCTCTAGGTAGAAAGGTGAACTCTATTTTTCAAAGCACTGGAATGAGCCTATAATAAGCCAAAAGGACTTCAGACTAAGTTTCCGGCTACAAGGTTTGCATTTCTCCAGCAGGCTTGGCCTTGGAGAGGTTCTCAAGGAAGATCCCAAGCACTGAGCCACTAGACAGCCACCTGCTCCTCTCATGTGCAGGGCTCTGGGGTCCTGGTCAGCTTCCGGCCACAGGGCATCTGGTCTTTACAGTCACTGTTTGAGTGGGAGAGGGTAGAAAGGAGAACTGTCCTCACCTCTATATCAGGCGATGGCATGCCAACGTGGAGTTAAGGTCCTGAGGTAGAAGGATGGGTGAGAAACAGATACCCACCACCTTACTTTTTCCCTTTTTGGCTTCCCTGGGGGCTGCTGGCATGTCAGGCTGCAGAGCTACCTTCTGTTCCTTCCGTTCCCCTCAGTAGTCCTTAGCTATTCAGCAACGCTTCCAGAGTTGACCTCGTGGTAGAGGATACTGTGTCAAGTACCAAGAAATGGCCTGCCTTGTCCCAAAGCTCTCAGTGCTATGCTAATGCCAAGGCTATGGGGGGTCACACCTTGTGTAGGCCCCTTTTTAAACATTAGATGATCGTCTTCTCAAGGGTGGGGATATGTCTTAGCTGCTTCCCTTCCTGGGTTTACAGGAGCTGTTACAAAGGCACCTGCCAATATCCTCTAACCATTGCCTAAGATTGAAAAATAAGATCTCACATATCCATATGTGACTATTTTTGAATAGTATTTAGGTTCTGTTTTAAATACTTATTATGAATTTTTCTCAATCAATGGATAACAAAGGAGAGCCACAATCATGGGAGAGACCTTGGCTCCTTCTGACACTAAAAGGGGGCCCTCATAGCCCCATAGCTGGCACACCCACTGGCCAGCTTCGGACCCAGCTGGAGCATCACCCAGCTGCCTCAGGGGATGATACAACCAAAGGGCACACTAGGCAGGCACCAAAGTGAATCCTGCGCCATAGGGTCAGCAGCTGCACAACAGCTCCTCCACTGTAGTCAGAGCCAGTCATCACAGCCAATCAGCCCAAGGGTCAATTCCTCCCATTGGTGTGCAAACAGCAACCAAGGCTCAACTACAACAGGAGGGCACACACAACCCACACAAGGGATACACCTGGAGCACTTGGCTCAGGTGACCAGGAAGACAGCACCACTGAGCCCCACAGCACACCTACTACGTAAGGCCACTCATACTGAGACTGGGAGACATAGCAGCCCTACCTAATACATAGAAACAAACACAGGGAGGTGGCCAAAATGGGGAGCCAAACAAATATGTCCCGTGTAAAAGCTAAATAAAATGGAGACAAGCAATCTACCAGATGCAGAGTTCAAAACACTGGTTGTAAGGATGCTCAATGATCTCAGGGAGAACTTCAACATAGAGATAGGAAACATTAAGTGGAGATAGAAAACATAAAAAGGAACCAGTCAGAAATAAAGAATACAATAATGGAAATGAAGAATACAGTAGATCAGATGAAGCAGAGGAGGGAATCAGCAATTTAGAAGACAAGGCAGCAGAAAACACCCAAATAGAACAGAAAAAGGAAAAAGATAAAATAAAATAAATGAGGATAATTTAAGGGGCCTCTGGGACAACATTAAGCGCACCAACATTCGCATCAAAGGGGTCCCAGAAGAAGAGAGAGCAAGGAGTTGAAAACCTATTTGAAGAAATAATGGCAGAAAACTTCCTTAAGCTGGTGAAGGAAACAGACATACAAGCTCAGGAATTACAGAAAGTCCCAAACAAAATGAACTCAAAGAGGCCCACACCGAGACACATCACAATTAAAATGCCAAAGATTAAAGACAAAGAAAGAATCTTAAAAGCAGCAAGAGAAAAGCAGTTAGTTACCTACAAGGGAGCTCCCATAAGACTGTCAGGTGATTTCTCAACAAAAACTTTGCAGGCAAGAAGGGAGTGGCAGGAAATATTCAATGTGATGAAAACCAAGGACCTACAACTAAGATTACTCTGCCCAGCAAAGCTATCATTTAGAATCGAAGGACAGATAAAGAGCTTCCCAGACAAGAAAAAGCTAAAGGAGTTCATCACCACTGAACCAGTATTATAAGGAATCATAGAGGGACTTCTTTAAGAGGGGAAAAAAAGAAGATAAAAAATATGAATAAAATGGTAATAACTACATATCTATCAACAATTACTTTAAAAGTAAATAAATTAAGTGCTCCAATCAAAAGACATAGGAGGGCTGAATGGATAAGAAAACAAGACCCTTACATATGCTGCCTACAAGAGACTCACTTCAAATCAAAAGACACACATAGACTGAAAGTAAAGGAGTGAAAAATTATTTCATGAAAACGGAAATGAGAAAAATAAAAAAAGTAGTCACAGCAATACTTATACCAGACAAAATAGACTTTAAAACAAAGGTTGTAACAAGAGACACAAAAGGACCCAGTAATCCCACTTCAGGATAGTTATCAGAAGAAACCCAAAATGCTACCTTGAGGGGACGTGTGCATCCATATGTTCATTGCAGTACTGTTTACAATGGCCAAGATGTGGAGGCAGCATGGGTGTCCATCAATGGATGAATGGATAAAGAGGTGGTGGTATATATACATATATACAACGGAATATTAGTTGGCCAGGGAAGGGAATGGGTTCTTACCATCTGCAGCAGCATGGATGGACCTGGAGGGTACTGTGCTGAGTGAAGTGTGTCAGACAGAGAAAGACAGATGCAATGTGATTTCTCTTATATGTAGAATCTAAAGAACAAAACAAACAAAACAGAAACAAACTCATAGATACAGAGAACATTTTGATGGTTTCTAGACAGGAAGGGGGTTGAAGGTTAAAGGGGAAAAAGGGTTAAAAAGTACAAATTGGTAGTAAAAAAATAGTCATGAGGATGTAAAGTAAAGCATAGGGAACATAGTCAATAATATGGTAATAACTATGTATGGTGCCAGGTGGATACTAGACTAGCCAGGGGGACAACTTCTTAAATTATATGAATGTCTAACCACTATGCTGTATACCTGAAATTAATAGAAGATTGAATGAATGTCAACTATAATTGAAAACCTTTGAAAAGGGGGGGAAATGTGAAGGGGAATAAGAGGTTTAAATTTCCAGGTATAAAACAAATAAGTCATGGGGATGTAATGTACAGCATGGGGAATATAATCAATAATACTGTGCTAGCACCGTACAGTGTCAGACGGTTGCTGGACTTAACATGGTGATCACTTCTTTAGGTATATAAGTGTTGAATACTATTGCATACACCTGAAACTAATATAATATTGTATTTTAGCTATATTGGAATAAAAATCTTTAAAGAAAAGGGGGGCCCTCATATATAGAAAGGTTGGGCAAAAGATATCAGTGGATATTTTGTATCTGACTGATGGCTGATTATCCCAGTTCCTAGATCCCTGGCTTCCTTTTCTTTTGGGATGAGGCTAAGGAAAGACGCCAACACATTCTCATCAGCAAAGGGAATCTGTGTTAGTGGATGATGGGCTTGATGTCTTTGGTCTTCTGCCTTAGTTGGCCTGTAACAACTGTCACAGGAAAGATTCGGCTGGGGGGAAAATCCTTTTTTAAAAAGAGATAAACTACATAATGAAGCTTTTAAAATTTACTCTGGGTTTTATAACCACCAGCACCACCACCCTCATTCTAATCTTGCATCACTTTAAAAACTTGAATAGTTGCTGAAAAGTAAATCAATCACCTCAGGGATGAGACCCAAGTTCGGAGCATTTTTCTCCGAAAAGTGTAATTTTTCAAAAAAGTCTGGGGAAGTGAAACTGGGGCTTGCCAAGGGAGGCCTCAGTCAGTATCGGCACCACTGTTTCGCCTGTGTGAACCCTGCAATTAACCAGAGTGGATTGATCTACTTTTCGTCCTGAGTCAAATGCTATTCTAACATTCCTGAAAGCCCTTGCCACTGCCGTCCTTGCTGGAAGCATCCATGAGATGCTGTTTGACATCAGTTTCTCTGCGGGGGTTGCTGTGGATCATCATTAACCCCCTTGCTGGGGGCTCCCCGCTCTCGTTGCTGCCAGCTGCCATTGTCCCCTGGATCCGTTCAAAATGGCCAACATCAGGGCTTCCCTGCGCGCATTCAATCACACAGCAGGCTGCACTCCGCGAGCCAGCAGCTGGGCTCGCCATTTGATTACAGCCTTCTCAGCACTTCCAGAGCAAAGCTCCACCAATGCCCCCTTGTTCCAAACTTGTTTTGTACCAATGACACGTCTTCACTTTAGTTCTATTTCTCAAATTCCTTTCATTTGAACCACTAGCCACTCTCCCAGTGCCCATTCCGGAAAACTGGGCTCTGACTAAAGAAGGATTTGTTCTTAGGCCAGATTTTCCAGTTTTCCCAAGAGCCAGTCTCACTGCTTCCCGGCTGCACTTGGAGAAAACCAGGCCCCACGAGTGAACCTCCTTGCCGGGGCCTGAGCACTCAGCCTTTTCCCCTGGTGCTTTCATCCTAGTAACTCTAGAGTCGTCTACAGCTCATTTTAATTTTCACCTCCCTGCCACCATATGTAAGACATGTGGAGGGTCCGGATGGGAACAGGAAGACCTCTGGCGAAGCCTCCAGAAGAATTTCCTGGTTAAAATGAAAACATGCAGTGATCCCAGTTATGCTGCTCATCTCACAGCTTAAGATGCCAAGAAATAACAATGATATTTATGAAATAGGATGAAGTTCCTCACTGGACAGAGAAAGAAGCCAAAACTGGCCGACCAGTTGGCCAGAGACAGTGCCCCCACCACAACCACACTTAATGCCATGAGGAATCTCTAAGCAGGTTGACTTCCAGCTTCCCGGGTGAAGGCAGTCAGATAGCCTCAGAAGAGGGTGAAATCCAACACACAGGACGGGGAAGAGACAGTCTCGAACTGCCAAGCAAGTTACGTACTAAGTTTATTCCGATCACCATTCATGTTTCCCATCATCTCTGCTGAGCCTAGGAGAGGCCTACGAGATATGCATTCCTTCATTTCCACGTGGGAGAGAATCAGGCCTGATCAGAACAAGGCTGAGACCTGAAGCACAGCACCTGGCTCCAAATCTGTCCTTCCCAGAAGCCTCCCTTACAAAGAATATGTCTTTCTCCTCTGCCTCTGCCACCTCTTTCAAGAAGCAACTCTTTCTGGCAGGCGTTTGTAACTCAGTTGGTGTCCCTATCTTACTTAAGGAGAAGACAATGTCAGAAGGAGAAGCACATTCTGAGACCATCGCATGGTCCACAGTCACCAAAACACGGGGGTACGTCATATGTGCCCAGAAGGTTCTGGGAGGGTCGGATGCACACGGTGCACTCATGCCAATCTTTCTAGAAAAATATCTTTCCTCTGCGACTCTCAGGGCACTTTATTCATCTAATCTCTTTCCTGCTGTATCACAATGAGGTAGGTCACATCCAGAACCGCTATTTTGCAGTTGGAGAAAGAGAGGCAGAGAGGAAGCAGCAGAAACAGATACCGTACCCTCCCTATCAGTTACCGTCACTGTCATACTTCAAGCATCTACTTTTTTCCCTCAGCACCTCTTATTGTTTTACAGGGAACTCTTGATAAAAGAGAAGTATTTTTCTCCATACTAACTTACCCAGAGGGCAAGCTGACCTGGTGTGGGCAGCTTGTGGTTTTCTCAAAGAGGAGCGAACGTTCCCAGCGCGTCCTCTGCAAAGCACGGAGGATACAGGTCTTTGCCTGTGTTTATTGATCTCCTCCTGCCACCCTGTGGCGGCGCAGCGAACATACATGCTAATTCCATTTTTCATCTGCCGTGCTCCCTGAATAATCAGTTTCTGTCCCTTGCAATACACACCTAGGGAGGAAGAATCCACTGGACCCATAATTCATTTACCCCTTAGTATAAAATAGGCAAAAACAAACTGATTGGCTGAGAGCACGTGTTGCGCAGGGCGGCCTGCCGGGTCTCTGCTCCCACTCCCCACATAAGAGCAGGACATGGTGAGGCCAAAAAGGAACACCCACGGAGCCATAGGTAGGGGAGTCATATCACTATAGTTTCACTGGAGGCTGGATTCACACGATGTGCGACCTGCTGTCCGCTTTTCTGCCAAATGACCTACGACTCTCAACTCCCCTCCATTCCACTCCCCAGCGCAGCCGCGGAGTTACATTAGCAGCCAACGGCTCAAGGGTTACAGCTGACAGCCAACCAGCCACAGCTGACGGCCATCTACTACCTGAGCCAGCACCCTTCCATGTGAGGCTGAGAGCCTGGAAACTGCTCTCTGGGGCTCTGTCCCCATAGCATGGTAAAGTTACCAAAAAAGGAGGCAGAAAATATCAGGTGCCAACTTTTAGCAAGCTGAGCTTTTGCTGAAATTGGATGAGGTGCCCTGAGAATTGGACCTACCCATCAATCCAACTTTGCTCTGATGTGCAGAGCTTCAGGAAAGACTTAATGAATAAGTCTTAATTTAACCAGCAATTCAGCCCTCCCATATTCCAGAACAGATATGATGTATCTGTTCCATAGTCCAGCTAAATTTTACTACTCTTCTTTTAATTGGGACTTTTCACGTTTTGAGTAATATAAAACACTAACAAAATAAAAGGAATTTCTTGGTTTCTTTCTACTCTGCCCCCCCTGTATGTTGGCAGCACCTCCAGGCTTCAGAGCTCACTGTAGCAATGCCAGGACAGGCCTTGCCTCTATCTGTATGGTACATAGTCCAGAGAAAGACAGGGTCTCTCTTCTAGGAGTGCCTGGAAGATCGAGGAAGCTGCCTGTCAGAAACCCTTGGTAGATATTTCCCTCTATCTCTGAGAGGACCAGATTTGATCCCACACCTGTCCCTAAGCCAGCCACAATGCCCAAGGGGGATGGGATCTTCTGACTGACTTAAGCTAAACAGGGACTGCTCCTGGAGTTGGGGTGGGACCAGTTTTACAGAGCACATACAACTGCCACAAAGGACGTGGAGGCATTCTCCAAAGAAAACTGGACCCTGAATTTTGATGGAAGAAAAGGAATAGATGCCAGGGGGGTTGCCACACTAGTCCATGACACTAGTAGTCTCCAAATGTTTTTCATCACATACCTCCATCAATAAACATGATGCATATTTATATACAAATTACAGATCTATACTAATGTAGCAACATATATGTACACTATAATACAAAAATTCTAAGGATGAAACAAAAGTAAAATTGTAAATAGTTAAGTTTTATGTTATTTTATTTATTAGTAAGATTCAAAAAGCTTTACTCTCTCAAGATTGTGATTGGAAATAGCAAAAAAAATGATCTCATTAAAAATGGGGAATATTAATTTTGTATCCTGCTACTTTACTAAATTCATCTATCAGCTCTAATAGTTTCTTGGTGGAGTCTTTAGGGTTCTCTCTATATAGTATCATGTCATCTGCATATAATGACAATTTTACTTCCTCTTTGCAGATTTGGATGCCTTTTATTTCTTTTTCTTGTCTGATTGCTGTGGCTAGAACTTCTAGCACTATTGAATAGAAGTGGAGAAAGTGGGCAACTAGTTACTATTCTTACTATGTAATTGTGTGTTAAGTCTTGTGATAATCAACAGACTTGTGGCCTCTTTCCCTCCTCAATCCCGTTCCACCAGTTGTCCATCTCAGAGGCACTGTTTCTTGCATTTCTTTCCGTAGATATCCTGTGCATTACACACACATGTTCCTGTTTTCTTTACACAAATGGAGGCTTCCTGTTTACGCTACTGCACACCTTCCATTTTATTCAGTTAATCTTGGAGATTTTTCCATTTTGAGTACATAAGTGCTACTTAATTTTTATCTGCTTCATGACATTCCATTGTGTGGATGAACCATAATTTATTTAACTTGTCCTCTATCGATGCTTTTCAAGGTATTTACAGGTTTGTGTTTTTTTTCAATCACAACACTGTAATGAATAGCTTTATACATACTATTTCTTGTATGCAAAGTATTCCTTGGGTAAATACTTGGTACTGGAATGGATCAAAGAGTACATATATACATTTAGAATTCGAAAAAAAAATGGGGACAGGAACTGAATAGACATTTTTCCAGAGGACATACAGATGGTCAACATGAAAAGGTGCTGAGCAAACCAAAACCACAATGAGATATTATCTCACATTTGTTAGAATGACTATTGAAAGGAACCCTTCTATGCTGTTTGTGGGATTGTACATTGGTGCAGTTGCTATTACAAAACAGTATGGAGTTTTCTTAAAAAGAATTAAAAAATAAAATTACCATATGACCCAGTAATTTCTCTTCTGGGTATTTTTCTGAAGAAAATGAAAACATTAACTTGAAAAGATACGCATATATGCACTCCCCACCCCATGTTCACTGCAGCATTATTTACAATAGCCAAGATATGGAAGCAACCTAAGTGTCCACTGATGGATGAATGAACAAAGAAACTGTGGTGTGTGTGTGTGTGTGTGTATTATTACCAACAACATGAATGCAACTTGAGGGCATTATGCTAAGTGAAATAAATTAGACAGAAAAAGACAAACATTGTGTGATCTCATTGATAAATGAAATCTTTTTTTAAAAAAAGCCTCATAGATACAGAGAATAGATTGGTGATGGTGGGGTGAGTGAAATGGGTGAAAGGAGTCAAAAGGTACAAACTTATGGTTATAAAATAAATAAGACTGGGGATGTAATGTACAGCATGGTGACTATAGTTAATAGTACTGTATTGCTTATTTAGAAGTTTCTGAGAGAGTAGATCTTAAAAGTTCTCATCACAAGAAAAGATTTTTATAATTATGTATAGTGACATATTAACTAGACTTATTGTGGTGATCATTTTGCAATATATACAAATATCAAATCATTATGTTGTACACCTAAAACTAATATAATGTTATATGTCAAGTACACCTGAATTTAAAAAAAGATTGTGATTGGAAATGCTTTATTTTCTTTAAAAAATCTTAGTTTAGGGACACCACCTAATGTTACATGGCTATTATCAACAAGACAAGAAATAACAAGTGTTGGAGAGAATCTGGAAAAAAGGAACCCTTATATACTGCTGGTGGGAATATAAATTGGTGCAGCCACTATGGAAAACAGTATGGAGGTTCCTCAAAAAATTAAGAATAGAGCTACCATATGACCCAGCAATCCCTCCTCTGAGTATCTACCTGAAAAATTTGAAAATACTTATTCGTAAAGATATATGTACCCCTATGTTCACTGCAGCATTATTCACAGTGGCCAAGACCTGGAAACAACCCAAGTGTTCTTCAATAGATGAGTGGATAAAGATGTGGTATATATACACAATGGAGTACTACTCAGCTATAAAAAAGATGAAATACTGTCATTTGCAACAACATGGGTGAAACTTGAGAGTATCATGCTAAACAAAATAAGTCAGATGGAAAAGGAGAAGAATCCTATGATTTCACTCATGTGGGATATGAAACAGAAAGCAACAAATGAACAAACGAACAAATAACAAAAAACTCACTGACAGACAACAGTATGGTGGTCACCAGAGGGAAAGAGATGTGAGGGGGAGGTAGAAAAGGGTGAAGGGGGTTAAAATATATGATGACAGAAGGAGACTTGACTTTGGGTGGTAAATACACAATGCAATATACAAATGATGTATTATGAAAATGTACACTTGAAACCTATATAATTTGATTAATCAATGTCACCCCAATAAATTTAATAAAATAAAAAAAGAAAAGAAAAAAATAAAATAATAAAAATCTTATGATTCAAAGGCCTAGTCTTAAGTTTATTTGTATGCTTGGTTGTTGTTTTTTTCTAATTAAAGTTTATTGGGGTGACAATTTTTAGTAAAGTTACATAAATTTCAGGTGTACAATTCTGTATTACATCCTCTATATATCACGTTGTGTGTTACCACCCAGAGTCAGTTCTCCTTCCATCATCATATATTTGATCCCTTTTACCCTCATCTACCACCTCCCTCCCCTATTAACCTATGCGTGTACGTGGTTTTAATGGCTGTCATAGCAAGATACTGACATGTAGATTCAAATTATTAAAATTATATTAATGGCTGTACTTACTAATTTATTATTACTTTTTCAGTTCTATCCACCACTTATGCAAAGGTTTTTTCTTCTTCTTGACACCAAAAGGTATTTTATGTGTTTTTTAAAAAAACAAAAAACAACAACAAAAAAACAAACCCTTAATTTGGAAGACTTTAAAACTTTTTTTTAAGTGTATAGATATGACAGTTTTTATAAATGACACTTAACATCATTTTTTACCACAAACCATGTCATGATACAATATTCCCAGACAGGTTCAAAATGTGCTCTTTATAGCAACAGTTACAGCTGTTGTAAGGCTGTCTCTTTCTCTGTCTTGTTAAAAAAAAAATCACCCTTCCTTTGAAAATACTGATTTTAAAAATACTGGTTAGTAACATGCTAAACCACTTATCACAGGAAAAGCCAGCAAATTTAGATTAAGTTTTTTTATTTGTTTGTTAAAGAACAGTGCATAACTCATCTTTAAGTCCAATGATTCTTGTAAACACTTGCCATGAGCAATCCAAAAGTCTCTGTGGCACAAACGTTTTTACGGCCACCTCTATCCCCCACCATGTCATTTACAAAATGCCATAAAGATCCTATTATTTAACGGTGTTGTCTTTACAAACTAGCCAGGTCAATGGCATCTGTAACACCTGAACGTAGTATTAGGGGTTCATTGCTGTGAATGGCCAAGTGAGGGCGCCATCCTCCACACCGCCTCCCTGTGGCTGCCACCTTTCCCTGAGGAAGAGTCACGTGACTGTTGCTGTCTGACCATGAAACTAGAAAGGTGGCTAAGGGCAAGCCAGATAGCCAGTGTCCCTTGGTCCCAGTTCAGTTCCATTCTACCACCTGTGGAGCTTGGAAAGAGGACGGATGAAAGCAGAAAACTGAAGCTAGGCTCTGCAGAAAACAACGGGGCAAAAGCAGGCTATGAGGTAGAGAACAGGTATGACGACACCCTCTTCCCACCCCGGCAACCGTGGAGCTCCGTTTCTGGCCTTGAGGCAGAGTTGAAGGGGCTGAAACTCAGAGGCACAAACTGGGGACAGCCCAGAGCCTTGGAGGAGAAAGCTCTTCCTGAGCCATGGGACAAGGCGGCCTAGAGGTCACACGCAAGCTTGCAAATCCAGTTCAGCCCCAAATAAGCAGCTGTGCCCTGGACCTCTGTAGGAGCTGCTCATACCAGTTCCAGCAGGAAGAAGGACCTGCTCTCAGCTTGCATCAGAAGGCCACCCTGGAACCCTGCCACTCGTGCTGTGACAGCAGCTCTGCGTGTAAACACCCCACCCCTCTGCTCTGTGCCCCTGCGGTCCTCTCCCAGCCACATCTCAGAGCTCCTTCCCGGCCCTCTTTTCACAGCAGGGGCTACATGGCAGGGGACTTAATGCGAGGGTGTAGCTCACCCATACTCAGGGTGTCTATTTTGCCCCAAACATAATGTTACTATCATGGTTTGAGGATTATTTTTGTGCTCTTAAATCTGATTATGTCAGTACCACAAAAGTATAAGCAATCATTTTTAATTCTACAGACTATGTTACTCTCATCAAAAGAAATCAACTGATACTTCTTTAGCAAGTGAATTTAACATTCCGCATGTTATAGAGTTGGGTTAAAAATATGACAGATTATTAGTGCAAAATAAGGGGCACATTTTGATGATAGCAATTTTTACACTACGCACCCTAAATTTTGGATTTTAAAGATGAACTGTTAAGTATAGGAGGACCAAATTATATCCCATTTTTCTCTGAACATTCAGAAGAATAAGATTTAAGTCGTTATATCTCCCTCTTCTGAATTTTCAGAGCACTTAGTAATTTCTCATGAGGTTTATCACACTCTGCCCTGTGTTAGTGCTTTCTCTATACTCAGTTATTCTCCTGGGAAGGGAACGGATCTTGTCATCCAGCACCTCTCCCCAGCATCCAATGTCTGTTGCTCTGTTCTCTCTCTGCCCGTTTACTAAACTTCCTGGCTGACTTGAGTGCCTTGGGTGTCTATAGGACACCTGGGCAAGCTGCCCTGTTGGCACTTATCACTTATCCAAGGTTATGTGACAAGGTTATATATGGTTAGTAGCAATACGGAGCCTCAAATACACTCCTGACTCCTAACCAGTGCTCTGTACTTGCCTCCCTGGCCCTTCCTCAGCTTGCCTCTGGATCCCTACCCCACTGGATGAGCGAAATGAATGGATTCCGTATGAGATAGGATTAGCACGTGCTCCGGTCCTGCTTGATTGTATGCCCTATCCTTTGTTCTTTGATTGCATTATTTCATGTCTGAAAATGGTTTTCTCTGGGTGCAGACTTTATAGTTGAGCAGATGGTTTCTGTAACTTGCAGCTACTTAAAGTTTTAAACAACTGGTGGCTGAATGCCAAGCATTAAATAATTTGAAGCAGCTTTCTTGGCCACCTGAGTGCTCTCTAGGATGGGTTTAAAGTCATAGCATAAATTTAAACCTATCCACCTAATGTCTTCACTGTAACCAAGAGCACAAAAATGAAGTAAGCAAGTATTTTAAGTTAAGGAATGTGGTGGGGATGGTGAGAACAGTTATAGCATATGTATGAGTGTTTGGGGTTTGGGAGGACATAGAGATATAGTGATATTGCTCAGCCCTCCCTGGGACACACTGCATGGATCTGGAGATAAAGCTGAAGAGAAAAGCCATGCTTAGTGTCAATTCTCAGGGAAGAATCAGGTCCTCAGACAAGAAACAGAAATGGGAAGAGTTGGCCTGGGGATTGGCTGGTATATAGTCAAGATAGGCTAGATTATGCTGCAATAACAAACACCACAAAAATCTCCACGGCTTATCAGAATGTCATTTCATTTCTTGTTCACGCAACTTTCACCATGGATTTCCACGTGGTGGCTCAGCATTGCAGGCTACTTTCATCTTGGGTGTATCTGTTTCAACCAAGTTTTCCATGGCAACAGACGGGAGATCTAGAAGGTCTGAAGCCAGCTAATAAATGCCTCACCTTGAAAGTGACACGTGTCACCTTGAAAGTGATACATGTCACTTCTGCTCGCAACCAATGGCTCAGAACTAGTCACATGACCTTGCCTAACTACCAAGAAGCCAGGAAGTGTGAGCCTCCTGTAAGCTTGGAAGGAGAGGAAAACTGGATATGGGCAGCTCTAACCATGTCTACCCCAGCTAGAGAAGGGGGTGCTTTTCCTTGCTCTTCCCAGAGAAGCTCTTGGAGCTATTTTTGTGTCTATGAGAGTATCGTCATGTGGCAGGGGACAGAGGAGGTGTCTGGCACGTGAAGGGGTGCTGCAACAAGGGGAGATTCACGCTGCCAATCATCAAATTAAATATTATTAGCCAGGTTATCTAGATCCCAAGTATTCTCTGAGTTTATTATCTGTATCCCCCAAACATGAACAAAGTCTTTATCTTAGCTAAGATTTGGGGAAAATAAAAAAATATGGCTCCCCCTTGCCTGAGCCAGACTATGGAGAAGGTACTACCAGGGGCAGGAGGAAGCTGAATACTCCAGACAAAGCTGGTCCCTCCAGTAAGAAGGATCTCATTCTTAGATCAGTCTTGTTTTCATATCAATTTAAATTGGTGAGCTTTCCTTAAATAACAATATAATCAACATTTAGATTCTCTTATTAAAAATCCCACTATTTTAAAGCTTTTACATCATTATATTCCACATATCTTCTAGCAGAATGCTTCACCATAACAAGCACTTAAACAATGTTTATTCAATAAATCAAAGAATGAAGAAGAGGAATGAGAACTACCGTGTGTCTCCAAAAGTAAGACCTAGTCGGACCATCAGCTCTAATGCGTCTTTTGGAACAAAAATTAATATAAGACCTGGTCTTATTTTACTATAATATAAGACCAGGTCTTATATGATATAAGACCTGGTGTATAATATAATATAATATAATATAATATAATATAATATAATATAATATAATACAATACAATATAATAACCAGTCTTATATAATGTAAGACTGGACATAATATAATACCCAGTCTTATATAAGACCGGGTATAATGTAATATAAAATATAATATCATATCATATCATATCATATCATACTGGGTCTTATATTAAGTTTTACTCCAAAAGACGCATCAGAGCTGATGGTCCAGCTAGGTCTTATTGTCGGAGAAACACAGTAGCTGCTGCATTCCCAAAGGCCGGCCTTGTCTGTAAGGCTCCAGGGCCTATCCTCAGCCCGAGGGGGATAATGAGTACTGGGGAGACTCCAGACCTGACTCAGGCAGTGCAGAGACACTCAGGACGGGCCCAGAGTGCTGGATCATGTTTGCTCAAACTGCTCCTATCTTCAGATTGTCAGATTTGCCATTCATTCCAATAACTAACCATCCACCTAGTCCTGTTCTGCACTGAGACTTACTTGAACCAATTCTCAACCATGCAGCAATGTGATTTTTAATGTCTGTCCCTTCTTTTCTTGCCCTTGTCACTGGGCCTTGTCAATTCATAGAGTATTGCAGCTGCATGAGTGCCTGGGACAATATCATTGCAGAAGATATTGCGGGCATGCAAGACTGAGTTGAGATCAGTGCCGTTTTAGACACACTGAGTTTAAAGAACATTCAAGAAGAGAGATCCAGTGGGCAGTTGGAAGTGCAGAACAGGAGACTGGGGGCGTCAGGGACGGGAGTACACATTTGGGGAGTATTGGCACCGGGTGGTATTTACTGTAGCTGTGGAAATCAAGAAAAGAATTGGAAGAAGATGATAGGTATAAAAGTAGTTGGTATAATACTGGGTGTTGTTTTTATAATTACCATTTTTAATGGGTCTAAGAAAGAACTTAGTGGGTGAGAGAAAGGAAAAGGAGCCAAAAGCATTCACAGAAGGAACAGGCAGGGGGAGAACAAAGTATGAATTCGTTGACGCTAGAGGAGAGAGAGGTCGGTGCTGAGGGGGCAAAGTGCTAAAGCTTCCGAGCAGCAGCAGAAGGCCTGGGAGCACAGGACCCGGGTCTAGCAGAGTGTTTCCCAGCTATGTTACCTGGGGCCTTCGTTTCCCCATAGGATGTAGGGATAATCACACCTCCCTTCGAGTTGCTGTGGCTGAAATGATAGGGTTGGGGGCAAGTGCTTTGTAAAGAAGAAAGCGCCGCTGGGTTAGCTGTTCCGTTGTTGTCAGCAGGGGTGGAGAAGACAGGCAGGAGAGTCTAGGGAAGGAGGAGAAGCAGGTGCTGGGAGGCAGCGGGAGGCCCTGGGAGGCCCTGGGATGCCTGGGTTCCAGGACGCCCAGCAGCAGCCTTTGCTCCTGGGAAACGCTGGGGTGTGGAGTCAGGACACCCCGCTGTAGGCCTCGCTCTCTGTGCTTACTGGCTGTGTGGGCACCGGCAAGAGCTCCCGATCGATTGGCAGTTACCAACCCTGGCTGCATGTGAGAACCCCACGAGAGCACGAATGAGTACTGATCCTGGGACCCCACATCTGACCAGCTGCGTCTGACTCTCTGGGGGTGGGACGTAGGCCTGGGGATAACATGCCGCTTTGAGAACCACTGTCCAACCCTGTGTGATTCTTGGACTCTTTTTTCCTGTCACTGTGTCCTATTGACCACAAGATGGTGCCCTCTCTCTGCAAAATCTTTGATGCTTCCCAAACAGGAAACAATCCATTTTCGCTAGAATCCTGAAAGGATGGATTTGAATTTAATAATCTTCGCAGCATCTCATTAAGTCAATATTCGGTGCCCTTGGTGTCCAGCCATTTAATGTGAATCTCTTCTGCTAGGAACCGGATTGGGTTGGGAAGTGTCATCTACTCGTTTGCATTCCTCAAGGGGCTATCATGCAAAGCATGAAACTTACTGTTGCTTTCTGGTCATAATCATCAGCATCAATACCAAATAGCATTGATTTCATCCTTTACCATTTGCAAAGTGCTTTTCACCAACTATCCTCAGACTAACTGTATGAAATGGGTATTGTTCTCATTTACAGATGAGAAAAATGAGGCTCAGAGCACTAATTCAAGGTCACAAAGCAAAGGTGGCAGACCCAGAGCCTGAGCCCTTCCTACTGCACTTGGGTGAGAAGAGCAGGTGCCACCGTGAGGACCAGCATTCAAGTGCTGGGACCTGAATGTACAGCCCCGAGAGAGGACACCTCTCAGGACAACTGCCGGAAGACTTCCTAAGCAAGCAAGAAAGACGGACAGGTGTCCTCCTGCACTTTCAGGCCATCACAGACAACAGGTCAGTAGACACACGTGACTGGGCTGAGTGACCAGCTGAGGTAACATCATGTGAGGTTTCTAGTGCAAAGCTGTGCAGTCCGCACTCAATAAGAGGACAGATTTTAGTATTTTTATTTTCTGTCCCAGGAAAATGAAGTGTTATGGGAAAAGCGAATGTTAATTCTGCCTTAAGAAAAAGTGGTACACTCATCTCCAAAGAAAATTCTTTTCTATACCAGCAAGTGATATCTTATGAAGTTAGCGGATCTGATAAAGACCATTTACAAGATCCCTTACAGACGTGCTCCCAGACGGATGCCCGCAATCCATCAGCAACCCAAATGTCAGCCCCTAGGACCCCAATCCCTCTGGGGTTTATATCCAAGACGAAGGGTTGCAAGTGTACGTTCAAGTTACTTGGAGTAGGGAGACTGGTTTCAGGACCGAAGCAGGTACATCGAAAGTTGAATAGGTTCATATTTTGATTTTGCTGACTCCAATGTGTCGTAGCATTCAGTACGTTGTTGTTCCCATTTTTGGTTCCTCAGCTTCCCTGACTGTAAAATGGTGGTAACAGTACCTATTTCATAGGATTGTTATAAGGATCAAAATCATTTTTTTATAAAACACTTAGACCCATGCCCAAAACACAGTAAGCACTATGTGTTTCTTCATGTCAAATAAATAAATGGATATGAACATACCCATTTATATATTTTATAAGTGAAATTTTCATTTTTTTTCAAAATTCCAAGTGATTTTAAAATTACGCTATTTGCACACTTGTATGTACAGGAAATATACTTCAGGAAGATTAAAGTATTGTTTTATGACTAAAATTTGAAATCCCACTGAAAATGCATAAATTTGATTAGAATGGTACTAGTCTTTTGGGCCCTAGAAACATCAAAACAGGTTAAAAATTCTTTAAGTCCACCACGTTTTTCTTTTCACTATTATTGTTGACAAATAAGCCTATCCACCACTTAAAGAAATACAAGTATAATGCTGTGATCATGTTTTTCTCCTTTTTTTTTTTTTTAAGAAAAGTTTCCCATTTTCTCTACGTAATTTCTTCTAAGCTGGGGGTTAGTGGTCATTTCAGAGGGCACTCTTGTCATTTTTCCGACTATAAATACTTCCTCAGTCTGAGTTTCTGGGTGAGTGTGAATGTTCCACAGCAATACTCAGCTCAAACCTCCATCTTCAAGTATAAATTCAAAGCTTTCACAAAACAGCATTTGCTGAGAGATTTCATGCAACGCTGGAGAAAGGCTGGAACGCTGAGGATGGAATGGGGCAGGACTCGGAAGAAACACACATGAATTAAACACGGCTTTTCACTGTACGGGTCATTTTTTCACGCTTCATTTTGGCGTTAATTTTCTTTTAGTAGAGCTACCATATTGTTTCCTAGTAATGGCTATTCAAGACGTTTGTTTCTTTTTCTTGCAGGCTGTTTTATGAAACAGACTTTGTAGAGAGGAGATGCGGATACAGATGTATCATTTCCAGCTCCATGAAGCTCCCTCCTTTCTCTTCCTGGTACCTAGGTCACGACATCAAACACCCATAGCATGCCCCTGTAAACTCCACTGCCCACTCAGAAAATCCCTGCCACTATAGCCTAGCCCACCAGGCCCAGAGAGGGGGTGGGAGGCTGAGACAATAGTGGGGACATAATCATATACAACAATCTTTCAAAAGGAATTTAAGTTTTTTAACACCAAAATTACAGGGCAGCTACAGTGAGAATTCCACAGGCTTCTGTGCATTAAGCCAGGGCTTAATTAACATCACGCTATTGTTTATATGGAAAAATGAAATTCGAGTTCCAAAGACTTGACCTCAAATGAGCTCTTACAACAGGACGGGAGTGGGAGACTGTGTCACATCCTCCCACACACTCAGGGACAGTTCCTGCTTCTATCAGTCAGGATGTCCATCTGTCTGTCTGTCCATCCATTCACACTACCTTTTAAGGAAGGTATGGCATAATTATCAAAGAAATGTGAAAAGCAAAATGCTAAGATTGAAAGAATAAAGTTAAACATTTTATATTTATTGAGTTCAAAGCAATGGTTCTGTTGTAAACTCACCTTCACTGAGTTTTAAAAAAAAATCAACATTAAAAATGTTTCTTTTTTTATAGAGGTGGTATGGTAGAAAATATAGGACATGAGTGTTGTAAACTGAATCTCAGGTTAAGCTACTTAACATTTCCAAGCCTCAGTTTCCTTGTGTATAAACAGGGATGATTATATTAACTCTTCTAAATTAACTCTTACCTGAGATCAGATAAATGTCTAGCAATAAATTTGGCAAACAGTAGTTATTTCCCATCCTTTCTCCCTCTTAACCTATTTAACCTCTTCTTGAACTCACTGTTTTACTTCAATAAAAATATTTTTAAACCACAATTAAGTTTCAGAAGCCTTGATTTAAACATTTCTCTGTACTTAGGTACCATACCCATTTATCTGCTTAACTTAGGTTAATGTTCAAAATAGACTAATGTGGATAGACTACTCATTTATAAATTAAGCAGTTTCAATGAGCTTCCTTACTCTGATGACAGTACTCATTTATTTGAACTGACTCAGCTGTGTCTACCCCCCCAAAATATTTGATTTTTACAAGACTTTGTGAATTTCGCATTTTTTTCTTTTCTCTTTTTTTTCTTGAAGAGGGATTTAGACTTTCATAACAACCTCAACCAAGATCCTTTCCGTGACAATAATAGCAAAGTCAGGTTGTATTTGAATGAATCAAAGAATGACCTCAGTGAAGGACAAATCGGATTTTATTTAAGTAGATTCATCAAGTGTTTTTCCAGGTTACTACGAGGTCCATCTCACTGCTGAAGCAGAGGCAAGGTTGGGGAGTGGCCAGAGCAAACGCGTAGGAGCAGCGGAAGGAGCCCGCTGTCTACTGCAGTCCTGCTAGGCTCAGGGAAGCAGGAGCCCACTCTGCCCTTGGTGTGTCCAGGACTCTGTCCCCTCCCAACACTCTCTCACTGGTCCCCATTCCTGGTATCTGTCCTATTTCTGGCTGTCAGGGTTGGGGGATCTGCTTGTCCGGTTGCAATTTGACACTCTTGCTCCTGATTCTCTGGTGTCATAATCCTCAATTTGTTCAGGCCACTCTGTATCTGCTGGAGATCAGGTCCTGGCTGCCAAACTTGACCTCAGGGTGAAAAATATATTCTCTGTTGTGTGGAAACCTGAAGGCCTGGGAGATTAGTATGATATAGAGCTCCCAAAAATCCCATGTATAAGCCCATATTCTAAAATGTTATTCGCTTTAGTTTATAAGATCAGAACACTTTCTTTGCTTTGGATTGAAATGAAGGGATTTTCTTCCCCCTCTCATAAAAGATATATATTTTCTATCATGTAGCCAGAGCTCGGAGATGTCCAGACACCCTGCGTTTACTGTGTGTGTGTATTCAAGATTCATTCAGGTAGCTTATTATGAAGCCAAATGTCTGCTCCTATATTAATCTTCAGTAGTGCTGATTTTAATTTTGTGGTGCAGAAATTAGGCCAAATAAAGAGGCAAAAAGTAGACCTATACAAATGGCTTTAACTTACTAATCCATCTTTGACGGCAATTTTAGATTACAATGGTCCAGAGGACAAAGTACATAATTAATGATGAGAAAATGATTCCTTCAAGTCCCATAATAAAGAGTTCTCCCTGTGGTAATCATTTGTCTGGAGTTTTATTCATGCAAAAGTGATGGTTATGCCTTGCTTCTCTCCCCTTCATTCCAGTACTGTTCAGTCTGCATTTCTGTGAGTCGGGAAATCGTGCGCTGAAATGCAAAGATTTCCTCTTCTCCAGTAAACATGGAAAGTCCTTCCGCCGAGTCCTGATGGCCAAAAAACAAAACAAAAACCCAGCACCAATTAAAACCACCACAAATAAAAATTTAAGTGCAGGTTTAAAAAAAAAAAAAACTTTTTAGGTTTATGTGTTTGGATTATAAAATGTTCTATGAATTTTTTTTTCATATACAATCTCTTAAATTAGACTAGAGACTCAACTAATTTAAACCAATAATCAATAACTAAAACAAATTACCAGGGAGAAAACAGTAAGGAAAGCACTAGAATAATTAAAGCTAACATGACACCCAAAAATCCAAATATGAAAAAATTTTGCTCAGATCCAAGTTCTCTGTAAAATCTTAAGGACATTCCAGACAAAAAAGGAATTCTTTCTCCAAAAGTGCATTCCAGAAATAATTAACGACAAAAAAACAGTAGTTCTGGCAAATTACGAAGAGGCTGACACCCTCCTCTGAGGGTCACAGACAGGATTACACTATTGAAGGGAGGCCCTGAGGACAAACCTCTGAAGAACCTTTTCCAAACTGGATGGCTGAGGGGCCTCCTGTGGGGCCTGGAGACGGCCTGGGAGCTCACTCTGGTAAGACTTCTGGTCTTCAGCTGCGGAGACACTTAACTAACCTCCTACCTAGGATTCCGTTGGGGAGCCCTCTGTGAGGGCAGTAAACAGCCTGGGACTAGTGACACCAACGGGGGCTCATAGCCGCAAAGTGGATATTGAATTTTTTGTCTCTTACTTTAGGGGTTTGCTATTATACTCTCAGAGGCAAGTTCTGGACTCCTGTGTCCATGTTCCCCACTGACTCACTGTAAAACCGCACAACCCTGCGGTCACATGCCCTGATTTCTTCATATATCATTAGCCCCAAGTGCTGACCTCAGTTTGCCTTATATCTGAACTCTGATGCCCTGGGGGTACGGGGTGGGGAGAATTTAAAAGCCAATGATTTAAAGGACTTAAAAATGGAGAGGATGTCATTTCTCAAGTGTATTCTTTCAAATTGTCAAAGACATTATTTGGATGTAAGTATTGCTCTTAGAGAAACCACCATTTCAAAAGGCCTCAGAACATGTGTTTATAAGCAGCTATGTATTTCTACATGTAATCGTATTTTGCAAGTTTGCTTTTTAGAGAATTATTGGCCTCATTTTCCCAAACTCCTAAAAATGCATAATTTCTCTTCAGGTTAATAAGGAACTGTTTTCTCATTCCAAATAGCCTTTTATCTCTGGGGTTGGAAGAATGGGGCTCCCCTCCTTTGGGGGGTGAGCGTATATAGTTTTAAGTTTTTGACTAATATTTCTTTTTAAATTAAACGTATTGGGGTAACAATGGTTAATAACATTATATAAATTTCAGGTGTACAACAGAATACAACATATGTAACTTTATTATGTGCTCAGCACCTGAAATCACCACATATTTGACCCCCTTTACACTTTTTGTCCCCCCCGCCCCCTTCTCCTCCAGTAACCACCATTCTGTCTGTATGAATTTGTTTGTTTGTTTTGTTCATTTGTTGCTTTTTGCTTTATATGCCACATATGAGTGAAATCATATGGTTCTTGTCCTTTTCTCTGACTTTTTTCACTTTGCATAATACTCTCGAGATCTATCCATGTTGTCGCAAATGGCAATATTTCATCCTTTTTATAGCTGAGTAGTATTCCATTGCATATATGTATCACATCTTTTTTATCCACTCATCTGTCGAAGGACACTTGGGTTGTTTCCATGTCTTGGCCACCATGAATATTGCTGCAGTGAACATAGGGGTATGTACTCGTATATCTTTATGAATAAGTGTTTTCAAAATTTTCCAGTAGATACCCAGAAGAAGGATTGATGGGTAATATGGTAGCTCTATTTTTAATTTTTTGAGGAACCTCTATACTGTTTTCCATAGCAGCTGCACCAATTTATATTCCTACTGGCAGTGTATAAGGGTTCCCTTTTATCCACATCTTTCCCAACACTGGTTATTATTTGTCTTGTTGATAATTGCCATTTTAACAGGTATGTGATGGTATCTCATTCTGGGTTTGATTTGCATTTCCCTTATAACAAGTGACGTTGAGTATGTTTTCATCTATCTGTTAGCCATCCGTATGTCTTCCTTGGAAAATTGTCTGTTCAGGTCCTCTGCCCATTTTATAATTAGATTGTTTGTATTTTTGTTGCTGAGTTGTGTGAGTTCTTTATGTATTTTGGATATTAGCCCCTTATTGGAGGAATCATTTGCAAATATCTTCTCCCATCAGTTGGTTGCCCTTTTTTGTTGTTGTTGATGGTTTCTTTTGCTGTGCAAAAGATTTTTAGTTTGATATAGTCTCATTCATTAATTTTTTCTTTTATTTCCCTTGCTTTTGGGGTCAAGTTCACAAAACCCCTCTGAGACCAAGGTCCATAAGTTTAATGCCTGTGTGTTCTTCTATGTGTTTTATTGTTTCAGGTCTCATATTCAAATCTTTAATCAATTTTGAGGGAATTTTTGTATATGGTGTCAGACAACATTAACCAGTATTTCAATTGTCTAAAATTGAGAAATACAGCCTATAGTGCTTATTTATATTTACACAGAAGAAGGAAACACAAAGTCACTTCTGGTTGGCATGGGGTGAATCACCGGCCCCCAAGCACCAGGAGAACTGGGCCAGCACTGGCTGGTCCTGGTGTGCCAAACCTGGTACCCACAGGTGCTCCATAAATGTTTACGGAATGCAGTTTGGGATTTTTCTTTTTTTTTCTGTTTAATAGTTGGATAATATTTATTTTTTTAAAGATTTTAATTAAAATATAGCTAACATACAATATTATATTAGTTGAAGGCATACACAATAGTTATCCAACATTTATAGACCTAAAGAAGTGATCACCATGATAAGCCCAGCACCCATCTGACACGGTACCATGTTACCACAATATTATTGACTATATTCCCCATGCTGTACATTCCATCCCCATGACTTATTTGTTTTATACCTGGAAATTTGAATCTCTTACTCCCCTTCACCTTTCCCCCCATCTTTTTTTTTAATTTTTCAATTGGGATTTCTTTGTAAGCCAAGGACCTTGCTAGGCCCTCCATGGTCCTGGACTAGCCAGCCCGCATGCCTGGATACTGCATCGTGTACTCTACACATCTAGTGTGATGGAATAAGCTCTGGGCTGCCTCTCGTCAGCGGTGTGACCGTCGCCTGCCCACTAGTTCACCTATCTTGCCTTTGTTTTTGACATAAGCAACAATGATCGCTAAGATTCCTTCCATTCTAAGACTGTGATTCCCTATATTTAGTGATCTTGAGAGCAAGTCTGCTGGATTGGCTTTAGAAGAAAGCAGCACATCAATGGTTAAATATATACTTGCATTCCTTTTTCAAAATGTAGCCACGTATCAAACCAAGAACAATTAACCTGTTTTATAATAAAAAAAGATTATGGTAATATCACCTACCTGGCTCAGCCCCAAATCATCCATCAGTATTCTGCCTTGCTCCAACCCACTGTCATGATGTTGATGCAAAAATAAGTTTGATAAAGGAGCCGATGCGGAGCAAATTATGCGCACCTGAAACAGGAAAACGTGTAAATGTGTTGCTCCTGACACTTCACAAGTTGAAGGTAAGAACAAATCTCTCACAGAATAAAACTCTGTCAAACAGAGTTTTGACAAACGCCAAGCTTAGATATTTGCTTTTAAAATGCCCATTTTTTTCCTAATCGTTTGGATCCTTTTAAAGTGATATTCTTAAACTTCACAGTACCTTTCAAAATATTTCCCCACAGTTTATACTATCCTGTGAAGTAGGGAGCAAAGCTGTTCTTGGGCAACTTCAGGCCTGGAGAGGCTTCAGCTTGTAATGCCAGCCCAGCTCTTCCAGTTCTAAGTCCAATGGTCTTTCAATGACACCCCAAAGTTGACATTTACACCTAGCTGTTTGGAGCCTGTCTCTGTACACATCAAAGACGCCCCCCAGACTCACTGTAAAGAGGTTGCCATTTTGCTGGATCGGTGGACTTCTAAGTTCAGTGCATTGCTACTCTAATTACACCCTGAGTTTCTAGAATGTACATTTATATCAGCATCATGCCAAAACATTCTTCAAAAAGACTAAGTTTTACATTAATATTTCTCGATTACACAAGTGTTTGAGTGTGTATATGGGATCATATATTGGAAAGAGCTTTTATATTTTTATAAATTTTACATCCACTAGTAATACAAAACCTACTCTTCTTGATAGTTAAAGAGTCCTGAATTTGTTTCCAGGATTCACAGTTATCCTTTTAAAATCATTATTTAAATAAATATGCCAATATTTTAAAATAATGTATTGACATTTGGGACTAGCTTTTCCATTTCCTAATGGCCTTCTACCTCCTCTTATAAATCTTTTTAATCACAAATGACACTTTTTTCATTATTTAATTGGAAATACCATAATTTCACAAATTTCCACGAATATATTTTAGAATAATGTCTGCTTAATGCTCCCAATTTCTGAAATAAGATAATTTCGACTCCTCTTTTAAAAAAGAGTTTAAACTCTAAATGTGAGATTTAGTTAAAGCAAATGTTAGGAGAGTGGTTCTGGTATTCCATCACATTGCTAGAAAAAATTTTTTTCTCTGTAATTAAGAAGCGAAACAGTGGGGGTGAGATAGGATTGGGGGTGGGGACGATAAGCTTTCTTCAAGGTATTCCTAGCTGAAAAAAAAAAAAGTTTATCAATCCTGCTTTCTAAGAACCCCTTACCAATGTCCCTCTGTCACTTTGTTCTTGAAGCATTAGCCCTTTGAAAACAGAGTGCCACCTCCAGGCTCACTCGCTTTATTCCGGACCCCATGTGACTATTTTGAAGCAGAGTCTCTGGATGAGTAGCCCAGCAGACACGGGGTAGGACTTGATTCCCAAGCTATGGTTCTGCCCTGACTCCCCTGACTCCTTGATCACATGCATGTGGACCCTAGGGGGGTGCACAGCAGATTTCGAGGTCACTCACTAAGGGAGGCTCCCCTTCATGCTCAGGCCAATCGCAGGGCCTCTGCTACGAACTCCCCACCCTGGTGACCCCTTTCACCCTGCACTGGAGTTCAGCCATCACTTCTCAGCATTTTAAGAAGCACTTGAAGAGCCTGTGAACATGCAGGTTCCAGCTCCTCATTTGTCAGATGGGTGGGCTGTGGAATCCAGATCTTAAGGAGCCCAGATGGTTCTGACACGGGTGGTCCTCAGCAGGACTTCCCCATGTCCACGCCCATCCCAGCCCACCAAGGTAAGTCTGCTCTGCGTTACTATACTCCTTTCTCTCTTTGCAAGAGATTGTCCCTCAGTGGTGACTTTACATTTAGTTCTGTGGACATTTAATTAGTTTCTCTGACAATAGCAGGTAGGCACTACTTCTGGCTTTGCTTGTCACTGATTGTCTAGCGTTTAGCACTGTGGTTGGCATGATAAAGTTGTTGAATGAATAAATAAATGGAACATAAAAGTCTCACCTCTCCCTCCTAGCAGATTTTGGTACTTTCCCCCTCCTTCTAAAGTCCCTTCAGTTTTAGAATCACTGTTAGATCTATTTCTGTATAGGAATAGGTAGAAAACTTGTATCTGACAGTAAAATATTTCAATTAACTCTAATTTGAATTTGCACTTACACTGTTACCATAACTCTGTATTTACAGATATGTACTAATAGTGGCTAACCTCCATTGAAAGTTCACAATATGCCACAAGATGTTCTAAGTGCTTTACGTGCTCATGTAATCCTCACAACAAGTGTATGTTCCCCCTTTGTCTACAGGAGGCCAGTGAATCTCCAGCGGTTAAGCTGGTCCTCCAGGTACACAGCCTTAACCACTAGGCTGTACTGCCTCTGATGAATGGACAATGGCTCGGCAATTCACGCTAAAGCACACAGATAAAAACAACAACAACAAGACGGGAAGATGCTACTTTCCGGGGTTTCTGGGTCATAGGGAGAGAGAGCTCCAATACTGAGGGTCCTGTAGTCATTCATTCATTCATGATTTTACCAGTCCAATCATTTATTCATGCAACAAATATTCATTGAGCACTCAGTCTAGGTAAGGCATTGTGCTGTACGTCATCATAGAAAAAGCACATGATATGTCTAGTTGAATGACAGAATCATTAATATAGCAGAGTGTCTTATGAAGGGAGTTTTACTTCCTACTGTCACTACTACGAGTACTGCTACTAGTGGTACTTACACAGCACTCAGCTTGTACCAAGACATGGTTTTTAAATGCTTTACATGGATTGGCTAATTTTGTCCTCACAATTCTCTGAAGTAAAAAATATCCCGATTTACAAAGGAGGAAACTGAGGAACAGAAGTGAACTAAGTGGTAGACCAGCACTCCAGCCCAGGCAATCTGGCTCCACAGTCTGAAACGTTCAATTTTGAGACAATGCACTATATCCTTACCTTGAAATCATAAAAGTTATCAATGAGAGTGATGAATCTTCGAGCTTCGGTTCTTTTTGTCAGTGTAAATTGTGGAATGTTTCGCAAGAACACTGTATCAAAATTCTTTGATAACTCCAAGTAGTCACTGGCTCCAAGGGGCTATAATTAAATGAAATGAAGGACAGAAAATTAAAATAAGCCAATTCTGGTTGCTCTTGGATTAGTTTCATTTGAAAACACTTCTTTTTCTTGTCATGGTGTGACCCAGGTGGTAGCTTTGGGGTAACTTGACCAAATGGGGCAGTGTTTTCAGACGAGGTTAAGATGGTGTATACTATATTATAACAAGAATGTAAAAAGGGGCCAGAAAAGAATCCGAAAGTGTGCTGGGGAGTGAAAGAATAGCTCTAGCCACCTCAGTTGGTATCTTGTAGGCCACTCTTCTAAATCCGGTCTTCGTCTTTTTATTTATCTGACATAACTTTAACCCTCTCCTAACAAATCCTTCCTAGGACTCAGCTGCAAACCAGCACTGCTGTTAAATGGAGGCATCTTACAATGACATGCTGACTATTATTATGTCACCATTCTGAAATAAAGACTATGCTTCAGTATGAAACTCAGAAAGTATTTTTCACGTAATTTGAGGTATAATTATTCAAGTACCTCAATGTAGTAATGTAGTAAATATCGCTAACCTCTACAGGAGATACAGGGGTGGGGGGCAGTAAATGACCCTAAGTAGACTGAGACCTCATGCATAATTTGGGGAAGCATGCTACCCCTTTATTTGAGGGGTGTAGGGCACTCAAGGTCTACAAAAATAGTCACAAAGGTGTACCTACAGACATAAAAGCGTTTGTTCCTGAAACATGAATTGAACTCACAAAAATGATGAAAACTATCTGCAAACATGTTCTTTGGGGTCAGGAATATTCCCAGGAAACATTACCTCTCCTCATGGTAAGTTATGTGTGGACAATTGTATCTGTGAGCAACAACCACGAGCAGGGCTCAGGAGAGCATTTCTGGCCCTGCCAGAGTGTAGAGACCAGAGACTGAGCAGGCCAGGTTCTACTCTGAGGTCCCTCTGAAATCTCTGGGATCACTGTGACCCATCCCTGGGACACAGGCGCTGAGCCTCCTCAATTTCTGGCAGAATCCATCAACACTCCTCCCTGTTCAAAAATGTCTCCCTCCTGGGTGAAAAAAGTGAAGGAATTAAGAAGTATAAAATGAAAGTTACGAAATAGTCATGGGGATATAAAGTAAAGCATAGGGAATATAGTCAATGATATGGTAATAGCTATGTATAGTGCCAGGTGGGCACTAGACTAATTGGGAGTATCACTGCATAAATTATATAATTGTCTAAACACTATGCTGTACACCTGAAACTAACATAAAATAATACCAAATGTCAACTGTAACTGAAAAAAATAAATAATTTAAAAAAATGTCTCCCTCACTTGGGGAGTCATTTCCATTAAAACTTCTTTCAAAAATGTAGGCATGGCTATTTTCCGGGGAGAACTGGGGAGTTGTGAGGATGGGGAGAGTCATTTCCACCTTGGAGCCCATTAATTTCCTACCACGATCCTAACAACCAGCTGAATCAGTTACACTCAGGAAAGACTTCTCATGGTGATGTGGGAATAAGAGTAAACATGAGTTAAGCTCTGGAGAAGTGGTCCTTTCAAGAGAGACCATTTCTTAGGAGGAGGCAACAATTTGGAGACCTAGGGCAAAGGGTCACAAAACCAGAGAGAGAGAGAGAACAAAGAATGATCTGACTCCTTTGGAAGTCTACCTAGAGATGTCCCTTCCCCATCTCCTCTCACCAACCAGATAGCACACGGGGGAAGAAGGAGATCACCCTTGCCTTTCCATTTCCCTCCCTGGCGAGAGAGCTTTCACCACCAGATCCAGGGCCCGACCTTCGCTGAGACACCCTCGCTCACCTCAGCCACATGGCAGCCACATGAGAGATTTGTCTGTCTGTTTGGTTGGTTGGTTGGTTTAACCTTGAATCTCTTACAAAGGAAACTTCTCAAGCCTGATATGGACCAGAAGTATGTGTAACACAGTAGCTAGGAGCAAGGACTCTAGACTGCCTGGGTTTGAATCCTCAGTCTGTTACTTATTAACTGTGTGCCTCTGGCAAATTATGTAATCTTTCTGTTCCTTAGTTTTCCAGTCTGTAAAATGGGAATTTGACTCCTATCTCATAGGACTGTGAGGATTAAATGAAATTATACATGTAAAAAGCATTTAGCACAGTGCCAGGGGCATACATTAATAATCAAACCATTTTGACGGCTTTTAATTTTTACTATTTTGAGCTTAAATGATTAGGCTCGTACAAATGAGTTCAGGATGTAAAGAAGTGTATTTTTAATAGGACCAGTTCGTTTTGCTGCACCACCAACTACATCCAAAACCCTACATAGCCTTTGTGCTTTCCCTTGTCTCATAGTCACAACAAGGACCAGATGCGAGGGTGGAATCGCCATGTAAAGAAAACAATTCCCAACCGGAGAAAGGGGAAGGCAAGGTATAGTATCTTCAGACAAAATGGACAACTCATCCAGTAAGACTTTCATACTCTGAGGGTGAGTCACACTACTTTTTTGAGATCAGTTAGAATTTAGTCTCATCTTTTATAAATAACAAAGTATATGTAAAAAAATGTAAAACCTCATCTGAGGCATGTAGTTATGTATAATTAAGCTCACTCTTTATGCGTGGATGTGATTTCTATCAGTATAACTACATGCCCAAGGAAAATCATTATCAGAAGTGCACAGAAGTGCCGGGGGCAACTGAAAATCAGAATTTCGCCCACTCAGCTATTTTTACAAATTATATACCTTTGTCAGGAGGTTCTGCATTTGCCATTATATTAGCAAATATCCTTTTCCTTCACATTCCTAAAACAATTATGTGCTCATTCATATAAAGAAAACTAAGCTTAATATAGTTATCTATCTCCTTTAAAAATAATAGCCATTGGGGGTGGCCGGTTAGCTCAGTTGGTTAGAGCGCGGTGCTCTTAACAACAAGGTTGCCGGTTTGATCCCCACATGGGCCACTGTGAGCTGCGTCTTCCACAACTAGATTGAAACAACTACTTGACTGGGAGCTGATGGATCCTGGAAAAACACACTTAAATAAATAAAAATTTAAAAAAGAAAAATAATAGCCATTCGGGAGAACAGGGAGGTGCTCTTAATGGATATAGAGCTTGGGATGATGAACAAGTTCTGCAGCTGGATAGTCACGGCTGGTTGCACAACAAGGGAATGTACTTAACGCCACTGAACTGTACACTTAAAAATTATTAAAATGGGAAATTTTATGTTATGTATTATTTTACCACAATAAAAAAGATAGTCCTTAAAACAAGGAAAAGTTATTAGTTGCCAAAGAAATCCCAATGTAGTGCATGGAGAGAGAGAGAGCAATATTATTTATTTCTTTAAAAACATGAGAAAGAAAAATAAAATGTATTAATTGAGGAAGGAAGTTTCTTCCCAAAAGAAATCAACTCCACTAAGATTAATTCAAAAAATATATTTTTTAATTTTAATAAACATTTAAAGAGTATGTTTTCTTATACTGGCGTCAATGTTCAAGTGTCCAAGAAGTGACAAACTCTCAGAACTGAATTTGGTGACAGATGGGGATTTCTTATTAATCAGAAACACCATTTTTCATTAATTAAGTACGTTAAACAGTTGTGGGCAAAAATACAGTAGAGGCTTTGGTCTGTCACTTCTGGTTATGTGACCTTGAGCAAGTCTCTCTAACTTCCGTTTCCCCCATCACAGGACCTGTCTCACAGATTTGTCACAAGGATTCAATGTATCGACTGCATGTAAAATCTTACAACTGTGGCTGCCACATAGTAAGTGCTCAGAATGTTAGTTGTTAATTTACAGAATTCATGTGAGAAGTAAATGAAATGGTAAGTGCATAGTATATTATTTGGCATACAACAGACAATAAACAGTAGCTATTCTTTTATTAACTATTAAATAACCTTTTCCTCAGGTCATGAAGCCAAGCAGGCTAAGTAAGAAAACAGTTCAACCGATTCCAGTCTGCCTCTGTCTTGCCGCTCAGGAGGTAAAAGCCTCTCTCTCTGGTCCTTCCTGCTGTCTGTGGTCCACCAAAATACCTGCCCTCCTGGCGCCTTAGACCTCCATGAGGTAGTATACAGACGACAAAAATGGCTTCCGCCTCAGGCCTTCTCTCTCCCACACGTCTGGTAATGGTAATACCATTAGTACCACTTGCAGGGGAAAGCTCCCGGCCCCTAACCCAGTACATGACACAGAGAAAGTGCTTAATATTTAATGAATTACTGAGTGAATGTATGAATAAAACACAACACAGCCTGGAGAGCAGGTCTCTTCCTTCTTTTAAACCCATTGATCTTGAAAATAATTAAAACACTTACAAAAAAAAAAATCCCACTTTTTCTTCGTTAGTCAAATTCCCCACTCGCAAGGCAAGCCTTTGTTGCATATCCTAGTGTGTATGTGTGTGTGTGTATCAGGGGTGCCAAAAAATGTATACACATGACTTGTATTCATCTTTTGTTATTGGTATATATTAGTATAATTTTAATACAGTTTTTTCCTTTCTTAAAATGTGTATACATTTTTTGGATATATATATGTATATATATGAAGAAGTCTAAAAAGATGTAGACCAAAATGTTAGCAGCAGTTACCTTTGGGTGGTAGACTAAACGATGACTTTTGTTTCTTTGTTATACTTTTTGGATTCCCCCCCCCCCCCCCCCCCAGTGAACTTACATTACTTTTAAAGAGTGAAAAAATAATGCTTTTTTTTGGAGGTCATTTTTATAATGGGCATCTTATCATTTATGGCGCATCTGTGTGAGATCATAATACGAATTTTAACATGGACATTTTTTTTCCTCTTAAGTTTTTTAATTCTATAGAAGTAGAATTTTTAAAGGGAGATTTAAAAATGAAATAAAATGTAAGCTGAACATATATTTTCTCCTTTAAAAGAAGAAATGATTTGAAATTTGGGATTAAATCTGACTTCACTCTATTGCAGCACAGACTGGCCTTCCAGAGGAGGAGGGAACATGAGGAGAGCCGGGTGGGTGTCTAAACTGAGAAAGCATCCTAGGCCAGCCTATAGCCAGCTGGCTCACCAAAACAGATGAGAGAGCCCAACCAAGATCAGCAAAGCTGGGCGCAGATGCATAAGTGGGCAAAAAAAAGATCAAAAGAACTTCCCAGCTGACCTGTAAATGAAAACAATAATAAATGCTTGTATTTTTCCTTTGGCATGTGAAGTAAGAGTTAATTAAATGCTTATTATTTTAAAGACACTGAATCTGGGGAGTGATTTGTTATGCAGCAATAACTAACACACTATACTTGCTACAGAGAGATTTACTACAGAAAGCTCATATTTTAGAAGTCATTAGGAAGTCCAGCACATGTAGAAAAATACGATCTAGCTTTTATAGCAAGATATCGATTTTATATAATTGACAAATATATGTAAATGCATATATTGTCATTTATTTTATGTTTACTTTTGTAATCAATTTTGGAATTTTTATGGTGTAGTATAAACCTTATTTCCAAAAATAAAACTTATGGTTTATTGTATATAAGCACTAGAAGAACAAAAAGCCAGAAAATTATATGCCTTGCTTACAGAATGCAAGAAGACATGGACCCAACTGAATAAAGCAGAAAGCTATAGGGAGAGAGCAAGTTGACATGAAAAAGAAAATGACAGACAAGGATTGACTGCAGCAAAACTAAAATTATAAGAGCATTCCAACAAAAAATAGATATAAATTTTAATAGACAATTCATGGAACAAAAAACATGTAAGAACATATAAGAGGCTAATAAACAAAATATAATCAAGGTCAGTAGTAACCAAAGAAAGACAAAATAAAAATGATATATCATTTTTTATATAGCAATTTTGCAAAGAAAAATAAACTATACTATTCAATGCTGGCAAGCATGTAATGAGACATCCCTTGCTGCTGGAAGAGTAAATTAGTTCAGTTGTTCCAGGAAAAAATGTGTTGGATTGTATTAAGAGCCCTAAAAGTAGTCATAAACTTGACCCAATCATTCCACTTCTAGAAATCAATCTGTAGGATATGACCAGAAATTCAACCAAAGGCTATATACAAGTCCTTTTTATAATTAAGTGAACCAAGTAGCAACTTTAAAACATAACAGAGGAAAGGTTCAATAAACCATGGCACATTAATATAATGGAATAATATGTTGCCAACAAATAATGATGTTTATGAAATATTTTTATGATATGGAAACATGCTTATGTTAGAAAGCATAATGCAAAATTATAATTGTATTAAGGTATCTGTTTTGCTCAAAATATATATGCAGGAAAAAGGTTAAGTAAATATATAAAAAATGCTAACAACTATTATCTCTAAATGGTCTGAATGATAGACTTAGAGGTATTGTTATATCGTCTTATTTCTTAGATTTTTCTATGCTTTCTGACGGGGGAGAAACAAAACATATTGACAAAAAGGGAAAAACAGAATGATGTTGTAGGGAAACAATGTTGCAAATGTTTACTGATTCCAAACAAAGTATGAGTATACTCTGTGTTTGGTCTTCCACTATTTATCCCCTGCCCCTTCCCTAATAATAATGAGGAGAGAATGAGTAAAATATTCAACATACGAGGTCTGACAATTAAGTTTATAAACTTGTTGCAATGATGTTGTTAACAGAGGGATTATTCATTATGAATTTATACCAATTGGACAAACAGTTAACCAAGTTTACTATTTGGAAGTGCTGAAAAAGGCTGTGTGAGAAAGTTAGACAACCTGAACTTCTTGCCAACAATGCATGGCTCTTGCATCACGACAATGCACCAGCTCACATGGCACTCACTGTCTGTGAGGGAGTTTTTAGCCAGTAAACAAGTAACTGTATTGGAACAACCTCCCTACTACCTGATCTGGCCCCCAATGACTTCTCTGGGGAAGATAAAGGAAATATTGAGAAGAAGACATTTTGATGACATTCAGGACATCAAGGGTAATGTGACGACAGCACGGATGGCAATTCCAGAAAAAGAGTTCCAAAATTGCTTTGAAGGATGGACTAGGTGCTGGCGTCACTGCATAGCTTCCCAAGGAGAGCACTTTGAAGGGGACGATAGTGATATTCAGCAATGAGGTATGCAGCACTCTTTCTAGGATGAGTTCACGAACTTAGTTGTCCGACCTCATATACTCAATAGCTTGAGAAGTCACAGTTCTATTTAAATTTGCAGTTGTCACCCTCACTCCAGTGTATAAGACTGAGGCCCAGAGGGTCAGTGCTATCTTATTCACGTCTGTGTCCCTACCGCCAAGCACCTAGCACAGACCAGGGAACAGAGTCTTACATAACACAAGACTGGTGAATAAATTAATACACTATCACCAAGTCTTCTTTAAAAATCAACTGTAACTACTGAATACTTAATAAATACAAGGTATTGTGCTAAATCGTACAAGAACTTTGCAAAACACGAAGAAGACACATTTCTCCACTCTTTTGACCTCACTAAAATACCACCCAATTGCATGCACATGCTATCTATGGCAGTTGCAAACATTTATACTTTTGTTTTGCATTGGTCGACCCTCCTATGTAAGTAAAAGATAGCATAAGACACTTTTTGAAACCACAATTAGTATTGTAAATTCATGCATTGTGTCCTATGAATAATTGAAGCATGTGATTATCTGAGTACTAAATGGCACTTCAGTTAGTAGCGTCCTTAAGTATCTTATTCTAGCCCAAAATTCAAGTAGCATTATCTAATGCAGATTCTTCTTATGATAGATAATGATGACATTCCCCATCTTCCTACCTGAGCAATTAAAAAGTTTAATAGTCTTTGATGTGGCTGGTTATCTGAATAATTTTCCAAACAGGAACAAGTAAAATCCACTTATTCGATGGTTTGCGCATTCTCGACTATTGTTTGAAACTCTTTGTTGCTGTGGAAACCTGATGAAAACTTAAAGAACTTTAAATCTCTAATGAGTTTGCAAAGAGCATTTGTTTTCCTTAATTACCAAGAGTATACAGCTGGATTATACGTAGCACAGTTTCTCTAACAAACTTTAGGAATAAAGAGCTTGCCTGCTGTCTTCTTTCTCCTGTAGGAGAAACGACACAGCTGTCTGCTTCAGTTTGACCCTGGTGTCATGAGTGGGGATCTTCTCAGTGCCACACCAGTGTGAAATGCATGAGCATTACCACCAGGCTGCCTTCTGCCCTGCGATGAGCGGTTGATCCACTTCAGCACACACGAATGAGCTGTCAGCTTGAATGTCTTTTTTCTCTGCCTGGCTAGCGCTTGTTCTGCCACCATTATTTCAGCTCAAGTAGCATGATTATTATCTCAAGCGCTGTCTAGATTATACAGTCGTAAGGGTTACTCTTTATCTGTATAGACTCCTCTTTATGAATTCCTTGCAGTGATACCCTGATAGCTCCACATTAAACAAGTATGTGTGGCATCTTGCTTTCTTTACACAGAAATGACAATACCTCCTATCTTAGAGAGAAGTACCTTTTAAGAGAAAAAAGAAATGCTTGAATGGAATTAGGATGAATGTGTCTTTTTCAAAACAAACTAAAAACATATCAGTTGATGTTACAACAACTTCATGTGCACCAAATTAAAGATAATAATTAGAAAAAACAGAGCACTGAAATGTGTATATTTGTAAATACCTTCCCAAGATTGGTCATATGGCACCTTAATATGAGAAATCTCATTAATATGAAGTCTATAACACCCAGATGGGAAATACCTCACCATTCTAGAAGATACGACCACATCTCACCATTCTACATCAGAAGGTGTTCTTTGGTGTGCTGAGGAAAAGTTTTACCTATCTACTCTCAAAGGGAGGAGGCTAGTTCTACCCAAATCTACCAGATCTTTACTAAACTCTCTATCCCCTCTGTGGCCACATAATAATGGTTAATATAGTACTCTTCTGGGGAGTGTCATTTTTATTCTAACAGTGAGTTTGCAGAAAAAAATGACTCAACAAAAAAAATCAACATGGCAAACCAGAGGCAATTGCACCCTTTCCCCATCCCCACTCGACCAACTTTATGTGTGTAATAGATCTACAAATTCTACAGACATCTAATTCTGGAGATCCTGGAACTGGCAACCATCACAAAACACAAGCCACATCAAACCAGATCTATTGAGTGCTTACTATGTGAAAAGTATCGTGCTGGGTTTATTCCTAGGAATATTTCCTGTTCATTTGGGGTGTGGAAAACTCCAACAATTGGCATAAAAACATTTGACGTATAGCCTGAAGCATAGAAAACCAAAATGAAAAATGTTGAGGTAGGTTCAAAAAACAACATTAGAAGAATATGAAGTAGGAAATCACTATTTTAGCATCATCACTATTCTTAATAATCATTACCAAATGTTAAGTATCAACATAACTAACTCCAAGGCAATGATAAAAACAGCAAAAGAATCTCCGTGAGATGGTAAAATTCAGTGGAATGGGTTATATTAGCCACCTGAGATTGAGTAAACCAGACTATAATTTGTTAAACAATTAACTGGCATTTTACTAGGATGGGACATCCAATTATTAAATAGACATCTGAGATTTCAGGAGAGTCAAGACTTGTTCCTTTTGGAAGTGGGGTAAACTGGGTTCAACCATACCAACAGAATCAGTAACAGTGAATGAGTTACGAGGAGTGTAGCTCAGAGCCCACCACTCAGCAAGACTCCAAATACTGCTAGAATTAGAAAGTCCTGCCAAGGTACTTTAATTTAGCCGAAGTTTTCAACTTAACTATAGTGTGAGGGACAGTCAGGAAGTAGCCTAGAGTTGATGACAAACAGGACTTCTTTGGTAGTAAGGCTGAGTGAGGAAAATGGGCCTTCAATGGGCACAGATGGCAGTTAACCACGTCCCAGAATCTCTCACCATGAGATTATTCAACCTGGCTAGACCCTCCTACTAGTTCTCACAGGGTCTAAAGTTTCTGAATTAAGGTAGTGAGAGTCTAAGCTTTAGATTTTATAAGAAGCCATGGGGGCCCTTTGGATTGCTAGGTTTTGTTTCTCATGACTCTCTTGATAAAATTTATTTGGCTTCAATCCAATCCTAAGCAAAGCAGGTTCTAGAAAAACGGAAAAACAAGTGAGTTGATCAGTGCAGGATATGAGCATTTAGCCTAATACGTGAACCCACATTCGTCATATCTAGGAATACAGATTGCATGACGCTTTTCAAAAACATGCCTATTACAAGTGTGTGTGTGTGTGTGTGTGTGTGTGTGAACAATTTCATTGGTTAGTTTCTTTAAGGAGTTTTTAGTTGGAAGGTATTTAGTTTAATGTGATCCTCCACTGTTAATTAACCATGTATAATTAACTCTTTAAAATAATAAAGAATAAGGAAATTTTACTTTAGCAGCACAAACAGCTAGTGCTTTGAAATGACTAATCTAGATATTAGCAATCCAACAGATATTGAACAAAAATATTGGCAGGGGAAGAAAAATAGCCCAATTGTTGTTAGAATTATTTAACAAACTCATTTATTAAAATAATGCTATAACAATCCTCTTCTAATTTCGCATTGGAAAGAAGATTTTCTTAGCTAGTTCAAAATGCATAGAGATTTAAACATTATTATTAATGCCTCAGGCATTGTGATATCTGATTGTACAGACCACAGAAAGTAATAAATGCATGTGCCCAAGGCTAAAATGTTCTGTCCTTTTATTTTCTATTTTGAATATAATTATTTTAATAAGAATGTATATGGCCCAATTAATTTAATAAATTTTTAAAAAGAAAAGAAAAAGAATGTATAATGATGAAGTAATTAGTAACAAAATTCTACCCAAATCACTGAAACCAGTAACTGAAGACTAGAAATTGGTCATTAACATGATCCAGCCATCCTGAGTATCCCCTCGGCAGAGGGCAGTATTTGCTACATCTCCGTGGGAGGAAAGCCTTACAAATGTGACTGCTTTGTGATCTATCCAGAAGAAATTTTAAAGAGTACCCACACTGTAAGATGAAGTTCTACACCCTTTGCTACTGTTCCTACATGTGCATATGAAATGAAAAGTCAATCAATTTCCATTTCCTTTGGAATTCAGAGCTAAGAGGCATGAAAAACTGACATTCAGGACACTAAAAAGAAAAGAGAAAATGTCTGTACCAGAGCAAAGAACTGCCTTTAAATTTAAGAATGATGACTTCTGAACATGTTAAAGTCTTACAAGTGCTGAGGTTTTGTTATTTTTGTTTTGCTTTTCCTTGTGAGAGTTCACTGGGGACAAATGGCATCCTCTTAAGAGTTGGGTATTTGAAAAGCCCAACCAGAGCTGGGAAAGAAGAGGATATCAGAGTCCTTATCCTTCCTCCCACTCTTCTGCTTTCCAAATCATGGAAATACTGGGTGAAAATGTTAATTCATATCCTAAAGAAATTAATAAGTGAATCAGAGCAAGGTTGAATACCTCTCTTTGTTTCTAGATAAACAAAGGGCCAAACCCTTCAAACTGAGTAAGACTAACAGAATTCTTCACTCCATCTTCTGGCCAAAAGGACAACCTTGAATTATCTGCTGCCCAACTTTTATTAAAAGATATAGCATTCATGAAAAGATTGAATGTGAGTCTATCCAATCTCTAAACATTTAAAACTATTTCTCTAGATCCAGCCAAATAATGAGGAGAAAAACTTACTTGTAGGCACTTTTTTGACCTCTATAGCATTAGTTCATACCCTGTCATTATGCCCCCAGCTTGTACAATCTGTATAATACAAACGTATATTGGCAGCAGGATTGGTGCTGAGAAAACTGTGTGCTGGCATGCTTTGGAAGTCCTTTCATGAAAGGCTCAAGGGCCAGAAAAATCTTCGCTTCTTCTGAGTAACTGATTGGCTTCTATCATCTAACATACTGAATATCTTTTCCCCTCTTTGGCTGAGAGGAAGCTCAGGATTGATTTAATTGTTGAATTTTAAGAAGTTTGTAGAAGTTTATGACATGGACTGATGTATACTATAATAACTTTTCTTGTCTTTCAAACTTAAGTAGTCTCTATTTTCCATTTGCTCTCCTTTTTTTTTTTTTAAATTAATTCTATTTGTGTGTGGATGTGTGTCTGTATACAGACACATATAAAATACTTCTTAGAATCAAGTAAGGTTATAATAAATACATGTTAAAATTATTTTTCTATTTCTTTTTAAAGCTTATTTGTTATTTAATTTGCTTTTAGTTAAATAGGAGGCAAAAGAGACAGAGAAATAAAATATCAGTTAAGGACTTCAGATACTAAACAGCAGTGCTTCTTTTAATTTTGTTAGCTAACAAGTATGTACTAAGCATTCATCAGTTGCATAGTACTAAATGTAGAGACTAGAATTCTTAGAATAGGTGAATTTTCAAAGGAGAAGGAATTTGCCCAATGTAGGGAAGTAGAAATCTATTTCATGAACAAGGAATTAAATGGAATTTGGTCTGAAGGAAGTAGCCTGAAGCATCATTGGCTTTAATAAAGCAGTGAAGGGGGAGATTAGGAAACGTATTTCAAAGGCTGCAGTGGTTCAGAATGATGTGCATAATTAACAATTTGCATTTGTATTAGAACACAATGGAAATGCAGAAAGTTCAAGAAAAAGATGACAATACCAAAAGGTATGCAATATTATTTACAACAGCCAAGACATAGAAACCTAGTGTCCATTGATGGATGAATGGATAAAGAAGTTGTGTGTATATATATATATATATATATATATATATATATATGTATATATGTATATATATGTATATATATATATATATATACACACACACACACACATGCATGCATATACATGTATGTATACACACATATACATACATATATATATATCAAGGGTGCGAAGAAATGGACACAAATGGACACTTTGGTCCACGTTGCTCAAGCAGTAGTTTGCCGTAATGAGAAGTGTCTGGACGCTGATGGTAACCACTTTGAGCACCTCTTGTAACTGCAGAAGTCAAACGTGACTTGTATTCATCTTTTGTTATTGGTATATATTGAGTATTACAATTTTAATACAGTTTTATTTTCTTAAAATGTGTATACATTTTTGGCACCCTCTGTGTGTGTGTGTGTGTGTGTATACACACACACACACTCACACACACACACACACACACGAATAATATTCAGCCATAAAATGAAGGAAGTCCTACCATCTGTGACAACATGGATGGACCTTGGAGGTATTATGCTAAGTGAAATAAGACAGAGAAAGACAAATACTATACGATCTCACTTATATGTGGAATCTAAAAACGAAAAAACACAAAACTCAGAAAAAAAAAAAAAGAGATCAGATTTGTGGTTACCAGAGGCAGGGAGTTGAGGAAAGGGAAATTGGAGGAAGGTAGTCAATATATAATCACTCCCAATCATAAGTACTGGCACGTAATGCGCAACATAATGACGATAGTTAACACTGCCAGGTGACATAAAGAAACATTGTTAAGACAGTGGATCTCAAGGGTTCTCATCACAAGGAGAAATTTTTTTCTTTTTATTGTATCTATACAAGATGATGTAAGTTAACTGAACCTATTGGTGATCATTTCACAATATACGTAAAACAAACCACCATGCCGTTCACCTTAAACCTTATACAGTGATGGATGCCAATTATTTCTCAATAGGACTGGATAAAAGGGGTATGAAAGATAATTTTATATTTCCATGTAAATGTGAATAATAATTTACAGTTTACAGAGTTTTCCATCTACATGAAGGCTGAAAAGCAGAAATGTTAGGTGATTAAGAGCAGCGGCTTGGTTTACACACCTATGAAGTCCTTGTACAAAGTACCATCCAAATCCCAAAATGTTACCAGTCTCGTAAATTGCTTCCATGTTGTAAAATTATTCAGTAAAATGGTGGGAAATTTTCATTATTTTGATGGTACCTTACCTTTGATTCAGCTATACTAGGACCCTGGCTGTCGTTTCCACTCACTCCCATAATAAGGTTTTGCAACTTCACCTGGGCCCCTCATCGCTTCCTTTTTTGATGTCAGTTCAGGTGCTGTCATTGATTCCAAACTAACACATCTGTATAAATGACTGCCAGAGCTACATCTTCAGTCCTGGATTTCCGTCTTCAGTTCTAGATTGCTTGTAAGCCCCCTTCTCCTGCTTCAGGTATTTCTCTTAAGAGTCCTGCCATTCCTCTGGTCATCAAACTGAAAATGTCAGAGCTCTCGATGGCTTGTCTTTGACCTTGAGACCTCTCTACATCTAATTCAATAGATTTCTCTCGTATTCACCTTGTTCTTTCCAATCTATCATGTACACCTGGTTTAGGGGGGACGCTTAGGAGCCGAAATCTAGTCGGTGCTGTTTGCCAAGCCATGCTCCCTGGTGAAGGGCAGAATCCCCCTAGGAAGTCTCACCCTTGTTCCATGTAAAGGCATGATTTGCTCACTTAGCTCCTTGCCCATCTTGAGGAGCAGTTTCATCTAATGCACACAAAGGCTCTATATACGCGTATGGTAGCAGCAGGGCCAATCTCTACATCTTTGCCAGATTATTCAAAACAGATCTGTTAACAAAATAATGACTAGTTTGTTTTATGCTGATAAAGAGTCTAATCCAAATGCTATCACCTGATATACAAGCCCCTTTACACTGACTTCAACCCATCTATCCTGCTTGAGCACACACCACTCTCCTACATATCATCTAAGTTCCAGCCATGACTCTGAAATTTTCTGGAAAGAAAATTCTGGATTTTCAGGCTTTTCTTTCCTTTCAGCACATTAACGATGTTGTTGCACTGTTTTCAAGTCTCTGTTGCTTCTGATGAGAATTTTATAAATCATATTATCGTGACCTTGGCAGCTTTGAAATTTTCTTTATGTTTGGTTTTCACCAGTTTGACTGACGTGCCTAGGAGTGATTTTCTTTGTATCTCCTTGGGGTTTGTTGAGCTTCTAAAAATGGTAGATTTACATCTTTTATTAAATTTGGAAAAATTTTAGTCACTGTTTCTTCAAAATAAAATTTCTGTCCCATTCTTTCTCCTTCCCGCCTGGACCCCAGGCAGACTTTTGATATAGTTTATATCACTTAGCTTTGTTTCTTGTTTTTACTTTAATCAATCTTTCTCTATTTTTCAGATTGCATAATTTATATCGATCTATCTTCAAGTTCACTGATGCTCCTGTCATCTGCTATCTGATATTACAGTACATACAGTGAACTTAAAAATTTTTTAGGTCTAGAATTTTTAACTTTCAATTTTAGAATTTCTGTTTGGTTCTTTTTTTTTTTATATAGCTTTAATTTCTCTGCTGAGATTTCCTATTTGTTTGCACATTATAGTATGTTTTCCTTTATAATCTTGAGGATAGATATAAAAGCTACTTTAAAACCCTTACCTCTAATTCCAACTTTTATGTCATCTCATGATCAGTTTCTGTTGCTTATCTTTTCTGTTTTAAAATGGGTCCGATTTTCCTCTGTCTGCATCAATCTAGTAATTTTGGATTGCATTCTGGATATTGATTTTTTGTTGTTGCTATTTTAGCAGGTAATAATTTGGCTAGAGTCAAACTCCAAACTCTCCTCTGTAATGGGCAAGAACTGAAGTCTCTGTTCAGTTTTTTAGCCTTTGCCATGCACGTGTAGTCCACAGGTTAGGCCAAGATTTGGGCAGAATTTCTATGGAGAATTTTGGGCTCTTCCTCTGTTCTCTCCTTCAATGATTTCTCCTCTTATTTTCCAGCTGCTATGGCCACTCTCCTCTGGTTCCTGAAGGCAGGAACAGCACAGATGTTTTAGATGTCCCATATGAGGCCAACTGTGCTCTGCCCTCAGGCAAAAGAAAAAAGAAAAGAAAACTAGAACAATAAGAAATTCACCAGTGCCAACCCTTTCTTCCAAGTGTTGACTGCATTCCACATTCCCTTTGGTTTTGGTTGCTCAAACGTACCTTCCAGATAGTTGTAGATTTTGTCCAGAGTTATAATTATGATCTATAGGTGGGTTGGTCATATAGGAGCTATTCTGTCATTAATGGAAGTAGAAACCTCCTGAGCCTTCACTTCTCTGAATAAACTCTGTAATTTCCTACCTCTGTGTTTTTCATGAAAACACAAAACCACAGAGGAGGAAGAGATCACAAAGGTTGCCCTCATGATCCCCTATTCTTAGGAATGACAAAACAGCCATCCTTCACACATTTTCTCTTCTAAATTAAGACTGTGTGAGTGTGGAGACTGACTCTTATTCATCTTGGTACCCGCTATAGCACCTAGAACTATGCCAGCTTTCCATTAAGCACTCAGTAAATATCTGTTGAATGACTAGGGAGAAGTGCCATAAAATATGAAAGAGTAGGGTTCTCTCTGTTACCCTACATAAAAGGTAACTTAAACACAGATATAGTATGTTGGTTTATTTAATAAAGTTTCCTTCCTGAAAGAAGGGTATTCCCAAGAGGAGATATTATTTGCTAGAACATGAGGGGGAAAGTTACAAACTTTCCTAGTGCACACTACCCCATTCATCTGCCTAAATCATTACCTTAGGTACCACGTTCCTGTTCAAAACTTAAAATGACTCTGGATCAGGGTAAAAAGTCTGTATTTCTCTGCCTGGTTTTTATGGAGCATCTGAGATTTCCATTCTTATTTCCCATTTCTCTCCAACATGCACTCTGTTCTCATTAGGCAAGTATTTTCTGTTCTTCCTGAAACATGTAGTGCTTGGCTTCAGATCATGGTTGAAATACCTCCACTCTGCTCATCTAAATTCTACTCACCTTTCAAGGTCAAGATCAATTTCTTCCTTAAATCTCATGTCTCCTCAGAATATTCCCAATCTTTACTATCCTTATTTTTAATTCATGATGCGTTCACAATATGTACTTAACTAGTAAGTACAACTCTTTCCAATAGACTATTACAGCTGAAAGGAATGACAGAAATTAGCTGATTATGTCATACATCTTACAGATGAGGTACTTGGACCCAGAGTGGTTAAGTGACCGGCCTAAGGCCACTCAGCTACAAAGTATCTGAATAATGATTGGAATTCATAGCTCTTGACTCAGTTGGGCCTCTTTCTACTCTATTACACTGTCAGCTATTTGGTTCATGTTATTTCCTTTATTAAATTGTAAACTCTTTGAAAATAACTTCTTACGCTTCCTTTATATTCCTTATAACATAGTGGCATACAGATACGGAAGCGTTTAAGAAACAGTTGCTGACCACTTAATGTAACAATATTGGGGAGGATATCTTACATAACATATATTTCTTGTTATGTAATAAAAGAATTAAGTAATATTTGACCCTAAAAATACATGGAAATCTTATAATTTCTTGATGTTATAGCTCATTTCTAGTTTTTTTCTCAAAATCTTTTGCCTGATTCAACATCTGCAAGTTATTTTAAGAAACAAAAGTAGTATATTCTAACAATTCTTAAAACTATTTCCTATAAAATACATCTCAAAGTAATACAGCCAATTGGCTACATCTTATTAAATATTCTAATTAGCAAGATACTAAGTAATTACTAATTATGAGTCAACTGACCTAATCTAAGGGAAAGGTACAATGAAGTATATCAAATCACGTACTTTATGATGGGAAACAGAAAAACTTGAAAATTATGAATCAAAGAATTACTTGATAAAAAATTCTTTTCTATTAAAAAAAAAAAAGAGCCATTTGGTAGGTAAGCATTAGATAAGCCAGCAGTATTAAAGCTATTTTTGAAAAAAATCAAACAAGTAACTTTGAAGTATTTTATAGTCATATTAATTGGTTACCCTACATTTTCTCAACACTTTACCAATGATTTCATCATATAGGTCCTCTGCTTGGAGAATAGTCCTAGTTATTACTTAGGGCTGTGATACATTTATTATTAAATCCAAGTGAGACTACTTACTTTAAAAACAAATTCTAATTTTAAAAAGCTAATGACCACTTTAATGTTAAAAATTTTAATTTATACCTCTTAATCATGTCTGAGCAGGTAAATGACACATTCCTCCCAAAGACTGAAACAAATGTTAATATTAGTTTATCATACTTTCTTAGAGAAGTGATCTTAAAAAGAAACATGAGAAGTTGTGTCTACTTCTACTACTAGACCCGATCTCAAAAGAATTTTACTCCTTAGACAGAGAACCTAATGAAGGTGAACAGTTCTTAGCACACTTGTTCTTCTCTCAAGACCCTCTGGGAATCCGTAGGCACTTTCTCTCCTATGACAGGGACCAAACACATTTTCAACCATAGCAGTTAGCAGCACAACATAAATACATTTACAGAAAATGAAAGCAAATTTCCTCCCTCAGAGAAGCTTTAGGCAGCTGAGTATGAGAAGTCCATGGCTCGCAGAGTTTAAAATCTGTAACCATACACCGCGACACCTAAGGAGCTGTTCTTGCCCTCGTGTGGGAACAGAAGCTGAACAAGACTGACTTTCAGCCTCACAATGCGTCCTGTCACAGAAAACTGCCCAGAAAACTGCCCACATGAATAAAGTAGGAAGGTGATCTCTCAACCCAGGTTCTCTCCATTCCTTCTGATTCTTCTTCACTCTCCCTTTCGTCATGGAAATGACTACATTTATTCTAAGTGGCTACAGTTTTCAAATTTCTAATGTAGCCCCTCTTTTGTGGGCTTTTCTCTAAGTCTTTTTTTTTCTCCCTCTCTTTCAAAATAGTAAAACACAAAACACATCAACAACCTTTAACCAAATATATAGCTATTTCCTTGGAAGATACACATCGTTGGCAACACTTAGTAAAAAGTGATGCTTCAGTTCAACCTCCAACCTTGCATAGTTTTCTTTTATTTAAAAAATTTCAGAATAATTAAATAAATTAAGGTAAAAAAAATTATTAGTATACATCTTACCTTTTAAAATCAAATTATGGTATAGGTCAATTAGGAGATTTTATTCCAAAAACTTTTCTTATAATACTGAGGGCCCATATCAAACAGGTTAGGTCAAGGTATGTATGTTGAAATTTTACAGCTAACTTTGTACATCATATATTCCTTACTGCACATTCAACAGCATCCCCCAAATTGGCATTGCAAGGCAACTGGATGACCAGAGTTTGTAGGAGGCTTCAGGATCGGTTGAATGGTTAGATAAGATGATTTTCAAGGTGCTTTTAAGACTAAGGAGGGAGGAGGGTGGTAGATGAGGGTAAAAGGGATGAAATATGTGGTGGTGGAAAGAGAACTGACTCTGGGTGGTGAACACACAATGTGAGACATGGATGATGTGTTACAGAATTGCACACCTGAAACCTGTGTAACTTTACTAACAATTGTCACCCTAATAAACTTTAATTAAAAAAAAGAAGACTAAGACTATGACTCTTGAGCTTAGGGGTTGAGTAGGAATGTGGGCAGGGAAAGACAGAAAGAGGGCAAAAAGACTTAGGGACTCATTTTTGACACTGGATTCACATTCTTCCCTGCAAGAATCTGACCCATTCTCTACTGAGCTCCTTGCAATCCCACTTCTGCCCTACCTGTCCGCTATGCTTCTGCCAGGCTGCCTGCCTGCCTTATTTGGATATAGTATCGCCAGAGGTCAGCATATGGAAAATGGACCTCCCAGATCAGCAATGCTGTAAGAATGGTTTTGCTACTGGGAAGGCAAAGGGCCAAAAAGATTCCAGGGCCACCTTGGCTCTGGTGATTGTCCTTATTCCCTGATGCTAATCATCACTGGTGACATCCAAACACCATCAGCCTTTGACTCTTGGCCAAATAGTAGGGATAAAAGCTATTTATCCTTTAGTATTTCTTGAAAATGTACTGAGTGCAGGACACAAACCAGAAGTAGTTTCCAACAAGTGGGTTCACTTGAAATACATGAAATGAAATAAAGCGTAAAACAGAAAGAGAAGGGAAACATTTCCCAACAACTACCCAAGAGATACTGTTTGGTACAGTTTAATGATACGTAAACTAATATGATATAATCAAGATTAATAAACAGATGAAGGTCAAAGTGTATCTGATGGACCTCCTTTCCTCGAATACGAAGAACCAAAGACAAAAGCTAACGAACAAGAAGTTGACAGTAAACAACGTATACACCATGCATATGCATCAACTGATAGGTTTTTCTACTCAGACTTTTTATGAACACACCTGGCCACCTGTCATTATTTTTATGACATAAATAACAAACTACTCTTGCAGATAGTTACTTGTGAGCACAGTTATCAGTTGAGGAAACAATTTTCTGCAGGTGTAAAAATTACATTTCTCAATAAGGAAAATTTAGGTATAGTCAGTTTACTCATTAAGCCTTTAGAATTCTGTTTCTGCTTGCTCTCTTTGAATTGGGTTCTTTCATTATTGATCCATAGAAGTTAACCCTAAAGTAAGTGGTTCTCAAACTTTTTGGTTCAGGATCTCTCTACACTCTTAAAAATTATAGAGGGACATAAAGAGCTTTTGTTTTTGTGGGTTTATCTCTCCTAACATTACTGTATTAGAAATTAAAACTGAAAAACGTTTTAAATATTTATTAATTTACTTAAAAGAACAGTGAGAAAACCATTACATTCAACATATCAAATTAACATAAATAACATTTTAATGAAAATAATTATATTTTCCAAAATGAAAATAATTTAATAAGAAGAATGGCATTGTTTTACATTTTTTGCAAATCACATTAATGTCTGGCTCAATAAAACAGAGAGGGGTATCTGCTTCTACATTCAATCTATTGTGATATGCTGTCTTGGTTGATGTGCAGTTGGAAAAGGGAAAAGTGTTTTAATAACCTTATCAGATAATTATGGATACTTTTCTTTGATACTAAATGAAAACTCAACGAGAACATCCATCTAAAAAACACACTATGGAAAGAGGCAGAAAAGAGTAACTTTATAGTGGCAAAACCAGACAAATACTACCTCAGACAAACGTGATCAAGGTTAACACCAACAGTAAGAAGTCATGTTGATAGTATGTACCCTTGATATGATATTTGAAAATAGCACTTGACCTCTGCAGTCTTCCTCCCAAAGCCCATAATTCCAGTCTACTCATGAGAAAAACATCAGACAAATCCAGTTGAAAGACATTCTACAAAATAACTGACCAGTACTCCTCAAAACTGTCAAGGTCGTCATAAACAAGGAAAGTTTGAGAAACTGTCACGGCCGAGGGGAGCCTCAGGAGACATGACAACTAAAGGTAATGTGGTATCCCGGATGGGATCATGGAACATAAAGAGGACATGAGGTAAAAACTAAGGAAACCCGAACGAAATAAGGACTTTAGTTAATAATAATATATCAAGCTATATTTTAATAAAAATCTTTAAAAAACAATAAAAAATAATATATCAATATTGGTTCATTAATTGTAACAAATGTACCACATTAATATAAGATGTAAATAATAGGAAACTGAATTTGGGAGTATATGGAAATTCTCTATACTATCATCTCAATTTTTCTGTAAACCTAAAACTGTGCTAAAAAATAGAGTCTATTTTTAAAATTGTTTAAAACTTCACAAGAATAGTTTTTGCTTTTGTTTTTGTTTTTGCTTTAACTAAAACTCATTTTACTTAGATCAAGTTTAACTGTCCAGATTTTCTCTAACCTTTGGGTATGTGTATTTAGACAAGGAAGAATAGTTTTTTAAATGTTAGTTGCAATGCAGGATCTGAAACAGTAGTTTTAAAATTATGTTATATTAAAATTCATTAGCCTTTCTTGTACTTTAAATGGGGTTTTTGTCATGCATGATTTTGTAAGAGTATGCATTGGTTGTTAGAAAATATTGGTTCAATGAGTTATGTAGATCTTCCAAATGTTGACACATTTAATTACATTATGTCAAAACTTTGCATTTGTTAATATCACCATGAATCTTATTAGAAAAAAAATGTATAAAAATTGGGAAGCTATCAAGTTCATGGGGGCAGCAACGTGTTTTCCAAAATTCTAATTTTCACTTGTTTGCTCAAATTTTATCATTGGCAACAAATACTTTCAGTTGCTTTTCTTAAAGTGACAGTCTTACTTCATTCATTTTCAAGAAAACGTCTGTCAAACATTGTGAGAAAATATCTGCCAAGCCCGAATAACCATATTTGTCAGACATTCTTTCAAGTAAAAAATTGCATTCTATAAGAAAAGTGGCTAGTTCAGCTAGAGACTCAAACAATTGCACAAGTGTTTTTCCGCAATATAACCATTGTATTCAGTATATAGCAGAAGTACATTACGTGTACTTCCTTCATCATGAAGAATATTCAAAAGACATGCTCTCAAGGGTTGAGATTTAACAAAATTAATCATTTTACCACTTCCTCAACAACATTCTGAAGTGAAACAGTTTTTTGGGTGTGTGTTTTTTCCGCTGTGAGAACAAGGGCAATGTAGAATACAACATGACTTAGTGTACCGCCTTGATTCAGCTAAGGTCCAGTAGTTTTACCCACTACTGCTCTTGTACCACTACTGCAAATGCAACCACAGTGAGAAAGGTAAGTAGTGTCTTAGTATTGTTGTAAGTTTTGACCTCAAAGAACCCTAGAACCACACTGAGAACCACAGATGCAGGTACCCGTATTTCTGACTTTTTCACTCCCCTCCAATTAAGCCCAATAACTGTGTAAAGGTAAGGAAAGGAAACCTGAAAGTTCATGTCATGTGCACAAAGATGAATCTGTTTCACTTTCCTTTGCCACTACTCTGATATGGAGGGAGTGACAGGTAACAAAGATCACCTAAAACTCTACCTTCCCACAGTTCTCTAAAACAGGGTCTCCGAACCTTTTTCATAGCATGGCAGGGAGGAAAATAATATTTTTAGAAAGGAGTAAAGGAATGAGGCTGTCTAAGGCTTGAGGTCTCCAGCCTGGAGGTATAGGCCCTACACAACCTTCAGGTGGGCATAGGGGTCAGAAGATGTGCTCATTCCCAGTGGGTATGCCAAGATACATGAGTCAGACAGTTACTCGTATGTACTAAGGTTCTCAGCACACATGGGGCTCTCAGAAATGTCTGTTCCCCAGCCAGGTGCATGCTTCATAAAAGGCTCAAAGCTTAGTCAGGTGTGGAAATTCACAGAGTATCTGATTGTACTTAATGGTAGAACCAAAATTCTATGAAAGATTTGATGTAATTGAATGTAAATTGTCCAGAACACTTTCAGACATAGTGTAGTGACTAAGAGAGGAGAATCTGATTCCCAGATTACCAAGGAGCTCAAAGCCTTGGCTTTGCCACTTACTGATCTTGGGAAAGTAACTTAAGATCTCAGTGCCTCAATTTCTCAACCTATAAAATGGGGACAGTAATAGTGCATACCTACTTGAAGGATAAGATGAGTTCAATATATAAAAAGTGTTTAGAATGATGCCTGATACATGGCAATGTTCTCTATTATTATTATGCAGTTGCTATAGGGTCTACGAATTGGGACTGCTTCTCTGAACATGACAGTGTTGAATATAGATTTGCAAAGAAAGAGAATCCCAGAGATACCACGAGGCTCAATGCTAACCTGCAGGGATCCAGATCTATAGTAACATGCTTGGAGCAGGGAGGGAGAGAGATGTAAGACAGGAACGGGCTCTTTTAGTTTGCTTATGGCATCCATCAAGGGTTTATAGTCAAAATCTTCTTATATCTATCAAGACACTAATAGAGAAGTTTCTACTTAATATATATAAACCTATAAATATATTATTTTTTCTTGGGAGGAGCCATGGCTCAAAACTAATTGTTACACACTATCTACCCATCCACTTCTTGCCAAAGTTTTTTTTTTCATGATGGCGTCAGGAGTTGTGGTTGGATGAGCCTCAGGCTTCGAGAACCTCCCAGAAAACTAGAATAGGTGATCCAAAGCTTGGAGTGTCCCACACACATCAGATGAGTGCTTCTTTACTTTGGGTTGAATGTGTTTTGTTTTGTTTTTTCTTTACTAAATGGTTTTTGGCAACTATTTAGCCTGGCTCATAAGATCATTATAATTCATTAAGAGTTTTAGGTTAAATATGGAGCTGAATGATTTCAAGAGTCCTTGAATACTATGCAAGTATTCAATATCTGCATTGCCACAGTTTTAAAGTTGCAAAAAAATATAAAATTATCATAACAAGAAAATAGTCACAAATGAACAGAACACTTAAAAATGTAGCCCTTCCTCAAACATCCCTCACAGCTTAATACTAGTACGTAACCCCACCCATCAGGTCGGTGTCTGTTGTCGGTCATTCCGTGCTCGTCTGATGCAGTAAACATTCCACAATTACAATGTAGATAAAAAGCAAACCTACCCATGCAAAACCACTGAAAAAGGAAGATCTCGCCAACTTGTAGAAGAAGAAAAAACATCAACAAGGATAATATACCACGAAAAATTTAAAAGAAAGTAATTGAAATATTCATGAATTTAAAGAAGATTTTGAAAAAACTGATGAACTCTTTAAATATCTTTGTAAAAACGACATTCTATGCAACCAAACAACCAAATCATGAAGTGTAGGATGTACTAATTTATCAACCTAAAATTTTGTCAAGAAGGTTATGTCAAAAATAAATAGTAATTTGATCATTGCTATTCTAGGAATTTAGCTCATAGCTGCTATTATAATCCATATTTTTGTCAAATAAGATAGAGGCACTTATTTTTATGCGTTATTTCCATTTTTCAACATGAAGTCCCAATTAATGTTCTTCCCCACTACCCCCAGACAGTACACTATGTAGATTTTGGTCCTTAATTAACAGCCATTTCCTGGTACTAAGTCTTCTGAAATAATGAACACATTAAAATACAGATAAATATTTGTATCTACTCAGTACCTGCTCCAGAAGGCCATCTTTGCCATAGTACCCCAGATACAACAAGTCGGTCCTACCCCGTTCCTCCTCACTAGGGCCCTTCTGTGGAAGGAGGAGGAGCTTCATCTTTTGGAAACACAAGATTTTTCTCAAGTTTATTTCTCTGGCAAAGCACATAAAACTTAAATGGAAGCCTTAATAGAATTTTGTCTGGAGATATTAGATTATCTAGGACCTTGATAAGATTGATGCAGTAGGAAGGTAAAGGATTCCTATCACCCAGAATGACTTCCACTGAAAGAGACTGACGTTACATCCTGTCAGAGGATCCTACTTGATCCCAAAACTTTTTGGTTTTAAAGTGCTTTATTTCTATAATAACAATTTGTAGACTGGATTCAACTCTCTGGATAGAAGTAATTAAGTCACTAGCCTTTAAGAAAAGTACTGATGAAATGGCTGGCAGGTATAAATAAAGACTTTCTCTTCCTCCTACTGAAAAACAATTCTTTTTTAGTTACTGAAAAGTCAAGATAAATCAGAGGTCAGCTGGAATGATGATTTATACATGACAATTGAGATGTTATGCTTACAGTTCTGTGTAATTTGGATTTATTTCAGTCTAAATATATTGAATATCCATTGAGTACTGAGAATTCCAGAGCTTTTAAAAGACGGAATTCATATCTATAATGAGTCTGTAATTAAGGTCTTTCTCATTTATATGAATGTATGTATATACATTTTTTCTCTGTTGAATACATTATTATATAATGTACATGTTGCCATTACAGAAATTCACTTTCTTTGACCCTGGCCCCAATCGGTCAGATAACATGACAATAATAGATGGGCAATGAGAACGAGGCATGAAAATTCTTTTATGTCATACTTCCTTGGATCATGGTAATATTACTTCATCTTCCTTTCCCCACATACTACCCTCACCTCAATTAAAAAAAGATTCTCTTATGCTTGGCTTTTACAAAATATTCCTAAAATTGATATTAATTTTGCTTCCAGCAACAGTTAACAGTTCTCTCAGTATTTCTAATTTTGCTTTTGAGTCCTCCTAAGTGCAAATTGTGTGCCAATATCTATAAAAAGCACATGGTATGTGTATTTCCCTTCATGAGACTTTGAAATCAGTTCTGACTCTGTGAATAGTATTTTAAAATCTGAAACAGGCAGAGAGGAAAATATGAAGAATTTTAACATGTGAAAAGGCCAAGGAGTCTGGACGCGTCTGGATACTTACTCTCTCACATAGCTCTTCAAATGTGCAGTCGGCAATGGTTCCACAGGCTTTATTCAGCCGCAGCTCTCTGCCTTGCACTTTTAGAATCCTTGGTCTAGTTACTATGGGAACATGAACAAAGACTCAATCTTGTCTGGATAATTACTATAAAATTCATCTCTTACAGATAGGAAATGCATAGCTTGATGAATAATAGCACATGATTCAACACATAAATTAGACAAAATGCTGATACAATGACTGCCACTTGAGCGTGGCATCAACCCATATACAGCAATGGAACTTATTAATTGGTCAGTGGAGATTGGGCATTGTGTTCTAAATGTATTCTCTTTCAAGAGAAATTAACTTACGTACAATCATTTTGTTTCTGAGCCAGCTCATCAAACAACTTATCCATGACAGCCTCCACATCAGCTTCACTTGTGCTACAGTGAAAAGAATAATAGAATATGAAATTAATAACACTTGAAGCCAACATCAAACAGCTGCCAGAGCCTGCTTAGCTTTTTGCCCAGAAAAAAAGAGAACAGGATGTTATGCTCTAAATACAAACATTAGATTTAGAATACACTTAAAAGCAGAGAATATTAACTCTCAGGTAGATGATTCTGCCTTATTTGCATACACTGAAAGACTTCTGTGCTTCTGGCTGTTTCCAGTAATGAGACGATACAGGCAGAGTAAGTCCATTAATACTATGTGTACACAATGAGAAGAAAGGCTTCTGGCTCTCTCTTGCATGCAAAACAAGAGCAAACAGACAAGGCAGTCAAGCATCCCCCAAAGTATCCTTTGAAATCTCTACTGAGAGGGTACATGTGAAATTAAATATTGAAGCTGCTTTTTTAAAAAAAAAATCAAGTCAAGCCACTGGCTGAGAGGATCAAACATCCAAAATTAAATTACCAGCTTCGAAATACCAACTTGATCTGCACATCAATAACTTTATCAGACTTTGAGTATTAGGACAATTATAAACCACACAGTTTCTCTCAAAAGTGTCCCTGTCGGAAATTCAAGAAAACTCTCCCCTTCTGTGATGCCCACCATTGCAGCTACTAAGAAGTTAGTCTCATCAGAGAATCTTTTGTATTCTAATTAGAAATCACCATATGGTTTAGGGAACCCACATGTATAAATGTGATAATAATATGGCCTTTTTTCCTCTCACCTTTTTTTTTTTTTAAAGGAGGGGTTGACAAATTAACAGTCAATAAAATAAAATAACTGGCAGAAGAAATAAATGCTATTAAAAAAAAGAACTTCAAGTAAAAATGTAAGTCTATTTCAACTCCTCATACAAACTTATACAGGATGCCCCACCAATATGCTTAATCTTGACACACAAATCACTCTTACCTATGTCTGGAAGCAATTAAACTCAGTTCTGGATATCCATCTTAATAAAGTGTTATTGAAAACTAATATGACAAATTATTTTCTCTTTAGATTAAGCTTAAACTTAACCAAACTAATTTCTCCCTTGAGATGCTTACCAGGTGGCAGGCATTCAACACACAAGCACTTAATTCTTCAACTGTTCTATAGAAAATGCTTTTAAAATGCAACAAAGCACACAGTCATTATGAAGGGTTTGGAATTGTCATATTCCAAGTAATAACCACTCCACCTCAAAGGATCTTAAAAACATCATTTGCAATGGTTAACTTTGCAGGGGCAATGTTATTTGACTTACATAAAAAGCTTTGTATGACATTTGAGAAGAGCCATATTAAGATAATGAAATGATACTACAGAAAGAATGATTACAGAGACAAAAAACAATTTTAAAGGTACAAAGAACTCATACAAGCCAATGTAACTGTCAATACATGCCGAGCACAAATATGTTTAGATGGCTTTGCGTCATTCTCGGGAATTCATCTGGAATCATCTCCACCTTGCAGTGGTGGTGGACACACGCACAACTGGGGGAGAAGTGAGCTACTTTTTAAGAGATATAGAAAGGTGAGAGCAACACCAGTCCCCCAGGAAGTCTGCTGGCTAAGGACCCTATGGAGGCAGAAAACTGAATTCTGAAAAATTACCATGACAAAAGACAGTTACATTTCCAAAAGCATATTTGGTGAATAAACAATTGCTTACAAACTTCCTCAGTGGTGATTTCTTTTTCACTCTGTGCTCTAACATACTATATTACAATGTGGCCCACTAGACTTTAGTCAGGCCATACTTACCTACATCAATCACTATATGTGATTTCATTTCTGGTGACATTATGGGTGAAATTACACAATTATTTTTATTATAACTGTATCTTATAAGAATTATATTATGTTATCATAAAAAGTTAGAAGTTATAACAGGCAAAATTAAAAAATGTATTGGTGTTAAGTGGCCTAAAAATAAATATTCATAAAAACACTTTATGTAACTTACAATTAAAAACACTTATTCATCTAAGCCAATTTGCGTTTGACCTCAGGGAGTAAGTTCTACTGACCTGCTGGGGACAGGAACCTTATCTTCAGATTGTCTTAAAAGCAAAAGCGGCTACTGTGTGATTTGGTTTTATTAGATGTATCTATACTGATATGAAATAAATAAGAATGCTAGGAAAGAAATTCTCACCAGAAAGAAATGTATTCATAATCCCTTAACAAATGACTTATAATATAACACTAGTCTTCCCACATTTCACTCATGCTTCAGGTTTTCCTACTCTTAAGAGGATTCATCAACCAGAGTTTAATAATTTTTTTTAAGGATACGAATTAGAAAAGTAAAAAGAAAAATTAAAACTTACCTATCTAGAGTAGCCTAAAAGATACAGTTTTATTTATTACCCAGGTTCATATTTGGTTTAAGTATTTTTGAGTATGTTTGTAATTCTAGTAAAAATTCTGGATGATTCTTAACTATTTTAATGTGTCACACAGGGAATAACTAAAGCTATCATTGGTTGAGCAACTATTATGTAGCAGTTAATTCCTACACCACCCCCACCTCACCATGTAATATATGTTATCCCATTTTTACAGACGAGAAAACTGAGATTCAGAGAATAGTCACTTATCTAAGATCTGAACACATAAAAATTAAAATTTTATGTATTACAGAAAATATTATACATAAAATATATAGGCATTTCAAACAAGGAAATATAATGGCAACGTTTATGGCAGACAATATTATCAATGTATAAAAAAACTCCAACGGATAAAAAAAAAAAAGGAATATCCCAATAAAAAACTGTCAAAGGACTTGATCAGGCAAATTGCATTAAAAAAAAATAGCTCAGTAGGCAAGAGGCATATGTACAATTGTTCATTCTTACTAGTAATGACAAATGCAAAGTAAAACCATGAGATGCCCTTCTTCTTTCCAAACCAGCAGAGATAAAGAAAAAGATAAAATACTCAGAGCAAGCATAGGTATGCGGAAAAAAGAACCCTTTTATATACTACTGCTGGGAGGGTGTAAAACTGGTACAAGATTTCAGGGTAACCAGATAATACATAACAAGAGTATTAAAACCATGCATATCACATCACCCAGCTGTTCCACTCCTAGGAATCTCACCTACAGAAATAACAATGATTAATGACTGCAAGGATGAGCGCTGTGTCACTGCTAACATCAAAAACATTTCTGAAAAACCTAAATGCCCAACGATGGAGAATTTGGTAAACTATATTTGTATACAAACGTGCAATGGAATATTATGTGGTTTCTGAGTGCAACTTTCCCTCTTGTCCTGGAATTGCAATTGAGGCCCCAAGTTGATGGCTCTAAGTGCTAAGTACCCTCAAATTCTAAAGAACACCCCCTATGAGCTACAAATGACTGGATCTAGACTCCCATCCCAATAATTAAATGAGAAGGAGAACCAGCCCTACTCCAAATGCCCCTACCCCATCACAGTGTCTTTATAAGGAGGAGAAAGGGGATCAGGAGTCACTGCCCTTTGAATCTAGTATTTGTGATAAGAGTCTTTCCCCCTCCCTTCCCCTTAGGAAAGAAGAGGGTCTTTACCCTCCCCAAAGGCAAGTGATACGGGAGAAAGTTTCTCTAAGAGAATCACTTGGAAACATTGGGGGAGTCTAGAGGAAGAAAAGATTGGTTGCTTTCCTTAGTAGCTGGATGAGCAGGACTTTAGTGTGTTGAGAAATCAGAACATGAAAGGCGGGGTGCTGAGCCACAGCAAAGCAAACCAGTTCTAACCCAAAACCCTTCAAAGGTTCGGCACTACTAGGTAAACTCAGAGATATGGGTGAGGGGTCAAGCTGGAAAATGTTTGAACATAAGACAAAGGTAGTTCCTTAGATTCTCTCCCTGTACCTGGAAGTCCAGATTCCTGCACCTCCTCCACTCTAGCTGAAAACAGTGAGTTGACCATCTGGGATAGTTTTAACAATGCAGAAAGGGGCAGAGATACCACTGAAAACCTAGACATTGAATGGTGAAACCAGCAGTCCCTCCCTCTTCAACATCCAGAGCCCATCAGCCAACCTTCCATCCCAGGCAGTAGACAGAAGGATTGGACGAAAGTGAGTAGCCAAAAGGAAGATGTACAGATACTGACATCTGAGGGCTCTTTGATGTAAATCTGACCTGCCACCTTATCACCCTCCAGTAATGCCCATCAATCAATAAAACCCTATGTATGCACACAAAACTTCCAATCAGTTTTTTTTTGTGTGTGTTTTTTTTTAATTTTACTGGGGAATGTTGGGGAACAGTGTGTTTCTCCAGGGCCCATCAGCTCCACGTCGTTGTCCCTCAATCTAGTTGCGGAGGGTGCAGTTCAGCTCCAAGTCCAGCTGCCGTTTTCAATCTTTAGTTGCAGAGGGTGCAGCCCACCATCCCATGCGGGAATTGAACCAGCAACCTTGTTGTTGAAAACTCCTGCTCTAACCAACTGAAAATAATGATATAGTGTCTAAATTTTTCTAAGGAACATTATTGTCAAACTATCCATGCCAAAACTATTAATCAAGTAAAATAAAAGCATTTTTGGACAGATGAACCCTCAAAAAACACAGCTCCCATGCAGCCTCTCAGAAAGATATTAGAGGGTCTGCTCTATCAGATCACCACAGTTCTGCTGCTAAAAGGACCAGGGAAGCTCTGCCCTAACTGGTCCTCCTGCTGACAGCAGCTATAAACTCTGCACAAAATACAAACACAGGTGACCTGAAGGGATTGCATGGCGAACAGAAGCAGGCAGAAGCAGGAGGGAGCTGACACTTGGGAGATGAGAGAAACATGGGGTGAGTTAACTATTTTTACAGATTTCACATTGAAGACAATACAGTAGTATTGCTCATGGCACCTAAAATTCCTATAGAAAAACTGCATGCCCTCTGTTATGAAGAACCAGAGGGGTGGTGGGGGTAACCACACAGCTGGGAAATCAGGGCGAATCCCAGAAAGAGTGTTTCTAAACCCCCAAAGATATTATTCTTGAAAAGTCCTGGAATCCCAAAGTATTCTGTATTTATCTCAATAATTTATTTCTTTTCAAATAATAATGAGTGTCCATAATAATAAACAGTGAGTCATTTTTTTGTCATAGGGTTATACTAAAAGTTTCAGCAGTTTTCTGTAAAATGATATAATAAATTCATGGCTTATCAATATTATAAACCAACATACTATGACAAGATTATATATTTCAATAACATGCAAAAATGATCTCTACCTTATATAGACTTTTTAATTAAATTTATTGGGATGCATTGGTTAATAAAATTATATAGGTTTCAAGTGTACATTTCTGTAATAAATATATATCACATTGTGTGTTCACCACCCAAAGTCAAATCTCCTTCCATCACCATATATATTTGACTCCATTTACCCTCTTTGTCCTCCCCCCAGCCCTTTATCCTCTGGTAACGACTATACTGTTGTCTGTGTCTATGAGCTTTTGCTTGTTTGTTTTTCTTATTCATTTGTTGCTTTCATTTTTATATCCCACATATGAGTGAAGTCATATGGTTCTTGACTTTTTCTGATTTATTTCGCTTAGCATGATATTTTCAAGATATTGTTGCAAATGGTAGTATTTCATCTTTTCTTATGGCAGAGTAGTATTCCATTGTATATATGTACCACATCATCTTTATCCAATCATTTATCGAAGGACACTTTGGTTGTTTCCATGTCTTGGCCACCGTAAATAAAGTTGCAATGAACAGGAGCACACATGTCTCTATGGATAAATGTTTTCAGATTTTTTGAGTAGATACCCAGGAGAAGAATTGCTGGGTCATACTGTTTTCCATAGTGACTGTACCAATTTACATCCCCATTAACAGTATATGAGGGTTCCTTTTTCTCCACAGCCTCTCCAACACTTGTTATTATTTGTCTTGTTGATGATAGCCATTCTAACTGGGGTGAGGTGATATCTCATTGTGGTTTTGATTTACATTTTCCTAATAGCTAGTGAAGTTGAGCATTTTTTCACATATCTGTTGGCCATTTGTTTGTCTTTTTGGGAGAAGTGTCTGTTCAGGTCTCCTGCCCATTTTTTAACTGGGTTGTTTGTTTTTGTGTTGTTGAGTTGTATGAGTTCTTTATATATTTTGGCTATTAGCCCCTTATCAGAACTACCTGATTTAGACTTTGACAGGAGAAAAAATTAGAAGAGGGAAATAGTAACAAACAAATAAATGCAAAATAAAATTAGTTTAAAATTTAAATACCTCAAATATTTAAAATGTAAAAGTTATCATTTTTTAAATTAAAGGTTTTTTTAAACAAAAGCATTAGTTACCTTAAGTAATAGTTCTGATCTTCGCTGGCTAACAAACATTCCAGACACAGGAAAATGTCATTTTGCACTGACATTGATCAAATTATTAAGAGTATAAATCATTTTCAAGTTGGGTGTTAGGGTACATATAGCTTCATATAAGCTCATTTCCCTAGTTAATAGGAGTCTGGCTTCATTTACTCAGTATCACCTCCTTAAAGGCCCAATAGCCAAATACAAGCTCACTGAGGGTTAAGGCTTCACCTATGAATTTTTAGGGGACACAATTCAATCCTTAACAATGAGCATTTGTGTAGTTTATAATTCGGGGTTTCTCTGAATAGTGCTACTATGAACATTCTAGTACAGCCTTTGGTAAACTTATGTATACATGGCTGTTGGGTATAGAACTAGGAACAGAATTTCTGCTCACAGCACAGATCTATGTTCAGCTTAGTAGATACTGCCCAGCTGGTTTCTACAGTGGTTGTAGCAGTTTACTCTCTAATCTGCAGTTATAAGAACTTCCGCTTGTTCCACATCCCGGCCAACATTTCGTATTTTCCATCTCTTCTTCCATTTTAGTGATATGGTCGATGTACTACAAGTGATTTTAATGTAAGTTGCCTCATATTGTTTTGGAAGTGGGCATGGCGTAAAAATTACATATATAATTTAATTAATGCAACAGTTAATCCAGAAGGATTTTCTTAGTAATATGTCATTACAATATACAGAAAATTTTGAAATCCGTTCTTCAAAACACCTGAAATCTCTTGACTTTTTTAAGTAGGAAATTTCAAGAAACAACTTGATGGTAAAAATTTCAGTCAGAGAAATGCTTTTAACTTCAAAACAGGAAAAAAATATGGTATTTTTGTAATAGAGAAAACTGGAGTACCAGACGTGAGTCTATGACTCCAGGGCCCTTTTGTCAGTTTTCCAATAAAACTATTTTAAAATACAGCAACACTACCTTACACTAAAAATCTATACTCAGAAATACAACCAAGCCTGTGAAGCTCTAAAGAGGGTCAGCTAGTTCAAAAAATAAATAAATAAGTGTTTGGGACACAGAACCTAAGGTCAGCATTAGGCATATTCAAGAAAGAAATGTACTGAAAAAAACATACAAGGATATAGATTATAAAATATATAAATAGTGATTTAAATTACACTCATTACAAACCTAACTGAAAAATATTCCAGGCTAACCAATAGAATTTGAGGAAGGGACAAAACCTGCTACTCAACAGCAAATGAGTGGAAAAGCTACAGCCTAAAGATGGCAGTAAGTTAAACATGATTTTTCAGAGCTAACTTCAGAGTTCTCTTTTGAGGCTACAAAAATATCATGTCACATAGCATGGAAGAAAACGCTCTGTTCAGCTTTGTGTTGTTCCATTGTAACCACAAAGAGCCATACCTTAAGGAAAGGTGACTTGGGTAACATCAAAATGATGAGGAGAAAACACAGGAATTAAGCCCAGATGTTATGAATTGTATCTCCTTTCTTTTCATGAGGGGAGACAGAAATATAAGCTTCTACAACTGAGTAGGAGATAAAGAATTTAAGTGACTTCCTTTAATTCTGGGTAATTGCTCCACTGGGGGGATGCTACTGTATAGCAGTCCTTTGTGCAGATAAGATGCAAAACAGAAAATCTGCCCAGAGATAATAAAAAGTTGACCACAGTAAGACAATTACAGTCATTTCTAAAGAAGAAGCAGTCACTCTTCTCAAATGCTTTTTATTGGGAGTTGGGATGTCATGTCAGGGGCCCATGCAGAGCACAGACTCTTTTTCCTTTATCTATAATGCCCTGGTAAAATCCACCCATTTCATTGCTTCTGTCACCTTTTGTTAAGCTCAGAAACCATAGTGGAGGGGCAGGTTTCTATTTTCTGTTGGCTAGGACCACTGTATCTTTAAGTCAGAAAAGCCGTGGAATTGACCACTATATCATTGCGGGGAAATATCACATCAACTTGTACAGAAATCCTGTGAGTTCAGTACCCTGGATTAAAAGTCTGACTCCTTCAGAAGTATGAGAATCATGATTTATTTTTCCATATTAAATTAGTAAACAGAGACGAAAGTAACCAGTCATTCCAATTTTGAGAAAATTTCTAAAGCGGAAATCAGGCATTCAACATAAAACTTAGACTCAAGAAATAGAATACGTCAAAAAAAAAAAAAAAAAAAAAAAAAAAGACCTTATTATTGCTGGATCATTTGAAATTCTCAACAAAAATTCCCAAACAAGTGGAGGTTTCTAGAAGAGGGTCACTCATGAATTTAAATGGAAATTAATTTCTTCAAGAACCTCCCACTTCATTAGGATTGACTCAGGGGAACAGAATGCTACCCACACTTTGCCCCTTCATTCCCTTTTAAAAATCAACAGCTTGTTAAGGTATCAACAAGTAGAATAGGGTTGGCTTTCCTCGGTCCCTCTCTCTCCATGTTCTCTATTCTAGAGAGCCAACACTGATTCAACGAAGGAGAAATTTCCCCTTCCTCTTCGAGTTCGTGTGCCAAGTTTTCCTGGCAGTGGGCCTTCTCACTACTGATTCCTTGTGCATTCATGCTGTACAGCTCTTTGTGCTCATACCAAACATAATCTGGGGCTGGAGGCAGGTCCAAGATTAAGTTGGTTTATACTTGCCTTAATATAAAACAGACTTGGTTGCATTTCAAATCCTGTAGGCTTGTTTTACATAACGGAATCAGTTGTTAAGATGGATTTTGTCCTAGTATTTATCTTCTTCTCAATCATTCAAAGGCTTAATTGACTGTTCAGAGATCCATTTCAGTCTCTAAATTTCCCACCCTTCTCAATCACCTGGGGAGTAACTTACCTGGTTCCATTAATCTTGACCCGTGTATAATGCAGAAGGTGGGATATAGCACCTTTTGCTCTCAAATTCCAGACCTTCACCCCCTCTTCTCAGCTACAAACTCCATATAAAATTTCTATCAAATTTATATATTGCATTTCCCCCCAAATAAATCAGTGATGTAACATGTAGAATTGCAAGCTGGTAGATCCAAAAATATTTCTTTTTCGTAAAATTTCAGAAAGGCTATAGTGATTGAAGATTTTTAAAAATAAATAAAAATGAAAAAGAAGCTAAAAAGTAAGCTCTAACTCTTCTTCAAGGAGAAGATGGTCACATCCACCTGGGAAAGAGAAGCCAGGGAGATTTAATAGCTAAATAAGGTACACAGCAAGTAACTAAAGACCTAGGACTTTTGCCAGATCAGTTTTTCTAATGTTGAAGATTGACCGTTAGTTATAAATGTGGTCTATTTGAAGATGAAATAAGAAGAAGATAAGAATTCTAAGGAAATCTAAAAATTTTATTCTGTACTTTTATAAGTATACATATTATCTACTCTTGTACATGTTGGGTATATACCTTATTTACACGTTACTAGGTAAGTACAGCCACACAGTTGAATACTTTGTCAATGTGTTTAGCTAGAAATGGTGGGCCAGCTCTTTTCTGGTCCTGTCTGGCCTGCTAGAAAACACTGCGATATGCTACTGTTGAATTACACTTTTATAAAGGAATAGAAGATAAAAGGTGTGCTGAGCTGAGTGATGGAACCTGATATTGAAATCTGTACAAAATGAATTTCTTTTGCTGCCGAACTACTTTTTAGTGGTGTTTTAAACATTTTCAAACCCTTGATATTAATTTTAATTCAGTAGTCCTTGAGTTAACACAACAGTAATAGATATTTAAATGTGCATTTAAATTATGTCAAATAGGCAGACAAAATAAACAGTTTACCTGACTATGCTCTACAGAATATAAAGTAGAAAGTTGTGTTTTTAAAGTAGAAAATTTTTGTTTTTACTAACATACAGTTATAAGTTTTTACTAACATATAGTTATAAGTTACAGAGCCTTGCTCAATCATAAAATACCAGCAGATGTTCTATGAGAAAGATACTACTATGCATTTCCTTTTGAGAACCAACTATAATAGTTCTTCGCCATAGTGCCCTTTTTCCTATAGGTGGCCTTAGAGGACAGATTCATCACCATTATTGACCTTTGAATTACCAAAACATACAGCACCATACAATATGTCATTTTGAATTTCAGACTTTTCAGACATTCCTATACTTCTTATAAGAGATAAATGCTTTCAAAAAATCCCCAAAATATATAATGAAAAAAGTCATTAAAATAATTAACATGTTACATTAAAAAATATTCACTTATATGTGGAAATTAAACAGCACACTCCTAAATAACCAACGCATCAAAAAAAGAAATAAAAATGGGAATTAGAAAATACTTTGAGACTATGAAAATGAAGACACACATACAAAAACTTATGGGATGCAGGTAAAGTGGTGCTTACAGGGAAATTTATAGCTGTAAATGCCTACATTAAAAAAGAAGAAAAATCTCAAACCAACAACTTAACCTTCCACCGTAAGACTCTGGACAAGGAAAACTAAGCATAAAACAAGTGGAAGGAAGTAAATAATAAGGTTTAAGGTGGAAATTAATGAAATAGAGAATAGAAAAATACAGCAAATCAACAAAATCAAATGTTGGTTCCTTGAAAAGATGAGCAAAATTGACAAACCATTAACTACATGGACCAAGAAAAAAAGAGAAGACTAAATTACCAAAATCAGGAACAATAAAGAGTACATTACTACCGACCTTACAGAAATAAAAAGAATAATAAAGGAAAACTATTAGTAAATGCATACAACAAATTAGATAACCTAAATGAAATGGACAAATTCCTAGAAAGACAAAAACTACTGAAACTGACTCAAGACGAAAGAGAAAATCTAAATAGAGGAGAAGGAAATACTTCCCAACTCATTCTATCAGGCCAGTATTACCTGACAAAAACATCACCAGGAAAGAAAACTACTGACCAATATCTTTTATGGATATAAACACAAAAATCCTCAACAAAATACTAGCAATCTAAATCCAGCAACATATAAAAAGGATTCTATACCATGACCAAGTGGGATGTATCCCAGAAACAAAAGGTTGATTTAAATTCCAATAATAAAAAGGCAAAGGACCCAATTCAAAACTGTACAAAGTATCTGAAGACCTTTCTCCTAAGAAGATATAAGAATAGTCAACAAGAAGATATACGAATATCAACAAAAAGATACTCAACATCATTAGCCATCAGAGAAATCAAAATAAAAACCACAATGAGGTATTATTTTACACTCACTAGGATTTTGTTTGGGTTGAATTGTGTTTCCCCCCAAAAAAAGATATGTAGAAGTCCTAACCCTCGGTACCTCAAAATGTGCCCTTATTTGGAAGTAGGGTCATTATATATGTAATTAGTTAAGTAGATGGGCCCCCTTAATTCAGTATGACTAATGTTCCTATAAGAAGAGAAGAGAGGCACATAGGCAGATGGCCATGTGATGACAGAGGCAGAGATTAGAGTGACGCTTCTACAAGCCAAGGAAAACCAAGGATTGACAGCAAACAGCAGAAGCTAAAAGAGGCAAGGAATGCTTCTCCCCTAAAGGTTAAGAGCGAGCATGATCCTGCCCATACCTTTATTTTGGATTTCTGGCCTCCAGAACTGTGAGACAATAAATTTCTGTTGTTTTAAGACATTCAGTTTGTGGTACTTCGTAACAACATTCCTAGGAAACTAATACAGATGGTTATAATAAAAAAGACAGATAACAACTAGTGTTGACACAGATGTGGAAAAATGGGAACGCTTATATAGTATTCGTGAGAATATAAAATGGTACAGATGCTTTGGAAAACAATTCCTCAATTAACATACCCAGAAATTCCACTCCTAGATTTATACAAGATAAATAAAAATATAAGTTCACACAAAAACTTGTACATGAATGTTCATAGCAGCATTATTCACAATAGCTAAAGAGAAGAAATAACCCATATGTCTATCAACTGATGAATGAAGAAAGAAAAGTTGTATATCTATACACTGGATTGTTATTTGGCAATTTAAAGGAATAGAGTACTGATACATGCTACGACATGGGTGAATCCTGAAAACGTTATCTTAAATGAAAGAAGGCAATCACAAATGACCACATCTTGTTATAATTCCATTTACATGAAATACCCAGAATAGGCAAATCTATCGAGACAGAAAGTAGACTAGTAGATTGCCTGAGGCTGGTTGTGGGGCAGGGGTAGATGTGGGGAGAAGGAAGCAATGGCTCAGGGAAGTGGGGTTTCTTTTGGGGGTGATAAAAATGTTTTTAAATGGATTGTGGTAGTGGTTGCACAATTCTGTGAATATACTAAAAGTCAATGAATTATACACTTTAAAGGGGAATTACATAGCATGTGAATTTTATCTCAATAAAAGCTATTAAAAATAAGTATAATATCCTTATTACATCTAACAAAGTTAACAATATTCTCCAGTGTCAGGACATACCAATTAGTGTTTGCATTTCTCTGATTGTCTCATAGTTTTGTTTTTGTTTCTCTTCTTACAGTTTGCTTAGTTCAGGACCCACATACACTGAAACTGGTGGATGTGTTCTTTAAGTCTTTTTTAAATTATAGGTTCCCTTTCCATCTCTCTTTTCTTTTTCTTATTTATTTGTTGAAAAAGCAATTTAGTCATGTAATTTTTAAAAATTTACAATCTACTTTTGATGAATATACTCTTATAATGTCATTTAACATATTCTTGCCCCTAATGTTTCCTATAACTTAATCAAATTCAGGTTCCATCTCTGTAGCAATTATTGTAGAACTTATGATCATTAACTAGATGCAAATTATGAGTGATTTGCAAAATGGTGATATTTTAAACCTATTCTAATTTTCTCATTCTTTTTTCATTTGTTATCTAGAAAACTTATATAAAAATAAGATTCCCTCATCCACTATTTTTCGTTATACAAGGATCAGATCTTTTAAAATAGGCAGGAAAAACACTTGATTCTTTCCTTTTATTTACCAGTTTTTAGAATTATGGATTGGAGAATTCCACTTTTGGCTGTGATGGAGAAACAGGGCCCAGATTTACCCTCCTTTTTAAAACAACTACAAACTGTCTAAAATATATGAAACAATAATTTTCACACATTGGATAACAGAAAGCAGAGAACAGTGATCCCCAAGGGTAGGGAAACAAATGAGGTGAGCCCCAATTTACTACCTGGGGAGAGTGTCCAGCCTCCAGGAAACCAGGAGAGGGAACCCAACCAAGTCCCAAGTTTTACAGAGAGAGAAACACAGAAATCCATAACGATAATTGGAAATTTCAACACCACTATCTCAATAATTGAGAAAAAGTAGGGGGAAAAATCAGTAAAGGCACAGGGGACTTGAATAACACTGTCAACCTACTTGACCCAAATGACATTTAAAGAACAAACACTCTACCAACAACAGCAGAGTACACATTCTTGTCAAGTGCACAAATAACATATTCCAAGATACATCATATTCTGGGTCATAACACAAGTCTCAAAAAATTTAAAAGATTCAAACCATACAACATAGGTCCTTTGACCATAATAAATTAAATTTGGGAATCAGTAACTGAAAGATATATAGAAAAATCAGCAAATGTTTGCAAGCTGAATAACACACTTGTAAGCTGAACAATAAATAACCCATGGGTCAAAGAAAAAAAATCACAAGGGAAAGCATGACGTATTAACATGTATGAGATGCAATAGTTTAGTGGTTACCAGAGGGTAAGGGGAGTGGGGGGAGGTAGATGAAGGTAAAGTGGATCAAATACATGGTGATGGAACTGACTCTGGGTGGTGAACAGACAATGTGATTTATGGAGGACATAATACAGAATTGTATACCTGAAATTTATGTAACTTTACTAACAATTGTCACCTCAATAAACTTTAACTAAAAAAAAATAAAAATTAAAAAAAATTTTTAAATGTATGAGACGCACTTAGCAGTAGTACTTAGAAGAAAATTTATAGCATTAAAATGCTTATGTAAGGAGAGCAGAAAGGTTTAAAAACCAAGGACTTAGGTTTCTATCTTTAAAAACTAGAAAAAGAAGAGTAAATTAAATCCAAACTAAGCAGAAGAAAGTAAATAATAAAGAGAAGTGTGCAGAATTCAGTGAAATAGAAAACAGAAAGCAGTAGAGAAAAATCAATAAAACAAAAGCTGTTTCTTTGAGACCAACAGAATGAATAAAACCTTCACTTGCGTGATCAGAAAAAAAAAAAAAGATTTTGTACCTTTTTTTTAAACAAACTCTTCATTATGGAAAATTGCACATATATGTACATATATAGAGAGACAATTGCACATACCTAGAGGGACAATAGTCTAAGAAGCCTGGTATAACATCCACCCACTCAATGCACGGCCAGTCTTGTTTCATCTATCCCTTCCCTCAAGGCCCTCACCATAGATTATTTTGAAGCACATCCTAGGCATTTATTATTTTAACTATAAAGATTTTTGTTTATGAATATAATTATCTCGTAAGTAGCTACACCTGTATGTTCTGCGTCATGATGCTAAGAAGGATAAAATTTAATCTGTAAACATCAAAAATGTCCCCAACGATCTTCCTCCCTTCCCCAGACTGAAAGACAGACCAGATCAATTGCCTGGCCCCCGTGAAACTAGACAGTTTCTCTCATTTCCAGGGGCAGAAAGTCGGTCCCTTGCCCTCTGAGGAATAGATTTCAGGAAGGCCTAGTGTCAGTGTTGTGAAGGATGTAACACTGACCTCTGATTCCCACTAATTGATAATAAACTAGGCATGTCTCAGTGTCTGCACCTGGTCACTGTACCTGGTGAGCAGGCAGGCACACAGCCAGACTCGCCAAGAATTCGAAGGTGATGGATGGGATCTTTGTTCTGGTCAGTTGCTCTGTTTGTTGGCTAGTGGACGCTCACAGGCAAGAAGAACTTACAACTGCAAATGAGAACACGCTATGTTGTTCTGTTCTGTGCAGCTATCTCCCAATGTTTCTGTATCCTTTGCAGCTAAATATATTACATTCTTGAACTGTGGGGTATTTTCCTTTTAATACCATCACAGTTCCATGGTGACACCATGCAAACTAGTGTCAGAAGTAGGAATGATATGAATGTAAAAGATCCATGAGAGAATTCAGGGAACTGAAGGAGAAAGGAGCACAGCACATCCATAGTTAGCATAAGTTTTTAAAAACTTTGTTGCAGATGATGAGAAATAGATTGTTTCAAGGGAGTATGCAGACAGCCTGCTGAGGGGACTATAAACAGTCCAGTATATAGAACTGAAACAAATTACAGTCTAATAGAAATGGGGCTAGATTTAACAATTCTCATGTTGTTTCTATTGGGAGATGTCTCAGAGGTTCTTCAGTGGGAACGGAAACAGGAAATGATGGGGCTGGTACTCTAACTGGTAAGAAAAACTAAGACTGAAACTATAGAGTCCAATGTCTGGGTCAGAAACACCTGGAATGGTAATGATGGGGTCGGGGGTAGGAATGTCCTAGAGACTCTGCTGAACTGGAGGGTGGCAACTTTCCAGGCAGAAGATAGAACCCTACCAAAGTTTAGGTATGAGAACATGTAACAGTCGAGCTAAAAAATGTCTTAAATTTTCATTGATCTGTTTCTCTCCGTTGAGGGTAGGAGTGTGTTTATAGGGAATATCACAAAAAAGAAACAAGAAGTTTTTTATTTTGAGGAAGTATGCTTTTACTTATATGAGTTCCAGTCTTTGTTTTCACAGACCTTTTAAAACAGAGCTATAACTTTAAAGCTATGTGGTTTTTTTGTTTTTTTTTTAATCAACAGACAATTTTTTAAATGGTGTTCGAAGGTACATTCTCAGACATGATTCCCTATTTGGAATAGATGTTTCCCAAGTAGAAGATTAAGAGTACTTGACACATGAAACTTCCACTGATAAAAGTGTTTAAGGAGAAACTTCTTTTTAAAATCTGTTCAAACAGATGTACTACATTACCAGGTAAAAACGTGAATGTTGGGGCTGTGTCTGAAAAGTTGTAACTTACATTTTTCATCATTTTCAGTATGATCCATAGTTCCCATATACATGGAATTGAAATAGTCTTTAAACAATTTAACTAAAGTATTAACTGAATAATGTGTGCAGATGTAATTTTGTTGAAGTAGTGGATGACTTAAGTGGATAGGAGCCAAGTGAAATAAAGGGAGAAAGTCTGGCTTCTTTAAGGTTAAAAACCTGCTAAATGTCTCCTGTTGGGAGAGATAGCCCCTCCCTGGGTCTCTCCCTCACCTACAAGTATACATCTTGCTGAGTATGCCAAGAATGCAAGGCCCTAACCATTTCTCAAGGTTGGCTTTGCAGCAAGAAACCTGAAGGGATGAGGCAATGCATACCTGGAGACAAAAAGCAAGCTTGCTTACTTCTGGCTATACAATAGCATATTCTCCAAACTCGGCTTTCCTCTCCTATAACACAGTTCACTGCCTATGCAGGCGTCCATCTGGGCCCTCAGCAAAACTCACCCCCCCCCCCCCCATGGGAGTAGGGGGCAAGGAGGGAATCAACACAACATGATTGTACCAAGAGTAATAAAATCCTGTCTCTCACCTAGGTCTCTCGTGTCTTCTGCCAGCATCCATGAAACAAGAACAGGTAAACCTATTCACTTATAAGCTGGGTAAAATCAAATCCCAGTTCCAACACCTCCCCCTATCCCTTTTAGTTCTGTTCAAAACCTTCTACTGAGGCCATGGCTTCTATGCTGATGGTGAGGTGCTTGTATGGGAGTATGACAGAGATATGGTGTTTGCATGGGAACCCTCTGCCCACCCCCTAACCCCAGTTCCTTCAACACACTTAGTAGAAAAATTGTGCTACTCAGTTTCTGAACAAAAAAGGAAGACAGAGAGAGAGGGTGGGTCCAGGGTGATCTGACTTCCTATCCCCAGGGAACAGTAACCAGTCGCAGAAGTGACAGTAAAATGGCCTGGGGCATACTCATGCATCCCTCAGCAGGTGTTTCCTGTCTGAAAAGAGATGCTCATTGCATATATAAAATGGTAACTTGTAGTGTCACCTGCCCCTGAGCAGAGAGCAAATCTGAAGCAGTTAAATTCTCCGGAAGGCAGGGGATAGGGCCACTTTTGACAAACACCAGGCAGTTCAAAGTAAATTACTAGTCCAAGCCTGGTGCTTGGTTGCCCTGTTTGGATTTAGGCAAACTATATTCCACACATGGGGATCTTATGGAGCCCAATCCACCAAGCAACCTGCAAGAAAATGACTTTGTGCTCATCTCTGGGGAGACTATGTAGTTACAACAGAATGAAAAACTGGACACGCATGGGGTATTTTAATCGATGCAAAAGTTTGGGTGTTTGCACTCCTCTCTGTGGCTTGTAACTTGCTAATTTAAATTCTCTGAGTTTGTTTTATATGAGATTGAAAACTTCTTGGGATAGGCTAAAAACATCTGGAATCTATTTTATAAAGTTACTCTAGGATTTCTAAATGTAATGGAATATAAAACTACAAATGAGATAGGTTACATACAAACATACAATGTCTTGTATGAATTCGTTCTTGTATAAACCAGACAATATTAAAACCATAGAAGTTGTTCCATGTTAAATTTTGGCTTGTCTTTTAAATTTCTAGTAATTCTTGATATTTTTTGGATTGTGTTTTGGGACATTTTTAATTGGCTTTTGGAAATTTAGACTAATAAAATACTTCTATTTAGTTAAAGATCATATATGGGATTCTGCTTATATGAAATTCTGAGATAGTGCCTGGTGTTCCCCTGGGGGGAAGCTAGAACTTTTGTTTTTCTTTTTAGGCATTTGGGATGCTAGTGAAATTGACAAGGGGGTAGTCTGAACTTGCATATTCAGGAACCAATTCCAAATGTTTAAGCAGAGGGTAATAAAATAAGCACTGCTTATAGGGCAACATACAGCATGGCACATTACAATCTGTGGTAGGTGAAAATTAATGTTCTCCTATAAGATAAAAAGAAATAGAATTCAATCAGAAACGTTAACATGACCCCGGGCCATTTTTTAACTCTGTCATAAAAGAAGTTCTACCCAAAGTCTCATGTGAAACAATATAAATTATATCCTTAGCAACTCGTCTTGGTACCTAGTATTCTTCTCCCCCTTCTGAGATGATTTTAATTCTCAATTCTCCTTTGGGGCTCATGTCTGCCTTACCCTCTGGCTGACTTAGGTGTGTCCCCAAACTCTCTCTTCTTTGTTACCATAGGTGAAGCCCTTTTGATGCTAAATTCATGACCAAATCTATGTTCCTTGAGGATTAAATGATTGTATTTTAAGAAAGCTGTTTCAGAGTTTCATGGAATCCTTTGGAGATTCTAGTTTCCTGGACTCTGGGGTATTGTTAAATTCTGTCTTCCTCTAGTGCATGTTTTAAGCACAACCTGAATTTAACTGTGTTAGAACTGCATGACTTTTATCAGGAAGGGGAAGGGGTAACACAAGATAGGTCAGAGAGAAAACAGCTACACTCCATGCAAAACAGCCTTGTCATGTGTAAATTCCACCGAGACTGCTCTAGCACTATGAAACAAATATGAGTTAGACCCACACTACTATCTTTATTTAGGGAACTTCCCATTGGAAGAATGTTTTAACCCAGGGAGGTCAAGTACAGCATAGAGAATATAGTCAATAATGTTGCAACAACTATGTATAGTGCCAGGTGGGTACTAATTGGGGGGATCACTCCTTAAATGATATAAATGTCTAACCACTATCCTGTACACCTGAAACTCATGTAAAATAATACTGAATGTCAACTGTAACTGAAAACAATAAATAATCTTAAAAACATTTTTTAATTCTTCCACATACAGATATATTTCATGAGAAAAGAGGGAACAAGGACTACCTTCTTTGTATTAATAGAATAAAGAGAATAATAATAAATTAATTTCTAAATAGCATACATCTGGAATATCAAGAAATAGGTAGCAAAGAATCAGGAAAAGTTTGCGAATATCAGGAAAATAAAGAGTCCAGAAAACATAAATATAAAAGAAACTAGGGGTGGGGACAAGTTAAAGAAGAAAATAAGCGCTATAAGAATTTTTTAAAATTGTAAAGTACTTTAAAGACACAGTACTTAAGTACAGATGAAGAACCTCCTATAAATAATCATTATAATCTGAATAATAAACTAGTCCTTTTGGTGTAGTGTAAAGGATGCAATTTTAATTATGTGGTTTTTCTAGCTAATTTCTGCTTCAAAAACAGTAGAGTCCTTCTACTTACAAGGTGGCGACACGAGAAGTTTTCTGAAACTCTCACATGCACATTGTCATCAAAATTTAAATTAGCAGAAACATGCCTTTGAGTTAAATCACAATTAGCCCTTAGACAGATCTATTTACTAAGAACCCTGTGCCAAACACTGGCCGCATACACTAAACAACAGTTTGCATTTCTGAAGCACTTTTTCCTTTTTAGGTTCTCATAAATGATATTTTAAAACAAACTATGTTTGTTTCTCAGCATTAACTACATGTGCTGAAGACACGTATTGTTACAAATTGGTCCTACTCAGGAAAGCTTTTGCTTTTAAAAGAAAAAAGGGGAAGCGGAATATAATCATTAATATTGTGATAAGTTTGCAAGGTGATATTTAGAATTAGTGAGGTGATCACATTGTAAGGTATAAAAATGTCAAATCCCTATATTGTACACCTGAAACTAATATAACACAGTATAAATTGTATACCAACTATACTTAAATAAAAAAAATAAAAAAAGACAAAATCTATTCACTTGTACTTGTGTATACATATTTTAATAGTTATATATGGAAGTCAATAAACAATGATAAATATAAACAGATTGACAAAATAAGGCAACAATTTTCAGGGAATAGAAATGGCACATTTGTCAGAAGATGTCCACAAATAATTAATTACTTTAGCACAATATATTCTCTTAATATTAGAGTGTCTTATAAGAGGATACTCATTACTTTCTAACCATCTGTCATCACTCCTCCCCCAAAAACTAATTAGGGTTTCATCCAATCACACATTATAAATCATGCAAATGTGAACGGCAAAAAACAGTTCAAAGAAGTTAATATTATAACATTTTGTATTTCAAAACTCACAGGCTTCAGAACTAGCCTCTCATGTTCTAATAATTACTCTGCTCGTTTTTCTCATCTTTTCCTGATTTATTATTAGATAGTAATCTTAGCAAATTAAAAAAAATAAAAGAAACTTACAGGTAGTAGAGTTTTCCTGCAGCAGGAAGTTCCCTTTTCCGGTAATCTATCCCAGAGTCTAGCTGGACCGTGTTACAGTACTTCTACAATCCAAACACATAAAATATATGTTTAAACAAGTGTTGGCTTAGAGTTGTAATCTTTCTGCTATAAAAATTTTTTAATTTTTGAAATTTTCCTCAATAAAATAATGAGTTTAGGACAAAACAATAGAATTCATGTAAGAATCATAAAAGTTGAATAGTAAACACATATCAAGCCAAAAAAAATCAGTTTAAAAAATTAAGATTTGAAGCATGCCTTCCTGAAACTTTGCTAACACAATGCTGTCAGCAAATTCTCCATTCAACTGCTTTACAATTTTTTTTTTTAAATCCAAATTTCCATTACCTGGAAGTAAGAAGCTGGAAACTTATCAGAAAGAGTAATTCATGGGGCTTAACCATCACAGTGGGAGACAGTCTAAGAGAGTTGGGCCAGAACATTTGTATCCACGTTTTAAATCAGATGATCATATTAAAGTGATGCTATATGTATACCTGCCCTTCACTTCTAAATGACTGTCACTGCCCTTGTCCCTTAGTTTCTCTCCAGCCATCAAAGTCTTCAGAGTTCTTTCTCGCTGAGAACACCTCCTTTCAACCTGAGTCATCCTGTGCTACTGATGTCCTTCTCTTCTCCCAATTACTCTTTCCTTTCTTTTCCCCCATCCTAGGCAGCATATGTGCATAGAAACTCACACAACACACACACACACACACACACACACACACACACAGCCCCTAAAATTCTTATGACAAAAGCATATGAACTTTTGCTATACCTATCTTGGTCAGTTGGCTTTTTTTTGATGGGGGGCATATACCTGATAGATAGATAGATAGATAGATAGATAGATAGATAGATAGATAGATAGATAGATAGATAGATATTCATTCCAGTAAAACAATGATGAGCAAGGGTTTTCAGAACAACTGAAAAAAATTTACAGACTGATCTTTGTTTCCATTCAAAATGAAAATTGCTTTATAAAAATTCATGAGGGAAAAAATTATATTTTAACAACTTCACTACTTTTATTAATGAAAATTGCATTTTTGGGCCAAGGTAATTGTGGCAGACTGTATTTTTCAAAGATAGCTGCATAACCTCTCCATTCCAATGTGTTGTGATACTGACATGCCAACCATCAAGAAATAAGATCTATGCCCCCCACCCCTTGAATCTTGTGACTACTATGAAAATGATGCTATGTAATAATATCCTAGGTGACATTCGAAGTAGCTTCTTACTCACTGGCTGGAACACTTGCTCTGGAACCCTGAACAGCTAGGTAGGTATCAAACTGCCTGGAGGCAGCCGTGCCATGAGATAGCCTAAAGCAGCCCAGACACAGAGCTGACCTGGAGAGGCTCTGACATAACAAGACAGAGGTGTCTGACCATCCCCACCTGTCCCAGTGACAGCCACTATGGTGCTGAGGGAGCCAGAACGGGCAGCTGAGCCTTTCTCACATCCCTGACCCACAAAAACCAGGAGAGAGAATGAAGTAACATTGTCTTAAGCCTCTAAATTTTGCGGTCATTTGTTACACAGCAACAGATCATCAGAACAGTACTATCTGGGCACATTTGAGATGCAGCAACATTCTTCCTCCCTGAAATTGCATCCTGGGTTGTACTGCTATGCAAGGGCTGAGGGCCGTTTATCATCTGCGCTGCAGGGACACAGTGGCAGTGAGAATGCATTTCCCCTCATCCCATATGTAGCTGCTACAGGCTCAGGGAAGTAAAATGGGTGATCAACCATCCTTCTGGGACTCTGCGGTTTCCCCAAGACTGAGGGATTTTCCTGGATGTAGGACTTTCAATGCTAACACCAAGACAATCCTAGGCAAACTGGGACAGTTGGTCACCCTAGGAATAAAGACCCAGGATTCTGGGCTGGAAGGCTGGGGTAGGTAATAGCATTTTGATTGATATAGTTAATCCTTGAACAGCGTGGGATTTAGGGGTGCCAACCCATGTGCTGTCAGAAATCCTCATATAACTCCTGACTCCCCAAAAATTTAACTCCTAATAACCTACTATTGACTGGAAGTCTTACCAATAACATAAACAGTCAATTAACACATATTTTGCATGTATTATATACTGTATTTTTACAAGAGTATGCTAGAGAAAGAGTTATCAAGAAAATCATAAGGAAAATACATCTAAAGTATTTTTTTGGGGAGAAAATTCACTTACAGTGAACCCATGCAGTTCATACCCGTGTTGTTCAAGGGTCAACTATTTATTAGCAATCGTGAATCTGATTAGCATAAAATAATCCCCAAGAAGAGGCTGGTCCTCTGGAGAAGCCTAAAAAGCTGAGCTTGTGAATGACACGCGGAGAACAGCCCCTTAGCCTAACAGAATCATGTCACCCTATGGTGCTGGACCCGAACAGCCAGTCGGCCCCCCATACAGACATTCCTAGCTCATCATTCTGAGTTGTTCAAACCCACTCCCCAGGCCTCCTTCTCAGAACTCAGGCCCTGTAACCCATCTCACCAGGAAAATCTACGGTATTGCCCATATACATGCATTCCAGTCCCTCTTGCCTCGAATGACCTGTAAAAAAATCAAAAGTACAGCCATATGTCTCTCTTCTCAACTTTGAGTAAAGTACTAAACCTGGGAAAAGAGATTCTTCCTCCCCCCTTTCCATAATAGGGGGTGCTCGGCCACCCATTTCAAAGGAAAAAGGAAAGGCACTTGATTAAATAGCACTTCGTACTCCCTTTCTCTGAGGGAAATCTGTCCTGGTATGATAAGAGCAAATTATTCATAAGCTATCTGTACCACAGACATTACGAATATAAGAAATAGTATAGCAATATATTCATGTATTTCCCCAGGTTCTCTATTTCTTTTAAACTACAATTTATCTTATATGACTCAATAATCCTAATTTAGTCAAAAATTTTTATTCTTTTTTTTTTTTGCTATTAAAAAAATAAAGTTAATGGAAGTTATACAAGCTTCAATTTCACTTTCTGGGTAACTAACTTCTCTCTCATCTGAGTGATTAAGCCCTACCAAATGATTGCATTTGTACATTCCCTAATCACCACTGAGGAATACCTAATCAGCAGCAAAAGAACTATAACCAAGCCCTTAGATGTTAGCTCTTAATTGTCTGAAAAATACTAACACGAGCTTGGTTTATATTTTTAAAGAAAAATAAACCTCCAGTTTTTCAGATTTTATTTCCTTAAACTAGGTTCGTCAAAACACTTTGCGGAAGGGTGGAGGAAGGTGAAAGCTAAGATATTTCCAAGTGAGAATGAATCTAGTCATAAGGACATGATCACTAAGTAATTTCCTAATTTCCAGGGATATTTGCAAGACCTGTGACCTCTTATCATCACTCACTTCAAATGCATAAAACTAATCAGCCACCAAATGAAATTTTATTTTAAAATAGTTTGTATATTTATGTATACAAAGGACAAATACAATTTCACAATCTGAAAATGTAATTAGGAAGTTTGGGGAGGAAAAGGAGGGAAGTTCACATACCCCTGGGAACATACTCAAGAGTCAAAGGCTTTTAACTTTGAAAGGAAAAATGCTCTACTAAAAGAACCATATTTCAGCAGTTTGCATTTTCCTCAAGATCTATTGTGTATATTTTTAGCAATTCTGAATAACACCATTAGAAAAATAACCATCTCGCAAAATAACTTTATATAGCTTCTACTCTGGCTTTTCCCTTCCTAGATGGAACAAAAGAACAATAAATATTGTGGAGAAAATCCTTTAAAACCACAACATATCAAGCTTGTGAGCAAGAATTGAAAAAATAAAGATTTGTCCCACCAAAAAACTATTAGAAACAATAAATAAATACAGTAAAGTTGTACAAAGTCAATGTACAAAAATCCACTGTGTTCCTATATACTAACAATGAAATTTCAGGGGAAAAAAATTTCATTTGCAATTGCAACAAAAATAATAAAATACCTAGGAATAAACTTAACGAAGGATGTGAAGGACCTGTACATTGAAAACTACAAAACATTATTGAAAGAAACTGAAGACACAAAAAAATGGAAAGATATTTCGTGTTCATGGATGGGAAGAAGAACATATTTAAAATGGTCATGTTATCTAAAGCAATATACAGATTTAATGCAATCCCCCCCCCCCCCATCAAAATCCCACTGGCATTTTTCAAAGAAAAAGAACAAAAAAATCATGAAATTTGTAGGGAAGCACAAAAGATGCCAAATAGCCAAACCAATCCTGAGAAAAAAGAACAAAGCTAGAGGTATCACACTCCCTGATTGTAAGTTATACTACAAAGCTACAACAATCAAAACAATATGGTATTGGCAGAAAAATAGACACACAGACTAATTGAGAGCCCAGAAATAAACCCCCATGTATATGGGCAACTGATTTTCTATAAAGAACCAAAAACATACAATGGAGAAAAGAAAGTCTCTTCAATAAATGGTACTGGGAAGACTGAAAAGCCACGTGCAAAAGAATGAAACTAGACTATTTAACAACATACACAAAAATTAACTCAAAATGGATCAAAGGTCTAAATATAAGACCTGAAACAATAAAAATACATAGAAGAAAACATAGGTACTAAACTGATGGACCTTGGTCTCAGGGAAGATTTTATAAACTTGACTCCAAAGGAAAGGGAAGTAAAAGCAAAAATAAATGAATGGGACTATATCAAACTAAAAAGCTTCTACACAGGAAAAGAAACCATCATTAAAACAAATAGACAACCAACCAAGTGGGAGAAGATATTTGTAAACAACACCTCCAATAAGGAGCTAATATCCAAAATATACAAAAGACTCATACAACTCAACAACAAAAACAATCCAATTAAAAAATGGGCAAAGGACCTGAACAGACAGACACTCCTCCCAAGAAGACATAAAAATGGCCAACAGATATATGAAAAAATGCTCAACTTCACTAGCTATTAGGAAATGCATATCAAAACCACAATGAAATACCAGCTCACACCTGTTCCTGTTAGAATGGCTATTGTCAACAAGACAAGAAATAACAAGCGCTGGAGAGGTTGTGGGGGAAAAGGAACCCTCATACACTGCTGGTGGGAACGTAAACTGGTGCAGCCACTATGGAAAACAGTATGGAGGTTCCTCAACAAATTAAGAATAGAGCTACCATATGACCCAGCAATCCTTCTTTTGGGTATCTACTTGAAAATTTTGAAAACATTTATCCATAAAGATATATGTACTCATATGCATCCCTGTGTTCACTGCAGCATTATTCACAGTGGCCAAGATATGGAAAAACCTAAGTATCCTGTGATAGATAATTTGATAAAGAAGATGTGGTATATATACACAATGGAATACTACTCAGCCATAAGAAAAGATGAAATACTGCCATTTGCAACAACATGGAAGGATCTTGAGAATATCACGCTAAGTGAAATAAGTCAGATAGAAAAGGACAAGAAACATGATTTCACTCCTATATGGGATATAAAATGAAAGCAACAGAGAAACAAAACAAACAAACACAAAAAACTCATAGACACAGACAACTGTATAGTGGTTACCAGAGGGTAAGAGGGGAGGGGGGAGGTAGAAGAGGGTAAACAGGGTCAACTACATGGTGATAGGAGAGTAGACTCTAGGTGGTGAGCACACAATGCAATATACAAGTGATGTTTTATGGAATAGTACACCTGAAACTTACATAATGTTATTAATGAAAGTCACCCCAATACATGTTTAAAAAGAGGTGCCTACCTTAAATACTCTTTATTATAAAAGTAATATTGCTTACTATAGAAAATTTGGAAAAAGAGAACAAAGCAACATAAATCAAAGTTTTATGTCTTTAAGTGATTATATTAAATAGGAATTTAAAGAATTACAATGGAGTTTTTCTTGGCAATATTCAACATTGGTTTTATACTTTTTTTTTTAAATAATGCTATACAGAGAGCTCTTTTTTTTTTTTTTAATTGGGGAAGGGGAACAGGACTTTATTGGGGAAACTGTGTACTTCCAGGCCTTTTTTTTTTTCCAAGTCAAGTTGTTGTCCTTTCAATCTTAGTTGTGGAGGGCGCAGCTCAGCTCCAGGTCCAGTTGCTGTTGCTAGTTGCAGGGGGCACAGCCCACCATCCCTTGCGGGAGTCGAGGAATTGAACTGGCAACCTTGTGGTTGAGAGCCCACTGGCCCATGTAGGAATCAAACCAGCAGCCTTCGGAGTTAGGAGCATGGAGCTCTAACCGCCTGAGCCACCGGGCCGGTCCCGGTTTTATACATTTTTAATAAGGAAGTATAAAAGGAAAACGTGGTTGAGACTTTTTAGTTCTAATAAAATTTTTAAAGAACTAAGATCTATCTTTTTACTTAATTCTTTTAAAATTTATCTTTTTAAAGATAAATTGTACCTTAAATGCTCATTGTAAACAAATTCAAATATTAAAAGTATGAAAGTCACAATAAAAATCTATCCCCTTCTCAGAAAAAAGCTTGCTTGTAGCTTATATCTTTCAAGTTTTTCCTATACGTATAGAGATGCTAGATAGATGATAGAAAGAAAGAAAGAAAGATGGAGAGAGAGAGAGAGAAAGAGAGAGGTCATATTATACAGATAGTTCTAAGCTTGATTATTTTTGATATCTTAGAAGTTCTATAAGAGAAGTAACTTTAGATTTAAATACAGGAAAGCTATACTGCATACGGTACTATTTTGTTTGCTAAGAATACAATTCTGTAATTAAATGACAAGCAAGAGTACAAGAAAGATACTGAACCAAAAAAAAAATGGTGGGAGACTCAGTGGGTGTGTCCTTTTTTTGTGGAGGCAGGTATACATTTAGATATATTAATACATACTGAAGCAGCTATATATTCTAAGATAATTGCTTCCGTCTCATTTAAAATAATCATGTGCTATTACTTTTAAACTTAAGCAATGATATATAAAAATTCAATACATAAACTTCTTCACATTTTAAGCTTTTTATAATTTAAGTATAACATAAATACAGAAAAGTACACAAATTGTAAGTGTCCAGCTCAATCAAGAAACAGAACATCACCTCTGAAATTCCCTGGTATCCTCTTCTACCTCTCCAAAGGTAACCAATATCCTGATTCTAGCACCATAGAATTTTGCCTGTTTGGGGAGCTTTATGTAAGTGGAATCATACAGTTTGCATTCTTTTGTGAGTGGGTTCCTTTATGTTTGTGAGATTCACCTATCCACATGTTGTATATAGCAGTAGTTTATTGATTGTTGTATTGTATCCACCACTGATAGAGGGGCGGCCGGATGGCGCAGCAGGTTAGAGCACAAGCTCTCAACAGCAAGGTTGCCAGTTCAATTCCCGCATAGGATGGTGGGCTGCGCCCCCTGCAACTAAAGATTGAAAACGGTGACTGGACTTGGAGCTGAGCTGCGCCCTCCACAACTAGATTGAAGGACAACGACTTGGAGCTGATGAGTCCTGGAGAAACACACTGTTCCCCAATATTCCTCAATAAAATAAAATATCTACACACTATCACCTTAGTAGGTAAGATTTGTATCCCTTTTTTTTAATCAAGCAGTTTCAGAATTTCTTTCCCCTTCCCAAAAAGCAGAAGAACATATTTAATGACTGCAAAATGTCTATTATTGACTCAATTGTGTTAGGCAACTGATTTGAATTTATCTCAGATAATCCTCACAATAATCATACACAGAGAAAGGGAATCGTTTTTTAATCCCCATTTTACAGTTGAGGAAATGTATGAGGGAGGGTAATTTTTTTTAATAACTGCTATGGGCTGAATTGTCCCCTGCAAATTCATATGTTGAAGTGCTAACCCCAGTACCTCAGGATGTGACTGTGTATGGAGAAAACGCTCTTAAAGAGGTGACAGTATGCACAGATGAAGGAGCATGTAAAGACAGAGGGAGAAGACAGCCATCTGTAAGGCAAGCAGAGACGCCTGAGAAGAAATCAACCTGGTCAACCCCTTGACCTTGGACTCCTAGCTTCAAGAACCGTGAAAAACTACATTTCTGCTGTTTAAGACACCCAGTGTGTGCTACTTGGTTATGGCAGCCCTAGCAAACTATTACAATTGCTAATATTCTTGTTCCATTAAAAAGCATCCAGGAAGGCATTTTTAAAAACAGTAAAACAGAAAAGAACAATTGTGAGATTTTTAAAAGCCAGGACTCAAGCTAAAAGGCACACCTATACACACTTGCTTGTAAGGTGAGCCACAAATCTGACTTTTTGTGCAGCCACAGTTGGGAGGGAAGACACAGTAAATTCACAATTCATAGAGCTCCAGAGAGGCCACATAGTTTCCAGATTGGAAGGTTTCCTACAGGAATGAAATAATAGAAACAGATTTGGGTTTCAAGCCTGTAAGTGCTATGAGACAAAGATCACGTCTGATGTTTGTCTCTGTGATCCCAGCCCCTAGCACAGTATCCGAAACACAGTACATGGTAAATGCTCAGTGACCACTGATCAACTGAATGAATAACTAACAAAATCATCTATGCGCGGAGCTTGGTGTGAGGCAATACAGTAGGAACTATAGGAATAAGGCAACCAGTACTGTCCCTTTCCTAAGGAGCTTTTATGACAAAATGGGAACTGAGGTAGCAGGATTCTTGCTAAAACTGGACTCAGCATGGACAAACATGGACATGGCAGGCCAAAGCTGAGGCCTAGTAGAGAGCAGGGCTCAGAGGAGGCTACCTAAAGTACGGTCCAGGAGAGAGCATTTGTTAGGCTCAGCTGCGACAGGAAGCTCAGCCAGGGTGAGAGTTTCATCCCAAGGCAGGGTTTCCTCATGACAAAGAGATGACACAGAACATTTCCACATCCATAAAACAAAAGTGCTGAGCTGGGCTGATTAGGCTCCTTCTACCCCCCACAACCAATTCATGTTGCCTAGGGAATGGCACAAACCAACTGGCTTAGGCTTGAGTTTCCTAAACCAATGCAAGCGGCAGGGAAGGTGGAAATACCTTCATGGTTGGTAGACCAGTGGTTCTCAACACTGGTTGCACATTAGCTTGAGCTGGGGACTACTTGGACCATACTGATGCCCAGACCCCACTCAGACATTTTTACAGGGAAGGTTTGGTTGGCCGATTTTGTCTGTTTTGTTTTAAGCTCCTTAGGTGATTCTAATGGGCAGCCAGGGTTAAAAATCATGAGCCCCATCTCTGACAAGTTCCTTCCAAATCACATGGCTACTACACAATAGCAGAAAGATGAAATGGATTCTGGGAAAATAACCACAATGTCCACCACGGGTGGTAATTAAAGCCATGAGACCACCCAGGGTTAGTGTTTCCGATCATAGAATCACAGAGCCAGAGATTGGTAGCATCGATGCCTTTCCTGTTTGTGTTTGGATAAAATGAGATGAAAAGCAAATCACCATTAGTCTACAATGGGGGTAAAAGACATAAAAGCATATGAGATGTCAAGACCTATTTGACTGACCAAAGTAAAAAAATAAAGTACTAAGGAAACAAAGGATTGATAAACTTAATGTGGGCTGGAGAAACGTTCTGAAGCTGGAGTAGTATGATTAGAGAACTTGGAACAAATTTGCCTAGAGAAAAAAACAAACTATGGGAATGTACAGAAAGGATAGGAAAAGACCTGGGTGATGAGATACTACAAACTGCTACAGTAAAAGATTTCAACATTTCACATCAAACGACCATAAGTTTATAGAGTTTGGTTTTCAACTCACATCTCAAATTGTCAATGAGGTTACATCCTTATCTTTTGAGCACCACTATGATTTGGAACATTCCTCTGAAATAATGACTTTCTGGATATGTCACTAAAATTATTTTCAAAGTAGCTCTAAAAAAAATAAAAAGGCAAAGCACCAGCATCTGGCGGCACACCTGATCAAACTCAGCACTGAAGCCCAGCACAACAGTTGTAGGGTCTCTGTCTGAGATGGAACCATGCGTGGCCCTCCAAACGCACTACCACTCCCACCATCTATCAGGAGAGCTGAAACATCTGCCTGTGGCAACTGCTACTGTGTTACTAGAGGTCTTGTTCAGAAAGCCAGTGGCTTACTTTCTCTTCCGTATTCTTTATCTTAAACACACTGACTTCTAGAATATATTTGGACTCTAGTCAAGCATGGTATTTATCATCTGTAGGCTATCAGCAAGTAGGAACTTGTGGAGAATAAGAATCTACACTGACTTTGTCCACCTTGGGTGCCGTTAACATAGTGGCTTCCTGATAATACTTAATTAATTTGGATGATCTATGATACCAATTTGCATCCTAAATAGCAAAGTGCCTAGATGCTGAGCAAGTCAGAATGAAGTCTTGTCTTTATACTATCAAATGGTTTTGGCAGAGGGTTGGAAAACAAAACAAAGAATCCCAATATTTATATGAAAAGATGCTTCTGTTCATTAGAAAAGTGGTAACCCACGGTGAGCCATAAGATGCTACACAGTTTTTGTGTTTTCTATTTGTTATACAAAAGGTACCCCACTGCCATTTAATCCAGAAGATAAATGTTTAATTATTATCTTCATAAACTGTCACAGAATAAAAATAACAGCTACCATTTATTAAGCACTTAATTTTTACAACAACCTTTGAAGATAGGATTATTGACTTATGGTTCATAAAGATCATATATTCTGATCTCTACTTGTCTAGTTATTTAGCCCCTAGGGGACAGAAGACCTGAACTCAGGTCTGCAGACCATGTGCTCTTCGGCACGACACATACCTTCTATGTTTAGAATAAGACATAAAACAAAAATTCAAAAATTCCACCACCTGTAAATACTTTGGTAATTATGATTTAACAGTAACCTGTTGCTGATTCAATATGTACAAGCAACATCCAACAAAATTCCCAGAGCATCATACCTCAACTCTACATGATTTCTTGTCATTTATTTACACCGTACTGTGTTCTAGAAGGATTAATATAGCTTCTTTAAAAAATATTACCTTGCTATTTGTAAAGTCACTTTCACCATTTAATTTTCAATGTTAGCGAATATACAAGTAAAGAGTAATTTGACAAAACCTACCAAAGCTTTAATTGCACAGAACCTTTGAAATTCCATTTCTAGGAGTCTATCCTACAGAAACATTGACTCATGTGACTAAAAATACATTTGTAGACAGGTTTTTTTTTTTAAAGCATTATTTGAAAAGTAAAAAACTAGGATAAACTTAAGTATACAAAACTAGCAGATTATTTGAAAATCAAAGCAGCCATTTAGAAAAATGACATAGTTATATCTGATATCAAAATAGCCCCAGGATATCTCCAAGGGATTAAAGCACAACTCAGATTAAGATGAAACTATCACACCATTAATTTATAAAACAAAACTATACGTTTAGGCATATATAGAGATATCTATGCATATAAATGTACAGAAAAATACTTGAAAAGATACACATTAATTTTTTCCATCTTTATTGAGGTACAATTGACATATAACATTGAATAAGGTATACAACTGATACGCTTAATACATTGCAAAATGATTACGCAGTAGCATTGGTTAACACCTCCATCACATCATATAATTACCATTTCTTTTATTTGTGATAAGAACATTTAAGATCTACTCATTTAGCAACTTTTAGTATACAATGCAGTATTAATACACCATAATAATTACAAGCTATACATATAATCTGCTGTACATTACATCCCCAGCATTTAGTTATTTCATAACTGAAAGTTTATACCCTTCAACCAACATTTCCCTCACTTGCCCCACTCCCTAGCCCTGGCAACCACCAATCTACTCTCTGTTTCTGAGTTCAGCTTTTATAGATTCCACATGAGTGATATCCTATGGCATTTGTCTTTCTCTGTCATATTTATTTCACTTAGCATAATGCCCTCAAGGTCCATTTATTTTGTCACAAATGGCAGAATTTCCTCCTTATGGCTGGAAAATATTCCATTGTATAGACATAACACATCTTCTTTATCCATTCATGCATCAATGAACACATAGGTTGTCTCCATGTCTTGGATATTGTGAATAATGCTGCATAAATATGGGTGTGCAGATAGGAGGTCTGACACCTCAGCTTGTGAACTCATCCTAGAAAAAGTGCTACACACCTCATTGCTGAATATCGCTATGGTCACCTTCGAAGTACTCCCCTTGGGAAGCTATGCACCATCACCAGCACCTAGTCCACCCTTCAAAGCAATTTTGGAACTCTTTTTCTGGAATGGTCATCGGAGCTGTCATCGTATTACCCTTGATGTCCTGAATGTCATCAAAATGTCTTCCTCTCAATATTTCCTTTATCTTCCCAAAAGAAGTCATTAAGACCAGATCAGGTGAGTAGGGAGGGTGTTCCAATACAGTTAATTGTTTACTGGCTAAAAACTCCTTCATAGACAGTGCCTGATCACTGCACTGTACACCTGAAGCTGAAGCTGAACAATAATGAATGTCAACTATAATATTATATGTGTGCATATATACATACATATATATATGTATATGTATATATATGTATATATATATATTTACAAGAAGTGGAGTACAGCATTAGGAATAGATGCAGTGGAAATGTGATGGCTGTATGTGATGTCAGAGGGGTAGTAGATTGGGGGAGAGGGGTTGTTACTGTGTGAGGGATATAAATGATAAATGTTTAACTATTACATTGTTTTGTACACCTGAAACTAATAAAAAAAAAACAGAGTTCAAAGAGAAAACTGTAAAAAAATAAATAAATAAAATAAAATAAAAATAAAAATAAAAACTCCCTCACAGACAGTGCTGTGTGAGCTGGTGCAGTGTCGTGATGCAAGAGCTCCTTCCAGACCATATTTGCACACACCTTTCTCATCACAAGATTTTCCTAACTGTTTCTCTATCGATGTTTACTTGGTCTGCTATGCTTCTTAGTCAGCTGACGATTTAGATTCACAATTCGATGAATTTTTGCAATGTTTTCATCAGTTCTGCTCGTTACTGGCCACCCTGACCTCTCTTCATCAGTGAAACGTTCTCCCCTCTCAGGAAAACGTTTAATCCATTTGTACACTGCCATATTCTTCATGGCATTACCCCATCAACTTGGATTAACATGTCCCTGATTTCACTTCCACTCTTGCGAAGTGTAACAAGAAATTTAATGTTTGTTCGTTGCTCTAATTCAAGTTCAGACATTCTCACAACGGCACACAACAATAATGAATGCCATTCAGCAAGACACCGCCCCATGTTGACAGGAACACAGCTGTGAGACACTGATATACCAAGGTTATGAAACCTCACCGAGCTGTTTGTACAGTGGTGCCAATGTAAGTGCATGGTGTAAGTTCGAAACTTAATTGTCAGACCTCATATATTTCTGAAGGATAACTTTGCTGGATAGACTATTCTTGGTAGGCAGGATTTTTTGTTTTTGTTTTTTAATTTCAGCACTTTGAATATATCATCTCACTCTTTCCACACCTGTAAATTTCTGCTGAGAAATCTACTGACTGTCTTATGGGGGCCTCTCATAAGTTACAAGTTTCTTTTCTCTTGCTGCTTTTAAGATTCTCCCTTAAGATGAGTTTGCTTGATGATCTATAAGCTTCATGACCTTAGTATCTAAATTTCTCTCCAGATTTGCGAAGTTCTCTGTTATTATTTCTTTAAATAAACTCTCTGCCCCCTTTCACTCTCTTCTCCTTCTGAAACCCCAATAATTCACAGATTATTTCTGTTGATGGTATCCCATAGATTATGTAGGCTTTCTTCACTCTTTTTCATTCATTTTTCTTTGTTCTTCTCTGACTGGATAATTTTAAAGTCTCTGTCTTCAATCTCACTGATTCTTCTTGATCAAGGATGATGATGTTGATGCTCTATTGCATTTTTTTTCATTTCATTCGTTGTATTTTTCAGCTTCAGAATTTCTGTTTGATTCTTTTTTATGATTTCTATCCTTTGGTTAAGCTTTTCATTTTATTTATTGTTTTCCTGATTTTGTTGAATTGTCTTTCTGTATTTTCTAGTAGCCACTGAGTTTCCTTAAAACAGCTATTTGAATTCTTTAAGGGGTAAATTGCAGATCTCCATGTCCTTGGGTTGGTTATTAGAAAATTATTGCAGTGCTATGTTTCCTTGATTTTTCATGTTCCTTGAAGTGTTGCATTGCTGTCTTCACATTTGAAGTAACAGTCCCCTCCTCTAGTCTTTACTAATTGCTTTCAGAAGATAAATACCTTCCATCAGCCCTGCTAGGGATTCTGAAGCTTTCTCAGACCTTCTATGGACACACCTGATCCACAATTCTTCCCTCTTATGGCAGAATTCTTAAGCTTATATGCCTTCTTTTGATCCTGCAATGTACCAGGCCAAGTGCTGACAGCCTCCCTTTTGTTTCTCCAAAGGTGACAGTAAAGCTCAAGTTTGTGGTCAGTCCCTGGTCCAGAGCATGTTCACTAGCCATCTGCCAAAGCGCACTCTCACCACCGCCATCATAAGCATATACAGGGTACCAGCTGTAGAGCATGTGAGTGAGAGGTGTGCACAGGGCTGAGGATGCGCTTTGGCCAGATGGGGGAAGCTGTGGGCAAGGTGTCCCCAGTGGCTCATGGGTGGGCTTCTTGATGGTGTCCATGAAGCAGTTCCCTTTAATGTCCTCTAAGAGTCCTATCTGCTGTCTCCCGGCCTCTTCCTGCCCACCAGTCATGCAATTCATGAGTCAGCACTCTGGGTGGTGCAAACGAGAAACGAGCCACTCTGGCAGCATCCTGCACAGCTGGGGAAGCCAAGCGATTACTCACATGCTCTTACTTTCCCCTGGGGGAGAAATCACAGGGCAAGAAGATCTCTCTTGGCCCTCAGTTGTGCTGCCTTGGGGATGACTAATGCAGATGTTCCTCTGACCCTCTCCAGTGTGTCCAAACTCCGACAGTGTGCTGGAACCTTTCCACTAGAAACCTGGACATCCACAAAGGCTCTCTCACCCTAGGGTGATTGTGTGTGATAGTGGGTTTTCCAGGATCTCCTAGACCATGGCTAAGAGGGGCTGGAGCTGGTTCACAGGCCAAGGTCTGTATGCATATTACCTGACCTGTGGGTGGGCGAGCCTCCTCCCGGATCCCTTGGCGTGTGGTGCTGGGTCCAACAGCTCCCACAAAGGCACTGTTGTCTATGGATGGATGCCAAATTGTTTCGGGGGAGGGGCACACAAACAAGAGATGTGTTATTCAGCCATGATGCTGATATCACTCCTCCATGTTAAATTTTTATCAGTGGCTACTCCAGAGGAGGGAAGTGAAAATGAGATCGGGATGGGGGGTGGGAGGAAATGGGGAAAGGAAAAGAAGTGAAGGGAGAGCTTTTTATATTTATTACATATATTTATGTGATGGTTGTATTTTTTTAACCTAGCATGCATTCATTTACCTCATGACATTTTATAAAAGGAAAGACTTTAGAAAACTCCATATATTGTCCCCAAATACTGGGGCTTAGAAAAAGCTGGTAGCTGTCTTATTGAAATCACAGCCATTATACATTTCCAGCTCTGTCACAACAAACAGAATTTTAATTAATATTCTATTCTGCTACTGTTTACTTTCGGCAAGAAAACCAGAGTCCTCATCCCTGAGGTTAAAAAAAAGAAAAGAAAAACATAAGAATAACATATCACAGACTGGAAAGAAGTTGATACATGTACCTTTCAAGAGTCTTTTTCATAACCATGCTACCAAGTGCATAACTGCCGCTCCTGTAAGCTTTCACTTTCTCCCACTAAAGGAACTAACTATGCAATACATCTCCAGACTGACAGGAACTTCCTTCCATATATGCAGCTTTACAAAATCTATTTTTTCAAATCAGTAAATTTACACACAAGATTTGTCTTTCTTCTACACAAATGAGCAGAGGTAAACAATAACTTTTCTATCTAAAAAAAAAAAAATCCATACTAGAAATACACAAAGTCCAAAATGCATGTGACTTATTCATACTATAATCACAACTGCTGGAATAATAAAGAAAAACTAAACCTCAACAAAATATTTAGCTTTATAAATACCCCATCTAGTTTCAGAGACTTGGTCATTAACACTTTTAGATCCAGGATAGCATTTATAAATATTCTAAACTCTGTTTCTGCTCTTTCTTCATTGTATTTGCTCAACTTTTTGTCATTTCACTGTTCATTAGCACTTTTATCTGAAGATGAAAAGAGGAAGAGAAAGAAGATGAATTCAGTCTCTTGCAACTTATTCTCATCTCTGATAAAAGATCTGAAGAGTAAATTCTAAGCTATTAGCTAAAACAAGATGTGGATATCACTATATTTAACTTATCATTGTGTATCATTAAAGGTAGATTAATAAGGTAGATTATACTTTTATAAAAAAATAATAAAGAGTTCCTTATTGATAAAAGCAATTGCAAATATAATTAATTCTACCCAAAGATAGTAAGATTATAATGTATAAATATACTGAATATGCAATGTTAAAACGTACACACACGTGCTTGTACACACACACACACACACACACACACACACACACACACACATCATGCAACCAGGTTTGGTGGAAAGGATTCTCAACAAAAAGCAGGAAGTCTAGGTTCTAGACCTGGCTCTGCCACTGGCTGGGCAAGCTTAGGCAAGATGACCTTAGGCGTGAGACTCAATTGTCGCCACTGTACAACAAGGTGGAGGGATAAATGTTTCCAAGGCTCCTTCAAACTCTAACACCTTCTGATTACACACACACACTTTTATTTACAGGCAAGGCGGGTACTCACTAGCACACACCAGTACGGTGTGACTGAGTGTTCACAGCCCAGTATCTGTCCTGATTGGTCTGTCAAGGCTGTAGCAATTGTTAAAGAGTTTGAATGATTATCCTTATTTACAGGCACTCCCCGAATTATAAAATGTCTTCACATTTATCACCCTATGTTTGCATTCTGCTTTCCACATACAGTGAGTATATTCCTCATTGTTAAACAGGCTCTCTTAACCTCTGCTTATAACTTAGAGTACAGCCCCTTTCCTACTATGCTTTTCCCTCTCAAAAAGAGTTTCTACATATGCTTTGCTCTGTATTTCTCAGCTCTCACTATTCATAACTCATTTAGTTGTATGTCAGGTAACTTCTCCCACATACACTAAAACCATTTTTAGCTTTCTTCCTCTGCAAAACAAAATCATAATCATGGTTATGAAACCAAGAGTGATGGCAGTGATACATTTAAATAAAGAAAACAAAGTTTCATCAACCTCTAAAATTTGTAGATACATACAGGAGTCCATTCAGAATTCACATCAATTTCCATTTCATTCACTTATCCTCCACTATCACCAGCGTTACAGAAAACAAAAAACTTATTTAAGATTTGTGGTTTTAATTTAATATATTGCTGTTTCACATAATTGTTAGCATTGTGATCTCCCAATACCCAGGTAATCACTCCTTACTCATCCTATCGTAGTATGTTTTCCATACTATATGAAAATTACTTGTTGGTGTCTATTTCCTCTAATAGAACATCCTGATTTCCTTGATGGTAGGATTCACCTCAGGACAATACTCATCACTGTAACTCTGGTGACCAAGCACTTAATAAATGCACGTTGGAATCCGAATATTGCTCTTTGCTATTTACCTTACAGAGGTGTAACAGTTGTGCTACTTGGGGCAATTAGGCTTTTGTAGACTGGCTAGCCTAGGACTGTAACATCACATTTAGCACAATGTTTGCAAGAGAAATCTATATAGTTCAAAAGAAATAATTTACAAATAAACTTCTGAAATAATCATTTTGAAGATTTGCAGTATAATAAGAGCCTTAGCCATCTTGTAGTCAAATCCCATCATTTACAGATGAGAAAGAAATGTCAACTCAAACGGATTCAAGAGACTTGCCCAAAGTCAGTGAAAGAGCTAAGACTGCCTTCTTAACCCGTTATGTTTTCTGCGATATCATGGAAACCACATAAATATGTCTGATGTGAATATGGCTTCTTATACTTTCAGTTGTTAAGAATTTTAAAGATTTACGTTACTTTAGACATTGTCAGAGTTTATTCAATCAATTATACCTTTATAATAAATGAATTCTGGCAATCATTATTCCTTACTGGCTGAGGAAGACACTGTAAGGACATCCACATGTCTTTAAGAGACAAACTACAAAGTTCACATTTAACAAAAACAAAAACAAGTTGAATACGGACCACTGATAGTAAGAGTACATTATGCTTATACATTAAGAAGTCCTTTCTCTGGATTCTAATTTAAGTGCCAATCCACATTTTGTTCTTATTAATTTTATGTTTGTGTGTATATTCAAAGAGGACATTGTCTCACAACACATGTATACTATTTAGCACCAACTTAAAAATGGCAAGTGCAGACATGATCAATACTAAATGAATATACAAAGTATTTTGTACCAAGCACCCCTAATATTTGAGAGAACGAAGCTAAATTTACTACGGCAGAAAAAGATTTCTTAGACATCTTGAAGCCTCAAAAACTTGGCCAAACTATTGTTGGATGTGCACAGTTTGTCTTCATGCTCAGATGTTGTTGAAACAGCAGACTTAAAAGAAATAATGTCAATGAATCCTACCAAGCACTATACATGACCTCTGGGGTAATTAGCAATCATTCAAAAGCAACACGACTAAAATGTTCTATTCTTTATTACTGTCAGCTCTTATCTTGATCAGCATTTTAATAAAGATGGTTCGTTTCTAAGACAGTTTCATGAATCAGTCATAATTACATTCTGACATGCAGTGAATAGTAAAGCAAAACTAAATATCACTTCATCAACCTTTCTAACCTTTATGCAAGTATTAACTGTAAATAATTTTTACACAATCCTACAACAGAAAATCTGCATATTTCTTAGCTTTGTACATACTTTACCCCAAATGAATTTCCTGTGACCTATACCTGAAAAACACAATCAGCCATAATTATCCAGTTTTGTGAGATGTTCAGGTGTTGCCTTTCAGAGTTCAAATCAACTTCAAGTATAAAAGGCTACTTTATTCTACAAATGGCAAATATGCAAAATGGGTTAAGTAGCCAACAGTATCTCAGAGCATTGCAGTTTGAAAGAAGTCTATCCAGAATCAAAACGTCAGAATAAAAATACACTAAAGTAAAGCGACACTTACAAAAATAGATCATAGATTACACATTAAGGAATGGATCACTGATGACTTCTGAAGAGAGTCTTATAATTAAAATATGTTAAGAATATTAATTAGAAGGAGATCTGAGTACTTCAGTATCTGAAGGGTAGGTTTTTAAAAATATATAATTCCAAAATAGCTGATGGAAGACGGCGAAAATTTATCAGAAATATAAAACTTACCTACAGACACTATTTTGATATTGATGATAACGTGTAAACTGTTGTAGCACACACCCCCACACACCAAAATGTATGATTTATTTTAGAGTTTTGAAATATCTAATTTCTCTTTTTAAAAAAAACATAGATAGTCAAAGTGAACATAACTCAACTACCAGAGTAAATTTTAGGTGATTTATTGTTTCAGGTCTTAGAAAATTTCAAAATAAATGTAATGCTTTCTCAAGATTAATTTCTTGTCTTCCCAGCAGTAGATACAGAGTATCCACACAGAGCTAGGTTCCCAAACCTATATTCCCACTATGTCCCTCAAATAAGTAAAGTTTATGGTAAATCTACTGAGCAATATTTTTAGCCAAACTAATTTCCATTTAAAAACTTAACTACAGTGAAATAAGAACATATTTAGCAATTTACTTTATGTGATTTCATTTTGAAAATAAGTTCTTTCAAAAACCAATCTAAAATCATTTCCTAAATATTTTCTTACACATTGTATTATAAAAAATAACCTCACTAGAATGTTACTGATCTGAGGCAAAAAGGAATGTAGCAAGCATCTTTTTCGTATGAGATTAAAAACACAAAAAATATGTAGGTCTTTTATGTCGTAATTTTTGTTTAACTCTTCCCTTTAGCTTTCTTTGATCATCATTCCTTTCTCTTATTGGAGTTACACGCCAAAAAAAAGGGAAAAGAAGTGTTGATTTAAGAAAACAGATTTTCCAAAAAGAAAAAAAACTGATTTTAAGATTTAAACAAAAGCTAAAGATGGCTTCCTCTGAGCATAATGAGGTCCGCTACCTCATTACTAACAACTGAAAACTTGTGATGCATTTTGTTTCAAGAGAATCCAAAAGTCTTTGCTATAAAGCAGACGGGGGGTGCAGAGTCCATTCACTCTTTCTGTATCACAACCATTATGTAAGAAGTATAAAACACTGCCTTTATGCTGCCAAGCCACAATGACTCTTCCTACATCAAAGGATTTTCACCAGTAGGGTTTTTCCTTCAAAATTTATTCAAGCTAAGGGCAGAGAGACAACAATTCATACACGCTAATTACGTCTAATTATCTATTCCCTTTTCTGACCAGCTTCGGCCAGTGTTATTTGCTATCTGGATTTCTCACAACCTCCCTTTGCCCTGTCCATCCAGCCCAACAGTGAAGGCTTTGAAGAAAACAGTTGTGGCTTTTTAGAGTTTTCTCAATATAGAGTTCAAGCAAATTAAATAATTATTCTGTTAGTTTTGACACATTTATGCTTTAAATATGAGGACCTCTTGGTTAATTTGGCAAATTCTTCACATCTCTTCATGGTTGGAATCATAGTAACACCCTCTCATACAGGAGCGTCTCCTCACGCTTTCTTTTCATGATCTAAATGAAATGTTTATTGGATTAAAGTTCTTCTCTGCAGACCTTCATGGTGGCCTATGACAAAGAGCTTAAAAGTTCTATTAATTAGTTTGAGTTTTCAGGGAGGGGAAAGGGAGAATTTTATTTCACATTACATCACCAGCTAAGAAAATTGCCACGTGTAATTAAACTAATTCATCTCATGAGTCAAAGAAACAACTAATTCATATTTAAGATACTCTTCCTTTAAACCATTTTTGCTATCAGAGAATTGATTTCTGGTAATTTAACCAAAAATAACTATTATTCTAAGAGAAAATAATTCAAGACCTAAGCAGTACATATTTTACGTATAAGCAATAGCTTGCTATATTCCAGTTTGCGACAAATATGCAATTGTATAATTATACAAATACAGGTATATAATTTATATATTTCATAGGAAAGCTTTATCTTCATTTTATATAAGACAACTACAGAAAATATTATTTTAAAAGGCATTCACCCCAAATTTCTTTTCCATAGGAAGGTCCTGACTGATACAAGGTGGACATTCTGATATAAAGAAAGACAAGAATTAAATTTTAAATCACAACAATTTTCATTCTAGATATTTAATAATGTCAAGGACACAGAACAAAACACCATCACAAATAAAGTTTAATGCCTGTGACCACAGCCGATCTTCTTAAATATATTTTCTCAGACATACATGAAATGGGTTAGTTTAGGAAACTATCTGGGGTAGATTTCCTTAATTTATTTAGCCTGAAACTTGGTAATTATGGAAATGATTTACAAGTCAAATACTTGTTTTTATAGCTTCAAATATTAAATACTATAATTCAAATGAATACTTTAGTGATTTGTGGGGGAAAGCCACAACTTTTTTCAATTCAGGAGTTCAGTCTATTACTTTTGTTCTGTCTTTTGTTTCTTTCAAGCTTAAGTATTAAAAAGCTAACTCATAAGTAAAGACATTATCACACTAACAAAGGGTTAATCCCCGCCAGGCTGATTCAGGTGACAGCACAGATGAGGCCAGTGAGGCTGACACTGGCCTCAAAGGCTGATTCTGGTTATTTAACCCCGCGAAAGCTCTAGTCTTGAAAGTTGTAATGATCAAACTGACGAATCAGTTTCACTAGTGAAATGAAAATTGTTTCAGGAAAAAAATGGCAAATACACAGTAGCAAGTCTATAAATCGTAACGCAGGTAGCTGGGCAAAGGCTGAACACCGAAGCATTTTATCTAAGGGTTATAAACAATTTTTCTAAAGTTTATAAGTAGAGATCACACCATGGGGATGTTCTCAAAGAGTTCACTGTTATTGTTGATTCCTTTGAAAAAAAGTCCTCAGAAAACAAAAACACAAAGGCTAATACACAGCTTAATTTTTTTTTTAAGTTTTAGATAAAGGATGTATAACAGTTGAGAAACAATAACAACCAAGTAAAAGAAACACAGTCATTACTTGAACGTTACACAAATATTATAAAATTAGTAATAATAACAAAACTGTTACAACCTTAGATTATAAAGTATTTTTATATGTTGCACATTTAAATCCCACAGATGGTAAACCAAATCAGATTATGATGCTTTCCAAATGGACAACTCTGTATCTAGAAAAAGAAAATTCACTTATAAGACTTAATATTAGCATCTTATTATTCTCCAATTTCATTATCTGACATTCATCGAAGAGAAAACTATACTGTAAAATGCCTTGTTGGTTATTTTTGACAAGCTTACAGTTATCAGTTCAGGAATCTATTAATCAGCTAACTAATTTAAACAGAAATTTTGAAAACTTAAGAAAAAGAAAAGCTTGCTAAAATGTGATTGTGAATGAGAGTTAAAGGGCTCCATTACTGGTAACAGAATCTTTCACTGTGTGGCAAAAACACTACCACAACATTGCACAGGAATATTTCCCATGGGGCGATGATTTCAGATTTGTCCATACTGTTAAACTGATAAGAAAATCATGAAAAGAAAGTCAATGAAATTCACATGGAGAATTTTTTTAACTCTAAAAATTGTGAATAGCATTTATCTCTTTCAGGGCTCATTATGGAATGAATGAAACAAAATGGTTTATGTAAGTGTAAGTGATAGAGTGAACAGATAGGTTTTTACCCAAATACAAAACACCTGTCCAAAATATCATGGATTGCTGGAACTTGATCAGATGAGAACAGCAATGCTTGCCAGGCAATCCATTTATCAACAACGCCAATAATAGTAGCCAGTTGAAATTAATCTAAGAAATTATCAATTGGTCCTCTTTTCCTTTCAACTACAATAATTTTAAACAATGTTTACCATGAGCTTATGTTCAATGTACCATGTTTCCCCAAAAATAAGACCTAGCCGGACAATCAGCTCTAATGCGTCTTTTGGAGCAAAAATTAATAATTATAGTATAATATATTATATTATATTATATTAGGCCGGGTCTTATATTAATTTTTGCTCCAAAAGACCCATTAGAGCTGATTGTCTGGCTAGGTCTTATTTTCGGGGAAACACAGTATATTATTCAATGAATATACATTTAAGACATGTTATTCTTTTTAAATGTATAAAATTTAAGATAGTCCTAAGAAAGTTCATCCTAACAAAGCTGATATTTCTGAAGTTATGGAATTAGTTGAAATTGACACTAAACCACCTTCTTGTTTTTTAGTTCACCAAACTTCCTCCCTTCTGTTCACTATTTATCCAGCAAGCTCTTAAAATGCCACTTTCTCCAATACCTACTAATGAAGTCTTGGCTGACATATGATTTCCATCACTATACTCTTGAGCATTCTGCAGTTAACTCATTACAAAAGTCCACACGTATGATAAAAATTTTATTGTCTGACTTACAGACCAGAATAAAACAATATTTAATCAGAATCAATAATCACCACCAATGTTTTCTTACCATAATATTTCATTTATAAATTATTAATTTTGTCTGGTGGTAAAAAAACATTAGTTGTTCAGGAAGCTTCATGAGGACTATAGCTCTTAAATTAACATATATCCAAAAATATAATCTGCTGGCTTAGAGTTTTATGACAGCATAGCTGAGAAGAAGACACATCTTTCTTTTTTAATTTTAATATAGTAAAACTACTTTATCCTCTCCTCTCTTCTCCCCTCCCTTCCCCTCCCCTCTCCTCTTCTCTTCTCCTCTATCTGTGGTATATACGTCTCAGTCCAGGTTTATTTTTTTCTCATTGAATTTTTTTCTATGTAATTGTAGGGTTCTTTGTTTATACTTGAAGTTCAATTAGGTACCAGAAAAATGTATTATTCTACTATTTTATTTTTATGTTCTCTTTTTTTTTAGAAATATGAATTATGCGCATGTTTGAACTCTGTTGTCTGCTTCCCATATCCGCATCTTCTCTGTAATAGTTTTTATCTCTGACTATTCATTTCATGTCATTTTTTTCATAGGTCTGGTCTCTTTATCACTGATTTTATTTTCAGCAGTGTTGATTCTTTAACTTGCTTTTTCTAAGATGCTTTTCACTTTTTTAATGGGTCCACCCTCAGTTTGTTTTCTTACCTCTGCCAGCTCACTTTTCATCTAATCTTATAGTTATTTTATCTCTAATCTCTTATTTCATTAGTACCACAACTTCTTTAAGTTCTTTTAAAATACAGAAAAGTTTTATCTGAAAAAGTCTCCCATTTCCTGAGGCAGTTTTTCTTCCAAAGTATATTCTTCATGTGCTTCTACTTATTAGTTCGTGTCTACTTCTTCTGTCTGCTCCAGCTTCTTCCTTCCTGTATCTGCCATTCCATTTCATTTCATAATAGCTTCTCTACGTTGGACCCATGTTCAACCCATTTTGCTGTGTGCTGATTTCTAAACTTTGAATATGGGTAATCCTATCCAGGTTTGATGATTTCCTAAGAAGGGTGGGCTAAAATTTACCTGCTAAAAAATGGGTATGATTATAAAAATAACATAAGATCATTCAAGAAATCTTAGAAAAGTCTAAAAGAGAAAGTTTAAATCATCTACAATCTTCTTATTCAGAAATAAGTTCTATTTACGTTTGGGACACTTATTGCCAGTATTTTTCCAAGCATGTCTACACCTTCCATAGTTGAGAGAATAATAGACATATACTCTTGCATCATATTTTTATTCACTCACATTATCTGTGAGCATTATACTATATTATCAAAAGTGTTTTGAAAATATCATTCCAAATAAGATGGGGGGGAATTTATATCCCCCCATGTAACTACTGTACCATCATTTAATTAGCGATTCCTCTAAACATAGGAGAGAAAGATGTGCCCATCACTCATTTTTTTAATAGTTATCCTATTTATATTTTTGTATCTCTGGAAAAAATATGGTCCTGAGTTCCTGAATTACAATAAAAAAAATCCTGCCTTCTTCTTCTTTACAATTAAAAACTAAGAAAGATACTTATACTTTTGGCCAAGGCTGAGTAGTTGGAACTCATTTTTCCCTCTTCATGTGCTTCTTAAAGCACTAAAACACTGGACAAAACATACAAAACATCTGCTATCAGACATAACATAGTAAGTAGAAAAGGATAGCAATCCCCGAGATGTGGAAACTAAATCAGGCAAGCAAGCATTACATTTTCCTGGGCTTTCTACCTAAGGCACTTTCTAGACTGCAGCTCAGCAGTCTAAATCAGTTGAGGAGACAACGACCAGAGTTTTGGGGAGGTGAGGCAGTTGGAATTTGCATGGTAGAGTTCAGTACAGGAGGAAGCTATACAGAAAGAGAGTTCTAGATATCTGCATAGAGAACGTCTATAATCTTTGGCTGGATATTAAATTGCACATGCATAGGGTGAAACTCCACAAGAATGGAGAAAGACAACCCATACAAAGCTGGGAGATAGAAGCATTCTGAACAGCCAGAGTAGAGAGACTTCAATGAACCATAAGGGGATTCAGTAGAGAGCCTAGAAGGGTTACATCTAGAAGGGCTAAAATTGTCCTAGAGTAAAGGCTACTCTAGACACCCTCACAAAGCTTTATAAATTGCCTCAAAAGGATCAAGCTGATCTGTAAGAAACGTAACCATTTGCTGAAATGAAATTCAACAGCCTTAAAGGAAGTAACAGGGACTCAATGTAATAACCACAATGTCCAGCATCCAGTTACAAATTACTAAACTTAAAAAGAAGCAGGAAAATAGGACCCACAACCAGGAAAAACATCAGACCATAGAAACAAAAGCAGAAATGACAGAGATGATAGAATTAGCAGACAAGTATTTTAATAAACTGACTTCTGCTTCTGGGAAGACAGAGCATATATACTTTTTCCTATTCCTACTGCCATGTAATGTTTAAAATCCTGGAAATTAGATACTACAAACAACATAACAAGACACTGAAAAGTGGAAGGAAGGAAGGAAGGAAGGAAGGAAGGAAGGAAGGAAGGAAGGAAGGAAGGAAGGAAAGAAGGAAAGAAGGAAAGAAGGAAAGAAGGAAAGAAGGAAAGAAGGAAGGAAGGAAGGGCAGCTAGGGACCTCAAGACTTGAGAAACAACAGAATGGTGAGTTCTCTGGGTTTCTTTTTGATGCATATATCCCAGACTTGGAGCTGAAGAAGCCAGAAACCCAGAAATGCCAATGGACACAGAAATGAGGCTCCAACAAAAGCCTGCTCTCTTTAGCCAAAGGACCAGGAAAATGGCAGCATAACAGAGAACACTTTCAAACAATAACTGCTCTATTGCAGCAAACACAGAAAAAAACTGTGGCACCACCTCCACCCATTCCAGCAAAGGCTGAGGAGAGTGTAGAATTATACTCTCACAGGGCTATAATGAGGCATCCCAACACTCCTGCCAGAATAATGTCAAGAAAGGCCAGGTAGGGAGATGAAATTTTCATCCCTACCAGCGAAAAATGAGCTTCACTCCCATCCCCACAATGTCTGTGGAGATGGGAACCCATCTACTCAGATGTGAGTGGAGACTGATGGGGAACCTGGACTTCTACCTATATTTAGCAATAATAAGACAGTGCCTCTGCTTCTCCTGCCAGAACAATGCCATAAATAGCCAGTTAACAGAGAAAGTTTAAATAAGATCTAAAAAGAAGATACACAAATGGCCAATAAGCACATGAAAAGATGTTCAACATCACTAATCATTTGAGAAATGCAAACCAAAATTACGAGATACCATTTCACACCCATTAGGACGGCTATTTATTTAAAAAAGAAACAAACAAACAAAAAATAACAAGTCTTGAAGAGAATATGGAGAAACTGACGGGAATATAAAACGGTACAGCTGCTGTGGAAAAAAGAATGGTAGTTTCTCAAAAAAATTAAAAATAGAATTACCATATGATCCAGTAATTCCATATCTGAATATATACACAAAAGAACTGAAAGCAGGGACTAAAACAGGCATTTGTACACAAATGTCCACAGCAGCATTACTCACAATAGCCAAAAAGTGGAAACAATCAAAATGTCCATCAACAGATGAATGGGTAAACAAAATTGTATAAACATAGAATATTATTCAGCCTTTAAAAAGAATGGAATTCTGACACTTGCTGCATCATGGATGAATCTTGAAGACATATGCTAAGTGAAATAAGCCAGACACAAGAGGACAAATATTATATGAGGTACCTAGAAATGACAAATTCATAGGCTTTGGGGGAGGAGGAAAACTGTGGAGTGATTACTTAATGCATACAGACTTATAGTCTGAAAAGATAAAAAAGTTCTGGAGATGGGTGATGATGATGGTTGCACAACAATGTGAATGTACTTAATGCCAATGAACTGTACACTTAAACAGTTAAAACGATAAATTTTATGTTACATATATTTTACCACAATAAAATATTGATTAAAAAATAAGATCCAAAGTCTCATGATAAATTATGAACATGTCCAAGTTTCAGTTGAAAATCACTCATACCTAAAACCAGAAGACCTCAAACTGAATGTAAAAAGATAATCAACAGAAACCAACATCAAGATGACAAGAGATGTTAGAATTATCTGATACAGATTTGAAAGCACACATAATAAAAATGTTTCACCAGGCAATTATGACTATACTTGAAACAAAGGAGCAGTACTACTTAATAATAATAAATTAGAAAAAGTTTCATTCACAAGCAATATTTAATAATTTTAAATATGTATGTGATTTACAATACAGCCTCCAAATACTTAAGGTCAACAACAGAATTATAAAGATAATAGACAAATTCACAATCTCAGTGGATGCTGTTTCCCATAAGTTTCTCAATAACTTATGGGAAAAATATACAAGAGTAAAGATTTGAACAGGACTTAATTAGCAAGCCTTATTTAATGGATGTGTTGTGTTATACATATATATCACACACAAAAACTAGCGAGTAATCATTATTTTCAAGAATACGGAGAATATTTACCAAAATTGTCCACACAGCAAGTTTCAACAAATTTGAAAAAACTTAAGTCACATAGAATGCATTCCCTGAACACAATGTAATTATGCATCTGCTAAGAAAACAGTAACAAAAGCATAACTACAAAACTCTGATATGTTTGGAAATTAAGAAAAATACTATAGATAATTCAGGGTTAAAGAAGAAAAGACAATGTAAATTAGAAAATGTTTTGAACTTGATAGGGAAAATACTAAATATCAAAACTTCATGGATGCAGCTATTTACAGAAAAATAAATAAATAACCTTAATGCATTTAGGAAAGAAGATTAAAATGAGATAAAAAAATAAATCTCAGAATATCAGGGAGTGACGGCATAAAAAAATATCAGGGAGTGACGGCATAAAAATGGCAGTGTGAGGTGAGCCTCTTGAAACCTCCCCTGAAATTTACAACAAATTGAACAACCATAACTACACAAAGAACTCCCTGCACAGCAGACAGACAAGACGAAGAAGAGTCTCATTACTGAATTCACCTAAAGGTGGGCAAATTGCGCGAGCGGAGGGGGGGGGGGAGGAGGGAAGGGAGAAGTACGAAGACAGAGCCGCCCGGGTGCAGGACGCAGACCTAGCTCAGTGCTCCGAGCTCACTGCTTCCCGGAACTACCACAGCTGCGGAAGAGGGAAGAACTCGGACTGCTAGGGCTCTGCTTATGGCCCACAGGGCTGAGGGGACAGCATACAACACGGCTGAACCCAATGCTCACGGCACAGACCTCGGAGCAAAGACTGAAGAAAAAAGGCTGAAAACGGTGGTTTAAGCCCTCACTGCCGCAGAGAATGGAAGCCTCAGGCACTGAGACTAGCCGCACCCTCCCTACCCTCCCAGAGCTCGCCCCGCCCCCACCTGCCCGGTGCTAGAAGCAGAACAGTAGCAGTGTCAGATCAAAAGAACAGAATATTTGCAGTTCTGAGAACTGTGGTCCGCAGACACAGATTCGCAGCCCTACTAGTTCCGGCAAAGGGGAGGGAGCTGTGGAAGCAGGACTGGTTGTGGTGGTGGTCTCCGCCATTGCTCTGGGCCATCCCTCACAACTCACCCCACCCATGTCCCCACCTATCTGAGCGGATCCCTGCAGGAGTAAACAGAACTGCTGAAACACACGGGCTCTGAATCTGGTGCAGGAAGAGCTTTGGAACTTCAAAAGCTCTCTGCATCCCCACAGGGACGTGGTGCCCTATGAACCAAGCGAATTGTTAACAGAGGAGAAGCCTGCCTTCCAGGGAATCCCCCCATTGTGTGAGAAGCTGGAATAGTGCAGAGAAAACATAACACTACAGTGTGAAAGAGGAAGAAAGGCTGCAGTTGGAGAGAAAATAAAACATTCTACAAACACATACTGGAAAACAAAACAAAGACCTCTTCCCAACAACCTGTTGCAGAACCCACTCCTGTAGATGCCTAGGAAGAGAAACAATAAATCATTAATTGCCATGAATAACCAAGGCAACAAGACAGCTCAGAAAGAAAGTGAAAAGTCTCCAGAAAATGAACTTAAAGATATAGAACTATGTGACTTAAATGACAGAGAATTCAAGATTACACTTTTGAAAAACTCCACGAGATGCAAGAAAACACAGAAAGGCAGTTTAATGAACTCAGAAACACAATCAAAGAACAACATGAACATTTTACGAAAGAGATTGAAATTTTTAAAAAGAACCGAATAGAATTTCTCGAGATTAAGAACTCAATAGAAGAAATTAAGAATGAAATAGCCAGCTTAGGTAGTTGAGTTGACTAGATGGAAGAAAGAATCAGTGACATCGAAGATAAAAACCTGGAAATGATACGGATGAAGAAGAAAGAGACTTGAGACTTAAAAGAAATGAAAGAACTCTACAAGAACTTTCTGACTCCATCAGAAAGAGCAATATAAGAATAATGGGCATACCAGAAGCAGAAGAAAGAGAGAAGGGAACAGATAGAATATTCAAACAAATAGTCGATGAGAACTTCCCAAACTTGTGGAAAGAACTGGATCCTCAAATCCAAGAAGCAAATAGAACACCTAATTATCTCAACCCCAATAGGCCTTCTCCAAGGCTCATTGTATTGAAGCTGTCAAAAATCAACGACAAAGAAAGAATCCTCAAAGCAGTCAGGGAAAAGAAGACAGTAACCTACAAAGGAAAGCCCATTAGAATATCATCAGATTTTTCAGATGATACAATCAGATCTTTCAGAAACTCTACAAGCCAGGAGGGAGTGGAACCATATATTCAAACTATTGAAAGAGAGAAATTATGAGCCAAGAATAATATACTCAGCAAAGATATCCTTTAGATATAAAGGAGGAATAAAGACCTTTCCAGACATACAGAAGCTGAGGGAATTTTCTAATACACAACCTGCTCTACAAGAAATATTAAAGGAGGCTATTCGACCACCATCAAAAGGGACAATATGTGGCAATCAAACGTAAAAAGGGGGAGAGTAAAAGCCTGAAACGGAATATGGGAATGGAGAAAGTAAGCGTGCTGAAGAAAATGGAATACTCTAAATATCAAACTTTCTTTTACATAAACTTAAGGGTAACTACTCAAACAAAATCCAGAACTGAAATGCATACTGTAACAAAAGAAGAAACAAAGGGAAACATCATAGAATACCACCACACAGAAATAACAGACAACAACAAAAAGGCAAACAACAAAATGGAGACAGAGTCTTACCAGAAAACTAAAGATAAAATGATAGGAAATCCTCACATATCAATAGCCACCCTAAATGTAAATGGACTGAACTCACCAACAAAAAGGCACAGAGTAGCAGATTGGATCAAACAACTAAACCCAACCATATGCTGTCTCCAAGAGACATATCTCAGCTACAAGGACAAGCATAGACTCAAAGTGAAAGGGTGGAAATTGACACTCCAAGCAAATGGTATCCAGAGAAAATCAGGTGTAGCTACACTGATATCAGACGAAACAGACTTCAGGGTGAAAAAGGTAACAAGAGACAAAGATGGACATTTCATAATGGTAAAGGGGACTATACAACAAGAAGACATAACAGTCATCAATATTTATGCCCCCAATCAGGGAGCACCGAAATATACCAAGCAACTACTAACAGAACTAAAGGGAGAAGTTGACCAAAATACAATTATACCAGGGGACCTAAATACATCATTGACAGCTATGGATAGATCATCCAAACAGAAAATAAATAATGAAATAGCAGCCCTAAATGACACATTAGATGAAGTGGACATAATTGACATACATAGAGCACTTCATCCTAAAACATTGGACTATACATTCTTTTCTAGTGTACATGGTACATTCTCAAGGATAGACCATATATTGGGACATAAAACTAACCTTAGGAAATTTAAGATTGAAATCATACCAAGCATATTCTCTGATCAACAAGGCTTTGAAATTGGATATCAACTGCAAAAAGAAAGCAGAAAAAAAACACAAATACATAGAGATTAAACAACATACTTTTAAAAAACGACTGGGTCAAAGAAGAAACTAGAGGAGAGATCAACAGATACATAGAAATAAATGAGAATGAAAACACATCCTACCAAAATTTTGGGGATGCAGCAAAAGCAGTTTTAAGAAGGAAACTTATATCAATACAGGCCTATCTCAAGAAACAAGAAAAATCCCAAATAAATAACCTCATGTTACACCTTAAAGAACAAGAAAAAGGAGAACAAATGAAACCCAAGGTCAGCAGAAGAAAGGAAATAATAAAAATCAGAGCAGAACTAAATGAAATAGAGAACAAAACGACAATAGAAAAAAATAATGTGAGCTGGTTCTTTGATAGATTAACAAAATTGATAAACCCTTGGCTAGACTTACTAAGATAAAAAGAGAGAAGATACTAATGAACAAAATCAGAAATGAAAAAGGGGAAGTTATCACAGACACCACAGAAATACAAAGGATCATCCAAGAATACTATGAAGGCCTATATGCCACCAAATTCAATGACCTAGAAGAAATGGACAAGTTCTTAGAAACATACAGCCTTCCAAGGCTGAACCATGAAGAACTGGAAAATCTAAACAGACTGATCACCAGTAACGAAATTGAATCAGTCATCCAAAACCTTCCCAAAAGCAAAAGTCCGGGACCAGATGGCTTCACTAGTGAATTCTACCAAACCTTCAAAGAGGATCTAATACCAATCCTGCTCAAACTCTTCCAAAAAATTGAAGAAGAGACAGTACTCAGTACTCCCTAACTCATTTTATGAGGCCAACATTACCATGATACCTAAACCTGGTAAGGACAACACAAAAAAAGAAAACAACAGACCAATATCTCTGATGAATACAGATGCGAAAATCCTAAACAATAGCAAATCAAATACAACAATACATTAAAAAGATTATTTATCACTACCAAGTGGGGTTTATCTCAGGGGCACAAGGATGGTTCAACACACGCAAATCCATCAATGTGATACATCACATAAACAGAATAAAGGACAAAAATCATATGATTATATCAATTGATGCAGAAAAAGCATTTGACAAGATACAACATCCATTTATGATTAAAACACTTAATAAAATAGGTATAGAAGGAAAATACCTTAACATAATAAAGGCCATATATGACAAACCTTCAGTTAACCTGATAATTAACGGTGATAAACTGAAGCCCTTTGCTCTATGTTCAGGAACACAACAGGGCTGTCCCCTATCACCTCTGCTTTTCAATATAGTGTTGGAAGTCCTTGCCAGAGCAATCAGGTAAGAGAAAGAAATAAAAGGCATCCAAATTGGGAATAAAGAAGTTAAATTGTCACTCTTTGCAGATGACATGACGCTATACATAGAAAACTCTAAAGACTCCACCAAAAGGCTATTAGAAACAATCAACGAATACAGTAAAGTTGCTGGCTACAAAATCAATGTACAAAAGTCCATTGCATTCTTATGTACTAACAATGAAATCTCAGAAAAAGAAATAAAAAAAAAATTCCTTTTGCAATTGCAGCAAAATACGTGGGAATAAACTTAACCAAGGATGTGAAAGACCTATGTGCTGAAAACTATAAGACATTTTGAAAAGAAACTGAAGACACAAAGAAATGGAAAGACATTCCATGCTCATGGATTGGAAGAATCAACATAGTTTAAATGGCTGTATTACCCAAAACAATATACAGATTTAATACAATCCCGATCAAAATCCCAAAGGCATTTTTTAAAGAAATATAACAAAAAAATCATCAGATTTGTATGGAACCACAAAAAACCCCGAATAGCCAAAGCAATATTAAGAAAAAAGAACAATGCTGGAGGTATCACACTCCCTGATTTTAGCTTGTACTACAGGGCAACAATAATAAAAACAGCATGGTATTGGCAGAAAAACAGACACATAGACCAATGGAATAGAATTGAGAACCCAGAAATAAAACCACATAAATATGGACAGATAATTTTTGACAAGAAGCAAAAAACATACAATGGAGAAAAGACAGCCTCTTCAATAAATGGTGCTGGCAGAATTGGAAAGCCACGTGCAAAAGAATGAAACTGGACTGCTATCTGTCACCATGTACCAAAATTAATTCAAAATGGATCAAAGACTTAAGCATAAGACCTAAAACAATAAACTGCATAGAAGAAAACATAGGTACTAAACTTATGGATCTTGGGTTCAAAGAGCATTTTGTGAATTTGATTCCAAAGGCAAGGGAAGTAAAAGCTAAAATAAATGAATGGGACTATATCAAACTTAAAAGTTTCTGCACAGCAAAAGAAACCATCGACAAAATAGAGAGGCAACCAACTGAATGGGAGAAGATTTTTGCAAACAGTGCCTCCGATAAAGGGCTAATATCCAAAATACACACGGAACTCATACAACTCAATAATAAAAAAAACAAACAACCCAATGAAAAATGGGCAGAAGACCTGAAGAGATATTTCTCCAAAGAGAACATACAAATATCCAATAGACATATGGAAAAATGCTCAACATCACTAATCATCAGAGAAATACAAATAAACACCACAATGAGATATCACCTCACCCCAGTTAGAATAGCTATCAGCAACAAGACAAATAATAACAAGTGTTGGAGAGGCTGTGGAGAAAAAGGAACCCTCATACACTGTAGTTGGGAATGCAGATTGGTGCAGCCACTATGGAAGGCAGTGTGGAGGTTCCTCAAAAAATTATAAATAGAATTACCATATGACCCAGCAATCCCTCTCCTGGGTATCTACGCAAAAAATCTGAAAACATTTATACATAAAGACAAGAGTGCTCCAATATTCATTGCAACTTTATTTACGGTGGCCAAGACATGGAAACAACCAAAATGTCCTTCAATAGATGAATGGATAAAGAAGTTGTGGTATATATACACAATGGAATACTATTCGGTGGTAAGAAAAGATGAAATAGGATCATTTGTGACAACAGGGATGGATCTTGAGATTATAATGCTAAGCAAAATAAGTCAGACTGAAAATGCTGTTTGCTAATAGCCTATATAAGTTTTTGATATTTTTTAATACTACAAGCAACAAATCACAAGTTCTTGTAGTGAATTACAAACTTGTTATCACTTGGTTTATGGAGAACATATAGGGAAAAATGGACTTTACATTGTGTTTTCCCAAAATTAATTTCTATCTTGTTTATAATCTCCTTTTATTAAAAAATAAGATAATTTGTTTTAAGACTGAATTCTGCTATATGTTTTTCTCAAATGGGCCAAAATAGAAGAGAAACTCTGGTATATGTGACTAGGCAAAATGTCATTTAAATTAATAAGTTACAACCTTTCTTTACAAGAGAAACTTCATATGCCCACCAAAAATCTCCAGGAAAACCAGTCTAGTGTACACTCCAACAGGCTGACATTTTGTTAAATGCGAAAAGTCTTTTAAAAGAAATTGTGGTACATTTATGCAATGGAATATTACTCTGCCATAAAAAGAATGAAATCTTACTATTTGCAACAACATAGATGGACCTAGAATGTATTATGCTAAGTGAAATAAGTCAGACAGAAAAAGACAAATATCACATGATCTCACTTATATGTGGAACCTAAAGAACAGAATAAACATCATCCTCAATGGGGAAAAGCTAAAAGCATCCCCCTGAAGATCAGGAACAAGACAAGAATGCCCACTTTCATTCAACATAGTACTGGAAGTTCTAGCTACAGCAATCAGACAAGAACAAGAAATAAAAGGCATCCAAACCGGAAGGGAGGAAGTAAAATTGACATTATTTGCAGACGACATGATACTACCGTGTTTCCCTGAAAATAATACCTAGTTGGACCATCAGCTCTAATGCATGTTTTGGAGCAAAAATTAATATAAGACCTGGTCTTATATTATGTTATATAAAACCGGGTCTTATAGTAAAATGAGACCAAGTCTTATATTAATTTTTGCTCCAAAAGATGCATTAGAGCTGTTGGTCCGGCTAGGTCTTATTTTGGGGGAAACACGATATATAGAGAGAACCCCAAAGAGTCCACCAAAAAACTATTAGAACTGATAAATGAATGTAGTAAAGTAGTAGGATACAAAATTAATATTCAGAAATCAGTTGCATTTGTATATACCAATAACAAACTAGCAGAAGGCGAAATCAAGGAAATAATCCCATTTGCATTTGCTTCAAAAACAATAAAATACTTAGAAATAAATTTAACCAAGGGAGTAGAAAACCTGTATTCGGAAAATTATAAGACACTGAAGACAGAAATTAAAAGAAGATACAAATAAATGAAAACATATACTATACTCATGGATAGGACAAATTAATATAGTTAAAATTTCCATACTACCTAAGGCAATATATAGATTCAACGCAATCCCTATCAAATCACCAATGACATTTTTCACAGAACCAGAACAAATAATCATAAAATTTATATGGATCCATAAAAGACCCAAATAGACACGGCAATCTTGAGAAATACAAACAAAATTGGAGGTATCACGGTACTTGACATCAAATCATACTAGAAGGCTATTGTAATCAAAACAGCATGGTATTAGCATAAAAACAGACACATAGGTCAATGGAACAGAATAGAGAGCCCCCAAATAAATCCATGCCTATGTGGTCATTTAATCGATGGCAATGGAAGCAAGAATTTACATTGGGGTAAAGACAGTCTATTTAATAAATGGTGCTGGGAAAAGTGGACACACATGCAAAAAAATGAAACTGGACCACCTTCTTATGCCACATACAAAAATAAATTCAAAATGGATTAAAGACTTAAATGTAAGACCCAAAATCATAAAACTCCTAGAAGAAAATACAGGAAGTAAATTCGCAGACATTACCTTTAGTACTATTTTTACTGATATATTGCCTCGGGCAAGGGAAGCAAAAGAAAAAATAAACATGTGGGACTATATCAAACTAAAAAGTTTTTTTACAGCAAAGGAAACCATCAATAAAACAAAAAGACATCCTACTGAATAGAAGATGTTTGCCAGTGATACATCTGATAAGAGGTTAATATCCAAAATTTGTTTAAAAAAAAACTCATACAACTCAGCACCAAAAAAAACCAAACAACCCAATTAAAAAATTGGCAGAGGACATGAAGAGACATTTCTCTAAAGAGGACATACAGATGGCAAACAGACATATGAAAAGATGCTCAATGTCACTAATCATTAGAGAAATGCAAATATAAACTACAATGAGATACCACCTCACTCATAGTAGAATGGCTATCACCAACAAATCAATAAACAACAAGTGTTGGTGAGGATGTAGAGAAAAGAGAACCCTTGTGCACTGTTGGTGGTATTGCAGATTGATGCTGCCACTACGGGAAACAATATGGAGGTTCTTTAAAAAATTGAAAATGGAACTACCTTATGATCCAGCAATTCCATTCCTGGGTATTTATGCAAAGAAATCCAAAACACTAATTCAAAAAAAATATGCACCCCTTGGTTTATTGCAGCGTTATTCACAATAGCTAAGATATGGAAACAACTGAAATGCCCATCGATAAGACGACTGGATAAAAAAACTGTGGTACATTTATACAATGGAGTTTTACTTGAGCATAAAAAAGAATGAAATCTTAGCATTTGCAACGACATGGATGGACCTAGAGAATATGATGCTAAGTGAAATAAGTTACGTCAAACTGAGAAAGACAAGTACCATATGATCTCACTTTCATGTGGAATTTAAAGAACAAAATAAATGAGCAAACAAAACAGATATAGACTCGGAAATACAGAGAAAAAAAACTGATGGTTTCTAGATGGTAGAAGGGGAGGGATGGGAGAGAAGGTGAAGGGATTAGAAAATACAAATTAGTAGTCACAATATAGTCACAGGGATATGAAATACAATATGGGGAATATAATCAATAATGTTGTAAAGATTATGTTGGGTACCATATGGGTACTGGACTTATCGGGGGATCACTTCATGGATTGTGTGGATGTCTGACCACTGCACTATACACCTGAGGATGAAGTAGAATAATATTGAATGTCAACTATAATTAAATGTGTGTGTGTGTGTGTGTGTGTGTGTGTGTGTGTGTGTGTGTATAGTCACGGGATGTAAAGAACAGCATAGGGAATATAGTCAATGGTATTGTAATAGCTATATACAATGCCAGAAGGGTAGTAGACTGGGCGGGGGTTATCACTTTGTGAGTGGTGTAAATGTCTATTACATTGTTTGTATAACTGAAACTAATATAAACAAATAAATAAATAAACAAATAACAGAATAAATGAACAAACAAACCAGAAATAGACTTATAGACAAAGAACAAACTGATAGTTGCTAGATGGGAGAGGGTTGGGGGCAATGGGTGAGAAAGGTGAAGGGATTAGGAAGCACAAATTGGTAGTTACAAAATAGTCACGGGGATGTGAAGTGCAGGATGGGAATATAGTCAAAAATATTTAAAACTGTGCATGGTGTTAGATGGGTGCTGGGCTTGACAGGGAGAACACTTTGTAAGTTATATGGATGCCTGGCCACTGTGCTATACACCTGAAACTAATATAAACTAGTATTGAATTTAAATACACACACACACACACACACACACACACACACACACAGTCACGGGATGTGAAATACAGAAATACAGCATAAGGAATATAATCAGGGGTATTATAATAGCTATCCACAGTGTCAGATGGGTAGTAGATTATTGGGGGTTATCACTTTGTGAGGGGTATAAATGTCTAATCATTATGCTGTTTTGTATACCTGGAATTAATTTTTTAAAAGTATTTGCAATACATGAGACATTTTAGATCTTTTCTCATCCAATCTGGTATTTAATTTGCTGGGAATTTCAGTTCATGTTTAATTTCAAACTGTGTATTATTTATCTCAACCTTGTTTGATTCCAAATTTGGATTATTCATCAATTTGGTTTTCCTTCCTCAAAAAAAAAAATATTAAGGGTGAAAAAAGGAAAAAAAATTAAATTCAATCTGGTCAATTTAGTTGCCTATTACACATTGAAGTTTAACAAATTACTGGCCAAAAAAGAAGGTTTGGGATTAAAACACGGTACAGCTACTAAGTTCTCTGAGAAACTTTTAACTTGTTTCATTCTGTGAAACTTCTGTCTTTATATTTTGTGTATTTTTTGCTATGTGAAGATACTATTTTTATCACCTATTTTTCTTAGTTTTCCTGTTTATATTTGAGCATCTATGTATATCATTTTACTTTGGATTCCTGGCATGGAGAAAACACTGCAAATCTACCTTCTCCCCAAATGCAAAACATGAATATAAAGGGGGAAAAAATTACTAACAGCATAATTTTCAAAATGTAATTTTCCCTACATCTATAAATATCTCAGAGAAATGAAAATCCTCTGGGAACCTAAAATTGGTCAAGGAAACAGATGTTAGAATTCTCCTAAGTATAGGACAAGGAATAAAGTTTCACACCAACAACTGCAACTAAAGTATATTTCAAAAAGATTGTCTGACTATCTTTAGAATATTTGAAGATAAAATATTTTTAACTTCTTCTTGGTAAGAATTTTTGAGGTTTGGGGATTTTTAAAAATACAACTTTATCTTTTCTTCAGATATGTTATTATGGACTCGGAAAAATTATATACCTAAGAATTATGGGAATTATATTTTGGCACATAATTATGCTTCTTTTCAGTACTTAACACATTTTGCTTTCTGTTATAGGTATTTCTGTGCATAGTGTATGCCCAACTAGTTAAGTGACTTACAAGAAAAAAAAATATATAGTCTTTCATGATTATTTAATCCATTATGCTCAATGTAGCGCTCTGCACATAGTAGCTTCTCAATAAATACTGGTAAAATGTGGAATTATTGAATAATCATGTAAAAATTTACTTGAAATAACAGTGAAGAGGAAGGCTATTTTATTCTTAATCATATTGTAACGAAGACTATTTTAAACTCTATGCAGTGATGATACACACAAATATTTAAAATATTTATGTGCCTCAACTTGACATAATTTCATGATAACTTGATGGCAATCACATTTAAATATATTAGAATATTTTTGCAATAATGATACTCTAGAATAGCAACTTTAATAGCTGGGGAAACATGTTAATGGCCATTAACCTGATGGAAACAGGGAATATTAAACATTTTTTCAGAAATCAATGTATAAGTTTAAACATTCCACTATAATATTTATGAGCAAACTACCAATTAAAATTTATAAAATGTAAGCTATCAAATGTTTCAGTTAGGCAATAATTTAGACTATATTTTGTCATTTTTCCTGTGAACACATTAATGAACACTATATAAAAAAAGATTATTTTCTCCTTTCGTGTCTTTGGCTATTACAATTGAAATATCAAAATGAATTCTGCTGGAATGCCATCTTATACCATGACAATCTTATAGAAGCCCTGATTATCAATCAGTATATTAGTCAGTGAAAACAAGTCATTTTTCTTACCTTCAGGACAGCTATGAATGGTACAAAGTTAGCTCTTTGGAGTCCATTTTTATAGAGATCTGAAAGAAAAAATTGTTATTAGCTTTTTACTTAACCTAAATCATATTAGCTTATATTTTAGTGTGACAAATAAAGCTTTCTACTGATAAAATAGATAAAGGAGCAAAATAGAAGAAATATAACGAGGATTGGTTCTATTCTGTTACTACACAAAATTTATTATCTTCTTAATAAGAGAAAACATCAACAATCACAGAAAGAAGATCAAAAGGCATTCAATCAAATTAGCTTTAAAATACAATAAAAAGCAATTTAAAAATTTGGAAGATACTACAAATGATCCTAAATAATAACCCAACATAAGAAAATGATATATTTAAAAGTGTTTAATATTTGAATATATAGAATTCTGGGAAAGGAGTCATAGTCTCTTTTTCTTAACATATGATACAAGTTCTCAGTACACAATTAAAAGTGTGTAATGAGATTAGCCTTTTAAGAAAACACATCAATAGAACTGTTCATGTATTTGTATCAAAATTATACATTTGGCATTAAGGTAAATGACATTAAAACCAATTTGCTTTAAAAGAAATTATCTCAAAATCAAAACTCCATTCTTAATAGGGCATAAATTTAATACAATTATATATCATAAACAGGTAGTATTTATTGCCTTAAAATAGTGTTTTATACATACATATGTGTCACAGTGTATGTTCATACACAGGTACACATATATTATCAAGAGAAAATAGGTGGAAAGGGGCAACAAATTTTAAGTTTTGCATATTTTTCTTTAAAAATGGAGACTTCGGATATTCTCTCAAGAGGTTGAAGTTTTATTACATATAAAATATTCCGTTTAAAAGTCAACTCTATACAGTAATGAGATTTTTTTAAATAAAGTATTTATAAAAATGAGAACAGTATAAAGTTTTCTAAATAATAAAAAACACAAATTAGCTTGTGTGTCTCAATTTTTCTTAAAGTATCATATTATGGGTCTCTGTCTATATTTCTTTGTTTAAAGAAAATTTGATAACTAAGAAAGAATTCAACCGCCACATTTACTTACAGAAATAAAATATGGTCAGTAGGAAACATTTATTCTCTTTAGAAAAATATTCATCATACATCATTATAGTGAAGAAAGTATTTGCATAAGCTCTTTGGTTAATTAAGCACTAGAGGCTTTAATTGTTATTTAAATTTTTTATTTAGGTATATTATAAAAGATAATAAAGCTGACCAGGCTGTAAGTATTTCAAAATTCAAAATTAAATGTTTTCTTTCCTATAATCAATACCTTGAATGATTAAAATAGGGGAAATGTAAGGTTTCAAGTTAGGTATTTTCATAGTCTTTCGTAATTACCAAGTTGCTGGGGAAGAAAATATGTTGATACCTGATAAGAGTTGACCAGCCATGGAGGGGGTGGGGATGGGGGAGAAGGTAAAAGGATTAGAAAGTACAAATTAGTAATCACAATATAGTCACGGGGATATGAAATACAGTTTGGGTAACACAATCAATAAAGTTGTAAAGATTTTATAGGAGGTCAGATGGGCACTTGTCTTATTAGGGAGACAACTTCATGGGCTGTGTAAATGTCTGATACCTGAAGCTGAAGCTGAATAATATTGAATATCAACTATAATTAAATAAATAAATAAATAAATAAATAAATAAATAAATAAATAAATAAATAAATATATATACGTATATATATCAAAACTCCATTTTATATATATAAATAGTCACAGGATGTGGAGTACAGCATAGGGAATAGAGTCAATTGAACTGTAACAGCTATATATAATATCAGAGGGGTTGTAGATTGTGGCGGGGAGTATCACTTTGTGAGGGGTATAAATGTCTAACTATCACATTGTTTTGTACACCTGATACTAATAAAAAAATAAAATAAAATACCCTGTCCTTTATTCATAATAACTATTCATGACAGCTAAGAACTGCAACTTTGTTTATAATAGCCAAAAACTGCAAGCAATCCAAAAGTCCAACAGGTGAATGGATAAACTGGCATATCTGTACAATGAAATACTACTCAGAAATAAAAAGGATAAACTATTCATACACATAACAAAATGGATGAATCGCAAAATAATTATGCAGTAAAAAAAAGTCAAACCAAAAAAAAAAAGAAAGAAAGAAATGAGCATACTGTGTGATTCCATTTATATAAAACTAGAAAAAAGCCAACCAATCTATAGTAACAGAAAGCAAATCAGCGGCTGCCTATAAAAGGGGGATGTGGGGCAGGGATGGCAGAGAAAGACGAAAAAGGGATGAGGAAAGTTTGGGGTGCAATGGAAATGTTCATTATATTGTTTGTGGTGGTGATTTTACAGATATATATATATATGCTTCAATATTTAATTTTTTATTATTATTGGGGAAATTTGGGGAAGTGTGTTTTTCCAGGATGTCAAGTCGTTGTTTTTTTCAATCTAGTTGAAGCTCAGCTCCAAGCCAAGTCGTTGTTTCCAATCTAATAGTGGAGGGCACAGCTCACTGGCCCATGTGGGACTTGAACCGGCGACCTTGGTGTTCTGAGCACCACGCTCCATCCACTGAGCCAACCAGCCGCCCGTATGCTTCAATATTTTTAAAACTGTATCCTTTAAATTGTATGTCAATTATGACTCAACAAGTTCTTTTAAATTTTATTGGGTTCACTGACACATAATGCGATACATTAGATAATGTATTATAGAATTGTACACTTAAAACCTATGTAGTTTTGTTGACCATTGTCACTCCAATAAATTTTAAGTAAAAAATGTATATTATTGTCTTAAAAAAATTATTGGGGAAGAATACACAACATTAGTGAATATCAAAGAACACGACGTTATAAAATTAAAATTAAGATATTACACGAATGAAAGTTTACCTGTGTTAAGGTAACCTTTTAGACTCATGGAGTAATGTCTCTTTAATGGGCATATAAGGCTCTGAGATGTAACTTAACAAGCATGTTCCTTTTCGTAGGTTAATGGCAAAGAGAGATGTAAAGGCCCACTTGTAATATTCTTGATTAAAAGATTTCCACTCATCAGCAAAGTTAAAGTAGAATAACAATGCCTTTAAGTGTTCAAGATTTAACTTTTTAAAGGGTTAACTTAAAAAAAAAAAACAGCCTTTACAAGTATGTATAGTTCAAACTTTATGCTCTGAAAAGTATTTTCTAAACAAAATTCTAAACATAATTCAATTGTCTTGAAAACCTTTAAGTTTTCATAGGACACTTAAGTGAAAAAGGACTGTACTCATTAAATTGAAGAGGTTCTTTTGCAATTCAAATAATATGCTAATTATCAATGCAATAGATCCATCTCCTGAAATGTGATTTAGCTACCAAAAAATTTTAATATTGGTTGCTTAATATTATTTTTCTTAGACGTAAAGATTTTATAATACATTTATATCAACGTTTGTCATTATTTACTAAATACTATTCAAAAATTCAACATAAGTTCTTGCCTACAATTTTTAAATTATCTCTGAACAGAGCTAAATGAGCACTTGATATATAAGATAGAATACTGGAATTATGGGACATTCATTTTTTTGAGACTGGTGTAAGGACCTCTACATTCTCCACAGTGAATAACTGTAATAATACTTACAAGATGAAATATATGCAAAGAGGATTTTTAAAGTAATTACAAGGAACTACAGAAATACTTTGGAGATGCACATGGATATGCAGATCTTTTCTTTAAAAACCCAAGTGTCAAAACCAACAGGGTGAATAACATTTATTTATACAAATACATATTGGTTTAGAGTAAGGAAAACTTTTAAGACAGGTAATTAAAAGGAGCTTTCTTATAAATGAACATAAAATAATTATATAACTTTATGAAACCAATGTGATTTATCCTTCCAGGAGATTCTTCTTTTATAGAAGGTATAGATTAAAAGAAAATGGTACCTTTAGAGAATTTAAACAGCAACAGTTACTTAGTTTATTTTTTTTAAATTAATTGGAGTTCAAACAGTATTTTACTAAATGTGTAGATAATATAGTTAATTAAATGTTCCCATTTGATGGTATATTATAGTTTTATATTCAATTCAACATACATTCATAAATTCCTACTATGTGTCTACATTGAAATGAGTGATAAAGACAAAAGACAAATAAAAGGAGGAACTAAGATTTACAGGATGTCTGCTAAGATCCAGGTAATATGCTGGGCACTGTACACAAATCATTATAACCCTACAACGCAAATATTTCTAACTACATTTTCCAGATAAACTAATATTCAGAGTTTTTAAAATAATTTGGGGAATCCCTAGACAGTAATTGGTATACCTAGGATAAAGTCAATAATGTTAAAGTTTAATAGGATAAAGTTTAATAATGTTAAAAATTGTAGACTTTTCCAGAACTATATTGCAACCTGTTGGGCTTATCACAGCTGACAGACACAACCAGACCATACCTATGATAGTAAGTAAAAACACACACACACACAGTACAAGTATAATACACAGAGCAAGAAGCTAGTCATTTTGATAGGGGTGGGGGTTCAAAGGCAGCTTTACAAAGGCAGCAACAGGACCAGAAAAGTGGGTGAATATGAGACTTTTAAAATTATTATCGAAACTTCTTTAAAAGATAACTATTTAAAACAAAATTAATAATAATATATTGTGGGATTTATAACATATTTAGAAGTAAAATGTATAAAAACAATAGCACAAAGACTGCAAGGAGAGAAATGGGTATATACTGGCCTAACGTTCTTACACTATACTTCAAGTGGTATGTCACTTGAAGGTAAACTGTGGTCAATTAAAGATATATCCTATAATCCCTGAAGGAGACCATAAAACCTTTTCTAAAACCTCATAAAAATAAAATTATAGAGTACACATTCTTTTGTGTATGGCTTCTTTAACTCAGCCTAATGTTTCTGAAATTCATTCATGTTGTTACATGCCCATTACTTTTGATTGTGAACAATATTCAATTTTATAGAATAGGCCAGTTTGTTTATCCATCTTCCAATTGATAAATATCTGAGTTGTTTCTAGTTATTGGCTATTGTAAATAAAGCTGCTGTGACCATTTTTGTACAAGACTTTTTTCCAAAGTATGTCTTACACTTTACATCCCATCCAGTGTCTGAGAGTTCTAGTTACTTCACATCCTCATAAATATTTGGTTTTTCAAGTCTTTTAAATTTTAGTTTTTGTGGTGGGTATATAGCATGATGTTTCATTGTGCTTTTAATTTGCATTTACCTGATAACTATTGAAGAAAGGCATTTCTGCATGTACCTACTAGCCAAAAGAAGTGCCTTTTCAAAATTGGGCCCAATTGTTATTGGGTTGTTTGTCTTTCTATTATTGACTTTTAGGGTTTCTTTATATATTCTGGATACCATCCCTTTGTCAAATATATGATTTACAAATCTTTTCTCCCAGTCTATGCTTTGCCTATTCATTTTATTAAGGTGCTTTTGGAGCAGCAGAAGTTTTAAATTTTTGTTAAAGTCTAATTTATCAATTTTTATTTATGGTATTTCTTTCCGTGACTTGTCTAAGAAACCTTTGCCTACCACCAAATCATTAGTCTCCATTGATTAATTGTTCTATCCTTATGCCAGTACCATACATCTTAATCATTGTAGCTTTATCATAAGACTTAAAATCAGCTATTGTTTGTCCTTCAAATTTGTTGTCCTTTTTAAAGATTGTTTTGCTCATTCAAGGTACTTTTCATTTCCATATAAAGTTTAGAATCAACTTGTTAATTTCTGTCCCCCCCCAAAAAAAGCATGCTGGGGTTATGACTGTGATTGCACTGAATCTATAGATCAATTTGCAAAGAAGTGACCTTTTTACAATACTGAATGCTTCAATACAAGAAATATATCGTTCCATTTATTTAGATCTTCTTAGTTTCTCCCAGCAATATTTTGTATTTTTCAGTGAAGCAGTATTACAGATTTTCTGCTAAATTTATTTCTAATTTATATTTTTGATGCTATTGTAAAAAGTTGTTTTATATCATTTTCTAATTATTTGCTACAAATATACAAAATATCATTGATTTTTGCATTTAACTTTGTAACCTGTGATTGCTAAATTAACATATTAGCTCTATGAACTTATTTGGAGGTTTTGCAGATGTAAATAGTGTCTTCTGCAAAAACAGACAGTTTTAGTTCTTCCTTTCCATTACTTATGTGCTTTGTTTTCTTGCCTTATTTCAATGACTAGGACATCTGATATTATGCTGACTAGAAATGAGACAGTAAGCATCCTTGCTTTGTTCCCTGTCTGAGGGAGAATGTTCAATATTTCACCATTAAACATATTTACTGGGTTTTGGTAGATGGTTTGGTAGATGCTCTTTATCAGATTAAGGAAATTTTTTTCTTTTCCTACTTGGTGGGCTTTTTAAACAAAATGCTAACCCTAGCATTTAATAATGAATGGATCTTGTCAAATGTTTTATCTGTATTTATTGAAATAATCATATTATTTTTATCCATTATTCTGTTAATATAGATGACACTGATTGATTTCAGACTTTAAATAAATTTTGTATTCCTAAGATAAACCCTACATGGTCATGATTGTATTATCCTTTTTATATATTGCAAGATTTGCTTTGCTAATATTGTGTTATGAGAATTCTAGGAAATTATGGACTCCATTGGGTCTTTTTTTTTAAGAACCATGAAAGAGAAACTTTATAAAATGTTACATAAAATCTTGATTACAAAAATACTACCATCTATATACATATATATTCATTTTCAGCAAGGTCAAACACCAATGATATAGTTTTCGTACCAGGATTTCTTTTTATAATAGGCATCAATGGACTTAAATATCTTGACTGGAGTCTTCAATGAGAGAACAGAGTTGCATATTTCTAGGAATGCTTTGTACCTGAAGAAGACCCAAAACCAGCCAAGCAAAAACTAGTGGCAAAGACCCCAACCCTTCTGTTAACTTTCAGAACTATTTCATGATCAAGTGCGAATGGCTGAGGGTGAGTCAACAAAAGCTTTCACTTTGATTATTAATGTTGTCTTGGGAGTCTGAAGCCCTTATTATTACCAGATGGGGTGCTGGTGTGAGTGGACGGAATTCTTCAACAAAGTTCTTTAAGAATTCATTTAAGTTCCGTGTGGTTTTTGCACTGATCTCTACAAGAATCATATGGATGAGTAAGTGTGGTCCTTAGCATCTCTTTCCATAACTTCCCTTTTGAGATAATAGCACTCTTAGTCCCTGCAACGTCAACTACAAAATTAATTAGATGGGCCTTGTTGACAAAGAGCTCTTAATTGATTCCTTAAGTTGGAAATATTTCTTCTATTTGATATCATAAATGATTATAGCTGAAGCCAACTATAACAGTACATTTCTGATAAGACAAAAATATCATTCTTGGGCAGCTATATTCCACATTAGGAATTTATGTAGCTCATTTTGGTACTAGACAAAAAGTGCCCTGCTATTGAACTGATCTGAGGCTCAAAACTATTTTCCACAAACCACCATATCATGCTTGATTTACCTACAACTGTAATCCCTAGCAGACAAACTCCGGTACCATGGCCCAGGAATCAGAGGCACAGGCCCACTGCTGCTATGACTTGAGGAAGAAAGGCTAAGCCCAGACAAGCATTCCCTGGGAGGGGTCACAGGCACCAGGGGTGCCTGACGCAGACAATTTAATCTGACATTAATAAACCCATGTCAGCCTTTGTATCGTTACTGTTTGTATGATTTATCTTTCTGCATCAACTTACTTTCAATCTATGTTTATATTTAAATTACATCTCTTGATTATTTTTAATCCACTCTGATAATCTCCACCTTTTAACTGTAATGTTTAGTTCATTAACATTTAATAGTGAGGTCTATTATTTTATTTACTTTTGTCCCCTCTGTTCTTTTCCCGCCTTTTTTGGTTTATTTGAATATATTTTAAAATTCCTTTTCAATTTTTCTATTGGCCTTTATTTTAGTTGTGATACTAGGGATTCAATATGTATCCTTAGATTTTCAAACTCTGCTTAGAATTAATATCATACTGCTTTCCCCAAAAAATGTAGAAGCCTTGTGTCCATATAAATCCATCTAAACTCCTCACTTAATCCTATTGCCATGGTGTCATGAATCACATTATGAACCACACAAGACAATGTTATAATTTCACATAAAACAATCATTTCTATTTTTAAGAAATTAAAAAGAATCACCAGTTGCTTATATTTACCCCAATATTTACCGTTTCTGCTGCTCTTCATTTCTTCTTCAGGAGTCAAGTGTTTGTCTAGTATCATTTCCTTTGTACCTGAAGAACTTCATTTAGAGTATCTTGTAGTGCAGGTCTGACGTTGATCAATTATTTTATTAAGTTGGTGCAAAAGTAATTGTGGTTTTTGAAATTATTTTTAACCTTTTAAACCACAATTACTTTTGCACCAACCTAATGGTTTTATTTGAGCTCAGAATGTATTTGGTCTTCATTCTTTAAGGAAATTTTCATTGGATATAAAATTCTAGGTTGATAATTTTCCCCCCACATTTTAAAGATGTTTTTCCAATCTCTGGTCTCCATAGTGTCTAATGTAAGTCATCAGAACATGCCATTTTTCTCTGGCTGCTTTCTAGATCTTCTCTTTACCTTAAGTTTTTAGCAGTTTGACTCCAATAGGCCTAAGCAGGGTTTTCTTGTATTATTCTGCTTGAAGTTCACTGAGCTTCTTGGATCTGTAAATTTATGTCTTTCCCCAGATTGGAAAATTTTCAGTCATTATTTCTTCAAAAGATTTTCTGCCCCATTCTCTCTCCTTGCCTTCTGAGATTCCAATCAGAAATATGTTAGAATACTTGTTATGGCCTACAAATTGTGAAGGCTGTTTCTTTTCTTCTATCATTTTCTCTCTGTTCTTCACATTGGATAATTTCAAGTTCTTTGGCTCTTTGCTCTGTTATCCACATTCTGCTACTAAGCTCATATCAAGTGAACCTTTATATAAGTTCTTGCCTTTTTTAGTTCTAGAACTTAAATTTGGTAATTTTTATCGTTTCTATTTCTCTGCTGAGACTTCTTATCTTTTCATTCATTAGGAATATATTTTCTTTACCTCATTTCCTCAACAAAATTACAGTAATAATTGTTACTTTAAAGTCCTTATCTGCTAATTCCAATATGTTATATTGGGGTTCATCTTGGTTTTTCTTTTTTCCTTGAGGATGGGTCATATTTTCCTCATTTGTTACTTTGGAATTGTATCCTGGACCTTGTGGATTCTGTTTCATTTTCTGAAGAGTGTTGATATTTCTGTTTTAGCAAAAAAATTGCCCTGATTAGACTCAAACTACAAACTCAAATATCAGATCAGTACCCTGTCCTTGAAATCTACCCTGTAAATGTACGGTTCAGAGGTCAGCCAGAGATTTCGGCAAGATTTATACACAGAACTTGGGGCTACATCGATCTAGTTCTCTCTGGAATTTACTTTTCATTTTTCAGCAATAGTGCTTGCCCCAAACTCTGTCAGCTGGTTCTTCAGGCCAGATAACTATAGGTTTTCCATCAGAATTTCAGACACCTGATGCAGCATTGACTTTACCTCGTCTAAAGCTGATAGCCATTTAAAAATCAGGAAATTCTCTCCCTTTTGGACCTCTTCCAAGTTTTGTCTCCTCTCTAGAATCTGCCTGCTTTTTTCCACTCTCTAGGACTTTCAGATAATTGTGTTATGTATTTTGTCCAGAATTTATTGTTGCTGTCTGCAGGAAGGTCATTCAGCTAGGAGATTACTCAGCCATAGCAGAAGTTTTAGTTTGTAACAGGGAAACTTAACCCACTTATATTTCCTGTCATTGACATGTCTGATCTTGTTTCATGCTTTTTACTCATCCTTTTTGCTGTTTCTTCTGCTTTCTAGCTTTTGCTATAAGGAATATTTTTCTCTGACCTTTTGTTTTTACAAACAAAAGGTTTGTAAAAGTGGAAGGCATATCTTAAATTCTAAAATACTTGATGGTGTATTTCCCTAGTTATCAGTGCCACTAATGATGACACTGTCACTCCGGATCTGTACACTTCCTCTCCAAGGGAAACAAAATTTACAAATATACAAGCAAGCAGTAACTACAAATACTATTCATTTACACTCAATTCATTGTTATAATCAGCTTTCTTATTTCAAACATTTCCTTTGAATAAGTTCACATTAAGACTTGTTTCCTCCAGGAGACTTATTTACTTTTTTCATTATTTTATTTTCTTTATTCTATTTCTACACGCTGGCAGAGCTTCCTAAGTTGTTTTTCTACATCACTGATTTCATTTTCTTTAGTTTCAAGTCTACACTTTAGTGCTTCTAATGCTGATTTTAATTTATTTAATTCAATTAATTTAATCTTTTCTTATCTCATTTAACTTTTTTATTTCAGCTGATTTCTCAGTAAACAGGTTTTCAACTCAATCTATTGTCTTCTTTCAGATTAGATCTACATCTCAGAGTCTGTATTTTCCTGCTTTTTAAAGAACAGAAAACAGAAATTATCTGATACTTACTTCTCTTTCCTACTTATTGTTCCCATATTAAAGTTTCAGTTTTTTGTTTTGTTTTGTTTTGTTTTTTACATAACCTTGAAAAAGGAGTGGTATGACAAATCTTGGTGAATACCTGTAATCAAAATATACGGTTTTTCCTTCGTTCCCCTCACTGTCACCAAGTTGTTCTTATAATCTTTCTGTCCGTTCTGTAGTTCAATGTTAAAAAGTGATAGTTGGCATCCTTAGCTTGCTCACACTTGTCACAGAAATACCAGTGTCTCCACTAAGCATAATTCTGACTTCAGAACTGATATACATATATTTGGTATCATGTTAAGAAACTATCCATCTTTTTAAATTTTATGGCATGATTCTTTCAAGAAAGATGTTGAATTTTGCCAAATGCTCTTTCAGCTTTTTTCATGAACATCACTGGATTTTTCTGCCTAGAAATATTAATATGATTAATTACATTATTGTGTGTCATTTAGTGCACACGCACATAAATGTTAGCCAACTTTCTAGTGATATCCAGCTTTTTATTTACTACTATGGGTAGGTTGGCTTGAGGAAGGATCTCATAGTGTTGTTGCCTGATAATTCAAGTAACACAAGATTATTCTTGGACATGCTAATGCTAGCTGTAGCATTTTCATTATAGCAAATAATAAATTAAAAATGAGAAAGTCCAGAATGCACTGTTCTCAAGTTCTTCTATGTTCAGTCAAGAGGGGACATTTTTCTTTTTAGCACTTTGCATTTCACTGTCAAAGAAGCATAGTCATTTCAACTTACATATTTTAATTCTCCATAAAAATGTATTCTTATTTTTGATTGAATTAAGTTTAATTATTAATTTCCATTTTAATTAATTTAATCCACCAGTCTATTATTAATTTATTGTTAGGGTCTCCATGCACTTAAATCTTACAATATTATTTTCCCCTACTAGAATATCATAGAATTAACAAAATCTTATTTCAGAACCTAAAAAGTGAGTAGCATATACTGTATGAGTTTTTAATTGTGGATTTTTGTTTCTGGCTCTTCTAATGACCTGACAATATAATCTTCCAAAAGTAAAAATATGTACATAGGCCATGTAAAGTATATACCTAAGTGACAAAATTGCTAAATAAATAATTTACTTGAGATTTTATAAAAATAAGAAATTGAATACACACTCTCTCTAGATTTATTTTCTCTGAAAAATTTCCAGCAATTTCCCATTCCTCTGATCCAAGATCCTCTCTAAAGAGCCTTAGCCAGATTATCCTAGAAAATATAAAATAGTAGCACTACAAGTGTTGTGCTCGAGATGTTGTTTAAAATATACTAAACATTTTTGAGCTTGCAAGAAAGTAGGAAAACAATCCCTAGAAACCACCAAATAGGAAGCTAAAAGCTAGAGGAGCAATCGTAAGCTGACACTAGTTCGGGGTTTCAACAACCACACGGTGTATGGAGGATGAGGCCATGGACACAAGCAGCGGAGGAGTTAGAATTTAGAAAAAATGGTGACATACAGGCAGTCACTCTTTGGTACCTTATTCCCGTCACCTCCTCAAGTATTGCTTCCCTTTCTTTTCGTCTACAGGACTTTCCCAGACCAGTCCCCACCACAACTATTTTCTCTCCTACATTCCTAAATTCTGATGTTGCTTTTACTTGCCTATCAATTATTGTCTATTAAAATTATTTATTAAAGTTTCTGATCATTTTCTGATAAAATTAATTCATATGTGTGAGTTGACAATTAAGTTACTTATTAGTTGATAAAAGCAAGCTTATCTGGTACATGAAATTGATGTATTGTAACTAGAACTGGAGGGAATGAGATGAATGAATTGAAAAACAATTTAAACAAAGAAGCTGAAAAATTAATGGAGGAAGAAAAAAAAAATACATGCTTTTCTATGCTGGGCAATATCTTCTGGACCTCTAACCGCCAGATTTTTCTGTATTTATTGAATGACAGGCACGACCACCCACACAGTTGTACAGCCAGAAGTTTAGAAACTGGCCTTTCCCATTTCCTCAATAGCGAACCTATAACCAGGTACTATCCATTTTACCTCTTAAATATCTTTCAAATCTATCTTCTCCATATCCATTGGCATCACTTTATATCAGGGTTTCCCAACCTCGGCACTACTGACATTTTTGGGTAGTTAATTCTTTGTTGTAGGGGACAGCCCTGTCCATTATAGGGTATTTTATTAGAAGCCCTGGTCTCTGACTACCGACTACCCTGTTTCCCAAAAAATAAGACCTAGCCAGATAATCAGCTCTAATGCATCTTTTGGAACAAAAAGTAACATAAGACCCGATATGATATGATATGATATGATATGATATGATATGATATGATATGATATGATATGATATGATATGATATGATATGATATGATACCCAGTTCTATATTATAGTAAAATAAGACTGGGTCTTATATTAATTTTTGCTCCAAAAGACACATTAGAGCTAATCATCCAGCTAGGTCTTATTTTCAGGGAAACACGGTAGATGCCAGTAGCAGCACCTACTTCTTGTCCCCTTCCCCAGTTGTGACAACTGAAAATGTCTCAAACGTGACCAAATATCCCCTGCTGGGCAAAAGAGCACCCCAGTAGAGAAGCACTGCCTTACACCACGCCATCATCATTTCTTTCCCAGTGTACTGCAGCAGCCTCCTAACATGTCTCCCTGAAGCCACCAAATCACTGCACCCCATGCCATTACCCATCTCCACACTATAACCAGAGTGATTATTTCCAACTCCAATCTTGTCAGTCCCTGCTTAAAGCACTTCAATGACTTCTCATTTCTCTCAGAATAAAATTCAGAACACTAATGAGTGCTTTATAAGGTCTAGCTCTCACTTCTCCAGATTCATTTTGTACCTCACTGCATCCTACTTCCCCTCCTTTGCTGCCCTCCAGCCTCACTGGCTACCTTTCAATTCCCCAAATGGGCCATTTTCTCTCCAGCCATTGGGCTTTGCTTCAGCCCTCCTCCAGGAAGTTTCTTCCCCCACCTCTTGTAACATTCTGAGAATAAGTAGATGCTATTTAAAATCCGGTTAGCTCAGTTGATTAGAGCGTGGTGCCAATAACACCAAGGTTGCCTGTTTAATCCCCTCATGGGCTACTGTGAGCTGCGTCCTCCTTAAATAATAATAATAAATAATAATAACGACAACCACCACCTTTCTGGGTGCTCTCAATTAAAATCTGTTACCTAGAGTAAAAGCTGAATGCATTTTGATGGTCGGAAAAGGGGACACTCCTTATTTGGGACAGGGTACACAAAGATCAGTGATGACCAACAAGGAGAAAATATAAAGGGCAAAGTGTTAAGAGCCACGAAACCTAGGTTCTAGCCCCTGTGTTCCCACTCACTAGCCATGTGATTTGCTTTTGATCTACATGCAGTAAAATTAACTGTTGGGGGGATGTACAGTTCTATGAGTTTTACCACATGTAACTATCACCACAATCAGGATATAAAACAGTTCCATCATCTCCAAAAATTCTCTTGTGTTGCTCCTTTGAAGTCAAACACCTCCTCACTCCAGCCTGATAACCACTGATCCATTCTTTGCCCTATAGTTTTGCCTTTTCCTATATCCATACTTTATCTCTCTGAGTCTTATTTCTTCACCTATAAAACTATTTCTATTTCTATATATAAATAGATGTATTATTTACATAATGATAGATATGCAATTTTCTTTATATTATATAAAATTATATTTATATATAAATATGCATTTATTTATATATACAGATATGCCCTCTTCTTTACATTAAAATATTAAGATATTTATGATGACTGTTTGTCATGGCTAAAAAATCTGGTGTATGACAAGCATCTCTTCTACAGTTTATATTGAGAAAAGACTTTCTTTAAGTTTGTGGCTAATGCTCAATTTTTGTAACTCTGCACCTTGAATTTTCATTCTTCTACAGAAGGGTGGCCCCACCTTGGATTTCTGCTTGCTACCTTTGTGGGCTTGTAAGTCTGTTCACTCCTACAAAGCTCTGAGCTCCAGAATGTTCCTTAACCTCTCCTTGTGGTTGTCTTGCCTCAGTTTACCACATTGCAGTAGCCTGAACAGCCAACTGCAATTTTCCTTTCAATAGTCTTTGCTAGGGGAGGGCTTCCAGGCTTGTTTTAGCATCTTGCTATTTATGAACATAGTTTTTCACTGAATAATTTAGGGTAATACAGATGACACTGTTAAGTCAACCAGTCAGCTAGTGTAGAGTCAAGTCTCACTTTCATTTAGACAGATGATCTAATATTAAAAAGCTCACCGCCATGGCTCATAGGGTTGCTACAATAATGCATCACATGATGCTAACATTAAGGATTTTAACAAATGAATCTGACAAAATCATTCATAATTCTCTAGTAGGTTAGACATAACTATAGTTATTTGAATAACTGGATCCAAAAGTATTAATTAATTGATGGCTCCCTAAAATAAGGCCTCTAGTAGTATACTACAGAGGTCTAAACTTGGTCTTATTTATTCACACATTTTAATTAATGAACGGCTGAAGATATAGAAGTATGATTATCAAGTTTATAAATGTCATAGTTAATAGGGGTGGCTAAAGATAATTTATTTTAAAATCATACTTCAAAAATATATCAACATAAATCAATTCAATGGAACAATGCAGACAAACTAATAAGCTGAAATGTAATAGCAAGAAAAAGAAATCAACTACACAAATAAAGAATGAGAGCAACCTAGTTTGACAGCAGTTCACAAAGTAAGATCTGTATGTATTAGATTACAAATTCAATATGTCATCAATGTGACATGCTTATTTAAAAAAAATACACACTCTATTATTTTGCTCTTCTCAGGTTCACCAATGAACTCCGTATGACCAATTCCAACGGTCAATTCTCCCCCTCATTTTCACCTCCTCGTAGCTTTTAACAAAGGTGATCAACCCTCCTTTTTGTACCACTTTCCCTTTCTTCGCTAGACACTCTTGGTTCTCTTCTTACCTCACTGGCTGCTCTTTCCAGCTTCCTTTAGTACTGATGACTCCCAAATTTATATCTCTAGTCCAAACATTTCCACTGAAATCCAAACTCTTATATGCATCTGCCTCATCATTACAGAACCCTTACTTTCACCTCCCTCCCCAAATCTGCTTTGCCTGTAGTCTTCACCATCTCAGTAAACAGCAACTTCATGCTTCCAATTGCTGAGGCTAAAACCTTTGAGTCATTCTTTATCCCTCTCTCTCTCTCTCTTTTTTCATACTCTATATTCATTCCAGCAGTAAATCTTTTGGCTCTACTTACAAGATATATCCAGCATCTGACCACTCTCACCACGTTCACTGCTCCAACATCTCCCCTCAGGATTGTTGCAACCATCTCCTAAATTGTCTCCTAACTTCTAACCGTGAAACCTCATCCCCACAGTCTATTCTCAATACTGCAGCCAGAGAGACCCTTTTTAAATACGCATCCATTCAACACGCATTCTAAGACTATTTACTGAAATCCTTCTATGTGCTAGGCACTGTTTTAGATGTTTAGAATACATCTGTGAACAGAAGAAATAAAAGTCACTGCCCTCACAAAGCTTTTGCCTCCCGGAAGGGGACAGACAATAAACCATAAATATAGTAAATAAAGTATATGGTGGGTCCATATGTGCAACAGGGAAAACATAGAGCAGGTAAGGAGAAGCAGTGACAGAAAAAAGGGAATAGGGAGATATTCAAATAGGGAGATAAGTCTAGGATTCATTGGCAAAGTCACTTTTCAGCAAAGACCTAAAGGAGGTAAAGACTTGGCGTTACAGATATCTGGTGGAAGAGCATTCCAGGAAGAAAGATATTAATATTACGAATGCAAAAAAATATTATTTTTGGTTCCTTAGACCTCAACTGACCACATGATGAGCCGAAAGATACTAAATTTCAAACTTGTTATTTTTATCTAAATATTACTTGTATTTTACTTCTCAAAAAATTTCCTAATAAGCCACAAGTGCTTTAGAAATGATAAATGAAGTATTAGAAACTATTTATGCAAGTGAGCTGTAAGTCTTTTTCTAAAATTTAATTAGGAGTTTTGCCTTTCATTTCATTGCGTGTCTTTTATGGTCCATAAAAATCAGTTAGAAATGCCTGCCTTCTTTGATATGCACATAGGACATATCTAACACTCAGAGAAAAACAGCAAGTGCATCAAAGACAGGCAGTCACCTGGATTTAGCTTGCCAAGAATACGAACATTATTCAAATACAAATACCGACTGATTTTTCAGACTAAGTGAATTATAAAACTAATCCTAAGCAAAGTCATCAGATTTATTAACACAGTAAAATAAGTACAAAATTATGGATTTTTAAAAGCTTGTTAGTTTCCACCTAATTCGCTGAGATTAACACAGTGTTTGTGTTTACCTTCTGGTGGCCTGTTGGATGTTGCCACAACGATGACCCCATTTTTGAACAGATTTTCAAAAAGCTGTTTCAGAATCATGGCATCAGCAATGTCAGTGACCTATGGACAACAACACATTTGTTTTATTTTAATTTCACTTCTCTCACAAACTTGCTAATGGCCCATCTTTTTTTTTTTCTTACACGATGGAAGTGAATTCCAAGAGAAAAATTCTAATTACCATCATGAAGAAAAGAGTAGATAATTAAAACCACGAAAGGCTGTATAGTAAGTAGTCTTTTAAACTTGACTCTCCTTTTTTGCAAGCCTATCATTTCTACGCAAATTATCAAATGGCTCTATATAAACTTCTTTCATAGAACTACAGGTGGAAAGCATAGATAATTGTCCTGAACATTTAGGAAGTCTAATTAATTAGAACTAACATGACCAACTCCCTCCTCCTACGTAGTACTCCCAACACAGTCCCTCTCCTCCAAAAAAAAAAAAACGGAGAGAGAAAAAAATACACAGGCTGTTTTGAGATTTCTAATACCTTTCTGGCAAAGGTCGCTGAAAAGGTGACTTTAAATGGTCATGGAACTTTAGAAATAAGGACAAGTAGCCAGTGAGACATAATCAGCTGCTGTTGAAAATAGAATGATATGACATAGATACTATTGTGCAATTGTTGCACAAAACAATTCAACAGATGGCCCATCACAAAAATAAGCAATTTCATTGTTCTTTTTAAGTGCCTTCTATTACTGTCCATGAATAATCAAAAGGCACTGCAGTCACTTCCAGCACAGCCAGCGTCTGCGAACCTTCGCAAACACAAATATTCCTTCTACACACACAAAAATTAAAAAATTAAAAAAACTTACAAGAATGGCTAACACAGTGCTTTAAAAAAATGACTTCTGACAAAACAAGAAATGCATCATGCAGATAAAACTATTTCATCTAATTTAAGTACACAGATACATATAACGATGGATGTTTTCCAAAATTATTTTTAAAAATCCACAATTAGCAAATAAGCTTAATGATGACTTTTGAAAAAGCTTTTAAAAATCACAAAGGAATGCAGAAATTAAGGAGGGAAGGAAGATGACTTCAAAAATAAATGTATTATGAAGGTTGATGTTAATCATTGCACCGTATGACTATAATAACGTGGATTTTAGATACTCCCGATGTAAAAATGTTTTGATCTTTCTTTAATAGCACATTTTAGATAATCTCAATAAAAGTTGTCTCATATTCATTAAATGTATCACACAATGAATATCAAATTGTTATTTTTAAACCATGTTAGAGTACATAGAAACTAGTGGAATTCTTTCAAATTAGATCAAAATACTAAAAGTTACCAACTAACTGGTTATAACACAACTAACAACAACCTGGCGTGGACAGGTCTCAAACACTTTTTTTTCCTCTTTACAGCTGATATCTTACTTAAAAGTTCAATTATTTCCTTCCCACTTGAACAAAACAAAACAAGACCAGGATATGGGAATGTACAGATCTTTCTTTTCTGTCTCAGGCTATAATTTTAAAACATTAACTAAAAAACTACTGAAGGCTCTTAAATTAAAAAGACTTTGGGAGCTTACAAAGCAGTGATTGAAATGAAAAGGAAAGCGGTACTAATATTAATTAATTTGGAGCTTAGAATCACTGTCAAATTTTGCTTCCGCAAAAACACTCACAGAGAAGGCCCTTTTCAAATGCTTAAACACCAGTGGCATTTGTGATGAGAGGACAGAAGGAGCTTACAATTTTTAGAAGAAACCGCACTTTTAAATCAGATTCCCAATACACGACTTTTAAAAAGAATGTTATCAATTAAACATTGCCCAATTTTAGAGAATAAAAATGGTCATTTGACCATCTCACTGATGTTTTCCAAAAAATTTAAAACAGCTTTTGTGCCCTAAGGTTCAGAAAAGTGAAGGGACATTTAGCTTATAACACAGTGCAAAGGTTTAAACTGAAAATCGGTGAAAGCAAACAATAAAGACTTGTGGTTGAATTATCATCTGCTGTTTTTGTATTATGGAGTGGTTTTGCTCTATCAGAGTAAATTAACTTGGAGAAGCTATGGCTAATTAATAAAGCAGGAGTCACTCAGGGTAGTCGGGTGCCAATGTATACTCTTTTGAACTTGTCCCCATACTTGTTCCACTTTGCTGGGGAACAATAATTTTACAGTATAAGTGAACAGAAGACAATTGGCTACACATTCTTGAAGAGCAGGCTTTTTCAGCACCCAGCATTTCATTACTAGCAGGAACAAAAGAGAAGGCTACAGATTACCAATAAGGGTAGTCGGCTAATACAGCGAGTGGAGACATTTCATTAGCATTAAAGAGAAAAGATTTTTTTATGACCTAGAGTTGCTTTCCATCATGACTCACTTAAGTAAAAAAGAAAAAAAAAATCTAATAGTTAATTTACATGTGTAAGTGCTTGAGTCTCAGTCATTCACTGATTGGTACAGTGCCATGTAATGAGTGACAAACATAAGCATGCATTATCAGTAATTAGTATTAGCACAAAAATAAGCACCTATTTTTTATTAGCAGCTTTTAATAGCTTTCCTGTTTTATAAAAACGGTCAAAACTATTTTTTAAATGATATTGATAGCTTATAGAGAATTTTGCATGATATTCTGCTCATCAGAAATCTTTCTCTCTTTTTTTTTTTTTGAACCATATTAGTAAAACATCTATCCAGTCTCCCTAAAAACAGACAGGAAGAAATAACATTTTTTTTTATCGGTTTTCTTCAGTATTCTAATATCTTCAGAATCTAATATCTAATATCTTCAGGATGCTACCAAAACATAGTCTTAAATATGCCTTAAATTCAAAAGCACAAAAAAGAAAGAATATATTCTTGTTTTTAAGCAGCCACAATTCCCATTCATCTCCGTAGTAAAATAAATGTTATAGCAACACCACCTAAAGGCTAGTTAAAAATCAAGACTACTAATAGGATTCAATTTTAAAAGTAAAGTGGTGATTGTAGACATATTGTCGTTAAGATTAAAGTGCCTAAAACTTCTTTTCTAGTAAATCAATAATGCGTTGTACTAGGATTAATAGGCTTAAGGATAATTTTTAGGTTCTATCATTAAAACATCTACTAAAAGCCCACCCAGCTCTAGATCTATATATTTAAAGACATAATAGAAGATACCATATACCAAGGAGAACATATAACACAGCTGTTACTACTAGTGAATAAGAGGACTGATGATGGATTCAAACTGAGTTACCAGCTGTGCAGCTTTGGACTAGTTACTTAACTTCTCTGATCCTTCATCTCCTCATTATATGAAGGCAGTACTTACAAGATGGTTATGATATATATAATAAATCCTCAAGAAATGTTAACTATGACTATTATCTATGTATGGTATGCATGTCAGTATAATTCTATATTATTTATGTATAGCTGTATAGAATTTTAGCTGTGGATATAATAATGTACAGCATAGAAAGCACTCAGTAAACAGTAGCTAATATTACAGAATATCATGATAGAATGCAAGCATTCTAATAAATGGACATTGCCTCAAACCAATAGTTCATAAAAGATGGCTTTTAATTAGTAAGTAAACAAACATGGAAAAAATTCAACCATATTATTACTTAAAGGAATACACATTAAAACAATGAGATACCTATTAAATTAGGCAAAAGTGTTAAGATAATTCAGCATGTTAACAGGAAAAAACAGTGGGTTGTTACTATATTTAAGGGAAGTGAGACTTAGTTGAGGGACTACTTCAATAGTTATTATTTGTTACTAGGATTATTTATTCATTCATTCATTATTATGCAATTATTCATTCTCAAAAACTGTTCAAGACACTTGAGATACATCAATTAGCAAAACAACGATTCCTGTCTCAAGTTTACATTTATATGGAAAAATATGTATAATGAATAGTAAACATAATAACTAAGTAAATATATATGTTCAAAGGTGATATATGTTATGGAAAAAGAAAGGTAAGGGGCACTGGGAGTGTGGAGATCAATTGCAAACTGTAATTTTAAGGAGGGTGTAGGGAGAGTTCTCATTAAAGAGATAATTGTGCAAAGATCTGGACAATTCTGATGAGTATCTGGAGAATACTGTTCCAAATCGGTTTGCTTGTTCTAAATTGTGTGGATGTTGGGTATCTGAGTGCTGGTGCAACAATATTTGGGGATAGCCCTTTCCCTTTCGAATTCTAGAAAAGGAGGACAAGAAGAGAGTGGGATTTGTAACAATCCAGTTTTGGTGTCCTAGCGGAGCTTCTCTAAGGCCAGCAGCAGACCATCCAGGACATCCGGGCTCTGCTCAGTGATCACCTCTGCCTGCAGGGGGCACATTCTTGCCTTTGTACGCTTGCTTTCTCTGGCTCGTCACAACAATGGGTACATGCAGATATTGGCCTTTTCTTGAATAAAATGGTAAGCTCCAAGGTCCAAGTTTGGAATTGTAGAGGAAATAAAAGGACAAGACTATTAACATATTTCATTCTAGGACATTCAGGCCACCTTGCTCCAGGAAGAGGGTCTCTCGTGTTGTCAACACTAACATTCGAGAATGATACACTGAAATTCAGAATCAAATAAAAGCAATTGATTTGGCATTCAGTATTTTTTTATCATCTCTGCACACATTTTCTTCCAGAGCCCCGGTGAGAAAGAAGCATTTGGTATAGCACCCACTATGAGCTATGGTTTCCTAATCTATGAAGAAAGTAAGATTGGAAACAGTAGGGAGTAATGAGCAAGGCTGACAGTATAGGAGACAAAGTCGGTGCGGAAGCAGGAGGGTCTGAGCAAGGGCACGACACTATCTTATGCAGCATATCTCCCCTGCCTTAAAGTTTCAGTCCTTTTAGGTTGGGTTTTCTGTTGCCTGCAACCAAAAGCACCCGGGTAAATACCCCATCTCTGGATTTCTTGGGCTTTAGTTCATCAGGTAATTCTCTTTCCATTGGAGATAAATTTTATATTAAGGAAGGTGACATTTCCTCACAGCACTTCTATTTATGTTGTCTTTTATAGATCACAGGGAAATCCTTCTTGACATAGAAGACAGGAGCCAAACATGAGTTGAATAGCTCCACTCTCATTAAGGCTATTTGCAGGAAACAGGAGATTCAGCTAAAAGGAAAGGAGTTTACAGAAGACTCCAGGACAGGAATTGCACTGATAACACTTCCGGGGAACTGGAGCTGGAGGTTGGCCCGGGATTAGAAGTAGCTCTGGAGAGTTCAGCTGTTGTCTAGGGAGCAGCCTACCACTCCTCCCCGTACTGTGATTCACTTACTTCCTGTGTCTCTTTGGTCCTGTCTCATTACTAAGCGGGAACTGCCCTCTGTGCCTTTTGGTTCAAATACATGAGAGAGAGAGAGAGTATATGATTGGCCCAATCCACAAGCTACACAACACATGTCCAAGTTTGTTGACAAGCTTGTAGACTAGCTACTCATAGATCAGATGTCCAGACATGGTCCATGTGACTGGAACAGATAAGGTCCTGTCTATTCATTCATTCGTTATTATGCAATCATTCATTCTCAAAAACTGTTCAAGACACTTGACATTGGTATAGCATAAGACTCTTTAAAGCAACTGGGATGAATGAGTAAATGAATGAACATCAAACCAACTCTGGATGGGGCAGGTGATGACAGACAGCGCCATCACATCCCTTTCTATTTGTGAGCAAGCAACATTTTTTAGCAAGAGGCCTGTCTCCCCCTTGATCTCCCTTTTATTTATTATGTAAGTTGAAAAATCCTTTTTGTTGCCTGCATTTCTTTTGCAAGACTCAACTCATTTCAAACATTAGTATCCTGATAGTTGCTTTTGTTTCCTTCTTCCCACCCGTGTATCAGCCTTCTGAAATCTGAACTCAGTGGAGCATGCCCAGAGCAAGCAGACAGGTTTCTGTTGGGACCTCACTCACAGAGCAGCGTTATGACTTTCATGGGCCCTAGGCACGTTCATCTTTGGGAGCACAGATCAATTAAGTAAATATACATAAATTACATTTGATAACTGTTGGTATAAGACAAGTATAATATAGATACAGACATACACAGGCTGGATTCATGACTGATATATTCATTTTTCTTCAAATTTTAAAAGAAATTAAAATATTTGCATGGGACCCTAAAAGTATCATGGGCCCTAAGTACTATGATTGTTGCGCCTAATGGGTACTTTGGCCCTGCTGGTTATAAATCTTCTCAGCATCTCCTTTGCACGGCCAGATTTCCACTGTTTCCTAACCTTCTGAAACAGTCTTGCCAATGGTCATTATGTCGATATGCCAATCATCTCTCTGACTATTTAACATTTACATTTTTTTAAGTTAAAGCTAATGATTTTTTACATGCTACATGGGCAATTCTGATGCTTTACATTCCTCATCTACATGATGAAGACAGTAATAATTACTACTTTACAGAATTAAATGAACTAAGGATGTAAAAATACGTTGTAAACCATGATTCATTTTACAAAGGTTGGATATTGACATACTTTAAAAACTTTTAACTTAATCAAAAATTTAACAGTACCAATTCAATTTTATTTAGAAATAATTTGAGAGACTCATAAATGAGAAACCAAGAGAGATGGTCTTCATTGATTCATCCCTGACTTTTGTTGTCGAAGGCGGCACAACTGTCAACTAGCTGCTATGGTATTTTTAGGACCACATGAGGCCCTCCTCTGTCTGCAGCGCCACATCTGGAGGGCTTAACACACCTTTTCAGAGCAGCCAGAGACGTCTCTTTTCCATAAGCCTTTCTTTTGAAGACCTTTGTACTTCTGCAATGCGAAGGGTGAATGCCAGGCTGTCTTAACACTGAGGGGAGAAAGTAAATATTTCTCCTCCCCAGTTGGTTCAGTGTAACACAACTCCTGGCGAAAATTCCTCTTTCTCTTCTAAATCAAGACTGTTGTTAGCTATGTGGATCAAACTGCCTCATTTGGGATAAAGGCGCCCTGACCACATCCTATTTCCACTAACCCAGGTTTTCAAGCACAGGAGAACAGGAAGTAACACACTACCACTCTAAATGCATCATTTCTGAGAATCTTAAAATGGGAAGAAATTTTAAAACTCAACTAGGGTAATTCCCTCACTTCATCACAAACATGAAACACGCTATGTGACTCACCCAGGGCAAAGAGCAGGCACACATGATTTTCAGTTTTCTACCCTTGGAAGTTCTCTGGGCCTTTATTCTAGGCAATCAGACACAGGAATTTTTGCACTCAACTCCAGAAATAGTTTTCAAAAGCTTTGGTGTGAAGCTCTATTTTTAAACTTATACTCAGTACTTGTAGATTTTTCTATTTTCATGCCAATAATCAGTCGCTTTTATGACAAACATTATAGAAAAATCAACGATTACATTTCAGAACTACTAAAGAAAGCAGTCAAATAAAGAGGAAATAATTCTTAACCTACAGTTTCTACTATCATTATTATTATTACTACATTGGGCATGACATAGGATACAGAATAAGCATAAGACATAGTGTTTGCTTTCATGCCATATTTGCTCTCCTAGGAAATAAAGATCAGGAAATAACTTACTACCAATTTAAATGCACATTGCAAAGAATCTTAAAACTAGAAGAAACTTTAAAAGTTCAACTAAGACAATTCCGTCCCTTTAGCACAGATAAGTTGTAAGGATTAAATGAAATGTGTGAATCACTTGTTTTTTTACATAACACTTAAAACTCAAACATCTTTAAAGACACTGTTTTGTAATCATTACATCATCTCCATTGTGGTGCGGGGAAATGTGAACCCAATGAGTAGACTATCAGGGTGGGCTAACTTTTCCTATAAAGTCTAAATAGTAAATATTTTAGGCTTTGCAAACTGCATATCGCCTCTGTTGCATTTTCTTTTCCTTTTTTTAATGACCCTTTAAAAATAAAAAACTACTCTTTTCCCACTGACCGTATAAAAGCAGACAGGCCATACCTGCCCTGTGCAAGCTGTGGTGTGCTATCGCATAGTAACATTAAGAGATAGTGTGTCAAATCAATTTATAAAACAATGATAAAATCAGGAACAAACTTTAAACCTTCACACTTCATTCAGTATACCACGCTACATCTATGAAACAGCTTTCCTTACCTGAAATTCATCGAAACATAAGAGACATGCTTCTTCGCTGATTTCCTCAGCTACAGGAGCTATTGGATCGTATGATTTAGCCATGTATCCTGGTTTCCTCTTTGGTAAACTCTGTTTAAGGCGGTGTATTCCTTAAATGGATGAAATTGAACACAAAATCAACTATTGTATTAATAGTACATTTTAGACAACTATACCATGTTTTTTAAATCTTCAAATGAAACTTTTGTATAAACATAAAAATTAAGTTTAAATTCCACATACAATCAAATGTGATTATTGGAATTGGTTGTATTTTCCTCTACTCAAAAATAAGTTGTTCACATATGATTATAATCCCATGGTTGTACGGATACTTTGTGGGTCATACCATCTCTATGCTGCAATCAGATGACGAAGTGATAGTGATAGCATGACTAGATGGTCACTAGGTGATCAACAGGGCAGCATAGTCCTGAGAATTTCAGGGATGTGGGCAGAGGAGGTGGTCCTGCCCTATGCGGATCTACTCAAGGTGTTCCCTTGTCAACAGCCTAATACACTAGAGTCAGTCCCACTTCTTTCATTACATGTGTACTAAATGCTGACAGTATTAGAATAAAAACACACTGTTTCTGCCCTGGAGAGGTTATAGTGTAGCTGACAGCAGACAATGCAAAAAGGAAATAACTTAAGAACACTGGCAAAGCAATAAAGCATACATACAAGTACAAACGGAATGCCAACATGCTAAGGTGACACAGCAGAAAGGACCTCATCAAGAATACCTTCTTGAAACAGGTGAGACTTTAACATTTCTGACTGATCCTTAATAGAAAGAAGAAATACCTAACCTTTATACAGCAACCTCTGTTCTCTTATTTGGAAGTTCTGATTTGTTTCTAGGACTAACTCTGGACACATTACTAATTGTTTCAATATAGCACAAATCAAATGAAGCCAAATAAAATCTTACTTTAAGCAAAATTCTATGTTTTAAACAATTAAAATATTAAGAATTTTAAAAGATGAGGAAAACTATTGTGTAGTGTTTGCCCACTGAAAAATTACTTCTTCCAGATCATTAACTTACTTTCGTGAACATCTAGCATGAAACCATGAAAATGAACCCGCTTTTTCCTGTTCATTTCCACGTACGCATAAAACATGTCCATCACCATTGTTTTCCCTGTACCTTGAAAAAAACAGAAAAGAATATTATTAAACAGTATTACTGATTGCTCTAATGATTGTTCATTAGCTTTGGGATAATGAAACCACACTCTTCTACTCGAAAGCTTAAGACTATGTTACTTTTTTAGAAAGGAGTGTTTATTTTTTATGTTAAACTAGCTAAACATAAAATGTTGATATTACTCTTTTCTGTTAAAATCCTGTTTTTAGGAAATACAACATTTAGTTAACATTACAGGGGCTATTTCCCCCAAAGAACTATGTTCATAAACTGACAAGATTTAGAGATTATTCATTGTTCTGTTTCTCTTCCCAAAGGCACCAGTATAAATAAAGTAATTAAGTAACTATTTATTGGGCCATTACTAAGCATGAGGAACTGTCTTGGGCACTATGGGAAAATTCAAAAAAGAAAAAGAAGAAAATAAAGATTACTATCTAACATAAATACTGAAAATAAATAATAGATGTAGGTTAGAGCTGGAGAATTGCCAATTATAACACTTTTTGAAAAATCTTGAGAACATAGGTCTTTCAAAATGAGGCCTACTTGAAATTCTGATACAGTCAACCCTTATCATTAAATTATCTAATTTTCAACATTCTGAAACTTTTAACCGCTATGATTGCATTAGTAATTGAAGAGTCAACTGCCTGGGCATTTAACACGGGCACGCACAGAAAGCCTATTCTCTAGCAGAAAGCCCAGAGCTTTCGGGACGGGCAGTTCACAAGCGTGATCCACACCAAGCATTCCTCGGCAGGCCAGCCCAGAGCAGGCTGGTCCTCTCTCATCCTTCCTGCTGCTTCTCCCACCACCCGCCAGTGCCCATGCTCTCCTCCCAGGAGCTGCAACTCAGGAAGGGAGATCTGAGTCGCAAATCTTTTGGGCTTTCCTCCATTCCATGAGGTGACCTTGGGCCTGTGCAATTAGAATTGCCAGCAAGTTTTTTGTACCTAAAAATATAACTTACTAAACAGATTTTTAATGAAGAGGCCAGTTAGATTGAAAAGTAATTTTTTGCAAAAATATTCAATACAATATTTTTTATATAGTGAGTGGCAGCAAATTTTAAATCATTATATTTACCTTAAAAAAAAGGTAAATCAATAAAGTTCAAATTTTGTTGCATAAAGCATAGTATACCTACATATCGAGAAAAAAGTCATAAATTATCTAACCAAAAAAGTGAACAATATATATTTCAATGTAATCTTTGTGCTAACGCTTTTATTAAAATGGGCTTAAAATATAACAAGACCATCATATAAAAAGTTTCTAGATATAAAAGCGAAAAACAAAAAACACAAAAAAAAGAAAAGAAAAAGGAAATCATAAAGGAAAAGATTGATAGATTAGGCTACATGAAACCACATTAATTTTATTTATGATGATTACATTAATTATTATTATTACATTTATTTATGGTGATTACATTAATCTTTATTATGGTGATTTTGATGTTCAGAAGGTTCAAAGAAATTCAATCTCCTGAACATCAAAATCACCATAAATAAAATTAATATCCTTATTCACTTATTCAATATAGTTTTACTGAATGCCTACCATGTGTGAGGTCCTATTTTAGGTGCTTAGGATATGCTAGTGAACAAAACTGACAAAAATCCCTGCCCTCATGAACTCGGGAGTTTAAACTTATATATCTCTAAGATATAAAGAGCTCTTAGAAACTACAATGGACATGTTTTTTTGTCTGTCCTAAATCTCTTCCTTATGAAAACATTTCTATTAATACTTAGTATGATTCTATGAGAGTATCAATCAGAGAGGGAGCCAATAAAAATACCCCATTACCCTGTACACTATGGTTGTCCCTGCCACAGGCATGTGACCCAATTAGGTCAGCTTCTGTGGGGGTAGTTAGTATGGATTCTGAGAACGAGAATCATCCCTTCTCCTTTTAAGAGTACAATCTACAAGATCCCAGGAGCTATCTTTCCTATAACATCAAAAAATTCTTACCAAGAATGAAGCTAACAATAAGGAAAGCACAACCAAAAGATGAAAGAGAAGGGAAAGGGAGGGACACAGAGAGAAGTACCTAAAATATTACTTAAGCTCAGATCATTACTTAACAATTAAACCAAATATTAAATTCCTCCCCCGGTTCAGCTAATTCAACTGCCTTTTTTCCCCCTGAAAATGAAAGAGTACTGAACAATACAGAATTAACGGGGGGGAAAGATGATCAATGTGCAAAAAACATGAGTATTCAAAGGATACAAAAATATAAATAGCTTTAAACATATTTTTTAAAGTTTAATTCCATCAGAAATAAAAGGAATACAAATTAAAACACCAATGATACACCATTTTTACGTTGGTGAGGATGTGGGAAAATACTCGTAAGCACTCTGACATACATCTGGTAGGAAGTCAATTTGTCATTATCTATCAAAAGGTTTTAAAATATTCAGAACCAAAATCAACACTATAAAGATATTTTTGCTCTCTAAATTATTTCAAAGTTCAATAGAATCCCAACCAAAATCAATTTAGGAATAACTTAACATTATTCTAAAGTCTATCTCCTCTTCACTTGAACAGACACTTCTCCCAAGAAGACATACAAATGGCCAATAGATATACGCAAAAGTGCTCAACTTCACTAGTTATTAGGGAAATGCAAATCAAAACCACAATGAGATATCATTTCACCCCGGTTAGAATGGCAAATAATAACAAGTGTTGGAGAGGCTGTGGAGAAAAAGGAACCCTCATACACTGTTGGAGGGAATGTAGACTGGTGCAGCTGCTATGGAAGGCAGTGTGGAGGTTCGTCAAAAAATTACAAATAGAATTACCATATGACCCAGCAATCCCTCTCCTGAGTATCTACCCAAAAAGTCTGAAAACATTTATCCATCAGGATATATATACTCCGATGTTCCTTGCAGCTTTATTTATGGTGGCCAAGACATGGAAACAACCAAAGTATCCTCGATAGATAATTGGATAAAGAAGATGTGATATATAAATCACATTGTATAGATAGATAGATAGATAGATAGATAGAGAGAGAGAGAGAGAGAGAGAGAGAGATAGAGATAGAGATAGAGATAGAGATAGAGATAGAGATAGAGATAGAGATAGAGATAGATATAGATATAGATATATAGATATATATAATGGAATACTATTCTGCCATAAGACAAGATGAAATACTGCCATTTGTGGCAACATGGATGGATCTTGAGATTATGCTAAGCGCAATAAATCAGACAGAAAAAGTCGAGAACCATATGACTTCACTCATATGTAGGATATAAAACTGAAAGCAACAAAGGAGCAAGACAAACAAACAAACAAACAAAAACTCATAGACACAGATAACAGTTTAGTGGTTACCAGAAGGTAAGAGGGGAAGAGGGATGGTAGAAGAGGGTAAAGGGGATCAAATATATGGTGATGGAAGGAGAACTGACTCTTGATGGTGAACACACAATGGGATTTATAGATGATGTAGTACAGAAATGCACACTTGAAACCTATGTAATTTTACTAACCATTGTCACCCCAATAAATTTAATTTAAAAAAATATAAAGTCTCTCTTTTTTCAGAAAAAAATATACATTATATATACAAAATGTATGTTACAGATACATAACATATATATTATATATATGTACATGCTTATCAACAGGAAACTAGTTAAGTGAATTGTAGAACATCCACATAATAAAATAGTATATGCCCAGTAAAATGAATGATATAGGTCACTGTGTACTGATATGGCATGATACCTAAGGTCTAAGATTAACGGAAGAAAATAGAAGGTACTTAACATTTGAATAAAACAAAATAAACACCCACCACACTTTTAAAAATTCACCCACATGGATAACACAAGAAGTTTCAAAAATATTCTTTAAAAAAGATAAATAGCAATTAATAAAGGTTGAGGGAAGCAAGGAGGAAAGGGAGAAGAACTACATAATAAAAACATATTACAAAATTAGAGATATTGTATATGAATGGTACCAGATTTTTAAAAAACTCAACTAAACCAATTAAGTAGACCTAAGTACATATATAATTGTATATGAAAAAAATTAATAATTGCAAAAGACAAGTACAGCCACTTGCAAAAACTAAAACTAGATCCCTACCTCACATTTCACATCAAAATTAATTCCAGATGAATCCAAGGTGCTGAAAAATATGAAAGACCCAGAAGATAACATGTGTGAACATTTGCATAATCTTGGAGTAAGAAAGGCTTAGCAGTGTGTATCAGGACAAAGAAAACTTTTGACAGACCATGTGAAAATAACGGGTCCTAGACTTGCTATCCCAATATAAACAATCAGAAAAGGGGATGAAATATATGAAACTAATGTTTTCAGACATTGGACAAGAAGCAAGACAAGGCTCTGATCCCTGAGAGAAGGGAAAAATAAGATGAGCTCTAAATCACTCCAGGTGTTGGCATGAAGACATCTTCCAGATTCATGCACAGAAAGTGGGAATCCAAGTAAAACACCCAGGTCTGGCTGAGCTGGGCTAAGAAAAATCCGAATTATAGGAGTCCAACACAGGGGCAATTTGCAACGCAAAGTTCTAAAGAGGAGGAAGCTATGTAATGAAAGAGCCCCCAAAACCAACATGTGGGTACTCTGGAGTCCTTGGCTGAATACTAGCTGCCCGAGTGTAGGGTGATAGTCCATGATATGAGGCAAAGAATGGCCACCAGGAAGCTGTAAGGCGAACAATTTCCAGAAATAATTATACATACAATTCGAGTGAATCTCCAAGGAATTATGAGGGGACAAAAGCCAATCTCAAAAGATTACATATCTTTCCATTTATATAACAATTTTGAAATGACAGAATTTTAGAAATGAAGAACAGATTACTGGTTGCCAGGACGTAGAAATGGATGGTGAGTAGGCATGGTTATAAAACTATGGACAACGCAAGGGATTCTTGTGGTAATAGAATTGTTCAGTATCTTGACTATGGTGATGGATACAGGAACCTATACAGGTGATAAACTGTATAGAACTAAACACACACACATAAATGAGTGCAGGTAAAACTGGAGAGATTTCAAACAGATCTGTGAATTGTAACAATATCAATATCCTGGTTCTGATATTTATACTACAATTTTGCAAAATGTTACCTAGACTAAATGCAATAAAATATAAAATATCAAAATGCATCACATATAAGGGTAAGTTTTCTTTCAGTGAAACTATTTTTCAGGTGTGTGTGTGTACACTCATACACTGGGTCAGGATGTAAAAGATATTTCTTACTGTGAGTGACATTCATAAGTGTTTCAAAGCCATTGTAGCAGGGTGAGCAAAGGCTGCATCTGTTTTATTCATCATTACATGCCCAGAAATAACACACTGCCTGCGCAAGGCAGATGCTCAATAAACATTTGTTAAGTGAATGGAAGAATGAGGACAAGAAATATTGAAAAAAGGGAAGAAAACAACACTAAATTTTACCTGTGGTACCATTTTGCTTTAGTCTCTACAGAATCCTAAGTAAAACCTTGTATTTTTCTCAAGACGATTCTTGCTGAGAGTAATTTGTAAAACCTAACATGCTTTATGCTCTAACTTTCAAGTCTATAGTTAGGGAGTCAAAAATGACTACATGAGGGTCCCCTGTAGTGGTGCCCTTTGCACCGCTGACCACGGTGTCCTCCATCATGGTCTCCAAGCCCAGCCAACTTTTGCTTCCCAATTCCTAATCTTAAAACCAGTTTACCTTTTGGGGCGGCCGATGGCTCAATTGGTTAGAACGTGAGCGCTAACGTTGCCAGTTCAATTCCCACGTGGGATGGTGGGCTGCGCCCCCTACAACTAAGACTGAAAACGGTGACTGGACTTGGAGCTGAGCTGCACCCTCCACAATCCGATTGAAGGACAACGACTTGGAGCTGATGGGCCCTGGAAAAACACACTGTTCCCCAATATTCCCCAATTAAAAAACAAACAAAAAAAAAAACCAGTTTACCTTAATTGGTAGAATTATCCATGTGAAATGGGTGAGGTTATACCAGGAGACAGCAGAAAAGGGACCGATAAACAAAAAAGTACTTTTATTCTCTTCTAATGTACTTGAGAAATAATTAACCCTGTCATCACCATTGCAGTCGGCTAGAGCCAGGGGTAGGTTAGAAATGAAGCCACGAAACACTACTACTGCAGCTTTTGGCTTCTGCATGAGATGTGCTAAGCATTTATTGATGAAAACACGGTTTTCATTAAGACACTATGATAATTCTCCAGTTTATATATCAACTCTACTGGGTTCTCTGGATTGAGGGTCCACCTGAGTTAGTCATTTCAACATGTCTAGTCAAAAGGGAATAAAGTGGGCATGACAGATCCCAAGCCACGTGCAGGAATAAGGAGTGGGAAAGGGGCCCGCTAGGAAACAGACATCCTCTTTCCCATCAAATCTCCTTAAAATTGAATAAGGAGTTTTTTAGACCTGTTTCCCAAGTCTAAAAAAAGGAAAATAGTAAAGAATAAGGGCTTGTGAAGCACTTGGAGGCTATTCTCCAAGCCAGAGAGCATACCAAAATGAGAATTTCACCTATTTTTTATTACCTATTTTGTAAGCATTCTAAACTAAACTGAGTATAGCCACCAAAATGTTCACCTCACTTCCTATTTCAGAATTCCCTTTCTTCCCCCTCTACATTATAAAGATGTTTCTAACCAAAGGTTGGTATACACCCAGCCTTGGTGACTATCCCATGTAATCACATCTTTTCTTTTCTTTTTTAATTGGGGAACAGTGTGTACTTCCAGGACTTTTCCAAGTCAAGTTGTTGTCCTTTCAGTCTTAGTTGTGGAGGGCACAGCTCAGCTCCAGGTCCAGTTGCCGTTGTTAGTTGCAGGGGGCACAGCCCACCATCCCTCACCGGAGTCGATGAGTCGAACTGGCAACCTTGTGGTTGAGAGCCCGCGCTCCAACCAACTGAGCCATCTGGCACTGGCGCATGTGGGAATCGAACTGGCAGCCTTCGGCATTAGGAGCACGGAGCTCCAACTGCCTGCACCACCGGGCTGGCCCCATATCTAATTCTTTCAAGTATTCAGATGAATTGTGCTTATTGTACTTCTCTTCAATTACTTAGAATATGGTTGAATTTTTCAAACTAAAATCCAACAACTTTTGTAGGGTTTTTTTTTAATAAGTCATTTTGCAGAAGTAGAAGTTGTGCTTAACTAACCATCTCCATTTATGGAGGTAACGGAGAAACAAAGATGCTAGTTTTAGCAATGACTAAACATGAAAGTGAAGGCACAGGAAGTGCAAGTTTCCAAAGATGCAAAGAAAGACACCTGACAACAGGATGGGATCTGCTGGCAGTGCCCAAAGGTACAGACATGTAAAACTGATCAAGCACCTGGTATAAAATGCTTTCTGAATAAGAACTAAGCATACACTGGTCTAAATAATACCAATTAGCCAATGAACTAAAAAACAGAATAGTCTGAGCTTCTTTCACATTTTTTAAACCTGTAAGTTTCAAGAACTTGAAGAATTCCAGGGGCAATCTCTATCATTCACCTTTGTGAACTACACAATTCTCTTTTTAGTAGGTTCACCAAACCTGTAAATGCAAAACAGGAATTTAGTGGCATCGGTGAACAAATCAGAAAACGAGGGAGGACCTTCTTCTTAAAGATGAGAAGTTTTATCTGTAAGGCACTATAACTATTTCTTCAACTCCTGTTTTATTTTTTGTCCTACAAATATTACTAAGGTAATAACTTCGGCCACCACTCCCTCATAATGTAGCTTTGATATGGCTGTAGATGAGACTGGAACTTGTTTCTTAGTCTGGGACAAAACTGGTCTCATTCCATGTAAGTGTGAGTTTTGAGTATGCCAATATAAGAAATAATTGGCAAGTCATAAGGCCAGGTGAAGTATAAGCCACATTAATGACATCAGTGAATGTGGATAACCAGGGAGAGGTTTAAAGATTTGTTTAAAGAAAATGGAAAGCAAAAAAAACAGATGATTTCAGCAAGAAGGACGTCAGGGAAGAAGCAGACATCAACTGATTAGGAAAATCTAGAAATTAAGCAACAGCTCATGAAGTTTCCAAGAAAATGTGAATCTTTGTGCCCAGTGTATAGAAATGGGAGACCAAGGCAATGTTATCACTCATGCATTGAGAGTGTCCACTAATAACTAAATTGAGGATAAGGGCTTAGATTATGAGTAAAAATATTAGTGGAAAGTAAAAGTGAGAAAGAACAGCTTTTAAAAAAAAAAAAAAGTAGTAAGCTGAGTCAAACAGCACTGGGCAACGAGATTCTGAATTATCTAATAACCTATCTATAGGTGATTTCCTTCCCCAGGATCAACTCACTTTATACCTTAAATAACATTTGCACCCTGACATGCTCACTAATCCTGCCTTAAACGAGGCACACCCTCTGAGACATAAAAGTGCAAACTAAGATAACCGCCCTCCCCCGCCCAGTACTTTATCTCACCTCATCCTATTCCCTTGTTGGTAGTGGATTGAAGGATGGAAATGGAAGTTATCCCTGAGCAAAAGCTGTACTACCCAGGACTTGTTTTAACACACTTACCAACATCTCCATAAACATACAGGCCTCTTGGAGGTTTTCTCCTTGAAAAAAGCTGTAAATTAAGAACAAATTATAAATCTCTAACATGGAAATAATTAAATATCCCCATATACACAGTGTTCCTAACTGTGCCATATACAGGACTAAAATGGGGTGTTGTACACAATAAATATGAAAAACTTGATGTAAAAAGGCTGGGAAGCCCAACTGAAGTTTCAATAGAGGAAGCGAGAGCTCTGAAATCACACAACGTAAGTTTACATACCCTACACCACCACTTACTAACCATGTATTCTTTCCTCTCTTTCCCAAACGGGCTCCCCAAACAATGGCAGCCTAGCTCATTCCCATTAAGCAATAGATTGGAAGAATGTTTCTGAAGAAACTGAACAGTCTCCAGAAAAAAAGGCCCAAAGGCACTTACATGTGGGTTTCTCCCACAGATAGAGCTGGTTCCTACCAAATGACCTTACAGAAAAGCACACCAGTCAACAAACCTAAGATGGACCTTTCAATCAGCTTGTTAGTATCTGAAAAGACACTAAAATGAATTGACAGCCAATAATCAACAGATCTGAAAAAAAAAAAAAAATCTTCTAAGATGAAAGCTGGAGACCAGAGCAAATATACAGGGGGAAATACTCACAGGAAACAGACTACACTGACAGCAAAGGTAATCTTCAAAAATAAAACTGTAATCAATATAATTAATATGCTGGGGAAAATAAGAGAAGCTATTTAAACTATAAAGCAAGAACAAAATGCAATTTTTTAAAAAAGGGAACATTAGTAACAAAAGAGAACACTTTGAAATTTAAAATATGGTAGCAGAAATAAAATTTCAGAAAAAGGATTAGAAGATAAGCTTGAGGAGATGTTCCAGAAAATACAACAAATATAAACAGCAATAATAAAAGATGAAAAAATATAAGAAAATTATAGGATTAATTCAGGAGGTCCAACACCTGATACAAAGGGATTCCAGAAAGAGAAAATAGAGGAAAAAGGAATAATACAAAGATTTTTCTCAGAATTGAAGGACTTGCTTTCTAGATTGGAAGAACAGACTAAGTGTTCAAAACAATGAGGAAAATAAGACCCACACCAAGTCACAAACTTGAAATTTCAGATACTAGGGACAGAAAGAACTTGCAGTGGGGGTGCCACAACAGGTCACAAACAACAAAGAGTTGAATATTTGAGAGAAAATGATTTTCAATCTATCTGCTCTATCCATCAAGTGTGAAAATGGAAAATTGACATTTCATACATACAGGGTCTGAAAAAAACCCTCCCCAACAGAAAGAACCTCCAGGAACCACAAAGGATCCTGGGAAGGAAGCCCTGGTGACCTGGAGGGCTGCTCCAGGACCACAGCAGCGTAGCCAGTCAAGAAAACAAGGAAAGCATCTATTCTTATATGCTGGTTACTCTGTTTTCAACTTGCCAGAAAAAGTGTTATGCTCTTAATTTTAGAACAGCTTCAAGTTGGAAAACTGACACAGAACCTCATAATCTCTAAGTATGTCCGATGTATTAGAAATCTTTTGAAAGCAATATTCTGTGTTAGGTAACTGGGAGTGTCATAGTAATTCATAATTCATAATTCATAATTCTTCACACATTTTACAGGAATAGTCTGGGGCCTACTCTAGTACTGTTCACGTGATACAATCAATATATGTTGAATAAATGAAGTTCAAGGCAAAAAAAAATGAACAAAGATGGGGGAAAGGATGATACAGAAAACGCAATACTGCTAAAAAAAAAGAGCACTCAGGGTCCTATCTTCTGTTTACTCACGCAAACTCAATATATTTTTGAAAGAGGACTTTGGCAAATATTGTACTACATTACATATATAACGTATGTTATATTGTATTATATTCTATAGTAATATTTAGAAGATAACGCGATACTGTTATAGAGTTCCACAGGAGAAGATCCTCCAACAACTAAGCTCACTGACACCTGGTATGGCATAAACACTGTTTGAGGTGCCAATTTTACTTTAAATACATTGATAAACAAAATGAACATTCCTCTAATGATGTTAGATATCGTCTATCTAGACATTATATACGCCCAAATATTTTCACTTGGAGAGGCAACTCAGTTTTCTCCTAATAAAATGTCAGTCTTCTAAGAATTGTTGAAATTGTTGCACAGGATTTAAAAATCCATATTTTAAAGGGATAACCAGAAGACTGAATGAAGAAAGTAAGACTATTTAGAAGGCTATACAATGGGTGCTACAGAAAATTTTAAATTCTTTATTCATAGGGAATTCAGGGAGGGTTAGGTTCATGTAGTTTTCTTCAAGATGACCCACTTACACAGGAACCCACATCATTTACATGCCCCTAACTTATATTTTCTCACAATTTACCCTATTTTTCAGTTCCATGAAATTTCCTTTCTTAATGTTTGAATTTCCTGTAATTCTTTTCTTCTGTCTCAGAGAACTCCACCTGGGCACAGCTCCTCAGTGTGGGTATTCTTCTCGGGCTCCCCTCGCCAGATGCTTCCTCCATCTTGCTCTGGACCCCAGAGCTGGCTGGCTGGCTGGCAGCTGGCTGAGCTCAGCCCTGAGGAGGCACCTATTCCAGCAGGAGACAGGAGGGAGGGGTAGGGAGCAGCCAGGTCATTCTCTCCAGTTCCCTCCAGCTCGTCGCTCTGTCTCCAGTGCAGCTGCATCCCTCCAGGACCAGCGGGTCCCCATGCCCTCGCTCCAGCTCTTTTCCGGCTCCTCCTTACCCCTCCAAGCCTTGTTTGCTGCCCTAGGCCTGCCCTGTCCATGACTCCCTAAGTGATCTCTTGATTCAGTCTTCATTTGAAACGTCTGCTGTGAACTGTTTCCTGCCAGGACTCTGACACGTGCCTGACCCCTAAACTGCACAGTCTTAACATCACACAAAGACTGGAAACTGTGGATGTGAATAAGTTTCTCTAGTGACCCAAGTAAGATCTGTCATGTTACTTGTACCTTAGGAAATGTATAAAGTAGAATGATGCCTTCTGTAAGGGGTTTTTGATGAGTCCAATGGCAGTGCACTATATAGATTGTGCAGATGGGAAACGTAAGGAGGACGCTGGCAGATAGTGGTCACGTGTCACCCACCTCTGCTGAGCATAAAAGATACAGTAGCAGAGTGTTGGAGTTGAATCCAAAAGCTCTGGTATAAATTCTAGTTCTGCTGCTTATGAGCCACGTGACGCTGGGCAGCCACTGCACGTCTACAACGCTTTGCTTATCTGCTGGGTGCAGGGCAGAGCGCCAGAAGTTCCTGCTCCCTGCCCGCTCTGCAAACCTAATCACAAGACCCACTGGCTCACAACGAAGACTGCAGACTTCGTGTGCTTACTGATACCTGCTTCCATCCAAACTGGGGCGCCATGAATAAAGGAACTGCGCACCTTTTAACACACGCCCCTCAAAGGTCTGAACAGAATTCATGTACACTCAAGACAGTTTGGATCTAAAACTCTATACCAAACAAATCAAGAATGTATTCAGAAACATGTAGCACAATTTCAAATATAGTCCATATCTAAGCCCTAAAAGAAACCTCAATAAATTCCAAACAATCAATGTACTCCAACCCTAATGTAATAAAATTAGAAATAAATGATGGAAGGATACCTAAAAATAGAAACATCTCACACAAAGGTATTGACCTTCCCATCATGTTCACCCAGACTTCTGAAGATTGCTGAAAAAAGTCTGAAAGCCCTGCAGAGTGTACCCTCTCACCAGTTCCTCCAGATTGTCAGCAATTCTGCTGCCTTGGTTAGTTTACTCTCTGTCTCTGCAGTGATGCTCTAGAAAGTTCTCGGCTCCCTTCAAGCTAAACTACACTTCCCCCATCACTTTCAGCAGATGTCTCCTACTGCCTCGTAAAGATGAAGCAGAAGGCAATGGGTTGGAACAGCTTCACCTTCCTACATGGAATCACAGTCGCCCTCTCTCTGCACCCATCCTGTCCTCTCTCCCTCCTGTGACAAAGGAAGATGAGCCCTCTTCCCATGCAACCTTTTAGCAATTTCTGGATCTCAGTCCCCCCTGCCACCTTCTCAGGAACCATGGCCCATCAAGTGATTCACTTCTCTTATAAGCCTTCTCATCAGCATCTTTATAAATGTCTTTCTGTGAATTATTTTTACACTCTTGAAGTGTAATGTCCTACAAGCAAGACATAAACCCAAAAGCCATAAGGGAAAAGATAGACACATTAAAAGCAGTGGAGTTAGACATTTCTGTTTGGGGGGAGGGGGAATGCTAAGAAAGGTAAAAAGACACATAAACTGCAAAAAAAAAAAAAAAAATTGCATCATTTTCAAACAGCCATTAATTCTAAAACACATCAGCCTTACTTATGTTTATTACTTTCGCCATTGCCACGCATAAACAGGGGCTTGATAAGCACTTTAATGGTGGCCATAATAATGGTGACCTAGTCTGAGGCCCACAGGATTCTTAGTGCCTTAGAACAGGAGATCTTTCTTAATGAAATATGGGGCGGGGGTTGGGGGTTCAGTGCAAACACCATATTGCTAGAAAACAATACCTCAAATTCCTTTCTTCTTTTGGGAAGTTGCCTTTAAATACAACCATCATTTCTCTCCCTAGTATCCATTCCATTTCACTTTTCCACAACTGAGCAGCAGAATGCTCTTCAGGTGACAATGACCCCACTCCCAGCTCCATCCTCCATAGCAGTGTGACGGGTTCGGGGAGAACTTAGGGCCCAATTTGGATCAAGCCAAGTTCTGTTGTTCACGGCTTGGAGAAAGAGAAGCTCTTATATTCCGGGCCGTATGGCACATAGATGTGACACTAGTTTGCTACTTTGAGAGAGGCCACACTGAACACAAAGCCAAGATTTGCAGGAGGGCAGAATCAAGACGATCTCAAAGAAACAGAGCCATGGCCCTCACACACTGCCCCTGAAGCACATAGAAGCCCGACTTCTACGTGAGCCCGTGGATGACTTGTATTGTTTGACCCAGCTTCAGTTAGGCTTTCTATTATTTGCAACTGAAAGCATCCTAACTGATGCCATAATATATTTCACTTAGCCATGTTCGTGGTCTAATATGTGTTTCCCCGAAACTAAGACCCAGCCGGATCATCAGCCCTAATGCATCTTTTGGAGCAAAAATTAATATGAGACCCGGTCTTATATATTGTTATATTATATAAGACCTAGCCTTATATTATAGTAAAATAAGACCGGGTCTCATATTAATTTTTGCTCCAAAAGACACATTAGAGCTGATGGTCCGGCTAGGTCTTATTTTCGGGGAAACACGATATAAGCAAAGTATTTATGAAAGTATCTATTCTTAAGAGAGAAAAGATCTTTGAATATAAAAAGGATTAAAGAATAAATCTACCTTTTCCCTGTTTCCACCTCCAGATTAGTATGGGTTGGCCGTCTCTTGGGGAAATATCAAGATTATTCTTTATTTTTCCGACACCAAAGTCTACACTCCTAACCATTGCACCTCCTAAAACTTCCCTTTCAGAAAGGGCGAGAGAAAAGACATATTCTTAATATATTAGAACTAACAGAAAGTAGCCAAGGCCAAGGAAATTCTAAAATAATATAAGATTCCTAAGACATTTACATACTGGAAACTTTATAGCACAAGATTTAGAGGAGCGCAAACTCTCTTACAAGCCGGAATCCAGGAGGTGTGACTGAACTGGGGGTAGAGCCTAACTTCTTTGGTGGAACATTTAGTACATTCCCATCAAACCATTTCTGTGAAGCAAGTAGTTTCCCAAAGTATGCTGCATAAAACATTCCTTCAATACTATATTTCTGAGTGTTCATATAAACAGAGGCGTGTGTGTTCAAGATGGAGAAACAATGACTCACAGGATTAAAGTCTAAAAGTTTCTTTATTGCAGGATTTCTCAGTGCCTTTACTATACTAACAACATTATGATTCTCCAAGGAAGAGCTATGTAGATAGCATTTCCCAAACGTATTTGACCACAAAACCTTCTTTTCAAAAAAAAAATACCTCATGGACTAATATTCCCACTCAAGAAATAATGCCATGCCCATTTATTAGATGACAAAATTAAGACTCAGAATAGATGATTTCAAAACCAAAATGGAAATGCATTTCAAAATCTGACTCCAAAGTCTAAAATGTTTTCATTACACCATCTTTCTGAGGATTTATTACTGGAACTATCAGAAAACCTTTAGTGAAAGCCCTTTCAGGTAACACACCCCAAGAAGCACATCATAATATTTAGCTTTGCAACTTTTCTCTAATTCATTTCAAAATACACTCATTGTTACTACCCAAAATATAGGATACATATCCAATTTAGGTTTCTATTTAAATGAAAAGCAGAGGTTCATTTCAAAATTGTATTTTGGGAACTAAGATTTCTTACCACTAACAAATATTTTAGAACATGAGATTTTGCTACAACCTTGAACAATCCCCTTAACCTAAGTCTCTGTTTCTCATTAATAAATTTACCAGATTAACCTATGTTTCATTTCTGTACAATTCAACAGACATTTCTCGAGCATGTACTCTGTACTATATATGCTCTGTGCTATGTGCTGAGGATACAATGATGAATAGAAAAGAGTTCCTGCTCTCAAGGAACTCAGAACAGAAGGGGGAATAAAACATAAATAATATAATATACATCATAGAATATAATGTATACTGTGTGTCTAGTGCAATACACAATGCCTGACAGACACTAAATGTTCAATACAACATAATGCAAAGAAACAAAGTTCTCCAAATCACTGGTAAAAAGAGAAAAGAAGGTGGGGCCCAACCATAGATTAAAAGAGACTATGAGACACTTCAATCACAGGCAATGTGTAGACCTTGTGTAAATTCAGATTTAAACAAGCGTTACTAAAATGACATTTTTAAACTACAGTATTAGATAATAGGAAAGAACACTGTTAATTTAGTTAGATAATGAGACTGTGGCTAAAAAAAAGTTCCCAGATCAGTCTATTAGCAATACACATTCAACCATGTATGAATTAAATGATTTTAAAGAACCAGGAAAACTACTAGCTCCAGGTAGTTCACATTTTCAATGTTAGATGACGCCGTCTATATTCCTTTCAAAAATGTCATTTCTTTTCAAAGCTAGGTTTTCAACGGTTGGTATGTTTTTAAAAAATGCAAGTGCTGTGCAAGAATCAGTGTGAAACAGGAGACTAAAACTGGCGTATCCAATCTGACTATAAGATTTAAGAAATTGTGTACTGCCCCCCAGGCAAACACAGCCCATTAGTAAAGTAACTGTGGTTACTTAAGAATGAAACAAATATTTTCTTTCACTGTATGTGGATTAATTTTACAGTTATTAGGTTATTAGGATTTACACGTGCAATAATTATTTAATACCTATTCACACTTAGTAAGTTAGGTGTGTATCTAGTTAGTTAATAAATGAAACTGTTAGGTCTTTCTTTTGGCCTAGGAGCACTGTGAAAAAGACGTTAGGATGCAAGGAGCCAAGAAATTGGAAACCTCTGCTAGAGAAGCATGAATAAGGTACTTAAAGAAACCAAAAGGGAAGCAATTAACTAAGCATGAGGTAATTAAGGAAAAATTATAGACAGGAGATAGTCTGTGAGCTTGCAGGTTGAGTAGACATTTGCCAGATATGTAATAGAAAAAGTCATTCCAGTCTGGAGGAAAAGAAAAGACGCTCTAATCAGGAGAATAAGCTGAAATGGTGACCCTAGTATAGCAGAAATGGCTAGAGAGGGCTCAGAGGATAGACTGAGACCACATACGCAAAGTCACTTCTGCCTGGCATGAATGAACAAACAAATGAATTTTATGTCAAGCTAAAGAATATTGACTTTTATCCCTAATATAATAAGTATGTATATGTGTGTGTGTATGTATGTATGTATATATACAGGGGGTGCCAAAAAAATGTATACAAGTGGACACTGGTCAATGTTGCTCATGCAGTAGTTCATCATAATCAGAAGTGTCTGGACGCTGATGGTAACCACTTTGAGCACCTCTTGTAATTGCAGAAGTCAAATGTGACTTGTATTTATCTTTTGTTACCAGTATATATTATTACAATTTTAATTTTATATATTATTACATATTTATATATTATTACATATTTATATATTATTACATATTTATATATATTACATTTTATATATTATTACATATTTATATATTATTACAATTTTAATTTTAACAGTTTTCCTTTCTTAAAATGTGTATACATTTTTTTCGCACCCTCTATATGTGTAGATAGACAAATAGGTATGACATAATATACAGTGATGGGTATATATTGGTGAACAAGTAGTTCCTGCTTTCATGGAGTTTACAAAAGGCTAATGATGGGAGACAGAGGATAAAAAGAAAAAATAGAGAATTATACGTAGTGATATATATAGCTACATATGTAAATTAAAGTTATAAATTAGAGTACATTATGAGAATAGTCCATGAAAGTTAAAGGCTGAAAATGGTGTGGATAATATCCGGATATAGTTTAGCATTGATTTAACAAGGATGCTAAAGTCTTCGACTGGTCTTGAAATTCCCATCTCATTATCATCAAAAGACAATATCTAGTGAGAGAGCAGCTCAAGTGTAGCAAATATACTATAATAATCTAACTCAAAAGGGAAGCTGATAAGAACAGCAGGTGTCAAAAGAATGTCATTTTAAAAATTTTAAACAGTACTCATAGTTATGCAGGAAAATATCTTTGTTAGGAGATACTAACGATGTTTTTAAGGGTCAAGTATTATGATGTTGTAACTTACCTTCAGATGATTAAAGAAAAAATATATTTAGAAAGAGAAAACCAATGTGACAAAATGTTAACCCTTAGTGGATTTAAGTGTATTGTTGAAATTTTTCAAAATAAAAAGCTGAGGGAAAACCAAACCAAATTTGACAAGGTAACTAATTACTGTATTACTCTTACTTTTGAAATGAATCTAAAATTATTCCAAAAGGATCTGCATATCTGCATTTTAGACAACTGCTTTCAAAACTGTTACCAAAACTATTTCTTTAACTACTGCAGAGTAAACATTTGCCATCCATCATTCCAAATATTTTGATTGAATCATTGTAATTTTATCCTTTGTTCCTTATGATATTAAAATTTTAGTGTTGAAAAATAATCCAAGACCGATTCTCATCAAAGTTATAAATTAAATAGCATGTTCTCCACCTTTCTGAGTTACTATGTACCTGCTACTCTGGCAGAATTTCCATTAGGACAAATAGATAGTAAGGGTGGTCCTGTTAAAAGAAAGTTATTTTCAAATTGTTTCAAGGGTAGGAATACTACTTTTCCTGTTTCTCCCCACTCTCTCCACCATTCCATTATTATCTCCCAAAATGACAGAATCAGAAACAATGATTCCAGTTGAAATGCTGAGCATAATCACATCTTTTAAAAACTAGCATTATATCATTCTTCACATAGACCACTTTTTGATAAAAGTATATCACTCAGGTTTCTAAGATCTTTAAAAACTAAAAACTGAACTATATGTTAGCACCCATAAATGAAAATCTTTTCTAAATGCCTTCAGCAGATGAAAAGAACCCTCTTAACCTAAAATGCAACAATTTGTTCAGTTTTCTAGTATAATTAAGCCTATTTAAGTCTCTAAATAACTAGCAAGTGTGTGTGGGGGGGGGGTTGAGCTCAAACTTCTAAAATAACTAGCATTAAGAAATGGCTTGACTTCTGATTATAACCGAATTTGGAGATGCAAATTACTTTTTAATATCTCATGCATTCAAGCAACAAGCTTGCATAAGTGCCTATAGGTGCCACTGGGAGACAAACAACAGGAGGCAATGTCTTCAGCATATCACTCCTTCCAAGTTCAGCCCCTCCTAATCTGATTCTGTACTAGTTAGGATGAAGCTACCCTGGGTATGATCTACTCCAGTTCACCACTAGACGTCCAGGACTTACACCTAATTCCCAAACTGATGTGGACTTCCTCAAAAGAAAGATGAGGAAAATATCCTTCCATCTGAACCTGGCTGAGGTTCTGAATTTGAAGAACTCAAGTAGCCTTCCAGGTTTCTTTTAGGTTAGCAAAGAAATGACCCCAAAGAGGGAATGAGACCACCAACACAGCCACAGAGAGGCAAATGGATGTAGGAACCTACACTCCCACTCAGACACGTGGGGAGGCTGACAGCCACCAGGGCACAACTCTGAGAGTCCGCTGAGATGTATTTTGTGATGCTTCAGTGATGAAGAGGAACTCAAAAAATGCCACCCTCATAGAGAATCTTCAGGAAAGCAACTGTGAAGGCATCTGGTGAAGAGCTCACAATGTACATCGCTGAACCTCAGACTAACCTAGATTTTATGGAAAAATAACTGGAAAAAAAGGGAAAATCTAAGCAATTCAGAATTAGATTAATTGATTGGTGACTTCACGGAAAGAATGAAGGCATAGAATATAAACCACAATCTATGACATTCCACAGCTTTTTCAAATACAACACATATTGTCCTTCGTGCACGGGTCAGCCTCCTGAGATCTGCTCACTCCCCTCTGCTCAGATTCTCACGCCGACTACCATGCCTGCCTCCCCACTTCTTCCTCCAAATCAAAGTCCTTGTTGCCAGTGGATCCACGTGGACAATTCTTAAAATGAAGACCTGTTTTCCTATTTCATAAATACTTTCTGCCAAGGGACTTTTCTAGCCACCAAGAGGTTTTCCTGATTTTCTTTCCTATGAGCTGGATTTTCCACTACCATCCCTACATCCTGAAAATAGTAAGAGAATTACTTGAATTACTAGAGTTGATTCACTCTTCACACAAACCTACTACTGAACAGCCTGAACCTGAGCAGAAACTTGAGACTTTTTTGTCTCTCTTCCATAGCAATTTTTAGTTCTCAATATTACTTTCAAAAATTGCTATTATTTAAGTAGTACACTTTACACAAATGGAACTTTTGTACAATAATAATTCTAAGAGGTGTTGTATAAAGTTTATTTAAATTTTAATCTTATTAAGTGCACAATTTACATTTTATTATTCTCTCTAGATAGTAAATATTGCATTTAATATGATTAACAGTCCATTATTGCAGGTATAATACTAAATTTATGTAATACTGAAATTGTTACATGACAAATCAGAAATCGGAAAACATTTTAAATGGCAAAGCCATTCTATATGCCTGGAGCAGTATCTTATCTTAATTTAACTATAAGAAAAATCTGAAAATAACTTGAAAATTTTTAATTGGCTTCTTTTTAAAACAAATCTTCAAAAACTATTTTAAATATAGTGAGTAATATTGATCCTTTTCAGGAGCAAATAATTAATATATACAAACTTAAATAAATATATAAATTTATACCATATGCATTTTGTGTGTTTTATGTTGTTAAGTTTAACATATATATCCGCATTTTGAATCTGGTTCTTCAAGAAGAAATCAATAGTAATTTGATTCATAAAATTTCTTTATGAGAATTATAAGAAGTGAAACAACAGTATAGAATACAATCAACTTAAATCCTTTTAAGAGTGGGTTTTAAAGACTGTTCTCATATGCATTTTATACCCACATGAATTTTCCTACTTAATTCACTGAGTTATAAATAACTGCTCATGACTGTTCTCTCCACTGGATAAGGTATCACTGAAATCAGAAACCATTAATCTTACTCACATCTGTATCCTTGGCTCCCAGCATGGAGCCTAGCACTTGGTGAGGACCAACTCTCTTTTGGTTGAAATGAATTTATGTATAATAACTTAGGGTCCTTGATAAAGAAGTCCATTTTCTAGCTAAGCATGAGAGACGTTTCTGGAAAACTGAAAATCATTTATTTTCCCCAGCTACACAATGGAACCACTTTCCCCAGTGCCCACTCTGGGGATATCAGTTCTCCCTGAGATGACAAGAAGACACTGGCTAATTATTTCCCCAGTACATGAAATGGGCACGTTACCTAGAAAAGACAAGACATTGCCGTACATGCGGTTTATTAAATCCAGTATTAAATGGAGACATGCCTACATATTGTGTGTATATATATATATATATATATATATATATATATATATATATAACTCAGAAACATCTAGCATTTATGAAAAAGACTTAAGACCAAGAAAACTCAACTTACAAAACTTCAGAAAGAGGAAAGAACTTCCATTGCTGAAAACCTGACTAAGATATTTCCCATGCCTGTCTTTCTGAGCACTGTGTTAATAACCTCCTCAGTCTATTTGTAAGAAGGAAATGCTGAATAGTAGAGTCTAGAATTATATTATCAAGAAAAGTTGATAATTTCCTCAAAATGATTTTTTTTAAAAAAAACCTAACCTATTGAAATATCTCAGAATAACACTGAAAAATATGTTTACTATGGAATATTATAAACAAGCTAACTTGAAGAAAACAATGAACACCTACTAGCACCCAGCTTTATCAAATCTTCGTATTTTGACATATTTATTCCAACATTTAAGTAATAAAACATTAGGTACAGTTGAAGCCCCCTTTTGTGCCCCTCCTCCTCAGAGTTAATCCTGATTTTGAAGTTTATCATCCCTATGCTATGCAACACTCCATTTTAGAAATACATTCTGATTTGTTTTTCCATTTTTGTGGTATCCACTAGTTATCCCCCCAAAACAGACCCTTCTTTGTCCATTTTTCTACTGGGTTAATTTTTTTCTATTATTTGGTAGAAGTTCTTTATATATTCCAGATAGTAATCTATAGTCAATTATTTTTGATGCAAATATTTTCTACCAGTCTGTGGTCTGCCTTTTCACTTTTTCTGTGGTGCTTTTTGCTGATTAGAAGTTTTAAATTTTAGTATAGTCAAATGTAGTCATCTTTACCTTTATTATTCAGGCTTTCGTATCTTGTATATGAAAATGCTTTCTTTTCCCAAGTACTTACAGGTATTCCTCTGTATTTTCTTCAAGAAATTTTAAAGTTTTACTGTAAATTTAGAGCATTAATTCTATCGAATTTATTTTTTGCTTATTTTATTGTACTTTCAATGTAGATAATCAATTGTCTCATCTCTACTTCTTGAATAGTGGATCTTTTTTCCCACTAATTCCCAGTGCCAACTCAATCATATATCAAGTCTCCATGTATGGGACTTTCTATTTCGTTCCATTTGCCTGTTTGCCTATATAATGGAATAGTGAATAAAATAGTACCACTGACTACAGGCAGGCATATATAAAGGGAAGTAATGGGAGATTAGCTAGGAAAGCTAGACTAAGTACAGTTCCAGCAGAAGCTTGAATACAAATAATGGCCTCACACCAGCCCTCAAGTCTTGTCAAGTAGTGGTCATGTAGAGTAGGGGTCAGATTACGGTCTGTGGGCCAAATCCAGCTTCACTCCTGTGTTTGTAAATGAATATTTACTGGAATACATTTGTTTATGTATTGTCTGTGGCTGCTTTGACTACAATGGCAACTGAGTCGCTGTGACAGAGATCATATGGCTCCCAAAGCCTAAAACGATCCTATGTGATCCTTTACAGAAAATATCTGCCGACCCCTGATCCAGAGACCTCACTATAATTTCATCAAAGATTCCAAGCTACTGATGCCTCTTTATGGCCTACATAATTCTGCTGCCATAAACAAGGTAGTCAGCTTTGGTTGATAATCACAGATAAAATTCTAATTCTGAATATCACAAAATGGGGCCATAGCCCCTTTCTTTAAATTTAGTTTTTAAGGGATTTATTAAAAACATCCTCCATCTAGGTTGACAGCATAATTTCACCTGCTGGAACCATGACAAAACTTAAGATATAATTGAATACATTGGCTAATTATTTTGGAGTCTGAAGCAGGCCCTCTACACTCTGTTTCTCAAATTTCAGATTTTAAGTAAGTCTCTGGCATGTGTTAGTTCTCAAAAAACAATGTAGTTGGACATCCAATCTCAATTCCTTGCAGATGCTTTCACTGGGTTAGGACATAATGCTTTTGCTTTGATTTTCATAAAACTTTGATACAAAAAAATACATTAATTTAGAAATATTTCTGGTCTTTAATGAAATTATAGCTATAGATATTGTCCACTCTGTTCTCAACATTGCTTACAATTTTCCAAAGGAAAAAGTTCCAGGAATCAGAGTTTTACCTAATGCACACTGCTCATTCTACTTTACCTATAGGCAACCCCTGTTCTAAGAAGAGGAATGGAGGGAGAGAGCATGCTCATTCCCTTAGCTGGAAGGGAGAAGGAAGGAACTGAGGAAAAAACAGCAAACTGCCGAGGGGCCACTCTGAAGAACCTTGGATAAATAACTGAAGGGATCCAGACCTCAAGCATCTCCCGAGAGAAAGGTCCATAGAGTCCACATTTCAGGTTTCGTACTCACAGCCTCCAGCCACTAGAAGCCAGAACAAGGAAAGCACGAAGGCTTTGAATTAGCTGGATTGAAGGCAGGGCACTTCTTTTCTACCTGTTGTATGCATGGTTCTTGGGAGGGTGAGGAAAGGTATCCAAATACAAGATGGTGGGATGTATAAGAAGTTGGAAATAATAATTTCTCATAGGGAAAAACTGAAAATTATTTTGTGGCGAGCAGGATGAAAAGGAAGTAATTTTATGCCCCCCCACCCCCGCGTCTGCCCACCCCACACAATTCCCAGGTCTCGGGCTATGCTGTCTCCTCCCAAAAGATGAAAAAACCTGGCAGCCATGTACCCCCGATTAAGGGAGACAGATTTTTCAGAGTAGCTCTACACTCTTTTTTAATTCTCTCCCTCCCTGACTTCAGAAATGCTTGATTTGGCTGTGTAAAAGTAATTCTAATTATAGTGATTTACATAAACTACTTACCATTTATGCCTAATTACCTCACAGCACAATAACAATTATGCATACATTAAATGTGTCAGATTAACCTGGTTGTCTTACTTGATAACAAAAGTAAAGCGTCATACATGCTCATTCTTCATAGTTTGTTCCTCATATAAGCATGTTCATCTGCTTGTAACTTTTCCAAATTTTTATTAGAGAAAACCTTGTTATGTAGATAGGTAAAAGCAGCCAAATAATCTGCCACCAATTTTACCTTATTAATTAACAATTCTAGTATCTTGTGAAGAAGGTGACTTTTATTTTAATATCATAGCTTTATTACAGACATTTCTTAGGAATAAACCGAGAAAAAATAAAAGTCTACTGTAATAAATGCTTACACGTCTGCATTAAAAACAAAAATCAGTGGCAGCCGGATGGCTCAGTTGGTTAGAGCGCGAACTCTGAACAACAGGGTTGCCAGTTTGATTCCCAAATGGGCCAGTGAGCTGCACCCTCTGCAACTAGATTGAAGACAATGAGCTGCCGCTGAGCTTCCGGAGGGGTGGCCGGATGCCTCAGTTGGTTAGAGCTTGAGCTCTCAACAACAAGGTTGCTGGTTCAATTCCCGCATGGGATAACGATTGAAAAAAACATCAACTGGACTTGGAGCTGAGCTGCGCCCTCCACAACTAGATTGAAGGACAACGACTTGGAGCTGATGGGCCCTGAGAAACACACTGTTCCCCAATATTGCCCAATAAAAACTTTTGAAAAAATCAAATGTTCATAAAATCAAAATTAAGAATTCTATAAATAAAGTCCTTCTATCACTGGATAACCTAATAGCCCAATTTTTCTTCTCTGATAATCAGCATATCAGTGTTTATTTTTTAGAAGAAATAGGTCTGTGGCATCTTCACAATCTTAAAAAACTAAAGCTTTTATAGATGTTTTACTCAAATTACGTTAGATGATTGGGTCTTTTTCAATGTTGAAGATTTAGCAGGCTTAATAAACTACAGGACAAATACTACCACAAAGAAATGTTGATCTATCAACTAAATATTTATTCACATATGCATTAGGATTTAACAAATACAAGCTTTCATGAGACACATTTGAAACTACCTGACATGTCAAATCTCCTACTTACAACTACACAATAAAGATTACACCTACACAATAAAACCAGGGTTATTTAGTAGGCAGACCCATCATAGCCAATTTAGAAATCAAAGGTGGAAGTGTGGGAGAATACTCCTAAGAAAGCCAAACAATAATACTTTTTTCGGATGCATTGGTTTTATTTTGCCAAACAATAATTTTAAAGAAAAAAAAAAAAAACACTGTTGAATTGACAACCAGACAAATTAATGATTAAAGGATACTTTTGATTAGATGGAAGTTCACCGATCATAGTGAGATAAACCCCGGAAATGATATAGAGTGGGGAAGAGGAAAAAAAAAGACTAGATTTCCAAAAGGGAGGACTATAAAGGGAACAAAATACAAAATTCATGTGAGTCACTTAACTCTCAGGTAACAAAAAAATCCAGTTAAGTAAAACATCTTGTTTCCTGGCTATGACACATAAATAACCAAGTTGTTATTTTATTTGGAAGACCACCTGTATTGCAAACTATAATTAGATATGCAGTACACGAGCAATCTATATTTTCTAAACTTTTTAGCTCTTCACTCACCTAAAACTTTTGGAAATATGTGGAAAAGATGAAAGGTTGGCCATCAAAAGGGATAATTCATCCTTTCCTATAAACATTGCGCTGGACTGGCCAATCACAGTGGCTACTACACTCACAGGCCACTTCTGAAGGAAACTGCCATGCTCACAGGAGCCCTGGATGGTCCCCTAAGCAGAGACCCAATCTGTACACTGGCGAGCTGCATCTGAAAAAGCTGGTGTGAAAGCTCTGCCCAAACAGTGATGAAGTGATTGGTTGGCCTATCAGATTCTTACTCAGGAATTTATGCCACAGACACAGGGAGAGAATTTAGAAGTTGGCAGAATGAACAGAAGTGAAAATAGGCACAGGAGATAAGGAACAAAAGAGGAGGTAATGACTGGAAGAGCACTGGAGTAAGAATCAGCTGGCACCTGCCACCAGCACCTGTCAAGTCGTCAGAGCTTTCAGAGCCACTGATGCTGCCGGCTCAATTCCATGAGATCTGCCGATGTCATGGAGATGCCCTTCACTGTTATGTGCCGATGTAGTCTTAGTCTAAATCTCCATTCCTTTCTGTAACCTGAGTGAATCTCTATAATCCTTTAACCAAAAGATGTTAACACAATGCTTTTTTCTTTATATAAAAATAAAACTACTTAATTATATTTTCAGTGCTTTCTAAAAAGTAAAATTACTTTTGGTAGGCTTTTAAAATAAAGTACTACTAACACATGTTATACAGTACCTTTCTTCTAAAGACCTTCTAGTAAACAAATATTTGTGTGTGGGAGTAGAGGCGGGGGAGGTGATTTGGCCAGTTAGGGAAAACTAGTTTCTTAGATTAAATCCATAATCTAATAAACTATGAATTAATACACTATGAATTAATAAACTATGAATTAATAAATTAATCTAATCTAATAAATTACAATATGAATAAATCCATATCCTAATCCTTATCACTATCAATATCCCTCACAATTTGAAGATGCCACCACTGATGACATTGACTTATAAAACGGGACAAGGAATGGGAGCTTTTCCTGTCGTCTCAAAATTGCAGCAAAAGCTCAAAGTTAAGGACAAGGGGAGACAAGTTGTCCTACACTCTGAAGGCACGCACTAGTCAGATCCACGCAGGAATTACTTTAAAAAAAAAAAAAAAAAGGCAAAAACAGTCCTAAAACCAAAGTGATCAAGGTAGAAAGTTGTTAGCTGAGTAAGAAATGCTGTGGCATTTCCCCCAGATAAACTCATGGCAAGCTCAGGGACACCCCAAGAGAAGTATCCAAGAGATGAGGATTGAGTATAGGATGGGATGGCATCCCCCTCCCCAGCTGGATGCTGGCTGAGGTGAGGACATCCACAGGCAGCTAGCAAAGCAGGGTACGGAAGAGTTCATGGAAAAACTTGAAGTGTGACCTCAGGATCAAGGGAGCATACAAGACGAAGACAGACTGGTGCCTGCTTCTTATCTGCAGAAGTCCAAGGGCAGGAGGCTACCGTGCAGTAGGGGATGGAGAAAGGAGATGTGATGCTTCTTGTGGCCTAAGTGGACACCATAAAAGGTGACCTGGCTAAAGCTGTCCTGAAAATACCCTGCCCAAGAAGGCCAAGTGCAAAGGCCACGGGTCGCAGCAGAATACAGTGATATGAGGTGTTCCCTAGAGTCATATGAGGTCAAAGAATGGAGCAGCGGGGAGGACATCGGGAGAGTCCTGAAGAATCCACCAATGTGCCTCTCAACAAAGAGCTGGCATGTCAGCATCTACGACACCGAAAGAAAGCCCTGACCCGCTCACTTGAGACTGCTGTTTCACTCCAATCTTCCATCCCTCTCATTCCGGCCCTGGAAAAGCCAGGCAAACAGAGAAAGGAGAAGGAGGGAAAGGAGAACAAACTACCCTGCCTTGTCTACTGCTGATCCTGGGCCATGCCTGAGCGAGAGAAAGGGGAAAGCTCTGAATTGCACAGAAGCTTTTGTTTTGACTGGACGGCACCAATTATTACCTAAACATGAAGCAATGTGAATCCCCCCACCCCAGGTGAAAGAAAGCTGTGGGACATCAAGAGGTCAGATATGGGGATCCAACAGAGCTTGTGTAAAGGAACTGGTGAGAAATGTTCAAACTGTTTTATGATTGTACTCAGCTGCATTTAATCCATTTTATAAAATGCTTACACTTTTAACTGGTTCAATCTTTAGCATCACACAAATCTCACCTTTGAAAAAAGGCCTTCTGCCTCTATACTGTATCCTTTAAGGTCCTCGTGTAATTTCTGCAAACATTGTATGACTCTTCTCTGATGTTTATCGTCCTTTAGCTCATGAGACTTGATCAGAAAGTCATAGTGGTCCAGCGGTCCGTGGCAAACAGCCAAAGCTTTCGTATAAGCCTCTGACGCTGCAGCTGAACGCACACTCTCCGATGTCTGAACTGCATAGGCTATAAACAAAAATACATGCAAAATTTTAGACTTTCTTAAATAAAGATATTTCATAGTGCTCTACATATATGTTTCTTAATGGTCACATTGAAACCTTTAATCAATTACTAGTTTATATATTTGAGCAGTTGTAAATATCATTTTTAATAAAATAATAATATAAAACTATTTTATACAATAAATATATTTATAGTTGTCTCATTTTAATAAAAGGGAATAAACCCCAGACCCATAGCTATAATTGTAACACCTCTTCTAGAAAGCCTAACCTGCTATCATCTCTGCTTTGCCTTCACAGAATCAAAGGAGCCATCTGGGTTCATCAGCTCTTGCCCACAGCAGGTGCCTTTTTGTGCTAATTCTGCTTCTTAAGTACCAAGGCAGAGACGTAGAGACTAGTCACGAGGGTTTTCTACTGCGCCTTTACTTTCTAGCCAAAGCCACACAGCATTCAGACATTACCTCATGATTCTAGCCCTCTGCTTATGAGATTCCTTCCCTTTTCTATAACCTTTAGGTTGAACAAAAAGAGTTGGGACACAACAATGTCCATTTCTAAGCAGGGTGGTGTTCTGATCCATTTTTCAGTCTCCCTAGGAGAGAAATGATTGGCCGTGGTGAGGTCCAGTCATAACTCCATGCCTTATCTGGGGCAGTTTCAATGAGCGGATAACTCCCTATTTTTTAGAAGCAATAATAAACAACAGCAAACTGACATATTTAAAAAAAGTAATAATTTGCGAAGGCACATTTCCGGTGTTTCTCTTGTTTCATTGAATCCCATGTTTCCTTTGTTTCAATAATATGAAAATTACTTACGTTAGAAAAATATCAAGTCATAATGTTATTTCCATCTTTTTCCCAAGAGAGGGGAAAAACTTCTAAATAAGCCATGAAAGGTGGGGATAGGGCAGGGCTGTCTTCTAACAGCTGTTCTCCCTTTCTGAATAGCAGTTTTAGTTGAGCACAAGGCTACCCATTTAAACATTCCATTTCCTGGCCTTCTTGCAGCCAGGATAGCCATGAGACCAGTTCTGACCAATGAGGGGAGGGGAGATAAAATGTGTGCCTTTCTATGCCCTAAAGGCCGAGGGCAACCCCCCTTCCCTTTCCCTCCCTTCCCTCTGACTGGAATGAAAGTGCAGTGACTGTAGCTAGATGTGGGGACAGAGTCCCAGAGGGCAGTTTCCAGGCTCTCCGCCTCACGTTGGGGGGTGTTGGCTCGGGTGGTGGGTGGCCGTCAGCTGTGGCTGGTTGACCGTCAGCTGTGGCCAGTTAGCCAATTGGCCACTAATATAGCTGCTGCGGCTGCACTGGTTGGTCGAGTTGGTTGGGTGGCAAGCAGAGAAGCAGAAAGCAGCTTGCAGGTCGTGCGGATCCTGCCTCCAGTGAGACTATAGTGGTATGACTCCCCTACCTATGGCTCCGTGGGTGTTCCTTTTTGGCCTCACCATGTCCTGTGTTCTTATGTGGGGAGTGGGACCAGAGGCCCCGCAGGCCGCCCCGCATGACAAATGGTGGAGCGAGCAGGGTCCCCTGCACAACAAATGACGCAGCGAGCAGGGTCTCCTGCACGACACTAGAAGAGCCAACCTGGTGAGGACAAACGGCAGAATGCTGACGAAAGCCGAGCAAAGTTCTCCAACAATGCAGAGCTGCCAAACCAGCTCTGGCCCACCTACTTGGATTTTTATGTAAAAGAATAATAAACTTCTACCTTACATTTCAAGCAGTGTATTTTGGGGAATCTTTGTTACAGAGGCCTAAATTGTACCCTAACTAATACAGGGGCTTACAGCCTACAAAAAAGAATTTAAGAGTCTCCTGGAATCCTGGGCCTCACAGGAGCAAGCACGAGGCTTGGGTTCAGTGTTGAAACTGGAGGAATACATTGAGAGTTCAATTAAGGTTTCTAGCAATTTGAGATATTTACCAGAGTGGTATAAGAAAAAATACATATGGTCATTGTCCACAATCCCTAACACAGGGCTCCTAAAACCCCTGGAATTTCCTGAACACAAGAGTATCTTTGTTATTCATCATGAGCACCTTTCTATCACACCTGTGCTATGCTAATGAGGTAATTTAGGATAGGGCCCCAAGGATAGCTTCAGGACAGGGATGGTTCCCAGAGAGACCAAGTATTTAGAGGGTTGGAACTTTCAGCCCCACCCACCCACCTCCTATGAGGGGAGGAGAGGCTGGAGATTAAACGCTATAAACATTCTTGGACAATGAGATTTGGAAAGCTTCCCAGTTGATGAACGCGGAAGTGCTGGGAAGGAGGAACACCACAAAAGGGTATGGACGCGCCCATCCCTTTCCCTGTACATGTCTTCCACTTGGCTATTCCTGAATTGTATCCTTTATAATATTATAACAAACTGGTAACCATAAGTAATGTTTTTATGAGTTCTGTGAGACATTTCTAGTAAATTATCGAACCTGAGGGTCGGGCGTGTGGGAACCCCTGAATTGTGTCGGCCATGCAGAAATGTAGGTAGCCGGGGCAGACCATTTGCGGCTGGCATCTGCAATGCAGCCAGTCTGGTAGAACTGAGCCCTTTAACTTGTGGGGTCTGATGCTACAACTCAGATAGTGTCAGAATTGAACTGAACTGTTGGATACTTAAAGGTGTTGGAAGATTTGAGAATCTCATAAACAGGGAAAACACTCTTTTCCACCCCCTCTCCTTTAATTTTTGGAGCCAAACAAGTAAGAAACCCAAAGGTAATACTAATTTCCTTCCCCTCCATCCCACAATCCCTTTCCCCAGTCCTCATCCAGAATCTCAACCAATCACCAATGCTACTGAATTTTACATCCTAAATACTCTCAAATCCATTCCGTCTTCTTCCTCATATTACCACCACAGCTGGGGCTTAGCCTCCCTGCTCTGATTACCTCCTGCCCCAAACTTGCCACCACCACAATCTCTAAACCATCCATCGACTACAGGGATGACCTTGCTAAAATCTAAATGTGATTTTATCAATAATTTGCTTGAAATTCATCTCATTGTGGTTTTCAAACATAATTTTAACAGCAGTACCTCTTATAAAACCATCCATGGAATCCTAAATTTATTAAAGAGAACATTGGGAGGGGGGCACAGAGTCCCGCCCTCTCACATCTTCCTCATTCCCTCACCCATACTACCTCCCTTTCCAAAGCAGCCCCTGAAGTCACTTCCCTACCTTATAGGATCATATTCAATATGAATAGTGTGCAGAAATGAGCTAACATAGCAAGCCAGAGATTACTACTGTCCTTAGAAAGGCCAGCTTGCAAAGTTGGGTGGGATTCCAAGAGGGTGTCCACCATTCCCAGAAACGGTAAGAGGGATTCACTGTGCCCAAATATTTCTGTCATGTACAAGCAATGTGGTTCGTGCTAAACACCTAACTTCCTTTTACAAGTCTAGAATTTCAGCACATGCTGGGCAGAGAGGCTTATGATACCACCCTCAGCCCTAGGCATTGAGTCCCTAATGAGCTTCTCCAACAGACAGTATTTCATACCTGCTGTCACAGTTTGTTGCTGGAAGAATTAAGCATATCCTGTGTGACCACTGGGAGAAGACTCTTAGATGCTCATGGCTAATTTTCTCCAGATTTTGCCCCACGTGTCTTTTCCATTTGCTGACTGTAGTTTGTATCCTTTATAATAAACCGTAGCTATGAGTACAACTACATGCGAGTCCTGTGAGTTCTCCTAGCAAATCACCAAAGTTGGGGGTAGTCTTGGAATCCCCAACAAAGATAGTATCCTCATTCCGGGGTTCAAGGAATCCAGAATAGGGCCCCAGCCTGCATTTTCTGACCACTCTCCCTCTACTCTCCAAAATGCAACCATTGATACAAGAAATGATTGAGTACTTACCACATGTAATGCGTAATGTCATGGGAAATAGGGAACATCAAAGTTGTTTTTTTAAACAACTTTAGGAGGTGGAGGGACAAAAAAAAAATGCAGCAGTTATGTTTCAAGATTAACTGGCAGCAGCAAGTAAAATTAATTTGGATACAGAGAAACTGGTTATGAAACCTATTATTCTAGGTGGGAAATAATAAAGACCCACATTAGGATAAACAATAGCAGGAATTAAAATTATTTTGTTCTCATAAGGTACTCGCACTACCCATGAAGTGATGTAGTAGTATTTGAAAATAGACTTGGATCGGTTGTAAATATATATCACAAACTCTAGGGCAACCACTAAAACAAAGTGGAAAAAAAAAAAAAAGGAAAGTATAACTGATATGGTAAGAAAGGAGAGAAAATCAAATCATATGAAATGCTCAATTAAAACTACAAAATAGAAAATAGAAGACAGAAACAGGAACAAAGAACAAGGGCATCAAACAGAAAACAGTAACAAATATGGTAGGTATTAATCCAACTATATCAATAATTTATTTGAATATCAATGGTATAAATGTACCAATTTAAAGACAGATTGTCAGGGTGGATCAAAACACAAGACCCAGCTATATGTTATCTACAAGAAATCCATTTTAGCTTTTCACGAAGATGGCGCCAAAAGTGAAGAAGGAAGCCCCTGCCCCTCCCACAGCCGAAGCCAAAGCAAAGGCTTTGAAGGCAAAGAAAGCAGTCCTGAAAGGTGTCCACAGCCACACAAAAAAGAAGATCCAGACATCACCCCCCTTCCAAAGGCCCAAGACACTGCGACTCCGAAGGCAGCCTAAATATCCTCGGAAGAGCTCCCCCAGGAGAAACAAGCTTGACCACTATGCCATCATCAAATTCCCCCTAACTACCAAGTCATCCATGAAGAAGATAAAAGAGAACAATACACTTGTGTTCATTGTGGATGGATGTCAAGGCCAACAAGCACCAGATCAAACAGACTGTGAAGAAGCTCCATGACATTGACGTGGCCAAGGTCAGCACCCTCATCAGGCCTGATGGAGAGAAGAAGGCATTTGTTCAACTGGCTCCTGACTATGATGTTTTGGATACTGCCAACAAAATTGGGATCATCTAAACTGAGTACAGATGGCTAATTTTAAATACAAAATTTTTTCACTGTAAAAAAAAAGAAAGAAACCGATTTTAAATATAAAGGCTCATACAGATTAAAAGTAAACGCATAGAGAAACAATATACTATGTTAATGCTAATAAAAAGAAAACAGGAGTAGCTATATTAATTTCAGACAAAGCAGACTTCAAAGCAAGGAAAGTTATCAGAGATATAGAAGGGCAATTATATAATGATAAAGGAGCCAATTCTCCAAGAAAACATAACAATCCTTAATGCATATGCACCTAACAACAGACCAACCATCAAACTAAACTATGTGAGGCAAAAACTGACAGAACTGTTAAGGAAAAACAGATGAATCCACTATCATTGGTGGAGACTTCAACACCCCTCTAGCAGGAGTGGACAGATACAGCAGACAGAAAACTCAATATGGACACAGTTGAACTCAAAAACACCATCAATAAACTGGCTATAATTGACACCTATAGTATACTTCATCCAACAACAGCAGGATACACATTCTTCTCAAGCTCATATAGAAGCAAAACAGACCACATTCTGGACCATAAAACACATCTTAACAAAGATAAAAGCATGGAAATCATATAATTGTCTGCTCTCAAACTACAACGGAGTTAAGCTAGAAATCAGTAACAGAAAGATAACTGGAAAATTCTAAAATATGCAGAGATTAAACAACACACTTCTAAATAACATAAGGGTTAAAAAAGAAATCTCAAGAAAAATGTAAAAATATTTTGAACTAAATGAAAATGGAAACATAAATATATCAAAATTTGTGTGATGCAGGAAAAGCAATGCTTAGAGGGAAATTTATAGCAATGATTCATACATGAGAAAAGAACGAAGACCCAAAATCAATCATCTAACTTTCTACCTTAGGAAACTAGAAAAAGAAGAGCAAATTAAATCAAAAGTAAGTAGAAGGAAAGAAATAAGAATTAGACCCATAAATCAATGAAATTGAAAACAGGAAACTGATAGAGAAAAACCAATGATACCAAAAGCTGGTTCTTTGAATAGAGCAATTAAATTGATAAGCCTCTAGATAGGCTAACAAGGAAAAAAAAGAGAGAGGACACAAATTGTTAATATCAGAAATGAAAGAGGGACCTCACTATAAATCCTCATGGGCATAAAAAGGATAATGAAGGAATACTGAGAACTCAATCCACACATCTGATAACCTAGATGAAATGGACAAGTTCCTTGAAAGACACAATCTACCAAAACTCACACAAGAAGAAACAGACAATCTGAATAGGCCTACATCTATTAAAGAAATTGAATCAATAATTAATATTCCAAAACAGAAAGCATCAGTCCCAGGTGGGTTCATTGGTAAATTCTACAAACATTTAAGAAAGAAATTATAATAATTCTCTACAATCTCTTCCAGAGGATACAAGCAGAAGGAATACTTCCTAACTCATTCTATAAGGCTAGCATTACTCTAATACCAAAATCAGAAGAAAACATTATAAGGAAAAAAAACTATAGACCAATATCTCTCATGAACATAGATGCAAAAATTCTCAAGAAAATACTAACAAATCAAATCCAACAATACATAGAAAGAATTATACACTACAAACAAGTGGGATTTATCCCAGGAATGCAAGGCTGCTTCAACATTCAAAAATAAATTAGATGAATACACTATCATCGTGGATTGTGTACCGTGTTTCCCTGAAAATAAGACCTAGCCAGACAATCAGCTCTAACACATCTTTTGAAGCAAAAATTAATATAAGACCCAGTCTTATTTTACTATAATATAAGACCAGATATAATATAATATAATAAATATAATATAATATAATATAATGCCAGGTCTTATATTAATTTTTGCTCCAAAAGATGCATTAGAGCTGATTGTTCAGCTAGGTCTTATTTTCCGGGAAACAGCGTAATCCATCACATCAGCAGGCTAGAGAAGAAAAGTCATACAGTCATATCAATAGGTACAGAAAAAGCATCTGACAAAAATCCAACATCCATTCATGATATAAAGTCTCAGTAAGAGGGAATGTCCTCATCCTGATAAAGCATATCAAATTCAAAATACAAAAGGCCTACAGCTAACATCATACTTAATGGTGAGAAACTAGAAGCTTTCCCACTAAGATCAGGAATAAGACAAGGATGTTCCCTCTCATCACTCCTTGTCAACATCATACTAGAGGTCCTAGTTAATGCAATAAGGCAAGGAAAGGAAATAAATAGTATGCAGATTGAGAATGAAGAAATAAAACTATCTTTGTTCACAGATGACATGGTCGTCTATGTAGAAAATACAAAAGAATCAACAAAATAACTCCTGGAACTACTGTGCTTTGCCATGTATAATGTGCTCCCATGTTTAATGCACACTCACGTTTTTGGCCTGAACTTTCAGGGAAAAAAATCTTGCATTTTAATTTTAAATTCAAATTTTTATTTGTTTACATTTAGGAACTTGTTTTTGCATTTTTTTTTTGTATAATAAATTTAGCATTTATTTTTTAATATATGATAATACAAGAAATTTTATGTAACAAAGAATTACAAAACACAAGAACAGATACAAGGTACCAGAAATTTTATGTATCAGTAACAAATTTATGATATTTACGCATCATAGAAAGCCAAGAACTTTTCATCGTTGCAAGTTCGTCATAAGTTCAACAAAACATATTATCATATTCCAGGGTATTATTCTGCATATGGATATCGTTATTGATTTCTAGAGTTACACTCTTAACTCATAAGAACACACAAAAAAATTAAAAACATTAAAATAGATACAGAATAAGTACTACCCATGTATAATGCGTAACCTTATTTTCCCCTCACAAATTTGGGCAAAAAATATGCATTTATACATGGCAAAATTTGGTAATACTTAGGTATAATCCTCACAAAATATGTACAAGATCTATTATAAGGAAAACTACAAAACTCTAATAACAAAGTCAAAGAACTTTAAAATGTAGAGATAGTCCATGTTCATGAATAGGAAGACTGAATATTGTCAATTCTTCCCAATTTTATCTATAGATTAAACGCAATCCCAATCAAAATCCTAGCAAGTTATTTTGTGGATATCAACAAAATAATTCTAAAATTTAAATGGGGAGACAAAAGACTCAGAATAGCCAACATAATATTGAAGGAGAAGAACTAAATTGGAGGACTGACACTACCCAACTTCAAGATCTACTATACAGCTACAATAATCAAGACAGTGTGGTATTGGCAAAATAATAGACAAAGAGCTCAATGGAACAGAATATTGAGCCCAGAAATAGACCCACCTAAATACAGCCAACAGTTTTTTGTTTTGTTTTGTTTTTGTTTTTATAGTACAAACAGCATTTATTTGATTGCAACTGGAAGTGGGACAGGAGAGGATAAGACAGCTCTGGCTCTTAGGGTGGCTTCACAGCCTTCATCACCATCCTCCAAAAGCACAGCCAACTGACCTTTGATAACGGAACAAATACAATACAATGGAGCAAAGATAATCTTTTCAATAAATGGTGCTGGAACAACTAAACACCCACATGAAAAAAAAAAAAAAAAAAGAATCTAGACACCGACCATTCACCTTCACAAAGATTAACTCAAATGAAGCATAGACCTAAATGTAAATCATAAAACTATAAAACTCCTAGAACATAAGAGAAACATAGGAGACACAGGAGAAACTAATATGACCTTGGGTATAGTGAGGACTTGTTAGTTACAACTCCAAAGGCAAATCCATGTAAGAAATAACTGATAAGCTGAACTTCTTAAAAATTAAGAACTTCTGTTCTGCAAAAGACAATGCCATGTCTCATTAGAGGACAAGCCACAGACTGGAAGAAAATATTTGCAAAAGATCCATTTGATAAAAGGACTGTTATCCAAAATATACAAAGAACTCTTAAAACACACATGAAGAAAACAAACCATTGTTTTTTTTAAAATGGGCCAAATACCTTTTTCTTTATTTATTTAAGAGTTTATTTGAGCCAAACTGATGACATATGCTGGGGAGCAAGATCTCACATGCTCTTAGGCCAAAGACTTTAACAGACAATTTATAATAAAGATGGGATTTAGAGACAGATACATTCCTAGCACAGTTATCAATTAAAAAAAAAAAATGACACCTCACCAAAGAAGATAAACATATGACTGAGAAGTATATGAAAAAAATCTCTAGATCATATGTCATCAGGGAAATGCAAATTAAAACAACAATGAAATCCACTGCACATCTATGTGAATGGCCAAAATCCAGAACACTGACAAAGGAGGATGTGACTGGAGCAACAGGAACTCCCATTCATTCCTGGCGGGAATGCAAAATGGTACCACTGCTTTGGAAGACAGCTTGGTGATTTCTAACAAAACTAAACATACTCTTACAATATGATCTAGCAATCATGCTACTTGGTATTTACGCAGAGAAGTTGAAAACACGTCCACACAAAAACCTGCGCAAGGATGAGTATCGCAGCTTTACTCATAATCGCCAAAACTTGGAAACAACCAAGATGTCCTTCAGTAAGTAAATGGATAAACTGGTCCATCCAGACAATAGAGTATTATTCAGTGCTAAAAAGAAATGAGCTATCACGCCATGAAAACATATGGGAAAACTTAAATGCATATTACTAAGTAAAAGAGCTCATTTGAAAATGTTATATACTGAAAGGTGATATTTTCTAACTATGTGACATTCTGAAAAAGGCAAAACTATGGAGAAAGTAAAAAGATCAGTGGTAGACAAAGTGGGGTAAGAGTAGGGAGGAGGGATGAATAGGTAGAGCACAGGAGGTTTGGGGGCAGTAAAAATACTCTGTATGATACTGTAATGATGGATACAGGTCATTATACATTTGTATGAACGCACAGAATGTACAACACCAAAAGTGAACCCAACAGTCCATGCATGTGGGGTCAGGGGTAAAGGGTATATGGGAATCTCTGTACCTTCCTCTCACTTTTGCTGTGAACCTAAAACTGCTCTAAAAATATAATACAATGTTTAAAAGAGAGAGAAAGAAAGAATCAGTCAGGCAAGACACTCAAGGCTGAGAGATTGGCCAGCTTAGGCCTGGATAGCAGCTGTATAAATTGAAACACAAAGGCATCTCAAAGCTGCACTAAATTAAATCTCTTCCTACATCAGTATACACAAATTATGTGATGCTGCTGCCATATTATTTTGATTGGTATTAATTTGTCTTATTGTACTCCAAATGGACAGTGGGAAAATGCCATTCTGAAGATCCACACACTAATCTACACACATAAATGAAAGATTCTAGAGGCCCAAAAAGTCTGTGCTGTTCTAACACGTCAGTTTTCTACCTTATTTCCACTCTCTCCTAAACTAAGTTTTAGGAAGATACCACTATACAACAGAGCCCATTTGCTATAAAATTTCATCGACATCATGATGTCCTAGAATCTGAATAATCTATGATAACTGCCTACATAGTATTTTAAAAATTACTTCTATATTTTTCCCCAGAAAAAAAAAATGAGTTTCCCCAGGCTTTCAGTAGTTCAGGCTTTCAGTTCGATTCCCCCCTCCTGTTTGTTTGTTTGTTTGTTTGTTTGTTTGTTTGTTTGTTTTTGACGTGAATATAAAAACAAGATTTTATTGTCTTCGTAATAAAAACCAAAGGTGAAGCTTAGAGCTGGACCACTTGGTCCTTCCTCTTCTTATCTCTTCCCAGTTTAAAATACTTGCACGTCTTAACAGCCAGCACGCCCTACTTCTGCAGTTGGCCTCAATGCATTCAAGCCTCAGCACAATCTCCTTTGCACTTTCAGCCTTTTTCTAGAAAATCGGCCTAGTCTGCCCACCACAGCCTCTCCGCTTCCTGTCATAAGGCCGCTTTCTGTGGGCATACAGAGATTCCACGCACTTTTTGTCCTGTGTCACTTTTGGGGTTTAGTGCTTGCCACACTTCTTACAGGAAGTCTGGCAGGCTTTAGAACATACTCCATGTTTGCTTGCTGGGGCACTATGACAGGGAAAGAAGCAATATCTCCCAATTTTTAAGTTCTCATCTTAAGAGAGAAGTTTAGAACAAAAATATTCTTCTGAAGTTCTGCAGTCTTGCAGGCTATGCTAATATGCTCTAGTTCACTAATATCACTGCATGAATAAATAATATACTAAACTGCAATTATGCTCTTCTTAATGGCACGTTTCATGTGCACATTAAAGTTTGAGAAGCATTATGCTAGGGAATGACTGGGGACTCCGACAGATTTTGAAGAAAAGCCTTCCTGTGGAAGTGACATTTAAGTTGACACCTGGACGCTGAAAGGAGTTGGCTCTGAAGATCTGGGAGAAGAACATGCCAGGCAGAGGGAAGAGCTCTGGCAAAAACCCTAAAGTGAAAATAGAAAAAAGCTTCACTTTTCTGAGGGAGAAAAAGAGTTAAATGACCAAGTTGGAGTCTGTCACAAGATGAAGCTGGAAAGAAGAGCAAGGACCAGTTCATGGAGAGTCTTGAAAGCCATGGTAAATACTGTGAGTTTTATTAGTAGGATTAAGAACAAGTAGAAGACTTTGATCAGGGATGTGACACAATTTGATTTATTTTTTTAAAGATTACGCTAGAAAATAAGATGGTAGGAATGCAAAGTTGAATTGTATGGTATGTGAATTACACCTCAACAAAGCCATTAGTATGTCTATTTTTAAAGTGGAAGCAGAGAGACCAGTTAGGAAACTGTAATAGTCCAGTTCAGAGACGTAAGTTGGACCAGAGAGTTCGTATTGTAGGTTAAGGAAACTGACCAAGATCGTGCAGCTAATCACAGCAGCAGAAACAACTGATAACCTGTACTGAGGACTTACTAAGTGCCAGGTTCTTCTCTAAGCGCTTTGCACATACTAATTCATTTAACCTTCATGACCACTGTATAAGGTAGGTGCTAACATTATTCCTACTTTAAAGCTTAACAAACTGAGGTACAGAAGGGCTAAGTAACCCGTCCGTGTTCCCACGACCAGTAGTGCTGCAGCCAGCATTTGTACCCACAGGCGCAGGGGAGCTGCATGTTCCAGTGGAAAGAGTGTGGGCTCTGGAGTCACACCCTCTGGATCCATCTCCTGACTCCACCGTTTTGACTCTCAGTCACAGTAACGTCATTCTCCATGGCAGGTGGGGCCCGTGATCACCATCCGAGCCAATGATGCCTCAGGGAAAGTCAGCTTCTGCCTAAGTTTCCCGTGATGCTCTTCAAAAGGAGATGAGGATAGGAACTTACTCCTTCCTGCGCTTGTATTATACTTTTACTTGTCAAATAGGGTACCTGGACTGCTGCATCGTAAGAACATGTGGGGAATCACTGTTGCCACACAGAAGACAATCATGGTCTTGACATATGTTGGGATGGTTAATTTTATGCGTCAGCTTGCCTGGGCCATGGGGTGCCCAGACATTTGGTCAAACATTATTCTGGGTGTGTCTGGAAGGGTGTTTCTGGATGAGACTAACATTTGAATCAGTAGACTAAGGAAAGCAGATTGCCCTCCCCAGTCTGCCCTCCCCAGTAGCTGGGTGAGTCTCATCCAATCAGTTGAAGGGCTGGCTAGAACAAAAGGCTGGCCCTCCCGCGAGGAAGAGGTTAAGCTGGGAGATCACTTTTCTCCAGCCTTTGGACTCACACGTAAACATCTGTTCTTCCTGGGTCTTGGCCCTGCCAGTCTTTGGCCTACACCTACATTGTCGCTCCTCTGGTTCCCAGACCTTTAGACTTGGACTGGAGCCACACGCCAACACTCCTGAGTCTCTGCATCTCCAGTTTGCTAACTGAGGATGTCGGGACTTGTCAGCCTCCACAACTGTGTGAGCCAATTCCTTATAATAAATCTTTCTAAATGTATACACATCCTATTGGTTCTGTTTCTCTGGAGAACCCAAATACACGTCATAAAGCTTAATTATATTGACGCTGTTTCCATAGAGCCAGTGTGATAACAACACAGGGGTTAGGTGGCTTTCATGTTCTTTGGTGCTTTAAATTGGAATGGATTTCTAATTCTTCACAGAGGTAGGTAGTTACAAGTATGTCAGAGATATTCTTTAGAGACTTAAGCAAAATGGTGGACCATACTGTTTCAATAGAAAGTAAGCATTTTCCCTTTAAGAAATGTGATTTTAAAGGTTTTCTTCGTCCTTAATGTTTTTTGTTTTAATACTTGAGACTAAATGATAACCAAATGCCAACTTCATACTCAAAGTCAATAAAGATGTGGTTTAAAGTGCAGAAACTATACACAACTTGTCAATAAAGTAGGGTTCAGCTTAAAAACATTCTGTAAAGATTTCTCAGCTCAAAAATATCCTATGATCCAGGGAAAGAAATAAAGATAGGCAAGATGACACATGACTGCACAAATTTAAAGTTTCCAAAGTAAAGAAAACTATGGTTTTGCATTAGTCACTCATTATTCATACAGTTGTATACCCAGAAATAGGTATTCGATACAATTTGTGATGAATCTACTTTAAGGCACTATGTGTGTTTACTTCAATGGAATAATTAAGGAAGTTATATGAAATAAACAGACTATAAGAGGTATTTACGTAACCCAGAAAAGCTATATACTTTATCTTCATTTTAACACTTTAAGGTTTTCTTTGCAAAATTCGGATTCATTTGAAAATTCATGAGTGACAGAATTCTGAAAAATAAAGAAAACAGAAAACTAATAAATGTCTACTACACACCCAGTGCACAAACAGCACTTTCTTTCTATATATTATCTTACATCTCAAAAAAAATTTTTTGAAGGGGATATTATTCCTTACAAATAAGAAAACTAAAATACCTCAAAAGGTCAGAAAACTTAAGTGAACGACCTAGCCAGGATCTGAAGCTAAGTGACTCTAAACCCCGCAGGATGTCACCCTCTTTAAACCACCATAATACATACACCAGTGAGGCCAGGCTCCCCTTTGTTGCACTCAGGCAACAGAAAATCAAAACACAAACCTCTCTCAGCCGCTCTCATTTTAAGTACTCAGGCCTCCTGGAGCAACCACCAATCCACTCCTCCTGGCTCCCCATCCTCCTCAGGCCCTGCCAGGCTCTGCCCTGCCTGCTCTCTACGGTCAACCTGCCTCCACACTCTTCCAAAACCCACCAGCAGCAACAGCTTTTCTATTAAAAGCCCAAAGTTGAAGAGTTAGACGGAAGAAATTCCTTTCCATATAAATCTAAAAGCCCTTGTATTCATATACTTGGCTTTTAAGAATTTTGACAAACAAGATTTAGTAACACCTCTTTGAGCTTTGAGAACAAAATATTAATATATTTGCACTAAATGAAGACATGGTGACCTAGCCCTCAAATATGAAGATGACGCAAAAACAAACCAATGCTGGATCATAATCATGATTCAGGATGACGTTGGTGCTGCAAAACTGGGATGGAACTACCAACATGAAACTTAACTAAGGTGTATTTAGGTTCCAAAACGTAATGCTACTTCCAAACCTATTAAGCAGAAGAATTCAACAAGCAACAAATAATTGTAAAGCATCTACCGTGTTTCCCCGAAAATAAGACCTAGTCAATCAGCTCTAATGCGTCTTTTGGAACAAAAATTAATATAGTATTATATTATATTATATTATATTATATTATATTATATTATATTATATTATACCAGGTCTTATATTATAGTAAAATAAGACCGGGTCTTATATTAATTTTTGCTCCAAAAGACGCATTAGAGCTGATGGTCCGGCTAGGTCTTATTTTCGGGGAAACACGGTATAGAGTGCAAAGCTCTATGCTAAAATCTTTTAATACAACCAGTGGTGAGCTAGACAGACAGTGTAACTGTACTCGAAATACTAAAGGTGCACTGCAGGAGGGCGGGGGGAGGAATACAACAACAACAACAAAAAGAATAAACAACTTATAAAAAGTGGGGTGTGCAGGGAAGGGAAGTGGAGGGTGCTAAGAGATCACAGAGCCACAGCCAGTAACCTCGACTAGGGAGTTAAGGAAGGGTCCTCAGAGGAGATGATGTTTCAACTGAGAACAAAAGAGGAGTCAGGCAGGGAAAGGTGGAAGGAAGGGAAGGAGATGCATTAGCCTGAAAGAAGGCTCTGAAAAGCGACAGTAGAGCACCCCAAAGAAAATAAAACAAGTTCAGTATGGCTGCCATATAAAGTGGAAGGCAGATAGGGGCAAGAGTTGGGCTACTAGAGAAATATAAAGGAACCAGGTAACACAGGGCCTTGCAGTGATATGCAGTTGGAATGTAATATTGAAGGCAACAGGAAGCCACTTGTGCACTTGAACAAATACAGTGGCTTGATTGTGGCCCCTCTTAATCAAAGAAGAAGGATACTGGAAAAATATTTTAACAGCTTTATCTTTCAAACATACTAGCAATAACCAGTTGGAAAATACAATAGAAAAATAAAGGGATTCCACTTACAATTACAACAGAAAGTATAGAATAGAGAAGAATAAAATTAACAATCAATTTGTAAGATCTGTATCAAAAAACTGAAATCTTTCTCAAAGGCAGAAGTGAAAATTTGGGAAACACTGACAAAATGTTATTAGAAAGAAAGGCACAACATTATAACATTGCCAATTCTTCACCAACTAATTTACAGATTAAATACAGCCCTACTAAAATCCTAATCCAAAGTCCTTAGAAAATCATGAAGAAGCAATGAGGGGGATCTTGACTACCAGATGTGAAAATAAATCTAAAACACTGAAAAAGAGATCAATGACTACGAGTAGAAAAGATATTCCAAAAAGAAGTCTTTATGGAATAATTTAACAGAATAAAAGAGGAAAGCACACCAAGTCTTATCATTGTTCTTTTCTTTTATCACCCAACTTGTAAATTATATATTTGCTGTTCATTTTCTCTGCCCTCTCAACTGGACTGCAAGCTACAAGAGGGAACGTCCCATACCTGTTTAATTCACTGTATACCTAGCACCACAATGCCTCGCATAAAAGCACACAATAAATATTTGTTGGATAAATGAATTAAGCAGTGGAAAGCAATAGATTATTCAACAAGAGACATTTGGAAAACTGGAAGACAATTAAAAATTAGATTATCTCCTCATACTACATACAATGTAGTTTCCAGATGGTTCTAAAATGTAAATATTTAAAAATTCAAAGCCAAAAAAAGAAAATATATGTGAATATTTATCTAGTAGTCCAGAGCTCTGCAAACGATGGCCTGCAGGCCAAATCAGCCATGCCCATTAATTTATATATTGCCTATGGCTGTTTTTACACTACAATACCAAAATTGAGCAGTTGCAACGGAGACCATGCAAAACTTGGCAGAGACCTGCAAGGCCAACAATATTTATTATCTGGCCTCTTACAGAAAAAGTTTGCCAATCCCCAATCTACTCTCTTAATGTGAATTTTCTAAGCCCAATCCTGTCTGGATATCACAATCACCTGTGAAACTCAGACTTAATGAATCCCCATTAAATCCCAGTAGGAAGGGATCAAAAACCTAAATGTAAGAGCTAAAACTATAAAATGCTTAGAAGAAAACGTAATTGTAAATCTTCATGACCTTGGATTAGGCAATGATTTCTTAGATATGACACCAAAAGCAAAAGTCACCGAAGAAAAAATAAATTAAACTTCATCAAAATCAAAACTTTTATGCATCAAAGTACATTATCAACAAAGTGAAAATACAACCCACAGAATGGGAGAAAATATTTGCAAGTCACATGTCTGATAATGAACATGGCTCCAGAATATATAAAGAACTCTTGCAACTTAACAATAATAAGACACACAACCCATTTTTTTAATGTGCAAAGGATTTGCATAGACATTTCTCCAAATAAGATATCTGAATGCTAAAGAAGCACATGAAAAAATGGTCAATATCATTAGTCATTAGGGAAAATTAAATGCAAACCAAAACCACAATGTAATAGCACTTCACACCCATAGAATGCTGATGATGAAAAAGACAATAGTAAATGTTGGAGAGGATGTAGAGAAATTGGAATTCTCATGTTGCTGGTGGGGATGTAAAAAGTAAAATCCTTATGTTAATGCGGGAGGCTCTGGATGTGTTGGGAGCAGGGGGTGTGGAGGAAATCTGAGCAGCGGCCAATTTTGCTGTAAGCCTAAAACTGCTGTAAAAAATCAAATATATTAAAAATAAAAGTTTTCCAATAGCTGAATCAAGTATCCTTTTTTAAAATTTATATTTAATTGAAATTAAATATAAAATTAAAAATTTAGTTCCCCAGTAACATTGGCCACATTTCAAGTACTCAGTTTCCATATATGGCTAGTGGCTATGGGTCAGACAGCTCAGGTCTTCTCAATCTTGAACAAAGAGTGGAGTTGGAAGACATACAGCCACATATTAAGACTTATAAAGCTAAAGAATTAGCACAGTGTGATATTGGCACAAGAATAGAACCAATGAACAAAATAGAGGCTCACATATATATGGTCACTTGATTTATGTCAAAAGTGGCACTGCAATAGCCCAGAAAAAAGATCTCTATTCAAAAAATATTCCTGGATCAACTGGAAAACAACATGGAAAAAAAATAAACCTTTACCACAACCCAACATTATACACAAAAATTAATTCCAAATGGATCATAGATCTAAATGTGAAAAGTAAAACAACAAAGCTTCTAAAAGATAATTTAAGAATACCTGCATGACCTTAAGGTAAACAAAGATTCCTTAAATAGGGCACCCAAAAAAAGACTAATCAGTGGACTACATTAAAATTACAGACTTCTTTTCAGTAAAAGACTCCATTAAAAACTGAAAATGCAAGCCACAGACTGGTAAAAAATATTTATAATCTATATATTTGCCAAAGAACTCATATCCAGAATATATAAAGAATTCCTACGATTCACTAAGAAACAGAATCCAGCAATTCCACTTCTGGGTATTTATGCAAATAAAAACAAAATCACTACCTCAAAAAGATATCTGCATCCCCATATTCATTGCAGCATTATGTACAATAGCCAAGACATGAAAACAACCAGTGTCCATCAACAGATGAATGGATAAATCAGTAGTAGTATAAATCAGGAAGTTGATTACTGCTGCGAGGAAAAAGCTAGTGACTTAGAGGGTGCACAATGGGAGCTTCCAGGTACTACGAATGTTCTATTGCTTGATTTAGGTTGTATTTACATAGATCTATTCTTTTTTATGAAAAAATTACTGAGCTTTATACTTATCATTTGTATAATTTTCTAAATGAATCTTATACTGTAATAAGTATACTTTAAAAACAAACAGGTGGTCAGTTAGTTCAGTTGGTTAGAGCGTGGTGCTAGTAATAACACCAAGGTTGCCTGTTCGATCTCCGCATGGGCCACTGTGAGTTGCGCCCTCCTTAAATAAATAAATAAATAAATAATAAATAAATAATAAATAAAGTCAACAGTAGTTGTCTTTTCTGCATTTTCTATGTACATATAGTATTTTATAATTAAAAATAATTTATTTTTTAAATAGAAAAAAAATAACTAATCAAATACAAATTGGAAAGACCTGTCTTAATAGCCCTAGGAGTCTTAAAGTGAGACATGAATATGACTTGGCCACCAAAACTTTGCAACAGGACAGAGAAAAAGTAACCTACAATTAGGGCTATCCAAAAACGAATAGGATGCCTCAAAAAGAAACAATTAAGGCAGAAATTATACTATGCTCATCTGACATTTGACTACATGACCCAGAGGTCCTCTTCAACTCTAATATTCGATGATTCTATGAATGCTATCTTTATATCTTGTTGCACAGCAAATAATTCACAACTACTTGAATTCCTTTGAAAACAGTATCCATAAGCAGTATCTTATAAATGAAAATATTTTACCTTAGTGACTTACCTGCATACTATAAATCAAATTTCAACAGCTTTCTTTTAAACATCATGACAAAAGTAATAATTTGTATTTTCTAAGAACCTCTCTAGATGTTCAGAATATCCAGAGAAAAGGAGTTAATTAAGTGCAGGAGAACAAAAACCATCCCTGGTTATCTACAGAAGCCCTTTGAACAATCTTAGAAAAATCAAAACTGTATTTTCTAGAATTCAAAGCACTGAAATCAGACCGAGCCCTTTGCCATTGTTAATATAAGTGAGTCCTCCCCCAATTAAAATGGTTTTAGTAATTCTATATAGTGTTGAGATCATTCCATTTCTATTCACTGACTGGAACCCACCACCTCTGGCATTTCAGCATTAATATTTCAATTACTCCTAGCATAGTCCCACATTTAAAAAACATTTCTTATAGTTTTCATAGGACTTTCTTATATAATAAATTATTTGAGCCTCATAAATGACATGCAAGAAAAGTAGTGAGGATAATTAATCCCATTATACAGATGAGAAAACAGAAATACCAAATTAAATGATTGATTCAGTATTACAGAATGAAACCAAAACACAATCTAACTAATGACATGACACTATGTAGAGAGGACCCTAAAGAGTCCACCAAAAACCTACTAGAACTGATTAATGAATTCAATAAAGTAGCAGGATACAAAATTAATAATCAGAAATCAATTGTATTTTTAGACACCACTAACAAACTATCCGAAAGAAAAATTAAGAAAACAATCCCACTTACAATTGTATCCAAAAGAAAATATCTAGTAATAAATATAACCAAGGAGGTAAAAGACCTGTACTAGGAAAATTATAAAACAAGAAATTGAGGAAAAAATAAATAAATGGAAGCATATACCATGTTCATAGATAGGAAGAATTAACATTGTTAAAATGTCCTTACTACCCAAAGCAATCTATATATTCAGTGCAATCCCTATCAAAATACCAATTGCATTTTTCACAAAACTAGAACAAAGAATCCTAAAATTTATATGGAACCACAAAAGGTCCCGAATAGCCAAAGCAGTCTCAAGAAAGAAGAACAAAGTTGGAGTTATCATACTACCTGATATCAAATTATATTACAAGGCCATAGTAATCAGAACAGTATGGTACTGACATAAAACAGGCACACAGATCAATGGAACAGAATAGAGAGCCCAGAAATAAACCCATTCCTATATGGTCAATTAACCTATGACAAAGGAGGCAAGAATACACAATGAGATTAAGATAATCTCTTCAATAAATGGTATTGAGATAAATAGACAGATACATTTAATGTAAGTAAGATCTGAAACCATAAAATTCCTAGAAGAAAACACAATCAGTAAACTCTTTGACATTGCTCTTAGCAATATTTTTTTGGATGTCTCCTCAAGCAAGGAAAAATAAACAAATAAATAAACAAATGGGACTACATCAAACTAAAAAGTTTTTTGAACAGCAAAGGAAACCATCAATAAAACGAAAAAACAACTTACTGAACGGGAGAAGATATTAGCCAATGATACTTCCAATAATTATGTAATTATATACATATATAATTATATATATTATATGTGTAATATATATTTGGATATATGTAATATATATCCAAAATATATAAAGAATTAATAAAACTTAACACCAAAAAAAACAAATAACCAGATTAAAAATAGGCAGAAAACATGAATAGACATCTCTCCAAAGAGGACATACAGATGGCCAGTAGACATATGAAAAGATGTTCAACATCACTAATCACCAGAAAAATACACATTAAAACCACAATGAGATATCACCTCACACCTGTCAGGATGGCGATCATCAAAAAAATCAACAAATAACAAGTGTTAGCAAGGATGTGGAGAAAAGGGAACCCTCATGCACTCTTGGTGGCATTGCAAATTGGTGCAGCCACTATGGAAAACAGTATGAAGTTTCCTCAAAAAATTAAAAACAGAATTACCATATGACCCAGCAATCCCACTTCTGGGTATTTTTCCAAAGAAATTCAAAACATTAATTTGATGAAATATATGCATCCCTATGTTCATTGCAGCATTATTTACAATAGCCAAGATATGAAAACAACCTAAGTGTCCATGAATAGACGACTGGATAGAAGATGTGGAACATATATACAATGGAATATTACTTAGCCAGAAAAAAAGAATGAAATCTTACCATTTGCGACAACATTGATGGACCCAGGCATTATTATGCTAAGTGAAGTAAGTCAGACAGAGAAAAACAAATACCATATAATTTCACTTATATGTGGAACCTAAAAAACAAACGAACAAAAAAACAGAAACAAAATCATAATACAGAGAACATTTTGATGGTTGCCAGATAAGAGGGGGTTGGGGGGATAGACAAAAAAGGAGGAAGAGATTAAGAAGTACAAATTGGTGGTTACAAAATAGTCACAGTGATGTAAAGTACAGCTTAGGGCATACAGTCAATAATATTATAATAACTACGTCTGGTTTCAGGTGGGTACTAGACTTATTGGGGGGGATCACTTCTTAAGTTATATAAATGTCTAACCACTATCCTGTACATTTGAAACTGATATAATAGTTAATGTCAACTGTAATTTAAAAATAATTTTTTAAATAAAAATTAAGAAAATAAAAGTAGATCTAAAAAGAAAAATCACAATCTAGTCTGTCCAGGTCACATTTTATTATTCATCTGGTGTCCCATATGTTCACCAGTCCTAAGAAAAAAACCGATCAAAATTTGTCCAAGTAGCAGTTATAGAATAAAAGGAGCTTCACTTCTTCACAAAAAGAAAGAAGATTGTTGCCAAAAAGAATACACACTTAGTTAAATGATATCAAAACTATATAAGGAATTTAGATTTCCAGTTTAAAATGTTTACCCAACTGCTGAGAGAAAAATGCACAATCAGGAAAAGCACATTTAATATTTCTAAAGGGCTGCATTAAAATTTCAGCTGTAAACTTCATTACTGTAATTAGATTTTTAATGCATATTTGTTAAACATCCATTCAAATACTGTGTTCACAATTATTCATGAGTTATTTGTACATGTGCTAATTTTAACAAACTATAAACAGTCGCCACTGACCAGAAATGTTCTCCTACAATGATAGAAGCCCATGCTAAGGTCATAGGCAGCCCATTTATGCCCTAATATGTTTAATCATACCCAAAAGACAAATATCGAGCTGCTTTTTGAAAACTGCAATGGTCACCAATGACCCAAAAAGTCAGATTTACCAGTGACATTAAAGACCTATGTTTGAGTCAGTGATGAAAAAAACAAAGTACAGAATAGAAGAAAATCAAATTTTAACTAAATTCTTTCTTTAGAAAAACAACATAAGCCATCATCAAGGAATGCATCATGAGATGATTTACTTTATTTATTAAAAAAAAAAAAAAAAGGCTGATTTAGGAACTTTAAAAGGGTGCTTTTGATTTAAGTAGAAAAATTATGAAAATTAAAACTAAATGCTTGCTGGTTATCATTCTTTTCCTTTAGAAGCTAGTTAACCTTAAATGTGCCAATGTGTATAACTTAACAAAAGAAAAGAAATAGTACTTTAAATTTCATGATAACAAATCAGTAGAATACTGCCTAAAAATCTGAGTAAAGCTATTCTGAAGTAATTATAGGCATGGCCTAGCATACTGAGTAACTCCTTAATATTCACCCTGCTCATACATTATTTAATAATGAGATGTAAGGGATCTATTTTCCTTCAAAAGATAAAGAAAAGTAACATCTCTTCATTCTATTCATTTATTTTAAATTTTATACCCTCACACACATATATAAATGAGAATTTTAAAATGGAATCTTACATATGTGTACCCCTATGGTCATTGCCGCATTATTCATGGTGGCCTAGACATGGAAACAACTGAAGTGTCCTTCAACAGATGATTGGATAAAGAAGATGTGGTACATATATACAGTATAATATTGCTCAGCCATAAGAAAAGATGAAATGTTGCCATTTGTAACAACATGGATGAATCTTGAGATTATCATGCTAAGCGAAATAAGTCAGACAGAAAAAGTTGAGAACCATATGACTTCACTCATATGTGGGATGTAAAACTGAAAGCAACAAACAAACAAAAACTCATATACCCAATACAACAGTTTGGTGGTTACTAGAGGGTAAGGGGGGAAAGAGGGTGGAAGAAGAGGGGTCAATTATGTGGTGATGGAAGGAGACTTGACTTTGGAAGGTGAACACACAATACTATATATGTATGTATATATATATATATATATATATATATATATATATATATATGATTTATTATAGAATTGTATACTTGAAACCTATATAATTGTATTAACCAATGTCACCCCAATAAATATAATAAATATTAAAAATAAAATAACTAATAAATTAAATGGACTCTTACAGGAGTTACATTTAAGATATAAATTGCATTAAGAAGCTATGAAGGAAATACTCTAAAAATTTTATATTTATGCTTTAAAATTTGTTGAAAACTGCCACACCTAGTCAAGAATAAGGTTAGATACTGTATTGAAAAAGTAACTTCTAGAATGATCTGGATGAAAAGAAGAAATAAGAAAGGACAAGCAGGAAGTAAGAAGTGAAAGAAGGTTATAAAAAAAAGACCCTGAAGTACCTCCAGTACCTTCAGTAGGGCAGGCGTAGAAATGGGACCTCAATGGAGGACTTTAGATCTTAGGCAAGGAAGACAAAACACAGCAGGAACGGACATATACAAAAGGGAGAAATTAGAACAAATCTTAGTCACAGGTCAGAGAAAACATGAGTAACCTAAGAAATCAAGCTGAAGCTAGATGAACTTTTGTCAGAGAATTCATAGAGCATATACTGCACTGGGCCCAAACGCTGAACTACCAATTTCTAGACCCTTAATATCCATTATTTCTGTGGTACTTTTTGTGAAAAGACAAATTCAAAATATTTATACACCATTTAAATAGTCATCATTTACTTAAACAAAGAGAATAAAGCTCTTAAGGTATGAAGTAGTGCTAATAAACAGTAGCTCAATAATCCATTTCTGGCCCTTTGAAGTTCCTTTCCATCAGTTCTACTCTTGGGCCTACCCATTTCATCTGCCCCACCCTCTACTCTAGAACTACATCTAGGGTACTCGCTATGCTTATATAATAAGCTGTGCTATGTTTAAAAAAAAAAAAAATTAATGGAAAGCAACCATTATATAGTTAGTCTCAGGAGTAGACATGAACATTCTTTCCTAATATGATAATAAATGTTAACGGAGATCCAAAAAACACGAAGTTTCACTTAGAGTGTTCACCTAATTGGGTAAATAAACATCCAAAGCCCATTTTCTTAACTATTAATCTATACTATGAATAAATTATACCAATTCATATGGCTAAGGTAGATTAGTTCTACTCATATTAATACCTAATTGAGATCTCCTGTGGACATTTACTAAAGAGATTGTGGAGCTAAAGGTAAATACGATTCATCATTTAATAAGAGACACCTAAAAATATAACATTGAGATACAGAAGGATACTATAAGAAGAAGAAATCCCAAGATGTGACTCACATTACCTTGCCTCTAGGAAATAAACTTAAATTCTAAGGTTTGCTTACATAAAATAGAATTTCAGATATGCTAATTTTCAGTTTTAGAAAACCTAGAAACATTTTCCTCGTTGGCTTCTCTCCTAGTTCTCCTACGACCTCACTGTTCCGTGACAAGTTCCCATTCTTCAGCTTTAAAATGTCAGTTTTCCTCAAGGACTCAACCTCAGCCCTTTCTCCTTTTCACTCCACAAATATTCCCAGGCAAGCTCTTCCATTCTCAGGGCCCCCAACACCTCAAATTTCCTTTCTTAGTCCCAGATCCCCATATTTCCTACAATTAATTGGACTTATTTACCTGGAAGCGTCATAAACACCTCAAATATAACAAATCCAAAATGTGATCTCCCCCTAAAATGCCCTGGGCTTACTTTTTGTTTTGTTTGCCTTGATAGGTACTTTGGCAATGCCATTAAATTACCCAAACTAGGAAACCTAAACTGACCTTAACTCCTCTCTTTCCTTGTCTCTCCCAAAGCCTATCAATTCTATCAAAGCAATGTCTCTGAATTTCCTCCTTAGTTGCCCTGCTCTCCATCCTCACCAGGGCAGTAACTGAGGCCCTAAAACACTTTCCCCTGAACTATTACCACTTCCTTCTAAACAATCACCCTGCTTCCAAATCCCCACCCCCACCCCATCCCAGGCATTCCTGATCTGTTTTTCAGGTGGCCACAAGAATAATCATGCTAAAAAAATCTGACCACTTCCTAAGAAACCTCCAACAGCATCCCACTGAGCCTGACATTGCCTTGACACGTGTACAGGGCTCTTCTAACCAGATCCCAGCCCACCCTCCAAGCTTCATCTCTAGCTGTGCTCACGAATGGACCATAAGCAAATTAGGACTATGTACAGCTCCCTTCTACACTTTTGCTAAAAAACCCTTCCCTCTCCAAGCAGAGCTGCTTTCTCCACTGTAGTCCTTCAATATTCCAGATGGGCCTAGATCATGGTGTTATTAATGTTCATTGTTATGGTAAGTAGCTAGCGGAACATAGTGGTTAAGTTTGTGGTTCTGGCAAAAATGTCTGGGTTCAAATCCCAGTTGAGTGGCCATGCCTGCTTATTCATCTATAAAACAAACATAAAATAATTTTATATATCGAGTTTTTATGAAGATTAAATTATGAGAGAGAGAAACTGCTAGCAGACTCCCTGGAACAAAGAAAGGGCTCAGTAAGTGTTAGCTATTGTAATTTCATCTCCCTTCCAAGACTGAGCTATTTAAGGGCTGGAACTCAATTTCATTCACTTTCCCCACACACACATACTTAATACAAGGCTTTAACTGAATTAGCAATTTTGAGGCATTTAACACCCACACCATGGACACGCTGATTCCTAATAAAATACTTCCCCTTAACTGTCTAGAGGTTGAATAGCTGTTGCATTAAATGAAGATACACTAAGACCTCAAAGAAAACAAGGGTGAAATCAAAATTGAGCATATATACTTAAATTACATAAGATATCAAATTTCACTTTCGATTTTTAATAATCTTATTAATGGAAATACACCTATCTCAAAATAGAATTCATAATGTATTTCCTAAGGAGTTTAAAGTTAGGCAATCAGGTGATTTCGATGAACAGCATTTTAGGACCCTTCAAGTTTTCACAGTTCCAATTTCCACAATGTCTTGGAGCCAGGGCTGGCATTAAAGCTTAGATGACACATAAAAACAAAGTTAAGAACATGCAAAATAAAATTTAAAAACACGCTCTTCCTTTCCCCTCATTCTTTTCCTTTATCTATTTTATTCTTTTAACATGAAGCCACTGCTTTCATCACATTACACTGTAGTAAGTAGACTTGAAAAGATGAAAAAAGGAGATAACATATAAAAATAAACAGTAAATAACCAAAAAAAAATCAAGAAAGTCATAGAAAAATTTGTAAGACTCTAAATACTAAACATTTCAACTTAAATTTTTCTTTTATTTAAAGAGGGAAGGGAGTATCTTTAGTTACAGTTAAATTGACCTCTATCCTAATTGCATTTTCATCAAATCTCTACACTCAGCAAAATTTTGAGTGCAGAAGGCAGTATGAGCACAGGTTAATAGCATAGTCTTTAGGTTCGGTTGTACGTCCAAGTATAGCCTTTACCTGAACCCACAATTTCTGCCACTTACCTAGCCATGTAACTTCCACAATCTTGGATTCATCATCCCCCAAATAATAATTAAATGAGATAAGGTATGTAGAAGGCACTCAGCATAATGTTATGTAGAAAGCACTCAGTATTGCATGACATAGAATAAGAATTCAGTAAATCTTATATGTCATTAGGATGATGTTCCTTAAATCCTAATTTTCATAAATTATGGTCCATGCATAGAATGGAATTCTATTTTAACCGTTTAAAATATGAGGCAGAGTTCTATACTTATTGATATAGAATGATCTCCAAGATACACTAAATAAAATAATAAAAAGGAACAGAACAGTGTGTGTGTTACCACTTCTATTTTTTTTAATACATATATTTATATGTTTGTACATACACAGAATGTCTCTTCAAGCGTACGTAAACAACTAGTATAGAGGTTGCCTCTTGGGAGGAAAACTAAGCAGCTAGGAAACAGGAGTGGAAGAGAGTGTTATGTTTTATTGTATTTCTTCTTCCACCTTTTGAATTTTGTATCACTTGCTTTTATTGCCTATTCCAAAAATTAAAAATAAAGTTTATAATATGATCCAAACCTTATGATACCAAAATATTCCATTACAAATGAAGTGGATTATGCTAAACTTTGCAGAAAAACCTAAGATGATAATCACAGTTCTAGTAGTAATTTCAACTCTATTGATGATAATAGTCAAAGACTGGTGGAGTTTTAGCTAAATCAGCCAATGAGAATCAATTTATTAAGACATGTAAGAGGGGGTTGCTTGGAAATGAGAAAAGGGGAAGCATAAATGCTGATGGGAAAGACAATAAGAACAACGTCATTCATTCATTCCAAAACACATCTGCTCATCACGCACCAAATACTGTGCTAAATCTAAGGAAACAATGACACCTCGTTCTTGCGTTTGAGTAGCCCGCAGCTTAGTGGGAATATACAAATAGAGAAGTAAAATTACCACTCCTTAAGGGCTTGGTTACTCAAAATATACGTCCATTCATTCATGAACACATAACAGTTGAATGAATGAAGCAAGCCCGGTGACAAACCACACCCCACTAAAGCCTCTACTGACTTGAAAAGAACACGAAGAGTCCATTCCTCAATCTGCGAATGCTTGTGGACTTCTGTTCCCAGAATCCCGAGAGCCAGAGGTCCTCGAGGGCCCGCAGGGTCCGAGGCGTGGCTTTCAGATCCAGTGCCTGGTCACCAGCCTGGACCATTGGGAAAGTGCAAGGTGGAAGGGTCCCCAGACCCCAACCCCACACTAGCATCTCTTCTACTCGGGCACTCCCACACCTGGGCTCACCAGGTCTTAGCTCTCTAACAGCCTGGAGGAACAAACTCCGGGGCGACCTCTGACCCTCAAAATGACACTCTGGGCCAGCTCCCTCAGTGCTCAGGACTCCTTTACCGGCAGGCAGTAATAGAAGGGCAAGAGAAACTGAAACTCTTTTCCAGGGGACCTGGGCTCTGAAAACCGTGAAACGAGGAGGGCAGTTGGGGGAGATCGAGAAGAGAGGGTGACTGACCGAGGCTTCCCGGTCATTTGCAGTCGGCTCGGCCTACTCATGGCACAGTCACTGACCTTTCCAAAAGGGGTTCCCAGGGGCGGTGGCCGGAGGAGCGAGAGCAGCGGCCCAGGCTCTGCACTCAAAACATCTCCCTCTCAGCCGGCTCTGCACTAATCGCAGAGTAACCAAGGGCGACCGGGAGGCCGCCATCTTGAGCTCCGTACAAGGGGAGGAAGAGGAAAACTTTATTGAAACCCTGAAGAGAGACGGTGGCACAGACAAATCCAACCGTGCTCACGGAAGACTCCGCGCGAGAAAACGAAAGGGAGCAGCCCAGGACAGCGACCTCCTGTAACCTGGAGGCGGGCTGGACTCGCGTGCCCTTCTGTCCTTCGGGAGCAGCCCGCCAGGACTACGACTCCCAGCATGCAGTGCGGCGGCGCCGAGGGCGGGGTGAGCGGCTCTAGGCTTAGGGTTTGGGCAGTTCTGCGCTCAGTTCCAGCTGCAGAGGAACCCAAAACATTTTCAAGGAATTGGGATATATGACGTGTAACCACCCCTGAGCCTTTTCGATTAGCGTATTTGACCAAGATTACTAAGCCATAAGCCAATGGGTCCTCATATTTTAAGGAAACATTTTTACCTCATCACATCTCCCTAAATAGTAGCCTCAATTTTTTTGCCTCCATCGCCCAACTCGTCTTTGGCAGAGTACCTGAAGTGTGCTTCTACCCCTTTTGTTTTCTGTATTAGAATAGCATAAATCATTCTCAATATGACATACGCTCAAATGTTTTGAAAGAATTTATAAGTGACATGGGAAAGCCAACGGCCCAAGATGGACAGTGAGCAGATGAAGTGGCCATGCGGTAATGTATCCAAAGAGGACTTTCTAAGTGATCTGCCCTAATTTTATTAAACAAAAAGTGTACTGAAGCACTATGATAAGTGTGTTGGGAATACCAATTGCTGTCCAGAAGAGGCTGGCAATCCACTGAGATGGGTGAAGAAAGCGACAAAAGATTCTACCAGGTGTTGTGGAATCAGTGAAAGGAGAGGACTTTTAGCTGGGAAATCTGGAAGGCGTCTAGAAACTTTTAATGGGAGATGACCTTCCAAGAACAGAGAATAGAGTGAGTGAGCTAAGGCAGACAGGAAAGAAAGTCTGGACTACAGGAAGGAGAAAGCCAAGTTTCAGCTATATGGAAACTAAATGAAAATAGTGTACGAGAAAGAGTTCCAGGAAGTTAGGCAGTTGATGCACAATAGAAGAGTGATTCCAAAGAAACAGGAAAAGGAGAGCATAGTATGGTATAATAGTTTGGAGACTTCTCTACTAACTCTGTTAAACCACTTATGGAAAAAAATATTTTGATTGTATCTTTCAAAATAAGTTCGTTTAAACTTATTGTTTTCTGTCTTTAATTCTATTGTCTGATAGGACAAACTGTTCCTCCATGCTATGGTTGATTTTTTTTTTCATTTAGTGTTACTAATTTTTGTTGTGACACTTTGAAAGACCTGAAAAATCAAACTGTTTCTTCCTTGATTTACATGTTTATCACACTCAAAAGACTTTGAGAGAGGTCTAGGTAACATTTTGTTTGCTCTGGGAAAACAATTGCTTGCCTTGGTCATTGAAATTTACCTTTTATCAGGGATTCCAACAGCTTAATAATTATGGAAGTGAAATAAGCATTCATGGATAGGCAAGCAGAGAGAAAAGTGGCAAATGAACTTTATTGTGTAAAAGTATAAGGTAACTTAGAGAGAAATAACAGGTTACGTTTGTTGTATTAAAGAGAATTCATTATGACCAGAACACTAATTAAGGAGGCACTATAAACTAATTTATTAAAACATCAATTGTGTGCTACTGCTGTTCCTGCAATTGCTAAATCAAATAAAAAAGCAAAAAATAACCTAAAAGAAAATTTTAACAGTATCAAAAAACTAATAGAAATAAATCAGGAAGCATTCTCTTGTCCTTATTTAAAAATCTCCCTAAAGTGCCAAGTTCTGGCATCTAATCTCAAAGACAAAACCACACTGAAAGTAACCAAAGAAAGACAAATAAAACAAATAATGAAATGGAAAAGAGAGTGGTCAATGGAAAATAGAAATCAGAAGATAGTTTTGGGTTCTGATTTTGTCACTAACGTAATCTCTCCCTTTCTGTTTTCCTTATATATAAAAATAAGATGATGTCTGTCCTAGCTAGTAACAGAGGTTACGTGCAAATTAAATAACAAAGAGTTAATCAAATACTCTTGTAAATAGAAATCGAGAGGGAATAAGACCAAAATCCAGGCAAAGACGAGGACAACATGGATTAATGATATTTAAGAATTACAGAAGTAAGGAATATACTCTAAAGCCTGAAAAAAGTAGGGAAAATTTTTTAAATAAATAGAAGAAAGCAGTACTGAACCTTAACACCTCAAGTAGCGAATTTATGAAACTCATTAAAAGAAAAGACAGAATTTCAAATAGGATTTAAATAGCTGAGATGATAATCCATAATAAATATGGGTGATTTATTTTTTTCCAGTCTAGTACACTATGATTTTCCAACCCTAAATTGATCAGGTTGCCATCTTAGAGGGTGCCGTTGGGCCACTATCAGTGATAAACTGCAGAGGACATAGGCCGTTGGCATGAACCAGCCAGGACACATTTCCTCATATTGTTGTTATACTTATGACCATTTCCGTTGGGGTAAGAGGATACCCTAATACCTGATTCCCACTTGCGCTACTCCATCTGAGCCTTCTCTATGTCTCTAGATGACAACTGACCATCCAGTTGCTCAGGCCATTTATCATAGAAGAGTCATCCTATGATCTCCTGTTTCTCTCTCATCTCACAACTAGTTATACAGTGAGTATTATTGGCTCCACCTTAGAAAGTGTCCAGAATCACTTTTCACCACCAACATTGCTACCACTCACCTTGGTTCAAATCACCATCATGCACCTCCTGGATTATTGCAATTTCCTTCCAACTGGTCTCTGTTTCCACTCTTGCCCCCTATAGTCTATTCTCCACACAGCGGCCAGGTTTATTTTTTGAAATTTTAAGTTGAATCATGCCATTCCTGTCTATGTTTAACTCCTGCCAGCATGTTTCTCAGTCACTCAATTATGAAAACAGCTTGTAAGGCCTCCTGACTTGGACCCTAGCCAGCGATCTGATCTCATCTCGTGCCACTCTCCCTTCCCCTCCCTCTAGTTCAACCACATTGGCTTTCTTGCTGTTCCTGTTTCCCACCTAAGGCCTTCTCAAACTACCTGTAAAAATTACAATCCTGCAATCTCACTCAGCACTCCTTTTCCTCCTTTCCAGCTTTATTTTCTCCACAACACTTACCACTGCATAATGCACACTTTACCAATTTATTAACTTATTAGCTCTTCTTACTGCTCTTTCTAGATTTAAGCTTCATATGGCAGGCATTTATGTCTGTTTTATTCACTGCTGTATCCTCAGGGCCTAGAATAATGCCTAGGTTAATAGACAATCAAAAAATGCTTGTTGGATGACTGAATGAGTAATCTTAGTAAAAAAAAATGCAAACTTTATTACTGTTTTAGTCTTTCTGCAGAAAAGTAGACTACCTGCTTCAGGAAATCAGTGATGTTCCTAATATTTTAAGCCCATTTTAAAGATGATTAAAAAAAAACTCCATCTTATTCAACATCGCAGAAGTCGTTGGAACACAACTACAAGAGCCCTTGTTTTTCACTTATTTATGTATTCATTATTTGCATTACACATGGTTCCTCATAAATACATATTCTTCTAATTTAACAAAAACACTTCAGAGCTACAAGAAAATATCTGGCTTCTAAATTCCAACATTTGTGTTTAAAGATTCCTAACCAAAAGTATAATTTAGATTACTTAATTTCAACAAGCTAAATAAATATGCCAAAGTACCTTATTAACTATGGAAAATAGAACTTCTAAACAAGATATACCAACCTCAGTAATATAAATTTATATAAAGTTTAGACAGATTTGTTGTAAGTAGTCCATTCCTTCTAATAAGTAAGAAATACATACGTGTTAACCTTCCAACAAAAATTACCATTTCCTTTACCGAAACATTGTCTAACCTATAACTAGAGACTGGCCAAAGACAGAATATTTCAAGTCAGGTCCAACGCTCAAATATTTAGTTTATTTCTACTTATTTTCTACAAAAAAAATTAAAAATAACTAGTTCTTTTTGTTTTCCAATTTTGAAGACCCTTAATCAGGATATCCTTTTTTAAAAAAACTTGAACCATATGATAATATGCTTGCATTTACCTATATGTTTTCTTCTTAAATGTCCCTTACCCTAATGTTGAAGTGTGAGGGAGGCTTTCCTTATATAACTTCTCCACATACCCTTCTGCTCTCTTTCTTTTTAAAATAGCAGCAACCCCCAACTAACTCTAATCTCCCCCAACTCCACATGTAAATTTGTAGTCTCGGAGCCATCTTCAATTAATTTATTTGCCTCACCACTCACATACAACCCTTCACCAGCTATGATTGAATTTATCATCTTAATATGGCTTAAATCCATCTACTATCATTGAGTCTTCCTCCTGTCTTTCCTGGGCTAATGTCCTAACTGGCACTGCCTCCTTCTCCTTGGCTCCATCCTGCTGTCAGAGTTGTTTCCAAAAATGTGATCTACTTGATCACATCCCATCACAGATTCGAAACTTTCGTTGCTTTCCTACTGTCTACAGAATGAAGCATATTTTCTTTATTATGGACTTTTAGAAAATCAAGATCCGACTGCTACCTACCTTACCATCTTCTTATATTACTCAAATGATTTAGACCCAGAAAACATGTCATAGATGATTTACCAAGTATCTCATTTGTTTTCATGAACCTCCATGTCATGTGGGAGACCCTGTTCGCTGCACCATTTGTCATGTGGGGCGGCCTGTGGGGTCTCTGCTCCTGCTCCCCACATAAGAACGCAGGACATGGTGAGGCCAAAAAGGAACACCCACGGAGCCATAGATGGGGGAGTCATACCACTATAGTCTCACTGGCAGCTGGATTCACACGACATGCGACCTGCTGTCCGCTTTGCTGCCAACCAACCGACTCCCACTTGCTAGCTGCAATCCGCCGCTTGCAGGCTCAGCCACCATCTTCTTGCTAGCCCCCATTTTGCTGCTAGCGTAGCCACGGCAGTTATATTAGTGGCCAATGGCTCACTGGTTACAGCTGATGGCTAACTAGCCACAGCTGATGGCCATCCCATCACAGTTGATGGCCATTTACTACCTGAGCCAGCACCTTTCCACGTGAGGCCGAGAGCCTGGAAACTGCACTCCTGGCTCTGTCCCCACACTCCATATATATTCTTTTGGAAAAACTGGAAAACAGATCCATTCCCTTCACCCTTTATTTCCTAACTGTGTTCTAATACTTCTTTTAAGTTAGAAAAAAAAAAATCAATAAAAATAATTATAAAACCTGGTAATTGAATTTTAATATTTCCAGGGCAGTTCCAAGAATGTTCCAAGTTTGACACTGGATAGGTATTCAGTATTCATTCATTACAAAATAAAAATAAACTTCATGTACGTGGATATCCAGACTTAATGAGAAAAATAATTTTTAAAGGATATTGTTCTATATGTAGCCATAGATTTGGTGTGCTCATGAAAGGAAGTGAGTTCAGGATCTTCCTTTGAACTAAAACCCAAAGAGTCTATTTTTAGAGACTCAAGGGACCTTAAAGATCTTCTGATTTTAACCAAGCCATTTTACATAGTAAGACTCAATGATTCTGAGAAATAAAGTAAGTAATTTGCCCAAAATAACACAGCTACTACCCCTTTTGAAGTTAACTGAATAGTAATATGGACTGAAAGCTGGTCTATTCAATGAGATAGTTCTTCAACTGGCCCTTAAATCAGATCTATATATAGACAAAAGTAAACCATGCCACATAGGATTTTGACTGCCACTCAAGGATGGTCATAACCAACCTAATTTTGTTGGTTAGTTGGATTTGACACAGTGCATCCAGGCAATGAAATAGAGTGAATGTTGTTCTATAGACTGCTTGTTCAGAGGAACTAAAGTGGCCTAAAATGCAGCCAGTCTTCAAAACTCAAAGATGGAATGATAAAATTATATTAACTCATTTGTTTATATGTATTAGTGCTTATACCAGGTATCTACACTCAGAATTAGCCGTGATTTGGCCTAGCTAGACCTCAAACGAATCAGCTGGGTGTGGTGTTGTGTTTTGTTTTGTTTTGTCTTCAAATGGACATCTTGGGGAGATTACTTGGATAAGTTTTAAATCAAGGTGAGTTTTATTTACCCAACTTTACTAATAGCAAAGAAGTTCTCGATGTAGACTCTCTAGATGATAAACCTGAATGAATATCTTCTAGTCATGGCATATATCTAATTTAACAAGGTTACATCCCAAAGTTGAGTGTCTCCTGCCAAAACCAAGATTGGAGAAACTAAAGGACCACATAAGGAAAGTGTCATGAGACCGCTAATGTCTATACACACCAATTGTAAGGGCCCAATTTTCCCAGCATGTATCTCACTTAGGCCAAGCAATTCTCATCAACTTCAAAGGGAGAGATGTGCATCCACAGATCTGAGTTTGCAGTACCCAGGGCTTACTCAGCAGGAATACGTAGTATAATTTATGGTATCAGGCTTCATTTCTTTAGTCCAAATCAACTCAGCTGGATTTTGAAGCTTTAGTTCTTGGAATTAATCAACTGTCCCTTAAAATAACAAATCCCCTTGGTTTTATTTCACATCAATCCTGTTGATGACCTAGGATAAGCCATAGTTTAGGCTTGTAGATTGATATGCAAGACATGTAATATAGAGCTGTATGCTATATTACCATGTAGCTTTATAGTGTCAAATTACCAAAATTTATTCTGGAGGTAATTTTATGCATAGCAAAGAGAGAAAAGCAGTACATATAATTTCCTGTTTTGCTGTTCAACAGTTTTTTAAAAAAAGTAATTCTGTTTACAAGTACTGCTTTTCAGCTTTAATTTGATACTTTACTATGAGGTAAATTATCTTGTAATGTAATTACTTTTATATAATAATTATGATCTTGAAAGTCTGCAAAGTGATTAAAGGGCATTTTCTAAGAAAGATTTCTGGATGTAAATTATGCAATTTTTCTGCTTATAGTTTTGGTGTTATCCAATTTACTATTATTATTATCATTATTATTATTATTACTACTATTAAATACTTATGAAATGGCAGATATAGAAGTAGACCTTTACAAATAACAGACTTTAGGTCAAAAATGTTTTTAATCACAGATTTCAAAAGTTGACACAAATATATCTCTGTTATCTTTTTTTAGTATTTATTAGTTTTGACTCACTCTAGTATGTTATACACATCAGCACCTGTGCCCATTTAGCAAAGAATTTCAGTACAAATCACTCTGAATTGAATAGACATCTCTAAGAAGCATTACAATTGTTGCAATATTTTTAGAAACTGAAACAAGGAAATAAACAACTTCAGTAAAAGTGATTTAAATAACAAATAATGTATCTTTATAAACAGCTTATCTCCTTGAGAACAAAGAATAAACAAGGAGACAAGGGTTTTTTTTTTTCCTTCCACGATTAAAGCAGATCACAATATGAATGGGTGAAATGTCATGAATAATTGGAGAAAATCACAGAGTAATCTTCGACAAAAACATCTGATTTATTTAAATTGTCGCTGTTTGTCTTATTAGAACCTTTATTTAACCTTGTTATCCACAATGCAGTATTCAAGCTAGTTTATCAAAAATGTACTTTGGAACTAACCATATTTTGAAAATTGTGACTTTCACAAATGCAAGCTACAGTAATGTAAACCTCCGGAGCCAGCTGTTTTACTTGAGACCTAATTAATTGACATTGAGGTAGGCTCAAATGCCTGTGAAAACCAATGTTTTGAATATAAAACATCAATAAATAAATCAAGGCTTTGAAACATTCTGTCAATAGTTTTAAGCTCAGGTTTCTGGTTAAGAGGATAGATCATCAGCCCTCCCACTACTACGTTCATCTAGATACAATATTAATCTAATATCCTCTACTCACAAACCTAACTAACCACCACCAGGCACTCCATATCATTGCATTCAAGGCCTCAGCTAGTGATCCTCCAAACCATGTTCTTTCTTTCTTTCTTTCTAGACAAAATTGTTTCTTTATTGACTCCTATACAGATTCTAGGTATTTCAGGGCTTACCACAGTGTCTGGCATGGTTCTAAATGCTTTAAAAATATTAACTCTTTAAATGCTTATAACATGCTGTGAGGTAGGTAGTATTGCCCCCACTTTATACATAAAGAAATGGTTGCACAGACTGGCAAAGTAACTTTTCTAGAATTATGAAGCTACTAAGGATTCTGCCCACGCTCTCCACCAAGCCCTGATTAGATGGAATTTATTTGCTCATAGTATTGTCTTCAACTCTGATATATTTGTATAAAATTCTAGCCGAGAGATATTTATAATATAAAACATACCAGAATGGTAATATGTAAATCATGCTAGTATTATACATAATGGATAGGAGAGATCAGAAAAAGCAAGACAGCATGGAGGTCTCTGCAACCTAACATTACCTAAAACTAAGATATGTCGGGGGCGGTGTGGGGGAGGGAGAAGCAGATGAGAAAGAAGGAAAAAAGGTGACTCATAATAGATGAATTATAAGCTACAGGGGTAAGGAAAATAGTGATAATATTTATAGCAAAAATGATGTAAATATTGGGAATTGCTTGGGGGTAAATGGGATGAAACTGATTTTAGACATGTTGAGTTTGATTTCGTCAATAGGATGACAAACAGAAATAACACATACATGGGTGCCTGTGTGAGTGCGTGGTGTGATGGGTGGCAAACATTGGAGCGATATGCCCATACTCAAGGTCGAAGTCAGTAGAAATTTGGGAGCATTAAAAGCTTAGTGGAGCAAGCCTTGGTCAAGCAGGCCTGGTCAAGCTCTCTACCAAAACCAACCCACAGGTTATGGACAAATACATTTCCTATGAGGATGTGTTCCCAAATGAATAGTTAGAAGAGCTTCTTTTTTTTTTCAAATACAACTAGGAATCAAACTTGGTATGCTAGAGAGTGTATATCTCTGTGGTGAAGGCCTTTCACTAGAACATTAACACCAATCCATAGAGACCTGCAAGGCCTTGTATCTTCCAATAGGAGTCATGTGCTCTTTTCATCCCGACATCCTCCTCTGATCTGCCATCTTTCAGACTTCCAGTCTGAGCATTCCTCAGTTGTTTCATGCATCGCCTTCTTGGGGTCAAACCAGTGAAATATGGGCAACTATTTCTCAAGTCCATTCACATTTCTCTGTATCCCCACAGCTGTTATCTTGGTTCCGCCAGAGGGATCTTTCTAAACTAAAATCAAGTCACTCCCATTCAGTGCTTTCCTTTAGAATGTCTTGAGCTAATGTCCAGAACCATAAACATGGACTCTAATGCCCTTCCTGGCCTTGTCCCCCTGGCCTTAGTCCTCGACATATTTTCCTCTCATTCCAGTACTACTGAACTAAGTGTTGCTCTTCCTTTGCTCTTGGCCTCTGCAAGTATTTATCTCTATTTCCTAAATGCACCTCCCACACACAGACACACCCAAATCACAGGCACTTTGCCTGTCAAACACCAACTTCCTGTCTCAATGTTGTCCCTTCCTTCTGGAATTCTTCCCCTACTAGTCTGAAAACTGGGCTATGTGACTCTCATCACACTCTACTGACGTTCATATGTTGTGTTTACCATCTTCCCTCTTCTCTGTGCTCCCTCCTCCCTCCATCTAGTACAGCTATACTGTCACCGCTTGGTATGTGTTTATCACATGACTGGGCACAGGGTCTGTGTGTCCTAAAGGGGACATATCTGTTCAGCTAAAGAAACCACATGATGCCATTGTTTCTGGAACGAGATCCTCTCCCTGCCCCACCAATTAATCAGTATATTTGGTATTCTTGAGATTGTCTAGATCCTTTGTACTCAGTTTGGTCTGGGGACCAGCAGCACGGGAATGACCTGGAAATGCAAACTTTCAAGCCTCCTGTTAGAAACACTAGATTAGAATCTGCATTTTCACAAGGTCTCCAGGTGATCTGTATGCACATTAATGTTTGAGAAACACAGCTCTAGATAAAATTAGTGGTTCTTTACTTAGAAAGTTGGTAATCCATTTTCTTGAGAGAAAGAATGCACATGCCTGGTTGCCGGTGTTCTGGCATCTGAAGACTTGTTTATTTTTGCCCTGATCCAGGTTTACACTAACCTTGCCTGGCCTTACAGGGTTAAAATCAGTCACTCTGCATGATGTCAGGGGCCCTTCTATCTCAAAAGGAATTCTGTGCCTATTATTTTTTGTTTCAGACGTCGACCACTTGAGTCGGGACTAAAATTGCTCATTGTCATGGCTGCTTTTGACTCTTCCCCACATTGGATCCAATGTCATTCATCAGATGAGAGTCTCTCCTATCCCGGGAATGGGCCTGCCTTATATCCCGGATATCTGAGCAGTTCTCAGCTATTGGCTGATGTGCTCAGCATTTGGCTAGAAGCAGCCTGTGGGAAATGTGGCCACAGAACAAATAACAGTAATGAATTTCAGAGCACAGCAGCTGAGGCCCTAGGTTAATTATGTTTCCTGAAGCTGGAGGTCTGAGAGGCACATTCTCATGCCTACCACAAAGAGTAAGGAGAAGATAGAAGGGGCGGGGGGAATGAATAATTGATGGAGAAGAACTTGGGAAAAGCAAGAGAGGATGATTCTGATGTTGACACAACCAGCTGGGCACAGACTAATTACCGGTATAAGAAGAGGCATTAAATCACAAACAAATATAACAAAAGGTAGAATTGTGTGTGTTGGAGGAGATACTTTGTGAAGGATCTCAGGGTGGTTAGTAAAACTCCTCAAAGATCAAACCTAAGACACAACATACTCACTAATCTGCCCATTGAGAGTGACAGTCAAGTTACCAGCAGGCGTATTTTGCTGAGCGGGGCATGCTGGCAGGGCCAGGTTTGCTCCAGCTCTCGCCTCCAGGAACACTTAGCTTCTTTTTAAAATAAAACTGTGAATAAATATACAAAGGAATCTGTGTGAAGATGTGTTCAACTAAAATATAAGTCTCCCAGGGACTCCAAACTCTTGGACTGTCCAGGGAGCAACCATGTGTTGACCTCTCCCTGACTGTGGAAGTAGAAAAGTTAACCTTTGAGAGGAGAAGAACCATCTACCGTGTTTCCCCAAAAATAAGACCTAGCCGGACCATCAGCTCTGATGCATCTTTTGGAGCAAAAATTAATATAAGACCTGGTATTATATTATATTGTATTGTATTGTATTATGTTGTACATATTGTATTATATTATATTATACAAGTCCTGGTCTTATGTTACATAAGACCAGGTCTTATATATGTTAAAATAAGACTGAATCTTATATTAATTTTTGCTCCAAAAGACGCATCAGAGCTGATTGTCCGGCTACGTCTTATTTTCAGGGAAACGCTGTACCTGATCCAAAGCCTCTGATTCTCCAGCACCAACTGGATATCTAATAATTTAATTCAATTCTGACGCTAACTGCCTGGAGTTAGGATAGACCCCCAAGGTTAAGGACTCAGTCCCGCAAGACTACTCTACTTCAGACACCAACCACAAATCAGGTGCCTAAGCTACCCATTTCTGCCCAGCTGACTACAAATTTGGTGGATTCTTATGACCCCTCATCCCCCTCAGTTTTGATATTCTTCTCAGGGAACTCAGAAAAACACTTTACTTATGTTTACCAGTTTATTTATAAAGGATACAACTCAAAATAGCCAAATGGAAGAGCACAGGGCAAGTAACGGGGGAGGGGTACAAGGAGCTTCATGTAGTCTCCTGCCAACCAACTTTCCAGGAGTCAGGGGGTGGAGCTAAAGCTGCCCACCCTGTCTTCACCTGTTTGCTCTTTCTGGTGACCAGCCCCATCCTGAAGCTATCTAGTCCCGCCCCCAAAGTCAGCATACACTCAGGTGTGGTCAAAAGGGGTCCTTAGGAAAAACAAAACATACTCCTATCACCATGAAAATTTCATGGGTTTTAGGAGCTCTGTGCCAGGAGCTAGGGATAAAGACCAATATATTTTCTATCATACCATACGCAGTCACAGAAATATACAGGATTGAACGAGAAATACATTTCTCATGCAATTTCAGGTATAATAAAACCATCTGAAATCAGTGAAAAACAGATTGTTTAGTAAATGATGTTAGAACTAGATAGGAAAAATGGGAGGAGATGGGGGAAAGATAGATCCATATTTTTCTTAGTCAAAATAAATTCCAGATGGATCAAATATTTAAAAAGCAAAATTATAAATGTACTAGGAAAAAATGGATTTTTAAAAATAACATAAGAGAAGGAAGGGTTTTCTAAGCATATTTCAAAACTCAGAAGCTGTAAGATTGATAAATTCAGCAGCATAAATTAAATTACAAAATACATAATAAAAACCATCATTGGTAAGTCAAATATTAAAAAGAGGAAGTTTATATCATACAAATTATATCCTACCAAAGACTTACCCTTTAATAGTTAATAAACTCCAACATATCAAGAAAAAGAATCAACAGAAAAATGGACCTAGGATTTGAACAAATACGTGTTAAAAATAAAGAAATAAAGGAACAACAGGCTCAAAATGGAGTCACTTGCTCCCAAGACAGCAAAACAAAACTTAATTCGTGTTTCAGCCTCTGGAATGTGACTTTTAACCAGTTAATCTGGAATTACCCAATCAGGACTACCTACTGAAGCAATCTTCATGATGGATCCCTGCCCTTCCCCCAAAGGAAGGTAACCTTGTCTGAAACAATCTACTCTTTGTTAGAAATGTCTTTTTCCTCCGCCCACTTCTGCCTACAGAAGCCTTCCATTTTGTATGGCTCCTCAGAGCCCGTTTCTGTTTGCTACATGAATCTGTTTGCGAATTCATGAATCATTGAAGAAAGCCAATTTGATCTTTAAATTTACTTAGTGTAATTTTGTTTTAACACAAGTCACAAAAAAACAAAATGGGAATGCCTTGTAAGCATGAAAAGATGCTCAACTGCACTCATATAAAGGAAAATTAAAATAAGGATATAATTTAGACTAGTAAAGATTAAAAAGTTTGATAACTTGGCTTTGGTGAATCTATGGACAAACAGGCATTTCCATCCCTTGCTGAACAGGGTGTAAACTGGTATAACCTGTACAGAAAGCAATTTTGCAATATCTCATAAATGCGTATGTCCTTTGGCCCAGTAATTCCATTTATAAAAATGTATCCTATAAATGTAATCCCATGTGTAATGACATCATATTCAAGGTTATTAATTGCAGCATTGTAAGAGTAAAAGGTTGAGATCACCATATATATTTGTCAGTAGGGGACAAGTTAAATTATGGCACATCGTGTAATGGAATACTTTGCTGCTGTATAAATGAGGCTCTGTCTTTAAGATATATTAAGGGAAATAAGGTGCAAATGTGTATCCTATGATGCCATTTCTGTTAATACGTATATACACACATTTTACATGCTAGAATTTTTTTTTTCAAAGATTCAAAGAAACACAAGAAACTGGTAACAGTGGCTGTGAATAGAAGGGGGAACTAGATGGCTGGAGATAGGGATGGGAGGTAGATATTTTAATGAATACTCTAAATGCACATTGACTTTTGAATCACGCAAACACTTTATTTAAAATTAACAAACAAACCACAGTGTTTGCAAATGATTTCCTCAATACCAAATTCAAAAATGCCCACATCCTCACAAGTTGGAAGTGGCCTGGACCTGCCTCATGCTCTGAGAAGGTCTAAGGATGACTCATGTTTTAAGTTGTAGTTCAGTGGTGAGGAAAGATACTGAGCTTCATGGCTTTTCCTTTTCCTTGTGCTGCATGAAGTGAGGTTTCCTGCTAAGAGCAAGGATGAGGGGTACAAAATGCAAGAAGAGGAGAGGCTAAAATAAGGGATTGCTGAGGCATATTGAAGGGTTGGTTAACGGAAGTTGGAAACCATACATTTGCAAAGGTGTCAGTTGGTTTGGGGTTTTTCTTCAGGAATGTTCAGCAGCCTGGGAGCGGGGATTTAGGAGATTGGTCCGAGTGTAAGAACTGAAATGCTTTGAATTGGAAAAACAATATAAAAGTGGCTATGCCTGGCCCTTGAGAAGTTTACAGGACTTCATTAGTGTTGCCACAATGCCAGAGTCTGACCCTTTGGAGGTCCACCTACTTGGTTTCATTATTTTCCGAGAGGTGATCAGGCCTGGTGGAGTGATGCATTAATCAAGCTCACAAGAGCCCAGTTGATAAAATATAAACTTCATTTACAAATTAAAATGAAAATGTAAACCAACTGCTCCCACAAGGCAGCACCTCCTTTTGCCTGTTAACAGTCTTCATAAGAAATGAAATTACTGTTAGCTAACTGTTCAGTGTCCAAAAGAAGAGGAATGGATAATCCCAAAGCCATCAAGCTGTGATCATCTAATACCCTACTCAAGGAACACAACTCTGAAGGTGCCCACAGTAACACAGGCTCACTGGCAAATTATTTTTCTAGAATTTGGCTGTTAGGAAAAAACAAAATTGGTTAAAGTTCTCTCTTTCACATCTTAGCCCATCCTTAAAATATACTTGTGTCTTCCCATACCTACTCCCTTTCTCGTTACCAGTTTTAACAGCCTGGTGTATGCACATATAAAATGCCCATATAAAAGTGCACATATACACTAACAGTGTTTTGTTTGCCAAAATGGGATCATACTGGACAGATCGTTCTGTGATCCTCACCAATACATCACGGATATTCCTCTTTTAATTCTAATAACTAAAAATGGATACATTCTAATATTCTAAGAAATAAAAATAGAACAATTTCATCTGGGGATCAAAATGTCCTGAATATTTTTAATTTTGATAAACATGATCAAATTACTTTTATCAAGGGTTGTGACAATTCAGGCTCATGTTATCAAAATAAGAGTGCCTGTTTCCCTACATTCTCCCTAATACGTTTGTTCTTTTGATTTTTGCCAATGTAATAGACAACAGTATTTCATGTTTGCTTTAAAGTACATTTAATTGATTAGTGAGGTTGAGCATATTTTTATGCTTATTCTCCATTTGCATTTCTTACCTAAGAGGCAGCATGACATAGTGTTTAAGTATATAAATTCAGGAACTAGTTTTGCCATTTTGTAAGGAGTAATCTTCAAATTATTTGGCCTCTGTGAAGCTTACCCATTTGTAAAATTGGGACAATAATGGTATCCACTCATAGAGTTGTGGTGATTTGATAAATCCATTATGTGTAAAACATGTAGAAAAGTACCTATTCATATTCTTTGCCTATTTTTCTATGGGGTTGTCTTCTTATTGTCAATTTATGTGAGTTCTTTTTATATTAGGAATATTAGCCTTTTACTAGTCTATGTGTTACATATATACTTCCAATTTTTATTATGCTTTTTGCTATATAATTTTTATTTAAAATATATGTATCTGACTTTTTTATAGTTTATTTCCCACATCGCTTAGGACGCACTTCCTTATTCAAGGTTATACAACTTTTCTCCTAAATTTCCTCTAAATATATTCATTTTTTATATTTAAATCTGTCTGGAATTTTTTCATATGTGGTATAATGCAGGGAACTAGCTCTGTGGTCCCTCTATTCCCTGAACATCCAACTGTGTCAGCACCATTTCCTCAATGAATTGAAATGCTCTCCTTGTTATGTATCATGGTCTTTATTAGGATTTGTTTCTGTACTCTATAAAGAGCCAAAACCACACTCTTGCTTATAGTGGTTTTATAATGAATTTTAACATTTGGTAAAGCAAATCCCACTTTAATTTTATTTTTCACTTTCACAATCTTCTTGGTTATCCTTCAACATAGGAACTTTAAAAAAATCTTGCCCAGTACTATCCACCCATCCCAGGCAGGGGGTAGGGCAAAACCAGCCACATTAGGATTGTCATTATAATTGCCTTCATTTTGCATAAAGTGACATTTTTCTGATTTTAAGTCCTCCTATCCAGGAACACGACTCTTTTTTATTTGGATTTTGGTTTATGTCCTTTAATAAAATTTATAATTTTGTTCCTATAGATCCTGTGCCTTCCTACGTATTTTTTTAACTTTTGGTCACTGTTGTGAATAGGCTATTTTTTCCATCTCCATTCTAACTAAACATTGCCTAGACAGAGGAAAACTATACATGAGCTTCTTTACTTTTGTTCAGCCGCTAAATTCTCTTAATACCAGTAGCCTGTTCTTCTTGGATTTTTCTAGGAATACAGTCTGTCTCCTGAAAAATAAAGGTTAAGTGTTCCTGATGTTTATACCGGGAAGCTCCTCTTTAGCTGTATGACTGCTATGCTGCTGTGCTATCCTCTGTGGTTATTTTCCCACTTCACACAATTGTTGCTGCTCTAAGAGGCCCACAAGGAATGAGGCAGAAGCTTTCTATGAAAATATCCCATGATTGCTTTGTTCAGGTGTCATGGATGACAACACAATACAGTGGTTCTTGGTCTCTTGAATTCAAAGTCATCTATACTCATTTCTTCAGCTCACTGCTATAATCATACCAGTCAAGTTCCCATTTGGTCTCTTACCACAGGAGACAGACCTAGCAGGCAGGGCGTCCTGTCTGGCCATACTAATTCCAATATTACCCTTACTCTTTGAAAGAGAGATATTCTCAGACAGGACTTCTTTAACTATCCTTCTAATGAGCTTGTCTCAGTCATTATCAATTATCTAGTTTTATTTTCTTTGTAACACCAATCACATTGGCTGGTATATTATTTATTGATTTGTCTCCCCAAGGTAGACTATATACTAGACTATAAACCTGGTAAGAGCAGAGAATTTCCATGTTACTTACGCTTATCTCTCTACGATCAAGAGTTGAAAATACCTAGTAGACCTTCTGTAAATATTTGTTGAATTAATGAATGTTGAATTTCTGAGAAATAATCACCTCATGTTTAAGTAATTTCTTTAATTCTACTGTCCTTAGTGTTATTAGGAATGGCTGCTAATAATCTGGACAATTTCTTAGATGTGTACAACTTTTCAGTTTATAGTACAGGTCAAAGTAAACAGTAAATGTTTCAAAGTAAATAGTAAATAGCAAAGTAAATGTTTCTGAAACATTAAAAAGTCAAAAATAGTTGTGGGACTATATAACATTAAGGGAGATAACTCTCCAGGCAAGTACAGAAATGTATCCTTCTACCTCAATATTCAAAAGTTGCATTTACTAGAGATGAACTACGATCTACTTGTTCTGTCTTTTTTTCATGTCTTATACAGGCTTCATTTCAAATGCTATAGAGATACGTTTACCACTTTTTTTAAAGTTTCTAGGACTTTGTGGGAAATGAAGGGGAAAAGTTGCAGGTCACCCAAACATAGGCCATTCAAGGCAGGTTTCAGCCTATCTACTACGTTATTTTTAGAGGGCCAACCAGTCAAACGGTTTGCTCGTAGCCATATGATCTCGCGAGGTCTTTTGTTTTTATTCCACTACCCTTCTTTAGGGCCTTCAATTTATCAAACCAGACACGGGTATGGTGAAACTCTCAAAGTTGGTGTCAAAGTCATCATTTGAGGCATTTGTTAATGGTTACCAAGAAAGGCACATGCAGTGGTTCAAGGTGAGGCCGTAGATGGGTTGGCATCGTTAACGGAGGCTGTTTTGTTTCGATTGCCGGCAAACCTCCATATCTCGCCGTTTGACTCCTGTGCCCGCAGTTCCCAGGGCCGCGAAGTCCATTTCCGCTGTTCTTCCCACCGCTCCGGGTCGGAACGGACCGGAAAAGACAAGCGCCAGCCACCACATCCCCGGGATCCCCAAGCACTTTGGTCGCGTTCCGGCGGCGGCGGCGCCGCGCTCGCCCGGTGCATTGTGGGCGCTGTAGTCTGGCCGGAACCTGTTGGTGATTACAAGTCCCGTGCTCCGCTCTTCCCAATCCTCCTCAAGTCCTTAGTTCCCCGCCCGGGTCTCCGCTGGGCCTCCAGGGCCCGAGGCGCGGTGTTCCGGAGAGTCAGCTGTCTCTCCCCTGGGCTTGAGAGACGGAAGCCGGAGGGGCACGGGGAGGAGCTTCGGCGCGGGGTGAACGCCTGCGCTACGTGCTCGTTCCCCTCGCGACCGCTGCGCGCGAGCCTGGTGTCCCCGCGGCGGCCAGCAGCGGCGGCGTCGGTGGAACGCGGAGGGGGCGGAGGGAGCCCGCGGCGGCGGCGGCGGCGGCGGCGGCTGCAACAGCGAAATGTCGGAGACGGTGGCGGACACCCGGCGGCTGATCACCAAGCCGCAGAACCTGAATGACGCCTACGGGCCGCCCAGCAACTTCCTTGAAATCGATGTGAGCAACCCGCAGACGGTGGGGGTCGGCCGGGGCCGCTTCACCACCTATGAAATCAGGGTCAAGGTGAGGCCGTCTTTCCCTCCTACTGTGAGACCTCTCCTACGGTCCCAGGTTGCCCCCAGCCGCCTCAGGAGCAGATCCCCTTAGGCGGCTGAAGCTGCCCCGACTGGGAGCCTCTGGGTGACTCTAGGGCGGCCCTGTCCGTGGGCGGGGTCGTCGGCCAGGGTCTCTCTTCGTGTAGGGCTTGGATGGGGGCTGCTGAGTGAGCTGAATCCAGCGCTGGCATTTGGAGAAGGTGCTAGAAGAACGGCGTGGGTTGAGCTCCGCTAGCCCCTCAAGCAGCTGATCTAAGAATGACATTTGAGTTGGAAAAGGGTAGATCTTTCGAGAACACTGAACACAGCCCTTCTGGAAGGGAGGTAGATGTGACTTGAGATGGGGGGGTTTGCGCAAAGTTGAAGCGTTCCCAGTTTTCTTTTTCTGGACACTTTTCCTCCGAGGTGGCCAAGCCAAGCTGATTGCTCCAGACTCTTCCCAAGCTATGAGACTAACCTAGGTGGTACACTTTTCTGAACAGAACCTAATGGGAGTTCACAAAAGCCTGACAAATTTGTAAGGCAGAGCAGGTGAGAACGGTGATTGGAAATGAGTGACCTTAGCACTCTGGGCCACGTCCGGCTGAAGTCTGAGGTGTGGCGAGTGTTGTCTACCTCACAATCCAAAGCTACTTTAAGAAAAACTTATTCGTTTGGGGATCTTGCTTTCTTGATTTGGAGATTTGCACTTCACTGAATGAATGAATCAGCTGAAGTAGAAAAACACTTATAATTTCATAACTAGTATTTGTTGGCAATAAGTAATTCAGATGATTTGAAAGATGTTAATTGAGAATAGTGCTTCTCTCTGTAGTTCAGGATTAAAGAACTTTCTTATGTCTGGAAGTAGCTTTAAAAATTAATTACATAAAGTGAATCCAGCTGTTAAAGATGACAACAAGAAATTATTTTATTGAAAATTAAGCATAATAAGAATTTAGGTTTAGAGTAATCACAATTTACATAACAAGTTACTATTAACGTTTCAGTGGAGTAATTTCTCCCTAACTTATGCCCTTTTTTGTGGTAAAAAACATGAAATTTACCATCTTAACTATTTTTAAGTGTATAGTTCAGTAATATTGAGTATTTTCACACTGCTGTGAAACTTACACACTTAAAAAATGATGTACTTATGTAGCGTTGCTAAAAAAATTAATAGTCATCAAACTTCAGTTTAAGATATGAAACTAACAGTTTAATGTTACACGCCACCCTTATCTCCCTATGTATGTGTAAGATGTGAGCCATAAGCAGTCTTGTTATAGCGAAACTGCGAATCCAGGCGTCAGTGTACCTAGGGAGGTACATTACCAAGTAAGCCTAGTGGAAAAGTAAGGCTTTTTATTTTTTTTAATCTTTTGGAATGTCCTAAATGTATGGCAGATTGTTCACTACAACAACTTCCTCTTTTACCCTTACTCACCAGCACGTTTTCCTTTCTTTATTTTGCTGAAACAGAATTTGGTATTCCTGTTTCTAAACTTCCATAGCTAGTATTTCCTGTCACACAACTGAAGTGGAATCTCCTGCCTATACATCCTCCATTTAGTAACTTTGGGTTTATCTTGCAGTGTGCATTATATTAAATAGACTCTAGTGTGATAATTCAATTATTTTAAAAACGTATACTTTATTACCAAATAGCTGATGTGACATTTAAAAATAAGTTGTGTTTATGGTGTGATCATTTGCATTTTAAAGAAAATAATCCTTTTTAAGAATGATTAATGAGTTACAGAATTAATAAAGTGTGCACCTACACTGGTTTGTATGATATAAACCAGTTTGTTGTGTGTTAATAACTGTTACAATCATAAATGCGGATGCCCTCTAAGAAAATGTAATTGGGTTTCTAATGCTCATGAAATGCCATTGTGATTTCTCTTAATATGTAATGTGTTAACTTAAAATTCAGGACACCATGTAGTAAGACATTAGGTCTTATTTTAAGCATCAGATGGTTTTTGAGAATAATTACAGGCTTGTGTTAAAGGAGAATGGCCAGTGAAATGAATGGGTAAATCGTTTGTTTTTTAATGTTATTTATTACTACTTTTCTAAACTGTTGCTGCTCTCCCTACAGCCTGCCTTTTGCTACTGAATTTGCCAAGTGCAAACCATTTTATGTTTCAGAGCTTGGGTCCTTAAACTGTCTTAGAGTTAGTCTTTAATTCTGGTCTTGAGAAAAATGTTCAATTTTATAGGATCTGATTGAAATTACTCTAATTCACAGAGTAATTTTATCTGGATGGTGCACTTTAGAATGCAAGTTTTCCAATCTCCATTTATCTTTTGGTTTGAGGATAGTGTTTAAGACTATTAGGATCACTTGATTAGTATCTTTGGGCTTTTGAAAATAATTGGTAGTGTTAATGTTTTCTTAAATTGTTCTAATGGGTAGGTACAGCAGAGAGCACCATAAATGATTAAAGGTTTAGGAAAGCTCAGGGCCTAGAATTATTTTGACACATTAAAAAGAAGGCTAAAGGGGAAATTCAGTCACGTTTATGAAGTTTGTGCTATCATGTAACTTTTAAATTTCTGGAGATTTTAATTAAGATCTATTATACCTAGAGCCAACTGTTTGGAACAGGAGTGAAGTTAAGGCTCTTTCTTGAGCTCTGAATTCAGAGAATAGAGTTATCATCAGTAATTAGCAGAGTGAGGTACAAAATCTAAGCTCCACTTCCCCCTTGTAGAATAGGTATGATAATAATAGTACCTACCTCATAGGACTGAGTGAGATAATGCATATAAATCTCTTTTGCACAATGACTGGTACATAATAAGCACTCAGAGCTTACCTCTTTCTAAATACATTTATCTTCTAAATCAAAGGTCAGTTATCAGCTGCATTTTCTGTATTAACATGCAGTTGAGTTATTAAAATTGTTAGATTTTTCTTATCAAGAAACCTACTTGGCATGGAAGTATACTTTCATTGAGGTAAATGTATTTTAAAAAGCCATCTTGTTTAGTACTAAATCAAATAGACTTTTTTCAATGTTTTAAATATTTATTATAGTTTGCGTGGTTCCATGTGGAAAGTTGTGATGCCATTTAGAACACGATAAATTTCACATTTAAGACCAAAAATACTGAGTAACTACTCTGTATCTTAAGGCAATATGGTTCCTGTGACTGTACTGTACTAGTATTTTTTCCAGTTTTATTGAGATATAATTGACATATAACATTGCATTTGTTTAAGGTGTACCATATTATGATTTGCTATATATCGGGAAATGATTACAATAAGCTTAGTTAACATTCATCACCTCATAGAGTTACATGAAGCCGAATAGTCAAATTTTCTACTAAGCATTGTGACAGAAAGATGTTTAGTAAAAGTAGTGTCTTGACACTGTTGGCTTTTCTAAACCTGTTTTGGTGATTTTTCTCTGGGTGAATTGTCTCATTTTAAATTGGGAGTCATTAATATCCAGATTGGAAGCTCAGAAATAATTCTTAGACTTGTTTTTAGGATTTATAAGCATGTATTATTAAAGGGTCAACATCATATTTTAAAGAATCAAGGCATTTTGGGCCCAAAGGACATCTGCACAGTCTATGTGGCCTTGTCACTTGGGCATGGGATGCTGTCTGATAACACATCTTTGCTGTCAGCTGTGGCTGACTTCCACGATCTCCATCAAGGAGAGGCATGTTGCTAGCTTTGAAGATTCTTACCTAACACATCTCTTAAGATGGGAGGGAAGAACGGAGGCAGGCAGTGACAATTAAAAAGTAGCCCTGGGTTATCAGCACTCTTCTATATAGGGACTCTGTTCTCTGTTTTAACAGATTAGGAAACCGAGGCAAAGAAAGCTGTCTCTCACCCAAAGTAAATTATCTAACTAGTAAATTATCTAACTAGTGTCAGAGCCAAGGTTAGATTTGAAGTTATTCTTGTCCTGGTTCAGAATTGCTTCATGACTGCTGTTCATTTAATTTAAAACAGTTATCTACAGCCTAGCATTGGGACACACCCTACGTGTCTGAACCTTTTGAAGGAATTCCCACTGGTTGGCACCCTTGAGATCTGGGAGTTGACTCCTCAGTAATCCACAGTAGGTAAGATGCACCCAGGAAAAATAAACAGCTGAAAAGAGTTTATTATTAAATTCCATGCTTTGATGAGTGACCTGAAGAAAAAGTGTTGATTGGTTTGTGATGCTTATAAAAGGAGAGCTCTTTTCTGTGTATATGAAAGCTGAAAAGTAAAGGGATTTAGCACTTGAGTACCTGTTGTGTACAAGGCACTGTGCTATATATATAAGTAGATCTTTGAGGTAACCAAGCAGAGTAGATAAGATCTCTGTTTAGCAGATACAGAAGCTGAGGTCACTGCTGATCCTCATCTCGTGTCCCTCCCTCATCCTTATTTTATGCTCCAGTTCTACTGAACTACTTGTATCGCCCAAATAAGCTGCGTTGTCTTACGTCAGGGTCTTGAATCCAGACTGGATTTCCTTCCTCTGTGCCCTTAGGATTAAGTTTGTTTGTTTCTCTGCGGCTTCCTTTGGTTCCTGTATCTTGCACTGTAATCTCCTAGAGAGCAGGGACTGTCAGAGCCATGCTTATTTATTTAACACCTGACACTGTTTGGCACATAATGGAGTGGACTCTTTGGGATAAATGAAGTTTAGGAAGGTTAAGTATCGCCCAAAGTCACGGCTCGTAAGTGGCAAAACTGTCATTTGAATTTAGATTTTGTGCCCTTCAGAGCCCATACTCTTTCTTCCATCCTCACTGAAATTCCGATCACCTGGGGAGCTTTTGAAGCCATGGAGACTCTCTCTTAATTGGGTTGGGGTAGGATCTGGAGAGTGACAGTTTAAAAACCACCCAGCAAAGGCCCTTGGCTGATATGCAGCAGGGCTTATTCCTGGTTGCACCATGCTCTCTGTCCCTGAGAAGTGATAGGCAGCAGAGAAGTAGGAGAAAAAGACAGGGATTCACAATGGTTGGTAGCCTTGATGGGGTTGAAAACAAGGCAAATTCTAAAAATAAATAATAAAACATCCTGACAGCAGAGAGGAAAACCAGTGACATTTGCCAAAGATAGAAAACTGTGTTTTGGAGGGGAGGCCATTTAGACACTAGCTGAAAGCGTGCCAGCCTATACAGCTTAGCTTTGGGGGAAGAAGGGAAACAGTGACTACATGCAGCCGGGCCAGATCCTTTTACTCCCGTCTTGCACCATCCATGTCTATATCCCTGTGTAATAATCTTGGAAGTAAACCAGAAGTCAAGAAAAGACAAAATATCCATTTAAGAAAGAAATATTTGTATGTCATTAATATTGTCACTCTATACCTTTAAAGTGGAAAGTCTGAAAGGCCTTAACTTTTAGCTATCACGATAACGCCACGTAATATTTTCCTCCTTTCACCTTCATAATCATACAGAAAAAGCACTGAACTATTATCTTTAGACACTTTGATGTTTGTACCGTATTATGCTGCTTCCATGTAAGCAGTCAACAAGTTTTTGAATATCAGCTACGAAAGATGGTGTCCAAGGAAAAGCAATACTATAATCTTGGTCCTGCTATTACTGATTCCTTCATTAAATGACTTAAAGCTTTCAGCCAAAGTCCTACTGCGTTAAAGAAATCATTTAACTTAGGGATTTGGACATGGTAGTAAAGTGTGACATTTGCTATAGCTTGCCAGAAAAGTTGTATCAATTAGAATGTAGTTTGGGCTGTTCTCACAGAGCCCTTAATAGTAGTTTATTTTTGTCACTGGAAGCTGTCTCAGGCAATCCACAGCTGGTATTATGGCTTGACCAGCAGCTCCCAACATCACATCCACATTCTAGTCAAGGGAAAGGTATATTCCTGCTCTTTGCCACATGTAGCTACAAAGGAAACTGGAAATTTTGGTTTATCTGGGCAGCCATGTGAGGCAAGGAAGAACAGATACTGTGCTTTGCTTTGCCAGGTGGCAGATGACTGGGCTCAGCCATTCTAGGGTGTGACTTTGTCAGCATTCTGATCATCTCTCTTTAATTCTTTCCCGTTTTTGGCTGAAGTCTGAAATTTTAAAGTTTTGAAAAGTTCATTTGATTTGGAAGAAAAAATTGAGCTCTTGTTAATTTTGTCATTCTTAAATGTGAATGAATTGTGAACCCTTCCTGAGAATTAATTTTGATAAGTAGAGAAAGAAGGCAAGCATGAAGACGTGGCATATCTGAGAGGGGTATAATATGGCATTGAGTTGGGTTACAGGTACTGAAAGTGGATGATGAAATTTTTTATCCCCATCAATGGCTGTTTAAATCTATGTAGACAGTTTTACTTAGGACCAGCATTTTAGTTGATGACATTGAATGATGGAGTATATAATTTGAGCCACCAAAATAAGTGAGATCAGTGTCTCTTACCAGAGAATCATAGGAAGACTTAAAATAATTTTTATAAAATTATGTTGTATCTAACAGTATTGGAATGGTCACTTTCTAACTCCTTGCTCTCTAGATTTTGTCTTTGATGTAACATCTCTATTTGCTGGGCTCTCCTAAAATTATTTCCACACCTGCCACCTATAGCTTGTTTGCTTTTTTCCCATTTCTGCCCTTGTGGGATGAGCTTCTTTGTTCAGTTGTAAGTTTGGGAATTTTAATCCATATGGAGGAATAAGAGTCTCCAAGCTCCCCTCCTAGTTCTCAGCATCTCACTCCTCTCTTGCCTTGGCATTATTGGCTGTCTTCAGGTAGAAACAGAAGTAGATAAAAATCTTGTTGGCTAGGCATACATATTTGTATTACTATGTCTTTGTTCAAATTTATACCCAAAGATTCCCCCATGTTACGTAATGGAGAACATTCTTAAGACACTAATGGGTCGAGAGCAGGGGTCAGTAAGCTGTGGACTTCCGTTTTTGTAAAATTTTATTGGAACACAGCACACTTGTTTGTTTACATATTATTTATGACCACTTTTTCACTAAATAGGAAGAGTTGAGTAGTTATGCCAGACAGCATAAAGTGTTTTCTGTCTTGCCCTTTGTGAAAAAGTTTGCTAATCCCTGGTCTAGAGTTTATGTAGCATTGAAATAATGGAAATCAAAAGCACTTGCAGAATCTTAATTTCAAAACATGGGACTATAAAAAAAAAAAATCCAGTTTAGGATGCCAGTAGCAAATGACTGATGAAATGGTAGTTAATTATAACACTACTAGTTAGGTTTTTTTCCCTTACACATTTATCAAATATCAATAGGATCTTAAAGCATAGCCCTGTTGTTGGTGCTGAATGAATGATTAGATGCCCTTCTCTCCCTCTAAAGGCCCAGTTTTTACAAAGACAAAAATCTAACTCTGTGAGTTATTAGGTTACATCTATATTAAAGCCAGCCACAAGGATTTTCAATTTATAAAGCTTAGGTTCTCACCCAAAGCCTTATGTAAACTTCGAATAACCATTTAAAGAGAGAAAATTGGTGCTGGTATTAGGTTGGTGCAAAAGTAATTGCTTGTTTTGCAATTTAACCTTTTAAACTGCAATTACTTTTGCACCAACCTAATAAAATAAAACTAATAGCAACTGGCTCACGGTGGTTTTCGGGCCCGTCCATAAAGCAGTGGCAAACGGAAGATGATACTGACAGAACCGATTGCGGTCAGGGCTGGCCAGCATCGTGGCTTACATGCTTTCTGTCCCAGAATTCAGTTCTTATTCCACATCACCAGGTGATGTTTGTGTTCTTACACAAACCCTCTGCACAATAGAGCAGTATGCCATTATTAAATGATTTTTCATAATATTTAAGTTGGTTGAACTATTGACATAGGTGAGTTGAAGGTCTGGGTTGTAGAAAGGGGTTAAGTTGAAAATTGAGAAACTGATACTAACTCAAAATGGGAAAATACAGTAAATTGATAGAATTTTCATCTTGGTTTAAAAGGGCAAATGATGTTGATATACTTAAGTTGAAATAAATTGTGGGTATAGAGCTTTTCACTTAGATGTTAGGATATGATTTTTTTTTTACTAGGATATGATTCTTATCTGTCATCCATGTATTTGCCCAGTTGTGTTCTCTCAAGGCTTCTTTCTAAATTTCTTGTTAGATTTGTTAACTTAACATTGAGTAAGTAGTAGCTCCTGTGGGCCAGTTGCTTTATTGAAACCCTTGGAATGCTAAGTTTAATGAGACATGGTTCCCGCATTCAGCATGTTGACACCAACCTGAAACAAGACTAAACGTTTTCTTTGATCACTTTTCCCTAAAACTGTCCAGTAAACAAACATCGGTGAACTGCCTGCTATATGCCAAGCATCGTGCTTGATGCTTGGCTAAAAGATGAGAAGCATAGTTCTTGCCCTTCAAAGCTTACGGACTACACTGCAGGTGGGGAGAGAGGTGAATGCAATTTGATTTGGTCGTGCTGGGTGAAAATACTCATGTGCGGGGAGGGGGGTGGTAAGCCAGGCCTGCCGTGCGGGACCAGGAGTGTGAGGGCAGCAAGCATCGTCGTGTTCTCGGCAGACAGAGCCACTGCCTTTTCTGTCCTTCACTGCAGCAGCTAATGTCAGTGACCTGCCACTAAATCACACAATAGTAATAGTGGATTCTGACCACTTTCTGCCCTCGGACCCCTCGTTCCTGCCCGGCTCAAACATCTTTTTACTTTATTTATGGTCTATTTGGTTTTAAGCATCTCTTGGGTAATTACTATGTCTAGGCAGTACGGTAGGCACTTTATTTTGTGTTTTCTTTGACATAGTTTTAGTTACCTAACTACCTCCTCTCAGAAACTATAATGGCACTTATTTCCAGTTAGAACAGATCATAATAGATATAGATCAGTTGATCATTCTTACTTAACAATAGTCATTTCCTGCTCTACCTGATCGTGCTTTGTGATATAGCCAAGAAAGTCTACCTGCTGTTCTCCCAAACTTGACCCTAATTACCTTCCTTTATTCCTCTTGCCAAAAGCTCCTTCAAGTATATGTATATAGTATAGACTGGTCTTCTCACTAACCAATGTTGTATCAGTTAGCTGTGAATGACAAACCACCCCAAAACTTAATGATTTAAAGTAATGATTTATTTTCCATTCTGTAGGTTGGCTGAACGGCTTCTCTGCTGCTTTTTGCCTGTGATCATTTATGTAGCTGTTTTGAGCTGGAGAGTTGGCATGTGTGGCTGTCCCCTGGGATGCCTCATTCTCTTCCACATGGTCTCTCATTCTCCAGTCAGCTAGGCTGGCTTCTTGTATGGAAGTCTTAGAATAGCATTCCAAGAGGATGAAGATGGACATTGTGAGACCTCTTGAGTTCTAGGCTCTGAAACTTGCTTGTTACTTCTACCATGTTCTGTGGACAAAGCAAGTCATAAGGCTAATCCAGATTCAAGGGGGAGGGAAATAGACTCCACCTCTTGGATGGAAGGAGCGTCAAAGAATTTGTGGCAACATTTATCTACCACAAATTACTCACTAGTTTGGAATCTCCAAATGCCATTGTTAGTCGTGGCACCTGTGACGTGGTAACTGGTAGGCAGAATAATGACTCCCCGAAGATACCTACTTCCTAATACCTAGAACCTGTGAGTGTGTTACCTTACTTGGCAGAAGTGACTTTGCAGGCATGATTACGTGAAGGATCTTGAGATGGGGCGATTGCCTCGGATTACGTGGTTGGACCTCAGTAATCTCAGGGGTCCTTACAGGTGAAGCAGGCAGTGGAGTCAGTCATAGAAGGAGATGTGACAATGGAAGCAGATACAATTGCTGACTTTGAAGACGGAGGGGAAGACCATGAGCCAAAGAATGCAGCCAGCTGTACAAGCTAGAAAAGACAAAGAAACAAATTCTCCCCTCAATCCTCCAGAAGGAATGTAGCCCTGATGACACCTGATTTAGCCCAGTGAGACCCATTTTGGGCTTGTGACCCCCCTGCCCCAAACCATAAAATAATAAATCTGTGTTGTTTTAAGCTGCGAAGTTTGTGGTAATCTGCTACAGCAGCAATAGGAAACAGAATGACCATGCCCCTGTCCTAAAGATTGCTTCCAGCGGAAGGAGACTCACTCCTAGAGAAGGAGAGTAGTGGGGGCCGGGGGCTCAGCCTCACTCTGAGCCGAGATTGTGGGCCACAGCCGTCTCTTTCCTCCCCATCAGAGTCGAGCACCGTTGCTCTCATGAGCCCTCTCTAGTCTCCAAGATGTTTTACCAAGGGTGTAGGAAAATCTATTTTCTCGTGGAAAAAGTTGAGTGCCTTACTTAATAGGCTGTAGGGGATTGTTTTTCCAAACTAAAGAGAAAATACTAAAAGACTAAGTTTCTTTGGCTATCCAAGTATAGGTTGAGATTAACAATGCTAAATGACCGGTGCATTTTTTTTTTTTTTTTTTTAGAAGACTGAGTATAACAGAAAGAGCCACATAATCTATGATAAAGTTGTTTATCCTTATCTAGTGCCCTCATATGAGAGAGGGCTAAGTTCTGAAACTCGACAAGTGTAAAATTATGAGTATTAGGTGATGAATATTTTAGGTTAGTGGCTCTTGATTAAAATTTAACTTAGAAAATGTTTCCTACTTTATTGTCAGGCCTTTGACCCTCCATAATTCCAAGCAAGGTCTTGGAAGCAATAGAATCTTCCATTTACTGTACACATTAGGAGAAAAGTACTTCGACTTTTGCAACTTATAATTCTAGGTCTCAGAATATATTTAAATATTTCAAACAATAAATGTATAACTACACAATTTCTTATGTCATCTGATGTCATTTTTGTTTGGTTTGGTTTTTTTTGTTGTTTTGAGAAGAAACCTGCACCTTAACTTCAGGCAGTCATTAAAATGAGCAAGAACAATCTGGGATTTTTTTGTTTTTGTTTTGTTTTTTTAATTTTTATGGGGAACATCTAGGACCCATCAGCGCCAAGTCAAGTCATCTTCAATCTAGTTGTGGAGGGCACAGTTCACAGGCCCATGTGGGAATCGAACCGGGGACCTTGGTGTTATGAGCACTGCTCTCTAATCAACTAAGCCAACTAGCCACCCTACAATCTGTTTTTTCAAAACACTCACATCCACTTGTGATAGGATAGATTTTAAAAATCCAACTTAAGGAAAGATTATGAAGTATATAAAAACTATGTATCAAATATGTAAGGTGCCCAGAGCTTCTATATGAAGAAAGTTCAAGAATGTCAAAGCTAAGGGAACATAGTAGAAGGATTGTAATTGTATAGAATCTGATAAAATGTTCATAAAATTAAAAGCTTTATAGGATGAAGTAGGTCATCTGTTATGAATATCGTTCTATGGGTTATTTAGAAGGAATGTTCTTTGATCTGCCTTTCTCTGGAATTTTTGCTCTGCCTTTGTCTAAAACTGCTCTAATACAGTAGCCATTAACCATATGGAGCTATTTAAATTGAAGTGTTAGACTCAAACTACCAGACATCTATTTGTCCAGTTTCCTTGGAATCGAAGTTGACTTACTTGACTTATCTTTAGTTGATTATAAGTAATACTGGCCTCTAATACATAGGATGGTCTCGTGTATGAAGGGACCAGTGTACACAGGGCTTTTCTCCCGAGTTTCTTTGACTTTTTGCCTCATCTCACTGTTTCTGGTCAGTAGTCACTTACAGTCTGGTCCCTGTTAGGCCTGTGCCATACTCCAAGCTGTGCACTGACTTCACACACACCCCATTCTCTACTGATTAAGATAGAGACAATTTCTTAATACAACCAACCAAAGGTTAGAGACTTATTTTCTTCCCAGGATCATTTATTATGTTAGGAAATTGAGTATACACATTTATAAACTGTAGTTTACATAGACTATAGCTTAACTAAAAGTGAACTGGGATGAGAATAAATGGTACCTTTCAGAATACATCGTATTTTCCTCTTTTCTCTTCACTACTCTCCAGGTTAGATGTAAAATCTGTGTGGTCCTGGACAGCGTTAAGTTATATCTGCTTCCAGGTCTGTTAGAGTCCCAGGCCTTCCCAAGATATTAAGCTCAGGGTACCTGAAGTAATTTCCTGTTCTGCAACGGATTTGGGTGTCTTAGAGGTCTTGCTGGGGCCAGTGGAAGACGAAGTTCTTCCTGCATTCCCTTCCTGCCCCACTTCCTCAAGGGTTCTTCATAAAGTACTCAGAAAAAGTCTTGTTAGAGTAAAACATTAAAGTCTTATGACTTATGTTCTTGTATAGGGAAACTAAACACAACTTACCAGTTGTCTAAAATCTAAATTTAGATTTTAAAGCACTTCCATAAATTAGTTTTGTCCCTGAGTATACATATTAATATACCCTTTTCATAAACACCTTAAATTTGTAAGGAGTCCAGCTGCAAAGCAAAAACAGCTTCCGTGGTAGCTTCACTGAAATGCCCTAAAGAACTTCCTTTTTAAATAACCTCCTAATTTGAATTCTCGGATGTTAAACAAGTCACCTTGTCATAAAGATTGAATTGTTGCAATGCTTGCTTTGGCAATTTTTGATGGCTTGTGGTTTGATTAGTGTTTGTCCTCATTTCACCTGACTTTATTGAAAGAGCACAATTTCTTACAGTATCAAGTGGTTTCAGAGACATCTTGGCAGGTTTGTTTTGATAACAGTATTGCCAGAAATTTTATGTTCTATGACAGTCTGCAGGAAAATGTTGTTCTTTTAATTCATAGTTACTATTATTTATTACTATTAATTCCTTCACTTGCCCTGACATTACATTTTCTCTCGTTTTCCATCAGTCCCTGTATAGAGAGCTCCCCACTCCTACCCCACCAGCAGAAGCCCTGACTTATCTCATTTTCTTCTTGAATTTTGACTAATAGGTTTATCATATTGTTCAAGTTTCCCTCTCAAGGAAGCCAGACTTCTCCCAATTGATCTGAGCATCTGGGGCGGTCTTTCCCTACCCAGTGATGGTATTATAGAAAAGAATTGGAGGCAGATGTGAGTACCATTGGGTGCAGGAGGAGGTTGTAAAGGAGAAAAACTATTATATTGACTAATTATATAACGTGGACTTCCATTCTTTTAGAACCTGCACTAACTATTTGTTCTTTGGGAGCTAGTGTTTAACATAGTCTAAGAACACTTAAATTGGACATGAATTCATATTCCAGTTTTGCCTTATCTATTAATTGAGTATCCTTGGGCAATTAACCCCTACGAATCTGTTGTCCATTCTAAAGAATTCACTTTTAATCTGTTTTTGTGTTTGAATCTTTATTGTGTCTCTTGTAGACAGAGTATAATGGGATCTTCTTTTTTTTATCCAGTCTCACAATCTCTGCTTTTTGATTGCAGTGTTTAATCTCCTCATATTTAATGAAATTACTGGTATGATGAGTTTATTTCTGCCATTTTGATACTTATTTTCTGTCTCATATTTTTGTTTCTCTGTTCCTTCTTTACTGCTCCTTGTGTTAAATATTTTCTAGTGTACCATTTTAATTCCTGAGACCTCTAAACTTTTTAAAAATTATTACTAGTGTTTGATCTAGGAATTACAGTATGCCTCATCTTTCACATTGTACTTCTGATTAATACTAAATTCCTCAAAATATAGAAACTTTGCTCCAGTGTCACTCCATTTTCTCCCCGCTTTGTGCTATTATCATTATGTGTATTATACACCTTTATGTGTTATAAGGGCAACAGTACAGTTTTATAATTGTTTTATGCAGTTGTCTTTTTAATCAACTAATAGAAGAACAGAGAAAAATGTATTTATAGTGTCTTACGTGTTTACCTAAGTAAGTACCTTTACTGCTGTACTTTATTTCTTCATGTGGATCGCAGTTACCATCTGGTGTCATTTCTTTTCAGTGTGAAGGGCTTTCTTGTTGTATTTCCATTAAGCAGATCTGCTTACTATGAATTCTTTCTGTCTTTGTTCATCCAAAAATGTCTTATTCAATCTTTATTTTTGAAGGATAGTTTTGCTAGGTGTATTAGTTTTCTATTTCCTAATGCTGTATTAAAAATTACCATGAATGTAGCACCTTAAAATATTACCTCATCACTGTCTCTTAAGTCAAAAGTCGGCATGGTTTAACTGAGCCCTTTGCTCACGTCTCACAAGGCCTACAATCAAGAGGTTGGCTAAGGTTGTAGCCTCATCTGAGGCTTGGGATTCTTTCCAGGCTCACATGGTGGTTGGTGGAATTCATTTTCTTGCATCAGTAGAACTTACAGTGGCCTTCCTCTTCAAGGCCAGTGGGAAAATCTCTTTGATTTCAGGGGAACTAAAGTCCTCTTTTAAGGGGCTCACCTGATTTAAGTCAAGCCCAGCCAAAAAATAATCTCCCTTGTGATAAACTCAAAGTTAACTGATTAGGGACTTTAATTCCATCTGCAAAATCCCTCCACTGTTGTCATATATTGTAACCAAATTATGTAAGTAACTTCTGTCATATTCATAGGCCTCACCTACAAATTTTCTGCTTGTCTTTAGCTTTCAGCAGTTTGACCATGTGTGTAGATGTGGATCGCTTTATGTTTCTCCTACTTGGAATTGATTGAGCTGCTTGGATTATAGATTAAAGATTTTAGTCAAATTTGGGAAGCCTTCAGTCATTATTTATTTTTTTCTCTCATTGTGAGACTCCCATTACACGTATGTTGGTATGCTTGATGGAGTCTCACAGGTCTCTGAGGCTTTGTTCATTCCTTTTTCTTTCTGTTCTTCAGAATGGACATTTTCTATTGGTCAGTCTTCAAGTTTGCTGATTCTTTTGTCTTTGAGCTCAAATGTCCCGTTGAGCCCCTACAGCTAATTTTTCATTTCCATTATTGTACTTTTCAACTCCAGAATCCCAGTTTAGTTCATTATCTCTTTTTGTTGAGATTCTCTTTTTGTTGAGATTCTCTATTCACTGAGTCATTGTCATCATACTTTCTTTGAATTCTTTAAGCGTGGTTTCCTTTAGTTCTTTGATAGCTGCTGTGAAACCCTTGTTAGCTAAGTCCAATAACTGAACCTCCTCAGATATAGTTTCCATTGACTGTTTTGTTTCCCATGTATGGGTTATACTTTCCTATTTCTTTGTGTGTTTCATAATTTTTTTGTTCAGTTGAACGTCTTAGATAATATATTTTAGACGATAACTTAGAGACTCTTGAGTTAGATCACTTTTACGCCCCTCCTCTCCAGAAGAATGTTGCTGTATCTTTTTTTTTTTTTTTTTTTTAAGGAATTGTCTGTATTAAGTCTGTGGTGGGCAGTTGCTGAAATCTGATCTTTTGTTTGTTTGTTTGTCTGTTTGTTTGATTTTTCAATTCTTGTTTTAATTTTTTTAAGCCTGGCTTTCTAGGGGTCACCCTTTGACCAGCACAGCTTAGTGGTCAGCCAGTGACTGGTCAGAGGTGCATAAACACCTCGAACCAGTAAGGCTTCTGCCCTTTGCCCTGGATTTGTATGCAGGTTGGGGAATGAATTCAAACTATAGGCAGTTTACAAGTTTGTTCCAGCTTTTGCTTTGTGCCACGTCATCTCATGTCCATAGCTATACTGTATCTGTGAAAGACCTATTAGCCAGTTATGTATAGATAACTAGGGTCCGCGACAGGCTTTCCTGAGCTTGCATACAGCTTTGTGCAAGCACACAGCCTTGTAAACCACCAGGGATAGATGGCAGCACATCAAGGCTTACCACAGCTCTGCCATTCTCTGGATATCCTGCTAAACTTCTGGCAAATCTGTTTGTTTTTTGCCTCAATTATTATTGCAACCTTAGGCTGCTGCTATAATGGCCTTCCTCAATTGTTTGCCACAAAGATCCCTATTGTTCTCAACAATAGCCCTGCATATGGCACTCTGATCCCCCAATTGCAGTGATGGTGCTGGTTGTCAGAATTTGCCTCACGCTGGTAAAATGGCCATCGATGGAGCTGGTGGGGGATGGCTAAACCACCACAGACTTCCACTGTTCTTACCTGAAGTTCAGTAGTTTTTCTTGAATAAACGCTGTTCAATTTGTTATATGTATTTGGCCAACTTTCAGAGTCTGATATGGTGGTTTTGACATGTTTGTGTAGTTTTATCGTATTTTTTGGGAAGAGGCTTTGCCAAGCCTGTCACCCCACCATTCCAGCATCTCCACCCTTTCCTTTTTACGTTACACCTTTATTTTAGGTTCTGTATTTTCAAGAGAGGGGGGTCTTTCTCATGTTATTATGCTTTTAACGTTCAAATGTTTTTGAAAGCCTCTTAACCAAGTGTTACATAGCTCCTTGCACATAGTAGTTGTTGAGATATTTTAATTATTAAATGCTTAGTAGAATTTTTAAGCTTTATTTAGTACCTGCTTTGTATCTGGTACTGTAATCATATTGTGCCTTAAGAGCATGAACTTTGAACTTGAACACGGGTTCGATCTTCTCTCTCTCTGCCTATTAGTAGACATATTACCTTGAGCAAGTTACTTAGTTCCTCTTTTTGAGGTTCTTCAGCCATAAAATGAAACTTAAGACAATTAAATGTGATGTATGACATAGTATTTGCCCTACACTAAGTATCCAATAACAATACGTGTGAGGTAATACTAGTTGCTATTTAATTATTGAAATGGCAGTATCTTCATTTTAAAGATTATGCAACTCAGATTTAGCAAAGGGAAGTAATTTCACATGGTTGAACTGTTAATGAGTTCCAGAGAAGGGCTTGAACCCAGGTCTGCTTAACTAATTTATCTGTTTCCTATTGCTTCTAAGAATCAGAAATGGTGTCACAAATTTGTGATTAGCTCCTATTATGTTAAACTTAAATCATACAAAGGAAATACAGAATAAATGAATACATACACACACACTCACACACTTAAACACACTTATGTATTTGCTTGCATTTTTCCCCCCAACAATGTGGCATGTCAGCAAATTTCACCACTAAAAGTGATATAGCAATTGTTTGAACCTTAAGTGTCTCTGAGATACAAGCTTAATGGCTATAACCATGAATGTGAGGGATTTTAAACTCTTCATCTACAAAGTTGGACATCTAAACTTGAAAACTTTTGATACATAATGGTGCAAGCAGCCATAAAAGTAAACTTACAAAGATTTTCTATTAGCTTTTAAAGCCTTTTAGCCTTAAAGGGTGTGCATGCATGTCTATCATAACAGTGCACGCCCCAGTTGTGTACTGTCTTCAGAAACTTCCCCGTGGCATTCCGGTATCCGTAGTTCTCTCCTCACTTACACTGACCTTTCCTGGTCTATGGCAAGTCTGTTGAGTCAGGGCCCATGTCCATATACTTAGTGCTCATGGTAGAGTCTCAGTTAATGCCTTTTGTGCTGTGGACTTACATTCTAAGTAACATTAATGGCTTATGAGACTTCATAATTAGTATTTATAAATGTCATGACTTAAAATGTCTTGTTTACTGTACTCCAAGTAGGAGGGCTAAAGGTGAAGGATCTGGAGTGATTTCCTTTTCTTACAAACTTCACAACTCAGAGGAGAGGACAAGGAAGGGAAGTATGAAGAGAAGGAGGTGAGACAGAGTACTCAGAAATGAACTTCAACTGTGAGGAAAAGAACCGGAATGCCTTGCTCTCCAACCCCACGTCAAACACTGACTACACCCAACAGTTAAATGTATGCTAGCCAGAAATTTTTTTTAAGTCATACTGACCTAATTATGTGTGTCTTAAACCTTTAATGACAAGTTACAATTCCTCTTATGACCTGTGTTCTCAGGATTCTTAGAGAGTTACTTACCATTTCTAATAAAACAGATTTTATGTTAGTGATTTGAGTACTTGCAGGTTATTAGAACAATAATCACTCTTTGTTGGTAAGAAATAAAGTATTGTAATGGCACTGCTGTCAATATGTGGTGTTTAATATTGGCTAGTTCTTATTATAGCTGGTCATCTGACTAGAAGAGAAAGGAGTCTACTAATATAGGTAGCACTCATGTCTTAGAGAATTAAGACTCATTAAACACCCTTATTCATTCTTTTTATAGTTTTCTAGGTAATATTTCATCGAAGAAACACTTCAGCTTCATTCTTTTATAATATAGGTGACACACTGTTTCATACTATCTATTCTTAGAGAAAGCAACTCAATCTTAAATTGCAACTTTTATTTATTTTTGTTCTTAATTTATTTTTTTTTTAATTGGGGGCAGTGTGTTTCTCCAGGGCCCATCAGCTCCAAGTCGTTGTCCTTCAGTCTAGTTGTGGAGGGCGCTGCTCAGCTCCATGTCCAGTTGCCATTTTCAATTTTAGTTGCAGGGGGTGCAGCCCACCATCCTATGTGGGAATTGAACCGGCAACCTTGTTGTTAAAGAGGTCACGCTCTAACCATCTGAGCCATCCAGAAGCCCCTCCGGAAGCTCAGCGGCAGCTTGTTGTCTTCAGTCTAGTTGTGGAGGGTGCAGCTCACTGGCCCATGTGGGAATCGAACCGGCAGCCCTGTTATTCAGAGCTCGCACTCTAACCAACTGAGCCATTCGGCCGCCCCTGCAACTTTTATTTTTAAACCTTGCCTTTGTTTAGCGTGAGAAAAACTTCAGTTCAGTTCATTTTATCAACTTTTTAAGTTATGGAGGAATACTTCCTTTGCTGAATAATCCAGAATCAATGCACTTATGGATTTTCTGGGAACCTCTGCTACTCAGAATATAGTCAAGAGCTAATCAGCAAAAAAAGTAAACAGCCTAAAGATAACATTTTAAAAAGTCTATATGTACTTTTTAAGTACCACTTTTTATATATGAAATACTATCTTCTCAATCTGCTGCTTGTTTAGCATGATTCTACCAAAGTCAAGTTACTGATACAGTTATCTATTGCTGTGTAATAAACAACCCCAAAAGTTAGTGGCTTAAGATACCGTGTTTCCCTGAAAATAAGATACAGCCAGACCATCAGCTTTAATGCGTCTTTTGGAGCAAAACTTAATATAAGACCTGGTATTTATAGTATATTATTTATATTATATAAGACCCATCTCATATTAAGACCGGGTCTTATATTAAGTTTTGCTCCAAAAGATGCATTAGAGCTGATGGTCCAGCTAGGTTTTATTTTCAGGGAAACATGGAAGCAACAGTTAACATTCACTTTATCCCAATTAAGCGGTTGGTCAGGTCTTAGAAGGAACAGCTTAGCTCTGTTCTCGATATCTGCTGGTGCAGCTTGACTGGGCCTGGAGGATTTATTTCCAAGATGACAGTTATATGGCTGGCTGGCAAGTTAGTGCTGGCTACCATCTGGGAGCTCAGCTGGGGCTGTTGATCAGGTGCTGAGTTTTCTTCCGTGTGGATAGCTAGACTTCTAACAGAGTAATGGTGACTGGGTTCCAAGAGGGAATGTTTTAATGAACAAATGTCCCACGAGGACAAGCCCCAATTCACAAATATTTGCCAGTATATACCATTGATGAAAGGCAGTCACAATTGCCAAGCCGATTTGGGAGAGGTTACAGGAAGATAATAGAGGATACAAAAAGAAAGAAACTGAGGACCATGGTTTATTGTAGGCCACCAAACTAATAGCCTACTACAGTTAGGTACGTCTTCAACTTACAGCAAAGTAGCTTCTCTGGAGGACATTTTGAAGCCTTAACGTTCATAGCCTTTGGCCCAGTAATTTCACCTTCGGGGGTTTGTCCTATAGAAAGTATATAAATTCCCTGGCTCTCTATCCAGGTTTCATCTAGCTCTCATCATAGCATTTCCCCCAGAGTCAGATAGCTGGTTGATGGAGGAGTTGGGATAAAAATCAGATTGTCTGGTTCCAGTGCTGTGTGCCTGACCATTGTACTACATCACCTCTCATGTAGGTAATGTCTGTATGCAGTCATGTTAACTATAGCAAGTGAGAAGCAAATATAAGTATATTAAATAAAAATAAAGTTTGTATATATAAAAGACTGAAAGGGTATTATCAAAATGAACATGTACTAGTCTAATTTTTTTTTAATTTTAAGGGTAATTTTTATGAGCCTACCATGCAAACTTAATTCATATATATGTGTTTTGTATCTGTTTTATTTCTTCCCTGATTAATACAAGTTTCTATCCTTTTATCTAAACAGTAAAGGTCTATGATGAATTATGGTTGTAGCTGTCCCCCACTCCCATTTCATGCTGTAAGTATCTCTTGAGGATGGTGATTGTTTTACTTCCCTGTAGTCCGTATGTGCCTGATACTCCCATGTTTCCCCGATAATAAGACCTCGCCGGACAGTCAGCTCGAATGCGTCTTTTGGAGCATAAATTAATATAAGACCCGGTCTTATATAATATAACGCCGGGTCTTATTTTACTATAACTATTTATAATTACTACAAATTAATGTAAGACCGGGTCTTATATTAATTTTTGCTCTAAAAGACGTATTAGAACTGATTTTCCGGCTAGGTCTTATTTTGGGGGAAACACGGTATATGTATAGACGTTTAGAATAACACTGAATAGAGCTTCTTAACTAATCTTCTTTCACTGGTTTCCACATCATAGCTATACTTATAATGACTTTGCATCCCATTTCCAGTTCAGTATTCTCATAGTGTTAGTTCCAAATCACTATCCTTAAGGAGGTAAGATATTGCCCATATCTGTCCCAGCTACACTAGAATCATTTGGTGAGCATACAGATTTCTGCGCCCCCGGTTTTCCATGTAACTCAGTCTTGGGCAGTGGTTCTCGCACCTTAAAATCACTTAAAAATACTGATTTTCAGATTCCACCCCAGACTAATTTGAATGAGATTTTTTAGGAGCTGTGCGGGTGTGGGGGGTTGTTTAAAACTCTGAGGCAATTCTTATGATTAGGGGAAGTTGGGAAGATAAATCATTTTGTACTTTTAAAATTGTTCAAAAAAGGTCCTAGGCTATTAGGCAGTTTTCTTTCAGTAGAAGCCTATAGGATTATGTAAATGTTCATGAACTATTGCGAGCAAATTTTTCTTTACAGTAGAATTACTGTTGCACAAGTCCATTAAAGGTTGCTCGTTGAAAGCCTTGTGCGAGCTCGCAAGTGAGCCTTGCTGCCAATTCACAAATGAAGAGTATGGACAAAGGAGGAACAATATATGGAATTACTTGGTTTATGCATTAAACCAGTCTGGATAATTTCTTCTCTACTGTTTTGGAAATTACACCATAAAGGATACTTCTTTTAAAATAACGGGAAATTGTATCACTGGAAAGCCATGTCCTTATTTTTTTTTTTAAAAAAGAAAGAAACTAAACTAAATACCTTGGCTTAGTGACAATCTACATTTCAAAGGTTCACCAGACTAAAAGCTTATTCTTCACTTAAATGACTTCTCCCCAGACATATTTAGAGTTCATCTAGGTTATAAACCATATCTCCCGTTATTCATGCTGTTCCAGATTGGGTAAAACAAGTATCAAAAGTACTGAAGGGAGAGGTAATAGCTTAAGCACTTCTCAGCTTATCCTTTATCTCTAGATGTAGATATTTGGAGAAATGCAACCGTTTAATGAGAACTGTAGTGGGGCATCCATTTACATCTCTTAGGATTGGTTGAATAGAGTATGGTCTATTGAGTATACTTTTGATGTCGTTGCCAGTCTCTTTTTTCAAATGTACACGTGACACTATCTGAAGAAATACTAGAAACACCTAGTAAACATTTTTCTAATATCTATTGTTAAGCTATATTCAGGTGATCACATTTTGAGGCTTAGTTTTCTGCTTGGCTATCAGTGATAATCAGGTTACATATAGGGTATCTGTGAGCTGCTGACTTTAATAGGTCAGCCTGTGTAAGTGTGTAAGACCCAGCTTTTTGGAGACCAGTAATGTGGCCGTTTCCTCTGCTTAGACGTGAAGGGAGCACTTGTTTTAGAGCTCTGTACCATGGTTTCAAAAGTCTGTTCTTTAGTATATAATGTCCATTTGGATTCCTGATGATTTTACCCCATGTGATTAGTATTATTTTGTGGGAAATGGCAGGTTTCTCTTTTATATAAATAGCAGTTTAAGAGTATCAGGCATACAGACATCTCATAACATTTCATCTCTTTGGAGTTTTGTTTCTGGTACATTATTAGAACAAATGAACAGCAACAAAATAATATTGAACAGTCTCTTCAGGTTTTTAGTCTTGTTCTTTTCTAGTTTTCTGAATGTCCCAGGTATCTTACGTAATCAGTCAGCCACCTTTTCATGAGGTACACAAAATAACAATCTCCTCTTGCAATTTTAAAGGCAAGATGCACAGAAGGTGCAAGTTGCCCTGAATTTCTCCTAGGGCCAGTACAGATATCCATGGCTCCATTGTAGCACAGTAGACTATAAATCCTCTTCTAATTCTGTTTACTAAATCAACAAATTGTGGCCATAATGTACTTACACATCTGCGTGTTCACAGTGTATTTGGCAGAGAGGGGGGTTTTCCTGCAATAAGCCAGCCTCTCTCCTAATGGTTCAAGTCAGGCCAATAACTTCACCTAAAAATACGATTCTCCAAGAAGCAGAATTCTTCCTGGGCTTTGACAGTTCTGTAAGTTTTAAATTCAGCTGGGTAAATTCCAAATGACACTAAATTTTATTATGAAGGGCAAGTGCAAGAATAAGAAAAACTTACTATAAAGAGGAAGAAAAGGTAACTGTACGTTGGAGAAATCTGGCTAACTTGGCCTTAACCGAATGATCCAATAATAGGACCCACTTCCATGTGCCTTCTGATGGGACGCACTGAGACGGCTTCAACATTTCTGCTATTAGGAACATTCCTGTCAAAAGTGCATGACGTGAAAGTGGTCATGAGGAAACAGACAAACTCAGATTCATAATATACCTCAGATACATGGCCTGCGCTCTTTAAAATTGTCATCGTCTTGAATGGCTAAAAGGCAGGAGGTCTGTTCTAAATTGAAGGAGACTAAAGATATAACCAGGGAAGTTCTTGATTCTTAATGGGATTCTTTCTGGTTTTTAAAAACTTCTACAGGTTACTATTGGGACAACCGTTAAAATTTGAATATGGACTGTACATCAAATTTAAATGTCCTATATTTGGTCGTCGTTTTGTTATACAAGAGAATGTCCTTAGAGAATGCACACTGAAGTACTTAGTGGTAAAGGGTCATGATATCTGCTATTTATTCTCAAATGGTCCAGCAAAAATAACCGTAGATTTACAAAACAACTGTAACAAGAATAACAATTGCTTAAACGTATAGGGAGATTATTACAATACTAAAACTTTTTGCTAAGTTTTAAGAAGACACAAAATGGATAATGTAAGAAAAACATAACTTTGACTTATTGTGCAATTATTGTGTGCCAGGTAAAATTCTAAGTGTGTTTATATGTGTTACCTTGTTTCATCACAACAACTGTATGAGATAGGATTATAAGAACATGGCCTCCCAGCATTACGAATCTTATTTATTTTCAAGATAATTATCCTTTGTATGATTTTCCAAATAGTAGAAAAGAATTCATCTAGGTTAATTTAACTTCTAAATCATCTGTTTTGATATAGTTTCACTATTATTCCCAGTTTATAGATAAGCAAATTGAGAAACAGAGAGATTAACTTGCCTAAGTCACATAGCTAAGTGGCATTGCTGGGATTTGAACCTACACAGAGACTGAGCTCTTAACCACTATCCTAATACAGAATATTACAAAGTGTACACTTTTATACTGAATGAATCTGTGAGATTTGAAGATAAGAATGAGAAAGTGAGTAGGGTTACTGATTGTGATTTTCTTCTCCCATAGAAGGAATACTATGACTATGTGTCAAATGTTTTGTAAAACAATATATTAAAATTAATCTCCAATTTGATTAAAGTCTCCCATTTCTTTAATTGAAACATTGAATGTTTTTCATTTATATTTTCTCTTTTGTTTTTCTGTTCTCTATTTCATTTATTTCTATAATGGTCTTTATTATTTCCTTCTATGTCTTTTGTATTTAACTTGTTCTTTTTCTAGTGTCCTAAGGTGGAAGGTTAGGTTATTCATTTGAGATACTTCTCATTTTTTAATGTGGATGTTTACAGCTATAAATTTCCCTCTAACACTGCTTTAAAGCCTTGTTGTATGATCTTTTGAACCAGTCAGATGTGGTATGGTAAGTTTCAAAACTTATGCATAAGTCATCTGGGGAACTTTTTCTTAAAGGGACCATTCCCCTAGAGGCTGATTTTGCTGATCTGAGGTAGGTAGGCCTCAGGACTGTTTCTTTTTTTTTTTTTCAAGTCTACGCAGATTACTACCATTTGAAAACTTGTTGAGCTGTACCCTTAATGTATTTGTGCAGGTTCTATATTTGTGTTATACTTCCACTTAAATTGTTGTAAGCTACCCAGGTAACAATTCTGCAGCTTATCAGGCTGAAGGACCACCATAGTCTTTGATTTCAGTAGCAGAGGTAGGATGTGGAGGAGAGATTTGGGACTGACTTTTTTTGCTCTGACTTTTTAGCATGTGTCCCATATTTAGATGTTATTTTTAAAGCTTCTTTTAGTAGCAGATGTGAACATTCTTGTATTCTCAGCTTCTGCCTCCCTTGACAATCTTTCTTTATAGTTTTCCAAAGAAATTTTAAATCATGGTAACAAATTAACTAGTGTTTGGCTTATCATGATTAACAAAGGTGTATTTTGAATGTGGAATAAAATAGTTTTTATTGAATTTATGGATTCCAGGTAACCAACTCAAGTTTTTGAAGAGCAGAGAACTATAATTTTCTGCTTCTTAAATGTTAGTTTGGGCCATAGCCCTGATAGAGCTTTAAATTGTTAATATTGGATTTCTTAAATGGATGCCATGAGAGTAGTTGACGTAAACATTTATAGGAGCCTCTACATTTGCTTCATTATTTGCAGAACTTTTGTGGACAATGCAAAATAATGCAAACATTATTTGCAGAACTGAGCAAAATTGAAAAGTCTAAAATAGACCAAGGTTACTCAAACTCACCTTCAGCATTTACTTATAATAAATACGTACACAAATAGATGAACGCTGTGCCTTAGTTTAGGGTTCTAGCCTGATGATAGACTTCAGTTTTCCTTGTCTCTGATCTTGCCTATCTCGGGTCATTGTTCCTACAAATAAAATATTTCCTACAAATGTTACTTCATACAAATGGCTGACTCGGACACTTTTACGTGTTAGGTAAAATGAACAGTAGCTAGGAAGAAAGTAATGGCTTCTAGTTTATGCTCAGCGTGAGCAACTAAGGTAACTTTTCTTAAAATTGAGGGGAAATGTGAACATCAGAATGAGAGAATACTAAATCTTGCCTATTAAATTTGAGAAGTTTTAGTCATCTTAAAGTAAGGTAACCTTATTTAGTCTGATTTACATTTAATTTCAGAATTCAGTACTTTATTTCTCTCTAGATAACTATAAACATTTTAAATGATGTCCAAAGTAAGATCTTTAAGGGATTTCTGCTATAATTTGCCTCCTTAGTCTGACTCTCGTCTGTACTCTTCAAGTAGATCAATCTTAGAACGAGCTAGAACCAACTTTTTTTTATTTGAGATATCATTGACATACAACATTATATTAGTTTCAGGTGTGCAGCATAATTATTGATAATTGTATACATTGTGAAATGATCACAATAAGTCTCATGAACACCTCACTGTGCACAGTTAAAAAAAAATATTTTTTTGTAGTGAGCATAGGACCAAACTGTTCCTAATGCTCACCTGTTCACACAGCTAATCTCTCCAATTCTGTGGCTTCTACTTCCATGGTATCTTCTCTCTTCTGTTGTTTTTTTTTTTTTTTTTCTTTTGTGTCAAAGATATTTTTCTGTTTAGATTTGTTTATTAATTCCTGGTGCTTATAGGTAGATACCATAGCCATACAGGGCACAATTTAACCTTTTCGGTTTTCTCACTATGTCCTATGATTTGAATATATAAGACTTACTTCCTAAAAATATTTGTTTCCTCTCTCCATGTAGTTCACACTATTTCACTATTCTCATCTGTCTTCCTATAGTATGGCTGACTCCACGTGTTAAAAGAATACAGGCCAAATCAATTCTTTTATGCTTTCTTTTAAATTATTATTATTATACAGATGGTATCATACTATATATATTGTTCTAAAACTTCTTATACTTAACATATCTCCAACGGGCTTCCTGATCAGTCTGTGGCTGAGTTATATTTTATAAAAGCTGTATAAAGTTTCTTTTTTTTTTTTTTCTATTCTTTTTTTTTTTTTTTTTTTTGAGATTTTTATTGGGGAAGGGGAATGGGACTTTATTCTTTATTGGGGAACAGTGTTTACTTCCAGGCCTGTTTTCCAAGTCAAATTGTTGTCCTTTCAATCTTAGTTGTGGAGGGCGCAGCTCAGCTCCAGGTCCAGTTGCCATTTTCTAGTTGCAGGGGGCGCAGCCCACCATCCCTTGCGGGAGTTGAGGAATCGAACTGGCAACGTTGTGGTTGAGAGGATGCTCTCCAACCAACTGAGCCATCCGGGAGCTCAGCGGCAGCTCAGCTCAAGGTGCCGTGTTCAATTTTAGTTGCAGGGGGCACTGCCCACCATCCCTTGCGGGACTCAAGTTGTTGAACCGGCAACCTTGTGGTTGAGAGCCCACTGGCCCATGTGGGAATTGAACCGGCAGCCTTCAGAGTTAGGAGCACGGAGCTCTAACCGCCTGAGCCACCGGGCCGGCCCCTAAAGTTTCATTTTATGTTTGAACAGTTTTATTAGGTTTTTGGTTTTTTTGTTTGTTTGCTATTACATAAACAATGCTAATGTAAACTGTGCACCAATATCTTTTTGAATGTATGGAAATATTTGTAGGGTTAATTCCTAGTGGAATTGTTGGCTCAAAAGATACGTGCTTTTAAAGGAGTGACATGGGGAATATAGTCAATAATATTATTAGGTTGGTGCAAAAGTAATTGCAGTTTAAAAGGTTAATAATTGCAAAAACCCCAATTACTTTTGCACCAATCTAATATAATACCTATGTATGGTGTCAGATGGATACTAGACCTATAGGGGTGATCACTTCATAAGGTATGTCCGTGTCTAATCACTATGTTGTACACATAAAACTAATATAGCATTTTATACTGTAATTAAAAAATAAATTTAAGAAAAGTGATGGATGTCACCAAAATGCCCTCCTTAAAGGTTGTACCAGGTTTTCCTTACTATTAGCAGGCTTTTTAGATGGCTCTACCCTCACTGTTACTGGCTATTAAAATTTAATACTTGCCTGTCTGATAATTGAAAATGGGACCTTACTGTTTTAACTCGCATATTTGTGAGTGAAGTTGGATGGTTTTGGCCATTAGTTTTTCTGGATTCTGCCTGTTTTGTCAGGTTATTCAACTTTATCTTTCATTGGTTTCTGAGTTATTTACCTTTAATAAAATTATCCTTTGGTTTTATGTTGCAGATTATTTGTCTATAATTTGTTCTTGGTCTTTCAACATTGTTTTTATGGTGTATGGTATTTTTAACCACATAGATTTAACTTTTTATATGCTTATCTTCTAACCTCTCCAATATACTGTAAGCTTCATGAAGGTCAGGGCAGCATCTTATTCCTCATTATATTCCCCATCTTATGTAGCAGTACACCCTATTATAGGTGCTTCCAAACTAATAATTGAATCACAAAACTAGGGAAAAATTATTATCCTTACTCTTGTCTCTTTAAAAACCCGAAATAGAGTATTTTATAAGGGTTAAATAAGTTGAAAGTGACCTATCATAAGAGTTTGTAATCAACAGTGATAGTTCAGTGGCTTCAACAAAAAATCTCAGCATTTTTCATTTGCATTTTGATCAAATTGAATTGAAAGCCCTTGTGGTGATCAGGAAGATTTTAGCAGGCAAACTTGCTAAATGTAATGAGCAAATAATATTAAGAATTACTTGATGTGACTTTATCAAAACTTGATCGCAGTCTTCATAAAGAGAAATCATAGCCAGCTGAGAAAACTAAACAAAAGAATTTTCTTTAACTCTGATCCTTTTTTTAATGTATAATCTATCAAACTATTAGCTAATCATAGAAAGGATTGGATTTTTTCCCCTCCCACTCTCCTTCTATTAAACTGAATCAGATATAATCATGATTGTGTCAAAAGTTCAAAAGGGAAAATGGAAGGTAAAATGAGCTGAATTGGCACTCTTCCCTCAACATTGTACCTGTAAGCTTGATATGTTGTTTCAGAGATTAACTTTATAGACTTCCGTACCCAGAAGTATGAAAATTCTTAGGGAACTCTTTTCACAAGCTTGATCTTAACATATTGAATAAAGAGAGCAGCTAATCCTCTTTGTAAAGTAATTTGAGAGGAGGGAATTCAAAATGTAAAATCTCACCTGCAGAAAACACTCAATTCTGTAAAGGCCTTTCTATCTTTAGACACTTACAAAGACTTAATATTTTAATGCGGAAGGGTGAACTTGGTTAAAAAGCCAATGGATGAAATTAGAGAGAAATAATCCAGTGCTTTCTTTCTGGGAATTATCATCCTACTCTCCAGGGGACCTAATTTTATTCCCTGTGGGGAATGAGAGTACCTCTCTGTACAGCAAGCCAGCATCTCTAAATATAAGCTTGACTTTTAGTATAATAAGAGTCTTGTTAGGTGCAATTTGCTCTTAGTCATTAATACAATGAACAAATGTTGTGGTTACCTGGGAAAGAAAATTCAAGTGCTTTTAAACCTCTTGTGAGATTCGGTTTCATGCTTGAAACCTATACAGTGTTATGCCCAATAGCATCTGTAGAAGAATCCAAGCTATAAGGTATACAACATGGAGAAGTTAATACACTTTGGAAAAAATTTAGACCACTAAAAAATGAGTTTAAGGTCCCGAATAAAAAGCTTTTCTTTAACTAAAGGACAATTACTAGTGGCAGTAAGTTTAACAAATGATTGGAATTTTCTTGTGAGTAGATTTTACATAATGATGATGTCCCTATATCCAAAATAGGAAACCAATCTTTCCTTCTGGTGGCACTTAATTTTTTTCTTTTCATCTGTAAAGCAGTTTGCAGTTCTACAGGTGCAAAGACTGAATTAAGGACCAAATATAATCTGAGTATATACAATTGACACTTGAACAACATAGGGGTTGGGTGGGGTGCCAGCCCCCCCCCACACAGTTGAAAATCCACATGTAACTTTTGACTCCCCCAAAACATAACTACTGATAGCTTACTGTTGGCTGGAAGCTTACCAAAAACAAAGTCTATTAACACATATTTTGTGTTATATGTATTATATGCTGTATTCTTACAATAAAGTAAGCTAGAGAAAAGAAAATGTTACTAAGAAAATCATAAGGAAGAGAAAATACATTTACAGTACTGTACTGTATCGATACAGTAAGTGCATGTCATCTGTTTACAAGATGAATCGTCTGTCAGCACCTGCCTCATTATTGTCTTACATGATACAAAACACTGTAGATGTTATATGTATTACTCACACTGGACATCAAAAATGAAAAGATACTGTGAAAATTTCATATTTATTTACAGGTGTGATTCATGCATTGATAATGAAGCAGCAGCAAATGATTGCTTTATGGTAGCCTAGTGTAATTGAAACAGCAGGAGGTGGCTACAAAATTATTACAGTAGTATAGTATGTACTACAGTTAACTTTTTGCAGTTATGATTTAATCTTTTACATTTCTTTAGACAGCCAGTGGCGCCATGTGTGGTCCATAAGTGTGTGTGTAAGTTTTGATAAGTTTTAATTTTTTATAATAGATTCATACATATCTTAGGGTAGTAAATGATAAAATAGACTACTATCTACATACATTTTATGCATTCATGACATACATAACTTCCTAATTTTTTTTGGTATTTCTAGGCTACATGATTTTTCCGTGAGTATTTTTCAAATTGTCGCAAATCTCAAAATTTTTCAGTATATTTATTGAAAAAAATCTGCTTGTAAGTAGACCTGCGCGGTTCATACCCATGTTCAGGGGTTAACTGTAGTATTAGGTAGCATTTTCAGTATGCTATGGCATTAACCGTTAGGTCATTTCTGTCTCCTACAAACTTTGTAATATTACGTGTGTTTTACAATCTATTCTCAATAAAATTGTAATGGTAAACAGCTTCTGCTAATTGTCCTTAATCATAAACCATTTTTAATTGGATTCAGAAGTATATTTTCTCTTTTTTTAGGGATCAGTAAAAGATAATGGAAATATTTCCTGTTACTTTAACTTCAGAAATTAACAGAAATGATCTTTGCAATCTTGTAAAGGACAGTCTCTGAAAGTTTTCTTCCATTCCTGTGTAACCTCAAAGTACTGGGCATTATGTTTTCCGTTCTTACACTTGCCTTCAGCCTATAAAGCTCTGAATCTATGAACCTGATGTAAAGTGTATGACTCCTAATTTCCTACGAGTGGTTAAGTGTGATTTTCTGGTATTTTTAAAGAAGACCATTAAAAATAATCCTTTATTCATTTCATTATGCAACATCTAATCTAGTCATAATAACAAAATATTTTATATTTCAAAGTAGTTCAGGTCTCTTTCCCGTATGAGCATTACATACTAAAGTGCTATCTAAACTGGATAGCAATTAGAGCTAGCTTTATCTTCACCCCTTTCAGTTGATGCTTTTACACCTCGCTGAAATAGAAAAAAATGACCTTTATTTATATAACTAACCTCGGGCATAATGACATATATGCAAACATGCATTTTGGAAGTTGTACTCGAGTGTAAATAACATACTATTTTAACAGCTAAGTTTTATTTTGTTGGAGGTAAAATGGCTCCTCAATAAATTTATGATTTTATTAAGGTAACCAGGCTTGCTGTATTATTAATTTGACATATAGATCCCCTCCCTTTTTTTGAAGTCCATGTAATATGCTTCAATTTAGGAATGACTTTTTTTCTTGCAGACAAATCTGCCTATTTTCAAGCTGAAGGAATCTACTGTTAGAAGAAGATACAGTGACTTTGAATGGCTACGAAGTGAATTAGAAAGAGAGAGCAAGGTAAGAATTATTTGTAATGGAACTTTAAAACAAAACATTCCAAATCTCAATATTGAATACTTCTCTGGAAAGTTATCTTGAATAGGTAAAAGAAAATATGATTTCTTTTTCAAATAGTTCAGTGTCATTTCATGAGAGATGGAGGAAGTCTCTAATTTTTCCTCAGAACTGGCTTCCTTCTCTTGGCTACTTTAATGGCCCAATTGATGCCTTTGCTGACCCACTTGGATAATACTCCTTAGAACTTCCTTGCCGTTCCTTCCTTCTTTTCCCTCATCTTCCTATTCCACCTTCCCCCTTCACACCCCTGACAAGTTTCTCTTCCCCAGTACATCTCAGATGTCAATGTATTTCCAGCGGTTTTTACTGACTCATCATAAATACATTTTGTCATCACCATACATGTCATCAACATAAATACATTTTGTCTAATCCAGTACTTACCGTACTGTGTGTGATACGTGCTGATATTCTACAGGTTAGCTTTTTAAATGATTGCCATGAGCTACTAATGGGTTGCTACCTGCAATTTGAAAATACTGTTACACACATTGGTAGGAATTGTCTTCTCTTAGAAGAAAATTTGGTGGTTTTGGCTGCAAAATAAATTAGAGCATGGTATGACACTAATACCCCTTATTTCAGCCCCCTGTCACAATTACATCAACGGGCATGGTATGCTCAGAATGACGAAAAGTTACTTTGTGACTAGAGTATAGTAGGAAAGAAGTGGATATGATAGGAGCTCTGAAGTAGGTTAAGGCTTGCGTATGCTTATTTCTGAAACATAATAAGCTAGAAATGGAAGGAAAATTCCTTAAGCAGATAAATGTGGCTGGATATAAGAGCAACATATACAAATCACAGCATTCCGTCAAAAATATAAAGGGAAAATAATTTTACTCATAAAACTTACGAATAAAATGAGAACTATAAGACCCATATAAAGAAAAGTTTAAAACGTCACTGAATGACAAAAGAAGACCTTAAATAGAAATAACTACATTCCTGTTTTGGCATATTCACTTTTGAAGATTCATTTACTCTGTAAACATTTAAGAGCTCATTCTTTGTGTTCTATGAGTTACAGATAGAGCTGTGAACAAATTAACATCCTCACTTTTATGGTGCTTACATTCTGCTGGGCAAGTTGGGGTGGTGGTGAAGGGAAGGCAGAAAAAATAAATACGTAGTATATCAGATGATAATGTGCTCTTAAAAAAAAAGGAAAGAGAAAGAAAAATCTAATTAAACTAAGTGCCAGGAGAGCTACTCTCTTATTGGATGGTCAAGGGAAGGCCTCACTTAGAGGTGGTGTTTTAGCAGTAGACCTAGGAAATAAGGTAAGACCTCCTAGCTTATTTATAAATTCATAAAATTCTAATAGAGATATTATGGAGGTCTTTATAAACTTGCAGATTTATATATGAGCTTTAGAATCAAGAAAGCTCAAGAATAGCCAGAAATTTTCAACATGTATTGAGCACTTGCAGACATGAGAACATACCTTAAGACTGTAGTAATTAAAATAATGTAGTATTACTTTAGGGATGGGCAAATAGATTAGTGAAATGTAATAGAATTTAGAAGCTGACCCATGTGTTTATTAGAAATTTAGCTCATAACAAAAACAACATTGTTGATCAGTGGGGAAAGGAATTCATATTCAGTAAATTGGATTGAAACATTTGGCTATCTATTTGGGAATAAAGATTTATAACTCATTGTATGTATTTTATATATATTCAGAAGACCTACAAGGTGTTATCAAACAATATGGTGAATGCTCAAATTTAAAAAAAAAATTATTACAGTAAAAGACACATTGCTGTTAATCCCCCTAAAAATACTCCCTCGGATGGCCTGGTGGCTCAGGTGGTTGGAGCTCCATGCTCCTAACGCCGAAGGCTGCCAGTTCAATTCCCACATGGACCAGTGCCAGATGCTTTTATAAGCAAAGTCAAAATGACCATGAAAGGTAAATGTTTTGAATTGATTCAGGGCACTGAGGCAGCCACGACAGCGCAACCAAAAGCACTCACGAAAGAGGACTTCCAGAACTGTTCCAGAAAGTGGCAAAAGTGATGGGATAAGTGTGTTTGAAGTGAGAGGGAGTGTTTTGAGGGGGATTAATGGCAATGTGTCTTTTACTGTAATAAATTTTTTAAATTCAAACATTCACCATATTTTTTAATCACACCTCGTAAATGTACAAAACAAGTTAGGAAAGTTTTGGGTTACAAAGAAGATATTTTTTTATGGCTATAAGAAAGAAATGTCTTTTTTCCCAGCTTTATTGAGATAGAATTGACAAATAACATTTTATAAGCTTAAGGTATACAACATGATGATTTGATAATATGTATAGTGAAATAATTACCACAAGGTTAGCTAATACATCCATCACGTCACACAGTTACATTCGGGGTGGGGGGGTATGAGAACATTTAAGATCTACTCTCTTAGCAATTTTTAAGTATACATTATAGTATTGTTAACTCTTGTGATTGCTGTACATTAGATCCCCAGAACTTACTTATCTTATAACTAGAAGTTTATACCCTTTTACCATCATCTTTTTCCCCATCCCCACCCCCTGGCCCTGGTAACTGCTGCTGCTGCTACTGCTACTACTACTCTGCTTCTGAGTTCAACTTCTTTAAATTCTACATATAAGTGAGATGATACAGTATTCGCCTTTCTCTGTCTGACTTACGGGAGAAGTGTCTTGATAGGCTTTGGGCTTTGCTTACCGTAGTACAGGGCACGTTGCAGTGTTTAATAAACGTTTGGTGATTGTGTAGGTCACTTTTTTTAAATAGCAGCTATATTGACATAATTCACATGCCATACAGTTCACCCAATTAAACTGTGCAATTCAGTGGTTTGTAGTATATTTACAAAGTTGTGCAGCCATCGCTATGGTCAATTTTAGAATATTTTTATCATTCCGTAAAAGAAACCCCAAACCTCTCAGTAGTCACTACCAGTTTCTCCCCCAACCTCTCCTCATCCAGCCCTAGATAACCATTAATATGATGTCTCTATGGATTTGCCTGTTCTGGACATGTCATGTAAATATAATAGAAGCATAGAAAATGTGGTCTTTTTTTGTCTGGCTTCTTTCACCGAGCATGTTTTCAAGGTTCATCCTGATGTAACATTAATCAATACTTCGTTTCTTTGTATTGCCAAATAATATTAACTACATTTTATTCAGTTCATCAGTTGATGGACAGTTGCGTTGTTTCTACTTTTTGCTATTACAGTTAATGCTGCTATGAACATTTGTGTACAGGTTTTTTCCTGGACATATGTTTTCAGTTCTCTTAGGTATATAGTACATACCGTGTTTCCCCCAAAAGAAGACCTAGCCGGACAATCAGCTCTAATGCGTCTTCTGGAACAAAAATTAATGTAAGACCTGGTCTTATACTAAAATAAGGTCTTATACTAAAATAAGACCGGGTCTTATATTAATTTTTGCTCCAAAAAACGCATTAGAGCTGATTGTCCGGCTAGGTCTTATTTTGGGGGAAACCCGGTACCTAGGAGTGGATTTACTTGGTCACATGAGAACTCTGTTGAACCTTTTGAGGAACTGCCAGACTGTTTTCCAAAGCAGCTGTATCATTTTTACATTTCCAAGATGTGTGAGGGTTCCACTTTTTCTCCACATCTTCACCAACACTTATAATCCATCTTTATTACAGCCTTCCCAGGGTGTGTGAAGATGTGGTATCTTATCATGGTTTTGATTTTCATTTCCCTGATGGCTAATGATGTTGATCATTTTTTTCCTGTACTTATCAGTCATTCATATATCTTCTTTGGAGAAATTTTTTTTCAGATCCTTTGCCCATTTAATTGAGTGTTTTGTCTTCTTGTTATTGATTTGTATCTAGAATATACAAAGACTCTTACAAGTTCCTTACCAGTTACATGATTTGAAAAACTTCTCCCATTCTGTGGCTTGATTTTCACTTTCATGATGGTGTCCTGTGAAGCACAGTACTTCACTATTAATATCTTGGGAGTTTAACCTGTATGAATGAAAATTGTACTTTTATTACAGGATTGCTAAGAACAATTAAATTATTTTGTTTATATATTAGTAATTTTAACTGTTATACTAGGCCGGAAAGTAGTTGACATTTACTGTGTTTATTGGTCATGATGGTGAAATCTTTTAGCTTTTATTTTAGTATACTTTGCCTTTCAATATATTATGCTAGCCAAATATCCTCCTGTCAACTTCTTACCCAACAAGCACACACATATCTTCAGATTCATGACTTATAAATTGGTGTAAGAATTCTAACTAGGTCTTTTCAGATTGTTTAAGCAAAAATAATTTGATGTTGAAAAGGATCTTTGGAATCTTAGCTGAACAAGCCACTGGTGATATTTATGTATCTTTAATCCTGTTGCCCACAACCTCACCATCCATTTCAGTGACTATTTTGAATATTATGTTAGCAAAAATGTTATCTACTATGTATCTACGTAGTAATCTTTAACCTTTTTTGCTAAATTCTCTGAATTAATTGTAGTCATTTATTTAATGAACTGGTTCTAGATTCCTTTTTTTATGATAGCTTTATAGACAGAGATGTTCTTCCCTGTCCGTCAGGCAGTTCTGCTGGAACTCAGTCAGTCGTCACGACCCCTGCTTCTCAGTTGTAAGGTTCTGCAGGTTTGGACTCTCAACTTCACAAATGCTAACTTAGTGGACAGAGTCAAAAATGCTACAGCAAACTTACAGAGACAGGTCTTTAGATGTCTTAATCTTGGTCATCTGGGGAGAGTAGCTCTAGAAAGGAGTTAGAAAGTTTATATTGGGCATTTGGTTTTGTAGAGGTTTTTTGCTGTTACTTTGTTTTTGGCTGTTTCTGTATGAAGTTGTGTTGCTCTTTTCCCTTTTGACCCTGTTGAATTATTGTTTTAGGATAACTCCTACTTATACAAACTCTGAATCAAGGGTTTGAAGTTTTACTTCTTTTAGAATATGTATAATTTGAATACTGGTGTTTACTATTTATATTTCTCCTTGTTTGAATTGTTTGCTTTACACCATTTTCTCTGTTTTGGTGCAAGATTAGCTAAGTGCCTGGTTGTTTAACACATATTTGAGCTTCTGTTATATGCCCAGCTTTTATTGAAAGAACCATAAGAAGCCTAAGAGAGGGTCTGATTTGAAAGTGTTAATAGGCTAGATTGGTGGTTCTCCACAGGGGCAGTTTTGTCCCCCAAGAGACATTTGACAATGTTGGAGACGTTTTTAATTGTCATAACTAGGGGTGCTCTAGTGTTATCTAGTGGGTAGAGGCCTGGGGTGCTGTTAAGTATTCTACGGTGTATAACAAACCCCCCACCCACCCAAATATAAAGAACTATATGGTTCAAAATGTTAGTAGGGCCATGGCTGAGAAACCCTAGGATAGAGAAACCATACTAACCTGTGAAATAGATAGCTAGGTGCTGTTTAATTCACCATATTTGAATTTGTTGTAATAATTCCCAGAAGAGAGATATCAGTATATGAGGTATGATCAAAAACATGGTGAATGTTTAAATTAAAAAAAAAAATATTACAGTAAAAGACACATTGCTGTTAATCCCCCTCAAAATACTCCCCCTCTCTTTGAACACACTTATCCCATAGTTCTTGCCACTTACTGAAGCAGGTCTGGAAGTCCTGTTTCGTGAGTGTCTTTACTTCACCCTCCGTCATGACAATGCTCCATGTCACATATCCTTTCTGGTATATGGCAATTTCTGTCAAATAAACACATTAGGGTGTGTCCTCATCCACCTTATCCACCGGATCTGGCACCATACGCCTTCTGGCTCTTCCCCAAAGTCAAAGTGATTCAGGACATCGAGGCTGCCATGACAGCACAACTAAAGACACTCACAAAAGAGAACTTCCAGAACTGTTTCAGAAAGTGGCAAGAACAATGGAATAAGTGTGTTCGAAGTGAGGGGGAGTATTTTGACAGGAACTAATGGCGATCTTATTTTGACAGGAATTAAGTGTCTTTTACTGTAATAAATTTTTTAAATTTAAACATTCACCATATTTTTGATCACACAAGTTGATCCTTTGAGATGTTCCTATAGTGTGGGAAGGAAGAAATGACAGATCTTTGGGGAAAGATAGAATAGTGGATTTGGGAGAAAGTTAACATGTTTCTTAGCCTAGGAAATAGAAGAGTGACGACAAGTAGTTGATTATTTTGTCATCACCTCAGACAAAAGTAGGAAGGACTATATGCAGATGGTATGAGGTGGAAGAAATTGATCACAGGATTTTTATCTTCCCATGTCAGAGCATTGTTAATACTTTTATTTCTTCATTTAATTGAGAGTCGATTTTGATCTCCACAGTTTCTGTTGTAGTCAAGCATTGTCTTCTTCAATTGGCATCAAAACTGAGGGGCATAGTTGCCTTTATTTCAATATTGCTTGAATGTTCTTTTTGTATACTTGTGCTTTGCTAAGAAGTCCAGGAAAAATGATAATTAAGCTATGGGCCCTGCCATTGAAGAGCTTTGTACTAATGTGCTAGTCTGCATTTGGTTATCTTGCCTCCAAAACATTAGTTTTTCAGTATGCTTTTTACTAATTCCCTTTTATATTTAGACAAGCTTGATTGACAGTGGTTTGGCTCGCACAGTGAGGATATACTTTGTCTTCATGTTGTGCTCTGTAAATATTCACAGCCCAGTCACCATGTTCAAGAACTTTCTTTGCTTATGTTGTTTTAGGTTGTAGTTCCCCCGCTCCCTGGGAAAGCATTTTTGCGTCAACTTCCTTTTAGAGGCGATGATGGAATATTTGATGACAATTTTATTGAAGAAAGGAAGCAAGGGCTGGAGCAGTTTATAAACAAGTAAGTGCTTTCTGTCTCTCGGGGTTTTCTGAGACAGTGAACCTTATGTGACTACTAATAATTTAGATATTAGGTTAAACTGTAATGTTGCTTTTTCTTTTGGTCGTTGCCGAACTTTTTGTATCATTTAAACAAAATAAAAGTATATAACAAGTTGAATATCATGTGATAAATATTAACGCGCTTGAGTGATTGAAGTGTTGACCTAAGTTTTTGTTTTTCTTGGTTAATTTATGCAAATTACATTTAAAATTACAGCATTTAAAAAATACAGTTTTATTTATGATTCTTTCTGATTTAAGGTATGTTCTAGTATGAACATCAAAACTTAAACACTTCAAATCATTTTGTTTGATTGCAGATGGAGGTATTATCAGCTTGTCATATAAAGGTGCACATTTAAAATTTTCATGGCAAACTGTTCCTTTGGAAATGTAAGAAGACTTAGGGTTGTTTATCTTTTCCTTTAGAAACTCTTAAACTCAAAGCAAAATTTTGAGCTTTAAATTTTATTCTCATTTGAAATATAGCCATTTTTTTAAAGTTAAATAGGGAGAGTTACGCCAGGAAAGGGTTCACTATAATTGTGGATTGGCCTTAAGTTCGACCAAATAAGGTCAAATCCTAGAGAATATTGGTTGTGAGCTATTTATTAGAAGCACTTTAGTTTTTATCTAGTGGTTTAAAGATCTGTGAGTGGTAAGTAAACAGAAAGGAGAATTATACAAAGCCTTTAACTTTCAGTTATCTTCTGTAGTACATAACCTTCATTGTTTTTTTATGAACATACTTTCCTTTTGGAGAAGGCAATGCTAGGTTACATGTTTTTAAATTCTGAGATAGAAATCTGTTTGCCCAGTCTGATCTTGTGTTTAGTCTGATGAAAACCTTTAAAAGCAAGCAACCCTCCTCTGCCCCGCCCCCCAAAAAAACCCACACACCTGTGCCTAATTCTTAGTATTTTGGGTTTTTGTTGAACTTCAGTGTATTTCTAACTCTATCCTATATCTTTTCCTTCTTTAAAATGGATTCTTAGAATCAGGACACATTTCATTTTTAATATTAAAGTTAATTTAGGTTTCTTATGAATATACCAACTAAATTGTAAAGAAGCTAATTGGGTACATATGCCAGAAGCAGTACAAAACTAATGATTAAATGTTTCATAAATTACCTTTGTGAACCGAAGGAAAGAAAATGTACCATAAGTTGATGGAGTAGAGCTTTATGGGCGGCCCAGAATAACACTTATTGCTACATTGTACTTGCTTCCTAGCATAACACATACGTGTGTTTGACCTCCCCCCCATAAAATATTGGACTAAATTTGTATTTTTTTATTCCTAGGGTCGCTGGTCATCCTCTTGCACAGAATGAACGTTGTCTTCACATGTTTTTACAGGATGAAATAATAGATAAAAGCTATACTCCATCTAAAATAAGACATGCCTGAAATTTGGCGAAAGGGGGTAAAAAAAACTTTCCGTGACTATTACCGATTCACCAGTGAAGACGTTCTAACTTTTAGCATGCTGCACAGAAACTGGTATAACATGCCTTCAGTATACTAACACTCGTATGCTCTCTTTTATTTTGTTTTGTTTTAGCAGTTGACAAGAAGTTAATTTGCTTTAGTGAAAATCCCAGCCTTTCTCTGTAATAGCTCTCTATAATCCCTCATTCCAGCCTTTCTCGAATGTGGTACACATGATAGCCTCCCAAACCTGTTACTGGTATAATCTGCAGTGTCCTAACTAAAGTTACTGACTTGGTCTTATCTGCACAGTTTTTGTGTCATGTTTGCTTCTTGAACTTGATTACCTAGAATATTTCTCTTCTCCTCTTTGTAATACGTGCTTGTGTGTAGGAGCACTACCCCACTGGTTTCCAGCACTCACATGGAAGATACACACTTGCGTGCAGAAAGAATCTCCCTTCAGGCTTGTAATACCCTTCACATGGAAGATCAAGGAGGGAAATCTTTATATTCTGTATAAAAACAAAATCAAATTTATATACTAAAATCATTTGTCTAAAAATTTAAGTTGTTTTCAAATAAAAATAAAAATGCATTTCTGATATGCACTGATTGTGTCGCCTTCAGCTTTTCTTTTCTCCCTTTACAGCTTTCCTACTTAACTCACTTGTTGAGAGGGATTATTTACTAATTATATACTTCTCATTCCTGTAACTCCATTCTCCTTTAAACAGTGGTGATATCAAATATGCCACCACCCTTTCAATGGGGTATTTTCTTTTAAACAAAAAAAGTGATGTACTAAAAAAAAGCATTCCTTAAGGCTTATTGAGTCGTTATGAAGCACTTTGTGTATTTAAAAAATGCTTTATAATCTCAAGTCATTCTTTTTAAAAGGCCTTTTAAGATAAGTCAATACCATGCCTCCTATTTTTTAGAAGATTTTTTTTTTTTTGGTAGCTCATCTGAGTGATTTGCTTAACAAACTTAGCAAGGGTGTAATAACCCATTTCTTAGCAAACTCGCGGTTTTTGCTCCCCTTTACCCGAGGGAGAGGGGCACAGCGTTGTAGCCTGACTCGTGTACCTGATAAGCCAGAAAAGGCAGGACTCCTTGCTGCCTGCCCTATGTTGTGGCCAGACCTTTCAGCCAGAATGTGGTCTCTAGTTTGAGTCTGCACAACATCTGGTGCTTTGGGGGCCCACTGTGACCTCGAGTTAAACCCCAAGGTAAAGTTTGTCCTCCCACACTAGAGCGTCACCTAGAGACAGGTCAGTCCATTTGAGAGGAAACCAGCTTAGGTTCTGGCCAAACACGAATGTTTACGAAGCAGATTGGAAATCACAGGGAGACGTCAGAGCTGCCCTGTGAGGCCTTAGTACTTCCCAATTCCGTCAGACGACCGTTTCCTTACTGTAAGGCACAAAGTTAAACAATGTGAATTTTATTTCCATGAGCTGGAGAGGTTAAAATCAAAGGCTGTCTGTTGGTATGCAGAACGGAGGAATGGTAGCCCTGCTAAACTGAGGAATTACTCTGAAGCAGGGCTTCTCAGCCAGGGATGATTTTGTCCCCCAGGCAACATTGGGCAACATCTCCAGACATTTTTGCTTGTCACAACTGGAGAACGCCACTGGAAACCAGTGGGCAGAAGTTAGAGGTGCTGCTAAAGCTGCAGTGCACAGGGTAGCTTCTCACAACAGTAAAACGTCAGTAGTGCTGAGGTTTCCGCTCTCTGTGGTGTTCTTTTGATTTTAATCATTTATAGATGAGGGAATAGTGTAGTTTAGGATGGATTGTACTGGCCTGCTCCTAACCTGTCCTGTTTTTTAAGGGCAGGCATGTTCTCAGAAAGCAGAAATCGGATGATTTTCAGTTAGGTGAAGCGTTGCTTATACCAGGTAACACGTTTTTACCTAATGTAGGGAAGGTGCTTTTCAGTGTTGTCTCTCAGAGAATTCAAACCATGGTCTCTGTTAAAACTACACCTTTAAGCCTGTGAAGTGAAAATACAGGTGCTGTTAACTCCAAACCACATAGGAGGACGCACTAGAAGCCCAGAAGAGTCTCCCTAAGCGAACAGGAGGTAATCTGTTATGCAGCGAGAGTCAAGGCTGCGTCCTCTCAGTACGTACTTGCCTTGTTTCAACTCCTGCCGGTTGTAATGGGTGGGACCGTTAGTAACTTACAGTTCTTAGGACTAAATATAAAATCCCCAGAAAACAGCACTGTCTGCGACTTGTAAAGGCTTCATAACAGTTCTCCGATGGCCGTGCTAATCGTAGAGTGGTAGTAACAGCAAACGGCACCAACACACCATGGCGGTTTTCAGATGGATTTATCTGGTATTTGGCTTCTTGCTTGGAGGTTCCGCCATCATGACCCTCAGTAGTGATGATGGCCCCTGGTGGGGGTGCAGGGGAGCGTCTCCTGATTACACCCTGTGGCTTTTCAGCTCGCCCTCTTGTTACGGGCCTCTCCAGATTAAAAGTCCTTGTCCTGTTGCCTTTCCCTGTTTGGGTTACAGGCGTGACGATGAATATGGCCAATGAACGGAGGAGGCTGCTGCCCCCCAGCCCTTTACAGATAAGATTTGTTTGAAGTATGGATGGACGAATACTTGAGCGCACTGCCTGGCATGGAGATTAACTGCTCAAGGGGTGCTAACTGATTATTACAGTATGGAAGAGTTTGGACCAGGAAATGAGTTAGAAACTGTTTAAGGAGAGTGGAGTGTCTTCCTCAATAGTGCCTTTGTGACTGTCACAACTTCCCTATGAAGTAAACACTGTTCTCCTCTACAGATAAGAAAGCTGATGCTCTGCAAGCGTAACAGGTCGAGGTTACACAGGATGTGATGGCTCCAAGTACGGCATCTGACTCGGGCCAGGGGACAGGCCCTGGGATGTGGTACCCAGCCTGATTTGGGTGCTCAGTAGATTGAATGAACGAAAGGGTGAATTTTCAGTAACATTTCCTACATCCTCTAGGCTGAACATGAGTGATTAAGTGGCTGGGTTTGGTTTTGTTTTTTAGTTTGATTTTAAGTGTGGGTATAAAAGCACTTTTGGACATGAAGAGCTTGCTGATCAGAAGTATCTTACTTTCCTAAATTTAGCTGTGCATCACAATTACTCCCTCAAACTGAGTCCAGGGTTTTTTTGTTTTTTTTTAACACTTCCCACATAAATTGGAAACAGCCAGGTTTGGGCACTTAGCTAGAAGGCCCTTTGATTTCCAGGAATTTGGTCAGATTTTATCTTGCCTATGTTAACCTGGCTTCTTAAGTCATTAGAAAAAGACATCAGGAAATGGAGAAAAAGTCAGGACTTAACCAGATCTTGAGAAATTAATTTTGTAAATCTTGATTTACAGTAACTGAAGTTTGCCTATTTCAACCTTGCTAAGGAAAGATCTTCATTTGGAGGTCAGGAAAATTCGTTCAAAAGCACAAAAGGAAGTTTAGAGGATGTTGGGTAACACTTCACCACAGATGCTTTTTTACTGTAAGATGAGTACTAGACATGGAAGTGACCCCATAAAATGAAAGCACTAAGCACTTTCTGTGTGCAAAGCATTAACATAAAAAGGCCAAACACGGGCCCTTTTCTCAAAAATCTCAGTCTTGCCAGGACAGTGTCATGTAAAGACTCCTTGATAGCATAGCCAGACAGTAAACATGACAGATGTGAGGACAGGAACGGGCATGGGAGGGAATGACCATTCAAAATAAAAGAAAGGGGGGCCTGCCCGGTGGCTCAGGCAGTTAGAGCTCCATGCTCCTAACCCCGAAGGCTGCTGGTTCGATTCCCACGTGGGCCAGTGGGCTCTCAACCACAAGGTTGCCGGTTCAACTCCTCGAGTCCTGCAAGGGATGGTGGGTAGCACCCTCTGCAACTAAGATTGAACACGGCACCTTGAGCTGAGCTGCTGCTGAGCTCCCAGATGGCTTTTGGTTGGAGCGTGTCCTCTCAACCACAAGGTTGCGGGTTACACTCCCACAAGGGATGGTGGGCTGTGCCCCCTGCAACTAGTAATGGCAACTAGACCTGGAGCTGAGCTGCGTCCTCCACAACTAAGACTGAAAGGACAACCAGTTGACTTGGAAAAAAGTCCTGGAAGTACACACTGTTCCCCAATAAAGTCCTGTTCCCCTTCCCCAATAAAATCTTTAAAAAAAGAAAAGAAAGAAAGAGAAAGGGGACTTCCAGCTTCAGCTCTGACGTGCAAAGTGCTTGCAAGTTGGCACCGTTGTCCTTACAACAAGAAAAAGCTGGACAGACGGAGAATCCATGACTTTTGGATCCACCCATCAGAGAACAGGTTGCAGGGCAAACCACCACCCCAAAATCTGAAGAGACAGACTCACCTAGTGAGGCACAGTCAAGATATGTTTACATGGAGCAAAAACTGCTTGAGCCATAAACTGGCAGAACACTTAGATAGTAATATTGGTGAATTGCTGGAGGTTGAATGTGGTCTAGCATGAGAGTGAGAAACTCCCGGAGACGACAGTCTTAAAGGGGCCCCTACATGTTTACTTCTAGGAACCCCACCAGATTCCCACAGTGAAGATCAAGAAATCCCATTATGGGTCTGACATGGAGAGGAGATGAATAATCATTGTGAAATGAATCTAGAACCTTCTTTATTACAAAAGCCTACTCTCCAGGGTAAAGTACCTTGCCAGAGCCTTATCCCAGTGGGGGAAAGGGCACTCTTCCCACACCAGCCCCTCTAGCCTTCCTGTCTCACCTAAGGGGGAAAAAAGTCAACAGAGGTTAAGACTAAGGAAACAGATTGGGGATGCTTCAGGCATGCAAGGGAGGAAGGAGCAGAGGGATTAGCCAGACACCGGGGAAGCACGTGAGAAGGTTACGGGCCCACTAAAACACTGAGATTTGATCTGGAGCTTATAGACTGCCCCCATCCCCCAACTTTACCACTACACCACTAGGGCTCCAGTATAATCATGGTTGATTACAGCTGAAAGCTGCAAGACAGACTCTTGAGCAATAATTAGGGAAAGCCAAAGTTAAGACAGGTAAGAGCAAAGACACTGGAAGAATTTGAAGCCTCTAGTACCTCTACAGCAAACATTAAACACAGTCCGCTCCCTAGCCAGGTAAATCTTCGCCTGTAAGGCCTGTTTACCTCAATTTCTATTATCCAATTCAACATGTCTGGCTTTCAACAGAAAATTACAAGACATGCCAAAAGGCAAGAAAAAACAGTCTGGAGAGAAAGCAGTCATCAGAACCAGAGTCGGATATGACGTAGATGTTGGAATTATCCAACGGAATTTTAAATAACTATGATTAATATGTCAAAGGTTTTCATGGAAAACAACATGCAAGAGCAGAGGGTAATGTAATCAGAAATGGAAACCAGAATCAAAAGGAAATGCTAGTAGAAATCTAAGTCGCCATAAATACACAAGAAGAATGCCTTCCATGGGCTCATCAGTAGACTGCAGAGTTTAGGAAAGACTCTGAATCTGAAGATAGGTCAATAGAAACTTCCCAAACTGAGATGCAAAGAGAAAAACAGTAGAAAAAAACAGAACAGAACTTCCAAAAACTGGGGGATCGTTGCAAAAAGTCTAACAGGTTTAATGGGAATACCAAAAAGAAAAGACAACAGCAAAATTAAAGATACCAAACAACAGATCCAGGAAGCTGAGAGAACAACAAGTAGGATAAGTTCGAAAAACAACACAGGCATATCATTCTAACTGCAGAAACCCAAAGACCAATAGAAAATCTTAAAAGACGCCAAAGAGAGTAAAATAAAGGAGTGCAGGTTTGACAGTTTTTAAGTACCTTTTATCAGTAGCCTTGAGGCCAGAGGTGGTGATACTTTATAACACCTGAAGTTCTTAACCTGGAGTCTGAATTTGGATGGGAAAAAAGTTGCATCTTTATACTTAGTATTCTCTAACTGAAATTTAGCATTTCTTCCATTGCGAATGTAGGAACAAACCCTAATAGTATAAGCAGAACTTGCGACTGTCACCAATTAAAAAGTGCAAATATGTTATATCACATTTGTTTTTACAGATCTTGAAATACACTCACTACTTGAAAATTATTGTAATTATTAGAACAGACCCAAGATCTTGTTTAATGTGTTTAAAGAGAGGCACCTATTTTCTCGCCAGTTTTACAAAACAAATATATTTCAATAAATTGATTTCCTTTGTAATCCTATGTGTTTTTATTGTTTTGCTTTTATACACATCTGAGTAGGGATCTGTGGTAGAAAACCGGTTAGGAACCATGATGGAACAAATCCTGCACCCTGCCGTCACAGTGTGATTTGGGTGTGCCCGGCCGCTGTTCTGGTGGGTGCGTGAGGAGGGGAAGGACAGGGCGAGGGAGACTGGGAAACAACCACCCTACTGTCTCTTACATGCTTAGGTTTCGGCCTGGGCTCGTTACATGTATTTTCTCATTTAATTCTCAAAACAGCCCTGTGGGGTAGGTGTTCTCCCCATTTTACCAGCAGAAGAACTGAGACAGAGTTTAATTTGCTCAAGGTCACACAGCCAAGTACACAGTGAAACTGGGATCCAAACCCAGGTCTTTCTGGTTCTAAAACCTGTGCTTGTGTGATGCCTGTGTGACAGTTGGCTCTTAGGCCAGAGCCCATGTCAAAACATCGCCCTGACAGCTGGTCCTGCAGGCTGGTGTTTCGGGGCCTCTGGCCTCCTGGGCATCGGAGCCCCTAGTGCACGCACCGTTGGCTTACCACAAGTGTCGTTATCAGAGGCCAACACAAGCAGAGACTCATTATTTTGATCTAAAGGAAAGTTAAACATTTAAGAGAATTTTGTTATAAAACTGGAATGGCCATCCCAGCTTGGCAGATGTAAACACTGCAGCTTTGTCATTACTTAGCTTTCTCGGTACATTTCCTTTCCTTTCTACCTAGATTATACTTTAATCCAGTTGTTTTCATGTTCAGTAAATCCAAACCTTGTTTAACCGGTTTATTCATCGGAGAGACTCTGAGGTGAAGAAAGTTTTGTCCTTTCAACTGCACTGGGGATTTGCTGTCTTCTTTCTGCAAAGGGATTTTCCTGGACCTGTAATCTGAACACTTTGACCTGTTGGGGAGGGGAGGGGTTCCCCACTTTGAGCAAATTTGTGAGTCTTTTGTGTGCTGTGGAGCAGAGACAATGCCCTTCTGTGAACGTCTTCTCTCAAGGACAGTAGTAATTGATGTTAGGAATGTTAATCATTTGGCTATCACCTCCTCACAGCCTGGCTTCCCCGGCCACTGCGGCTGCCCCGCTTGCCTCGGTTGCCTGGGCTGTGCGCTTCGGGATAGACCCAGCACTCTGGGACAGCATTCGAGAGAGGTTTGTCCGTGAGCATTCTGAGAGTTGACAGTCTCACTTAAACTGAAGTGGATTGTTCTCAGACAACAGTCTGTGTTGGTGAAACGACAGGTCCTCGTACACGTCTGGTGGGAGGATAAACTGGCACAACTTCCATGGCAAGAGCTACCAGAACTATAAGCCCACGATCCCACTGCTAGGAATTTATCTCACAGACATAGTTTCTGTTTTGAGAAATGATATTTATAGGATACAATATTTTCTCTGATTATTAAATGAATATCTCTGAACGATTATACAAGAAATAGGTAACGAGTAGCCTGGTTGAGGGGACTGGGTGGCTCAAAGGCAGAGGGGAGAGGAAAATATTTCACTGTATACTCTTAAAAAATTATAATAATTTTAGATGTACAGAAAAGTTGTGAAAATAATATAAAGAGTTCTCATATGCCCCCTCCTCCAGTTTCTCCTTATGTTGACATCTTATATAATCATGATATTTTTGTTAAAACTAAGAAACCAGCACTGGTACATTACTATCAACTAAGTTCCAAACTTTATTTGACTTTCACCAACTTTTCTAATGTCCTCTTCCTGTTCCAGGATCCAATCCCGAAGACCACATTGCATTTAGTTGTCATATCTCTTTAGTCCTTTGGTCTTTGGAACTTTTTGAATATTGTATCATGTGACTACTAACTAGTCAAAAAATAAGTAAATTTTTCAAAAATTAAACTTATAGACTCATAGGATGTTAGACCTGTAAGGAATCTTAGAAGCAATCCAATCCAAGCCTCATTTTTCAGGCACAGGAAAGGGCGTTTCCAAGGGTTTCCCCTGATAGTAGACCCAGAGCCCAGACGAGAAACAGGAGCCAGGGGGGTTCTGGGCAGGAGTAGGAAGAGGATAAGCTTTAAAGCCACCTAGACCTGGGTTCAAATCCTAGCTCTGTGTCCTTGGGCCAGTCGGTATTCTTTTTTGCCTGGATTCTTTCAACATAATGTTTTTAAGATTCAACCATGTTGTGTGTATCGGTAACTTGCGTAAAAGACCAAAGAAAAAAACAGTTCTCTGAGAAAGTAGTCATGATTCCTAACAATTCGTTGAGAAAAAAAAGTGTGTTTTTCCATCCTTGATCTCTACTTCTTGTGCCGAAATGTGACACCACTGACCAGACTCCCTTCCTGGGAACACGCAAGCACATTGAGTCGTCAGGTGCAGGTACGGATAGTAGGGAAGCCCTGGGAAGGAAGCCTGGGAGTCAGAGGCCCACAGAGACATCTTCATTCCTCAGCGAGAGGGAATGAGAGGAAAAGTAAGCTCCCAATATAGGCACGGAGACACACTCCATATAAAGCAGGGAGTTGATCTTTTCTGTGGACTTCACAATGAAGCTACATGAGCTGGAGAAAAAGCTGAGCTCTGGGTTCAGAGCAGCTGTGTGACCTTCGCAATGTCACTCAGCTGCCTGGGCCTCCAGTGTAAAATGATGGGAGTGGACTGCTCAGCTGTACATTCTCTCCTGTTTCTCTGTCATTTGTCCTCCGCACTCTAAGGCATACCCTTATCAGTCCCCTCTCTCAGCTCCCATGCCCTTGTTTTTCCTGTATTAATGAGACACCATGGATGGGGAGGTTTTACTCTAAGTTTGCTTGGGGATTCTCAAGAAAGCAGGCACCTCCTTATTACCTTCCAGATTGCATGTCTCCCCACAGACCCTCCAGCACCTGTAATTCCTGCAGTCAAGACTAAAGTCAATGCTCCAGCTTTGGAAATGTTAAATTTCTTAACTATAAAAATAAATATAAATAACAAAAAAACCAATAAATGTAAATACAATAAATATGTTATTAAAAATAATTTTAGGGGTGGCGGGTTAGCTCAGTTGGTTGGAGCATGGTGCTGATAACACCAAGGTTGCCGGTTCGATCCCCACATGGGCCACTGTGAGCTGTGCCCTCCTTAAAAAAAATAATTTAAAAAATAAAACCACCTGATAGTTGGCAAATAGATGAAAAAATAACTTACCCATAATCCCACCATTTTTTCCTATGCAGATTTTCACAATAATCTTGCCAATAATAAATGGAAGGGTATACAAAGTGGGTATGTGCTACCTTCTATTATTGGAGATTTTATTATTTTGATTAAAACACATTATAAATAATACTTTGGTGAGCATCTCCATGCATAAAGCTCTTAGGTGTTTCTTTGAGCCAGAGTTCCAGACGTGCCTCTAAAAATGTGAGTATCTTTGGCACGTGACACAAGTCACTAAACTGTCTTTCACAAGAATTGTGTACTAACTTCCTGTACAAGCCTTCTGTAAAATGCCTAACTCTGTGGCACCCTTTCCTTGGGGAAGATGCCTCACTAATAGGTGTATTTTTTCAGCTGGGAGGTGAAATTGGCATTCTCATTCCCTGCTGGCTTGATCTCTGGAAGAGATACTATTTCTAGGCCGTAGCCAGCTATTGGGGCAATACAGCCTGCTGTCCTTATCTCCTCTGGTGTTAACTGCTTACGTTTCTAAACTCCCATGGGGGCAGAGTTATACAATGGACTGACTGCTAGCATTTTCTTTCTTCAGCAGGGTCTGAGTTTCACTTGCAAGGAGACGTGTTTTTGTTTTTTTTTTAAATAATAGGATAAAGTGCTTATAAACAATAGGATAAAAGGGATCTGTGAGCAGATGGCAGATATTGGATAAAGCTGAATGATTTGGTGGAAAACACAGGAGTCAATTCCAGGAGGAATTGGAGGTGACCACAGAATTTTACTGAGTGAACTAGAGAAAGTCCCTAACTTACTGCTTTGGTCTTGACACTTGTCAAATGGATTAATAGAACCTATCCCTTCAGCACAACTGACCCCATATACTGCACATTAACACATTTAGCTCTTTATTCAACAAATACTTGACTGCTTTCTAAGTACAGTGCACAGCACTGCACGTTGCGGTCAAGTAGGGGACTGAAGGTGTGTCTCTAGATAACAATTCAAGGTAGAAAGTGGTGCATAAAGAAAGATGTATACACCCTGATTCCAATCAGATTGAAATCAGATTCTAGTTTCAAACATCATCTGCCACCCCCCACCCCACCTTTCAGCCCCTAACTACATACCCTCCAGCCTCCGAAGCTTTGACCTCGAGAGGCCGCTCCACCAGGCATTTGCACATGCTGTTTAGCTAAACCGCTGTGCACAGCAGGTTCACCCTGCTCATCATCATTCGAGAGTCAGCAAAGGCAACTCGCCTACTCAGCAATGGCTTCCTGCTTGCCCCAGGAAGAGGTAAGATTCTTCCTCTCTGGTATTCCCTTAGCAAAGTATCCATGTTTCCATTCCTGATCCATCTCACTGTGTTGCAATTCTTTGTGCCTCTGTCTCCCTTACTAGACCATGAATGAGCTCTGGAGGGCTTTGTCATTTATCTCTGTGTCCTCGCCACGGAGCTAGGTCCTGGCATGCAGTGGGGCCTCAATGAGCCTGACTGGGGGAAGGAAGGAAGGAAGGAAGGATGGAAGGAAGGAAGGAAGGAAGGAAGGAAGGAAGGAAGGAAGGAAGGAAGGAAGGAAGGAAGAATATCATAACCCACAGGGTTATGGCAGCTTATTCCCTTCCCGCATTCAAAATTCTTACTTTGGATGATGGCACTGAATGCCACAGCTGGACAGCAGTTTGGAGATCTCTCTACGCCATTATTTCCCAGTTCAAAAGACTGGTCCAGCTCTTTGGAGCTGATGTCGGGCCCAAATGAACCTCTCACTACAATTCAAATTACAGATATACTCCATTTCTTTAGTGTATCTGCTCGTCACCCAGTCTTCACAAACTCACACCTGCTGCTTAGAGATAAAAATCAACTTTCCTCCTATCTTGTGGGATTGATTTAAATAGCTTTTTAGGTAGTTTGCTGTCCCAGAGAGCAGCCCCATCCCCTGCTTTTTCTCTCCAAGAAGGTGTCCCATGTCCTGGAGGCTAGTGCAGCAGAAATATGCTCCTGGCCGTAGGAAGAGCTGGGGTCCTCAGGCACGGAGCCCCCATTCCACTGGTCTCTGGAAAGATGACCCTGGCTACCAGCCAGCATTTGCTCTGAGCTTCACAGCAGCTCTAAGTTGTGGCTCTGGTTTCCAGGACTGGTGGTCCCTGGATGACAGGGCCCCACTTCTGCTCTTGCTGGCTGCTGGAATCTCTTCCAAGTTCTCCAGGTAGTCATAGACCCAGGGGGCCACCCTCCCCTCTGCTGAGTGGTCTGTCACCTTGTCCTGCCATGGCAAGTCTCTAGCTCTTGGGTCAGCTTCCACGTCACAGGAGAACTAAGAGAACATTAAACCTTAGCACCTTGCTTTTCTCCCCACTGTTGTGACAGGTGCATTGGCCACCCCAAAAGTATCATGGAAGCAGGATCAGAGCATTTTGGATCACCAGGATCCAAACCGGTCCGGGGGCAGACTTCTTCCCCTGAAGTGACCTTCACTTCTCCAGGCTCCTGTCTCACATCAGGCCAAGGGTCTGGACATTGGGACACATGCGTCAGTCTGGTTCACTCCCCTTCACTTTCACTCTGTTTTTCCTTCTCCCAACATACTCAAGAACTAGAAAAGGAAGGAGCTTTTCTTTTATGTCCCCCTTTACTTTAACTCTCAGGTAGCTCACGTCTTGGTGTCACTGTCATGGGCCGAAACAGAATTTTTTCTACACTATAGAACTCTGTGAACTGGGTTCTCTAGGTTCCACCTTTGAAAAAGCAGAGAATAAATGAATTGAAAGATTTAAAATAATAGCTTGGTTTACAGTGTTATTATATTTCTGTTTAAACTAGAAAATAGCAAAAACTTTAAAATAGGGAGGTGGAATTATAGATGATTCTTTCCCCCATCTAGATTTTCCTATAGCATTATCTAAAAAGGAAAATCACTTTTAATGTTGCTATAATGTTGTATTTGAAGTAAAATAACTATTCCCTCACCTCAGGCCCATATGCCACCTGCCATGCACATATGAGATATTCCTTAGGCACTGGGTGTGTTAGAAACTGAATCAGCCAGCCCAGCCCTCCCAGGAGGGAAAACTCAGTTGTATTCCCAGGGCCACTCTGATCACGGGCTCTCCGTAGGCAGGAGGAAGCTGGAGTTACCCTGAACTGGAAGAAGGGGGTGCAGAGTGAGCATTGCTCCGGGCTCAGCTGCTGTTTATGGGGTTCCAAGATATCTCTACAGAGGTTGGGAAGGAATGTGTTGCTCTCTGGGGCCTGACAGCCTCAACCCCTCGTCTGAACTACAGATAACCTGGACCCACTCCCCTCCCTACCAGAGTCGAGTTGCCCAGGCTATAAAAAATCCACTGACCTTCCCTCTTCCAGGGTTCTGAAGAGACCTCCCTTTCCATTGCAGAGAGCTCTGATGGGCAAGGATTAGCCCGAAGCACTGTTGGCAAGAACTGGCTTCCTCCTTTTGACATTCAGGGAGACGAAGCTGGGAGCTTTCCAGCTCCTGTGGGGAGTAGACCACAAAGAGCTTGGGGAGTCAGCTCAAGGGGCACAGCCCCTCCTGCACACCAGGCCTTCCCCCCTCCAGCTTCCTCACAGCCCCTGAATGCTCTGCTCCGAATCACTGGCTGCTGCCAATTACAAAAGGACTCTTAACTCTGTTTCGCAGCCCCTTGATTGATCGCACTGGTGAGTGAAATTATAAGCCTTAATGATCACGTTAATTTCGGGGGAAAAGGAAGCGGTCAGAAGAGGTCCTCAATCAGGAGCGTCACAATCAGCGGGGGGAGTTCAATGACAGGCCAGAGCAGAGGAAGAGAGCCAAGAATTAACTTTTTTAAAGGTCACTAGTGAGTAGAGGGAGAGCAAGTCGGCATGAAGGGCGAGGAGCACAGGCGATGCTGGAGCCTGAACTCGAGTCCCGGCCGGGGGTCCTGAGCAAGCGCCAGCACCAGTGCGTCCCGTCCTCAGCCGCACACTGGACTCATCCCGGAGCTTCAAACACTGATGCCTGGGTCACGCCCCGGAGACGCTGGGGTAATGGGTCCAGGGTGCAGCGTGGCCACTGAGATGTGAAAGCTCCCCAGGTGATTCCGTGTGCAGCCGAGGCTGAGAACGACTTGTCGAAACGACAGGTGGGGGACAAGTTGCCAAGGCATATTTAGAAATGCACTTCATCTGACCGGTTCTTGCCACCGAGGAGAATTTGTTCTCTTGGTCTCCTGGCCCCACTTAAAGGTAACGATGATGAAAGCAGAAGGAAGGAAATTAGGCATCGCTGAGGCAAGTGCTCCTTTGCACAAATGGAAAGACTGAGGTGTAGAGAGGTTAACTGACATCACCTTGGTCATAACTAGAACCGCGGCCTCGTCACCCTGGCCAGTGCTCCTTTCACTAGGCTCATCGCTCTGGACGCCCTGGGTGGCACTGGGCAACGAGCCGGTGGCCGTTCTCCAGCCTTTCTGGTAGAGCTGCCCAGGCCTCGCCTGCCCCTTGCTCAGTGTCCTTGGACATAACAACTGATAGATGTTAGAGATACACCAGGGCCACGATAAGACTCCCTAACTCCCCGAGGATCAAACCTATGACCTTGGCCTCCTGAATACGTTGACCCTACTCATGGTTTCCCAGCAGAGCATTGCAATACCCAGGCCAGAAACGTGCCCGGGCTGTGTGGCAACATCCTGGTCTCCTGACCGGAGAGACTGCTGTCTGTACATTGCTGACGAGCTCTGTGGGCAACCGAAAGCTCTGACAACCCTTCCTAACTGTCTATCTGCTGGTTAGCAATATTCAGAGGGAAAAAGCCACTTCATGTTCCAAAATGAGCTTCAAAAGTCTAAAACCATGATTTTAAATACAGACTATATAAACAATAAATGTGCCATTTGTGGGAAAGGTGTCATTTGTGGAGGTATTCAGTTCCAGAGTTCTTGTTCTTCAGTCTCTGTAAGTGCTTATTAAAAATGTTATTGTAAAATGAGTGGCTTGAGATTCTTAGATCTTAGCGGCAGGAAGTGTCTGCCCAGCTGCTTCCACATTTACATTGATCACTTTTTCTCAGCCTTCACGGTGACATGGGGAATCCCAAAAGTTCACAGAAGTGGCCTGAGCTGAAAAATGTGGGGAACCAAGCTCTAACTATGAGATCTACTTACCCAGGCCAGTAAGCATTGTAGCAGAAGCATATTCATAATAGAAACATATGCATTCTCTGTATTTTTTTTTCTAACAGCTTCTGAAGTGTTCATCAAGCCTGTCTGATTAAGCACTTTTAAATTCTGAGCAATGAAATGGGCCCTCTCGTACCCTCTTGGCAGGAGTGCAAATTGATACAACCCTTTTGGAGAGCCATTTGGCTGTATGTATCAAAATTAAAAATGCAGATAATCTTTGACTCAGAAATGCCACTTCTAAGAACTTATCATGCAGATATATCCTCACAAGTCCACAGAAGTGTACATAGAAGGGTAGATTCTTTATAGTTTAATTTATTAGTGAAAAACCGCAAGCAACCCAAATCCATCAACAACGAATTAGTTGAATAAACTGTAGTCCATCCGGTAGGTAAAATACTAGGCAGATGTTAAAAAGAGGCAGAGCCATATGTGCCACTAGGAGAGAGCGTCACACACAAAAAATAACTTACAGAAAAAGTAGATTTCCGTTTTTATACAAATGATTAAGGACAACACCACAGTGCAGGTGAGCCCGATGAGTTCAGTTCTTGGGTTCCTAAACTGGATTAGACACCTTGAACTCTAAATGAAATAATTTGGGAGTCTCAATTAAGCTCCTGAACTCATCTCCTGATCTTTCTCTTCCCTAGCATTAAAGAACAACTACAAAGTAATTCAAACACAAATGTTCAAACACTCCATACGTAATTGTCACAGTATGTAAATGATGCTTTTGAAAAGTGACCCTCTCTGACTTAGAAAAACCGTTTGTCAAAGGAGAAGCCCTGAAGACTGGTTTTTGACCACGGTAATCACTTGGCTGGGTTCATCTTCTCTTGTTTGTACAAACTGCATGTATTGGGATTGTATGTCTTGAATTTGTATATTCAAAGACCACTGTGGCACCTCCCCTACAACACGAGCCTTAACCTCCAGGCAAGCAGTGAGGGTCTTCTTAACATAACCAGGCTGCAACCGGCAGAGACCCCAAATTCCCAGAAGAGACAGTTACTGGGTTTTTGATTAAGGGTCTTTTCTTTCTTTCTTTCTTTCTTTCTTTCTTTCTTTCTTTCTTTCTTTCTTTCTTTCTTTCTTTCTTTCTTTCTTTCTTTCTTTTCCTTCCTTCCTTCCTTCCTTCCTTCCTTCCTTCCTTCCTTCCTTCCTTTTTAAAGATTTTTATTAAAAATATAGCTAACATACAATGTTATATTAGTTTCGGGGTGCACCATAGTTGTTCAACATTTATAGACCTAAAGAAGTGATCAGCATGACAACACTAACAACCATCTGACACCATCACAATATTATTGACTATATTCCCTATGCTTTACATTACATGCCTATGACTATTTTGTAACTACCAATTTGTATTTCTTAAACCCTTCCCCCTTTTTCACTCTTCCCCCAACTCCCTCCCATCTATCACCCCAACAAATCTAGTGCCCCTCTGACACCATACAGTTATTACAGTATTATTGACTATATTCCTTAGGCTATACCCTACCTCCCCATGATTACTTTGTAACCACCAATTTGTACTTCTTAATCCCTTCCCCTTTTGTCACCCACACCCCCAACTCCCCTCCCATCTGGCAAACATCAAAATATTCTCTGTATCTATGAGTTTGTTTCTGATTTGTTTATTTTTTCTTAGGACTCCACATATAAGTGAAATCACAGCACAGCTGTCTTTCTGACACTCACTTAGCACAGTACCTTCCAGGTCTATCCATGCTGCCACAGATGACAAGAATCCATTCCCTTCCATGGCCGAGCAATATTCCATTGTATATATGTACCATCTCCTCTATATCCATTCATCCATTGATGGACACCCAGGCTGCCTCTACATCTTGACCATTGTAAACAGTGGTGCAATGAACATATGGATGCACACGTCCCCTCAAAGTAGCGGTTTGAGTTTCTTCGGATAAATACCCAAAAGTGGGATCACTGGGTCCTTGTCTCTTGTTATAGCCTTTGTTTTAAAGTCTGTTTTGTCAGGTGTAAGTATTGCTAGCCCAGCTTTTTGTTTGTTTTTTTCCATTTTCATGAAATATCCTTTTCCGTCTCTTTACATCTGTGTGTGTGTGTTTCAATCTGAAGTAAGTCTCTTGTAGGCAGCGTATGTAAGGATTTTGTTTTCTTACCCATTCATCCCTTCTATGTCTTTTGATTGGAGCATTTAATCCATTTACATTGAAAGTGATTGTTGATAGGTATGTAGCTATTGCCATTTTATTATTCATAATTTTGATTTCTATTCCCATCTTAAGTCCCTCTAACATTCCTTGTAATACTGGTTTGGTGGTAATGAACTTTCTTAGCTTTGTTTTTTTCTGGGAAGCTCTTTATCTGTTCTTTGATTCTAAATGATAGCCTTGCTAGGTAGAGCAGTCTTGCTTGTAGGTCCTTGCTTTTCATCACGTTGAATATTTTGTGCCAATCCCTTCTGGCCTGTAAAGTTTCTGTTGAGAAATCAGCTGACAGTCTTATGGGGGCTCCCTTACAAGTTAGTAGTTGGCTTTCTCTTGCTGCTTTGCCCTTAACCTTTGCCATTTTAATTACAATGTGTCTAGGTGTGGGCCTGACTGGGTTCATCTTGTTTGGGACTCTCTGCGTTTCCTGGACTGTCTATCTCCTTCACCAGGTTAGGAAAGTTTTCAGCCTTTGATAAAGCCTTGTGTGGTATGTGAGTTGGGTGAGGCATGGTCTCCGGGAGTCACTAGAGTGGGAACAGTTGTGGTCACCAGGTTAATATAGATTCTGGTTTGGTGCCAGTGCTGAGCCTGGAAAGACTCAGCAAGTCTCAGAGCACACAGAGGCCAGTCGTTACCCACCTGGAACCCGTGGAGTCCAATAGTTTTCCTAAAAAGAGTGCAATGTGGGAGGGGCTGGCTGCTCATTGAAAAAGTGCCTCCGGTGTTGGGGAAGTTGGGTGGGATTGGGTCCCAGTGAGTCAGCAAGGCAGAGCCGTGGAGCTCACCATACCAATCAGATTCAGATTTCGCCAGAAGCGTAGGGGGCGGGCTCAACACATTAAAGATGGCCACCGTCTGCCCGGCTGCTCAGGAGGACGACCCCACACAGGAAAAATGGCAACTGTCCTCCAGCCCTGGCCCCTAAGCTACACACCTCAGCCTGCTTCCCGCATGCCTCTGAGGCCCCCTGAGCCACCATCCCTCTGCTGGAGCCCAAAGTGAGTACCTGCAAGTGAGAGAGTCTGCACGGGGTGTCAAAGAGGACGGGTTTCCCACAGCCTTCCATCCCACCCAGATGGTCTGAATCCCCATGTTTTTCACAGCCAGATGTTGTGGGGGCTCCTCTTCCTGGCACCAGTGCGCCGGGCTGGGAGCCTGGAGTGGAGCTGGGGTCCTTAGCTCCTGCAGGGGGAACCTCTGGGGCCATTGTATCCCTCCGTATTTTCAACCACCAGAGGGGAGGTTTGGGACCATACCAGTTTGTGTCTCTGCCCCTCCTACCACTCTTGAAGTGGCTTCTTTATATCCTTAGTTATAAAACTTCTGTTCAGCCAGACTTCAGATGGTTCTTCAGGTTGATAGCTCTATATTTTATTTGTAATTTTAATGTGTTCATGGAAGGAAGCAAGCACTGTTTATCTACTCCATCATCTTGGATCTCCTAATTTTGGGTCTTTTAAAATGTTGCAAGCCAGGTTTGATATTTATTTGTATGTCAGAGATGCTGCAAGTAAAGGCAATACCAGTGGAAATCAGTACTGTGTGGTATGTCACAGAAAACTTACTCCCTTTTTACTTAACTGAGAGTATTTTAAACAGATTAAAGTAGATTATGATTGTGATGGATTTCGTTATAGGTCAGTGATATTCCCCCTTCTCCTCCTCCGTGAGAAGAGTCCACTTCCCTGCCCCCTTGAGGTTGGGTTTTGGCCTGTGGAAAGTGAACAGTATGGCATGAGCAGCAGCTTTAAATGGTTTGGCTCAGCCTCTTGCACTTCTGCACTCTGCTACGCAAAGAAGTTGCTTTAGAGAAACTGCCAGTCCAGAATGACGAAACACTGGAGCACACTTGTACCCAAACTACAGACTGGAGCCAGACCTGGCTGAGACTCTGGGAACCAGCCGTCTTGTGAGCAAGACATACCAGTTTGTTGTAAGCTTTGGGTTATTATTGAACATTATTGAAGCAAAACGACTAATATGTGGGTAAACAGCTTTGGACCCATTGCTTAGCGTTACCAAACCTTTTTTACATTAAATTTATTGGAAGGACATTGGTTAATAAAATTATGTATGTTTCAAGTGTACATTTCTAAAATACATCATCATATTGCATTGTGTGTTCACCACCCAGAGTCAGTTCTCCTTCCATCACCATGTATTTGACCCCCTCTTCTGCCACCCCCACCCCCACACCCTTATCCTCTGGTAAGCATTAAACTGTTGTCTGTTTCTATGAGATTTTGTTTCTTTGTCACTTTCAGTTTTATATCCTACATATGAGTGAAGTCATATGGTTCTTGACTTTTTCTGTCTGACTTATTTTGCTTAGCATGATAATCTCAAGATCCATCCATGTTGTCGCAAATGGCTATATTTCAAAGTTTTATCAAGTCTTGTCATTGGTCTCATATTTGTTTCTGATTCTCTTTTTGTCTCGTGAAATAAAACATTTCAGAAACATTTGAGGGTCTTCTTAGTACCCTTCCCCAATCCCATCTATTCCCAGAGGTAACCACTATAATACAGTTAGTGTTGTCATACTCATGTTTGTTTAAAACATTTGCTACACATTTATATATCTATAAACATGATCTATTTATATAAATACCAAACTGTACATTTCTCTGCAATTCACTTCTCACCCATCCCCACACACACTGTATTTCAGATTTGCCCATGTTAATACATTGGCTCTAGTCCACTCTGGTTAACTATTGTAACACTGTCTTTATATACCATAATGTATCTGTTGTCTGTTGGTGGACATTTTAGTTGTTAAATATGAACAGTGTTGCAAGGAACCTTCTTGCACACATTTTTGAGTTCCTTGCTTCTCTATAAGACCAACTTCTTCTCTGTGGAATCGGTAGATAAGAAATGCATGGCTGATTTAACTGCCACACATGCAATCTGCAAGGTCAGTTTAGCCAAGACTTGCTAGTACCTCTACTCCAGCCTCTCGGGGCAGTGCCCATGGCCTTGGACACCTCTGATTTCCACTACTGACCTCTGGCTGAGGTCAGTGCACTGAGATTTGCTGGGAAGATCTGAATGCACTTTCTACTGCTACTTCCATATCTTACTCCTCAATAAAGTTCTTCACACTTTATCTTTTTGATCATTAAATGATTTCAAGTTCCTAGTCAGGATTAAAATGTTGGCAAGAGAATTAGAAAGAGAGGAGTGAGTGAATGAAGACTGTTAATCGGCCTCTTTCTTCCTCACACAGCAATTTTTCTAACAGATGCAATTACATTTGAGAGCTGCAGAGAACAGAGTCTTATGTTTTATTTCTTTATTCATCATTTTACAAATGGGATTTACTGTAAAAAGGAAATTGCCTTTGTAGTTCAGTTCTTCAGGCTGGAGCACTCTGAACTTCAGTTTTTACACCAGCTGCTGACACCACCTTCATGGGTGAACACCAGCCAAGGAAGGAGGCTAAGAAATCAGGAAGAGTTCTTTTAAATTTAATATATTTTTATTCTTTGTAAATACAATGAGTACAACCTTTAACTTCACAAATCAGTTAATTCACTTTGTACAAGAAAAGTTTTACTCATCCTATGATAGTCCAAGTGCTGAATATTTTTCCTCAGTGCTAGTACCTAACAAATCAAAATGTGAAAAGTACAGCAGCTATTTTAAAATGTTTGTTTCTACATTTCCATAAGTATAGATTCATACCAAAGGAGCAGCTTATAATGCAGGATGGTATATGTGTGTGTGTGTGTGTATGTGTGTGTGTGTGTGTGTATGCACGCACATGGGCACATTCAAGGCTTTACTAGAAACCAGTTTTCTGAAAGGCATTGAAGAGTCTCCGGCTGTTAGCAGTGGATCAGTCGAGAAGCCTTTTGGTGTTCATCTCCTTGAAATTCCTTCCGGCACCACGGCTGTGTTCATTTCCTGTTTCCTGTCTGTTGTGACTCCATGAAACACGAGCTTGGACCCCATTGCCTTTGGTTTCAGCACTATTTTAATGGGACAGCAGTCTGCCTCACTCAATCATTCATTTCTGCTTTATTTGGTTTTGCTGTTTTTATTCATCCTCCCTCGGCTTCTGTTCTTTTAGTAAAGCTCTTCTATTTTTGAGATGTTATCCAACCTGAAGTCCTGGTGAGAATCTCATTTTCGTCCACCAATTCCTTTGACAAGGTTGCCTGGCCTATGGTATTAAAAAAAAGAAGAAGAAGAAGGAGAAACAACAAAAGAAAAAGAAAAGGAAAAAGGTAGAGAAAAAGCAAATCTCACAGCATAAGCTACCTTTCACTTACTAACTCAGTTCTGAAGGCCACTTAATGATGTATTATAATAGAAGGGAAACTTTTGATAAAACTTTTGATTTTAAACCTAACCATCATTTTTAAAATAAAGTCTCCATCGTAGATAGTTCTGAAGGCTGCTGTCTGATGTTACACACAGAGCTATTTTTGGTTACCCAACTTTATATGCTAGAAAGGAAAAGAAAGTTCTACTTGTGTTTCAGCAGTTGACAGTTCAGCGCAGATGTCCCGATGAGAGGCAGAGTGTGACGGCCTGTGGCAACCCCTGATTCGGCCCCCTCCCAGGTCACGGCAGCAGTGAATTCTCTGCTGAGGTGGTCCTGTTATGCGTTCCCCTTTCCTTCCAGGCTGCCCTACCCTGGGTGAGGCAGCACGTCAAAGCTACTGGAACTGTTTTGTGTCAACGGACATTTTTTCCTGGAGGCTCCACCTTCCTAGATGTATGCTTCCTGAAGGGTCTGTTAGTTGAGGCTTGTTCTCTATGGGTAGAAGTTCATCAGATACTGTCCCATCCTGAAAAGTGGGGACTTGCAGACCTTAGATATCACTGGATTTGTACATATCTGAAAGCAGTCTTGTAATTGGCACGTTGCCGATGGTTTTTTTGAAAAACACTTCTTCTATGGTTGATGGGCTAATAGAACGTAAAGCTGGCAAAAGCAACAGGAGTTTTCCAAAGCGACAGGGTTGAGTGGGATATCTGAAATAGGAAAGGCCGTGAAAGCAAGGTCATACCCATTACTAATGGGAATTAATATCTCATACTTGAACACACACCTTCTCCAGCACAATTTCCTGCCTGGGCCTCTTTAATAACATACTATCTCTGCAGCAGAGTCCCAGACAGGTACTAGTGCCCCTGAATGTTAAAGTAGAATAATTGAAGCCTGCAGAACATAAATGATGTCACAATCACACGGTGACTGTCTCAACATTAGCAAAGGGGGTAGATTTCATTCAGAGAAAAAAAATTTTTTTAATATTGTACTAAGTTTAGGCTAAATAATAAACTTAAGGTTGCCAGTGTAGAAAACAGCCATGATATGGATGAGAAAACTCGTGGTAGCACCCACATTTTCTGATTCTCAAGGCTCCTTCACAAAGCTATTTCCCGCAAAGAAAATGGATTCCTTTTCTAGGAAATTCTCCAAATTATTATTCAGGCAATATACTTAGTCACTCTCAGGAATAATTCCCTCCTTATCACACTGCAAATTAAAGACTCAGTTCTGTTGGGGGGCAATGCCACCCATCTTTTATGTCAACGAAATTGACATATAATTAAAGACGTGAGAAATTGCTGAACAATTTCCTCTCTTGATGTCCAACATACATCTGTGCTCAGATATGCAAGTTCAATTTTCTGCTGTCTTTAGATGCCTATGAGCCACCTCCTTGCTTCAGCCCTGATGCTTCTTCAGTCAGTAGCTTGGAATCAGGTATGCTTGCACTTCCACAGGGAGGGCGCCCTCCACGGAAATTAACCACCTGAAAGACTGACCTCTAGGGACACATATCTGTGACAACCAAGAGCCACACGGTTGCACAGCAGGTTGATGCTGCAGACATGGCAGAGGTCTGTCTGGGCAGCCACTGTGTTCCACTCAGTGCTAGAACTGACAGATATCAAAATTCCTTCACAGAAGTTCGGTAGAAGTTCGGTAGCGGAACACTGGGTATAACAGCTGATAACTCCACCCAGCAAATAACTCCAGGGCAGCAACTTTCCCACCTGTCTCCTGGCTTTGGGCACACAAGAGTCCCTCTCTTCAATGTGATGTAAGGCTTATAATTCATTCTGGGCCTCTGAGAACCTTACTTGGTTCTTTCACTGCCCAGCTTCATGAGCACCCATGGATGCTCTGACTGCTCAAAACTATTTTTATTTTTTAGAATATCTATGCCCCTAACTTCACCATTAGCATAAATAAGTAGAAGTTTTCTCTTCAGGTGTAAGTGTTTTGAGTCTGTCACAGAGTCATGTATTTGATCTTCAGTTATAACATATAGTTTATGTGAAACATCAATTCCTAGCCTTCTCATGTCCTAGATAATCAGGGAAGGAGCTTACAGAGCTGTAACAACGAACTCAGTTGGCAATGTTAACAATTAATGGACAATTAGCTCAGTTTGCTATGTTAACTTTTCATTTCAATTTCAGATTTTATTTTTCTAGACAGGAAAGTGCTCGAGGAGAATGTTCTCTGATTTGAAGGAGCTAAGAAATAAGGCATAGTCAGTTTTGTCACATGTATGACTCTAGATCTTAATATTAAATTATAGCTGTAGCAGATATCATGAAATAAGAATTCCATGTCAAAGCAGATGTGCTCCTTCCACGAATACTTTTGTTCTGAGGGTGGGAGAGAAGTAATATACTTGCCGTTTCTCTAAAATAGACTTTTGTTATTCGTGGTTTAATTTTCTCAAGTTGCCCCATAAACAGCTCCTGGCTCTCTCAGATTCTCCTTAATCACCTCTCTGGCACCTCCCACAGCACCTCTACCACCCCCTCTACTGGCTCTAATGAGCACCCTTCTCCTTGCCATTCAAAGACACCAGCTCATGTTGTCTCCTCCATTAATCAGCCTTTCCAGATTTTTCCTCACCGCTCCCCCACAACTAGAATTCATCTCTCCCACTCTCTTCTCTGGTCTGAATTGGAGTAACACTTCTACCTCCTTCCTGCAACGATAAGGGGCAGAGTCTTATTCTCTGGTGTCCCACAATGCTCCCCAGCGGCCCTGCCCAGAGCCAGTACTCAGCAAAGGCTTAACTGAATCGGTAACTGGATATCATATTCTTCCCGGTTTGATGTTCTTCAAACCTTAATGGCTCTAAATGTCAATTTGATATACAAATTAGTTTTTAGTGGGGAAATTATGTGCTGCTCTGTTTTATAATTTTGAACAAATATTCAGTGCCTATTACATACATTCTGAAATTTAGTGGGGATTTTAAATTTAAAAACCATGGCACTTCGGGGGCAGCCGGTTAGCTCAGTTGGTTAGAGCACCATGCTCTTAACAGCAGGGTTGCCAGTTTGATCCCCACATGGGCCACTGTGAGCTACACCCTCCACAACTAGATTGAAACAACTACTTGACTTGGAGCTGATGGGTCCTGGAAAAACACACTTAAATAAATAAAAGTTAAAAAAAAAAACATAGTACTTCAACTTAGAAAAACATATACATTTTGCACTATCACTCAACACTGTTCCAATAGTATTCCATGGACAGGAGACAGTTTTACTCATTAGTATTCAAAAAAGGGTTTATATTAACAATAAAAATAAGTAGATCCTAGCAGAAGTGGTATTACTCCAAATGGATACAGTTGACTTGGGGGTTCTCTGACCCCTCATACGAGGGAGGCATTAACAGCTTCTCCCCATCTGATTTAGTTTATTCCCAGCACAGTGTCTGTGGTGATACTGAGATGATAGTGACAGGCTTCCATGGGCTTCCCTTCAAGACCAAGCTAGAGAATAAACAAGAATAGCAACTCTATTCTAACTTCAGGTCTACCACAGACGTAAAACTTAGGAAGCTAGCAAGGTTCCACAGCTCTTTGAAAGCCTTGCTTTTTTTAATCTGGAAATGGAAACAGAAAGTCTAGACCACCTGGTGGACACGTCTGCTGGTGGGCCTGAGGAGCTCTGTTGGAGCCCCAGTGGCTGAGAGTTTCTACAAATAGACAAGAACAGTCTCTGCCAGGGGTCCCTGCTTGGCACGAAGTAACCTGGTGGGAGCTATGACTCAAAGTAACTCAACAGATACCAATCAGCAAAGCCAAATAGCACTTATGTTGGGGGTAAAAACGGATGCTCTAGAACATTCTCTGGTCCTTCTATTTGGGATTGGCATCCAAAGAAAAGCACTTGCCTTTTTTAAAGGATGACGTGAATACTCTACTATATCAACCATACCACTTTCGCCTTCGTTTTTCACCTTTCCCACATCTGAGTCCATTTATACAAATGTGTTCAACTGTTTTGACCGATCAGCTTGTATAGCCAGGTCAGCTGAAAGGTGCCTGGCAATGTTTTCGCTTTGATGATCTAATTTGATTTGCTCCTCTTACCCACCCTTCAAGATAGGTGAGGACATAGATTCCTACTAAATTAACTGGCTGGCAACAGAATAATTAGTCAGTGTTTGAACTGGCTTTTTACCCCCTACTCACACATTCACAATGGAAGCAATTTTCTTAAGGATGCGGTCAAGTCAAACAAGAGTCACCTGGTATGGATGTAGCTGTTAAGAGTTAGCTGAGCCTCATCTTGAAGAGCTGCGATGGCAGCAGCATTCCGGAAACTTCTCAGTTCAGAACCACTGTGTGTAGGAACTAGAAATGAAGACCAGGAAACCGTGATAGAAATGTAGCTGGGGAAGCAGCTCGCAGAAAGCGATGGCCAGCAAGAGAACACACAAGTCCCCACGCCTATTGAAATGGGGCCAGACTGCATTTGCAGCGCCCTTGAAAACCATCTCCTCTTTTTGCAAAGGTCAGTCTGGACTGTGAGGTGGCTGAATTAGTGAGGCAAAACGGGGGATGGAGAAGAGACAGGGGTTTGTGGCTGCTTACCAGCTTTGAAAGTGACGATGCATTTTAGACAGGCAAATTCAGTAGCGTCTAACCGGAGTTGTCTAAACCGAGCCACCACCTCTTGTAGAGCCTGTATTTCAGATATGATCTTGTTCAGTTTCTGGGAATCTGTGTTGTCACCATTCATGCCTAGAATAAAAATATGGAATAAATGCTATAATATGAAGGCATTTTCATAATTTAATATTGATTTTTTACAAAATCCTGCATATCAATATCTATTCAATTGTCACTCTGAGATATCTGATTCCATGTAAACTGGCTATATTGTATGAAAGTTAATATAAAATCTTCTCTTGAATGATAACAAACACAGTAATTTGCATTTAAATAACAATGCAAGCAGTCATGAATACAACAAAACAACATTATTTGCATTTAAATATAGATTTATAAATGACAGGTATACTCTATTGTTCAGTAGGAATTTGTTATTCTTTACATGTTGTTCTTTTTTCAGTAATGTATTTTTATGGTAATTTCTACAACAAAGTCATTAAATTGTGCAATTCTTACCAGATACAGCCAGTAGAGTGTTAGCATCAACCGGAATGGCCCATTGTGCTATTCCTAGAACAAACAGTTCTCTCCAAGCATCTTCCAAAAGCATCAGCTGTCATACAATAGATGTATAATATAATATAGTGTGTAATTTATAAATTTATAAACAATTTCAATATGTAAATTTCCATTATTTTAAAAAGTGTTTTAAATGCCTGTCTTGGTAATTTTTCCTCTGAATATTCTAGCTTTCCCTTGTTTTCCTTTTTGAAAAGGTGCCTATAGATAAACATTTGAGAGTCAGCCATTCCAATCCCCCAAAGTTGCTTCCCTTGGGAAAGGGTTTACCCTTCTGGTCCTCCCATGCATTCATTCCTGACCACCTAGAAACTTCTCCCCAAGACCCAGCAGCTCAGCAGACAGATTCCCCTTATATAAAATGCTTATATTATCAAAGTTGAGGATTCCAGACTAAGCTTGAAGATCTGGGTCCCCATCTTCCTGGTGGGTGTAGGGGTGTGTGTGTGTGTGGGAGAGAGAGAGAGAGAGAGAGAGAGAGAGAGAGAGAGAGAGAGAGAGAGAGAGAGAGAGAGATCACTAATTCCCAAGACGCATGCAGGGAAATCAGGGTGTAATTATGTTAATCGGGTTTTGCTGAGTTTACCTCATCTCACTGCCTGATTTTTCTGAGACTCATAAGTGGACAGCATCAAGGTGCTTGTCATTTTCATTCTAATAAAATGTGCTACTGAATATTTAAAATGAAAATCTGGCTCCTTTTCCAAATGAATATACTGGATTCCACTTCACTGCAGTTTGCTAGTTGTTGAAGGGTTTCCACCGAAGGGCTGAGTGGCAGACAGTAAATAAATTTTGTTTGGATTAAAGAGTCTACAGATACGTGTTTTGAGAAAAAACAGCCAATTTACACACACACACACACACACACACACACACACACACACAGAGTAAATGCTTAGAGCCAACCAGTAAACCTGATCAAAGATAGACCCTAACCATCTTGAAAAATCTTCTTTTGAAAAATCTAAAAATTCAGCCAATTCTGGATGATTCATATGAAAGGATTTCTATTTGGAAGCTAAGAGCTGAATTGTGAAGGCTTGTAACCAAAATCAAAAGGTTTAATTTTCAAAAAGCTTTATTTTTAAGTTTTATTGCATTAAGTACAAAAAATAATAGTTTAAAAATGCAAGGTAAACAGTATCTAATTCTGGCCATGTCTGAAAGTCCAGATCATGAAAAAAAAGAACATTCCATGCTAGAAGATTAGATGTTTTCAGCACACTGCCAGGTTTCTCTGTAGGAAACGTACTTCATAGTAAGAGGCAATATTATGTTTTAATTAGGTATAAAATGAATTAAATAAATCTTTTGTTTTAGAACTACTTATTAGGCTTTTGGGAAATTTGTCATTAATTTCCACGAATGCACTGATAACAGCCGATGACTATGAACACTTCATTTTCTTTCTTTCCCCTAAGGTTGGAAAAATTCTAGCAGAGGCCATTTTTGATGTTCCTAACAACAAAATTTCTGGGTTTTGGTTCGATGCAATTTTTAGCAGCACATACTTTTACTCAGAATGTCATTTACAACCACAGAATTATGCACAATGTCTATTTGTTTGCAAAATGTCTAAAAGTACTTAAAGAATCAAGGGAGAATGTATCCTGCAGGAGGTGTACAATGCACCCTTTAATTTCACATGCTGATAAATCAGTAACCAAAACTGTGAGTATCTCAATGGAAAATACAAAGCTGTGAATTTGGAATAATGAGACTAGTTCCAAAAATCTTAGAGGAGAATTATCACCTTCTATTTCTCTCAGTCCCAATGTTCTTAAGAAAACATTGTTTTAACAATTTCTTTTTAAATCATGGAGATTTTTTAAAACTTGTGATTAAATTTGATGTTTCAATTAAGCTAAAAAAAAACAACAACCCCAAAACGATAATGTCCTTTTATGTTTGTTTATCATAGACCGGATCCAACTTTCCAAAAACAGCATAATTATATTTCTTAGTAAGGATTCCATAGCTAGATGTTTTGAACCCATAGAAAGGAGCTAATAAAAATACTTTCCTCATTGCTGTTAAGAACTGATGTGTGGCCTCGGGGATTTATCCAGGTAACCTCCAGTTTCACAAGACTGACGACTGTTGCCTCTTCCCAACCTCCTTCCCACAAGACCTCAGGGCCCTCTTGGTCATACCTGGTCTTGCAAAGACAGGGTGGAGAAAGCTGGTACACTCTTAGCCCACTTGATGCTCATAAACAGAAGCCTGGCAGCTGATTCACACACTGACTCTGTGGCCACTTCATAGAGATACATTGGGGTCCCATTCACTTCATGGGGGTACTGGGTAGGGAAGAAACAGAGACACCAGGAAATGAGGAAACCACAGCTTGGCAGGAAGAGCCAACGTTTAAATTTTCTGATTAAAACAAGGAAGGAGATAGGAATTTGGATGTTCTGTTAAATGGTCAGTTGCCATAGAGGGATAAAAGCCAAACATCTATAGCTATCGAGTTTGGGAAACTGTTGGGAGAGGCCTGTTTACACTCTTTGTGGGCCTGTTCCTTCCAGAGGCTGCATCTGGCTTCTCTGTAACCCTGCAGCAAATTTTCCTTGGGCTGAGCCAAGTGCCAGGCCTGTCTCCCAATTTAGACAAGAGCTGCTTGCATTTGTATAAATAAAAATAGATGTGAAAAAAAGTATAAATTAATAGGCATCCCAAACACAAATATGCATATGAGTATTTTTAGAAAGGATTAGTATATTATGGAAATATTTCAATTAGACATCTTAATCATTCACAGAGCATTCCCATTCATAACTGACAACATATTCATAACACTACTTTCCCAAGCTTATTATATACACATCAAGGGTAAGAAAGCAATATTAAATATTGTGTGTATGCGGGTGCCCAGGTGTCTGGCTTCCCTGCCGTGTGGGGCTGCAGCTGGCCCTCCTCTGGGGGAGATTGGGAGCCCTTCTTGGCCTGGAGTGGGGGTTTTGGGTAAGTACCAGCTGGAAACCTGGAGGTTAGTCCCTAGGTGGCAGCCTTTTGAGGTAGGTCTGGCTGTGGCCCTGCTAGTAGAGGCTCAATCCTGGTGTAAATCCATGTGACTCAGAAGAAAGTGAGGAGAGAATGGGAGATGAAGCCAGGTCCCTCAAATTGTCCTAACAGAGTGAGCTCCTCCTTTAAGGTATGGAACCATAGCTTTCCAAGAGAATAGACCCCTGAGATTTGCAACTCAGGGGCTCTTTTGCCAGCTATAGGCAATGCCTTTCTTCTAAAAACAAATGTCTGTTCTTCTGGTCTCCTAGGCTGCCCTCTCAGTTCAAACAGGGCTCTGCACCAGGGCATTTTTCAAAGGTTCAGGTCCCAGGGCTCCACCTCAAACTTGCTGAAAGGGGCTCTCTGGGGGATGGGTCCAGGAGTCCACAGTTCAGAGAGTGACTTTGCTGCACACCAAAGTTTGAGCATCCCTGTCTCAACAGGGAAGAACGAGATGCCCAGAGCTCCCTGCAAGGCCTGGCCCAGTACCCTTAGGGGTCTCTCCATCTTTTGTCTGACCCCATCCCAGCTCAGAAGGAATGGCTGCCCCCCTCTGCACCCTCTGCTCAGCACCAGACTCCATGAGCGCAGCAAGCCACTGACCTTGGGCGTGGGCTGCGCCAGGCTCACGAGGGTCTGCCGCTCAGGGGTGGCGGACACCGTGGCCAGCTCCAGGCCATGCGGCTCCAGCTGCGTCACTGCGGTGAAGAAGGCCGGCGCAGGCAGCGCGGCAGAGGGGAAGTGCGCAGCTGCCCCGTTCTCCTCCTTGTGTCCACGGAAGTAGAGGGCCACCTGCTTGCGGATGGTGGACGTCCGAGGCCCGCGTTCGTGCTGCACCGCTGCAGAGACAGACAGACAGACACACGGCCGGGATCAGAGTCTTGGAGACTCTTAGCCGCTGCCGTGCTGCAGGGCCAAACGCCACGTCCGGGCAGGCAAGGTAACCCGAGAGGTGAGAAGAAAGGAGAGGGAATGTGAGAGCCGAGGGCACTCTGAGACGTTCTAACTGCCATGATGCATGCATTAGGAAGTCAGGGCCGAGAACAGGAGCCCGGCACAAGGAGTCAGGCTAAGGACAAGCCTCAGGCAAGACTAGATGTGTTCTCTGTCCTGCTTCCGTTCAGGGCTACCCCCACCCGCCCAGGGGAGGTCGCAGGATGACAGCGACCCTCTGGGAGGCACTACCTAGGCATCCTCGTCCACACCCAAGACGAGAGGGGGACACTGCGCACAGCCAGGCACTACATCTCTGCGCAGAATTTTCCCGCTCCGCCCAAGGATGACTCCCCGCAAACTCCACGCGGAAATGGCTTTTGGCGTCCGAGGGCACCAGGAGAAAAGGACCTGAGCTCGGGGACGTTGGGGAATGGGATGTGGGAGAGCCCGTCTGGGAGTTTGCTGGAGAAAGGCTTGGGAGATGTGACAATTACCACCAACAGTTTAAACAAACAAATTAATTCAGGGCAATCTTCCGCTCGCCTAGCTTGACAACTTGTCAATACAAAAGTTCAACAGGTTGGACGCTCCCTCCTGCTTCCTGCGCCGCAGAGGAAAGAGCTCTCCCCAATGGGCGTTGTGACTCCTAGGGCTGCGAGCCCGGCCTCCGCCACTGCAAACTTCACTACGCACCCCGTGTGGACTCCCCATTCCTCCCTCTGGGCTGTTATCCCCATCCCCGCCCGGCCCTGGGGCGCCCTCGCCAGGCCACCACGGGACACACCCTTGGACTGCGCTCTTTGCCCAAGAAGCATCCAGAAGTCCTAGTTCTTACTGCGAGTGTTTAAGAGCCTTCTGGGAGTTGGGTTCCCGAGGCACCCATCGTCCTCACCCTACCGCTCCAGCCCCTTTCTGTAGAACCCAGAGAAAACCCCGGAAAATCCCAGATCTCCACAATGGCCGTCCTGATTTTGGAATCAGTGAATTTGCAAACGGACTCGAAGTCCCGCGTGCTCCTGTCTCTGCCCTCCCTGTTCCAACACACCGTCTTCTAGTTATCACGATTTCCTCCCCGGACACTATCCAGACTGAGATCCTGCGAGAGATTAAAGGGCTTGGGGGTGGCCCACAAAAGGGCTGCAGGGAGAGGCGAGAAGAGGAATTAGAACGCGAGGCAAGATACACGGCGCGCGTATCCCCAGCAGGGTAGGAACGCTGCCTACTTGGGGTGGTTGTGAGGCACAGGTTCCGTATGTGGGCATGGGCCTTGCCCTCCGTGGTTCAGTGGGGTCGGGAGGGGACTCATGCCGAGATCCGGAAAGATACGATTGAAAGCTCCAGGCCAATTCCCAGAATCCGGAAAAAAGTGGAGATGGTTTTACATGCATAGAAGAAGTACATTGTACTTTCTGTACATGCAATTTACTTACTACTCAAACATTAAAAGAGTAAAAAGCTGTACTGATTACCATCTTTGTTCATGTTCACTTCCAAACACTTCTTCAGCCGACACGCCCTGCACTGGTTTCTGTGCGTCTTGTCCACCGGGCAGCCTCCCTGGAACAGAGCGCAAGCGGTCAGCGCCCCACCCCTACCCCAGCCCACCCGGCCTTTAGACTGGAGACACGATGACGGTGCTGGGTGGGGGGAAACGGCGTAGAGGCGGGAAGAGACCCCGCTGCCCACACAGGAGTCGCAAACCTGGGTCTGCGAAACGCGAGGGCCTTGGGCACAGCAGGGCCAAGTAGAGAAAGGGCCTGGGATTCCCCGAGCTACTTCAAGAGGACCAGCCCCTGATCCTATGAAAGCGGACACGGAGAAAAATGCTTCTCCAATCCGGTGAAGGGTCAGAGCGCCTGGTTTGCCTGACTCTGCTGTACTGGGAGGAGAAGCTCCCGAGGGGAACTTCCGCCAGTGGAGGAGGTGGTAAAGCTGGGGCGAGGCTTTTCAGGACCGAAGACAGCGACCTGGCCCCAGAGGAGGAGGCCGCCGAGCTCTACTGGGAGCTAGCTTCCCCTGGAGGTTCCCCACCACAGCGCCGCTCCCGCCAGCTATTCTTTCCGCTTTTAGGTCTTTCTCTACCTCTTTCTGTTACTTTCTGGGTGAGCCCATTTATGTCAGATAAATATTTCCCATTTATTCTTCTCTTCCTGTTTCCTCGCTCTTGCCTTTGTACTGAAAGCCATCCTTATAACCAGCATGTTGAGAGTTGTGTTAAAGACTAGCCTCAGCCCAGATTCATGGAAACACAGCCATTCCTGGAAGATGAGGCAGAAGTCGGAGTGGTTAGCAGGGCAGGGCCTACAGACGTGAGGATGAAAAGGAAACAGCCCAAAATCTAGACATGCCCACCAAGAAAATATGACCAGGAAGATAATGTGATGGACTGTCTGACAAAATGATAATATGGACTGAGGCTATTAGCAAAATAACTGAAAAAACAGGCAATTGCTGCCTTGGAAATATTTATCTGAGACACGTGTGAAAATAAATATTTTATCCAATGCAATGTTCTGGGGAAATGTTGGCCATTAAAATAAATCTACAAAGAAAGTTTCTTAGGGAATTCATTCTGTGTTAGATGACATTACTGAGGGAACACATACACAGATGCATACTCATATGTACACGTGTATTTTATACACAGAAAATACATAAGAAGTTTGGTGCTCTCTTGTGTTTATATGAGCTGCTACTTTTAGATTTGCAGTGAGAATAAAGTAAATGTATATTTTGCTTCATAATATCAACATTTTACATATGCTGAAGTTGGAGTAAATACATTTCCTAAAATATCCCTTAGGGAAAATTACATATTAGAAAACACAGGCTTATGGGATCATACCCCTCTGATTTAAAATATGTTGATTTATTTAAAATAAAGCTAGGGGAGAGACTCATAACACTTTCTAAATGTCCTCATTACTGTTTGTAATAAATTGGAATATTATTTACCTAATCTTAGAATAAAAGAGAAAAAGGAAATAATTTTTGGTTCCTAAGTAAATTCTTCAGGGCATCTTGGCTCGTTAATATAATAGCTCAATATAAAGAGGCTTAAAGAACTTATTATTAAACGCAATCACATGTCTGTCTTCAAATGTTATCCCCCTAGTATTCTGATAAACATGTTAATGCAAAATGGATGCCTTCATTAGTTTTTAAGAGTGTCTTCAAATCAGATCATATGTATATAAATATGGAGTCAGAAAGAAAGATGAGCGCCTCAGCTTGGTCCATTTTTTCTTTCAGCAAGGAGAGGACCACCAAGCCTGATGAGCCTATTATCAATCCTTTACAAGTACTTGGACTGACATCAATATGTTTGAATTGATAGCCAACCCCTTTGAAAATATGAAGCATAACATCTGAGATTTTGATTCCCCAATTCTGTGCATTGCATAAAAGTAAAAGATAATTTAAGTAGAAGCCTCCTCAAATCTAATGACCCACAGTAATACCATATTCCTGTGGAGCTATTGGGATACAGTCCTGTGTGTATATAACGTGATGTATCCATATGGTGAAGCTAGAAACTGATACAGAGCTGTGAACCCAGTTAAACAGATAACAGGGATGGAGAGTTCCAAATAACTTATCCAAAAGCAGATGTCTTCTTGTTTTTGTTGATCATCCAAATCTATCAGAAACTGATAGAAGCAGACGTGGCTTCAGAAAAATATAGGATAATTCACTAGCACCGGACAATATATGTATATATATATATATATATATATATATATATATATATATATATGCCTAGCTGGACCATCAGCCTTAATGTGTCTTTCAGAGCAAAAATTAATATAAGACTGGGTCTAATATAATATAATATAATATCGTGTCTTATATTAATTTTTGCTCCAAAATACGCATTAGTGAAAAGGTTTTACTATTTTGTTATCAAAGGATGACTTACGACTAGTACACTCTCATAGGATGTTCAAGGTGGTGGCTCTGTACTGAGAGTCTGTGTGCCTGGCTAAGGAGAAGGCAAAATGTGGGACCAAAAGGCTGATTGCCTAGGTTGAAATGAGCTTATTGTTGAGCTGAAAACTAAGTCAAGGTTCTACTCGCTGTTCTGGAAGCTTCGGCTCACACTCAGCCCATGCCCTGACTCCCCTGTCTCTTTCAGGTCTGACTGCCCAAGACCAAAATACAACCAACCAGGCACATCTTCTAAGCAGAGAGAGAAGATATGGGAACCTGGGAAAGGGTTCAAGTTGCTCCTTCCTTGGGAGCCCTTCTCTTCCTGCTCCCTCTGCCATTTTCTGAGAAGGCCCAGCTAAACTCATATAGGTGCTGAAGTCCACTGCTCACTTCCAGAGCAACCGTACTTCTCCGAAGTTGAAAGGGCACAGGCCCTCACAGAGCCCATTCTCTCTGTTTCAAGTGGCCAGCACTCACTTTGGTTCTCAACTTTGAGTGGGATGCCCTGTGCCTTTTACTTCTGCCATCCCAGGCAGTGGTCAGGACACTGAGGGCAGCTGCTGCTGCGAGTGGCCGACGTGGTGGACAGGCCACACAACGCAGCCTCTTTCTCCCGCTTACACTTGAGGTTTGGATTCTTAAGGTCTGTAAGTCCCCTGGGCTGGCTTTATAGCCACTAGTGGTGGGCCTCACCCAGTGTCACAATCTGCAAAATGGACGCCTTAACGATTAAAAGTGGAAGGGGTGGGGCGGGCACTAGGATTTCAGACTTCCTACTGCGAACTCATCTGTCTCCCCTAACCTTTCCTCGCATTGCCCAGGGGAAAGGCCTCCGAGAGTTGAGTCAGGAAGAAGGGGAGAGGAAGAGAGAGGTCAAGGCTTGGTCTTTCCTGAACAGCCTTGAAACTCAGAGGAGGCCTTGGCACGAAGAAGAGGGGAGGCAGCAGAAGGGAGCCTGGCTAAGGTACCTGGTTTCCAGATTTGCAGACGTACGTCCTATTCCTTCGGATACTCCGTTTGAAAAACCCAGAGCAGCCATCGCAGGCGTAGACCCCGTAGTGTTTCCCCGAGCTGCGGTCGCCACACACTTTACAGGGGATATCTAAAATGCGGCCTGAAATTGCCGGAAAGACAGGGAAGGGGGGGGAAGGGGCGAGAGGAGAGGAGGGCGGAGAGGAGGGAAGAAAGGGGAGAGGGGGAGAGAGAGAGATGCTAAGCAATCTGACCTCTGAAGGGATTAGCACCGAAGCTGCGGTAAAAGCAAATAATGAAGTGATTTTATAGCCAAACTTTTTTTCCTTGAGCAAGTGTCAGTTTCCTACAATGAGCATTATTCATGCACCGCTACATGTATTTGGGTCTCCTCTAATCGCCGAGACCCATTTTGGAATAAAAGATTACAGCAGGACGGGGCCGCAGCGCGGCCCGCCGCTGCCTTTCTGCTCCGCGGAAAGTTTGGCCGCCTCCCTCCCCGGCTCCTGCATTTAACCGAGAAAGTTGTTAGTGAGCGCGCAAGGAGACAAACTTAAAATACAAAGGGGAAAAGAAGAAAAACAAACACGGTTGGAACCAGGGATGGTAGCTGGAAGGCAATGGAGTTTTCTCTGAGCTACCGGGCGGTTGTTATTCTCAGGATTATTATTGTAATGCTAATACTAGGGTTATTAATGATAATAAGGGTAGTAGTAATTGCCCAACTTTCGCTTTACCTATTTTAAAAAATATTTGGTGGATCGCTTTTGAGAAATTATTTCTTCTAGGAAATAAAAAATTATCTCCAAAGTAACTAGCACCGGGCTAGGAAAGTGAATAGAGGAGAGTAAGGCACGTGTGTGATTCTATGGCAGGTTCGCGTGGGCCAGCACCCCGTGTCCCTCCACTCCCCAACTTCTTCCTTAAAGACTTCTCCCACGAGAGCCTCTGTTTTCCCACCGCTCCCCGAGGCTAAAGTTTTAGAGTCTAGACTGCCCCCCCTCAACTCCCATTGGGCTCAACGGTCGCCTGGTTTAAGAGAACTTTCCTTGAAATCCCCTTAAGCCTGGCGTGGCCGCGGGCCCTGGAGGAATGCGCGGGAGGAGATAATATTCGAAAATTCAGTAGGGGAGACCTATTTTTCTCTAAGGTTCAAGAGGCCAACCATCCTGAAGTGGTTTACAGGAACTTGGAAATCTTTCCTCCCGCAAACAAAGCGAGTATTACTTGAATAAAGTGTTAACTTAATTAACACCTTAATAATTATGATTACAATAGTATCTAGAAGTTAATAATAATTAACTTCTTAACATTTAATTTTCCTGTCGCTACTCTTCGAGGGCCTCCAGTCTGGGCCCGGGGGACTCAGGACTTGGTGAAACTCTACAGCTGCCTCTCGGAGCGCTCAGGTTGGGGACCGCTTTCAGGCTGGGGTGACGAGAGGCTGGGGTGAGAACCACTGGCCGAGGGGAATAGGAAAGGTGAGGGCGCGGTGTGGGGTCAGCCCCCGAGGCGTCAGAGATGGGAACTTGCTCGTGGGTTGGGAAGCATCTGGGCGCGTGCGCACCCCCGGCGCGGCCTTGGAGGACTGGCGACTGGGGGGAGGGGAGCGGTTTCGAGAGGGGCGGGAGAGCAGGGAGGACGCGGGCAGCCGGGGTGGGGAGGAGGCTCGGTACACACCAGGCTCGGCCGGGGTAATTACAACCCCACCGTAGCACCTGCCTATAGAGCCACCAGTGACCCGTCAAAAAGAGTAGCATGGGAATTCGGATGGCGACAAAGGCCCGCTGGGGAGGCACGCAGCGCGGCGACCACCGCCACGGCGCCCCCTCTCCCGCAGAGTGGGAGGAGAAGTTGTGCGGTGGGGGAAAGGGGCTGGACAGAGCCCGGGGAGGCCACAGCGGGCCTTGTCCCTCACCCCTCCTCACCCCCGGGCCTGTCACTGCGCCCAAGGGAACTCAACGGCGGCCAGCAGTCCAGGACTCGAGCTCTGCTACACCGCACTCACTCTGGAGGCAGTACACTTGGTTTACATAATTTGCAACCATCCTCCTCTGTATAACACACGCCCCTCTGCCTGAGTTGGGTCCCCACATTTGGGGTCCAGCAATCCCGTCGCCCCAGCAGTCTTCTTCCCGGGGGCACTTTTGATAATGCCAAGATGGGCGCGCGGAAGGAGCAGTGAGTGGTAGGATTTCTTTACCCCGCTTCCCATCCAGACAAGAGGCCAGGGACACACGTCTCTGGATATCCCCGATGGGGTGGAGGGAGGACCCGACTGGTGCCCCCCAGGGCCACCAACACTGCGGGTCGGTCCTGTTTCTTCTCTGACCAGGACAGATTAGAGACAGGCTACCCGCCTGGGGCGGGGCACAGGGGGAAGGGACGCGAAGATTCCGGAACCTAGAGGGTCTGCGCCTCAAACTCGGCCGCCTAGCTACTTTAGGGTGACTTGGGGTCACGAGACAAGCTGGTTGACCCCGACGCAAAGCGCCTCTCATTTAACAAGCCGAGCGAGCTCCGACGTGAGGCAAGCTGGAGTTTCCTGAGGCTGGAAAACCGTTCTTAACTTCCCTCGCCAGGGGGTCCCCTTGGGGCTTTTTGTGTGTCATAATTGCCTAAAGATATATGGCAGCTTCGATTACTGTAATTACCATCAGAGGCTGTTGAAAGAAGTTAGTCTGGGCCGCAGAGGTGACTGGCCAGGGTCTTGTTACCACCCAGGCGGGGCTCCCGGCTGACTGCGCTCTGCTCTCCAGCCGTGCTAGGCCGAGCGAGGCGGGGGCTGCAGACCTCGCGGCCTGGCTCAGCCCTGACCTCGCCCGCTGCGCGCCGACCTCCTCCCGGACCCCGGCCCGCGTGCTACAGGTTTCGGGCCCGGCTGCCGCCACCGCTGTGGGAGCGCCTGGCTGCAGCGGCGCCACGGGCGGGGCCTGCGGTGCTGCAGACCTGAGAAACCTCCGCAGCGGCGGCCGGACCTCAGCCGGGGTTCCAAGCTTCCGAGGCCAAACTCTGCCTCTTGGGAAGCTGGAAAGCTACAGTTGCCCGGATGCGTCCCTCTGCCTTTCCCCCTAAAAGCCGGGAGGGTCTGCCCGCCTGCTAGTCTCAGCACGTCGGCGGGCCCCCAGCGAACAGAACTTCGCGCCCGCCCATTCCCTCGCCTACGAGACCTCACCTTTCAAGCCCCCCCCCCCAACCCGGCGGCTCAGCACCCCAAACGGGTGAAAGAGTAGGAGATTCCTTACTTCCAGGGAAGGAGGCCAGGGCCCGTCACAGGGTGAGCTAGCATGAGGCCTGCGGAGCCCCACAGGCTTGGGTTTTTGCAATGAGGTTCCGAATGCAGCAAGAAAGGTTTCCTTCTGCACCTTCTGGGAAGGACCCGCGCACGCGGGAACATGGGCCATAAAAAGCGAACTCGCCTCCCTTCCCAGAGAGCTGAACAGCGAGGCCAGGGTAGGCCCGAGGTAACTGGAAACGCTAGTCCTCCTCAAGGGTCGGCTCTTTGGCGGGCCGCGTTTAAGATTCCTTCTCTCTTCCCTCAGCCCTAAATATAAACATTTCTCCTTTTCTCTTTTTTGTTCACGTTCATTTTACCCTAATTTTTAAAACGGCCACACTCACGCCAAAACAATTGAACAAAGTGAAAACGCAACCCACTTTTTTTAGGGGGGTCAGAAATTGTATCCCACCGAAGTGAGACTTTACTATCAGTCTTCAAAAATGTCTCGGACTCTCCCAACTTTCAAACACTCAGGACAATGAGGGTGAGGGACGGGAGGAGGTGGCTGAAGAAAGCACATAGCGTCAAAAATGCTACAGGCGAAATATAGCACGGGCGGTGTTAGAACTCCCGGACATGGGATTGCGGGAGCCGCCACTCCCAGCCTTGGACCCTGGAAACGGCAGCCCCGAGCCACGGGAAGGCGGGAACTGAAATGTCCCCGGGAGATCCGAGCATTGCGGTCGCGCCCACCCAAAGCAGGCTCTGGCCTGCACGTTCTCAATTCCGCAGGCTCAGGGCACGCAAATGCCCTCGCACATCCACTTCGCCCCGCACTCGGGCGTCTAGGGGCGGCTGGAGGTCAGCCTTGGCTTGGCGTGAGGAGGGCCAGCCACCAGCTAAGCAAGTGTGAGAAAGGAGAAGCGCGCTAAGGGAACAGGCCGCACACTCCTGCCTCTGCCAGGCTCGCTCTCGGAAAGCCCTTGGGATTAGGGATTTGGTCCTCTCTTTGCTACAGCCATTTGCCATACTTTAAATTCCCCAGTTATGACCTACGCGGATTTAGGATTAAGGAAAATGTGACTTTTAAATTGTTTCTGCTTCCCAGTTTGCAGGATTATTTGAAATAGCTAGAAACAGGGTGCAAAGCATTCCATTCACAATCCGCTTTACGCAGAGTTGCTTCTGCGCGCCGGAGCTACCCGACAGGAGTTTTGAGAGAGCGTGTTATTGTGCTGCCGCCTGGAGCTGCGGCCTAGTTCCCGCCCCTGTCGCCCCCTCCTCCCCGCACTTGGCAGCTAAGTGGAGGGAACTCGCTGGACTAGTGGGCTGCATGGGTCCCAACTTTCCCACCCTACCAGAATCGGGGGGAATCAAGAGATCCAGAGGTAACGAAATTGTTCTTCCCTCACCAGGAAACGTTCCGACTCACGGTCTACAAGGAGCTGGGCCAAAGCTCACACACGCCGCTGGAGTACCTCTCCCGGGCTTGGAGCCGCTGCGCTCGGGGCAGGACCTCCCAGGCCTCCCCGCCCTCCTGCCCTAGGCTGCGCGCCTGAGCCCCGCCGCAGCCGGAAAGGTACCCACTTGTTGATCCTGCGGGCTTGCTCATGCTGGCGGTCTCAGGGCGGAGCGGTTGGTGGGCGCTGCTCGATTCCCGGCCCACAGAGCCCGCCTCGCTGCCCGGCGCAGCCGCTCTCCAGCCGCCCTCCAGCCTGCGAGGCTCCGGGGCGGGACAGGTGGGTGTCGGTCGCGCGCTGCGCTGCTCCCCCGCGACTCAGAATTCGTTCCACAGTGGAAATTTAAGCATCCTTAAGTTTCTTCCCGGCTCTTGCAAAACTGCAGCTGCTGGGAATGTTGCTTGATATGGACACACGCATGAACAGACAAATGGAGAGACGGACAGGCAGATCGAGGAAGAAGGGAGAACAGCAAGAGAGGGGTATTGAAGGACAGAGATGGAGCCACAGAAATGGTCTTCCTACGGAGCAAAAAGGGCAAAATCCCTCTCTTTCCCCATTCCTGTCTCTCAGTCTTCAATTTTCCCCTCTACATTAGGCATGCAGGGTGTAGACAGATCCCTGCAGACCGCTGGTCTTCTAAGGAAAGAAGAAAAACACAACCGCAGTCTCAGCAGAGGGGCTCGGCGCTGCTCAAACCCGAGTGCCGAGTGGGAAAACTAGATTGCTGGGAAGTCTTCCGAGGGAACAGGCGGCCAGGTCTCGATTTCCGGGGAGAGCCGCGCTTGCAGCAGCAAAGGGTCCCCGAAGTTCATTACCCCGTGACTTTGTGCTTGTCGCTGCGGGCTGGGTCCCCTGTAATATCTCCAGAGGCGCTCTGACAGGCAGCCGCGGGGAGGGGAATAGGGCGTCCCTGGCCCACTTAGCTTTTCCCCCAACTCCTGGCGGGGTCTGACGTCAGCCATGTGCGGGGAGGGGATGAGAAGAGGGAGGGTGTTAAATGCTAATGATATTAATGAACCTCCAAGCGGCTCCCAAAGAAAATGCAGGCGCTCTCAAAGCTGACTAGTTAGAGCGTGTGAATATGGGAGTGTGGCTCAGTGCGAGCAAGACGGTGCTGCTCATGTAATAAAAATGAATTATTATATTTCATGGCAAGGGGGAAGTGGAGGGGAGATGGAGCTTTCTCGAAAAACGCTTCCCCCTTCTCTCCTGAGTGCCAGACAGTTTCCTGAAAGAAACTGGGTGGCTGTGTGTCTGTGTGTGATTGTGGGCGCTGGATGTGGCCATGTGAGTTCATTCTGGGACCTGTGCCCCTTCTGTTGGGTAAAACTTGGATCTGGCTCGAGGTGAGTAATTGTTCATTTGCAACTATCCACGGAAAGTTATAACTGAGGACTCTGTGTGGGGACTTGGGGTCTGTGATGGGGTCTGCCGGAGGCTTCGCATTCTGCAGCCCTCGCTCCGTCAGCTTCCGCACCAGCGGTGGGGAGGGTGCCTCAGGCTTCCCAAAGCAAAGCCCATCCCGAGCAGGGCGAAGCTCCCGTCGCCTCTATTTATCTACACTGGAGAGGCTGAAGGGCAAAGCTTTCCCTCACGCAGCTTGTCCCCAGCAGGCTTTGCTGACTCCCCCTCTCCAGGCCAAAGGACCCTGGAGAACCCCCATGCCTGGGCACCCTTCCCTCATTCTCACCTTCTCTCGATTTCTGTGCTTCTCGCTTCCTGATTCCTGCGCGGCGCTGGGAGAGCGCACGCCGAGAGAACGGTGAGCCCTGATCTCTAAGAGATTAATTCTTATTTAAGCTCTCCCAGCAGCTTGAACTTGTCGAACAAGAGCTTGCTAGCCTCTTCTCTGGGCGTGGGCCCAGCTAGAGGTCAGGGGTCACACCTCCAGCTCTCCAGCCCTCCAGCGCGCGTTCGGGGGGAGGAGAACCGAAGCCAGAACTCTGCAATTCTGCCCGCCGGCCCTCGGCCCCACTTTCTTCAGACTCGGTGTCAACCCGGACTTCGGATCAGAGTAAGTGTGTACAAGAGAGTGCTTGCTCGTCCACCACCACTCCCCAACTCTCGGAGCGCGCAGCCGCTCCTCCGCCAAGGCGTTTCGGGGGCGCCGGCGGTGCGCTCCAGTCTGCGGCCGCAGCACGTGACCGCAACTTTCTACAGTGGCCTGAGCTCAGCGTGGAGCGCCGGGCCGCGCACAGCACACACATCTGAGCGTGCTTCCGCTCTAGTGCCGCGCAGAAACCGGGACGCAGGGGCTGCAGCGGGGGCCACTAGCTCCTGTTACCTCTCCTCGGTTTTTCCAGTTGGGATGAGATTAGGAAATTGTGGGACAAAGCTATAAACCTGAGGGGTTTGTCTTGTTTTGTGTGGGGTTTTTTTTTTGTTTGTTTTTTGTTTTGTTTTTTTAGGAGACAAGACAAAAAAATTAACATTTTTGACAGCCAAGTGGGCCAGATGCAGGACCAGCGAGTCCCGCCGGCTTCATCGTGCAAACTCGAATTTCGGGTCCAGAAAGGGAAGTTATCTTCGGGAGGGGTTTGAAAGACACAGTTTTGCTGTGGCATTTTGGAGCCTGGTGTTCTGGCTCCCGCCAGAAATCCGCTTGCCGCTGCCACCACCCCCACCACCATCATCATGTGGACGCAAAGGGGGGGGGGGGCGCTTGGTTAAGGACAAAGAACTTCAAGAGTCCAAGTAGTTTCTCTCGGCCGAAGATGAGGGCTAGTGTCGAAAACTAGACCTGGGACGGTCTCTCGGGGAAAAGTTTAGGAGTCTGTGGTGAGGAGACCTAGAAGCCGCTTCGCGGGTGCAGGGCCTTGGAAGTAGGACTGTGGCTCTCGTGGGGTCCAAACTACTGTTCCCCCTACTCCCTGACACTCTTGACCTGCTGGCTTATTGGTAGGCATCAAAACTTTTGGAAAATACTCCTAAGGGCCACCAAATTGCCTCAAAATCCAAATGGGATTATTCCCTCTTTCTCCTATCACCGTCCCCTAGTCAAGCAGGATGTCAAGAAGTCCACTGAATAGAAACACACACACACACACACACACACACACACACACACACACACACACACACCATCCAGCCCTGGCAAAAGGCACAACACGGGCACACACTCCCCCGTATCATGTTCCTCCGGCGTTCTGAGCCTGGCTGTAATTATCCGCGCGCTTTGCATAAATCACAATGCAGTTCTGAAACCATCATGATGACTTTCTGGCATGATTGGTTCTGTGGCAACGGCAGCCACAAGATCCAGGATAGGCGGGAGGGGCTGGGGCCTGGAGCCCACCAGGTCCAGGAGGAGCCTGACGCTGGAGTGCCGCCCTCCTTCTGTTTACTCCAAGCTGCTGCAGGCCACAGGGAATTCGGATCTAAGGTGTAGACATTTGGGGCTCTCCTGGGTGCAGGTCAGAGAAAAAAGCCTCTGCAAGGCAGAGACTGTTACTTTTCATCCTTCTATCCCTGGGCTCTAGCAGCTGCCTGATGCATAGTAGGTGTTGGATAAATGTTGGACGAATGAACGGAGGAAAGTCACCTGCAGTTTTCCCAAGAAGCCGCTGGAGGCACAGCAAGGCTAAACTACTGGAAACCGGGAGGTGGGGGTTCAGGCTCTCCCAGCTAGCTGTGCCTTTGGGAAAGTGACTGCACCTCTTTTGGCTCCAGATCGTTTTATGTAAGACGATTATGTCCTGTTCAACCTTAACTTTCGAAGATTTTTCCTGTGAGCCTACAAGAGAAATTATTGATAAGGGGCAAATGCCACTTATCTCAGAATACCCTTTGACAGTGGCAAGAGCTTAAGTTCAAGGATGAGTTTATAGCGTTCGCTTGGGGAATGGGTGGAGTCACACACCAGAGGTTCTTAAGCCCTTCTGATAGGTCCAAACATAGCCCCTGACTTCCTCTTTAGCCTCTTGTGAGTATGGAGCTCTCAACCAAGGTAAAATCCCAAAACAAAGGGAGGCATCTTTTACTACAGGATATTCACATTTTGCTTCAGAAGATAAGACATAAGACCATGATAAGGACCATGGAATCTGGGGGTCTCTCTGTCCATCCACCAATCCACCTCATTCATCAAACAGCATCCTGTATGTGCCAGAGATTAATGACATCACCCCTTTCTCAAAGAGGCTACAGGGGTATCAGACACATAAAAAGTAATACGTGCTTTGGATTGGACTAAAACACAAGACTTTCTGGAAAAATATACAAGGGATGCTAAACTAGTGTGGAGTGGGGTAGGCTGTCAGGGAATGCCCTGGAAAGCTGGCCTTCTATTAGGAAGATCTACTGCCTATGAAAACTGTCTTGTATTGTAGCTCACTCTTCTGCTAATGCGCCTTCCCACCCATTTTAAAAGGGAAGTAGAGTCCTGTTAGCTAGATGGTATGAAAGGGGCAACCCGCTAGCATCACATTATCTAGATCTGATCTCTAGCTCTCCATTTGCTGGCTTCTCTAAAAATGGTGCCATCTTCTCCAGTAACCGTCTCCCCTATTCTTCTAAATGAAAACAGCAAAGGACAGAGGAAACGCTTTATCAGCAAGCAGAGCTGATGAAATTGGTGTGGAACAGAGACCCCTTTCCCAACCACTGGTAAGCCCCCTCTAGAGATTTCCATCCTTTAAAATGTCCTTCACTGAGGAGCAGAGTTGAAAAATATGCAGCCCCAGAAAATGGCTGGGAAAACCTACCGGTTGAACTTGGCTCAAGTTTGATGTTCAGTCTTCAAAAGACACTCTGAAGCACGTTTTTATTTGTTTGTTGACATGAAGGAGAAAGTTGATTTTCACTTGCTTCCCAGTCATAATTCAGCCTACAGTGGTTGTTGCTTCCCCAATGGATGAGTGGGAGAGAAGGCGGGGCCTGGAGCAGATTGTCTAGCACATAGCAGGTGCTCAGTGAGGGCTTATAAATGGCGGATGAAAGAAACAGTCTCATGAGGATTGCTCCTGATTCTGCTGTGGGCCTCTCAGAAAGAAACACCAAGAACAGCCCAACAGAGAAGACCCAGGGGCTCCAGAACACGATGGGTGACGACTGGTATCATTTTTCCTTGTTGCTTTCCAGGACTGTGGTAGCTAAGAGTTGTCTGTCCCTCCCCCCAGGGACCAGGTGAACACTGTTAATGCAACAGCAATAATACAATGCTCTGTGGCAGAAGCTCCTTTTTTTCCCTTCACAAATAACAAATCCTGTCTCTGCATTTATTCACACCCTGCCTCAGGGCCACATCAGCAGAAGTGATTCAGATCTATAAGGCAGACTGAGGATGAGATCCTCACTGCACATTGGTATTCTTCTTGGATATTGCCCCAAGAATAATCAAATAGAAACATCTTCCCCATCTGTTACTTAATTTGAGACGTGAACTATTTTATTTATTTATATCCTCCCTTGTTCCAGGAAGAATTTACCATGGCTCTCAGGTCAAATTGCTGTTATTTGGGATCTGAGCTTCCTCCCTGTAAGATGACTCACCTGAGGTATATTTAAAACAAAAACAATCAGAGATATTACCAGGAGCAAGGAAATAACGTAGTCTCCTCTTCTCCCAGGAAGATAGGTCCACAGAGACAAAACTGCCTGTTTCTTATTTCCTAATGGTAAAAGTAAAAAGGAGACCTTAAGTGATACCCCGCTCTCCAACTAGGCAAGGAGGTCCTTGAGGCAGAAACTGTTTGATTCATGTTTGGATTGCCAGCCCCTAGCACTGTGTCACATAGTGGTGCTTTATACATGCAAATGTAGGAGTGACCCCTCCTGACGATACTCGAAATGACAGCCGAGGCTTAAGGGGATGGGTCGGGGTTGGGGGGCTTGCGTTTGCTCTGTCACGGCAATGGAGGGGATAGGGACCTCCAAACCTTGGGAAGCGATGCAGGTCGTTTCTGGTTTTCTAAAACAAAAGAATGACTAGAGAAACAAGAAAGCAGACTACATCCAAGGAGAGATTGGCCACCAAGCCGTTTTCAACCTCCTAATTTCCTATGAATTACACAGTCTGACTTGACTTCCACTTAGTGTAGAATTACAGAGCACACAAGTCAGAAGGGACCTTCGAGAGCAATACTCATCTATTCCATCATTTTACAGATACGGAAACTGAGACACTTAAAGACAAAGCTTGTCCTAGGTCACTCATTCAGGGACAGAGGCCAACTCCAGAACCTAGATCTCGTGATGCTGAGTCTACTGCTCTTTGAAATACTAATTCCGCTGCATCGAGCTACCTCTCATTTCCCAGAAGGGCTCCTAGAAGCTCCAGTTAAGGCAATTTCACTCTCTTACAAGTGAAGTAATCAGAATTAAGAAAAGTGTTTTGTGCATCTTGAAGCAATAGTTTGGTATTTCTGAAACTTCAGACCTTCCACCTTACAGGTTTTGCTTCAAATTCCCTCTCTGCCAGTACGTAAAATCTGCTGTGTCCCAATAGGTAGAAAACCTGTGAGGTCCCTTTCTGTTTTGTAGAAGGGATGATGTGAACTACAAGAGGAACTATTTAGAAGCATTAATAGTAAATGCTGAGAAAAAGTCAATGATTAGATTGAACAATTAATCACTGAATTTGATCAGTGTGGATTGCCAATCCAGGCCTTTCAGATTTTAAAACCATCCCTTTATTCCATTCACAGCAGGTTTAGGACCTGCTTTATCCAGATTACTGTTTCAACGCTAGTGGAAACAATTGTTATGTAAAATGGGGTAGCCCGGTTTAAATGTGGCTAACATATTTGAGAAAAAGCAATGATTCTTTATTCCATGAATAAGTATATCAAGACCACATATTTGATCTCTGTCCATGCAATGAAAACATCATACGTACATTCTAGTGTGCTTTGTTTCCAAATGATCTAGTTCACACAGTTGTCTGTTGTCCTCCTAGTCTAGTAAGTAATTTCAGAATTCACATCACTTACAAAGATGCTGAGTGGCTATTTAGGGAAGTCTGATTCAAAAAAAAAAAAAGAAAAACCCTCCAAAACAAAACAAACCTCCCCCTCTCTTCTCCCTCCCCCAAACCCCACGTGCTTTGTGCAAGACGGAGTCAACCAGTGGGATTCACAGGAGGTCCCCAAGTCAAATGCTGCAGCTGCGTTTCAAAAAAGGGTTGGATAAACTACAGCCGTTAATAACATCTGTATCTATGCAAGCTAAGATGATGATAGGGGTAATCAGATCTCATGCTTCAGGGCATAAGATGATTGCCTGCTGGGAGGAGGAGGATTTGGCTTTTCAGGTATAGCCGTTCGCTACTCAGGAGGTAGGTTGTAGACACTTGTCCCAGTCTCTAAAATTTCAGGTGATTTTGGAGTAAAGAAAACACTGATTTGAAATCTAATGTTTCTATCAGATCAAGACATTGAATAATGAGATATTTGAAATACCCACATGCACCACATACAACATATGTGTATCTCTCTATAATAAGATACAAATACTTAGATGCCCTTTTTAAAGGCTGAGGTTCTTTGATACGTCTTGAACATCTTTTAGTGCAAAGCAAACGCTTGATAAATGCTAAGGAACAACAATGAAAACAGTGGCGGTAATTCAACTTTAGTTCATGCATTTATGATTAGCTAAAATAATGTGTAATTACCCAAGTATTCATAATTGCGTATAGCTGGATCCCTAAATATATGTATTTCCAGTTGCATTAACTAACTAATAATTGGAGTTGCATGTTCGGAGTGCACAAGGAATGCTTTCATTTTGATGTCCTGATCACTAATTCTTAAAACTTAGTATTTGTCTGGAAGTGAGAAAGGAATTATACAAAATAACCTTACCTTCTCTTTTGATTTATTTAATTTTTCAAACCCCAGGAGGGGTATGCTTTAGTACAGTTTCACAGTTTAATCAGTTTTGAAAACACTGTGCAAGTGTGAGTGGGGCTACAGAGCTGCATTTTAGACATGTAAGCCTATACTGCAGGGCATACGGCATCAGACAGCTGTCCACATTTCAGAGAGATGCAGAATCTTTTGAAGGAGCTGATTTCTAGCAGTGGTTCGAGTCCTTTGGGTGTGAAAGACATTCGTGCTACTGGCTTCATCACTATTACTAAACCATTCACTTCTGTTCCAGACAGAGGGACTATTCTGAAAGATGTGGCTGTTAAATGTAATTTTAAAAATGATGCACATAAACAGTTTTAAAGGGGGAAAAAATCCTGCAGCTGTTTGGCTGCAGACAGGCATGGGAAATTAGTCAGAAGCCCAAAGCATCATCGTTAATAACCATTATTCTGTTGTCTGGGATGTTTGTTTAAATACTATTGACACTGTGCATGTATTGTCATTTTCTCTAAATTGTAGCTCTTAACCACTGAAATCTTGTTAAAGACCACCTAGGGTTTCCTCTGTATGATGCTGAAGTGTGTATTCACCTGATGGATAAACAAAAAACAGACTTTTTTTGCTATCAATTTTTCTCTCATGTGCAACTAGCACGAGATTTTCTGGACTAAAGAAGGAGATTGCCTGAGTACAGTAGAAATAGACTCTGTGGCATCCCAACCTTTGTATTTCTCTTCTAGTGATAGAAAATGAACAAACCCATCAGCTGATTAATACAATTCAGTTCTGCTTAAAATTCACAGATCTCTTTGGTATGAGACTGTATTTTAAGAGATTCATACTTGCCATTAAGTGTGAAGAAATCAGTAACTATTCTTTTCATCAACAGCATGTTGGTCCCCCCTCCCACCCCCCACTTAGGTTTTGCTTATTAAGTGAGGTCATTTGGGAGAAGAGCGGCTCTGGTGGGTGGGGAAAAAAAAAAAAATCGAACAGCCCGACTCCCAAGTTGAGAGCTCCAGATCACGAGCCATTCAGTACAAAGCGTTTTATATCTTGACTTATGAGGGGACAATAGCTGGTCTTACAAAGGCACCACCTGTGATTTAGCACGGTTGACGTCTTTGTTAAGGAGGAGCCAGAGGGCAGGAGGGAAACAGCACGTGCACAATCCGGAGCTTATTACGGTGACCCACCTTCAAGGCTGTTTCACATCATCCATCGCTGAGGCCTCGCCAGATCTTTGGTTACAGTTTTAGAAAAGAAGGTGCGGGGACAGAAAGGAATGAACGTCGTCAACCCTAACCCAAAGTTCTGGACTTACGGGTTGCAAGCGCCCAGCTGTCCCATTTCACAGATGGGTAAATGGAGGTCAGGTCGGCGGAGTGTCTGGCTCAGCAGGTGCCGGGGATGGGGTCCCCGCGGGGCTTCGAGTCCGCCCGGCTGGGGGCGCAGAGGGCGGCGCGGCCGCGGGTGGGAAGTCCATTCCCGGTCTCCGGCCCAACCTTCAGGCGGATGGCTTTTTGCTTCCTTCCCGAAGGTCGCTTCTGACAAATCTATCTATTTGGGGCAAATTGTCAGTGAGAAACTTCCGCTCGAACTGTCCGGGACAAAACCGGCTGTTTGAAAAGGGTAAATCCCGCGGCCTGGCGAGGCCGAACAATGGGTCGCTGGTGCTGCTGCGGCGGGGGCGGCCGGGCGGGCGGCACAAAGGGCGGATTAATTGGGGCCGCGGCTGAGCGATTCGCGCTAGCTCCACTCAGCCCGCACCGCGGGGCGCCCCATTGACTGAGCCCCGAGCCCCACTTTTCACAAACTCCAAACAAAAGTCAATTTCTTTTTTATAAGGAGGGGGAGGGGGCCGCGGCCAAGATTCTCCACTTGCTCCTGTGCCTCCCACTTGTTTTTTCTTTTTTGGTGGGGGGCAGTTGAGGGAGAGGGGTGTGGGGGAACCGGGAGTGGAAAGGGATGCGGGTGTGGCTGCCGCGTCCCTGGTCCTCGCCTTCGCTGACGCCCTCGGAACGCGAGTCGGGTCTTCCCTGTGCACCTACCTTCCAGGCAGGAGCTTAGATCCCTGCTCCAGGCCTGGTGGCCACAGAGAAACGCGGATGGGGTGGTGGTAGGGACCAAGGAGAGGGCTGCGGGCACAGGGTTTGGAGAAGTACAGGCAGGTGATTTAGGAGGAAGGGAAAGAGACGCCTTCTTGGTATTCTAAGCTTCAGGAGGCGTGACCATTCATCAGATATTTATTGAGCAACTACTATGTTCCTGATAGGAGGCAGACAAATCAAATTTGTCCTCAATTTACACACAAGTTGGGAAGGCTGACTCCTAAATCAAGCAGCTGGTGGGGGCAGGTGGGCACCAGAATGGGGGCCCCAAAGGAAGGTGTCACATTCTCTCCGTAAAGTTATGAGATGGACTTGCCCTCTAACCTATTGGAAAACGATTATCTAATTACGTTGTAGACACACCTACTATGAGAAGTTATGGTATTTTATTTTTATTATAGGATTAATATTGTCACTGGTCTGAAAACCAGGTATGGAGGAACCAGGAGTTCATTTCCTCTTTTATCTCTCCTTTCAAAACAGAAGTGCAGAGGGCTCTTCAACAGACACGGACAGGGACAGGAAATTCCTTTAACCATAAAACTCGATAGCCTCCCCAGACTACAAGCCTCTGCTGTAAGCTGGGTTGGCAGCGGTTGCATACAAGACACCCCAGTCGTTGTGGTTAGGGCAAAGGCCACATTGTTTTTTGAGGACTGGCTTTCCTAGTGAATCAATTGGGAGGAGAGACCACATGCTGCTGTAAGTGAAGCCATTTGTTGGGAGGAGGGTGTGAGTGGGTGCTCACAGATGATATCCCAAGGTGTTTGTTTTATGGGGATGCTTCTGCTCTTGGTTCTGCAGGCACTTGTGTGCTCCAAGATGAGTGAATTGAAGTCTCCAATAGCTGGGCTTTAGTAGAGAGAGCCTCCAGGGATTGGCATCCCTCTGGGCGGGCACAGTGAGGGGGGCGTTCCCAATGGCAGGTACTGAATCTGTGGCAGGCTCCGTGAGAAGGGTGAAGAAAGCCTTCAAGGCCGTGCTGAAACATGGCTGGAGGCAGAGAGACCTAAGACATTGCCATCAGGAAGCAAGAACAGCAGATGGACCTGACGGCAGAATCCAACCTGGGCTCCCTTTCAATCACAGTTTAAAGCTGTAGATTTAAAATGATCTTCTCTGGGCCAGACTGTGAACACTTCCAGATTTCTGTGGCATCAGAGGCTGTGAAAATCAAGGGCAAATATTTATCTTAAGATGTCACAACTTTAGATTGCAATAATAACTTATTTGCTAATCTCTGATGGAAATCTAGAACAGCTGTTACTCCATTGTGTATTTTGAATTCCCAAAAGATAAATTTGGGAATCAACAATTTTTTTTTGTCTACCAGTTTTCAGCATGCCTTCTTTTAGTTTATTGATACCTTTGCAAGTTCAAGTCAAATAAAGAACAGGACCGTTTGCTTATTATGAAAGTTATTAAAGCCTACCAAAAAAATATAGATTTGACCTGTATTCACAAGTGTGATGGTGCTGAATGTATCTGTGCCAGCAAAAGCTGTGTGAGGGTGTAAAGACTGAGATATTGCATTATTAGGAAGAAAAAAGCAAATACATGAGTCAATCAGAGTGATGGAACTTCCAAATTCAAGGATCATTTAACAGTACTGTGTAGGTTTAGACAGAATCAATGACAGGCTCTACTGTTTATTAATAGAAAGCTATAACCACAATTTCTGAGAACACCCAACATGATTGCTTCTCATTTCTATTTTACAGATGAAGGTCTTTAGAGAGGGGAACACTAGGTGATTTTGATAAGGTCCACCCATGAAAAGGGTGACATACTGGATCAGGCCTTTCCATCACTCACTCTAGTCAGCTTTCAAGGCCTTGAATGGCTCTCTGTCATTTAGAAATAATTATTTTGGAGTCATTCAATGTGAATCATTAGAGAAAAGAAGCTCCTGGGGATCTGATTATAATTAAACTTCATTTTTTTCTTTTATACTTGCTGGCTCGGCAAACACTGCTGGAAAGGGAGGAAGGTGATCTTGCTACCCCCAGGCTTAGGTTGCCAGAAAAGTACAGAACTCTGACTCCTGATAATGCCAGAGCAGGGCAAGTGCAGCGTCAGATGTAGAGCATGGTAGTCATGAGCCAAGAAGAAGGAGCACTCAATCCAGGCATGGACTCGGTTTAAATCAATAAGGGAATGGCATTTTCTTTTCTTTTCCTTTCTAAAAGATTTTTATTAAAAACATAACTAACATACAATATTATGTTACTTTCAGGTGTACAGCATAGTTATTCAACATTTATAGACCTGAAGAAGTGAACACCATGGTAAGTCCAGCAACCATCTGACATGGTACCATGCGATCACAATATTATTGACTATATCCCTATGCTGTACGTTACATCCCCATGACTTAGTTGTTTCACACCTGGAAATTTGGACCTCTTATTCCCCTTCTCCCCATTTTAAAATTTATCAATTACATTTAACATTCAATATTATTTTATATTAATTCAAGTGTACAGCACAGTGGTTATACATTTATGTAATTTAAGAAGTGATCCCCTGACTAGTACCCACCTAGCACTATGCATAGTTATTACCCCATCATTGACTATACTCCCTATGCTGTTCTTTACATCCTCATGGCTGTTTTGTAACTACCAATTTGTACTTCTTAATCCCTTCCCCTTTTTTCAGCCCCCTTAACCCCCCTCCCATCTGTCAACTATCAAAATGTTTTCTGTATCTGTGAATTTGTTTCTGTTTTGTTTGTTAATTTTGTTCTTATATTTCACATAATCCCACTGCATTTGTCTTTCTCTGTCTGACATACTCCACTCAGCACAATAACCTCCAGGTCCATCCATGCTGCCGCAGATGGCAAGAACCCATTCCCTTCCATGGCTGAGCAATATGCCATTATATATATGTACTACCTCTTTATCCATTCTTCCATTGAGGGACACCAGGCTGCTTCCACATCTTGGCCATCGTAAACAGTGCTGCAATGAACATATGGATACACATGTCCCCTTGAAGTAGCATTTTGGGTGTCTTCTGATAAATACCCTGAAGTGGGATTACTGGGTCCTTCACTGTCTCTTATTGCCTTTGTTTTAAAATCTGTTTTGTCTGGTATAAGTATTGCTACCCCAGATTTGTTTGTTTGTTTGTTTTTTCATTTCCATTTTTATGAAATATCTTTTTCAATCCCTTTATTTTCTGTCTTTGTGTGTCTGTCAATCTGAAGTGTAAGTCTCTGTAGGCAGCATATGTAAGGATTTTATTTTCTTATCCATTCAGCCTTCCTGTGTCTTTTGATTGGAGCATTTAATGCATTTACATTGAAAGTAATTGTTGATAGATATGTACCTATTGCCATTTTATTATTCAAATTTTTATTTTTTATTTTTTTCTGTCTTAAAGAAGTCCCTATAACATTCCTTGTAATACTGGTTTGGTGGTGATGAACCCCTTTCGCTATTTCTTATCTGGGAAGTTCTTTATCTGTCCTTTGATTCTAAATAATAGCCTTGCTGGGTAGAGTAATCTTGGTTGTAGCTCCTCGCTTTTCATCATGTTGAATATTTTGTGCCAATCCCTTCTGACCTGCAAAGTTTCTGTTGAAAAATCAGCTGACAGTCTTGTGGGGGTTCCCTTACAAGTTAGTAGCTGCCTTTCTCTTGCTGCTTTTCAGATTCTCTCTTTGTCTTTAAACTTTGCCATTTTAATTATAATGTGTCTAGGTGTGGGCCTGTTTGGGTTCATCCTGCTTGGGACTCTCTGTGTTTCCTGGACTTGTATGTCTTTTTCCTTCACCAGATTAGGAAAGTTTTCAGTCATTATCTCTTCAAATAGTTCTCAATCTCTTGCTTTCTCTCTTCTCCTTCTGGTGCCCTATGATATGATTGTTGGTACCCTTGCTGTCGTCCCAGAGGTCTCTTAAACTATCCTCATTTTTTCGGATTTTTTTTTTCTTTTTGCTGTTCTAATTGGGTGTTTTCTGCTACCTTGTCTTTCAAATCGCTGATTCGATCCTCTCCTCCATCTAGTCTGCTGGTGATTCCTTCTAGTACATTCTTCATTTCAATTACTGTATTCTTCACTTCTGACTGGTTCTTTTCATGGTCTTCTTATGTCTTCTTAAGACATAGATGTCTTTTTGTATGCTTGCTATTTCTTTGTTGAAGTTCTCACTGAGTTCCTTGAGCACCCCAATAACCATAGTTTTGAACTCTGTCTCTGGTAGGTTGCTTGCCTCCATTTTGTTTAGTTCTTTTCTGGAGTTTTGTCCTGTTCTTCATTTGGAATGTATTTTTTCATATCTTCATTTTGGCTGCCTCTCTGTATTTGTTTCTATGTATTAGGTAGATCTGCTATGTCTCCCAGTCTTGGCCCTGTAGCCTTATGTAGTAGGTGTCCTGTGGGGCTGTGGCACAGTCTCCCTGGTCACCTGCTCTGGGTGCTCCACAAATGTCCCTTGTGTGTGCCCTCCTGTTATAGCTAATCCTTGGCTGCTATTGGCACATCAGTGGGTGAGATTGACCCTTAGGCTGACTGGCTGTGGGATTTGGTCACATCCACAGCTTATGAGCTGCTGTGTGGGAGGCTTACCCCACTTAGCAGAATTTACCCTAGCGGGCTCTGGTGCCTGTTTAGACTGTCCTTTGTGTGTGTCACTTGTGGGGCTAGTTGGGCGGTGCTCTTCTGTGATTTGAAGCCACCCTCCAGGTATCTTGATTCTGGGGCCTCTTGGCCAGGGCTCTGTTGCAGGCCCAGGTCAGCTACTGCCTGTGACTGGCCAGAGGCTACCTGGTAGGAGCTACAAAGTGATCTGCAGTTACTCACTGCTAGTGCTAAACCTGGCGGCACGTGGGAGAGGCCACGCAGTGAACTGAGGAAGGCTGCCAACAGTACTGGGTCTGGGGTTACCCTGAAAAAAGCTAGAACACTGTGCCTGAAGCTCCTGCCACCTGCTGGCTCTCTTAAGGTTTAGCCACTGATAATTCCTTATGTACTACAGGAATTGGGTGAGGCAGGGTCTCAGGGAGTCACTAAAGTGGGAAGAATTGTGGTCACCAGGTTAATGTAGATTCTGGTTTGTTGCCAGTGCTGAGTCTGGAGCAACTCAGCAGAAGTCTCAGAACACACCAAAGCCAGTCACTACCTGCTCAGGGACTGCCGGACTCTGACAGTTTTCAAGAAAGAGTGCAATACAGGTGGGGCTGGCTGTCTGCTCCTGAGAAAATGCCTCAGCGTTGGGGAAGTTGAGTGGGGCAGGGTCCCAGTGAGTCAGCAGGGTGGAGCATAGGAGCTCACAAGGCCAATCAGATTCAGATTTGGCTGGAGGGGGTGGGCTCAACACAGGAAAAAATGGCGCCCTCCTGTAGGCTAAACAGATGGTGAACCCTTCACTAGGAAAATGCTGACTGTTCTCCAGTCCTCTCCTCAAAGCTACACACCTCAGTCTGCCCCCCACTCCCCGGGTGTCTCTGAGGCCCCCTGAGTCTCTGTCGCTCCGCTGGAATCCAAGGTAAGTACCTGCATGCGAATGAGTCTGTGCACGGGCCATTTAAGAGGACAGTTGGGTTTCTCACAGCCTTCGGGCCCCCCTACTAGTTGGAATCCCCCACTGTTTTTCACAGCCAGATGTTGTAGGGGTTCTTCTTCTTAGCACCTCTTCTTACTCTGAGCTGGGGAGTTTGGTGTGGGGGGCTGGGGTCCTTCACTCCTCCTGGGACACCAAAGGTGGCTGAGCTATCCCTCCTGATTCTCAACTGCCACACACAGGTGTGGGGCCTCTTCTGCATCTCTGTCCCTCCTACCAGTCTCGATGTGGCTTCTTGTTTATATTTTTAATTATAGAGGACTTCTGTTCAGCTAGACTTCCGATGGTTTTCCAGGTGATTGTTTTGTATTTTAGTTGTAATTTTAATGTGTTCATGGAAGAACACAAGCACAATGTTTATCTACTTCACCATCTTGGATCTCTCTGCAATATTATTGTCTATATTCTCTTTGCTGTATATTACATCAGGTGTAACATAGTAGTTAGTCATCTATATAATTTTAAGAAGAGATCTCCCTAACTAGTCTAGTACCCACCTGGTACTATATATAGTTGTTACCATATTATTGATTATATTCCCTATGCTTTACTTTACATCCCATTGACCATTTTGTAACTTCCAACTTCCAATTTGTATTTCTTAATCTCTTCACCTTTTTCCCTCTGCTCCCAACCCCTCTCCCATCTATCACCCTGATAGCTCTGGTACCCATCTGATACCATACATAGTTATTACAATACTATTAACTATATTCCTTATGCTGTACCCTACATCCCCATGACTTCTGTGTAACAACAAATTTGTACTTCCTAGTTAATCCCTTTCCCTTTTTCACCCACTCCCAAACCCCATCCTGGCAACCATCAAAATATTCCGTGTATCTGTAAATTTGTTTCTGTTTCATTTGTTGATTTTGTTCTTTAGATTCCACTTATAAGTGAAATCATATGACATTTGTCTTTCATTGTCTGACTTACTACCCTCAGCACAATCCCCTCTAAGTCCGTCCATGCCATGTTGTCACAAATGGCAGTATTTCATTATTTCTTATGGCTAAACAGTATTCCATTATATATAACTATATCTTCTTTATCCAATTATCTGTTGAAGGACACTGACGTTGTTTCCATGTCTTGGCTACTGTGAATAATGATTTTTGCTAATGTTTCCAAGATCCTCTTTTATTTCATTAAACATATAAATTTTATATTTGGTCACTAATAATGTTAATATTTGATTCTTTGAGGGACTGTTTTTGGTGTCTGCTGCTTGCTCCTTCTGGTTTTCACTTCATGGTACCATGTTTCTTCCTAGGCTTTGTGATGTTTTTGTTCTGTGAGCTTTTCATTTGTCTTGACACTTTACCTCTGGGGATTCTTAGAGGCCAAAGGTGAAGGTGAATTTATGCAGGGAAGATTTGCATTTGCTCTTTTTAGTCAAGTCACTTGGCTGTGTTACCAACATGGGATCCTTTTATATTAAAATACTCTATTATTAGGGTTTAAAATTTTTTGGACCACATAAGTGTTATGATGAATCCAGATAGAAAAACTGTGTTGGACCTTGTTGTGCTTCCAAATTTTTAAGGAAGTTTTTGTTTTCTGTTTGTCCTCCCAGCATCAACATTATGATAGGTGAATGTCCTTGCTGTGGCATCTCTCTTTGGGGCAGGATTTATTTTTTTAATTTATTTTTACACTGAAGATTTAGCTTTTTGTGTTTTGAACTTTAAAGATTCTCCTAACAGGTTCCCCACATTGGGTGATCCCTAAGCATTATCTCAGAGTTGAGATGTAGGGTCTCCCGGGTCTGACAGAAACTCTCAGGGTGAAAGCTGGCTTTGGAATTGGCTTATCTACCAGGGTTTCTGCTTTCACTTACTTTTTGCCAGTGATCCATGTAAAAAGATGTTTTTAAAATGTTGTAGAAAGCATTTTAGTTATTTTAGATGAGACTGTCATTCGGGGTGGGGTGTGTGTGTGTGTGTGTGTGTGTGTGTGTGTGTGTGTGTGTGTGTCTAGAGAAAGAGAGACAGATATAGACAGAAAGATTTTAAGGAATTGGCCCATGAGGTTGTGGGGGTTGGCAAGTCCAAAATCCATGGGGCAAACCAGCAGGCTGGAAATTCCAGCAAGAGTTGATGTTACAATCTTGAGTCCAAAGGCCGATCTGGAGGCAGAATTCCTCTTCAAGAGATGTCGATTTTTTCTCTTAAGACCTTCAACTGAGTGGATGAGGCCCAACCACATTATGGAGGGTGATCTGCTTTACTCCAAATCTACTTTAACCATATCTAAGAATTACCTTCACAGCAACATTTAGACTGGTGTTTGACCAAACCCTGGCACCATAGTTTAGCCAAGTTGCCACATAAAATAAACCATCACAGCATCTAATCCACCAAAGTGATGGAAACAGAAACCAGAGTTATAATGTCTCATGATGAAATGATGGCACAATCAAGAGGCACAATAACGCCGTGCTTAGAGACATCAATGAAAGTAGGTCTATGGAGACACTGAAAGTCCTCTTAGGAGGCTGATCACCTGTTGTGTATTCATAGTTAGTGCTTACTGTAGGCTTGTAGTGCTTTCTACTGGTGCAACTATAGGTTGCTTTTTTTTTTTTTATAGAAAAGCACCTTTGCCACAACCGATAGTTGTAAGGTTGTGGCAAAGGTGCTTTTCCATATAAAATTATGGGAACAGGAGGATACACTTAGTTGCCTTTAGTTCTAGGCAATAGTGATGCAAACTATCTTGGAAAGCTATATTACTTATTCAAATGAGCCAAAATTCAGTAAGTATTTTAAACAAAAAATATAAAGATGGCCGGATTGAGGAGAGTAACTGCTACATTGCCGGGGATCAGAGTAATGGTCATCCATATTTTAGAATCTAAAGGGTGTTTTCAGGTGGTTAAAAGCCTCCTCTTCTTCCTCCTTCTTAGATATTCATGATTTCTTAGAAGCTTAGAAACAGATGACAATAGAAATGCAAAAACCCACACATTACCTAGCTATTTACATACAGAATGTTGATATTTTCTTCATAGTGAATACCATGTTTCCCCGAAAAGAAGACCTAACCGGAAACTAAGCCCTAGCATGATTTTTCAGGATGACATCCCCTGAACATAAGCCCTAATGCATCTTTTGGAGCAAAACTTAATGTAATACTGAGTCTTATTTTTGGGGAAACACAGTAGCAGTAGCCTCACTTATAATGCTTTTCAAGTTTGGAAAAGCTTTTTTGTTCTATTTGAGAATCTGGGGGAGTGATTCTGGGAAAGGAAGGTGTCCAGAAGTAGTTTCAACCATCAGGAGGAAAAGAGGCAAGAGAATCCTGCAGCCTCCCTGCAGCCTCTTGATTTCTCTCTTTTTTTTTTTTCTCCCTGTCATGAAAAATTAAGCCATGTCTCAGCACAAAGCATTATTGCTTAAAACAGAACAGTGAAAGTCTAAAAAAAGAATTTCAAAATATATGCATAGTCAACAGCCTGGAAGAAAAAAAATGAACACTGGTTATCTGGATGGTGGAATTATCAATTATTTTCATCTTTATCTTCTGGTGTGTATTTTCAAAATTTCTATAACAAACACAAACAAATTTATACTCAGAACATAAATTATCTTTAAATTCATTTTACAGAGTAAGAACCTAAAATATCTTTAGGAATTTTAATTTTAAACGCAAATGGGTTTTCCCTATACACAATGTATAATACTAAGTTTTAATATTGTATAAAGCCATAGCCACATAAGATAATCCAGTGTCACAAAATGTATTTTCATGGTAGCAAAATTAAAACTCACCAAATGGTAACACATTGAGATCATTTGAAGGGCAGCCGGATGGCTCAGTTGGTTAGAGTGTGAGCTCTTAACAACAGGGTTGCCGGTTCAATTCACACAGGGGATGGTGGACTGTGTCCCCTGCAACTAAGATTGAAAACGGTGACTGGACTTGGAGCTGAGCTGCGCCCTCCACACCTAGATTGAAGGACAATGACTTGGAGCTGATGGGCCCTGGAGAAACACACTGTTCCCCAATATTCCCCAATTAAAAAAAAACAAAAAACAGCAAAAAACTTTTTTAAAAATATCATTTGATAAATTTGTGAGGAAAATTTTAATATTTTAGCTTGATTAATTCCTCCAGAATTTTTGACTTTTTCATTTTATTAGCACATTTAAAAAATCTGTTTTGCTAAAACTAAAATATTTTTCCAGCTTCTAATTTAAGCTGGCGTTTTGTTTATGAAATCTATAGCTTAAAAAACTGTGGTCTCTAACATTTGTTACCTCTTTGAAACCCATATAATCTATATATAGATTAACTGTAGTGAGAGCTCTTAGAATTCTGAATCAGGAGGCAAGTTCATTTGTAAAAGCGATGATTCTTTGAACTGCATAATTATGGAAAGGCCAGAAAGATCAGTTTAGAGGCAGAGAGGCTCAAGGTAGTTCCTTCTGGGAAGTAATCACATAAAACAGGAAATGCATAAATCTGTGAACACAGATACATTCATAAGTTTCTCTGCAGACGGTAACTACTGAGCTAGAGAGAAATTAACATTAGGGGGAAGACCTTCTAGGACTTGACTGGCTTTTCCTGAAAAGAAAAAAAGAATACTAAGACATTAGGTAATAATTAAAAAAATGGTTCTGCACTGGCATTCCATTATTCTTCTCTGGAGGGTTATAAGGATGGTGCTCAGTGACCTCTCTGAAATGTCACAAAGAGCAGTCTGGATTAGTAGAGAAATTAACATGCAGAAGAGACTTCAAAAGCGCCTACAGAGATCTAGAAAATTCTTTAAAGTATATGTATACATAAATTGCATGTATACTAAATTAAGCTCTGCAAAATAGCTCTAGATGGACATATGGCCTCCTTATTTGGTGGATGGATATAAGAAGGGATACTGGACCACCTGTAGATTTTAACATTAAACCGATCTTTCATCTAGTAAAGCAAAATTCAGAATCAAGACTTTAGAATTTCAGAATCAAGACTGTCATTTTGGTGAGAAACATTAAAAATACTAGTAAAAATTGATGCTATAAAAGAGAAGGAAGGAGAGTTGAGAGGAATAAAATGGAGGTGCAAAAGGGAAGAGAGAAAAGAAGAAAGGAATGAAAAAGGGTAACGGGGGAAGGAAAAGAAAACGTGAATTGAGTGAGGGGATTAAATTGGGGAAAATGGGGAATAATACATCTTCACAGGGCCCCTCGCCCATGAACTTTCTTTTTTTAATTTTATTTTATTAAATTTATTGGGGTGACAATTGTTAGTAAAATTACATAGATTTCAACCCATGAACTTTTAAGATGGAGACCCCAGCCCATAAACAAGATGTAATCTTTCAGCAGAGAACATATCCAACTTTTTTAGTTGTTAGGAAGTTTCTTCACACTGGGAGGAAATCTTGCCCCTTGTGGGTAGATCTTACTGTATTGAGAACAAAGAAAAAGGAATTGATACCAGGAATGGTGTGTCACGGTGAGGATGCAATCTATAATAATAGATCTCATATAAAATTCACACATTACCTAGCCATTCACATACAGAATATTGATATTTTATTCATAGTGGATAGTAGTAGACTCACTTATAATGCTTTTCAGGTTTGGAAAAACTTTTTTGTTCTATTTGAAGACTTGGGGGAATGACTCTGGGAGAGGAAGGTGTCCGGGAGTAGTTTCAACCATTAGGAGGAAAGGGGGCAAGAGAATCCTGCAGCCTCCCTGTTCTTGATCTCTCTCTCTGGCCCAGTTTGGTGATCTCTCCCCGTTAATGCCTGATAGTAGAAGATTCTCTAGTTTCTATCCTATCCTCTGTTCTATTTATTTATGTGGAGTAAGGTGAAGGATAGTTAGGGGGTGGTGTGAATACATAGAATTGATTCTAATAGATTTTCTAATCTCTCCAGCAGATTTTCACTTATGTGCTCATCTCTTCCCCACTTCTTCCTGGCCATTGTATTTTTCTCACAGGAGCAAACAGGATGGCGAACGAAGCATATTGATCTAATGGAAACTTGTGGCCATATAAATGGTCAAAACCTAGATTGAAACCTAGAAGAATGCACTGTTGAAAACCCTGCACTTTCCATTTTTCCTGTGCTTCTTTTCTCCTAATATTTGATGTCATGCCTAGTGGGAAATGTTTTGCTGCTTGTCCACTATTTGTCCATGTGTTATGTGATGGAGGGGCCTCATGTGTTGTAGCAGTAGAAAAAAAGAGCAGCTTGTCCTGGGCTTTTCTTTCAAAGGCCCATTAACAGGTTATGTGATGCTGGATAAATCACTTACCGAAGCTTTTCCCTTTGTGAGATGGGAGGACCCAAACTTGACCACCAGCACAGTGCTACCTACCTCAAAACATTTGTTGACTCAGTTTGTATCAGTATATGTTAAACTTCATGCAAAGTGAAAAATATTGCGCTGAAATAAGGTGTGTGTTATAAATTGATAAGTGGGGAGAGAGGATGAGGGAGACAATTTAAAAACGTGTAACATAGGCTAAAAGCTGACCAGTTAACTAAAAGGCCTTTGGTGTTTTAAACTTAGTAGAGTAACTGAAAAAATAGTAGAAGTTTAGGAAAATGAAGTTTCTAAAGCATTTACAGAAATTCAAATTTATTGTAGTCTGGTATACTTTTTTCATGTACTCATAGTCTGTTAAAAAATCTTAAGATTGCTGAATCTGACTTTCCAATTACATTTGTTTCGGAGTCTCAAAATTAGGGAAAATAAAAAGGAAGTACCATTTCCATCGTAGAGCAGGAAATACACACATAAAATTGCTGCTCAAAAGGAAGTAGAAGCAAGATACTAGCAAGAAAGACAGAGAAACATCCCCCTTTTATTGAGTGCTTACAGTGTCCCAGTCACTTTTCTGAGCACTTGATGTGTATTATTAACCTGTTTATTTTTATAACAACTTATTACAGCCTTTTGTGGATTAGAAAACCAAGGCAGAAAAAGGTTAATAACTTGCCCAGGGTGACATGGCTAAGTGTCACAGTAAGTAGAACAGGGACATTGTTCCTGAAGAGCCCATACTCTGAATAAATTGTCTACAATAGAGTAAAATTCAAAACCTAATAAATGATAGTGTCACTAATGGCTACTAAGGAAAGTTTGCCCATAGCTTACCATGCCCTCTCTACCACCGGGCCCTCTGATCTCGAGAGAGTAATCCCTCCTTCAATTTTGTAATTAGAACAAATATATATTTAAAAAGTAATTACTCAAGGTTTGCTCTTGCCAGCTGGTAAGAAATTTCTGTGTCTTATGATGAGCAGATATAAGGTCCCAAAATACAGTAAGAGTAATACTAATGCTATTATGATTATAGCATGGACATGCTGGCCCTAAGACATAGATGTGGACACTGCCCTCGTGATGTTTATAGGCTACTGGGGGGTAGAATCTCCAATTATTTTTTTCTTAAATGACTGCAAAAATGCAGATCTAATTAGATAAAAAATAGTCCTTCTAAAAAAAAAAAAGTCTTTCTTTTAACAAATTGGTCGTATGTAGTTTTGAAGGTTAGCTCTTAGTTGTATGGTACCGTGTGTCCCCGAAAATAAGAGCTAGCCGGCCCATCAGCTCTAATGCATCTTTTGGAGCAAAAATCAATATAAGACCGGGTCTTATATTAATATAAACCCGGTCTTATATAAGGTAATATCATATCATATCATATCACATTACATCACATCACATCATATCATATCATGTCATCTAATACTACCTTCCTAAATGGGAACTAAATGGGGGTTCTGCTAACAGGGGACAGGGAGAAATAGATGTTGGATAGGCAACTAACAGTGTCTCTGCTATGTAACCACAGGCTACAACATAATGATGGGGAAAAATACTAGGTTGAATCTTGAAATTGCTGCTATCGGACCATTGACACAACGCTAATTTTATATGGTTCAACCTAATAATTTCCAATTATTTTGGAAGATTGGGCTATTTTGACAGATTGGGCTGAGGGTTGAGGAGAGGGTAATATTGGCTCCAGGTTTTAGTTTAATCACTTAAAATAGCTTGTAAAGTGTGAATCACTTACATCGATGGATACAAGTAAATTAGACTCTTGTGAGCAAGAAGAATTTGTGTAATACAAGATCTTTTTTGATTTCTTTCTCTCTTTCTTGGCACATCTCAAATGTTAGGAAATATTTCCACAGTCGTGAGGCCCAAAGCATTTGTCCCGACGCACGTGCTGATGAAGCCTGTGAATGTTTTATTTATACAGACTTAACAGTCTGTTGAATTTTAATTTTGAACAATTAAGTCACAGAATGCATTATTCTATTTTCATTAAAAAAACATTTAAAGATTTCAAAGAGAGAGTGACTGTGCACCTTCCATTTCAGGGGTGTCTTTTAATATAGTCAGACTTTCAGAAGTCTAATAGAAGCTATTTAGTATATGGAAATGAGTAGGATGCTTTTAAGACTGGGCTACCCTTGAATTGTACGCAGCTATGCACAGAGCAGATTGGAAAATGACAATCTTTCTATTTTTGAATTTTAAATTCACGGAATTTTTGAATAGGTAATACATTCACACAGTACAAATTCAAAAGATACAAGTTACAGTGAAGTCTCCCTCCCACAGCTGTTCCCCAGACACTGTTTTCTGAATAGTTTTTATCAATATTTTGAAAGTTTTTATGAATATTCGAACCACGCCTTTTTCTACAAATGGTAGCATACTTTACACACTATTCTGCTCCTTCTTGTTGTTATTTGTTTGTTTGTTACCTAACAGGCTATTTTAGAAAACTTTCCAAGTTGGTATATAATGAGCATCCTCGTCTATTTTTTGTGGCTGCATAATATTCCACTGGATGGATATACTGTATTTCTTTAACCAGTCCCCTATTCATGGACATTTAGAGTGCTTTTAATCTATTATGAAAAGTACTGCAAAGAATAACTTTATACTCACGTCATTTTGCACATTTACAACTATATCTCTACGGAAAATTCCTGGAGAGGAATTGCTGCATCAAAAGGTGTTTTTGTGGGGCGGCAGGTTAGCTCAGTTGGTTAGAGCGTGGTGCTAATAACACCAAGGTTGCCTGTTCAATCCCCACATGAGCCACTGTGAGCTGTGCCCTCCTTAAAAAAAAAAAAAGATATGTTTGTAATTTTGATGAATAATGCCAAATTGCCCTCTATTCCAGAGAGGTTGTAGCAATTTAAACTTCCACAGAACTGCATGAGAGCACTTGTTTTCCCATAGTGGCAGCTTTCCAGAACAGAGATGTCATAAAGTTGCCCCCCCACCCCCGGCATTTTCTGTCTGGGTGTGTGGGGAGGACTTCCAAAGGATCTTGTTCCCATTTTTAATAACACAGAAAAATGCTCATGATATGGTATTAAAGGAACAAAAAAGATACACGTCTGAACTGTATAAAAATTTTGGGGTATACAGAAAAAAGAATGGAAAGACAATGCAAATTTTGATAGGATTTAAAAGTCTCTACTTTTCTACAATTAGCTCTGGTTCTGTTTATAATCAGAAAACAATACTAAAGCCACCACTGCTGTGTCCTTGTGTTAGGAATCTCATTTCCTTGCAAGATTTCTCAGAGGAGCTCCCTTTCAGCAAAGCCTTCCTTCAGAGGAGGCTTCATCTTGGTTCCCTTTTAGGCTGAGCACCTGCTCTTCCCCAAGTGTCTCCTATGCTTGGTCACAGATGCCAAGAGGCAGGAGCAGCAGCCACAACTTATCTGTACAGTCTGGTAATTCTACCAAAACTAAATTTCTAGCAGAATTACGTCTTACTTTAAAAAAAAAAATTGTCTGGTTTACCGATTTCACTGATCACAGTGGGGTTTCTTTCATCTTACTTTCTGACTTTTCCACCATGGTGGTTTCTGTTTTTCACTAAGATCATTAAAATATTTCTGAATCCCCAAAGACCACTCTATCCAGAAAAAGACCTGCTCATTTGCTAACAGTGGTTGGGTTGCCCAGTCTGGGCCAGGGCAGTGTACTTGGAGCATTTCCTGGGGAGGTGACTAGGAGCTATCTAAACCCCTGGCCCTGTCCTGTACTCACTCTGCATAAAGGCTGTGGCAGTTGCAAGTTTCTCTCTAAACCCCACTCCTTTTGTTGACTTGCAGAGGCTTACATTCCCAAAAAGGTAATTTGAAAGTGCTGCTGAATGTAGATGCATTTTGCTAATTTGTTTTTATTATGCATAGAAATATTGGTATAAAAGGTGTTTCAATTATTTTCTGAGGGAGGGGACCTATGCATTCTCTTAGGGCACAAAGCTTTTAAATGGAGTTATTTTTCTCGGCCTATAATCGTTCTCCCTTTTAAGTACCCCGGCAGAAAAAGTAAGTTTACTGCTCCCCGCACAATGGGCCTCTTCACTTTTTAGGTTTGGGAGACCTGGGTGACCTACGAAAGTTAATTAGAAGGTTAACAAAGACGAAGACAGAGTCGAATCCATCGCCTCTCCTTCAGCCAAAGATGTCATCCATTAATTAGGGAAATCGTTAAGGTGGCCTTCATAGAATCCATAGAAAACCTGCCGTTGGCGGGCGACAGTTTTGATCAGATTTTCCTCTCCCCAATAATGCTATCCTTAATAGTACGGAAAGGCGAGGGCTGGGGTGGGGAGAGGGGCGAGAGCGGGGGGGTGGGGAGGATGTGTTGCAGCAACAGTACAGTTAACCAGCCGCTGATTGTGACGGCTTTGATTCTCAGGCTGCCCCGCATACTTGCTCCATGATGTAATCCTTATTGAACCTGGAGGCCGAGAGAGCGGGAGGGGGCGCGGGTGAAGCTGCTGCTCCCGCCTCGCAGCCACAGGAGGCCCTGGGACTTAGGCGCTCGGCCCCCAGGGTGGGCTGCGCGGGCGGGATGCTCACTCTGCAGCGCGGGGGCTTCGGACGCGGTTCCTGCGCCCCGAGGGCGAGGGCCGGCTGGGCGCTGGGGGGGCCGCTCCGGGGGGTGGGGCGGGGGGGGGGGCGGCCGTCTGGGGGTGTGGGCAGACCGGCCTTTCCCCCCTGCTTTGAGGAGGAGGATTTCTCTCAGTTTCTCTCCCTTCCTGTTGACTCTCTGCCACCAAAACACCCGCTCAACTAAGGAAAACTGCAGCCTGACTCGCTCTTTGCGGTCTGGAGAACCAAACTGCTCAAGGAAAGTCTCAGTATTTGAGGGTGGTTGTGGAGACGCGACCTCTCTGCCACCCCGTTTCGTGCCTCCTCTCGGATTTGAACCTAGAATTTCTGCTTTAGGCAGTCACCAAAGCCTTCAGTGTTTCAGTTTTAGTATTATACATTTAAAGATGGTGTTCATTCGGAATATGAACTGCATTTATTTTTTAATGTGTAACTTTTCTTTTTTTTGGCACCATGTAAACCATCTACATTCACATTGTTGTGCAACCATCACCACCATCCACCTTCCCAAACTGAAACTGAGTTGTTTGCACGGTGGGACTTATTTTTGAAACTACATTGCGGGATTGGTTTCATGGTTTTACAAATCATCAGTAAATTCTCGTTAAGGAATTAGCGTCTTTCAAGGAGTTTTTGCAGTTTTCCTTCATGGCAAAATCTGGAGCAATATAATGTGGGCACTTGTTTACCATGCAAGATATTTCTATGCACTTTTGCCTCTTGCTGGATTGCTATTGAACAAATACTGTGCACACTTGCCCAGACAGTAAATTGCCATTTTGGTTTGCCCTATTTGCCCCAGGGCTGAGTGGGTAAGAGTTGCTGTCTCTCAGAGAAGAGGGAAGTGTCACTCTCAGCTCTTTTAGCATCACTGATGAAAGGACCAGAACTCCTGTTTTACGTGTGTGAAGTCATATCTGGTGACCCCCTCACCTGCAGGCTCTAGTCTCTTCCTCAGCCAGGGTGGAGAGGAGTTTCTCTCCCCTGTCATCCTCCCACCTCTCCCTCCTCCACACCCCACAGGAGGCCAAACTCCATCACCCAGATCAGGGCACTGGGACAGCAGCTGCCACTGAGGCCCTGCCAGCAGCCCCTTTAGTGGAGTTCATCATTCCTCCTTTCCTGGGTGTGCCCACAGCACTGGGGAAAATGAAGGAGGGTGACATACTCCCAACTTTCCGGAAGAAAAAGTAGTAGCTATCAAAAATCAGCTAAATGCTTAAAAGTGTATTGAATTAAAAGTACATAAATTATGAAACGTAGCCGTAGCTGGATTTGTCACCAACACCAAAGTTGAAAATAAAACCCCACCATTCTTGTATCCAAGGGATTTGTGTAGCCCTGAAAGGCTTTGTACCTGTGACCTCAGTTTTCTCATATGTGTACTGAGAGCTTATGTTGTTATATTGCTTGCTCTTCCTTTGCTGTGACAGCGAGCAGTGTATAAAGGGCCTCAACTAACTGAATTAAGACTCCCAGTGAATAGTTGGTGGTGGCTCTGGGCTGACTCACACAAAGTGCTCCCATGTGGCCTCTCTGCCCCACTAACTATGTTTACCTGTTGAGGTACCTCATCTGGCCGCCTTGTCTGTATGTTAGAGTCACCCCAGGAGCTTTTAAAAGTCCCAAAATGAGCTGTACCTCAGACAACTACATGAGAATTTCTGGGGCTGGGACCAGAGTGTGGTTTGTCTCTAAAGCTCCCCAGGAAATTCCAATGTGCACTTATAAATCTAAGGTGACTTATTAGGTTTAGAACTGTAATGGTTTATGTGTCAACTTGACTTGGCCACAGGGTGCCCAGACATTTGGTTAAACCTTATTCTGTGTGTGTCTGTGAGGGTGCTTCTGGATGGGATTAACATTTTACTCAATAGACTGAGTAAAGCAGGTTGCCCTCCCTAATGTGGGTGGGCCTCATCCAATCAGTTGAAGGCCTGAATAAAACAAAAAAGCTGAGTAAGAGGGAACTCCTCCTGCTTGATGGTCTTCAATCTGGGACATGAGTTTTTTCCTGCCTTTGGACTTGAATTGAAACATCAGCTCTTGTTGGATCTTGAGCCCACCAGTCTTTGGGCTGGAACTACACCATTGACTCTCCTGGATCCATCTTGCTAACTGCAGACCTTTGGACTTGTTAGCCTCCATAATCTATGAGTCAATTCCATATAACAGATCTCTTTCTGTATAGATATACATCCTATTGGTCCTGATTCTCTGGAGAACGCTGACAGATACAGAGAAGTGGGGTGCTTCTATAACAAATACCTAAAAATGTGGAAGTGGCTTTGAAACTGTGAAATATATGCAGGCTGGGGGAGTTTTGAGCTGCATGCTAGAAAAAGATCTATGTTACCATGAAAGGACTGTTGGTAGAAATATGGATGTAAAAGATGATTCTGTTGAGGGCCCAGGAAGAAAAGAGGAGAGCTGGACAGAAAGCCTCCATCTTTTTAGAGAATACATAAGTAATCACAAAGAGAATGTTGGTAGAATTATGGCCATTCTGGTGAGATCTCAAGTAAAAATGAGGGACAGGTTATTGAAAACTGGAGGAAAGGTGATCCTTGCTATAAAGTGGCAAAGAACTCGGCTGAACTGCGTTCCAGTGTTTTGTGGATGATTGAATTTGTGAGCAATGAAATTGGATATTTAGCAGAGAAGATTTCTAAGCAAAGTGTTGAAGGTGTAGCTTTGATCTTTCTTACCGCTTACAGTAAAATGCGAGAGGAGAGAAATGAGTTGAAGAAGGAATCCTTAAGCAAAAAGGAACCAGAACTTAAATATTTGGAAAATTCTCAGCGTATTCATATCGCAAAAAATGATGAAGGTGCTCTGAGGAGAGCACTTAGGGTGTGGCCGAACAACCCTTTGATAAGGAGATTAATGCGGGTGTGAACCATGGACCTAATCAGCCATCTCAGCAGAAGACAGACATAGAGATGGGGTGACACAATCAGAAATACTGCCAGCTTCAAAAAAAATGGAATGGAATGAAGGAAGGCTGCTAACATATCCTTCAAGAAAAGGGAAGACTGTGATTCAGAGACCTAGAGCTGCCATTCGTGCCATAGGCCCAGGGGGGGACAAGGCTGTTTCCTCCTTGGTTTCAGAGGGCAGGACCCTTCCAGAGAACCATGGTGGGGGCTCTCAGCAGAGAGCTGAAGGGGTGGGGCTGCCCACAAAGCCTTGAGGGTGACACTGCCACCAAAGTGGCCCTGGAGAGCAGTGCATCAAACCAAAAAGGATCTCAAGCCTTAAGAGCTAATGGAATTCCTTGCCAGCTTTTAGGCTTGGGACCTGTCAGCCTTTCCTTCTTTCCTGATTTTTCCTTTTGCAATGAGAGTGTCTGTTCTATACCTATCCCACCATTGTGTTTTGGAAGCACATAACTTGTCTGGTTTCACAGGTTTATAGCAGGAGAGGAATTTTGCCTCTGGATGGATCATACCTAGAGTCTAATCCATATCTGATTTAGATGTTATTTAGATGAAACTTTGGGCTTTAGTTTGATGTTAGAATGAGTTAAGAATTTTGGGGCTATTGGCATGGAGTGCAGGTATTTGCTTGTGAGAAGGACATGAATTTTGGAGGACCAGGGGAATGTTATGGACTGAATGTTTGTGTCCCCACCTACCTCAGATTTGTATGTTGAAGCCCTAACCCCCTGTGTGACTGTATTTGGAGATAGGCCCTGTGAGAAGGTGGTAAAGGTTATATGAGGTCATAAGAGTGGGGCCCTAATCCAATAGTGCTGTTGTCCTTATAAGAAGAGGAAGAGACGTGAGCTCATGTGAGAACACAGAGAGAAGACAGCCATTGGTAAGCCAGAAAGAGAGCTGTCACCAGAAACCCAATTGACAGGCATCTTGATCTTGCACTTCCCAGCTTCCAGAACCATGAGAAAATAAATTTCTGTTGTTTAAGCCATGCAGTCCATGGCATTTTGTTATGGCAGCCCAAGCTGACTGATACAAAAACCAGACAAAAGAAATGGCAATCACTGCTCCCACCCACAGCCCCTTCTAAAACAACCCACTCAGGCCTCTCTGGTGAGCCACATGCTCCTGTGTCCTCAGCTCATTGGCCAGAGTGAGCCCCTGGCCTGGCAGACTCCTTCCTTGGGCCTCTGAAACACTTCTGGCATAAACCCCACAAATTAGAGCTTAGTTTATGTTCATAATATCATTTGAATTGTTACTTCTGTGGGGATAACTCATGTTAGGGTGAGTTAGCGTGGCCAGATAATCTTAACACCTACTTGAAAAGCTTGTCATACCAGTAACTCTGAAACCTGAGACACTTTTCCAAAAGGACAGGCCTAAGAGGAAAGTAGCAGGCAGGCCCTTTCAGAAGCAGAGGTCAGTGTGGGCTGTGGGACACCTGTGGGGAGAAGTAAGTGAGGGTGGAGAGGTTGAATGATGCAGGGCAGACTTGGCTGCCATTGCAGTTTTCTCCAGGACTTTGAATCGTTCAGACTCTCCACCATTTCCCATGCAGTTCATTTTGAGGGCAGCCTTCGTCATCAATCAAAGCAAATTTGATAGTAAGGGTAAAAGACCCATTCAAACTACTTATGTATTGGGGGAGAGGATGGTAGTTATTGGGTGGGTACAGGGGAAGTACAGCTGGACTTCTTGGAAAACGATAACTCTTCCCTAGTCTGTCTCTCTCAGAGGCCCTGTGGCTTCCCGTGCTGGTTCACCTGGGCAGGTCTGCCTTTGGCTTACTCTATAAATGTTTGTTGAATGACTTCTGTGGTGCTAATGATTTCTATGTACAGGTATAGGAAATTGGGCTGAATCTGTGCAAATCCCAGATCTTAGTAACTATTAAATTGAGATTAGCTTTTTTTTCATACGAAATTCCTCATAGCAGACAGTTCTCTTAGCTTCTTTCACAAATGCGATGTGGGGAGTGGTGGGGAGGAAATCAGGTAAATTGTGTGTTCCATTCATTGAGTTCAGGTTTACCTGAGCGGCTACCATACAAGAAAGTCATTAGAAACATATTCATCTTTTAAAACTTATTGAACAAATATGTATGAAGGACACTGGAGATATGTTGTTGAACAGAAACAGACGTGATTCTTGCACTCATGGAGCTGACAACCTGGTCCTCCAAATACCCTCGTACATCAGAAAGGCACTAGGGAGCTGCATCATTTTCCCTGCCCAGTTTTCTTAGTCCCTGCAAATGTCACTTTTGACCAGAGCCTAGAGGAGGTGAGGGAAACAGGCCAAATACCAAGGGTGAGCTGTCCAGAAGAGGGCTGGAACCTGAACATAAACCCCACATAAAAATTTTTAGATAACTGCCTTGGCTGTGGGTAGGAGAGAAGTTTTTTGTTTTGTGTTTTCCATCCTCAGTGACGCTGTATATAACAATATCCAAATGCCATGTCTTGGTTTACCTTCAATCTGACAATTGCTAATAGTTTTTGGGAGTCTATTAGGGGCAGGCACTGTGCTCTACATGTGCCATGTTTTGTCTTTAGTCCTCATAGCAACCTTGCAAGATAGATACTCATGTCATCCTCAGTTTGCTTCTGAGGGGACTGTAGCTGGAGAGGACATGGCCAAGGGCACAAGAGGTGATTACATGAGAACTAAACCTACTCGAATGCCTTTTTACTTCCTGCCAAGCCATACAGGCCCTTTACTCTTTTCTAAAGTGAATAGTGGGAACCTTGTATTTCTACCCCTTGCCACAAGGGAGGAAAAGGTACATGCTTTTCAACATATCAAAGGATAATGGTAACAATAGCTAATATTAATTGAGCAATTACTATGTGCCAGACACTATTCTAAGCTTTTTACGTGTATTAAATCATTGTATCCTCACAAATCGATGAATTCATTACTCATTATTTAATATTATTTATTATTTTATAGATGAAGAATTTAGACACAGAGAGGATAAGAAATTTATCCAAGGTGATTCAGTTAGTATATTAACAGACACAGAGTTTAGACCCAAGGTACCTGGGTCCAGAGCTTGAAATTTGTCATTTCATGCAAAAGAAATACACTCTTTAAAACATCTATCGCAATTTTCTTAAGTTGGTGAAATAAAGATCACTAGCATGGGAGAGGACCCCTCTGTCCTCACTGGCACAAGCTTAAGCAAGAGACCCAGTTCCATCCATAGTCTGATTGAATGGTTTCCTCTATGATCATACAATATTCGACCTACCGGTATATACAATAGTGTCCAACAGCCATGAGTGCCATCCACCATGAAATGGCACATGACCAAAAAATTCACCATGTATTCTAAATCTGAGCTTTCTGCCTAATTTAGTTTCTGTTTCCAAATGCATAACATTTAAGATATGAGCCATGAGAGTTCTCTCAATGAGTTCACACCACTCTTTGAGAAGAGGGATTGAAGAAACCTAGGGACATTTTCTTTACTAGCTAAGTAAGGCAAATGACGGAAAAGTCAAAAATTAATTTTAAAAAATATTCGGTTTTGGCTCCTCACGCCCCCTGACTGGCTATTTGGGTGAATTGGGCAGTGGCATCACTCACTGGGCACCAACCTGAGTGGCTCAGCTAGGGCCACGGCAGAGGCGGAAGGCAGCAGGCAAGTGTTGGGGCTTCAGGCTGGTGGATTCCAACTTCAGTCCACTAAGAACACCCTCTCTCCTGCATCCCAGAGACACACGTGAGTAATCTCCAAAGCAGGCTGATGTCCTCAGATATAAACCGATTTTGTGGCTATGAACCATTAAGGATGCTCGATAACTACTAATTAAATTAATGTGGTGCACAACCTATGATTACTAATCTACTTTTCCCCTGTCTTTGCTGCACTGCAGCAAAAAGTTTCCACAGCAATTGGTTTGTATAAGCAAAACCCAAAATTAAATTAAGAGGTCACACGCCAGTAGCAAAGACAAAATCAAGAAAACATTTTCTAATCAGAAACTGCAAAGAAAAGGGGGCTTTTATATAATAGCAAAATTAGGGTTTGGATGGTGGTATTCTTTCAACCAACTTTTCACGAATATTTCCTGGAACAGGCCCAAGGATGGAATCCTAATCTAGCCTATTCTTTTTCAGATGTAATTGAATTCACTTGTTTAGGTTTCTGCCTCCCCGACCTTCCAACCGGTGGGTGGCACAGAAGTGCTGCTCAGCTCTCACTGGGCATCGGCATAATCTCTAGGCCACGTTTTCAAGTCCCTTCTCAAGGGAATCAAGAGGGTCTTAGCTCTTCCTCAGCTGCTATCTATCTGGAGAAATGTCTCCAGACCCTTCGCTCCCTCGGTGCCTCTCACCAACTCCCCCCTCCATTGCTCTGCACCCCCAGCCCCAAGTTTCTCTCCTATAAAAATTAATTCCATCAGCTGGGGAGGAGATCATCTGAAAAATATCCTCTATGAGGGATCTGGTGCGAGAAAATATGAAGAAAGGTGTAGAATCCTTGACTAATATCACTTAAGATTGCACGAGCTGACACTGAGGTAAAGCAACATGCATTCCTTGAGGTTGAGGCTTCATGCATCCATAAAATGAGGGCACATAGCTTTCTTCCTGTTGTTTGAGGCCCCAGGAGAAGGGCCCTAGCAGTACACACATCAAATTGGAATGAAAGTCTCAAAGGATGCTTTCGTTCCCACGTTAGCCTCCATGGGCAGGCCTCTGGTTTGGCATCTACTCAGCATGCACACACACTAAAGCCATCTCCACGGGATGGACAGGACCTGCCAAATGATTCCCACCTCCCGCCTGGACCGCCCCCTCATGCTCCTAGAGGTTGGCTGGCTGACTGGTCTACAGTGTTTTACAAATATTAGAGTCTACGCCTGCTCTTTGAGGTTAAGAAATGTTCAGGTAAAAGCAGGATTGGGAAAGTAAGAAGCCCAAGTCTCTCTCCGTTCTGTTCTTCAATGGAAGTTAAAAGGTAGTTTTTAAAAAGGAAATTGACTTGGATGTAGAAATTTAAAGAAAAAAGACTTTCCCTTTCCTCTTGGGGGATCCTTTTGCCACAGTCAGAGGCTAACTAGGGTGGTTTGGAACTTGAGCGCGTGTGCATGCACACCGCAGCAAATCGGCAGTCTCTGCTCTGGTACTCACATTTCATCCCCAAAGGACTGCGGGCCTCCCGGACAAGAACACCGCAATCCCTTGGGGAGCGGCCAGGAGGCTGGTGGGCCCCCTCTGCTCTTGCCATGAGCCCCTTTAGCCTGGCTTAGCAGCAATCAGAGTCTGTGTGATTTCTGCCAGGACATCCCAGAATCTAGTTGTCCTGTCTCCAAGTGCAGCCTTCCACACGCAGCAAGAGAATGCAGGCTTCTTTGAAACAGGCTTCTTAGAGCAGAAGCATAGGGAGCCAAGTGTGAAGGGCATCAGCAGTGGTGACCTGCCCTGGGGGAAGATGGGGACCATCTGGGCTCTGATCCAGAGACAGGAAGGCTGCTCAGAGTCAGAGCTCTTCCAGCATCCTGCTTGCTCCTGGACCATCTTCTGACACTGCAAAGTGGTGCCCGCGCCACTGCGCTTGCCCTGGACCCAGGGCATGCACTAATTTTCATTCATTAATGTATTTCTTGGCAATCAAGTCAGCCTCATACAAATGGTATGGTTTAGTCCTCAAAACCCCTGAGTTGAGTGGCAATGTCCCATTTTATTCATGAAGAAACCAAGGCTTCAGGGTGGTTTGTGTAATGTGTTCTCCAATGCAAAGCTATTAGTACTGGCAAAGACGAGGAGTCTCAGTTCTTTCCCGTGTACACCTTTCATCAAGGGCAAGTGTATACTGTATTCCTAGCATGGAACTGGTATCGATCAGGTTCTGTTGAGATTTCAAAGACACCATGACTTGGCTCCTGCTATCCTGGCATTTACAACCTGTTTAGCCAGAATTAAGAAATAAAGAAGAGCTGGAAGCTCCATGTTTATGAGGTATCGGTTTGTGTATACATTCACTCAGCAAATGTTTTTCGAACAGTATATGCCAGACACTGGGAGAGGAACAGGATGGACACAAAAATGAAAAGGACAGTCTATATTCTCAAGAGTTCAGTCTAGACAAGGGACGTTCACTGCTAAACTGTTCTATGGCTTCCCATTGCTTCTAGGGTAAAATCCAATGTCCTTGACGCGGCCCACAAGGCTGTCCGAGATCTGACCTCCGCCTCTCTCTCCAGCTTTACTCTGCTCTGTGCACACTGGGCTTTGTTGATTTCCTTGACCAGGCTAACCCTCTTTCCTTCCTTGGGGTCTTTGTACCCTGAGATGGTTTCACAGAAGTGTCTTTTGAGCAAGGTGTTGAAGAATACGTAGGAGATTTCCAGGCAGACAGAGATGCAGAAGGAGGGGGTGGAATTCCAGGTAGGAGAATTTGAATGAGGAGGGGACTTGGTGAATAAGAGTGGCTGGGAAGTTTGATGGGAAAAGGAAAATGTTCTTTGTCCATAACTGATATTCAATAATTACCTTTTTTTTTTTTTTTTTTAAAGATTTTATTGGGGAAGGGGAACAGGACTTTATTGGGGGAACAGTGTGTACTTCCAGGACTTTTTTCCAAGTCAAGTTGTTGTCCTTTCGATCTTAGTTGTGGAGGGTGCAGCTCAGCTCTAGGTCCAGTTGCCATTGCTAGTTGCAGGGGGCACAGCCCACCATCCCTTGCAGGAGTCAAACTGGCAAACTTGTGGTTGAGAGCCCACTGGCACATATGGGAATTGAACCGGCAGCCTTCGGAGTTAGGGGCATGGAGCTCTAACCACCTGAGCCACCAGGCCGGCCCCAATAACTATCTTTTGAACAGAACTGGGCTGGAAAGGCTGGGGAAGGCAGAGTGTTGCAGGATGCGAGGGCAGGAGAGCAGGACCACATAAGCAAAGCCTCAGCTGAGCCAGATGAGGGGCAGAGAAGCCCTCTAAGAGGCAAATTGTGGAGGTGGGCAGTGATTTGTGGGAGGGTGGGTGCTTTATGGGATAGGATGAAACATCTAAATTGCAGCTGCAGCTTATCTACTTGCTTTGTAACCTTGGACAAGTCACTGCTCTTGTCTGGGCCTCCAAACTTGTGAAGAAGATGGAGTCTCTACACCTCTACACCTCTCCTTTCCAGGTGAAATGTGTTGTTTAAAGTTCAGGTGACTGCAGGAGCCAGGATGGATACAATATCCTAGAAAAGAGGAAATCCCAGAATGATAGAGAAAACCCAAGCCAAGTGCTGCTGGCTTCTGAGGCCTCTGTGGAGGGCTGTGGCGAAGGACTTCCCCGAGGGGAAGTGAGGGCTGAGTGCTCTCCAGAGACAGGATGGGTGGGAGAGCTAAGCTGCAGCCTGCGACTTATCCATGCCCCACCAGGACCAGATCGAAGACAACCTGACTTCCTCTCACCTACTCTGATCTCAAGTCTGAGGTAGGGTCCAGGCCCACCATGGGGGAGGCGTCTGCTGTGGCCTGTAAAACTGTGGGCCAGCTCCAAAGAGTGAGGAAGGAGGGGAAAGAGCTGAAGGAGCTTTTCAGCCAGTCCCAATGACAGGACAAGCCAGTAACCCGGGTTTTTTCTCTAGTGACCCTCTTCTGCTCCATGGATGGATGTCACTTTCTCTCTCTCTCTCTCTCTCTCTCTCTCTCTCTCTCTCTCTCTCTCTCTCTCTCAGCTTTCAAGGAGGGGGAGCAAGGAGAGGGAGGTGGGAAGAGACTTTTTTCACATGAGTCCTCAGAATTACAGTTCACAAACTATTCAGTAAACTGACCGGCCTCAACCTCCCCTTCAACGGCCTAATCTAAGGGGTGGATCTATGTGTTTTGTTGCTTGTCAGAAACAATCGCTGCCCGGCCCATTACATTTACAGCACGTCGCCCTTTAATTGGTGTAACACGCTGAGGCCTGAAAGGAGGAGAGGCCCACAAAAGCGCCTGTGAATGAGCCTTGACTCACACAAAAACACTCTGCAGAAGTTCAGAGCTGGCCACTAACAAGGAGGTAGGGAGTTAGTTTGAAAAGGGGGTGAAGTTCAGAAATGTGTCACCTTGAGGAGCCTCCCATCAAAGCAATGGTCGCATTGACAAGCTGCAAAGAAAAAAAGTTAAACCTTCAGGACTGTGGACTTGCCTGCTGGATTTATTCTTTTTAAACTTGAGGAGGGGTGGGGGGAGGAGAGGGGAGAGTCTTTCTTTTTCCTCTCCACCCTCGTCTTTCTGCTCCCCTTATTTACTTCAGAGGGCCTTAAAGAAGTCGGCGTGAAAAAACATACCTCCCACCCCCCTGCTAAGATACACTATTAAAAAAAATAAATGTATAAAAAGTCAGGCTGAATGCGGCTGACATAGGCCGCTGCAGCTGATTTCAACCTCTGTGGGAATAGCGTTGGGTCTCGGCCCTCTTGTCTCCCTGCCCCCATTTTCTGAGCCAACTCCCCGCGTCTTAGGGCTGGGAGCGCTGCGGCCTCGGCTGGGGCTCAGTGCGGCTCTAGAAACTGCACCCGGGCTTCGGTGAGGGCCGGGGCGTGCGTTAGGGTTCCGCCGCTGCAGAGGGGACTGGTGCGAACCACACCGAAGTAAGTGGGGGTCGGGATCTGCGCGGGCGCGGCTCCAGCTCAGCCGGGTCCTGCTCGCGGTGGTCCTGCCCTGCCCGGGGGAGGAGACCCAGTTTGCTCTCCTCCCTGCCACACCTGGGGAAGACACTACCCAGGCCGAGCGGGTTTCCACACTTTGGTTCCTGTTTGCAAAATAAGGCTTTCCTAAAATCAGAAACTAGCAAGCGCCAGGTCCCGGGTGGAGGTGGGGAACTGGATCGCGCCTGTAGTTCCTCCTCCCTCCGCGGTCACCTGCTCAGTCCGTCTCGTGCACCTTCTTGGCTCCAGATTCCCGGAGTTCACCCAGTGTTGGTGGTGGGGTAGGCCTCTCTCGGCACCCTCCCCTGCACCCTGCCCCTCGCTTTCCTCCGTGTGGGGGGACTCCGGCCACAACGGTGCCCGGGTGCATGCTGGAACACCCAGAGGCACCCTCATCACCCCCTCCCGCCTTTGTCTGGAGACGAGACCCCCGCCGCTCACGCTGCTCCTGTGAACCGGTTGCCCCGTGCGAAGGTGGGGGCGCCTTTCTATGCAGTGCCGCAGCTCCCTCCAGATTTGTAATCCGCCAAAAAGCCGCTGATTGCTGCAATCGTTACTTTTCATTAAAAAAACTTAGAAGCAATTTGGGAGAACCCTTCTCAATGAATACATTTACCCCCGAACGGTCTTTATTCTCCGCCTCCACTTGATGAGTTTCTCTGGCACGAATCCGTTCTTACAGGCACAGAATGGGCAATCCCTTGATCCCCGTCAATTGTCATCCCGAGTCGGGGCCACTTTGACCGCCAATAGTGGGGAAGTCAGAGCTAATCCTCAGAAGGAATCACGGGAAAAGAAAAGCAACAATAACCAAGTCAAGCGTAAAAAATGAAAGAGAAATCTCTATTATCACTCACTACATTTCCCAGCTATGTACTGAAAAAATCAGCTCGCTTGTCATTCGAGTCAGACACCCGCACAAGAATATGGGGTCGTGGTGGGTTGGTAGACTCACACGACGTAAGGAGCGATATTCGAGAGCGAAAGGCCTCTCTTCTGCCTCTGCCAAATCCCCCTCACAACGCCATAACCATAAAATACAGACTGACTTTATTCTTCACGGGGGGGCCCAGGGGTGGGTGGTGAGGGTGCCTCCAGCTGTGCAAGATACAAAAAATATCCCTGGAGAGAGGGATGGGGGAGGCGTCGATGCTAAAGAAACGCGCCCCTCCCGGGCATCTCCTGCTCCTAGGCCCGCGCTCAGGGTCCCGGCGCCGACTGCGCCCCCCCCCCCCCCCCCCGCGCAGCCCTAGGGGCTCTTGGCCTAGGCTGCTGGGTCTTCGCGCCGGCGCGGGTGCATGGCGCGCACACACCGTGTCCTTTAGGTTCTTGCAGTGGCGGTCAACCCGCAGGAAAGCCGCAGCGTTGTGGGCTGGGGGTGGGGTGTGAGGTGCTGCCGGAGCAGACACGGCGAGACCCGTGAGAGTGTGCAAACACTGCCACTTTCTATGCTGACACCTACAATTATCTGACACGGGCCTTGATTCCTTTATGCCGCAGCCAAGTGAGGGGTAACGTTAGTTCTAAAGAGGCTGATGGAAAGCAGGACAAGGGGCCAGATTCCAGGCGCTGTCCCAGCAGCCCCGCGCCCCTCTCTCCCTCCCTTCCAGGAAGGAACCTCGAGGTCTGGGACTACTCCTGAGCTCACGGCTCGGCAACCCGAGTCTCCCCCAGCCCCGGATTTGGGAGGGCCCTGGAGGACCTGAATCCCAAGCTACCTTGGGCAGAGAAAGGGTCGTAGCCGCGCGTGAACGCGCAGGCTTTGCTTGTCCAGTGGCCTTCCATGTCTTTTCTCATTAAGTTACAAAGCCGGTCTTGCGTTGCCGTTTGGGCTACTTTCATTTTCCCCTGGTGTGTCGAGGGAACCGCCAGCAGCCAAGAGGTGAGGTTGCTTTTCCTTTGGTTCGTGGGACCTAGAGAAAGGCCCACATGCTGCACGAAGACATTCTCCCCGCCCCTTCCCTGCCCCCGCCAGGCCAGGACTCCGCTGCAGCCCGCGCTCCTGCTCCCTCCTCCTCTTGACGCCCCAGTCTCCCTCGGCTCCTGGGGCTGGAGGAGCAGTGCCCAGCTCTCATCTTACCCCTGGGCACCCAAACCCGCGAAGCCTGGGGCGCTTATATCTCTATGGAACCTCTCCAGGCTGTCACTTTCCCCCTTCACGTCACACACACATCACACATTACATACACTATATCACAAGTGTATACAGGACATACACTGCATACCATTTACACAAACGTTCTCACACTTGTGTACACACATGCAGAAAACCATTCACACAGAAACAAGCTTACGAAACATTCACATTTACACAAGGCCTGAACCACCTGCATACACAGTTACACAGACAGGCACACATTCCTGCACACCCAGGCACACACCGCACTGCACGCACTCCTGCGCGCGCTCGCAGTGCACAAGCACGCGCCCTTGGGTGCCCATGCACTGGCTCCTTCCGGAATAGCAGGTCAGGCAGGGGGACTAGAGGGAGCCATCAGGGTGAGGGTCACGGATTTTGACCCTGAGATCCAGGCCTCCTTCTTCCTGGGGGCAGATGCCCCCAACTTCCAGCAGGACCTGTGAGCTGCGTGGGGGCTGCACTCCTACCCCTGAACCCTCAAGCGCTGCATCAGAGTTGGGGCCTCCCCAGGCGGCCACTCCAACCAAGCCAGAGCCCGAGGAGTAGACTCGGCAGTGGGACTTAGTCCCTGCAGCACCAGACACACGCCCACGAGCGTTCTTCATGGAGTGGGCAAGCCTCCCTCCAGTGGCCGCGGAGGGGGGGGACAAAGCGGGGGAGTGGGATGGGCAGGAAAGGAGGGGATCCGACCTTACTTGACCCGCATCCGCACCCAGGTCAGGCAACCGGGCCTGAGAGGATGGCTTACCGAGCTGGGTAGTAGGGTCCCGTATAAAGCAAGTGAGAGCGTTCTGCCCCGCCCCAGATTTACGTAAACGTGGATCTCTTCGTCCGCGATCTGGGAAGGGTGCTTGCAGAGAGGGCGACATTCTGCAATCCTAATTAGTGATTTTTGTCCCCTTGTTACTGGGCTCAGCAGCTCATGCAAATGAACTCTTCATTTCAGCCACATTACCCCAGCTCCAGAATTAACTGACTCTTATCTTTAATGATATGCCGCTGAAGTTCGCCAAGTGCGGCTAGCTTTTTATCTTGATTACTCTAATCAATAAGAAATGATAGAGTAGAATTATAAACTCGATTGGCTTTTAAATGTTGCCGACAAGCCTCTAGATGCCATTCCCGTCCATTGTTATTTATTGAAATGGTCCTCAGCCTAACAGCGGAGGCAAATATGAGACGAACAAGAATTAGCCTTGGGATTCGTCAGAGTCAGTCCCTGACACCTTGCCCCCCACTCCCCAGGGAAGATTCATCGATGTTTGGGATTGAGAAGGTGAAAACATATATTTTAAAAGAAAATTGCTCTTTTGGAGGCACAATAGAAACACACACACACAAATTAAGAAACACCAGATTTCCCACCCCATCCAGATAGAAAGTCTTAAAGATAGAAGCTTTGAAACAGGGTTTGAGACACAGACCCTCGTGGTCTGGGAATGAATCAAATCTGAAAGACACACACGCACCCTCCACCTCACTGACCCCACCCCCAGCTCACATACTTTTATAGACATTCGTGTATGTATGTATGTATGTATGTATGCACGTATGTATAATCTCAGACAGTTTGAACTCAGGAAATGCAATTTCCTCCATTTAGTTCTTTTGGGAGAAAAATGAGGATTGAATCCCTTCCAGTCTGCAGGTGATACCTTCAACTTTAGCGGGATGTTGAGTGGTGATTGGCCAAGGCGTCAAAGCACCTCCAATGAGAAGGTTATGGATTCCTAGACGTCCAGCACAGGTGTGTTGAGACCCGGAGCCCATCCCTCCCGCCTCCGCAACCCATCACCCACACCCTCCAAGGTCCAGGACCCCACAACTCTACCAGTCGCATCTCCGTCACAGGCCCAGTTTGCGCAGCACAATCTCTGTCCCAAGAAGCCAAAAAGAGGGTGCGGAGCATTTCTTCTTTCCTTGGCCGCTTGAGAGTGAAGTGTTCATGGTGTATATGAGAGGAACATCCTTCCACACCCTCGACCAGCTTGTAAACCCTCCTCTCACCCCACGCTACGCTGTGAGTTTGGTCACCGGCAGGGTGGGAGCTTTCTGGGGGCCCAGAGGCTGCTGAAAGCGCCGGTCATCATCGTTCATCAGAATCAAATGCTTTCGTTACAACCAATGAAACCCACTGAAGGCCCACTCTGTACTAGTCAGGAGTGCGGCCCAGGCTCTGAGCGCAGAGAACCTTTCCCTTTGTCGCTTGACCCTTCGTGCTTCTGGATGGTTTCTTGAGATGTTGGCATCTGAAGCTCGGAAAGAGCGCGAGCGGGAGGCGCGCACACACAAACACACGGCGCCACAACGCGGCCTGCCTTGCCCCCAAACCCCGCGAGGCGCACCAACACTCTAGACGTGTTTACGCACAGCCCCATTTGCCCGCTGGGCGCCCAGTCCCCAGGCAGCCGCGCAGCTCCTCCAGCGCCGGTAGCTGCGAATTCCACCCGACCCCAGCCCGGCACAGCCCTGGGCACAGAGCCGCGCCGCGGCCCCTCCAGGGGGTGGGTAGAAGCTGCGCGCACAGTCTAGCAAGGGCACTCCGAGTCTCGCAAAGGCGCACCCGGGCGCTGAGCGGGAATCAGAAACCGGCTCCCGGCGGACGCACCCGCGAGGGGCAGCACGCAGCGAGCGAAAGGGGCCGGGACACAAACTCAAGCCCGCCGACGCCGCGCTGGATCCGTGGAAGGAGAAGTTGGAAATCGCGGGTAGGCGAAGCGTTTTCTTTTTTTTTTTTTTTTAATGACAGGTGGGGGGAAGGGCTGAATGTATCAAAATCATGTAAAATTTCTGTTCTTAGCAACATCCTTGTTATTAGGAATGATGACTAAACCGCTAGGATTATTCTGGACTGTAAGTTATCAAGAGCCCACTAATTTCACATTAAAGCCCATTGACTGCAACGACGTGATTGAAGGGTTTTTAACAATTAACATAATCAGAAAATGAGCTGAGATAATTTTTATTCAACTCATTACTTTTTAATCATGTATTTCTTTTAATTAATATCTTCTCCGTGAACATAACACAAAAGCGGAGCCTCAGCGCTGGCCCAAGCCAGCCCGCGGGACGGAATTTGACACAGCCAAACATTTCACCAGTCGCATTCATTGCATCTCTATTGTGGTGTGGGTGAAATAGAAAAATCTTGTCCAAAAGTCACCATGTTGTTTTGAAACACGATTGGGGGGGCGGGGGAGCTGGGAGCCCACAAGCCATACGCTTTTAATTCGACTTGACTTTTATATTTGGGCGCCTCTCTTGGTTTGCAGCCAGAGGGATACAACTGGGAAGGAAGAAACAGGAGGCAAAACAACAAGAAAAGGCTTTTGGAGGTGAATGATCCATCCTGGGTTTGAAGAACGTTGGGCTTTGGTTGCCCACGCCTACTCCCCAGGCCGCAGGGGGGCTTCGAGGGCACAGAGCTTGGGAATGACGTGCCCGCCCTGGGCCGCGGAGTATCCGCCGGGTGCAGGGGCCTGGCCGAGGTTGTCAGGGCCGAGGCGTTCAGTTCAGCACCTGTGCCCACCCCCTTCCAAACACCCGACGCAAGCGGAGCTGTCTCTCAGCTTCCCTGGCTGAGAGAAATGGGCAGCTGCCTGCGGGCCCTTCTCTAGGGCGGCGTCCTGAACCATCGCCGCCACCTCAGTACGCCCTGCTCAGGTATTCGCATTGCAGTCTCGGGGCGTGACCCCACACCTCCCCCAACACTCCATGGTATCCCCACCCGGGAAACTTGGTACATGTCAAAGGCCTTAAACGGGCGAAGAGTGGATGTATTTTGGTGGCAGAGAGGGCTCTAGCCTCCCCCTTGGCGAGCTTCTTCGCTCGGGTAACTCCGACCGGCCCTGGGGCGAATCTCCCCTGTGGCCTGACCACGGTCCAAAAAAAGGGCTGGCTGTTTCTGAACTAGGATATCTCGCCCTGCGGGAGCCATATCAGCCTCAGAAAAAAGAAACAAAGCCGACCCCTGGTGGAAGAAAATGAAAGTTTAAGAGTGAAAGGAAGGTTTGGGGGAGCCGTATGCTCAAACGCCTGTACACTGGAAAGGAAGGGATGGGGAGAAAGAAGGCAGAGGGTGGGAAAGGATAAATAAGGAAAAGAAAAATTAGAAGTAGCAGAAAACAGAGAGATCATGTAGCAGCAGGTGGAATTCAGGTGAACTGGGAAGAATGAGATTCAGAGAGCCCATCTCTTTGGGCCCAAGGGTTAAGGATTCATCAGTGCTTGTGACCTGGCCAGTGTCAGGGGTCAGACAGGGACATCTGAGTGTTTTCTCTTTCTCCCCAGTGACAGTCTGAAAGTTCTATGATTATAAAGGGCAGATGGAGGTTTCTGTTGGACACTGGAAGCCACTGCCTGCCTGACCCAGAGGGCATCCAGTTTCCAGAATCTTCTCTTTCTTCTAAACAAACTTCTGCCTCCCATTATCCTGACCTCTCCGTCTTAGCTAGGTGATGTTAATTAAGGCAAAAATCCAAACTACCAAGGTGGGTGGGGATGGCTGAGAATGCAAGCTCCATTCCTCTCTGGTACGTGTTTATTGTTGACTTTTAATGGGGAACATCTGGGGCACAGGGTTTGTGCCCAAGGGATGATGGTATTTCAGGCACTAGAGCAAATGAGTGATGGGAGAACCACTATGATGAAGTCTCTGAGGTCCAGAGCCAAGCAGTTAAAAATAAAAGAGAGAAATGGTGAATCAAAGATAAAAATCTCACTAATGAGCAAGTCACTGTTTACTCAGAGTGAGCACTTCAGGTTAATCAAGGAAGTACAAAAGGTGGCATTTGTGTCCTTGAGCTCTTTTTAAAGCCTTTCTTGAATCCACTATCAAAATGTGCCTAGGTGTTACTCCCTCCCCATCTTTCCACATTATTTTCCACACTCTTCTATGTCTCCTGATATTATACAGGATATATCCTGATATTATACTGTCTCTCCTGATCTATGACATGCCAGAAGTATTTTTTTTTCTCAGAACCACCTCCCCTCCCCCAGCATCCATTTATCCAGAACTTTGCCCTGGGTCAGTTCTCAGGCAATATTTGTTGAAATATTGACTGTTTCTGAGATTCAGGACTTTGGGTTTATAAACCAGGACTATGAGGGTGGTTTGGCTGGTCTTTCTGGAATTTGGTATGAACCATAGCCACTCCTTGACCACCAAGAACAACTCTTGCTGTCACAGGAGGCTGTGTTTGAGTGTATAATAGGAAGGAAAACCCATATGCTATGCTTGTGACTCTCCAATCCAAGTACCCAACACTGGGGAGAGGGAGATTGGGGGGGCGGCGGCGGCAAACATGTAGAGAGCGCAGGTGTTCTGAAATCTGCTTTGAGAGAAGCTGGTCAGGAGGACCAGTTTGGTGTAGGAAATAGAGGAAATAGCCTCTGTCAATAGAAATTAATGAAAGAGTTGTAACACATATTTGCCAAAGATACAGGCTGCAAAAAAAAAAAAAAAATAAAAAAAATAAAGATGCAGGCTGCAGTAGTATTAATATGAATAAGAGGTGAGTACGTGTTGTGGTGAGAATAGAGAGCATGAGGCCCACAGAGTTTTGTCAGTGGCACTATTGCCTTTTTGGAGTGTCTCTACTTTGCCTCCCTGGAATAGCTATCATTGGCTTCAGTAGAGCCTTGACCCACATCTGACCCAAACGATGACTGAGGCTTGAGATGAGGGATACTAACTCAATAACGGCAGTCCTGGCAAATGAATCAGAATTCCTGCAGCCACTCTCAAAGCCAGAGGCAGGGCTGTGGTGACCCTACATTGGCACAGGGCCTCTCCTCAGACCAATGCATCTCATCTTTAAAGCGTTCATGAACTCTCACCAGCTGCATCCTCTTCAGTCTTTCCTGTTCATTAGAGCATCATGACACATTCAGCTCATCCTAGTATTGTCCTGAAAACAGCCAGAATGTCTCATGGCTGCTCTGGCTAATTTCAAAGGTGATTTATTTTTTCCAATTTGGGCAGAGTCTAAACAGTGTAAAGCAAAGAGAAGAATGTACAATTATTAAATCACTTTAAGATTTGAGACAGCCAGACTGCACAATTCAGGTCAGAATGGACACTTGAAGACTAAATTATCTGAATTGTATACCCCACTCTCCATCACCAGATTATTGTATGATTTTTGCCTTGCTTTGTGCTCTGTAGAAACAAACTTGTTCTTTAGAAGACGTTTCTTAGACATTCTCAGGATATGTGAGGAAGAGCTTAATACTTTGAATGGTTTGTTGGGACTCTATCATCCCTTTGGTGAAAAACTGAAAATCTACTTATCTAGATAAAAAAAAAAAAAAAATGGGCACCAATTGGTATTCATTGAAAAATACCAAACCTGAATAATGTCACATTTTTGTCATTTTTCTTTTTTATAGCTTTTATTGTAAAAATTTCCCACCATGTACAAAAGTAGAGTATAATAATCCTCGATGAATCCATCACCCAACTCTAATAAGCATCACATTTTACCCTCTTGTTTCCTATCTCCCTCTTGGTTTGGCTACGGTGAATTCCAGACATTAAATGTCATTTCACTCCTAAATACTTCATTACATCTCAAAACATGACATTTCATAGTCACATGGCAGTATCACAACTAATGGAAAAATAATAATTCTCTAATATCATATAGTATCCAGCCCATATTAATTAAGATTTCCCTAGTTGGTTTGTTTGAATCATGATCCAAACAAGGTCCACTCGTATTTGGTTGTATGGCTCTTAAATCTTTAAAACAAGTTTTTTTTTTCAGTTGTTGCTGTTAAGGCTTTTAAGTCTTTTAAAACCTTTTGTTATGGTCTCTCCTCCCCTCCTTTCTTTTCACATGACATTGACTTTTTTTCAAAAACCAGGTCAGTTTTCTTGTGAGAAATGTTCCACATTCTGGACTTGCCTGCTTCTTTCCTCATGGTATCATTTAGCAGAGATTTCATGTGTCAATGAAGCAGATATTTAAATTGTTTTTCTTTCTTCTGCATTTCCTGAAGGCTAGAAGTAAGATTTAAAGATTTGATAAATTCAGGTTCTTTTGTGGGGGGGGGGGGGGCAAGAACACATCAGAGTTGGATTTCATATTGCATGAAATCAGGAGACCCACAATGTCTTATTCTGTTTTGAGCCACGCTCAGATTGATCCGTGGGCTCAGGTGATGTCAGCCCAGTCCCTCATTGTAAAGTTCCCATCACGCTCAGACTATAGTTTGCATCAGGTGTTTCATTAGGAGATACCATATCATCCTTTTCAAAGCATATCTTCATGTAAATTATTTCTTTTTACCAGTGATAATGCATCATTTCCCTTAGTGTAGAGAGGAGTGACAGAGAAGTCATTTTGGGGGCCACACAGTGACTTTAGGGACCATGAAGAACCAAAATTCAAGTCTGCTGATTCCTGACTCCAAATCCTTTTCTATGGCAGGACACATTACAGGCAATAATGCTTCGTGGTATCTTGCCATTTGGAATCCAAAGCCGTGTTTAACAACTGGGCTCAAAGGTTCAAAGTCTTTTGACTTAATCAATCAGTCTAGGTCACTCCAGTCTGGACGATCACATACATGAAATTGTATTTGCTTGGTTATGAACATCTCACAGCCCCAACTATTTTCACTGTTTGAGTCCATTTTTGTTTGCCTAATTTTGGCCAGATGAACCAAAGAGAGGGTATACCTCTCACTCAGCACTATTCTGGTTCCCAGCATTGGGCTGTTTACTTGTACAATAAGAGTTGTGTTCAGCTAACAGTATCACAGTGCCATTTCCAGGGGCTTAAACAAATAGGATTTTATTTTTCTCACATAACCAGAAGGCCAGAGGTTAGTAGTTGCTGGCTTTGCTTTAGCATCTTAATGATACAGGGAAGATGTTATCTCTTAGCCTTTTCCCCATGGTGTCAAGATGGCTGCTGCATGTCCAGCCATCATGTGTGCATTCTGTGCCATCCACATCTGTTCTGGTCAATAAGGAAAATATATGTTTTATCAGAAGCCCAATAGCAGTATTCTCTTGGGTCAGAACTGGGTCATAAGACATCCTGAACTACTAGAGAGCTAGGAAAGCAGTATTTGGCTTTCAAACCTTTATAGTGGAGGCAGCAAAGGAGACAGGGGTTGGGCATAAATTAAATGCTGATCCACCTACAGAAATCTCATCCTTCTTTGCTCGCTGACACACACCATCTCCTACCCTTTCATGAAACCAAGTTCCTTAGCAATTCAGTCTGCAGGACAAATGATAAGGAATAAAGGTGTCCACAAACCCCTTTGACTACAAGGAATGGTAATCAGACAATGTCATTCCAACCTCTAGAAGGGAATAAGTACCTCAAATGCTCACTAAGGTAGATGAAGTTGATTTTTACTAGTCTATGGATTCCATTGTTGGCTTAAGGATATTAAAGGATATTAAAGATATTAGACTGGGGTTGGAGTGAAAGTGAGAGGTAGGGAAAGAGCTGCAGAACATGAAATGTAAGCCACGGTACTATGAGTCAGAAAGCAGCCCTGATGTCAGGACATTTCCACTGTAGAAGGATTTCTAGTTTCATTCGTCTGTCCAAAAATGTCTGCTGAGTATGACTTTTGAATGTTTAAAAGTTCCTTTAACAGTGGACAAATCTATTATCACAGTTAGTGATAATGCTAAAATTCAAATAGTTCTGGAAAGGTAATGTTAATTTACATTTTTTTCAAATATAAAGGGCCTCAAGAAAAAAAGGTTATTCTTACTTAATTTAAATAAAGTTCAGATTCTTCACCTCTAGGGGCCAAGAGTGGGAAATCAGTCCTTTTGTTTCCCAGCAGCACAGCAGAGATCTGCTTAGGACAGTAAAAAAAGACGTTACTCGAGGCCAAATAGCAAAAGGGATGATAAAAGGGAAAAGACCAGTTCCCGTGATACAGCTTACACTCATGATTAAAGATTCATACCGTTAGTCAGAGAACCCAAGTAGGTTATCCTCCCTCTACACGGTGGATGCCAGTTTCGACCTCATCTCCATTAGTCAAGCAGGCACTTAGTGCTATTTTAATCCCCAGGGGAACAAACCTTCTATCTGTATCTGTATCTGTATCTATATCTATATGAGAGAGAGAGAGAAGCTGAGTCTCCCCCCCCTTAGATTCTGACCAGAGTTCTAGTTTCATGTCTGAACTCTCTCCATTCACTCAAATGACCCACCCCCTAAATGATCTCCCTCTTCAGGTGACAGGTGTATTCGTAAGATTGTGGACTGCCCCTGACCCTTGTAGGCCCCAGCAGGATATTCATATCAGAATGGAAAACATCAGCCCCCACAACCTACCTACACAACTGGGAATCAGAATCATGGCTGGGGAAGCGGGGTACAGAGGAAATGTAATGTCCACACCAGGGCCAGGATTAGCTCCTCTTAGTGGAGAAGGCTCATCTGAAGAAGTAAAGGGGAACTACAAAATGTGGAAATGAGCAGGACGGTAAGTATAGGTCAGAAAAATATAGCTCATGTCTTCCAAACAGGTAGTGAGGAGCGCGTCACAGGAAGGGTCATAGTCAGCATCTCTTTGTGGGAACTCCAGGCCCCCAGGGACCACTGCGTGCTGTCCCTAGAACGAGTCCTGTGGCCATCCTAGCACTGATCCTTCACCTCTGATGCACTCTGGCCATGTGTCTCGTGGCTTCCTACTGAAGCCCCACACTGGGCACCGCCATCCTCTGCACCAGCCTGGCTATGCCAGGCCCCTGGAGCTACCATTAGGGCACACGATGCCCTTCTCCTGTCACTGACAAGTCCTGATGCACATGGATGCCTTTGGGGACTCATGCTCTTAACCTCTCACAGACAGCATAATTGTAAACACAAAATGACATCTTTTAGTTCTTGCTGGTGTAGTTCTTGCAGCCATTTTGCTCAGAAGCGGAATCGTCTGAGGTGATGGTGTTAGGAGGGGCTGGACTTAGGAAGTGAGTCCATGCCAGACTTCTTTGTATGCTCAGAATCATCTCTCTCTACCCATCTCTTTGTTCTTGAACCAAATGCCAAGTCTCTGTAGCTGGGAATCCATTATTTCCCAGCAAGACCCTAGGTTTGCCAAGCTCCAGACCTCTAGCAGGTTGCCCTCCTCTCCCCACTTCCAACCTGCTCAGGTGTGTGAACCCCAGAGCACACCTCTATTAGACATACCCTGGGACCTCTGCTACGTATGCTTTGTCTACCTCACTACTTTCTAAATTTTTCTGTTACCAGGAAGGTCCCCGGGAAAATTTAATACTAAGCCTGAAAACTACAGTGCCATACATGTAAAAATACAAATAAAAATGAAAGATAAAGGCAATAGGTGAAGTAGCATGAAAACAGTCATCAAAACTATGTGTAAGAAACAGTATTTCATTTAAAATGTTTAAAAAGTATCACTGAATTAAAAAAATTAGAGAATCGATAGAACACTATATTTTGAAATTGCCTTAAAGTCATTGGACTCGCTTTGGATAAATAAACTGAGGCTCAGAGAGATTACATAACTAGAGTCATACAGTTGATTGGTGAAAAGGTTAAATTAAGTAAAACTGGTTACAAAGTGGAATATATGTATGGGAATTTGCATATCTATATTTATCGCATCAGTTCACACGGTCTATTTTGAAGAGGCGAAGAATGCTTTGTTAGTCATCTTAGTTTTAGTTGTTAACTATCAATGACAAACAACTGAATTCAAATTTAAACATTTCCTTCCCACCCCTAACCCTTAACAAATCAGCACAAGGTTCTCAGCTGGATCAAAAAAAAAAAAAATTCTTTAAAGGTCAAGTAAATGATAATCACATAGAAATGGAGTGCTTCCAATTTTACTCTAGCAGACAACGCAATTTCAGTTCATTAGCTTATATGATTTATATATGAGTGTATACAGTTTACTTTAGCCGATGTCTCTGGAAAGTGAGTGCTGGATATGAGACTCTGGAACACAGACATGGCTACAGCCAAATAATAATCAATGAAGCATGCAATCATTTGGTTCACAGATAAACTAGTCAGTTTATCTGGGTAACTCAGCACCCAAAGCCTGGATTTTCTCATGTTAATTTTTCTGGTTCTTTAGCATTGGTACACAGTGAATGTTTAATTAATGCTTAACGAAGAGGGTGACAACTAGCTTTTACAAAGCATGGTACACACTCCATCAAATCTTTTCACACATAAAGCACTGATAATTATAAAAGCTTTACTATACGTTGTATAATCACAGACTGAATAAAAACACTGAGATCACTATAAGCCTATATTTCTATCTCAACCATCAATTTATTTTAGGTCTTTTTTGGTAAAAACTGACACATTAAGCTATTTGACCTATGAAGAGAAGGGTAGGAAGGTTTTATGCCTTTTTTAGGAGATACAAACATGTTGTGAAAGTTTTTCTACTTGCAAATATTAGAACAAGTATGAAGAGGGGAGGGACATATGCCCACATAGGGCCAATTTGGGGTCTCCTGGGATTAGGGTTCCTGGTCTAGAGCAGCGGATGTGCATAGGCCTGGGGACATAGTTCATAGGTTTATTGACTCAGTTTATTGAATGCTGGAGAGTGAACGCCGGATATCTGAAAAAATGAATGCTGGCCTACAAGCCTAGGAACAGAAAGTGAACTTTTTTCTTTTTCACTTTTTATTATGAAAAAAATTAAACATAACGAAGGGTGGGGAGAATTACATAACGGACACCTATATATCCATCACTTACATGGAACAATTGTTAATCTTTACCATATTTGCTTCATATTTTTGAAGAAAATACATGCAGTGTACATTCCTAAAAATGAAGGACCATTTATCTACATAATTTCAATGCCTTCATCACATCTAACAAAATTAGCAAGTATCTCCTAATATTATCTAATACCTACTTTATAAAATAAACTTCACATTATCATTTCGTAGGCAAATGAAATTATGCATATTAAGTAGAAAAAAATCCCTTCTTTTGCTACAGATATTCATGTTTATTGTCCACGAAGATGGCTGGTGTTGTGAGTAGAACTGTAGGTTTGAGGACACCTGGCTTCTGTTTTTGGTTCTGCTTCTAATTTGTGGTCAGATCACAGACAAGTTGCTTCCTTTTTTCTTGTCTCATGTTCCTTGCTCATAAACAAAGAGGGCGGAATAGATTATTTCCACTGGGGTTTATTTGAAGAGCTGATCACCTGTAGGCCTAAAGATTATTTGGCTCTACTTTCACACATTGTTGGGATCATTCAGGGATAATGCAGAAACAAGCTGTTTTACGTAGTAGTCTATTCAGGCAGCTGTAACAAAATACCACAGACTGGGTGTGGTATACATAAACAGGAATTTATTTCTCACAATTTGGGAGGCTGAAAGTCCAGATCAGGGTGCCAGCATGGTGGGGTGACTTTTTTCTGGGTCCCAGACTTCTTGTATCCTCACATGGTGGAAAGATCCAGGGAGCTCTGTGGGATCTTTTTTATAGGAGCACTAATCCCATTCATGAGGCTCCACCCTCCTGAGCTAAGCACCTCCCAAAGGCCCACCTCCTAACACCATCACCTTGGGTATTAAGATTCCAACATGTGAATTTGAGGGTGGGGAGGCCCAAATATTTACATCATAGCATCTACCAGTCACAAACGTTATTTCTACCTAAGGTAGCATTTTTTCTCTGCAAGATTATACTTGTATCACTAATTCCTTATTCTTTTATCGGTGACGTTTGTTGCCCAGGTGGGTTAAAATGATGGTATTGCTGTGGCTGCTCCTTAAATGAAACTGAGCCAGAGGTTTTCTGACTTTCCCAGGGTGACACAGGGAAGGAAATGTGTATCCCTAGATTTTCATTTCTTGAAAATGGTTAGTTTTCAACGGTTAGTATGATGTTTAGTTTCATGTATCGATGTGGCTAGGCCATAGTATCCAGAGAGTAATCCAGGCGTTTCTGTGAAGGTATTTTGTTGATGTAGGTTAACATCTACTATAAGTTGACTTTTTTTTTTTTTTTTTAAAGATTTTATTGGGGAAGGGGAAGAGGACTTTATTGGGGAACAGTGTGTACTTCCAGGACTTTTTTCCAAGTCAAGTTGTTGTCCTTTCAATCTTAGTGTGGAGGGTGCAGCTCAGCTCCAGGTCCAGTTGCTGTTGTTAGTTGCAGGGGGCTCTGCCCACCATCCCTTGCGGGACTGAGGGATTGAACTGGCAACCTTGTGATTGAGAGCCCACTGGCCCATGTGGGAATCGAACCGGCAGTCTTCAGAGTTAGGAGCATGGAGCTCCAACCGCCTGAGCCACCAGCTGGCCCCAAAGTTGACTTTAAATAGAGGAGATTACTCTCAATAATGTGTGTGGGCCTTATCCAATGAGTGAAGACCTTCAGAGCATAAACAGGTCTCTTGAGAAGAAATCCTATCTCAAGACTACAACATCAAATCCTGCATGAGTTTCCAGTCTGCCTACCTGCCCTCCAGATTTTAGACTTGTCAGCCCCCACAGTTACATGAGCCAAATATTTTATTTATTGCATAAATGAATCTCTCCATATACACAGTATATACCCATTGGTTCTGTTTCTCTGGAGAACTCTGATACAGCCTGCTTTACAGATCAGAATAATTTTGAGCATTATATATGGTATATGTTGCAAATCAATCTGAATTCCTCTAATTCAGAATTTTATTAATGTAGAACTTTATACAGATATTGCTTTGAAGTCTAACTTTTTAATATCTATGAAGAAAAGCGTTGAGCAATGGTTTACTCAAAAGAAGAATAATGAATAGCACTGCAGAAATATCTAATATGCCTGGGAATTACCTCCTAAATAAACTACCTGAGTACAAGTCTTTAGCCCAGGCTCTGGTTTTTGGAGATATCTAGGCTAAAACAGTGACAGAAACTCAAAGAACGGCCTCAAGAAGCAACTAAACCTGTTGATTAGAAAGAAGAGTTCAAAATCAGTTATGTGAAAATCATTTTTGGACAACGATTTTCAACATCAGCTTGGAACTCTTTTTAAATAAATCTTACTCAGAAATCTAATATACAAATAAACAAAAAAGACAATTGGTCTTCCACTTCTATCCTTCCTCCAAAAGTGCCTAAAAGGATAATTGTATTAATTTGTTGGGGCTGCCATAACAAAATATCACAAACTGAGGGGCTTAAACAACAGAAGTGTATTGTCTCACAGTTCTGGAGGCTGGAAGTCTGAGATCTAGGTGTGGGCAGGGTTGGTTCCCTCTGAGGATGTGAAGGAAGGATCTGTTCCAGGCCTCTCCCTGACTGGTAGATGGTCTTCTTCTCCCCATGTCTTGTCACACTGTGTTCCCTCTATGTATGTCTCTGAGCCCCAATTTCCCCTTTGGCTAAGGACACCAGTTACATTGGATTAGGACCCACTCTAATGACTTCATTTTAATCTGGTTAACTCTGTAAAGACTCTATCTTCAAATAAGGTCACATTCTGAGGTACTGGGGATAAGATTTTGGTGGGGGTGGGGGGTGGGGGGTGGGGACACAATTCAACCTGTAACAGTATTTAAAGACTCTTGGATCAAGGTTTGAAAACTAGTACTACCAAGATTCATTTGGATAATTTGAAAGAAACCTACCTATCAGATGAACATTTTTATTTATTAGGGGCACCTTATGTAGACACGTAGGGTAACAGTCCTACTCAAAATTAAACATTCCACATGAACAATGTTAACTTCATTTTCTAGTAGAAGCAGTTCATATGGAAACTTCTCCCCTCAAAATTCAGTGATTATCTTGTGTCACAGATCTTGAAGCATTTCAGCAGATCTGAAACTGCTGTTTGGGGAAAGTTTTAGCCAAGACCGCATAGCCTTACACTTGCATATAGTTTCTTCTAGGCCTGGTCCCTATTAACGGTTGGGTCTCCTATTAATCAGTAGTACAGAATGCCTGAATTCAGCCCTCCCAAAGGTTACTGTCTAGGTTTGCTATTAATACATGCCAAAATAAATCTCCACCTTATTAGTTTGGGACCTAAAAAAATTTTATCAAGAAGAAAACCACAATGGGAATATTACAGGTTATTCTCAAATAAAAGAGTTAGAGCGGGAACTAGCCTAAGCAGTTTTTTTAAAATAATAGACTTTAATTTTTAGAACAGCTTTAGATTTATGGAGTAAATCTAAGCTTTATCCTTAAGTGAGTTTGACGCCAACCAGAACCTAATGTCCTAGGGGCTTAATGATTAAAAGGAGTGGACATACGGTGTATGAACAGGTAGGAGGATCTGGGGAAAGAATGCAGGTGAGTTACAGTTCTATCAGGATAAACAAATCGAGCTTGGATTAATGAGAAATGCGTGCTAAAGACATGAAATTCATGTGCGGTTACCACACTGATGCCGGCTCTGTTCCATTGCTGCTGTTAGGGTCACTGCTGTCCCCGCTACAGTATCAGTAAAAGCCTGTTCCTCAGCTGCAAGGAGGCTGGGAAATAAGTTTGGAATATTTGAAGTTCCTACAGCCGGACTCATAAAGTGGGAAATCCCTCAGACACAGAAAGAAGCTCAGATGGTGGGTGACCAATACAAACGATAAGTGTCTGCTTAGCAAGGAAAAATAGAAATTGGTGTGATTTGCAGATGCTTAAATAATCTACTTGGAAAATCTAAGGTAATTTATAGGCAGACCTATAAAATTAATGAAGACGTTTCCTTTCCTTGACACAATACTAACATAAAACCCAACGGTGTTTCTATAAATTAGCAATAAACAATTAAAAACCTAATAGAAAAAAGATACCATTCACTATAGTAAACATACTACGAAGTACCTGGGAATAAATCTAACGAAAGATGTATACATTTTTTAAGGGAGAAAACTATAACATATTATGAAGCATATAAGAAAGGCTTTTTAAAAATGGAGATACATATCGTGTTCTTGTTTGGGAAGACTTGATTTCAGGACATGTCAATTTTTCCAAATTTGATGTATGAATTTAACATAATTCCAGTAAAAACCCCACCTGGATTTTTTTAATGCAACTCAAGAAACTGATTAAAATGCAAATGGAAGAGTAAGTATATAAAAATATCCCAAACAATTCTGAAAAAAAAAAAAAAAAAAAAAAAAAAGAACAAGGAGGTGGGACTTGCTCTTTAAAATATCAAGTCATTAGAATGCTTTAGCAATTAAAATAGTTTGGTACTGGTTCAGGAATGTTCAAAGAGATCAGCTGAGTGGAATAGAAAGCCCAGAAATAGACTCATGCATTTAAGGGAACTTGATCTGTAATGGAGGTGATACTTGAATCTGGTGAAAGGATGGATGAGTTGATAAATAATGTTGGAACAATTTAGTTTCCATATGGAAATAAAATTAAGATCCCTACTCCACACAAAACACAAAAACAAATTTCAGATAGGTTAAAGCTTGAACTGTAAAAAAAAACAAAACTTTAAAACTGTTTGAAGAAAATATAGGGAATCGCTTTAGGATTTTGGGTCACCGAAGGCTTCTTAAACTAGACACAAATTACAAATCGTAAAGGCAAAGAACTGATATTTGACTACATTAAACTTTTTTGGTATGACAAAAGCCATAATCAAAATATAATGAAAAGCACAAACAACTCAATAGATGGACACAGAATGTGAACAGAAACTGAAGGGACTAGTAAACTCAAGTGATTTAGCAACATGTGTAAAGATGCTCAGCCTTATAGATGATTAGGAAAAAAATCCATGTACAACAATGAGATATCATATAACATCAATTTAGGGTTGGCATGAAAGTTGGGGAAAGATAAATCTCTAAAACTACTGGCATAAGTATAAACAGGTGTAATCACTTAGGAGAACAATTTGGAAGTATGTTATAATATTAAATAACTTCCAGCGTTATAGAAACTCTTGTATATGTACTCAAAGAGACATGTGCAAAGATGCTCATTGTCAATTCATTAGTAACACTAAAATAATTCATTAATAGGAAAATGAATGAGTAGAATTTTAAGTAAAATGTGCCAGTCTATAGAAGGGGTTAAAAGGAACTAACTAGATCTAAATAGATCAACACAAATAGATGTCAAAAATATAATATTGAGACAAAAAAGGAAGATGCATAATAATTCACATTGTGAAATCATTTTTGTAAAATGAAAATATGAAACTGCACATTTTTATATTTATATACAAAATGTTCATTTATGGTATTTATACAAAAGTATAAAATAATTATCTGGAAAGATATACATTTGGTAGCCAGCCCCTAAAATGGCTCACAATAATCCCTACTTCTGGTCTTCATGACTTTGTATACTCTCCCCTTGAGTTTGGCCTGGGCTTATGACTCCCTTGTAGAAAATAGAAGTGATAAGATGTCACTTACAAGATTAGGTATAAAACACTGACTTCTCTTGGTTCTGGCTTTTCTAGCTCTGATGAAGCAAGTTGCATGTTGGGAGCCGCTCTATGGGGAGGCCCATGTGGCAAGGAACTGAGGGCAGCCTCTGGCCAAGAGCCAAGAAGGAACTGAAGCCCTCAGCCTGACAATCCTCAAGGAACTGAATCCTGCCAACAACCACTGAGCGAACTGGGAAGCAGATTCTGCCCCAGTTAAATGTGGAGATGACAGTAGCCCCAGCTAATACCTTGACTGTGGACACGTGAGAGGTCCTGAGCCAGGGGAGCCAGCTAACACCACACAAATTCCTGACTCACAGAAACTGAAAGAAAAGTAATGTTGTTTTAAGCCACTAAATTTTGGGGTAATTTATTATGCAGCAACAGATACTAATATATCATATTATGAGGATTATAGTCTAGGTTGGGGAGTATGAGGGAATGGGATTAGAGGAAAGATAAAGGGGAATTTAAAAAATTACTTATGTAAAAATGACTTTAAACAAACATGACAAAATGTTAATAATTGTTAAAATCTGGGTTGTGGATACCTGGGTGTTTGGGACATTATTATATATGTTCTTCTGTATCTTTTTAATTTCCCCAAAAAGAATAAAATTCCTAGTCCCAGACTATGAGAAAAGCCTAGGGCTGAGATGTTATCTTCTAGCTCTGGATATGAGAAATACATTTCTTGTTTTCAATTTCAATTCCACAAAGTTGTTGGAGTCTTTCTTGGTATAGTCTTTAAGTTACTATTTCATTTATTCTCTATAGAGCTAGTTGCAGGAGATAATGGAAAAGAGTAAGCTGATTTAAATTCTAAATTCAAAATCACTATATTTCAGAAATGATGACTCTACAGACAAGAGGAATTAAAAATGGAAGGGGAGTTGATTTATTTTTGAAAATTATTTCATGCTAAATTGAAAATATAAATTACTCAACTACATGCCAAAGAGGTGTAATGAGACAAGTGTAACAATTACCCTATAATTCAGACAAATTCCTCTCCCACAAGAAAGTGTTACCATAGGTAGAAAGAATAGGGCCGTGGGGAGAGAGGGGGAAAGAAAGGAAGGAGAATGTGAGGGGAGACAAAGGAAGGAGATGAGATCATTCTTCAGAAAAGGTGCACCTACCAGATCGGCCAGAACTAGATTTTGGTGACTCAGGACGCCATCTTGCACCTCAAGATGAACTCCAGCTAATTGCACTCTCACGCCATTTTCAGAGTGTACTATTTTCTTTTTTTTAAGAAATCCACTGATTACTTGGCTTATTTGGTGCGTCCTTGAATTCTTTCCTGTGAGGACACCAAGAACCTGTTTCCGGCAAGAAAAGCAGCATTGGGCGACTTACATTTTTGGTCCTTTCTTCTTTCGTCGTTAAGATAAATCAACTTAAAAAATGTTTATTTCACAAGGATAAATTTAAAAATTGGTATATGATAAAGTAGCAAGTTGTTGTATATATAATTTTTATTACATTTTGCACCTACTTACTGCTCCTCCTGAATTCTGGTCATTTACTATAACTAATCATATGTATTTAAATCATTTGGGTCTATCAGAAAAGATATTACTTGTGGTAATTTAATAATTATGCAACTTCAAATCTTAGGCTTTAATTTGAAGGCTCATTTCCACATTTTATTCCTTTTCTCTGGATTAGCCATTTTTTGAGGGCCATCTTGAGTTCCTCTTATGGAAAATCCCATATAACAGTGTTTCTTTCATTTCATAATGATGAATGGTACAATTAAGATTTAATTAGAAGCACATTAGTAAGAGAATTGAAAGCTACTCTGAACCTGTAAATGAAATGTTATACTTTTAAATTGCTCACATGTTGCAACCCACCCTCTCTAAAAAGCTACCACATGTAAACTTAATTTGAGATGGAGCTTTTTAAAATAACATGATTGCTTGTTACACTGAATCTCTTCCTTGTCATGCGCCCACCGAAACTCATTACATCTAAAAAGAAAGACTCACAGATGCTTAGTGGAAGAAAAGGGGAATTTTCACCACATTTGCTTTACAAAGAACATCCTATACCAGTATTTAAGGATGAGAAGACCTTACTCTCATTAATGCATGTCCTCCATACTTCTCCCCTCTTTTCATAGCCTCACAAAGAAGCACATTTGGGAGGTGATCTATCCATCACATATGAATCAATTTCGAATAAATATGTAACTTTATACTTAAAACAATGCTTTAAAAAACGAATACTTCCTATTAGAATTTGTATCTTCGTTATTGTTTCTAATCTCATTAACTTTTTTTGAAATTTAGATGTATCATTTCCAAGACTGAAGTGGAGGGTACATTTAAAAATGATATTGCAATTGTAAGTTTTCTCATTTGAATTGGGATTAATTACTTTTCTGTAAGGTAGTATGGAAATAGCAACTTAGTATAGAGTTTTGAGCCTTGGTGAGATAAGAGAGAAAAATTCAAGGCTGTTGAAAATGACTTACTGACAAGTCTTGGTTATAGGAAGAGGAGTGGCTTTGCTCCAAACTGGATTTCAGGCAATTATGTGTACTAAGGCCTAGGGTTTGAAAGGTTTCTGACAGCTTGGACTAAAAGTAGAGAATTAGTATCTTAGAAACCTTTTCTGTCCACTTTGTTGTGTGTCTGTAACCTGAGCTTAAGATCACCATGGCAGAACAGGCTTGCTGCCCTGACTCAATGTATTTCCATTCTAAAACAGAAATTTGATGTTTCAGATGGCTTTGTGTCAGGTAAATGTATGATTTCCTTTAGACTTTATGCAATATTGGAAATAGTTTATGGATCTTCCATTCTTCCCTTATGAACTCCTAGATGTCCAGGGAATCTCAGGCTGGAAACTACTGGTTTAAAGGAGGGAAACAAATGAGTCACTGCTTGTCTGTCATGATCATTTAAGGGACTATGATAACTGAGTCGAATCTCTGCAAAGCTGATCTAGATAATTAACATATATTTGAATATGAAGATGGCTCAAAAACCAGGAATGTATTTGTCACAGTCAATTAAATCTCTTTGTGTAAGAATGCCGCAAATAATGAGCTATATTAAAAAAAAATACTTATGATATGAATTGAAGGGAGCCCCAACAGGCCCAGTTGCCTCAGAATTCCTTCCTTTACCCAACCTACCTTGATACCATCCACTTCCTTTTCCCCAGCACGGGTTCCAGTAGGCTACTGTTTAAGATGAAGTTTCCACTAGGAGGGAAGAGAAGGGCCTTGTAATGGAAACTGTTAAGTTTGCCATTCAGCCTCCCTTCTCTGCAAACTTCTCCCTTTCCCCTTCATCGACCTGGTCACAGGATAGCCTCCAAGCGGGCATGGTTATAAAGTATGACCATCTAACTCTTGCCCTCACTACAGTTTGTCCTGAACAGAGACTCAGTCTTGGAAAATTTGGAATCAGGAGTAAGTCTTTGGCCTTTGTCTAGGTTGAAATCTTTAATGCAGGAGATATGAAAATGGAGTGTGTGCAGCCATATTTTTCTACCATAAATCCTGGGTAGTTAAAGAGATATATGGAGTGAAACAAAGACAGAAAGAATGTCTGATGCACAGTTCCAGTCCATCCTGAGACATGGCCTTGGGTTCATCCTCTTATATTTTCCACTTTTGCTTAAGTTAATTTAAGTTGGTTTCTGTTTCTTGAAACCAAAAGAGATCCAATAGATAGACTGTCTTGATGGAAGCCTATTGGCAAGACCCACAGTCACATTGTTGCCTCTATCAGATCAGCCAATAATTATTCTCAAATACACGGAGAATCCAGTCTCTGAGGATCTAGGAATACAATAAAGGTACCCTGGGAGAGTCAAATGAGACGATCTTGGTTTACATCTGACAGGTCCTATATATATATGTGTATATATATATATATATATATATATATATATATATATATATGTATATATATATCTATCTCCAAGTAGTAATTAATTTAAATAGTTGTCCATCTTTAAAACGTTAGCAGTAATGAAACATTAAAATGTTAGACTAATAAGAGGAGATGGAGAGATAACTATCTCCCCCATGGTACTCAGAGCAGCAGATTTTTTTTCCCCCCGGTGGAAAATTTATTTCTCTAATTTTTGGGAGAAATAAAAGGAGCCTGTCTATAGTTTTATCATTCAAATAAAGAAAGCATAGCTCTCCATTCTTCATATAAAACTGGGTTGGACACAGCTGGAAAGAACTGGATAATTACAATATCAATCAGAATAGGGGAGATTAAATGACTTTACTTGAATAGAGCAATTGGGAAAAAATAGAATTGGAAGGAAAATAAAATAATTTACAAAAGGAGCAAAGCAAATAATTTAACATTGGCCCAGTCTACAAATAAGCAGAGTGGAAGGATGACAACAAGTGGTACTTGTTCCAAATGTTACCATAGGTGAACTGAAGAGCATCCACTTCTCTGAGACATGGACATTCATATACTTTACTTTGTAACAATTGTTTATTTCTGCTTCTGTTGTCATGTACCCAGTGAATACGATTTACAAAGAATATTTCAAATTTCATATTGAAAAAGGTATGCACATTAAAAAATTAGGAAAATAAAAGTATAAGTTTCTACTCATGTATTGATAAAAGTGAACTGACATCTTGGGATGCTTAACCATGGAGCTGGGAGGACTGTGGGTGGAGCTGGGCCCTCCCTGTTGACTCTCTAGCCCTGACTTCCTGTTGAACTTTGTGGTAACTTCAGGGGGAGGGATGCTAATAAACAGAATAACCATCTTGGAACCGGGCCATTATTTTCCTTCTTCACTGTGGGAGCTGGTTGGAGTCTCGGGTTGGAGGTGTGCGTTCCAGCACTGTGGTGGTGGTTTTTGTTTCGTTTTCCTCTCTCCACCCCCCCCCCCCAATAAACTGTTTTTCTTGTGGATTTATCTGGAGAGTTATTTTTGCCAGTCGACATTTTCAATGGAAAAAGCATTTAAAGCAGATGTGTATTTGTATTACATAAATTCAATGTAACAAATGTATTGAGAGCCTACTATGTGCAAGACATTAGGCCAAGTATTTCTGAGTATACAAATATAAATAGGACACAATCCACATTCTCCATGAGGTTATCATTTGGGGGTGGGGCATAAGACATATTCTAATTACTTTAATAAAGAAATGAGAATAAAGAGTGAGGTAGAACAGAGGAGACTACAGTTTAAGATAGCAAGTTGAATGCACGATTAGAACTACTCCTTCCTGAAATCCCACCAAAATGACTTTAAAAGGCTTTTTAAAAAGACACATAAAGACATAGAGAACAGGAGGGGAGAAAACAACATAAGAATATCAGAAGCTGGAAAGCAGAAAGACTGATGACAACTGACTTAGGAGAATCAGCAAATTGAATCCTAAGCTGCAGTGGACAAAAAAGCAAGTGAATTACATCATAGAATTCTAAACAACCCAAGAAGTGGGGGAACTCAGGTACCTCTGAAAATGTAGGTGAGGGAGGAGCTAAAAACAGGATGATTGTTTGAAAGTCTGTTTACAATGCCCTCCCTACAACTGTTTTGCACTCTGATTCCAGCACAATATCCCTGAAGTTCTGATCTCTGGTGAGATTGAAGCAGAAGCATTTTGGACCAAGAGGCACAAGTAAATTTGAGGGCAGGAGCAATTTAATGAAAATGAAATTAAATAAAAGTTTACTAACTGAATGTGGAGACTGCTAGTCTTTTTCCACTACCAGGATCTCAGAATGTTGGCAGCCAGACAGCATATTGGCAGAGTCTCCTCTGGAGAGAATGACCTGCCAAGAAGAAAGATCTAAAATATTGATGTTTTCAATTCTTTGTTTTCGGTGACCATTCTGTGCATTGTATGACGTTTAGTAGCATTCCTGCTCCCTATCCACTAGATACCAGTAGCACCCCTGCCCCAGTAGTGACAACCAAAAATGTCTCTAGACATGGCAATGTCCCCAGGAGGGGTGGGGTCATGGACATTTCCCCAGTTGAGAAACACTGGCCTATAGCAATGCCCACAGGCAAACAGTCCTGTCCATGAGGTTCCATTCAGCTGTGTAGTGCCTTTCTCTTAAATATAAGCAGACAGCCAAAATTCACCAGGTACTCAAGGAAAAACGAGGAAAAAAAGCTACTTGGAGGAAACAGGCTATAAGGAAGAAAACTGTAAAAAGAGGATGCAGCATCTACATAACATGAGGAGGACATGGTAGGGTGCGAGCCTCATGCAGGGTATTGGATCCTGAGTGAGGTAAGAAGGGTTTCCACGCAGGGGAAGGGGCAGCAGTGACTGGGAATTAACTTATCTTCCAAGGAATTGATCAAATAAATGTATTAAGGATAATGGGAGTCTGTTTTTTCATTGTCAGAGAAGGGAGTTACAAATATGAAGAGACAAAAGTAGAATGAACTCTGTAGTGTTAGATTAGAATTAGCAATGTCATTGGCTGAAAATACATACAGATATAAATATAAATGTAAATATGTATATATTATATATGTATATGTGTATACATACATACGTATGCATTTGTGTGTGTGTATTTTCCCTGGCTCTGTCCACTGAGAACTAGCAGCAGAGGTTCCCCAATAATAATGACCACTCATAGTGCCCAGATCATGACTTCTAAATGTCATTCTCCAATAAAAGGAACCAAGAATCTTGGGAGAAATAGCCGATTCCACCACTGGAGCAGGAAAAGCACGAGTGTAGCCTGGACCGTCTTGTGCCAGAAAGCAAGGATGTGCTCCGAGAATGATGGGGACATGTCAAGAACAAACAGAAACCAGCTTGAATAGGCTCCAGTGGCCAAATCTGGGACAATTTGAGCATGATTTGTTGTTATACAAATCAAATTTCCTACTCATTCAGTTCTTGGTAACAAAAACAAAAAAAAAAGTTTAGCCATCACAAGCAAATTTAGGAACACAAAACAATAACGAAATAGAATGGGTAAAAAGTAACTAAGAACCCTCAGAAACAGATTAGCACCATAAGGTGAGTAAGGGTTAGTATAGTACTCTGCAATTCATAAGGCAAAAATAAAAGCAGAATGACACAAAAGAGCCAAGAAATATTTTTCTACGAAATACGTCAGATACTTGTCAGAAAACTGTTTTCCAGGCCATTATCTTAACCTGTTTTTACAGCCAGCAGTGGTATCAGGCCTCCTTAGAAAGTGTCCCTACGATTGCCTTGGGTGTGTCAGAAACTGGATGGGAGTTTGCGAAGTTGAGCGGAATTTCCAGGTTTTTGCACTAGATGCGGGTTTGTGCTGCACTCCGGCAACCCCTTCAGGCCCAAGCGAACCTGGCTATTAGCCATCCTAGGACCTGTCTACAGAGTGAGAGAACTTAGACCTTCGCCGTCCAACACAGCATCATTTGTCAGGTGCGGCTATTTACGTTTAAATTAAATAAAATTAAACATTCAGTCCCTCAGTCGCAGTAATCACATCCCAAGTGCTCAACAACCTCGTGTGGCTAGTGGCGACCGTATTAGACAGCGCAGATATACAATCTTTCCATCATCGCACAAAGTCTACGGGGCAGCGCTGATGTAGACAGTTCAGAGTTAAAAAAAAAAAAAAAAAAAGCTTGGAAGACACTAGGCTTCACTACCAAAAATAATCAACACACGTTATTACTCTTTCCAAACAGGATGACGGAGAAAATTATGTTAAAAAACACCAAGTAAAAAATCTGCAAATCCACCTGCTAGCAAGCGTTCTCTGGGGACTCACTCGTAATTCCCACGAGCCCGTCTTTCTGCGGTGTGGCTTCTAGAACGCAGGGAACCCCCAAAGCGGTGGGCGATCGAGGGCCGAGACCCCCGAGATTTAAGTGTTCAAAGTGGTGGATGAGTGTATTCACAGCGCGGGCGAGCCGGGACTCGGTAGCGCACAGCCCGACGCTACCCCGGGTCTGCCGCGCGCCTCAGTCACACGCTTCACGCCAGCTGGAAGCGCGAAGCCGCCCATGTGTGCGCGGTCCCGTACGCGCGCCGGCCCGCGTGCCGCGAGAGGCTCACGGCAGCCAATGGGGCGGGGCGCCGCGCGCCGCGCGCCGGAGGCGGGGCCGTGACGCGCGCGCCTCATGACCCGCTCGCGGCCTGCGCCCGAGGAAGCCGGAAGCAGCGGCCGTCCGCGGTGCCGGCTCGGAGTGGAGAGGCGGCGCTGAACGTCTTGGGGTTGGTGAACCCTGCGATGGATCCCGACGCGACAGTCGCGCGGCTGAGGTCGTTGCTACTGCCGCGGCGGCTGCTGCTGCTGCCGCTGCTCTGGTCGGGACTGGCTCTGGGCACGCTCCCCTCGGGGAGCGGCTCCCACAGGGTCCTCTACGACCTCCTGTCGGAGCAGCAGTTGCTGGAGGTGGAAGACTTGTCCCTGACCCTGCTGCAGGGCGGAAGGCTGGGGCCCCTGTCGCTACCCCCGGACCTGCCGGATTTGGATCCCGAGTGCCGGGAGCTGCTGCTCGACTTCGCCAACAGCAGCGCAGAGCTGACCGGGTGTCTGGTGCGTGGCGCCCGGCCGGTGCGCCTCTGTCAGAACTGCTACCCTCTCTTCCAACAAGTCGCCGCCAAAATGGACAACATCAGCAGAGCCGTGGGGGTGGGTAGAGGAGCACACCCGGGACCTCTGGCGTGGGGGGTCAGGAAAGGAGGAGGGTGTAATGATGGTTCACTCGGGGGGCCTCAGTTTCCCCATCTGTAAGAAAAAGGGATTGGACTAGGACAGTATGGTAGCGTTTGGGACATCGGAAAAGGGGGTTTCATGATAGGGCTTGGGGTTTGCATTTTTGCTTTCATGGCTGCTGTTGGGCATCCTTTTGGTACATATTTGCAAATAGGTATGACTAGTTTTCTTGTGGCTCTTCCAGCCCTAACCCTACTTTTCCTTTTCTTTCTCTCTTTTACCCCCTTTCCCCAAACTCCACCACAACTTCTTCCCATTTCCGCGTGGAGTTCCCAGGGAGGACCCTTTTCTGAAACCCCAAGTAGATTGGGAAAACTATGGTGTAGTAGTGGTTAGGAGCTTGAGCTTTGAAGCCAGACATATCCAGATCTCCTACTTTCTAGCACTTTGACCTTGGATTATTTTAGAGGCTTAGTTTCCTGCTCTCACTAGCGGTGTAGTTTGGGCAAGTTACATGCTTTGTGTTTATTTTCTCATCTGTAAGGTAGGGATATAAGGAACTCTTAGAAAACTGGCACAGAGGAATAGTTCTCAGTAAATGGGAGCTAAAATTTTAGGAAATGGTCAATCTACCCTCATTCCTGGTACCCTTAGAGCTTTTCTGATCATGTGGTAGATGCTATGAGGGACTTTAAAAAACGACACAGAAGGTATTTCCCTGCTTCTAAGAACGCTTACAGGGTCTAGGGTAGGAAAGGATTAGAGCATCGGCTGGTGGGAGTCACGAGGTGTGGGCCGCTATGTCTTGTAAAGGAAAATCATGAGGAATGATTTTGGGACTGAGGAGTGGGAAAGTTCCTCGTATATTGAGAGCATAAGTAATCTCATGAAAATGTGGTTGGCATTATTTCATAAATCGTAGTTGATTTGACAAAATATAGACTTGTATATAGTTGCATCCTGTTTTAAGTCAGCCTGCTATTACTTAACATACTTTTTTTTTTTTACACAAAGAGGGGATTTGTTTGAATTAAATAAATCCGGTGGTCAATCTTTCTGTAAAGAGCTAGTTTTCAAGGCAGTTTAAATTTAGTCTTACATGCAATATTTTTCAGACATACTTCTGTTGGGTATAGCAAGACATGCCTCTTGGGTCTACACATACACATCTTACTATGATTTTAAAATAAAGCTCCCCAGGCTTGTCCCTGTCACCTACAGCAGGTTATAGAATATGGCATCATATTCTGTTTGGAGCAAAGGTGAGTTGTTTTGTGGCCAGAATGACTGAGTCATGATGCAAAGCTTGGACCTTTTGAGGCAGCAAATGTTTTTCTCATTTGTGTAGATACTGTGACGTTAGGAAGAGGTTAAAAGTTACCACTAACTAGCGGTACAGTATTAATGGGCATCACCCAATCTGTGTATGAATCTCCAGATGAATTCCCCTTTCCAGTGTGGGAGTGGCAGAAATTTCTCCTTTGTGCCTCAGATTTCTCCCAGTGATCTGGGCCATGGCTCGCCTCACTCCACCCTTGTGTGAAAGGAAGAGAGTAAAGAGAAAAAGGCAGAAAAACTCTTTCCCCAATCTGCATATCCGCTCCAACTTATCCTAGACTTTGGTTTCTTTCTCCTTCTTTCCTCAGTATTTGATGTGATTTATTAGCTCAAAAGTGTGATTTCTACAGTTCTGAGGTACTTCGTGGATTTAATAGGCTTTTGGTATTGGTTTGGGAGTTGAACCATCAAGGGTAATAGTGAACATAGAGAAAAGTGTGTTCTGAGTTTGTTAGGTGTGAACTTGAAGGAATCAAGGTGTGTGGTGTGGGGTGTTATTTCTCAAGAGGAACATATTTTCATTGACTCATATACTTAGTCTTTCACTTAAATCAGTTTCATCAGCAAGCACATGCTATTCTTAAATATTGGGCTGGGAAAAGGGTGAGGAAGGAAAAGGAGGATAAGATCCAGGCCTCAAACTTTCAGTGTAGTTGGGGAAATAAACATATATTGAGAAAAATAGGAAAAAAAAATCATTGGGAATGTGTGAATTGTACAAGAGCAATGTAGAGCAAAAGGATGTAGGAGATGCTTAATGAAAAGAAAGAACAGAGCAAAGTGGGCTTAATCAGAGAAAACCTACAAGCTGAATTCTGAACAAAACATACTTTCTCACCTCTTTAGGGTGAATCCATGTCCACTGATTGAGAGAGGAGGGCAGTATAGTGAGGAGGAAAAGAATCAAAGGTAGAAATGAACAAGCTATTTCTGTGGTCCAGCATACCAGTTCATTTAACGGTAATAGAATTATCTGATGAGAATTCTTTTTTTGTTGTCACTTCCTCTTGAAATTATGAGGCTCACATATACATATAGTTTTATTATCTCCAGGTAAAGAATACAGTGATTTGTGAACCCAGAATGTAGAACTAACGGATTCCCCCTTCCTTAGAGTAATACTTTCTTCTTTTAGTTTAAGCTGACAGGGATATGGTTTCCTGAGCTGTTCTGCATCATCAGAGTTGTTGCCAGGATGCTTTGGCCCTGCAGATTCTGAATTGCTAACCTCTGTCTTATTCTACTTGGTTTGTTTAAAATTGAGGTAGATAGACGTAGAGATATGTATATATATTTATGAAGGTGCTAGTGATTGGGGGTGTGTATCTGGACGTGTTCAACATACTTTTAGTATAGATTAATACATAAATTCTTAGGAATATAGGCAGAAAATTGGAACATAGCTTAACAATCTGTCTTTTGTTAGAGATCAGAAAATGTAATGCTTCTTATGTATTCATTCAAAAAATTGTTGAGTACCTATTATGTGCAGGCTAGCGGTATTTACTAGCCATATAGCTGTGAATGAGCAGAGCTTGTAGTGTGGTAGGGAAAACAGACACTAAACATACCATTATACAAGTAATCATCTAGTTCAGGTGTGGTAAGTGTTGCACAGAAAACTACCCCCGATGCTACCAAAGCATGTGCCAGGGTGCTGATCTGCACTAAGGCTGGGGGTAGATGGAGTGGTCAGTGATTAAAGCTGACACCTAAAGTTGAGAGGGTGTGGGGCAAGGGAGTGAAGGTTTACATGTAAAGAGGTAGCAGGTATGAAGATGTTTATAAAAAGCATGGGCTGTATAGAAACCTACATTGTTGTTTCCTCTCATCTTAAAAAATACCGGGGGTGTCAAAAGAATATATACACATGACTTGTATTCATCTTTTGTTATCGGTATATATTGAATATTACAATTTTAATAGTTTTTTCCTTTCTTGAAATGTGCATACATTTTTTGGCACCCTCTGTATATAGGTGGATATATACTATAAGAAACAGCCTCAGAGTGATTAAATAATTTATTCAAGGCCATGTAATGGAAGAGGCTGGGGTTGGATCCAGAAGGATACTGCTACCTATTTCATTTCATGGAGTTGTTACAAGGATTAAATGAGTTACGCATTTGGAGCATTTGGAACCATTAGGTACTCAGTGAGTACATCACCATCATTGGCATTATTTATCATTTCTCTTCCATTTCCATGGTTGCCACCATCTTTTCATCATATCTGAACTTTGGAAATGGTCTAATCAGTCTCTATGCCTCCTCACCCTACATACAGTGACTTAGACATACATTCCCAAAACTCTGCTCTTCATGTCATTCTCCTCAAAAATCTTAGAAAGTTTCCCACTGTATGATGCTTATGACTCTCAAGACTCTTCATAACTGACCTAACTTGTCTCTCTAATGCCTCTACTTTCACAGAGGTGCCCTCCATTCTAGGTATATTGGCCTACTGAATGCTCCCTGAATACCATGTAATCATGCCCACTTTCCCCCACTGATCATTTTATTCTCCCATTTTAGAATCCTCTTCCCTTTCTTAGTATAGGGCTTAGTTCAAATCTTACTTTCTCCCAATTTTCACGAGCTACACTGATGTCTTCCTCAACTGAGCTGTTCCACACATTGACCACTCATCCAAGCTATGCTATGTTGATTTTTTAAATAGCCAGTCACCTGCCTATGAAGATTCAATTACGTAATGATTGTGCTTAACCAACTACACCCACTTAGAGCACTTTAGGTTGGTAGCAAGGTAACTAGGTGAAATAGCATATATCAGTTACTTACTAGGTGCCAAACTGTGCTAAGTGGTTATTGTATGTGATTTTCATTTAATACAGTCCCTATAGGACTCATGATTATGAAACTGAACCTCAGAAAGGTTATGTGAGCTGCCCAAGATTACCAGCTCGTGGCCGAGGCTGTCTGACTCCTCAGGCCGTGCTCTAATCAAGAAGTAATAATCACCAGAGGGTAAGGGGGGTGGGGGGTGGGAGATGAAGGTAAGGGGGATCAAATATATGGTGATGGAAGGAGAACTGACACTGGGTGGTGAACACACAATGGGATTTATAGATGATGTAATACAGAATTGTACACCTGAAATCTATGTAATTTTACTAACAATTGTCACCCCAATAAATTAAAAAAACAAAAAAAAAAGTAATAATCGAAATTTTCTCCTGTGGCTTATATTGCTCTGAAAGCAATTCCAAGAAAGGGACTTTTAAAATGCTTTTTTCAATTCACTATTTTAAAAGCAAGCATTCATTTGGATGCATCTTTTAATGAGATGACAAAACTAAGCCACAGAGAGGGTAACCATCCTGAAGTGAACAGAGATATTTTAAAGTAGGAATTCTGCCATTAAGCCCTTCTTTCCTCTTTTCTCACCCCACATGGCTGATCAGTTCTTTTCTAGAGTTATCCCTCTTTCTCTTTTATTACTCATCACACTATTTAATTCTTTGTCTTTATGTGTCTGAGGAGGTTCTTGAAGCCCCAGTGTTGACACTACACTATACTTTTTGTATCCTCAAACCACCAGGATTCTTATAGTGCCTGGTAAGTAGTAGGAATTAACTTTGAAAGAGTGAAGGGTCAGCAGGACTTATTTCCTTGCTTGGGGCAAAAGAAATAGAGAAGGATCAAATAATTTAGGAACTTGGATATATTATTTGCATAGCATGAGTTTCATTATTAAAATGATCTGTAGAAACCATATTCTATTTGGGTACAAACTAGATATGGATTATAAGATTTTTAATCAAAATTCGTTCAGAAGATAAAACTCAATGTTTTGTGATCATTTACCCACCAGATTTTAAAATGTGCATAATAGTATGTGTTAATTGTAGAAAAATGTAAACAGTGCAAAAGAGGCAAAAAAAAAAAAAAAAAAAGGAAAAGAAAAATCGCCATATTTCCATTATTCAGACATAACCACTGCTACATTTTGGTGAATAGCTTTCCAGAACGTTTTCCTATGCATACAAAGTAAGAAATATGACATGTACACAATTTGTAGAGATTGTACTATAGGAGCAAGTCCTTATTTAAGAAGCAAAGATTTTCTTCCCTTGCAAGTGAACCTGATATCAATAAATGTTAGCTGCTACTGTTTTGTTAACGATTGTTATTAATGATATCATTATTTGATTATATCAGACAAAATGTTAAAATGCTTAGAATAAATATCTTAATTATTTTTAAGGTGTTTTTTTTTTTTGCCTCAGGTTGTTGTTTGGGAACTCTAAAAATACTCAGTTTGTATTTACCTATTTTTGTTGTTGTTACAGAATACTTCGGAGAGTCCTAGTTGCGCCAGAAGTCTCTTGATGGCAGACAGAATGCAAATAGTTGTGATTCTGTCTGAGTTTTTTAATTCCACGTGGCAGAAGGCAAATTGCGCAAGTAAGCAATTCTTTCATTGTCACATTGCAGTTATGGTTCAATAGTATAGATGCCAGATTTTATTTTAATGAAATTTGAAATCCTTGAATCTAGATAATACTGTGTATTAACTATGTTTGAATGAGCTGTGATTAGCATCATGGTTTATTAGTGGGAACTACTTGAGCAAGTACCGAAAGGCACAGCAGTCTACGGTAGCAGTTAACAGCATGGCTTTGCAGTCAGACAGATTTGGGTTTGATTCTGAGCGCTGCCCCTTACCTGGCCCTAGTTTGCTGGCAGTCAGACCTTGGGCATGTAACTTTGCCTCATTTGTAGATTGGTGGTAATAATGGAACCTACCTTAACGATTGTCTTGAGGATTAAATGAAATAAATTGTGTAAAGCACTTAACTCAGTACCTAGCACATATTAATGTTCAAGCAGTGTTAACTGTTTAATAATTACGATGTTTATAAAATCTATCAAATGGTGGTGGGTGGGTGGGGGAAGGTGATAACATCTGTTCTACCAGTTTTGCAGGTTTGTATGTATTTGTATAATAAAATGAGATCTATTTTCAGGCGTTCTTTGGAAAAATTAAAATCACTATTTCAATTCAGAAGTGTTTTGAATGCCAAGTATATGCTAGGCAGTTCTTGTTTTCCATGCCTTATAATTTAGTGAGGGAGAAATTTCTATTTACAGTATCACGTAAGGCAGATAAATAAATGCTATAATAAAATTATAGAGTCCTTGGGGGAAGTAGAAAATAAATTGAATTGGGGAGAATTTGAAATGACTTTCTGGAGAAGGTACCTTTTGATTGTGCACCTTTATGGCTGGGCAAGATTTCAATAAGCAGAGGTGAGAGGAAGGACGTTACAGGTAGAGTGACATCATGCACGGAGGCACAGAGGTGTAAAACAGCAGTGCGTGTTCCCAGGTCTTGGAGGCACAGTGGGAGATACAGTAGGATCTTGACTGATATAGTAGTTTATCTGTTATCCCAACATTTTTCATGCTGCTTAGAACACCAGCATATTATTTAAAATGTTTATGTACTATAGTATCTTGGGGGTTTACAGTATACATGGAATATTAAAGGCAGGGACGAGTACTGCAAGTTAGAGAAAAGTTTTTTTTTTAACATGATTTAACCTAGTTCTTTCCAAGGTTTTTTTATATTTTAACTACAAAGATTTTATTTTATTTTTCATGGAACCCCATTGAAAGAGGAAGAGAGAGACCAGTGAGGAAGAAGTTATAGTAGATTAGTCAAGAAGCAAAGAAAACATGAAATAGGTCATAGGCTGTGGAAATTGTGGAAATGGAAAGGACAGGATGGATTAAAAATCTCTGTACCTGTACAACATTAAGGAGTTGAACTTTTCTAAGAGTTTAACTTTTCTACAGACTTGTCTTTTTATTTAGTTCATGTGAAGAAAAACTATAAATGTGAAAAAGACCACCTAAGTTTCTTTTCCTTTAAAGTATACCATGCTGTGAATATTGACGCTCTTAATTTTGTCTCTATTAATTCAAATTTTCTGTTAATTTAAATAGAGAATTCGCTGACCGTTAACATTTTTAAAAAGCAAAACTTTTTTGGAGTAAAAATTTCCGTGTAATATAACAAAATGTGTAAATATGATTGAACAGAGTTTGCTTAACCTAGCTAGGAGAGCTGTTATTTGTTTTTAATAGTTTTTTTATTTTCCAATTACAGTTGACATACAATATTATATTAGTTTCAGGTGTACAACATACTGATTAGGCATTTATATATAACTTATGAAGTGGTCACCCTGATAAATCCAGTACCCATCTGACACCATACGTAGTTATTACAATATGTATTACTGACTGTATGCCTTATGCTACATTTTACATTGCCATGACTATTTTTTTTAATGAACAATTTTTAAAAAAATTTTATTGGGGAATATTAGGGAACAGTGTGTTTTATTGGGGAATATTGGGGAACAGTGTGTTTCTCCAGGGCCCATCAGCTCCAAGTCGCCTTCCCTCAATTTAGCTATGGAGGGCACAGCTGAGCTCCAAGTCCAGTTGCCGTTTTCAATCTTTAGTTGCAGGGGGTGCAGCCCACCATTCCATGCAGGAACCGGTAACCTTGTGGTTGAGAGATCGCGCTCTAACCAACTGAGCCATCATCCGGCCACCCCTCTGGAAGCTCAGTGGCAGCTCATTGTCTTCAATCTAGTTGTGGAGGGTGCAGCTCACTGGCCCATTTGGGTTCAGAGCCCGTGCTGCAACCAACTGAGTCATCCAGCCACCCCCCGCATGACTATTTTGTAACTACCAATTTGTACTTCTTAATCCCTTCCCCCTTTTCATCCATCCCCTCAACACCCGCTCCCAAGTGGCAACCATCAAAATGTTCTCTGTATCTATGCGTTTGTTTCTGTTTTTGTTTATTTTGTTCTTTAGATTCCACATATAAGTCAAATCATATGGCATTTGTCTTTCCCCTTCTGACTTACTCCATTCAACACAGTACTGCTCTAGGTCCATTTGTGTTGTTGCAGACGGCAGATTTTATTCTTTTTTATGGTTGAGTGGTATTCCGTTGTATATATGTACCAACTCTTCTTTATCCATTCATCCATTGATTGACACCCAGGTTGTAGGAGAGCTGTTTTTAAGTATTCTTAAGCCCTTTAGAAAAATCCATCGATAAAGAAAAAAATGTTTATTACAAATAATTTAAGTTAATTAAAATAAGTGGAATGTGTATTGGGGTTCACTTCTTTTGACTTATGTGACTTAATTTATATACTTGAGAGATAAAGTATCTTTTCTTTAAAAAGTATTTTGTAATAAAGACTTCACTAATTCTAGCTTTCTTCTCCAGTTAATTAGAAAAAAAAGAAAATATTTTGCTGCATATTTACTCAATATTCTAAAGAGTATTTACTCAATACTCTTTAGAATAAATTCTTAGGGTACCTTTGTTTTTCTGTGAGATATTCTATCTCGAAAATATTCCTTGAGTATTTATAGAAAATATTCCTTGAGTATTTATATGTTAGCTGCAGATAGAGAGATTGGCTATTTTATTTTCCAGGATTATGCATTAAAAAATTATCTTTCATATGTTGTTTCATTTACATTTTAAAATTTCATCATAATTTATATTCTATATTTTAAATGGAAATAAAATAATTCCTATAAATTGGTACTCTTTAGTTTTCTCTTGGGCATTCTAAAATAATCCTCTTAACTAAACTTGAATGATCTTTGCCAAATTACCTGGAAACACTTCTAATTATGTTTTCTGCAAATCTATTTAATAAAAATAATGTGAACATTTAAAAAAATTTAAAGAAATTTTCAAATACTTTAAAATTTTTACCAAAATTTAATAAGGCATTCTTACTTGAGCAACATAGTCTTCTCTTACAAAGTAGTGAGTAAAGAAATTTGTAGGAAGGGAAAAATGAGGAGCTGAAGACGGTGAGTAACAAGTCGTCAATTAAATTAAATAATATTTCTCAGTTTCATAGCCCTGGTCTCATTTGAGTTTCACAGTAAGCCCTGCGAGGTAGAACAAGGGCTCAGAGAATGTAATGCACGGCAGATCAGGAGTCTAGAACAAAACTCGAAAGCCGTAGGACTGTTCATCTGAATAGACAGTATTCATGAGTTAATGTCTTATTTTGTTTGTTTAAAGTTCTGTTTGACAAATTCATGGCACGGTCTCCATTTTAAGAAATATAAATGCACGTTAGTTAGCCCTACAAAAGTTTAACATTTATGCTACATACATGCTTGATATTATGGAAAACCTAATCTTTTACTAAAAATATAAGTGTAAAATACTTTTTTTCTAAAAACCAATTAGTACTACATAAAATTAAAACTAGATAATATGAAAACAAATTTTTAATAGAGTTGCACATTTTCTAAAGTTAACCTTCAGCAGCCGTCAGGTATCAGGTTCTGTTGCCATCATGTCTCTAGCAACCAGGTCTCTCAAACCACTAATTTCATGGGTCCTCACTCTTTTATTAATGAATCATGCTAACGCCTTCTCCTTATCTATGCACTTCAAAGAAAATCCGTTTCTTACTTATCCAGTCATTGTTTATTAAATCATTGGCCTATAGAAATCTGTAAAAGAATATAAGGGATATTTACTCTTTGAATAAAATGGAAGAAAACAATCATATCACACTATAACTTTAAACGGATTGTGCCCGATCAGAAGTTTGCCTAGGATGTTGTCATTTTGTATTGTAGGAGACCAGAATATGCCACACCAAAATACACCTTTTTGGCATAAGGATATTTTGAGCTGATTATTTTGTGAAACAGCAGACACAGGAGAAGCTCTGAAAACAGTAGAAATAACATTTTGAAAGAGAAATTTATATTTATAAAGGAAATCTTCATTTGTAAGAGCGTCTCCCTCTCTGTACCAAGAGATGACTAAATCACCAGAGAATCTTGTAAATGGAGAAGCAGAGCTGTAAATCTGTATACCAAGCCTTACCTTTGTTTACCATACTTTTCCTTGTCACTTCCCCCTAACTGGCCTCCTCCCCACACTTCTTTCTTTGCTTTTAGCTGAAGATGTAACTCTGAATTCTAAGCCACCTCTTTGAGTTGGTAGTTTTCCTTGTGTATCTTCCATGTATATAGAAGATATACAAGTTAATAAGCTTCTCTGTTTTTCTCCTGCTAATCTGTCTTTTGTTATAGAGGTCAGCTGAGAACTTAGAAGGGTAGAGGGAAAGTTACTTTTTCTCCCTTATAGTATATACATGAAAATCATAAATATTGAAAGAAAAATTTCTGGTTTGCCGTTTTATTTAAACACAAAGACTTATCAGTTTTCTCAGAACTTGTGTGAAATTGTTAAACACAAGCCACTAACCCATTTGTCTCAGTTACCTTTTTGTGATGATCTAGTTATTAAATTTGCAAATACACAGCTGATAACTGATGCCAGCATAAGGATCTTTAATAGTAAATAATACGGAATCCATTCAGTCTGGCACCTAAAAGATAAAATGGAAAGGAAAAAATTTACAAAGGAAGAGCAAAAATTACTGACGTGTTTTTAAAATTTGTTTTTAACTGAGACATATCAATTTGGATCCATTTTGTAGCATATATATTTTTGTATAAAATGACCACGTTTTTATCCTCTGCTACCAAATGCAAAACTATAATCATATAGGTAAAAATCTTTTTAATTTAAGGGGCTATTAGAATTTGAAAAAAAGAATATTAAAAATGTAAAAATATAAAACCTAAAATATTGTTTAAAAGAATATTATTACAGTTAACACACTGCCAACACCACCTTTCCTTTCTACTTGATCTAGATACGGGTTGGTACCTATTCTGCAGTTATTAGTTGATGAAAAGAAGGCTAGAAACCCAATAAGGATCTGAGAATGCCATCCATGTATCACTCCTGTCTCTTTTATTTTCAGAATTCCTGTATCTTTAAATTGTATTAGTCTTGGTAGGAAACGAGTTTTTGGAAATTGATGGAGACTCAAAAACATTAAGAGGTCAACTCTTCCAATTCACATTACGAATGATATGGAAACTAGTTGTTGTAGAGAATGACTGCTAAGAAGTAAAGATACTATATCAAAGATTTCTCCTGTATAGAATTTGAAAGCTGTTATCAGAAGTGTATTGTGGACATAGGGATAGCCTTGTTATTGGGATGCTACTTGGTTATCTTATACATATGACAGTTGAATAATTCCAGATTAACCAGATTTGGTGAGACCATGGATTGTTTTATGGTAAAATAATTGACATAGAACATTGTTTAAGGTGTATAATGTATTGATTTGATATACTGACACATTGCAAAGTGGTTACCCCTGTCGTGTTAGGCAACACCTCCCTCACATCACATAATTACCGTTTCTTGTGCTGAGAACATTTAAGATTTACTCTCTTAGCAACTTTCAAGTACATAGTACAGTACTAACTATAATACAAGACTAATGATAACAAGTGCTGTGATCACCATGCTGTACATTAGATCCCAGAACTTATAACTGGAGGTTTGTATCCTTTGACCAATATCTCCCCATTTTCCCTACCCCCCATCCCCTGGCAATCACCATTCTTCTCTCTGTTTCTGTGAGCTCAGCTCACAGTTGACTGTTTATGTGGGGATTTATTTCTGGACTCTTGATTCTATTCCATTGGTCCCCTTCCCTGTGATAAGAGACAGTCTTACCCGGTTGATGAAACTCCGGGGGAAGGGATTTATGACATTTGAGGGTTTTGGTTTTGTTTTTTTTTTGTAGATCTGTCTTTAGGCAGATAAGGGGAATTTACAAAAAGTTTCTTTTTGCATCTGCTATTTTTTAAGCGCCTTCAGCTCAAAATAATCCTTATAGCAAAGGCATATTTTAGAAAGGCATATTCTGCCACCCTTTACTTATGTCTTGATTCTTTAAAAACCAATAATAAAACTTAATGGTTAACCAGAGATCAATTAACCAGAACCCCTCTTTCCCGTATTTTATCTACATGGTAATGTACTAAGCATTAGACTTATTTGTATCTTATAATTTAAAATGTCTTAGTTTTCATACTTATTAAACTTAATTATGTAGTTCAGGTACAAAGTTCTCACAGTTTCTACTATGTTTTTCTGAAGCTTGCCCTGTTTTTCAGAAATTGGTGATTATCTCTTGTTTTCTATGAAACTAGGTTTGAAAAACAGCAGAGCTATTTATCCAAACTGCTAACAGATGCCAAATACTTTATCTAAAGATGCATAATTCCTGTTAACGATAATTGAGTAGGTTTCTATGTAAGGTCTTGAATCCTTAACACTTTAAGAATGCTTCCTGAGCTGATGCTTGCTTGAGCCCTCACTGAGAAGGAAGCTATGCCAATCTGTCCTTGATGAGGCTGCATTGGTTATCTGAGATGAGGCAAATTCAGAATTACCACTTCACTTAGTGCTTAGAGGAAGCTTTAGTATTACTAATATTCCTTAATTTACTAATTTCTAAAATATATAGATAGCTTCTCACTGCTTATAACCTCATGCTCCCAATTCCTGCAGAAGGATAAAAGGAATTTTACTGGAGTTCCTTTGTTTTAAATCAGAAAGTCAGGGCTCTTTAATAGTGAAGATATTTTTAGCCCCATTGTATAAGTGAACTTTTTTTTTGCTTTATAATACCACTGTTTAATGATCATTGAAAAAATTTTGATGGTACTGCATTAAAAGAGCATATAAATTACTTTTTTTCTTTTGGTTTTTATAATTCTATAAATTACTTTTTCATAAAGAAATGGTTTCAGTTACATACTTTGTATAGAAGAGATTGCTAATGCCCTCTCATATTCATGTGCTTTATACTACTTTTGTAGGCAACACAGGGACCCCTGCCCCCATTTATCCCTATATTGTATATGTTGTTGCCATGACATGGCTCATTATAACACAGATGTACAAGCGCCATGGATGAAATTGTAGTCCCTGTACTTTCCTGCAAAATGTCAACTACAAAAGCTGTTCAATCTTATTAGCCCAATATACTAATATTCTGCATATTTGTAATTGTATTTCTTTTTATTTATATATGCTCTGCCTCATGCGTAAAAGGGTTCAAGTCATGATGATAGCATTAAACCAGATTAAGAGAGACTTATGTTACATTTTTACTAAAAAGAATTTAGTGTGTGAACTTTTTGAAAGCTGATGGAGTAACATTTTTAAATAGGAAAAAGTAGTCTGATTAAAAAACCACTTTGAGAATCTAGAAAGTATGTTTTGTATTTCAATGCTTTACTAACTTGAGGTATGATATATCCCTTTATTTCTCTGGCCGTTTGCTAATTTGTGAAGTGCTCCCTCAGATTTTTAATTGATAAAGTGAACAGTCAAAATGGGACTTACATTCTTGAGAAGATAGAACTGCAGAGAATGTAGAGTACGTGAGTTGAGAGAGGGAAAGACTAGAAATAGGTTCATCATGGCCCCATGTATCCCAGGTGCAGACCAAGCCCTGCACTTGGGGGCCTATGTAAGGGGGTGAATGGGGCTGAATTCCCACTCAGCCTCTGGAAGCAGGAGTGTTTTCGTAATTAATCTCCCCAGAGGGGATGTCTTGCTTGAATTTGCACACAGGAGTCTGAATGTGCTATTGCTGCCCTGTTCACCAGGTTTGGGGTTCATCTCCGTTGCCAACACTGATCAGTTGGTAGTGACGGCCTGAATCTTGTGAGGCATCAGATATCCATGGGTAGTGGGGGGGTGGGGGGAAGGGTGGCATCTGTTTGTTGACTCAAGTATTGAACTTGAATGGTTTAGAATATAGATGTGAATATTTTATTTGTTTTGTAGTGTTTGAAAGTGCAAGCTCAGGAATCAGACTGAGTAGAAATACCAAGATTTCACTTACCAGTTTTGTGACCTTGGGCAACTTCCTTGATTCCTCTAAGTCTCTGTTCCTTATTTAGAAAATGGAGAGGATGATAGTTCTTGCCTCACAAGATTGTTGTAAGAATTCAATGAGTAAATATGTTTAAAGTACAAGCGTAGCACTGGGAACATGGCAAATTCTCCGTTAACATTAGCTTTCATTGTAGCGATGGTTGTTTATCATAGTACATGCGTATTTCATAGTGTGTCATGTTCTAGTATCTATGGTAGGAGAGGAAAAGAAATCTTTTTTCTTCTACTTGTTTTAAGGTTTTCTGCCTGGGACTCTGTAAATTAGACAGGCCAACGACAGATTAACAAGAGAAAAACAAGTTTATTAACACATGCACTGCACATGTACACATGGGAGCACCCAATGATGAGTAACCCAAAGGGATAGTTAGAATTTGGGCTTCTACACTGTTTTAGGCTAATCAGAGGGGAAGAGGTTAGGGGCGTTTGGGTGGAGGAGGCAAGTTATGGGAAGGTGACCAGGAAAAGTATTATAAACAAGCGTTGTATAGCAAGGTTTGTTATGGAGATTTCAGCTAGAGCCTTCTCCATTGTAACAGCTGTTAAGAGTCCTCTTCCTTTGACGTGAGAGGGAGACATCTTTACAAATGGAAATTTCCTTTATAAATATAAATTTATTTACAAACGAAAACTTGTGCCCTGTTTTTAGAGCCTTCCCTGCATCTGTTGGTTCTCAGTGGCCTTTAGCTCAAAATAATCCATATACCAGAGTCATATTTTGAAGTAGCATGTTCTGGTAGCCTTCACTGTGTATTCAGTCTCTCTTATCCATTGCATTCTTTTTATTTGCATTCTACCTTTCTCCTGGATAATTGCAGTAGCCTTTAATTCTGTCTCTCCACTCCCAGTTGAGAGAGATCATATTAGATGGCCCCAAGTTGGTATAATATACAGCTGTCAGTTGAAATGAAGGGGGTCAGGAGTGGGGTTGAGTACTGCAGAGTAGAAAATATTTGGAACATCCCTTGTGAAGTAATTGGTAGGGCATCTATTAGGATTGTTCTGTGGCCCTGAGATTAGAATTTGAATTGAGTCTCTAAATTATCACTTTAGGATTTTCTAAAATAGTGTTCTACAGCTAGAATTGGGAGTAGAGAAAGTAAATATAGTCTGTCCGAGGTTTGAAATGTTTGTGAGTATGTGGAATATAATGAGAGGTAGGATTCTAGGAGAGTAAGATTAAAATGGTTGACCAGGTAGTTCAGGGTAGGAAGCTAGGAACTTGAACCTAGCTCTGAGAGAGTAAGCTGAGAACAAAGGGAGAGGTAAAAGCAAAGAGGCAATAAAGAATAGGTTCATCAAGGAAGGGAGAATAGAGAAATACATTGTGCTACATTCATACATGGAAAACAAAAGGAATGAACTTGAGTTAATGCTAAGCAAGAAGCAGCAAGGTGCAGAGGAATATCATTTATGTAAGATTTTGAAAAACACATAAAACAATTATTATTTCCAGACTTTACTTGAAACCTCTTTATCAGCATTTTAGGCAAAATTCTGACTAGCATGTATCTTTGGTCTCCCAACTCACAATAGAGTAGAAGGAGCATATGAAAAAAGTTACACTGTTAGATGCAATAAATGACCCACTAGTGAAGATGGAAGAGACAGAACTACTAAATTTAACACAGAAAAGGATCAAAAGGCATATGAATGTAGGTAAAATTAATACAGGATGAACAGTCTTATGTCAAAACAGAAGTGAATTCCCCTATTAGGGCAGCATTTGATAACTGATGTTCATGATTAAGACTTTGCACCTTATAAAAAATCAGTTTACATTTTATTTGGTATATTGTTTTTATAAAAAGAGGAGATTATATGATTATTTTAAGATTTTCATGAAAATGATGATGATGTGAAAAGAAATCTTTGGAAACTAAAAGAGGTGAGCTTCACGTATGTGGAAAATTGTCTTATGTGGAACACTTCATGTTTGTTTGAATAAAAAATTAGTATAGTGTGAAACAGAAGATGATGGCTTGAGAGAGAAATTAAAATATATAATTGTTGTTTGAGATATATTAATGTCCTTTTTGTTTTTTTGACAGATTGTTTAACGAACAAAAGTGAAGAATTATCAAATAGCACGCTATACTTCCTCAGTCTGTTTAATCACACCTTGACCTGCTTTGAGCATAACCTTCAGGTATTTTATATATGACATTTGAAATTAAAATGCTGCTTTGTACAAATGAATAATAAATAATTCCAACTCTTATGGTATTAATTACTGATATTTATCTATACACACAATGTACAGAAGTCAGTGGACCTGGATTTCTGCTAAGTTCTTCCATTACTATCCCTTAGGCAAATCACCCAAACTTCAGCTTTCTTTTTTGTCAGGTGGGGATAGTAAGATCTACCCAGCCTCCCTTCAAGTATTTTGTAGGGAAGATGCAATGAGATAATGAGTATGAGCATGTTAACTGAGGCATGTGATTGTTTAATTAAAATACAACGTTGTTCTGTCTGACAATAATTTGCCTTGACTTTGTTTATACACTAAGGTATTTTGCAATCCTGTATGATTCCGTCTGTCTGCAGGAACCTTATTCCTTGCTTAAATATATATTTGCTCAAATATATTTTTACCTACTTTAAAAGGCATTGTTTAGTAAAGTAACTTTGAATATTGAATTAATTATAATATAAAAGGTAGCCTTTAGAAAACCTACCTTATTTAAGGTTTTTGTTTTCTCCACCTCTGGTCTTGGACCTTTCCTGGTGGTGGTGTGGGGCAAGCTTGGACCTATGGTAAAATCATAGTTTTGAAACTTGCTTAACAAATCAGCAATGCCCCCAAATAGATGTAAACATGTTTAGGATATAAGTATGAATGATTTCCTCTTTAATAAATGTGATAACGCAGAATTACGAATTTCCTTGAGAATAATAAAAGCTATTAGATGAGCATTGTCCAAAATATGTTCTGCAAGATGTTAATAGATGACCATAAAAAAAGATTTAGTGTCAGCCATAAAATAGAATAAAATCTTAGCATTTCGACAATATGGATGGACCTAGAGGGTTTTATGCTAAGTAAGTCAGACTGAGAAAGACAAATACCATATGATCTCACTTGCATGTGGATTCTAAAGAACAGAATAAACGAACAGTCAAAACAGAAACAGACTCATAGATGCAGAGAACAAACTGATGGTTGCTATAGGGGTAAAGCGTAGGTGAGCTGGGTGAAAAAGGTGAAGGGATTAAGAAATGTATTAGGTTGGTGCGAAAGTAATTGCGGTTTAAAATGTTAAAAATAATTGCAAAAACCGCAATTACTTTTGCACCAACCTAATAAATTGGTAGTTACAAAATAGTCATGGAGATAAAAAGTACAGCATAGGGAATATAGTCAGTAATGTTGTAACAACTATATATAGTGCCAGGTGGCTACTAGACTAATCAGGGGGATCACTGCATAAATTTTATAAATGTCTAACCACTGTGCTGTACACCTGAAACTAATATAAAATAATACTGAATGTCAATTGTAACTGAAAAAAATAATAATTTTTTAAAAGTTTAGTGTTCTAGTAAGGTTGGGAAATGCTTTACTACAGGACTTCAGAATTTTAGTGGACTAATGTACACTGTAAAACTCCAAATGGTAATTTTTGTATATAGCATTTACCGAACCTAACTGTCTTTGACCAGGAACTCTTTGGTTTAAGAGATAAGTGTCCTGATGAGTGTATTTTAGGGAAATTGCTTTTTTCTTGGGATGTTAGTTCCAAATATTTTTTCCTGGTTTGTTTTTGTGTTTTTTATTGTGCTTTTCTTTTTGTTACGAAGAAAGTTTTAATTTTTATGTTGTTAGATTTATCAAAATGTTTTTAGTAGCTTGCAGATTTTGTGTTACATTAGAACGGCTTTCCCCACTTTATTATTTTTAAAAATTCTCCTGTGATTCCTTTTAGTATTTTTATGTTTTTGATTTCTATATCAAAATATATATGCATTTTAAATTTTAATATAAATGGCTAAATTAGATTACCCCATCAAGGTTCTGTGCTCAATTTTTTTTTCTTTTAACATTTAACCCGGCTCTGTGACTTGGTTTTTTGTTTGTTTGTTTTTTGGGGGGAGGGGGAGAATATTGGGGAACAGTGTGTTTCTCCAGGGCCCATCAGCTCCAAGTCATTGTCCTTCAATCTAGTTGTGGAGGGCGCAGCTCAGCTCCAAGTCCAGTTGCCATTTTCAATCTTTAGTTGCAGGGGGCGCAGCCCACCATCCCATGCGGGAATTGAACCAGCAACCTTGTTGTTAAGAGCTCACACTCCAACCGAGCCATCTGGCCACCCCTCTGTGCTCAATTTTTGATTGAGCATATTTAGTTAACTGTAAAAAAGCAGACAATGGGCTGTTTATTGTGGCAGAACTAAAGGAAGACTTAGTTTCTCTGTCAAATAGATGGTGAGGGTAACATTGTAGGTACTACATCGATTTAATTCCCTTAATTTTTCCTTTCTCTTCCATTCCGGTCGGTACTCAGTTGATAACATTTCTCCAGGCTACAAGGTAAAAAATAAAATGAGTAGAGAGCAAAGGTATGAACTGAATCTTCAGAAAACTTGGTCCTGAAAAAATAAGTGTCAGTCCTGGAAATGGAAAAGACTGAGATTCGCTAACATAGTATCTTACGTGTTATATCTATTACCTTCATTGTAGGTTATCCTATTCTTTAGTATGAGTCCCTTTTTGTTGACTAGAAAAGGCCTGGATTATAAGCCTTGGGGTAAGAGGGTTGTGTGGGGATGTAGTTTTATAATGCCTGTCCTTTCCCATTAATAAAGTCCTCTCTGTCTCAAAAAGGCAGACTTCCGTGTTGAAGTCAGTACAGGCAAGGGCATATTTTATTTATTTGGTGAAAGTAGGATAGAGGAGAGGAGATACATAAATGACAAGATGATTTAGGAATTTTTCTGTATTTAGGTATCAGTTAATTTGGAAGATGAATTAGTGTTGTTTTCACTTAACAGTAGCTAGTGCAGGCGTTTTCAAAATTTAGGGGCAACTAGAAAGTGCCAAATATTTTGCTACGTGCTTTATGTACCAAGACTCTAATCCACGGGACCTGTATGTAATACATATAGAGGTAGCCCTGTTTTCTGATGATGAAATTGAGGCTCAGTGATTTAGTAACCTGCCCGACATCGCAGCTCAGCACTTTAACATGCTAAATATTTCCTGTCTTGTAGGAGGGTAGGTAGCTTACGTTAAAGAGATGCAATGTCTATTGTGTGTATCACCTGTGCCTTTGACATTTTAGGGGAGCATACACAGTCTTCTACAATTAAGAAATTATTCAGAAGTATGCAAAAACTGTCGCGAAGCATACAAAACTTTGAGTAGTGTGTACAATGAAATGAAAAAATTGAATGAACATGAAAATAAGGCTGAACCTGGAACACATTTATGCATTGACGTGGAAGATGCGGTAAGTACTTAACTTCTGATATGATACATATTTTGCAGTTATTGAATGTGCCTTCAGTATTATTATCCATTTCAGAGGTATATTGGAATCTGTATATGCTGTCTTCAACCAGAAATAACTAGTTATAAAGTACTAAAGTTTTTGAATATCCTGATCTGTCATACTGAAATGGAAATTAATCAAGTATTTCATAAGTGAATTGATAATTTGGTTATGTTTTGTTTTCTAAGTTTGATAATGTATGTCATTTTCCAAGATGTGCCTATTATATGTTTACATTTCAGTTTCTTATGCACGTGTTGCTAATTCAAGAAGTCTCTAGGTTTTGTTCCTGATGCCATTCCTATCCCATTGCTTTATGTCTATTACAATCTGAAACTTTTTTATTTGTTTACTTATTTGTAGTCTGTCTCCCCTCACTAAAATAGAAATCACATGAGGACAAGGACCTCATGTCCTGTTTTGCTCAGTGTTCATTATTTAGAACAGTGCCTGGCATATAGCAGGCCCTTAGTAATATGTATTGATTGAATGAAAGGCCAACAAAAAAGCTTTTCTCTCCATTGGATAGCCTGCCTTTACATGGGACACCACGAGATGGCGACCATGCTTTTTTTGAGACTGGGATGTCTGAGCATTGAGGCATTAGACCAGGGGTGTCCAAACATTTTTCAGTGTTTTTCACCAAGGGCCGTATGCGGTAAAATACACAAACAGCTGGCCACTCACTCGAGGTGAAGTCCGTATTGCCTCACCTGGTTTATTTAAGTTAACTAAATATATTTTTGGAATTTGCTGCGGGCCAATAAAAAATGGATTGGCCACAGTTGGTCCGCGGGCCGCAGTTTGGACACCCCTGCATTAGAGGAAACTGAGAAATTATTAGCTAAAAGTGGAGAACTCAAGGTCAAAATTGATAAACTTAGTGGTTGAGAATGATGTATGAATTATAGCAGCTCAGAGTGAACTATAGTGGCTCAGTAATACTCAGGATGGCAAAAAACACTTAAAGTAGATGCACCATGGGGATTTTTTTTTGTTTTTTACTTTTTTCCTAATTGCTAGAATAGTACCTGGCTTCTAGGAGGCTCTCAATGAATAATAAATATGTATATTTAAAGTAATAGTCTATTTCATTGGTTTTAAAATGAAGAAAAATGAATATTGGTTCGATGACATAAGTGGCATTACATAGGAAATCAACATAACCACCTGTTTCAGAACAAAACTTACAATAAACATACAATGCACCATTTGTAAACCATATCTCAAACAAAATCTAGGCAAGACCAGTTTTTTACCTTAAATTTGATAATTTTCTATATCACTTAGCCTGTTTGACAGGCAGGAACTCAAGGTACTGCTGCCCTTAAATGTATCTGTTTCTATTTTATGCTGCTAAATAAGATATCAGTGTTGTCTAATAAAGTTTCCATGACTAATTAGGTATTATGTACTTAAAAAATTATTTGCTATAAGTATGAACCTTTCATAATATTTAGATAAGATACTAAGCATTTCATAGACAGAAGCCCTGTAAAGTTGAAATTTTTATGTTCATTCTAAAAATACTGTAACAAGCTCAGAAATTATATATGTAACATATTCAAAAATATTTTGTTTGTTTTTGTGAGCCTTTTACAATCCCAGTTGATTGAGGAACAATTGACAAATATAATTGTAATATATTTAAAGTGTATATCATGATAACTTGATATATGTGTACATTGTAAAAGGAGTTCCACAGCTAAGTTAATTAACACACATCTATCACCTCCCACAGTTACCCTTTACATCTTTTTTAATGAATGAAGTATGGTCTAACTATATTCCTGTTGATAGAAATTGTCTGTTTGAAATTTGTTGAAGATTGACATTCTTTGGACAGTATTGTGAAATTTAGAATATGAAATTTCTGTATGTGAATATAAATTTAAACAACGACTAATTGTGAACCAGATTATTTTTCTAGCACAGGGGTGTCCAAACTTTTTCAATGTTTTTCACGAAGGGCCAAATGCGGTAAAATACACAAATAACCGGGCCACTCACTCGAGGTGAAGTACGTATTGCCTCACCTGGTTTATTTAAGTAAACTAAATATATTTTTGGAATTTGCTGTGGGCCAATTAACAATGGATCATGGGCTGCAGTTGGCCCGCAGGCTGCAGTTTGGACACCCCTGCTCTAGCAGAAGAAAATATTCTCAACCATCAATAGATTTTTTTTAGGGATGTATATTTAGTCTAAATTCTGGGTGCCTCATAAGTTGTTAACAAAATGATGAAATTGAAGACAAATATAAGACAGAGTAATATTATTTGTTATTGTTCCAGATGAATATTACTCGAAAACTTTGGAGTCGAACTTTCAACTGTTCAGTCCCTTGCAGTGACACCGTGCCTGTAATTGCTGTTTCTGTGTTCATTCTTTTTTTACCCATTGTCTTCTACCTTAGTAGCTTTCTTCATTCAGAGCAAAAGAAACGCAAACTCATCCTACGTAAGTTTCTTTTTACAACCGTTCATTTATTTAGATTAAAAACCTGTATTTTAAAAATTTAGTCCTGTTTTAGAAATTTAGTCCTGTAATATACTTTGAGAACTCAAACTGTATTAGCCTAAAACAGCTCTCTGCTTCAAATTTTACGATTATACTTACTCATAGGACAGATTCATAAGAAGTTTACAAGTGCAGATAATCAAACGTCAACATACAGCATCTTTCAGATGCTTTAATTGAGAGACTAAAACCAGGTTCCCTGGAACAAGATTGGCAACAGCAGAGGAATAGCAACAAAGACTTTGCAGACCTGTAGGGGCCGCAGCAGGTCGGTGGAGACAGCTCTTAGGCCCGCGGTAACCAGGGCAGAACCACCTAAAGGTGCGCAGGCAAGGAGAAACTAGAGCTTACACACAGACAACTTGTTTATGATCAAATTGAAACTGCAGTTGCAAGAACATTACTCAGCGTACAGCAGCATACAATAGTTCATACTGTTTTACTTTCTCCCCGTCAAATAGGGCAGAGCGGAAAAAGCACTAGTTAGAAAATTCCGTCTAACGAAGGAAGAGTGGCTTCTAAGTCTCATGGGTTTCTTATTTATTAACAGAATGCAAGTATGGGCTTACCTGTTAGTAATTTTAGTTTTTAAAAGAATGTTTTTTGGGGAAGAAAATGTTAGGCTTTTTTTTTTTTTTGGTCTCAAATATTTTATTCCTAGTACAGAAACTATGACATAAAAACTCTTTCACCAGTAACTTGATTTCTAGCACTTCTTCATGATTTAGCTAACTTTGTTTTTAATGTATCTAAGTTAAAGAAAAAGGTTACCGGTAGATCAGTTTGAACGGACTTTGTAATGTCTTATCACCTTAGAAAGCTAGCTAGTTGAGGGGAGAGTTTTTATCATGTGTGGATGTAGTAAAGCTTTTTGAAGATTACCAGCGGTCTGTAAATATATAACTCAGTCCTAAAAGCACTTATTTAAGATAATAAAATATTGCAGGGACCTCACTGTTGAGAGACTTTATATTTCAGGGTTTGGTGTACTTTTAAACTTTAGCATCTTACGTGCCTTGCAAATCTATTATCTCTAGGAAGAAAGACATTTACTGCTTCTGATCAGGGTTTTTGTTTGTTTGTTTCCACAGTAAAAATCACTACCATCTATCTGCTTGTGAAAGCCACAAACCTTGTTTTCTTTTAATTTCTTAATTCTTTTTTTTCTTTTATTTCCTCATTCCCCCATTCCTTTCCCCACCCCTTTTCAATTTATCCACAAGTACTGCCAACACTACTTCCAAAAATATATCTCAAATTGTCTTTTTTCTACCTGCACTGGTAATACCCTAGTCCAGGCCACCATCATCTCTTACCTGCACTAATGCAGGAGTCTTGTAACTGGTACCCCTGCTTCCATGTGTTGACCTCTACAATCTATTCTCCATGTAGTGGCTGCAGTACATTTTTAAATGCAAACTTTACTGTGCTCTTCTCCAACTTGAAACCCTTCATGTATCCCTGTTGCACCTAGAATAAATCCAAACTTATTTTCAGGGTCCACTCTCCAAGCTGTGTGTGACCTGGCCCCCATTACTTTTCTAACGTATTGCATCCACTCCTCTCCTTGCCTATGATGTGTATGTAGACATTCTGGCCTTCTTTGTGTGCCTGTCTCATACCCAACTCATTCATGCTTCCCTTCTCCGGGGCTCTTGTACTTTCCTGCCCCACTTTCCTTGACTAGTGCCTTGTCAGCTGGGTCTTAGGTCAAAGGTTCCTTACTAAGAGACCTTTTATGACGCCCCCCCCACTTAAAAATACACCCTTCTTTCAATTCTTCTGTAACATCTTTCTTATAATGGTACTTTTAAAATTTTTCATTTATTTTCTACCTTTTTTGTCTTCCCTGAGTCAACTGTAAGTACCATCAGAACATGGATTTTGTTTGTCTTGTTCACCTATGTATCACCTGCATCTAGAAAGTACCTGACCCATACATAGTAGGGTCTCAAAAAAATTTGTTGAATAAAAACATATTAATGTTAGCATTTCCTAGACAAATGCTAACATTAAGTATGTTTTCATTCAACAAATTTACTAGTCCTAAAAATACTAGTCCTGTGAATTTTTTTACATGCTTCATAAGGTAGCTGAATATAAATTAAGCCTCTGAGATTACATTCCTAAAACTTGACAGTAGAACTTTTGCATAGTACCTGTTAATATTTCCCTGAAGTATTGTTTCTAAATTAAATTATGAATTTAAGGAAATGCTAGTGTAAGAAAATAGTTATTGTGCTGTTATGTCATGACGTTTTTATTTACTTTTCTTTATGCCACCATTTTATATGCCCCCATGTATCAAGGCCTGTGATAGGATGTAGGGATTAAAAAAAGGAACAACACACAATACAGCAAGTCCTCGAATAACATAGTCGTTTTCATTATAACATTGATGAGATGCTATTGATGAGATGTCGTAGGAACTCAACTCTTGTTTATATCAGTTAGCCTCTGGTAAAATTGGTTTTGTTGTATATTGTTTCTCTTAAAGTAGCAGAACCTATGGACGATGTTAAGTGAGGACTTACTGTGCTTGCCCTCAAAGAACCCACTGACCATAATCCAGTTATTACAGTAGATACGGTAGAGGTATGTACTGTGTGGTTGGACCACAGAGGAGGATAAGTCTGCAGGTGTCAGACTTATCTGCAGGTGTCACCTCTGCAGGTGTCAGAATTCACAATTACATGATGTCGGGGGTAAAATTTTGAAGGAGGTAGGGATTTATCAGAGAATAAGGAAGCAAGGAAGTTGTATAACTCATTGATGTTGCTGGTTAGTTTAATAAATTTGATAATTAGTAAGAAACTAGATTAATAATTTTACTTAAAATAATTTTAAACAACATAATTGAAAAAAGTGTTTTGATTTAGTTTGCCTTCCAAGTCCACTGAAGGCTAAAGAAGTAGAGTTTCAGCGTAAGCTGGTTTTTAGTTTAGGCTGAAGCAACACCTAGTTTAGGAATTCATGTTGTCATCTTGCACTGAGAGTGGTGGTCAGGGGAGAACCTGGTAGAAACAGTGGTTCTCCCCCTTGACCATATATCAGAGTTGTCTGCAGAGCTTAAAACAAAGGCAAACAAACAAACAAACAAACAGCCCAGATGCCTGGGTTCCAATGCAGACCTTCTAAATCATAACCTCCACTTCAGTGTTCAGAACCTCTGAGGTAGGGAGATTCCTACTTATCCAATGTAAGGTACTTTGCCCATGGCACCATTGTTTTTCATGTCAGGAACATGAGAAACGTTCATGTTTAACTGTAAGTACAAAACATATTACCTAGCCAAATAGCCATGATTTTCTTTATTAACTCTAATGACTCAGTCCCATTAGCATCCTAATTAAAATTGAGTCTGCATATTTTATTAGAAGCCATATATGTTTGTGTATGCATTTGTGTATGTGTGTAATATACAACTCACTTTTCTTCGTAAGCCATTTAAATGTGTTTTTTTAACATTACAGAGTTCTTTCACTGACTTCTTTGAAGAGAAATTTAGATTTCTTAGACTTTTGAATATGTAATTTTATTACTATACCTTATAGCACTTCTATTTTTTGAGTACTTCCACCTATATTACATATCTAAGATTGTTATGTTCAATATGTTTTATTTGGTGCTACTTTTAACAAAGTCATATACAGCTTCTATTCTAGCAAAGTTAGGTATTTCTGAGGGTGGCAGAAAAAAAGTAGACACGGTACATACCTCTACTACCTAAGTCTACTTAGAAGACTTAATCTATTCTGATTCAAACATAGAAGTAATAGATGAATACTATAGTTTACATAAAAATAGTGAATAATCATCTTAGAGAATTAAATTTAAGTTAAAGTTTAATACTTTTGATTTCTATAGCCAAACGTCTCAAGTCCAGTACCAGCTTTGCAAACATTCAAGAAAATTCGAACTGAAACCTACAAAATGGAGAATTAACATCATATTCCATTGATGAATGGTGGAAGACACAGCTTGGTCCAAAAGAAGATAAAGTTCTTAAGAAATGCAAGGACTTCAGATTTATTTTTAAATAAGAATTTTCAATTTTTCTTTTCCACCCCCTTTCAAGGGTTTGGGTATTTTTAATTTACAGGCATAGCAATGTTGTCTATTTTAAAGTGTATTTGTTAAAATAACAAAAGATGCAAGAACAATCATTGTGTTATTTTGTAGGCATATTATTACTATTTGCGTTCTGGTATTTCCTTTTTAACATGATATAGCAAGTGGCAATGTTTTTGAAAACTAACATTTAAAAATTAATCAGTTAAAAAAAAAATTAATCAGTTGTAGCAAAGACTTTGAACAAGAAATATACTTGCCAAAAAGTAGCAGGTCCAAAGATTAATTTAAATTACCATTGCAGTATTATTGTCACATATATATTTAATATGTCATACATTATAAATAATATGTAATTCAATCTCTAGTTTCCTTAGTCATTTTTGAAACCACTAATTATAAACCTCCCGAAGAATTTTTAGAAGTGGGAAGGCACATTACATTTATCTTTGTAAAAAGATTTATGGTAACTGGTTTCTTACTTGACTTTTATAAATAGTATTTTCCACCTTATTTTTGCCTTTGTTTCATAAGAAATTTGAAATCACTGGACTGCTTTCTTATATTCAGGGCAAGTTGGATTCTTTTTTATACCAGGGATTTGCATTGTGAATTACATTAAGTTATTTGGCAATTTATAATTTATTACTACTTTAAATCAAATGTCGCATTGTCACACTGTATTTAAATGGAGATTTTCTCTTGAGATGTAAGAGGATTTTTTGGAGAGGAGAGAATGGAGGAGTAAAGGTAGCGTAAGGTTTAGAAAATAGGGACCTTGAGGGGAAGCTCACATACGACTGTTAAATGGTTTGTATTAGGGGCATGAGTCAGAGTGAGAGCCTGATATGCAAAGCAGTTAGGTTAAGATGATGCTTATTTTTTTTCTAAATTATTTAAATCAGATAAAAATGATATGATTGATATGAAGTTAAATATTTCAGTCTCAGAAAACATTCTATTTTGGAATATTTGTGTCAATCTTTTTAAAAAGCTTCATTTCAGAATTGTTTACAGTTTTTCCCTTCAGGTTTTTAGTGAATTTCATTTGTTAATTCCTTCTTGCTTTCTTGGTGGAAATAGGCTTTGTTTTAAATGTTGATATTATGAAGGGTACTCTATATAGAAACAAGAGTTTGGTTAAATGGTATGAGAATTTGAATACCTTCGTGTACTGTAAAATGCTCTATAGTGAGACAAGAAAGTGTTTTTACTATTATTTTTTTAATGTTTACCATATAAGCAGAAGAAGGCTCATCCTTGGATATGTAACATATCCACAAGTGGTTACAGTTTTCCTAGTCTGCTGTGATCCATTAAACATGTGCTGGATTTGTTTTGTTCTTACTGTTCCTGCTGCTGATAACTAATAGCACTATCTTGATTGGAAGCATATAGCTGAAGGTCATTGAAAGCAATCTTGAATTAATGCAGATAAAACCACTTGACCCGTGTGCAAAGGTACAAAATGGCATATTCAATTCTGTAAGTAGTGACTCTCAGCACTTTTGAATAGTATGCATTTTTTAAAAGCCATTGCTTTTGGATATGTTTGCTAATGAGCACTTTAAAAAAGAAAAGGCAGCCTTTACTATTTTTCTGGTTGAGTCATTGCTCTTTAGAAGTAGCATAAGCAATAGATTTCAAAAATAAATACTAAGCACTACGCTGAAGTGTGTAAGTCTGTCATATTTCAGTAATATTGAAAAGTTCTTTGCATAGTTCTGAATTCTTTGACACATAGCATATGTGTGTGCACAAGAACATCTTTAGTTTTTTTGACACTTTGAAATAAAGGACATAGCTTAAGGAAACTGCAGTGCCGTATTTGATTTCTAAATACATTTTTTAAAACTTCGGATGTCATTAAGCATCACATTACAGTTTTTCAGGTATAGAGTTTAAATGCCTACTTGAAAAGTACCATCTATCTTATAATTTTGCTGCAAATAAAAATGTTCTTTTGGACTTTTTTGTTGTTGGATTTGAGTGGTAGGAATCGCATCAGCTGTCTCAAAGCTTACCTCTAAATCAATGAATAACAGCAGAATTTAGTTGGTAAACGTTACTTCTAAGGGAACCAGTATTTTCTAATGAGTCATGGATGGGCTGTACTTTTTACTGCAACGTACTCCTTATGAAGTGGAACGTTTTTCCAGAAACAATTTATTGCTAGTCGTGTCTAGAACAACATTGTGTTAAGAGTTGGGTTGCATTTCTGACCAAAGTCTTGACATCAGATAAACAGTAGACCTCACCAGCAATAAATTGTTAGAGCAAAAATATATTTGTAACCTATGTAATAACTTAAGATAGCAAAAATTATGTTCCAAGTACATTTATTTTCTGAGCTAGACGAAATCTTAGAGATCACCTGGTCCTGGAATCCTAGAACTGAATGGACTCATTTCCACTGAATCCAACCTTCTCTCTACTGTATGGATTCCCTCTAAAAGATGTATCACTTATTTCCTAGCTTAACTAAGGAAGCAGAACATCACAGAGCTCCGTTTTATGACTGAGCCATTGTTTGATAGACAACTCTAAAACTGAGACTTGAGATGCCTAATCAAATATTTTCTCACTGCTCCACTCTGTTTATCTTGTAAAAATTTCATAAAGTGATCATATTGACTATAAAAAGGGCTTTGGCCTATGCTGAATTATACATGTAGCACATAAAAGTTACAACTCTACCAAGTTTGCTTGTTCTAAACTATTACATTGGGTATAATAAACATCAGTCATACATATAATACATTTAATGACCAGTAAGTTTCTTTGTCTCCTTGGAACTTGAGCGCTTTTAAAAAGATTATACAACTGACTCATGCTTCTTAAAGTATATGGAGGTTTTCAATAATGATTTTAAAACCTGTTTTTCCTATGATAAACAGGTATTTTTAAAAAATCCATCTCAGTACCCAAATGCAATTAAAGTATTTCAGACCTTTAAAAGGAATAATAAGCCCATTTTAGCTAGATATTGTAGTAATTCCTCTATTGTCTTAACTTAGATATCAGGATTGTATCCAAAAAATTTGCCCAATAGCATTGGAAGTGAAAAACATTTCAACAATTGTAATTTCTAGGATAATTGTAGACCACTGCAGTGTAGATAGGTAGGATTGAAAATGATTACCTTATCCTGTTCTCACTTCTCCGAATCTGAGTAAGTTAGGAGAAGGTTCCTTCTCACTGCATTGCGTGCCTTCAGAGGTAGAGGTCTTGCAGTCATTCCCGTTTCCAGAGGGGACCAGAGCTATTTCTTCCCTTTTCTCTCTCCTATTAGTACCTCATTTTTCTACATTCATTTGTAGTGCTATTACCAGTAATGTAATAGGAGCTGAGATACAAAGGTCTTGACCTTAGCTTTTTTAAATCCTCTTTAGATCCTGGCTGTTCTCCACTAACTAAGGCACAGTGTTTATTTGTACAACCCAGGGACTCTTTACCACTCAAAATCCAGCATCCACCCCCAACACTTACATACATGCCTTCTCTCCTTGCTTTTCTCCTATAGATTTGAAGAATGAATTACTGTGGTGTGGGCAAATAGCTAGCACAAGGATACAAAGAGGGTGGGTGAAGAAGGAGAATCTCCAGATTGAATCTCCTCTCCCCTCACACCTCCACCCTGTGATTACCAAATGCGTATGTAGGAGGGACCCAGGAATGCAATCTACATGGAAAAGGGGGTTTGGGGGTCACTTGTCTTGAAGCTGTATGTGCATGGCAAATTCACTGTATTACTAGATTGTATACTTCCTGGGGGAGGCTTTTGGGAAATGATGACTATTAGGAAGGGGCTAAAGCTCTCCTTGATGGCACGCTTGGCACCTTTTGCCCACCATCCACTCAGGACTTAACTCCTTGCTCCAACCCAACATCTCAGGAGCAGCGTGAAATGGCTATTTAGCTCATTTGGCTCCTCTTTTTAGGTTTATGTCCTTTGTATCAGGAGATTGTTTGCTGTTTTCCCTTCTGTCTCCTGATACCACAATAGATTCAATCATAGGAACTGTCCTTTGTGGTTTGGCTATTATCACCGAATCTGCACCACGCACCACGTCTTTGAAACACACAGAGTAAGTACGTGGATGGGCACTACAGTTTTGCTGAAAGTGACTTAGAGAATGCAGTCTGACCTGGTCAGGCTCTGGAAAGTGCTTTTTGGGTTGGGGTCCTTGTTTATTGATAATCTGATTTCAAGAGGCATATCCACATCACTTCTGGCTCTTCTATCCATCCCAGCTTTTTGCATCTAAGTCCTGTCATTTCCTCTTGTTCCCATTTTTCTTCTTAGCCTCGATCAGCTTTGGTGTTGACCAAAACTTCAAGTGACCTGATGGGATTGTGAAGTCTGAGTTTTCCAGTACTTTAAAGAAATCACTCCATTGCCTTCTGGCTTGCAAAATTTCTAATGAGAGGTCTACTATAATTCTTATATTTGTTTTTCCATATGTAATGTTTTTATCTATTTTCTGGCTGCCTTCAAGATTTCCTCTTAATTTCTGATTTTCAGCAGTTGTTCTATGATGTTTCTAGGTGTGTTTTCTTTGTATTTATTCTGCTTGGGATTCTCTGAGCCTCTTGGATCTTTTCGTGTCTTTCATTAATTTTGGCAAATCCTCCGCCGTTATACCATCAAATATTCTTCTGCCCTTCATGAGCCCACCCCCTCCTTCTGGGATTCAATTAGATTTATGTTAGACTATTTGAGATTGTCCCGCAGCTCTATTGGATGCACTCTTCTGTTTTATTTTCACTCTCTTGCTGTTTGTGTTTCAGTTTAGATAATTTTTGTTGACCTGCTTCATGTTCACTGATTCTTTCCTGTGCTGTGTACGGTCCTGCTGATAAGCCTATCAAAGTGCTTCTTTATCTCTTGATATTATATTTTTATTTCTAGAATTTTCATTTATGTCTCTTTGTTTATAGTTCTATCTCTGCTGAAATTCCCCATCAGTTTTTGCATGCTGTCCACCCGTTCTACTAGATCCTTTGGCATTTTAATCACAGTTATTTTAAAGTTCCTTTTGGATAGTGGTAATATCTGGGCAAACTCAGGATCTAGTTCTGTTGACTACTTTCTCTCTTGACAGTGGGTCATTGTCATTTTTTCTTGCTTTTTAATGTATCTTATAATTTTTAATTGAATGCCAGATGTTGCATTTCAAAGAACAGTAGAAACTGGGGTAAACAGTATTTTTACCTGCAAAGGGGCAAACCTCTCCTTCTATCAGCCATCAGTATGAGGGGACCAAGTAACTCCAATTAGTAGTTGATCTGGATTTGAATTTTATTGCTACTATTTTTACCTTCAGTATACCACAGATTTTAAATTCCTCCAGTGGTGGACTGCGTTAGTGAGTGGAATGCCAGAGAGTTTTTCTCGGCTCTCAGCAGACTGTACACCTGTGCTACAAGTGGGATCCTCTCTGTGATCCTGCCCGTCCCTCAGCTGTAGATCTGTTGCTTATTTCTTTGTACAAGGCTGTGGTTGGGGTAGGCAGTGTTTCTCCCCTCTAGCATCAGTCTCATGCAGACTCTGGGCTCTTGAGCTTTAGGTTTGGGGGTGGGGTGTTCTAAAATGAGAGTGAGTTTCCCGTCCCTCTCTCAGTGGCAGCAGACCTATGCTTTGTATCAGTGCAGGATTCTGGTCACAAGTGTGTTCCCTGCCCCTTTCCAGCATCTTATGGCTTTTGCTTCAACTTTACCACAGCCAATCTTTTCCTGGGACCAGGGAACAGGAAGGTTTTGTACCACTCCTCCAGGTTCAAAGAAATAAAACAAAGAACAAAATTGATAATTATGGTATGGAAACCATAAAAAGGAACCAAATCCCAAACCAAAAAATATAATAGTGAAATTAACTCAGTGGAAGCGTTTTATAGCAAGTAAGACATAGTTGAAGAGAATTAATATATTAGAAGAGTATCTCCAGAAGGAAAGATGGAGAGAAAAAAGTTTAGAAGTGCAGATGGGGGTGTAAGAGATATAGGGAATACAGTAAGAAAATTTAATATAAATGTGTTTAGAGTTCCTAAAGCAGAGAGAAAATGGGACAGAAGCAATTTTTGAAAAGAGAACAGCTGAGAATTTTCTAAAGCTGGTGAAAAATATTGCCATAAATTAAGCCCAAGCAGAACTTAAACTGAAAAAACCTAGTCACATTCGTAGTAAATGAAAACCAAAGAGAAAATTTTACGGACCAGCTAGAGAAAAACAATATTACCTTCAGAAGAGCAATAGTTAAACTTAATGCTGGTTTCTCAAGAGACATGAAAGCCAGAAGGCAAATGGAATATTCTCAAAGTGCTAGAAGAAAGTAACTGACAATCTAGAATTCTATGCCCAACAAAAAATGTTCTTCAAAATGAAAAGGGAAATAAAGACATGTCTGGACATAAAGACAGAGAATTATCACAAGAAGGCCTGCATTAAAGGAAATACTGAAGACAGGTCTTCAGGCAGAAGCAAAATGAACCTAAATGGAAAGTCAGAGGAGCAAGAAGAAAAGATTGATGAAAGGATAAAACACATAAATCTAAATAAATAAATGCCCTGTGCAGTTTAAACGATTACGTATAGAGAGAATGAAAATAACAACGGCATAAAAGTCAAGAGGAGATTCTTGGAGTTAAAATGTTGTAAGACCATCACATTGCCTGGAAAGAAGTTTCTTGCGTTAGGCTGTTCCTGGAAGTAGAATGACTGTCAAGTGGGTGCTGGTAAAGAATTTTGTTGTTTTCAAGTTTCATTGACGGTATAATCTGATTCAGATCCAATTCCACTCTTTTCTTGACATCTTTTATGATTCTCTTCTGCTCTTGACTTTTTATATTTCTTAAAGAAGTAATTTGCCATAAAGGAAAAAGCAAGGGCTTTCAAATCAGACCTGGTTTCAAACTTCTGCTTTACCCTTTCCTTGGACAAGCAGTTTACTTCTCTGAGCCTTCACTTCCACATCTGTGAAGTGGGAGGCGATAATACTGGTCTCACAAGATGATTGTGCAAATTAAATGAGATTAAGTAAAGGGAGAGCCTGCGGGGCAGTGCCCAATGCCTAGAACTTCATACTGCTCAGTAAGAACTAGTCCTTTTCCGTATGGACTGTGCTATACACAAATTGCCCCATGCAGTTTGGCACCTGATTGTACACCCTTTCACCTCGTTTCCTAGGTTCCTATGTTTGTGATTATTATCCCTCCTCTCTAACTAGATTGTAATCTTCTCCAGTTCAGGGACTAGATCTCCTTTCCTCTTGTACTCCTAGTTCAATGAATGATTTTTGGAGTCAGTAATACCTGTTGGAGGAAAGCACGTGTAAGTGAGATAAAATATATTTCTGAGCTACACATTGTGTTGGAAGGTGTCTTTGTAGCAGGTCATTGCAGAAGGATGTTTAAGACCTTGAATTGAAGTCCGTCAGCTGCCCACGAAAGCTTAAATGGTGAAACCATCACTAATTAATGGGAAAAGAGAGGTGCTACCTTACCAGTCAGGAACCCTGCAATTTAAGCCCCGATGATTCCAGGCAGAGCCAGTCCTGAGTATCATGGATTGCTGCCCTTAAAACTAGCATCTCAAGTCATATATAATACCTTTTCTGGGCAAGAGTCCCATCTGCTTAATCTCTGCTAAATGAGTGTATATTAGATCTGACTGCTGAAAAACACCAAGTTAAATTGGTTAAAAATAAATCAACATGATGCCCATAATTGGTTTAATTTATCTTTCAGCAATCCCACACATTACCTATTTATTTGCTGTAATGAACATGCCATTCAGCTAAAATAAGATTAACTGCTTAAACCATGGCATTGTAGGCAGGAAACTTTAATGCCACTTTGTGTTTTATGGTAAGGTAGGTTCAGCAGTTACACTATATGGCTGTTGTTGTTCCTTCCTCTGTAATCAAGACGGTTTTACTTAGGATTAGCATTCCCCAGCCGATTCTCCCAATGGAACATTTGAAGCAGCAAATTTATACGTCTAGGTTACAACCTGGCAGCAACAACAACATTCAGAATCAAACCTGTTGGCCTCGTCAGCACTCAAATGGCACTGCTCTTTGTGAAGCCCCCTCTGCTCTAATAGTGATAGAAATGTCATCTGCCATGCAGACTGTGGAGGAAAGATGGAAGGGGGCTTGGCCATGCATCTGGAAAAGAGCACTGAATGACTCAGGCGGGATCAGAGTTCAGAGAATTAACCCAAGTTCCCCCAGGTGAGTGAACATTTGCCTGTTCTCTGTGTCAAAGTCAAATCCCACTTCAGAGGAGCTTTCTGGGCTATTCCAGCCCCACTCATTCTCTTTATTTTTTTTTGAACTTTTAATTACAGTTATAGTTCTCCCTACATTACTCAAGGCTGATTATTTATGACTTACATGATTTATACCATTGTTCTATATGGGCTCATGCTGTCTCTTCAATTAGACTGCAAGCTCTCAGAAGTCAGGGACTAACATCTACGTGGCCCTGGGCCCATAAGAAGGGCCCAATAATTGCTCCTTGACTGAAGGAAATACCTTTGTGTGATATAACTCATTATGACCCTGCCTGGATGGTCTGGAGTGGGGAAAGTCAGCCTCAGCTGAGCCTGTAAGGAGCCCGTAATCCTTATAATTCCTTCTTTCCTATGGAGCAAAATCCATTTTTGTGGTTTGTGAAAGGGAGTCAGCATGGTGACCAACAGATTTATCCTTCCATTTGTTGACTTAATCAATAAATATTTTTGTGAGCACCTACTGTGTGCCAAATCTCACTTTTCAGAACTCCAAGAACCAAGAAAGTTCTTGTTGCCCATTTTTGACAGAAATGGGGAAAATGTTTAAAAGAACTAGGGAAAAAAAAATGCCTTCTCACATACTCCCCTTCAACCCCAACTTTTGACCAGAAGCACACTTTGGTAGAGCTTCCTTTCCTCATGTGTTTATTCACCACTTCTTTCCATTCTCTCCTCTCCTCCTACTTATCGCTGTGATAAAAGGAACTGCACCTCCCCTGCCTCCCTGGCTGTGATAATAACAGGCTATTGAATTTTCCTGTGTGAAACTGGTTTGCTCAGGTCTCTGCTGCGCAGGCTGCAGTTGCTAGTTGGATGGGTTCCAGGTGTGTTCCTCTGGATAGGATTTAGTGTGTGTCAGGATTCCTCAGTGGTCGGGAACAGGGTGGGGAGGGAAGAGGAAGATTAAGTTGGTTCCGCCCTCTCTGCCTAAGCAATTAGATGAATTATTTAATGAATTATAACCAAGGAGTCCTGCCTTGGATCTACCCCCATCCCTAGCCTAGTGCTTGTTGACCACGTTTTGACCCCTCAAGAGAAAAGTCAGAGTCTCAATTGCCCATGGGATGATCTGAGGCTGGTTGGGGCAGCTGCCATCTGAGCTGTACCTTTTGGGAAACTTGAGGTCACTTTCTTGACAGCTGTGACTCCAACAGTGATGCACCCTATTCCCTTGGTTCCTTCATTTTTCTGCTAGAAATAGGGGATATGCTAGAATGACAGACTGTTAGAACCGAGAGGCACCTTAACCATCCTTTATTTCAGGCCTCTTCATTTCTTAGGCACGGAAATTACAACTGGTCAGAGTGTTTTACCCAAGCAGACAGAGGGTAGTGGCACAGCCACGGCAGCGACCCAGGTCCCCTCCCAGACTAGAGCTCTCTGATACGCCATGCCATCTCTCACCATTCTCTCTGCATCACTGTTTCCATTCCTCCCTTTACTGCCTGTCATGCGGGAGATCCTGCTCACAGCGCCATTTGTCGTGCCGGGCGGCCTGTGGGGTCTCTGCTCCCGCTCCCCATACAAGAACGCAGGATATGGTGAGGCCAAAAAGGAACACCCACAGAGCCATAGGTAGGGGAGTCATACCACTATATTCTCTCTGGCGGCACTATACTCTCACTGGAGGCTGGATCCACACTGTCCGCAAACCGCCATCCACACTTGCCAGCCCAGCTGCCATCTTCTTGCTAGCCCCCATTCTTTCTCTCTTCTCTTTTCTTCTTCTAGCATAGCCACAGCAGTTATATTGGTGGCCAATGGCTCACTGGTTACAGCTGACGGCCAACTAGCCACAGCTGATGGCCATGCAATCACAGTTGGCCATTTACTACCTGAGCCAACACCTTTCTATGTGAGGCCGAGAGCCTGGAAACTACTTTCTGGGGCTCCGCCCCCACACTCCACCCCTACAGGCTCTCGCCTCACAATCTACGCGACAAGCGTCTTCCGCGAGGGGCCCTGTGCGAGGAGCCTAGGGGTGAATGCAATATCCTGGACACAGCCAGGCTCTCTGGGCACAGCCAGGGTTTCTCAGGGCACCACCAGTGCTTCTGGGCACGGCCAGACTTCCTGGACTTCTTAGGGTACCACCTGTCTTCCCGGACACAGCCAGGGTTTCTCAGGGCACCACCAGTACTCCTGGGCACTGCCAGACTTCCTGGACTTCTTAGGGTACCACCTGTCTTCCCGGACACAGCCAGGGTTTCTTAGGGCACCACCAGTACTCCTGGGCACTGCCAGACTTCCTGGACTTCTTAGGGTACCACCTGTCTTCCCGGACACAGCCAGGGTTTCTCAGGGCACCACCAGTACTCCTGGGCACAGCCAGACTTCCTGGACTTCTTAGGGTACCACCTGTCTTCCCGGACACAGCCAGGGTTTCTCAGGGCACCACCAGTACTCCTGGGCACAGCCAGACTTCCTGGACTTCTTAGGGTACCACCTGTCTTCCCGGACACAGCCAGGGTTTCTCAGGGCACCACCAGTACTCCTGGGCACAGCCAGACTTCCTGGACTTCTTAGGGTACCACTAGTTTCCCCGGGCACAGCTAGGATTTCTCAGGGCACTGCCACTTTCTCTGGGAACAGCCACACTTCCTGGACACAGCCAGGGCTTTCAGGTCACTGCCACTCTCTGTGGGCACAGCCACACTTCCTGGACACAGCCAGGGCTCTCAGGGCACTGCCACTCTCTCTGGGAACAGCCCGACTTCCTGGGCACAGCCAGGGTACCTTCAGGGCTCAGCCAGACTTCCTGGACTCAGCCAGGGCTCTCAGGGCACTGCCACTCTCTCTGGGAACAGCCCGACTTCCTGGGCACAGCCAGGGTATCTTCAGGGCTCAGCCAGACTTCCTGGACTCAGCCAGGGCTCTCAAGCACTGCCACTCTCTCTGTGCCTCTCAGGGTACCCTGCTGGAACAGCAGCGACTCACAATCAAGGTGCTTACATATTCTCAATGGCGGCCAGTCAAGACACAAAAGCAAATATCCCCCAGTTCCACTACAACAGTTCCCAAACAAACAGTCAAGCGGTCCATTAAATTAGGGATGGAAAGCAATTCCCCATAGTCCATAGTCATTCGCCAGGGCTGTCCTGGGGTGAAGGATGACCTTGACCTCACCCTCATCTCCCACGGAGGACTCAGCAAGCGTTACCTCCTGGGACTGTAAGTCCTGCATCCGGGCTGCCTGAGCAGGAACCTCCCGGCCCACAGGGCTGCAACGACCTTTGCTTTCTCCGGCCTGTGCTGGTTGGGGAACCATCCACATCTTTCCACCTCTCCACGGGGCTCCATCTCTCCAGCAGCTGCATGGCTTTTCCTGTGCTGGTGGGAGAACCGTCCACATCCTCCCACCCCTCCACGGGGGTCCAGCTCTGCAGCAGCTGCTCCTCCTGGTCTTCCTCAGACTGGGTGTTCATACACACAAACTGCTCCACTGTCCTTTGGAGAGCTTTGGCCGGCACCATATCCTGCCGACTACGCCATGTGTCGTGCGGGGTGACCCTGCTCGCTGCGCCATTTGTCATGCGGGAGATCCTGCTCACAGCGCCATTTGTCGTGCCAGGCGGCCTGTGGGGTCTCTGCTCCCGCTCCCCATACAAGAACGCAGGATATGGTGAGGCCAAAAAGGAACACCCACAGAGCCATAGGTAGGGGAGTCATACCACTATATTCTCTCTGGCGGCACTATACTCTCACTGGAGGCTGGATCCACACTGTCCGCAAACCGCCATCCACACTTGCCAGCCCAGCTGCCATCTTCTTGCTAGCCCCCATTCTTTCTCTCTTCTCTTTTCTTCTTCTAGCATAGCCACAGCAGTTATATTAGTGGCCAATGGCTCACTGGTTACAGCTGACGGCCAACTAGCCACAGCTGATGGCCATGCAATCACAGTTGGCCATTTACTACCTGAGCCAACACCTTTCTATGTGAGGCCGAGAGCCTGGAAACTACTCTCTGGGGCTCCGCCCCCACACTGCCTCAATCTATTCTCCGTTGACTGACTCATCTTACTGTTTTTCCTCCTCTTACAATTTCAAAAGCAAAAACTACCAGTGTAAGAAGGAAGACAGCAAACAGAACAAAACTGGTTTCCTCAACATTTTTGTAAACAGCTTTGATTTGTCCACTGTTTGCTGATAAACATTTCTTAGCTATCAATCTCCTTATGCATTCATTCGATTGAATTTACTGTGGACTCCTAGAAGTTTATTAAGTCTATTTCTAACAAAAGAGCATGTTATTTAACTTCTTTCTTTCTTTTTTCTTAGTTCAGACTTGTTTTGATTACACCTGACAGAAACCCAACTCTAACTAGCTTAAGCATAAAAGGAGATTGATTGGATTACATAGCTGGGAAGTCTGGGAATTGATCTAGCTTCTGGTTTGACTAAACTTGGGAACTCAAAGGTTGCCATAGGCAGCCCCCACCCACTTGTCAATATTGTCTTTATTCTTTCCTACTGCAGGCAGGTATTCTCTATGTAGTGAAAAAAGAAAAAAAAAGTGGCTGCTGGCAGGCCCCATTCACATACCTCAGAAAAGCAAGACCCTATTTTCTCAAGCTCCACATAGAAAAAGGCTTTAATTGGCCTAGGCCCGGGCACATGCCCATTTCTGGACCAATCACTGTGCCTAAGAGAATGAGGTACTGTGATTGGCTGGGCCTAAGGATCTCTGCTTGGCTGCTCCTCCCACTACACAATCACAGAGTGGCAGGGGAACAGTTCCTTAAGAAAAGAAACACGTTTGGAAGACAAAATTGGTAGATTGCTACTTCAATGTCCATATTAGTAAAATAATAATGTCCTATAATGCATTTAGCTTTTAGTTTTACAAATAAGAAACATTGTACAAATAGAGAGATAAACATGCATTCTCTGATAGTTTAAAAATTGAAATATACTTAAAGATAATAATAAAAAGAAGGGCTCCAACAGTCTTCTATGTTTTAAGCTTTGTGCTGTGCTAAGTAGTTTGCAAACATTATCTCATTTAATCCCAACAACAATCTTATGTGCTAAATAAATTAAGTGCGGTTTTTTAGCTCCATTTTCTGGCTGAGAAAACTGATACTTAGAGAAAAAGGTTAAGCATACCTAGAATCACACAATAAGAACAGATCTGTATGACTCCAAAGCCCATACTTTAAGCAATACTCTGAAGCTGTGAAGGAAATATACTCTATTAACTCAAGATCTTTATTATTTTTAAATTTATTTTTGCTGGGAAAAGCTTTATTGTTTCAACTAGGTACATGGCGTGGGAGAGGGCTCCGGGGTGGTTAGAAGGCTGCCTAGTCCTTTCAGGGAGAGGCTCAGGCAGAAGCCCATCGCCAAGGGGATGCAGAGGGGCCCCTCAAAGGCCTCTGGGCTCCAAAGGCTCCTATAGTCATGCTTGAGGGCAGGCCTTTCAGGGCCAAGCCCGGCCGGGGGGCTGGCCAGCCTGTGGAGGTTAGTCCGGTGGTCGCCCATCTTCTGGATGAGTTTCACCTCTTCATCCAGGAAGTGGTTCTCCCCAAACTCAGAGAGATGGGAGTCTGTGCCGGCAGCACCCAGGGCCTGCGGTTCCAAAAGAGCCTGGTTCAGGTTCTTCTCCAAAACGGCTTCCATGGCACCCTGTTTTACTCCCCTCACCTTGGGGAGGCTTCTGCAGGTCCTGAAGAGGGTGCGACCGCCAGGCTGGTTTTGCATCTGCAAGAGACGTTCGGCGCCCTTGTGCTTCTCCCCTCGCGCTTCTCCCCTCGCGGAAGAAGTGGCTCACGCCCTCCAGAGCCACGTCGTCAGGGTGGAAACAGACGCCCAGAGAGAGGTAGGTGTAGGCGGCCCGCAGGTGCAGGTGGATCAGGCGCTTGACTGCGGCCTCCACGTCGGTGGAATAATTCTGACGAACCTGGGAGCTCGTGGTTGCTCAGTAATAAGGAGTGAAGCTCAAAACACGGTGTTGGCTGGTCTGGGAGGCCATGAATGGGTGAGTTGGTTCCCAAGGTTGAGTGGAAAAGGGGTTGGAGGGTGGTCAGAGGCTGGAAGAAGGGGGGTCCCTGGGTCTGTTCCGTCCAAACACTGTTGAAGCAAGAGACAGATCGGGGGACCGCGGAAGGCACTACTCAAGGTCTCTTTTAATAGATTCATTTTGAAAATGAGTGTCAGTGGGGTATCAGTCAGGTTCCCCACGGGAAACAAAACTCACCACAGATCGTTCAAGGAGGAGACTTTAATAAATAGATTACCTCCAGAGGTATGACAGGCTGAAGGAAACGAACGAGGCACGCAGGGTGTGGCACGAGCAGGAAGCCGTTATTTCCCGCTCGGGCTGGAGGGGAAAGGGGAGAAAAGAGTGGTATTGGAACCTGGTGAGAGCTGCAGTGTGAAAGAGGGGCCACCTGAGGGGGGTCCTACATGTATGTGGCACATCACAGCTAACTGAGCAGGGAGGGAGGAGAAGAAAGCCTGACCCCTGTCTCCTCCCGCCCTCTCACCAGAAGGGGTCAGTGTCCTTGGTCACAGAGCAGGGCTGGGAAGGATGGAGAACGGAGCTGGGAGGCACTGCTTTGGGAGAAGAATGGTGGTTACTTCATCACAAGCCATTGTGGGTGAGACGGATTTTACCCAGCCTTTTGAGTCAAGATGTAGTCAGGAGCCACTCGGAAAATTCTCCACCAAACCTCAGGTTCCTAGCACCAGAGGACATTTTTTTTTTAAAGGAAGATGTGTCTCTCTAGCCTAGAGGAGGTAAAGAAGTGTCACAGGCCTTCTCTTAGAGCCTGTGTTCACCTCCATAACATGTCGTCATTATGCCCCAAGTATTCACAGACAGAGTAGGTAATCCTTGAGTCAAAAGTGACAACCCATGAGTAAGTCCTGGGGACGTAATGTACAGCATGATGACTGTAGTTAGTTATGCTATATAATTTATTTCAAAGTTGCTAAGAGAGTAGATCTTAAAAGTTCTCATCACAAGAAAAAATTTGTAATTATGTGTGGAGATGGATCTTAACTAGACTTATTGTGGTGATCATTTCACAATACATACAACTATCGAATCATTATATTTTATACCTGAAAACTAATATAACATTATATGTCAATTATATCTCAATTAAAAAAAACAACAAAAAATGACAACCCAACTGCCTGCCACTCTAGCTTCACCCTTTTTGATTCTTGAGAGCTTTCCTCTTTAAAATGCACATATCCCTCAAAAGAGTTACAGCTTAATTTAGAAGTGATAGCTTATTGGAGAACATACCCAAAACTGAATTCCTGATTTCTCAGTAAATGGGTACCAATGCCCACACAATTGCTCAAACTAGAAACACAGCCTTTCCCCTATGTTCCTTATGCAGTCCATCGCCCTTTCTTGTCAGTTTTTCCTCCAACATGTAATTCGAGTCTATCCACTCTTCCCTTCCACTGCCACCACCCTAGTCCAAGCCACCCTCATAGCTCATTTACAATAGCCTGCTATGAACTCCCTCAGCACGCTGTACCACCCCATTGCTGGGTACTGTAATTGCTGTTTACTCAACCACCTCCTCCCTCATGAGCTCAGGGCCTGGTGTGTTGCATAGATGACTACATCTGAGTGACACTATTTTCTAAGCCAGTGCTGGAGACAGGAGGTTGTGAATTCTATTTAATATGCTCAACAAGAATATTCTTTCCCTGGGTTTGGCCACTGGATACTAAAAAACAACAACCCCAAAACGCCAATATATTTTGAAAGATAACATGGCCTGAAATGAATCCTAATCAGTTTAGACCGTGAAAATAAGAGTTGATTTAAAATAAAGAAACATTTCTAAGCTTCACTTATCAAAGTATCTTCAGAGCTTTTTCATCATGTTGAAATCCCTGATGAAGCACACTGCAAAGGGTTTAAGAGACAATTCTGGATAAATTAAGCAACTAGGATACTATTAAGTCACATTCTTGGGAGCAGCCCACACGGTGAAAATCCCTTTTAGCTTTTTGGACTTCAGGGTCAAGTCCAGTGAGGAGGGAAAGCTACCTCACATCTGGATGCCTTGGGGGCTAGCTAGGCAGTGTCTGAATCTTTTCATTCCTCATCCTTGTTCCTCCAGCCCCCTGCCTTTCTCCAGTGTAGTGTATGGGTGCATTTCTCCCAGCTGATGAATTAACTTTTCGGAGCTTTTTATCTTTTCTCTTCTGTTCATTCAGCATTTCTGCAGTTTAACTGGGAACAGGTTGACTTTACAGTATAATATCCAGGATGCTTGTTCTTCAAATCTTACTTGGTTTTTCTTCCATTCTGTCTCTTCTTGCTTCCCTCATCTTCCATTATATTTCCTTCATCCTTCCTCAGAAACATCTCCTCGCTTTCTAAAATCAGTCTCTTAGAGCTAGAAAGGACTCAAGAGACTCTCCAGCATCTGGATTAATAGCCCCTGAGGGGAAACTGAGTTCCAGGAGTTGAAATTATTTGTCCACAGCCATTGGAAACCAAGTCTTTGACTCATGGCCCCAAATTCTTTTTACCCTGTGATGCTGTCTTGCTTCTCTACGAAAACAGTAAGGAGAAAGAAGATGCCAGTGCTTGCAGGAAAAAGTTGTTCTTTTATTTGGCAAAAGTAATAATATTACACATGCATTTGTGCTTTCAACACATTAGTTTCCTGAGGTAAAGAGCTAAACCCATGTAATAAGAGAAATCCCCAATAAATTAGAAACTAAAATTACTTTGAGTATAAGTTTATTATTAGATTTATGATTTGTTTCTCCAGATAATTAGTCAACTGCCCAATATTTCTTAAGCACAAGCTCTGATAACGTCTTTAATACCACATTGGGGGCCCTTAGCCCTGGACGAATTCAAGAGACTTAAAACTCTCTTGTGTGCTTCCCCTGTTTCTTTGCGTTTCTTCCGTATTCTCAGATGTTTGAAAGGTACCCATTCAAGTGTCTCTTCATTTACTTGCACATAAAAATTAAAGTTGAAAGAAAAATGAAATATCCAATAGATTGCCCTTGCACTTCCAATTCTTTCTTCAAATACAGCTTGAGAACATAGGACACGTGGCTCATAGAGGTAGACAAAGACTAATGGAAGAGTAATTGCTCATAGCATAAAGGGTTTGTAGACATCCAGACTGCCCTCTTGGTACCCTGCCGAAAAACCAGTGTACACAAATGGAAAGTATCCGCCAAGCATTCCATGAGAGACGCCTGAGGACCACGTGGTCAGCCCAAACCCCTCACTTTGTTTAGCTCCTGCGTGGAGCTCACAAACTGACCCCACCTGCTTCTCCCAGGCTCATCGCTGACCACTTGCCACTCGTTTGCTGTGCTCCAGCCCAGCTATTTTCCATTCTGTTCCTCAACTTCTACCTGCTATTCCCTGCTTGAAGACCCTGTCTCACCTGTTCCCTTGACCTAGGATGCACTCCCTTCTCAGGACTGGCTCCTCATTCCAAGGGAAGCCTTTCTGAGGCACTTTACCTGAAGAAGGCCCTCACCTCTATCCACACAGCCTCCAACCCAGCATCCTATTTGATCCCCCCATGGCACCTACCGTGATCTGAAATTATTGAGTTAATTGTTTACTGTTTGTTTTCTGTGCGTATCTCCTCCCCCAAGAAGCTAAGCTCTGTAAGAATTTGTTTGCTTGTCTTGTTTACCAAACATATCCCCAGCATCTCAGACAGCACCTGGCATGTTGTAGGTGCTGAATAAATACGTGTTTAATATATGAGTTAACAAACAAAACAAGCTGGAGGACTGCGGATTACTGTCCAAGTAGCAGTGGGCTGTGCAATTACAACATCACCTGGATTCGGAATTGCCTGCCAGGAAGGAAGCCTCCAAGAATATCACTGGGCAGTAAGACACGTAGACTCATCGGCTCAAGGTAATTGCTTCTAATTGGAACTTGTCCTAAATCTGGGCGGCACTCTGACCATCCCTTGTAATGTTTTCCGTCACACATCAGTCTAAATGCCTCAATGAGGGAATGCCCAAGCAGTACTGAGAGTTGTGATACCTATTAATGTAGGTACTGGGGACACAGAAATGAGGAAGTCTCTATCCCTTTCCTAAAGGATCTGGTAGTCTAGTGCAGGGAAGACATAGGAGGATTTATTTTTCATAAATTATCCAGACCACAGGATTTTCGCTGGCACATGAAGCAGTCTCAGCAGCGTTGTTCTACCATAGAAGATGTTGAAATGGTTTCTGAATCCTTCACCTTTTGAAGCTTCCCCTAAAGTGTCCACTGTTTCAAAACCAATAATAGTGTTTTTTAAAACCTACCTATTACTGAGTTCATGGTATGTGCTTGACCCCGTCCTGGGCAGTTTTTACACTGTTTTTCTCCTAAGGTAGTTCTGATTACATTATACTCATTTTTACATATGATTATACTGAGACTCAGGAAAATTCAGTAACTCGATCAAGGTCACACAACTAGTAAGTGAAAGCAAAGAATCAAGTCTGAGTGTTTCTCACGTCAGAGCCCATGTTCCTTGCAAAGGACTCTTGTTTCAAATATTCCAGGACTCAGTTTCTCCATTTTTGACCTTCAATGGATCTTTTTCTAACTTCCTTTCTGTACTCATGTCAGAGAACGTATTACACACACCAGGTAGAAACCCTGTGGACCCAGGCAGGCTCCCTTACAAAGGGTGCAACCCAATAGCACAGTGGTCTGATAGAACCATTATATGAGGTGGTAGGAGCTCTAAGGACGTCTGAAAGACTCAGGGCAAAAATAGCAGGAAACAATAACTCAGATGTGATTGACACAAGGTCCTAATGGGCTTAGCTTCTGCTTCCCCTTTTGTAACTGCGGAGACCTTCTGGGTGACGCCATTTACCCCCAGGTCTGTTCAGCTTCCTCTCATCTCTTGCCTTAACATAGGTATTTTTCAGTCCCTAACGTTCACCTAAAGAGCATTCATTGATGAAAAGCAGCCCTGTCTTCCAAGGGGTGTGACTTCTCCAATGAATGGGCAGCAAAGAGAACTGGTTTCCCGCTGGAACCAAACTCTTCCTCCATCTTGGGGAAGCAGTTCCGCTCTTCCCAGCCACTGTAGATACGGTTTTCATATTGTTTTTCTTTCAGATATTACTACTTGGAAAATTGTGGTGTTCTTCATGCTCCTTAAGTCTTGTAAATATTATGATTCAACATGTCACATGCCCCCATGAACTTCCCCTTCATAAACTCTAGGCTGTCGGGCAGAAACTAGGCAGGGAGGCTGGAGATGGCAGGAACGAAAATCATCACTCCCTCCCTTCCTCCACATACCATCTAGCCAATGGCAGGGCACTGCTGGAAAAGTAGAAGTATGAGGGAGGGAAACTTTGAAGATAATCATTACTCTGCTGAGGGGATAAAATTGACTTTCTTTAAAATCACTTCTTTGGAATATCAGGCAAATACTTTTCAACCTCTGGAGTTTGAAATGGTTTTGTAGGTATGTGTGACAACTGACTTTAAAAAAACAAAGGCTTTTGGAAGAGAGAGGTCTCTAGCTGCTCTCCTCTCTAAATATGATTTATACGAAGGCATATGCCCATGGGATAAGGAGTGGGATGAGAAATTAGGGAAATAGTGGAAATTCAAAAGAGGAATTGGGAGAAAGATAGGAGAGAGAGAGAGTCCGAAACAAAAGACACCTGTGTTTCAAGTGTTCTGCTCCCTCTTCCTTTTCATTAGCACAAGTGATGGGTTTCCAATCAACTTAAGCTCTTCTTGGGAGCTGGTTGTGGCCTGAGGCACAGGCTGCCTCTCAGAGGAGAGCTTGGCAGGAGCAGCGGCAGAAGACAGACAGGCTCTGACATGTGAGCTGTCGGGTGATGTCAACAACAGCTGACCTGTCATCAGACCTTAGGAAGAAAACCGATGGGAATCTTGTTTCCGAGCATCCAGTACCTGGCTAGCTCCCTGCTACGTGCTTGGAAACAGATTGACTAACAGAATGGAGTGATTTTGTAATCTGTCATAGTACCATACACCACAGATCCACAGACTTTGACCCCTCACAGGTATAAACAGCTCTTTTTATCAGCAGCGTAGGTTCTCTCTCTGGGGAAGAAAAGAGGGATGGGGCCTTCTAATTACACATTCAAAGCAGATGTTTTGCTGGAGAACAAAGCAGTATATTCATTAGCAACAATCTTATAAACCAGGCTCTTTTTACTGACCAGTTAACTAATTGACAGTTAAGAATTTGCATTAATAATACACGGCAGCAGGGCATTACTTAATCTGAGAGTTTTATTAAAAGTGTAGGCAAGCTCAGCAAACCAGCTTGACTGTCAGCCTTTATGCAGGAATCCTGCTTACCAAGGACCTGACAAGGTGCCTGTAAAACAATATCACACTGATGGAAAATCGTTCTCACAGTTTGAGGTCCAGGAGTCAGCAGAGTCACTTGCTTGGTTGAGTTTTTTGTTGTGGTTCCCTCTGTGACACATCTGAACAAGGAAGTCATTTTGTCCGTGCTTTCTTAAAATCTTACTGGCATGGTTCACTTGTTCTGGACCAAATTATCTAGATGGTGAATTATCTGAACTCTTCCTTTCTGTGTTCCTCTCCCTTTTTTAAAGTTTCATTTTATGGGATGTAGAAAGCACTGTTTCTGACGTCATTAGCAACGCCTTCAACAGTTGTGTACATGATGGAAGAGATGGGACATTAAAAATCCATCATATCACTGCATTTTCTAGTCTTTGCCTTTGAAACTCTATTCATTTTCCAAGACCCAACTTAAATCCTCCCTCCTCCATGACATCGCCTCTAATTTCCCTCACTGATGGAAATCAAATATTTTCCTCTCCCTCTCTCTCGCCTCTGATGAAAATTTCTTGCACTAACCTTCTCTTGTGCCCTCAGCTCACCTAGTCATAACCCCCTTAGGGCACCATCTGTCCCATCTAGGCTCTCATTCTCTCTCCCATGATCCCTTGCCTATAGCAATACTTACGCAATATTTGCTAGGTCAAATTGAATTACTCTTTATTGCTACCTCTAATCTTAGTTCGTCTGTAAATACTCTTTTGATCTCTGTTGTTTTTATAACTACCTCTAGAATCTAGTCTTTGTGGTGGGACTGTTAATACCTCTTGCACGCCTTCCTGCTTGTCTCAACCTTCTTGGAAAGGATCTTTCTAAGACAGGAATATCGTCATAAGACTCCTCTGCTTAAAATCCTTCCACAGTTTTTCATTCATTCACTCCCCAAATATTTATTTATAGAGCACACACTGTGTGTTACGCACTGTGTTGGAAGCTGGGACTTCAGCAGCGAACAAAACACTCCAAAATCCTGCACTTATGGAGCTGATATTCTAGTGGGGAAAACAAACAACACATAAACAAGTAAGTATATAGTATGTCAGAGGATGAGAAGTGCTATGGGAAAAAAGAAAACAAGTGAAAAGGATGTCGAGTGAGGGAAGGGAAACCAGTGCTCTCCTGGGTTGGTCCGGAAAAACTTCTACGCAAAGGTGACAAGGTGACTCTGAGTAAGGACTGGGGGACGTGAGGGAGTGACCCGAATGAAAACCTGGAGGAAGAGCTCACCAGCAGAGGAACAACAGTGTCAGGAAGGTCCTATGGTGGGAAGGAGCATGGCGGTGGGGCTGGAACCGAGCACGGTGAGAGGTAGGAGGTGAAGGGGAGGGGAGATTGTGTCGGACTTTGTGGGCATTATAAGGACTTTGGATTTTACTCTGAGTGAGATGGGGTGTTAAGAAATTTTCATCAGAGGCGAGTTTCGATCTACCTTCAGTTTTGAAAAGATCACTCTGGCTACTGTGTTGAGTAGAATGCTGAGGAACGCTGGGTAAGGACCAAGGCAGGGAGACCTGTTCAGAGGCTAGTGCAACAATCTAACAGAGAGATGACAGTCGCCTGGTTCCAGTTGGATTGTGCACATGGTGAGAAGTGTCGGGATGCCATATTTTTTTAGAGTGGAGCCAACATGAGGACATGCTATTGGAATGGATACAAGGAAGAGGGGCTGGCAGGGAGACAGGGAGGTCGGGAGGGGGAGAGGAAGGGGGAGAGAGAGAAAAATCAAAGGTGACTACGAACTTAAAAATATTATTTGTTTTAAGCACCTGGAAGAATGGCTTCTCCTAGGACTCTGCTTGGCCCACCTTCCAGTGTTGTCACCAGCCTCTCCCTTTCCATATTCTGTAGCTCCAGTCACACCCCGCGCCTCCGTGGTCCACACTCACATGTTCAAATCCCTCCAACTGGGCTGCAAAAGTGTGGTCATTTGTCTACCAGGTGAATTCCTGTTCCTCCTTCAAGAGTTCATCCTCTATGAGGTCTGCTTTTACACACACGCACACACACACACACACACACACACACTCACACACACACACACTCCTAATAGGGCACATTTTCTTGTTTCTTTGTATACCTGGTAATCTTTGATTTGATGGCAGACATTATAAATTTTTCCTTGTTGGGTAATGGATATTTTTGAATTTTCATAAATATTCTTCAACATTGCCCTGAAAGCAACAGTTAAGTTACTTGGAAATCACTTGATCCTTTTGGGTGTTGTGTTTAAGATATTTTAGAGTGAACTAGAGCAGTGTTTAGTCTAGGGCTAATAATCATTCCCCATTATTGACGCAAGACCGTTCTGAGGACTCTAACAAATGCTCCATGAATTATGAGGTTTTCTAGTCAGGCTGGTGGGGACACACTATTCTTAGACCTCCACAAGTGCCAGGTATTACTCGCTCTGATGCATGTAGATCTTTCTCCAACCTTGGGTCATTTTGTTTTTTACATGCTTGTACTGATAAATACTCTATTGAATATTTGAAGGTGATTTTCCTGTAAATCTCTGGGGTGCTCTCCCTGTGTAGCCCTTTATTCTCTGGCACTCTGTCCTATGAACTTTAACTGCCTTGGACCCCCCAGAATCTCAGCTCCATCTCCTCCATTCAGAGAGTCTAACAGGATCCACCTGGGTTCCATTTTGCTTTGCTGTGGCCTGGAAACCTCTCAAAGCAGAAAGCTGGGGCAGTCATAAAACTCACCTCACTTGCTTCCTGTCTCTCAGGGACCACTGCCCTGTTTCACACATTTAATCTGGTTCATTGTTGTTTCAGGTGGGAGGGTAAATCCCGTCCCTGTTACTCCATCATGGCTTAAAGTAGAAGCCCCGAAAGGCTCCTTTAGTTCTGCCGTGAAAAGGTTTAAAATAAAGCATTTAAAGGATCAAACTGAAATAACTTAGCTGCATGTCTGAACAAAGTCCAAAACTCTTTGAGAATACAACAAAATCCAGTGTCCAACAATGTAAAATTCACAATGTCTGGCATCTAATAAAAATTACCAAGCAAACAAAGAAGCAGGAAAATATGAACCATACTCAGGAGAAAAACCAACCAATAGAGGCAGTTCCCGAAATGACAGAAGTAATGGAATTAGCAGACAAAGAACTTAAAATATCTATTATAAATAATATGTTAGAGGATATAAAGGAAAACATGAGCATGATGAAAAGAGATATGAAAGATTTTTATTTTAAAAAGAACCAGAGAACTGGATTCTGGGATTGATGCTTCCATGCGCTGGCTGTGTGACTTTAAAGAATATCTCTCCCCTCTCTGGGCTAATAACATCCTGCTGATACTCTCTTCCTCCAGGTCTTTTCTCATCCCAGCAATTCTACATCCTAAGTATCTACATGTCTCCATCTTTACTTCCCAATTCTCTCTCCCCCATCTCCCATCCTGACAGCCAGCACACCCATCCTTTTCTCTCATGACATAGCCAGAGAGACTTTTCTGAGATGAGAAAACAAACCAGGCCTCTCTTCTGGCCTTTCACTGCCCTTGGGATAAAGTTCACCGTCCATATTGCAGACCCTTCTCGGTCTGGTCCCACTCTGCTTGTTTCCTTGGACCCCTCTGGAAACCACTTTTCCTTTTCCCCCTCATGGAACCAATCCTGCCCTTTCATGTTGGGGCTTCCTGCCTGGGACATATCGCCCAATGAATTTTTTCACTCAGTTTATTTCTGATTCTTCATTAAGTTCCCAGCTTACACACCACTTCCTCAGGGAAGGCTTTCCTGACAACTTCGTCCCCCTCTAAGCCACAGCTATGCGCTGCTCTTGCTTTCACTCTCGTGTGTCTCTGACTCAGTGGTCACAGCACTTATCTCACCGTATTGTAATTGCTTAATTGTCTCTCCCCATCCCAACTTCTGTGTCTGTTCCCCATGTATCCCAGCACCTACCCCTATGTCTAGTTCTAAAAAGCATGAATGAAAGTTTATCCTCCATAGTATATTCCAGTCTGCTCCTTCCATTCCATCCCCAGAGCCCTGCTCTAAGCCGTGCCCTATAACCCTGGACCCCGAAGTCGCCTCAGATCAGCCTCCCTGCCCGAGGGGCTCCTTCATCTAATCCACCCTGCTCACAGCAGCAAGAACCATTGTCCTCAAGCATCATTTTGATCAGATCACTCCCCGTCTTAGATGCCTATGATAGCTCCAATTGCCTCTTGAATTAAATTAAAACTGCTAATCATGGGTTTCAAGGGTCTCTACCAATTAGCTGCCTCCCTTCCCCCACACCTAATGCTGTCATCTTTTCACAGGCCCGCCAGCATGGCTTCCCCTGCTGCCCTGCCGATCTGCTCCCTATCCAACTCCGTCTCCAGCCGGCCCCTATGGCACTGTCTCCTTTCTTAACTTTCTTGTTTCTTTCTCCCAAATCATATCCCTTCCCCCACTTTAGAAACATTGCTCAATAATCATTTCCTTCATGACTGTTTCCTAAATCAACTGCATGTGGCTTTGTCCTTTCTGTCATAACCTGTTCTCGGGTGTGTAGAAGATCTGTGCTTATATGTGTGTTGTGAGCGGCCCATGCCCTGTGGCTCCTGCTCGCTTATTTTTGGTAATGCCCGCCCTTTTAGGGTCCAGCAACTCCAAGGACAGGGATGGTATCTTTTTGTCCCTTGTGACTTCCTGTGATTCTCGGGCATATTCTGGTCTTGAGGTCCTTGTTTATCTATGCAACAGTGATGGAGGGGAGACTGGAAAGTGAGAATTCCTAAAGAAAACCTGTTTTCCTTCAGGTTTCCCAGACCAGACCCCAGTCAGCCTGACAGGTGCAGGTCTGGCTGAGCAGGAGATAGTTGGTACTCAGCAGCCCCATCACGGGGGGATCTTAGCGTGGGGGTCAAGAAAGGACAAGAACAAACACGTCTGAGTGCCAGTCTGTGCCAGACACTGCTGGGAGCTTTACAGATGCTAGTTACTCTCTGCCTCCCCACCCCTGATGAATTAGGAATGATTATTCCTCCCTGACAAGTACATGAGGAGTCGGAGACATGTGTATAATCTGCTATGGCCCTGCTCATGGCCTTCCTGACCCAGAAAACAGCTCTGTTCTCACACCAGGGAAGACGTGTTCCTGGACCAATGGAGCCACATCTAAATCTCACTCTGACAATGTTGTGTCCACACAACACACACACAACACAACAGTGTTGCCGGCCACTTTGTATCTGAGGAAGGTGCCCACCACGCCTGCCCACATGGCTCTGCTCACCTATTTGCCCGTGTAGACCTTGTGAGACAAGACACGTCCTATGTCCTATACGTGATTACTTTTGAAGGTTTAGTCATTTTAAGAGTTTGACAAAAGCCATGGACTCTCTCTCCAGAAAAAATACATGAACATATGGCATTTACATTCAGACACTCCTCAATTCTCCCCATAGGTTTATCCAGACACGGGACCTACAGAGAAAACTACATGTTCTCCTTATGCCTTTCCTGTTTGACAGAATCCAGAACCTATTCAAGATACATGTTAAGGACTGTGTGTCAATATTATTTATGCACGTGTTTCAAATGATGTGCTGTGTGAGTCTTGAGTTATTTAACAATGCAAAGGTTGGCTTTAAAGTGGAGGCCTAAGAGCAAACCTAGGGACTGAAAACAAGTTAGAGAAAGGGCTTTTGGGGAAATAAAGGTCATGGCCCTTCCCTCTGGTCGTGCCATATTTATTTGTGGTCCTTACTGTTGGTTTCCTGATGGACTCTCATCATGATTGTAGGTAACACTATTACTCTGTTTCAGCTTAATTCTTTGAAGCGCTGTGCCAGAGTCTGCTCCGTGTACAAGGGAAGGCTCCTTTCCAAACACTAAACTCATTTTCCTGGGAAACTCTTCCCTTTGTAGTTGAGGAGAAAGGAAAAAAGAAAACACTGGAGTCTTTTGGAGGCTGTTTGCAGCTGAAGAGTGACATCTCTCGGTGGAGAGACCGAAGGGGCTTCTTATTAGGCCACTTTTAATGGGGACACGCATGAGGCCAGGTGTCCATGGCTTCAGAGTGTCCGTGAACCCCTAATGTTGTAAGCAAAATTTGGGTGTAATATGTGTTTTATTCTGGGGGGAAAAAAAGGTCCAGAGCTTTCAGCAAGTTCTCAAAGGGTTCTTTGCTCATGGAAGGTTAAGGTCCATTGGGTTGGTCCTGTGTTTTCTCCAGGTGTTTGAGGTCAGTAGATGACTGGTAGCAGAACCACTTGGGGAGCTTGTTACAATTCAGATTCCGGGGCCTCACCCCCAATCTTCTGAATTAGAATCTCTAGGGGCACGACTTCCTCGGGTGATTTGGCTACATTTCTGAATTAGCTAGGAGTTTCAAATGTTTAACATCACCTGTTAGAATAAGATCCACAGTGCCAGTGTAGTGCGTACCTTTGCCCAAATAGGCCTGGGTTCAAATCCCAGCTCAGCTACTTACTAGCTGTGTAACCTTGGCAAATTATGAAGCCCTCTGACCCTTACTTCCCTCATCGATAAATATGGGGCTGAATAATTTATCTGTCTTGAGATCATTTTGCCTAATAGTAGGAGTCCAAAAAATATATTCTTTACTGTTCCTAGCTTCTCTCAAACACTGAGTATTCCCCAAGCTCTCCAGGTCCAATGTTGTGTTTTTTTCTGTTTTTTTTTTCTTTAAGTGCTTTATGAGGTTTTTCCCCCCATAAAGATATTGTTAATAAACAAAATAGGTTAATCATTTTCTACAACGATCCACCAGCCATGTATAAAGGGGTTTTGTTAGGCCATCAAATATGCCTGAACTGTAAACTAGAAACTGAAATTTCTTTGTCTCAACTTAACAAAGTAGCAATATTTATATTCTGCAGTCTCTACCACACTGCAACTCTCTGGGGACTCATCGTGATTTTAGCAAGTGGAAGCATCAATACCAGAATTTACCAATAAGGACAAAATCTTTCACCCTTAATAGTCACATTATTGAGAATGTGTGATTTAACTGAGAATCTACTCACTAGTACAACTCCAGAAGCAAAGAGCAAAAAGGAGGAAAGAAAAAATCCTTATTTTTGTAAAACCAGTTGTAACATCTTATGTTTGGTGAGAAACCCCTCCCGACCCCCGTCACCCTCACCTCCAGGCACACACACTGGATTGTTTTAAGCAAATTCCTTCCCTCTGCTAATTTTGCAGCCCTATTCTACTATAGCTGTATGTTTCTATCATTGGAAAACCATTTACATAAATGTTAATTTTTACATACCAAAGAACATTTACAATGTAAGCAGAACACCTAAGGGAAATACAGTGCCTAAATAAAAACAGCAAACTCTTCTAATTCATTTTCACATAGAGTAACCAAAGTTCTCATTTGATTAACTAAAGAATCTAAGAATTTGTCTGGTACCGTTTTTGAGGTTATTTATTTCAGCTCCTGGTGGAAGAAGACTTGTTTGTTTGGAGCATAAGAAATGTGGCTCCGTGAAAAACATTCAAGAGGTAGAATGCAGTCATCTGCTTTCCTTAAACTTATCATCTTATCATTCTTAAATATATTTATCAAAATCTTTTTGAATAGGATAAACTCAGGTTTTGCGTTCTTTGATTGCCATCTGCTGGTGGTTCTCCACACTAGACAAAAATTCCCAGGAAGATTGCAACAACTTGAGTATTGCTTGATTTAAGTAGTTCTTGCAACCCTAGAGACAACGACATTTTAATGTCCATGATGATATCAGAGAGTCATGCCAAAGTTCCAGAGACTCTGCCTCTCAGAAACAACGATATGTAGTTGTTTCCTGGGAAGATGGTTGCACAACTACTTGGCGTTAATATGCCGGGCCAGTTGCTCATCACATAATGCAGTCTATAGATGATGCATTATAGAATTGTACACTTGAAACCTATGTAGTTTTGGTAACCATTGTCACCCCAGTAAGTTTTAATTTAAAAAAATGGACTTTAATTTTTAGAACAATTTTAGGCTCACAGCAAAGTTGAGTGGCGAATACAGAGACTTCCCATATACCCCTGGCCCACACATACATAGCCTACCTCACTATCAACATTTGGTACCAAAGTGGTACATTTGTTTCAATTGCTGAACCTACGTGGACACATCTTAATCATCCAAAGTCTATAGGGTACATTAGGAGTCACTCTTGGTGTTGTACGGTCTACGCATTTGGTCTACCCATTTTCACAAATGTATAATGACGTGTATCCTCCATTACGATATCATACAGAATAGTTTCACTGCCCTAAAAATTCTCTGTGCTCCATCTGTTCATCCCTCACTAAACCCAGGCAACCACCGACCTTTCTACTGTCTCCATAGTTTTGCCTTTTCCAGAATGTCGTATAATTGGAATAATACAGCCTTTCCAGATTGACTTCTTTCACTCAGTAATGTGCATCTGCGTTTCCTCTGTGTCTTTTTATTGCTTGATAGTTCATTTCTTTTTAGCACTGAATAATATTCCATTGTCTGGATGTAGCACAGTTTGTCCATTCACCTACTAAACGACCTCTTGGTTGCTTCCGAGTTTTGACAATTATGAATAAAACTGCTATAAACATTCGTTGGTGGGTTTTGCGTGAACATAAGTTTTCAACTTATCTGGGTAAATACAAAGGAGTGCGATTGTTGGGTGGTATGGTAAGAGTTGTTCATTTTTAAGAGGACTAAGTGGGCAGCACTGGCTATGACATCATAACAAGAGTACTTAACGTTTAGTCCTTGGGCCCCTGATGGGCTTCAGGAATCCCATTCAAGTCACACACAAACGGTTGGGTAATGTGCATTTTTCTGGGGAGATGGTTCATTGTTCTCATCGGATGCTCAAAGATGGATATGACTCAGGAAGTTCATCTTGTAAACTCTGAAAGGAGTGTAGTTGGGGTGCCCACACACGAGATATGACAGGCCTGTCGTGGTTCTTTTTGCCACAAAGCATCCATTTTTGGAGTTGGAATTAGAAAATTAAAACAACTACCATTTCTTGAGAACTTAACGTGTGGCTGATATTCTTAGCTCCCACATTTAAAAGAAAAAACATAATGCTAAAAATAGCAGGGATTTATTGAGAGTCCACCAAGCTAAGTAGTTTAACTTTATTACTGTATCTCTAATTTTACAATGACCTTATGCTTAGAAATTATTTCCATTTCATAAAAATAAAACATTACATTGTCCAAGTTTATGCAGCTAATCATGGGACTGAAATTCAAATGCAGATCTGTTTATACTCCACTCTCCAATAAGAAAGACAATAATACAAAATTCCTGCCTTCGATGGCTTCCATAAAGGAAGACAGAGCTGCATACCATCTGTGAGGTCCTGGCTCCATCTCTGGAGGGAGACCTGGGGACCCCCACGGAAGGAGGAAAGAATGTCTGCACTAAGTCTTAAAAGGCAATAAAGACTTGGTGAGGCAGAGGTGGAATTCCAAGTAGGGAAACAGTATGTGCTATGGGATGGAAGGTGAGAAAGGGGCTGATGGAAAGTTCCAGAGCTGGTGGTACAAGTCTGATGCTCAGGAATAATAAAGCTTTGCCAGCTCTTGGGGCAATGGAACAGAGATTAATCATCTCTAGTCTTCCAAAGAAGAAATTTCAAAAGTGAATTCAAAATAAATAAACTGAACCTCCTCATCACAGTTATATACATGTGTGCTTCAAAGGACACCATCAAAAAAGCGAAAAGACGACCCACAGAATAGGAGAAAATACTTGTAAGTCACGTATCTAATATGGGACTTTTACCAGAGTTAAATAAAGAACTTTTACAATTCAACAGTAAAAAGACAACACAATTGTAAAAAAACACACAAAAAAACAAAACCAAACAACAACAAAAAAACCGGGCAAAGGATTTGCATAGCCATGTCTCCAAAGAGGCCATACAAATGGCCAATAAGCATATGACTAGATGATCAAGGTCATTAGTCTTTATGGACATGCAAATCAAAGCCACAATTAGATACCACTTCATGCCCACAAGGATGGCTAAAATAAAAAAAGACAGATAGTAACAAATGTGGATGAGGGTGTGAAGCAATTGTGACCCTCATACAATTCTGGTAGGATTGTAAGTGGAGCAGCCACTTTGGAAAACAGTCTTGCAATTCCTCAAAATGTTAAACATAGAGTTACTATATGACCTAGCAATTCCACTCCTAGGTACATACCCGAGAGAACTCCAAACATTCATCCACACAAAAACCTGTACATGAGTGCTCATAGCAGCATTATATAGTCAAATGGTAGAAATAGCCCATGCGTGTGCCAAATGATGATTGGATAAACAACATGTGGAATGTCCATGTGCTGGAATATTATTCAGCCATTAAAAAGAATAAAGTACTGCTACATGCTGCTACATGGATGGACCTTGAATTGAAAGAGGCTAGTCACAAAAGACTACATGTTACCTGATTCTATGTTTATGAAATATCCATCAAAGGCCATTTATAGAGACAGAAAGTAGTTTAGTGGCTGCCACAGGCTCAAGGGAGATGGGGGAGAATGAAGAGTGATTGCTACTGGGTGGAGAGTTTCTTTTGGGCTGATGAAATGTTCTGAGATTAGATAGTGGTGATGGTTGCACAACTCTGTGAATATATTAAAACCACTGAATTGTTCCAATTATCCCCTCTTCTGTATCTTCAATTCCACTCTCTCCACAGACTCCTTCCTTCCCTTCCCCATTGGTCTCCATTCCCTAACTCTCCCAGACACTGACACACCCTCACACACACTCTCCAGGAATTAGGGAGGAGTCATCCGGAGGAATTCACATTCCTCTTAGCTAACACAGGGAAGAGGCAATTACACCTCAATAAAGCTGTTGTGGGGAGAACATTCCGGAAGCAGGGTTGGCCTATGCATGGAGCTGTATCAGAACAGGCAAAGTGAGGGACGGCCCTTAGGTAACAATAACAATTGTAACAGCTAACTTCATTCACTTAACAAATATTTACTGAGCACCTACTATGGTCTAGATACAGAGAAACAAGACAGACAAAATCTGTCTTCATAGTGATTCTAATCGGAGAGAAAACAGTAAGCCATTAAGTCAATATGATATCAGGTAATGTCAAGTGTTACTCAGAAAAATAAAGAAGGTCAAGGAAAGAAAGGGATGGGGGAGGGAGGCACTGTTCTAGATAGAGGCCTGGGAAGGCCTTTAGGAGGTGACATTTGCATAGAGACCTGAACAAAGTGAATTTTGTTGAGTATTTCTCCTGTGCAAGCACTGAGCTGATAACTTCATAAGTGCATATTGTTTAATCCTCTCAATAACCTATGAGGTAGATGTTACTATTATCCCCATTTTCCTGATGAGAAAATTGTAGAGAGCGATGGAGCTAGTATTCAAACTTTTATAGCACTTTATAACGGTTCAAAGCTTTTTCATGCAAATAGAATAACATATGCAGAAGTGCTTTGTGGATGATAGTGTTATGCAAATATAAGTAATTATAACTATTTTAATGGAAATCTCCTTTGACTTGCGTGGCATCCCTGTGAAGGAGAGAAGGTGTGTAATATTATATCATTCTGTAGACAAAAACAAACACACAAAACTGTGAAGTGCAAAGTAAAGTGACTTGCCCAAAGTCACAAAGTTAGTTAATGGCATATTCAGAACTAGTATCCATGTTTTTAAAGTTTTGTACTTTTATCTCTTGGGATGATAAATTCTGCAAAGCATTTTTCTTGCCAAACATATTTATAACTACATTAATTATTAGAGTTATAAACAGGTTAGCATTCATTAATAAATGTTCCAATTATCCCCTCTTCTGTATCTTCAATTCCACTCTCTCCACAGACTCCTTCCTTCCCTTCCCCATTGTTCTCCATTCCCTAACTCTCCCAGACACTGACACACCCTCACACACACTCTCCAGGAATTAGGGAGGAGTCATCCGGAGGAATTCACATTCCTCTTAGCTAACACAGGGAAGAGGTATTTATCCTCTTAGAATGAGACCTGATCATTGGTAATCAAGACAGAGTGCAGTTCCTAGGAGAACTATGGATTTCCTAAAGATTCAAACCTGCCTCATGCCAGTTAGGAGGCCTTCATCTGACACCTGCAGGTGAGGGGTGGGTCACAGCAGCGAGGACACTGTATGTGCCACAGTTAATATGATAGCTCAAGAGCTGCTCACCTGTTCTTACATTCATTCACATAGAGCTCTCTGTCACCGAGGCTGTCCCCATCACTAGTGTTGGAACCCATATCTGAAGGCACTGGCAACCTGAACAAATGAACCTGAAATTAATTTTTTCTCCCATTTGCCTTTTTTTATCCTCCTCACCCCCTGTCCGTTATAGTAATGATATAGTCATAGAATTTGCCTATTTTTCTTTTAAAGAACTTTTATTTATTTAAATGTGTTTTCCCAGGACCCATCAGCTCCAAGTCAAGTAGTTGTTTCAATCTAGTCGTGGAGCAGCTCACAGTGGCCCATGTGGGGATTGAATCGGCAACCTTGTTGTTAAGAGCACCGCGCTCTAACCGGCCGCCCCGAAGTCTAGTTTCTTTATTCTGATCTTCAAAGCCCTTTACAAACTGGCTCCATCATCATCATCTTTATCCCATGACTGGGTGACTTAGCTGGGCCAGAGCTGAGACTCAGATACTCTAGGAGAGGGGAGCCTGGTGACCCCCTCTCCACCTGGAGCTACTTGTATTCACTGATACGCAGCAGAACTGAGGGGCCTCTCGGCAAAGTACTTGAACCCTGTCCACAGTTGGGGTTAAGAGATATACAGACATGTCTGATTGACTGAGGGCCCCAGGGGGAGCCAGGTTTCCAGGAGAACACATTGGTAAGTAAGAGGAGTCTGATGCAGGGGGTAGGATAGGAGTGGATGCAGAGAGAAACATCTGTGCATTGGAGTTAGACCGCCTGGATCCCAAACTCCCCCTGCTGCTTACTGCCTATGTGACCCTGGGCCTATTTCTTCATCTCTCTAAGCTTCCTCATGTGGAAAAATGGGTGCAGTTCTAGTACCTACTTCCCAGGGCTGTTTGAGGATGCAGTGAGCTGATGTATGTAAAGTGCTCAGCAAATAGTCCTGTTATCAGCAATAAGGTTTTGGCATCAATGAGCTGGTAGTGAGCAGTCCTGGAGAGGGGACGTGTCGACCCTGGAAATTCCACTTCATTTGTGTGCTCTGGGGAGAGAATGCCTGTCTGTGTGAACTGAAGGTTCTGTGATCCCGCGGCACTCCAGAATCCTTTCTGTGAACTTCTCCACTGTTTCCTCTTTCTCCAGCCCAACTTCAGAGAACACTCTACTGCCATCATCAAATCCCGGACAAATGACATAGTAATACTCCTGTATATTCTTTTTGCAAGAGCAATGCCATTAATTTCAACAAGCAGATGTAAAGGCGCTAGCATTTAGGCAGTAGCAACAGTGGTGGTGAGGGCTGGGCAGTGGCCTCTCTGGGTTCTGTTGTAGCCTGAGCCTGCAGGGCTGTAACCTAATTAGCCATAGCAGAGAGCAATGAGCAAGTCCAAAATGGGCACACAAGAGAGCTCCCGGGTTACTTGCACAACTTCTGCACAAGGATGGATGTCCTGCAGCCTGCCAAGCCGGGCTGGTGAGCCATCAAGATTGGATGAATAAATAAATCTACACCTGGTGAAGCCCTAGATACTTGGACTATATTTATATAGCATAAATGAGTATATATGTGTGTGTGTATATAATCACGTGTATATATAATTAATCCTCATTTATTGAGGGCCTACTGTTGCTAGGTCCTGGGCTGAACACCTTTCATTAACTAAACACACACACAGGAAGTTATTCCTATTTACAGATGAAATTAGTCATTTGCCTAAGGTCACATATGGTAGGTAGTAAGTAGTAGAGCCAGGTGTTGAATTTAAGCTGATTTGCAAGCCCAAGCTCTTACTTTCTATGCTCCTCTGCTCCTGGCCACGAACCCTCTAGCCATATCTTTCAGTACTATATTGTTATACACATTCTGTAGTTTATGTCAAGTCTATCTCATCAGTTTGGTCTACAATTCTTCCCAACTTTGTTTCCTCAAATACCTCCTCTTACGATGCTTAATAGGCTTTACAGCATCCTGCTACATGAGAGTCACAGTCCCCATTCCCTCCTATTTAGAGTATTTGCCATAGCAATATACTTTTATCGGCACAAGATTTGGGGGAAGATCTATAGCTCACTACACACAGTGCCATCCATGGTCCAGCAGCATACATACCACTTGGAGCTTGTTAGAAACGTGGAGGCAGAACTCTCCCCAGACTTAGTGAATCAGAACCTTCATTTTAATAAAATCCCCAGGGGATTTAATTGTACATTAAAGTTTGAGAGGCACTACTCTATAGCTTTGAGCAGACTCCCTGCAGCCACCAAGTTTTGGGGTATTTCCTTATCTAGCGAAGAGCTTTTGAAAGCGAATAGGCTGCTGGCCTCAGCAGATCAAGAGCCCTCAAGGTCACTTGATGAGACCTCACCTGTTTCAACACTTATGTTCCCAACACTTAAGCAGGATGTAGGTTTTCCTGGGGATGGGAAGCAGCTACAATGAGAAGAGACCGTGAAAGGAGTTGCAGGATGAAGAGGGACTTAATTTATATAAACGATTGTACTGGTTCTGAAATGTGGCTGCCAATTGGAATCACAGGGGGAGGTGGGGAGGAAAATTCTGATATAATTGGTATAGAGAGTGGCGTAGGCTGTGGACATTTTTTAAGTTTTTCAGGGGATTCCTACATGCAGCGAAGTTTGAGGACCACTGAACTATTGTGAATACCTTCTTGTTTCAGTTAATATAATCCTGGGATCTTCATTGGATTCAGAGATCATTTAAAACAGAGTTCTCATACTTCTTTGATTTTAATTAAGGCTCACCTGGGGTAATTGCTAGAAATGCAACAACCAGGCCCCATCTTCATCTCACTGCGTCAGAATCACCAAGGGACTGGGCGCTTTAAGTTTAACCAGCACCCAAGTGTTCTGCTCTTCCTAGAGGAGGTTTGGAAGATACTGCTTTCAAAGACCTGTGGATTAGGAGCTCTAAAGTCTACAGCAGTTGCCTGCTTTTGTCACCTTCCTGTTTCTGGAAGGGCACCTGATCCTCACCCATCAGGAACTAAATGGTTTTAAAGCACAGAAAAAATGATCTTAGCATCCTTTTACAGCTTTCTGAAGGGAAATGTTTTCATACAAAATACTCAGACTGACTGTAATCTAAGGCCCAGGACAGCTGTTGGCACAGGGTCTCAAGTAAACATAGGAGTAGTTCACTCTGCAAGGAGCACCAGAATGGCTGGAAGGAATCGGCCGGCAGACTGTCTCCCTTCGTTCCTGACTCTGACCTGCTCAGGCACAAATTACATTCATGCACATCCAACCTGCACAATATACTTTGCTTTGGTTCACTCATTGGATGATACGCAGTTAAGTTAGGAAGTGGGTATTCCTTGCACAAAAGGGTAACCTGATTTACAAAAATGATTCACGAGAGCAGTGTGGCTCCCAGAGCAGCAGCATCAGGATCCCCTGGGAACTTGGGCGAAATGCAGATTTTCAGGCTGCCCTGTTCTGCCTGAAACAGAAACTCTGGGGCTGAGGCCCAACAACCTGCGTTTTTACAATCTGAGTGATATTCCAGGTGATACTCCTGCAACTGAAGTTTGAGAACTACTGCACCAGAGTTCTTTAAATGAGTTTCCCACCTGATAATGCAAAGAATGTTCAAGAACACACTTACCTGTATGCTGACTGAGCACCCCGAAGCACCTTCAGAAAGCCTCCAGACTGCAGTTGAGTATATCTTTAATAAATAATTTTATATGTAAGAAAGTATAATTTATTTATATTTAATGTGATTAAATACACAGTGTAATATAGAAAAATATCACACAACATTGCACATGGGAGGATTAAGTACTGTTTTATGACACTTTTTTTTCAGTAACATACTGAGCAATAATGTAAAATATATCTCTTGCTATGACTAATGGTCAAAACAACTTGAAAAGCGCAGCTGTCTATGATACAAGGTTTGTTAGTAGTTCTTCTTATCCACGTGAACAGGGAATGACATGTAAATAGGCATACAGAAGGGCTACTTATAAGGATCAAATTAATAATCCCTGCTAAGGAAGAACATTCCTTACGTTCTAAAAAGGCTTTTTATTTCTGTGGCCCTGTCTCAGATTTAAGCAGTAAGCTTGATTCCCAGGTTGGTCAAATTCTCCCCACTCCCCCCGCACCTGTCCCGCCCGTGTGTCTGGGTTTTGGTAGAAGAGATGTAGGCACTTGGCAAATATCATTGAGACTAGATCATTATGTTAGGCCACTAGTGTGTAATACTATACCTAGCAACTGCAAGAGGCAATTAATTTAGTATTTACCGAATGTGGAAACAAATGAAGATCATCTAAATGGGAACAAACAGACTATTTATTCAGAGCTTGCTATAGTAAGAGATTCTGCCATACCATCATTTGTGTTTGGCAGAGACTCAAAGTCAGGCCAGGGAATGGGGAAGCGTTGGAGTGAAAAAAAAAAAAAAAGGAAGGGTTCAGGTGTGTTCCGAAAGTAGGTTGTTGGCAAGAGAAGCTAGAGGCAGGCTACTGAGGAGCAGAGCAGCCTGTTCGATTGGTTCAGGTAGGATATTTGGCTGGTTGACCCTGATCTGGAAGTGGGGAAAAGTTGGGAAGGTGGCAGTTGACTTAGTCCTAATGCTTTAGGCCGATTGCTAAAGAGGTTGGGTTTCAGCTTCCTCGATTGGTTGCTGTAAGGATTGTGGGTTAGAGTTCCCTTGTCATGTAGGTCTGGCCATTATCTCACTACGTAGCAAAGCAAGGCAACAACTTACCCTGTAGGGCAAGTTTATTCATTTATTTAACACTAATGGTCTCTTGCCAACTTTTCCAGAAATTAAAATGAGGGTTGAATCTAATCAGCTATAGGTCAAATCTTCCCGCCTTTGATCTGATTAGTAAGTGTTGGTGGGAATGGCCCATACGAATATGCTTTCAGTGGATGGGAAATACCCAGCGATGCTGAAACGACTTGGCTGGTTATCAGTCAGCCTAGAGGATGGCTACTCTGAGTCTGGGCTAATCTGAGGGAGCCATAAGAACTGGGGACCCCATTGTGACCACAGCTACTTAGCCCTCTGCAGTCCAGCAACAAAGCCCCCAACCCAGCTGCTTACCTGGGTCCAGGCTGCCGTGGATGCTTTCCCGTGCTTCTGAAGTTACTTAGCTCGTCTCCACTGTGAGTGGGATTGCTGCAACCTCAATAGCTCAGAGAGGTCAGATGTCTACTATTCTCCTTTTTCCATCAAGGATCTTAGCCAGATGCTAACTATGGTACATGAAGTACTGGCTAGAGGTCCTCACCATTTAACTACCCAGTTACGGTGGACCATTGACAGCCTTAGTGACATCTGCACCCTCCCAAAGTTTGGGAATCTCCCACCTTCTGAGGCAGTACCGTCATCTCACTATAGAAGGGAAAGTACTAAATACTTTCCAAGCCTCTCCTGCAACTAGGCCATGGCTGTGACACAAGCTCCACCACTGGACATACCTATAGAAGCCTTAACCTTCCTCTTTGTGCAAATGCAAAAATCCCGTAACATACTCTATTTCCCATTATCTACACCCTGTGACGTTTTATAGTGTGACCCAGGAAAAATGGGGAGAAACAAGGGGAAGAGGGAAAGAGGAAAAAAGATTCAGTGAAACTTTTGTTAAACATTAATAGAAGATTTTGACCAGGTTTTTGTCAAGTTGAAGCAGAAAATCTGGTTCCTGAGATTATAACAGTTACTGTGAATTTACCTAGAACCTATGGTAAGGGGATAGAGCATACAGAATGTCACAAGTTTAAAAACAATTACAAAATGATACATAAGAAGCTCCATATGACACAGTATAAATTGAATATTCACTCATTCAACAAATAATTTCGTGTGTGTCTTCTTTATGCCAGACACTATTCTAGGTACCTGGGGTATGACAATAAACAAAGCAAGACTCTAATTTTGTGGAGTTTCATTTTAGTGAGGGGAGAAATTCAATAAATAAACAAATGAATACAGACTCCATCACCTAGTGATACATGCTCTGAAGAAAAATAAAAGCAAATAAGGAGATAGAAAATGAAGGAGGATGCTATAAGGAGATCAGGAAAGGCCTCTCTGAAGAACTCATATTTGAAAAGAGACCTAGATAAAGAGAAGAGTAGCACAGGGAGAGTTGGGGGAAGAGTACTCCAGGCAGAGCGATTCCTGGGCTAAGATCCCAAGAACAGTAAGGAGGCCAGTGTGGCTGGCGTGAGCTAATGAGGGGGCAGTGGGAGCAGTGGACTCAAAAGGGGGGTGGGGGAGTGGGGAAGATGACTTAGGACCTTGTCAACCTAAACCTTTGGCTTCTACTCTGAGTGAGACAGGAAGACTTTGGAGGATTTTGGCCAAAGTTACATGATCTTTTAGGCTTTAGAGGATCTCTCTCTCTCACACACACACACACACACACACACACACACACACACACACACGTGAAATCTGAATAAGGTCTATAGATTATCAATGTCAATTGTGTCAATTTCCTGATTTTGATATTCCACCACTATAGTTATGTAAGATGTTACCATCAGAGGAGACCGAGTGAAGGGTATATAGGTCCCCTCTCTACTGTCTCTGCAACTTCCTGTAAATCTATAATTATTTCAAAACTGAAAGTAAAAAGGAGAAGAAGAAAAAAGGATCCCATGCTGCTGTGCAGAGAACAGATGTGGGGCAGGACAGAGGTGGGAAAGCAGGATTGGAAGAGAGAGTGGGACACGATGTGAAATATAAGAGCCAGCAAAGTGCGGTAAGGTATATCAAAGAAGTCTTTTTGGGGAACATAACTTTTGTATTAGATCTTAAGAAGATTTGGTTGATATCCAAGAGTGGAAACTGTATTCTGGGTAAAGAGGAAAAAAGAAAACAATAGACATGGTGACCGAATCCACCCTGTTGTTTCCTGTAAGACCATACTTCAATCATGCTAGTTAAAATCATTTGTCTCTCTCTCTCTGTATCCAAAGGAGATTGCAATGTCTTCCACTCATGTACTCCTTTAATAAAGCTCTCTTGAAAGAAAATGTGGCTAGTATGTAGCCCGTAACCTGGAAGCTGGACTTAAAAGTATTTTCCCACCTGTTATTCCCACTCACAGCCAGACTGGACTTCATGCTATTCTCCAAATGTGCTCTGAGCTGATTCCACCTGGGTTTTTCCCTTTAATTTCTATTTGAGTTTCAAGGCCAAGCTCAATTGCCACCTCTTCCTTGAAGCCTTCTGATTCTTTCTGCCAAAAGAAATGACCCTTTTCTATGAACTTGTCAAATAATTACATCTGTACACCTCTTATTCCATTGATCAGTTCCTTCCTTGGGTTTTATCACTTATTGAAATAGTATGTTCTCATTAGATGGTAGGCGAGTTTCTGGAAGTCAGAGACCATGTCTTAAACATCCGTGTACTGCCCACACTGGCTAATAGTGTGTGTGAGCTCAACGAGCGCTAAGTGTTGAATGACTGAATTTCTTCTTTATAATAATCCATATATTTGGAGGTTAGGAGGTACATTCATTCTGGAGTTAGGGTGATATTTTTATGTGAAATTACATGAAGTAACATGAAGTTACTTCATGTCTAGTTGCTATCACTTCCAGGAATACCTTCCAACTCTGCCCCCCTGGGGCAAACTCACCCAGTATTGAAACATGAAAGAGTGATACATCTTGAGTCACAATGTGAATATATCTCACTAGGTCTGGCACCTGAAGAGAAACGTTGCTTGAAATGTATTGAGTCAGAAACTAGTCTGTGGAAAAGTCTTCCACTCATTAGATGTTAAAATTGTAAGTAGAGTATTTGGTTCTCATTAAGCCTTGTTGAAAAGAAAAACCTCTCTTTGTAGGAATATACTCAATAGGCAGTGCATACAATTATAAATGTACCATACTTTTAAAAAAATTCTGATGGAAATCATGCAAAATAGAATTTATCAGAATTCCTTTTGTAGAACACAAACCTATAGCAATTACAATTATTATAAATAGTAATTTTTTTTTTAGAGCAGATTTAGGTTCACAGCAAAATGGAATGGAAGATACAGAGATGCCCATATACTTTCTGCCCTCACTCATGCACCGCCTCCCCCATTATCCACTTTCCCCATCAGTGTTGCATTTGTTACAACCGACGATGAGCCTACATTGATGCATCATTATCACCCAAAATCCATAATAAATATTAACTTTTGTACCTAATTTTATAATCATAATTTTATATTCCTTTTCTTAATTAGGGCCCCTCAATATTCTAAGCTTCAGGACCCAGAAATATTTGCTTTTCAACATGATGATTTATGTTTTTCCTGAAGTTCTAATCTCTATTGGGAATCTATTTTCTTCTTACTCAAATATATACCTTTGAAATTGCCCAGTGTGAACTCTTTTGTTTACTTATGACAACTCCTCCAGGTTATATTTCAGTCTGGTTAGGAAATTTATTAAGTGCTGTTTTATGATTTATTGTGCAATGTCAATCATTTTTTCACTAAGCGATTTAGATATACATGTTGGTGATGTATAAAATTATTTCATGAAGAAATGACCTGAGTTTGTTGATACCTTGTTGACAACTGGCTTTTCATACAATAAATTCTCGGTTTTTCAATCACAAAAGTAGGGATAGAATAAGTACAATATGTATTGACAAATCCAACATACTCATGAAAATAGAGGAGCCAAAATATAAACCTGCTCCCAATGCTAAAGGAAAATCACAGCCCTCAACTTTTAAAATTGTTTTCATGGTTTCAGAGTTGAGCATAAACGAGTCCTAATGTATTTCCAACCCATACCTCCCTTCACATTTTTTTTCAAGCGTGAGATTGGGGTTTCATTGGGTGCTAAGGGCTTTAGGGGGTTGGGGAATGAAAGGATTGCAGTGGTTGAGGACCTTTTACCTAGTCACGGTTCCCACATCTAGGTCATGATTTGAAATTTCAACTGAAATAATGTCGTGGAAGTTTTTTGTCAATCATAAATGTTGTACACATGTCACTCTGTTGATGTCACTGTTGCTATTATGATGGGGGTAAATTTTCATTTCCATTAAAAACAAATAAAAAAGAATTGGTTAATTTGTATCAGAAGAGATTTAGCTCTTAATGGAAGAAAATCCTGACCGAAACTAAGTAATAAGGAATTTAACATTAAAGATAATTTGCTAGGCTTTGGCAGTGAAGGTTATTGTAAGGTGAGAAGAGGAGGAAAAGACTGGAGATATTGTTGTACCCAAAAATAAGACCTACCCGGACCATCAGCTCTAATGAGTCTTTTAGAGCAAAACTTAATATAAGACCCGGTATTATATTATATTATATTTTATTATAAGACCGGGTCTTATATTAAGTTTTGCTCCAAAAAACACTTTGGAGCTGATGTCTTATTTGGCTAGGTCTTATTTTCGGGGAAACACGGTACCTACTTAATAATTTGGCCCTCTTCCATCTCTTTGAGACTAATTCCATTAAGCCAAAAATTAAATAATGTTGATTATGGCTACACAAATATATTTTTGTATGTATAAATGTAAGTCAACACCAGTAGTACAAGGATGACTTGCAAGGAAGGAAAGATTCATTCTAAGGAAAAAGCAAATTATTAAGAGGAACCTGAAATAGTCATACTTCCTATACTTGATAACTACCTAGTAATTAAAATAAAATTGATTAAAATATTCATTTACAGACACATATAGAGACAATGCTTTTTAACATGTGCTATTAGAGTAAGAACAAAATGTGTTTGCAGCTTTGATTCTACCATATTCACTTACTATTAAATATTTCACTAATATGATCTCTTGAAAGAAACAATCTTTGTGTTAGCTTAAAAACATGACGAATGAGAAATTATGATTACTAATAATTAAAGGTATAATTCAATTTGCTTTGGAGAGTACTTGGATGATCTGAGTTTATCTATGTTCAGTAATGTTAAGTTCTAGGATAAAATGTGTTTTTATACCTTTGTAAATAGAAAATACATTTTTAAATCTTTAATCTGCTTTGGTAAAAACAATCATATTTTAGATTGGTCTGGAGGTTAGCAAATAAATGTGATTTGTTCAAAATGTTGTTTCATGGTTCAATGCTGTTCAAGCTACTCTTATACATGACCCCAAAGCTGCAGTGAAAAGATTACTCCTGTAGAAAAAAAGTCGGAAGTGGAATACTTATCCTCAATAATTTATATTGCCACAAGGTTATAGAACTGATGTGTTGTCTTTACACAAATGCTGAGGAAAACATATAATCAGAGAAATAAAAAATAACGGGTTCACCTTTATTGAAACCTGGGAAGACTTACTAATAAATTCAACATAAACAAAAGAAACGTCAGGATCTTACCCATATCCGCAGAGCCAATGTTCTGGCTAATTTGTTTCTGAAGCAAGGCAAATTGTTCTGGGCACTGACTTTATGGCATTGGCTGATCACAATGCTCTGCTCACTTCAAAGCCCGGTCCTCTTCCTTTCATTTTTCTGTTTTCTTTTCCTCCTCTAATGCAGTCTTTGAAAACTTTCTACAGAAAAAAAAAAAAAAAAAAAAAAAATCGAGGAGAAAAATGCAGAGAAAATGATTTTCTGAAATTTCCTTTCAAAACGGGTAGGTAGGACATTTGAAAGGGAAGAGAGAATTTGTGTCAACATAATCTATTATGAAGGAAAGCATCACTGATAATGATAACTACCAGCTTTGAGGACATGAAACAAAAGATGATATGCGACCAGATTTCTCTTCCAACAACAGAAAGCATATTGAAAGGAATTTAGTAAGTAGACTATGAAGTCTTAAAATGAGTTTTAAAAATTCAGTGTAATGTGTGGTATTTGCTTATGACATAGTTTTGTTTGGTTTTGTTTTTTGAAAAGCATTCTCACTATAATTCCCTTTAATCTTCACAACCACTCTGTGAGGTGGGTTGCGGGGTGCCTTTTCATCCACAGAAGGGAGATGGAGACGCTGGGATAGGCCCCAGCCAGGACTGCCACGGGACGGCGGGGTCATTCCTAGATCGGGACCAGCTCAGCTGACTACTGTCCCTGGATTCTCACAGCCAGCGCGGGGAGAGCCTCGCGCGAGAGACTGCGTCCCCAGTGGTCCCGCCTCCAAGCTCACATTCCTGCCCACGTCCTGCGGTGACCGCCAGCCGCTCTCAGGCAAACGTTAAGGTCCACGACGAGGTGGTGCTCGACGGCACTGGCTTTGTGGCATCAGAGTGATCTGGGTTTCAATCCCCAGACCTTCTCTTAAAGTGCGTGACTTTAGTCAGTCTCCGGAGCCTCAATTTCCTCCTCTGGAGAGCGGGGCATGCTTTGATTTATTCCAAGAGGCTTAGTAACGATTAAATGATATAAAGCAATAAAAGTGTTAGCCTACTGCCTGGGTCGAAGAAACGCTGTTGATCTGGCGGCTATAAATATTAGCTCTGCGATGGGTGGGTCACCATCTCTACCGACTTGGGGACTGTCCACGTGCAAAATGGGCGCAGTGTAGAGCTCAGTCTTTCAATAGCAAACATTACTTTGCAAACGATACTACAATAAAACCCCGACCCTCCCCCCCTGCACCGCTCTACTCTGAATGACCCGTGTTTCCAAAAAATGGGGGCTGGAGGAGCGGATCCGGAACCTAAGGAACCATTATCGACCAGGGATATTAAAAAGGGAGAAGGCAGGACAGGGTGAGGTAGGATAGGAGAAGGGGAGGCACGGGAGCTCTGCTCGGAAAAGCTGTGACCCCGGTCGCAGCCAGGTGACCGGCACGAGCCCGTGGCCTTTGCTGGGACGAGGAACACGGACCTCGGTACCAGGAGTGGGACCCTGGGTAAAGACGCACAGAAGGAAGGGGGAGGGACTCTGGGATTAGGGGCGGAACTACAGGAGCTCGAGGGGCGGGGCTGTGGCCTCGGGGGCGGGGCCAAGGGCGGGACCTCGCCGAGTTCCACGGCTGCGCGCGCCACGTCTCCCTTAGCTAGCGTGTGGGGGAGAAGGGATGGGGGGCGGTACCTTGCGGGAAAGAAACTGTCTCTTCTCGCGAGGGCTGGCGACGGCAGCGGTGGTGGCGGCGGCTTGCCGGTGAGAGTAGCGTGGGGGCGGGGAGGAGAGGCGGCGTCGGCGTCGGAGCTACGCCACACCGGGCCGGGGATCTGGGAGCCGGATCCCAGAGCGGGGTCGTGGTGGCGGCGGTGAGAAGAGGGAGGCGGAGGAGGGGGTGCCATGGCGGGGCAGCAGTTCCAGTACGATGACAGCGGGAACACCTTCTTCTACTTCCTCACCTCCTTCGTGGGGCTCATCGTGATCCCGGCCACATACTACCTCTGGCCCCGAGACCAGAATGCCGGTGAGTCCCGCTGGCAGCTGCCGGCGGACCCGCTCAGGCCCCGCCGGCCCCTCCGGGCCGCGCCGCGCCGCTTCAGCCCCGCTCGCCGTGTCCGGGGTGATACCGCCCGCGCGGCCGGGCCTCGCGTCCATGCGCCCGCCACTGGCGCTGCCCGGGCTCGGTGTTGCCCTCGGTGCCTCTCGGCTCCTCTCCACCGCCCTTCATTGTCCTGCTCTGGAGTTTCCCTTCTTTCCCCATTGTTCTGAATACTCTTTGCTGCCTCCACCTGCCTCTTTGTCTTCTCTGTCTCCGGTTTTAATGGGTATTTGTCTTTACGGAGGGAGCAGGATGGGATGGGGAGGATGGGAATTGGGAGCTGAGAAAAGAGTTGGCAAAGGAGGACGCGAAGGCACAAGTCGGAGCCCCCAAGCCACGATCGTCTTCCTCCCACACGCTGGCTTCCCTGCTGCAGCTGTCGTTACAGATGTTTTGGGCACCGTCTGAGCTGGATGGCATGTTTAGGATTCCAATTGAGCTCACCAGTCGCCCCTCCTCTCGGCCTTTTCCCCCGTTGCTCTTTCATTTCTTAACTCACTTGTCGTAGTTGGAAGCAATGCCGCTGTTCCCCTTACCAAAAATAGGCTTTTCTGTATTTCCTTTTCCTTGGCGTTTCCTGTTTATGGCGGAAAAAGTGCAACTAAGAAGGATTAAGTCTTGTAGGTAGTTCACCTTGTAGGTAGTTGTGAGGTAGCTGGTCCATTTGTGGTTAGTTCTAAATCTTCACCTTAAACATCGATTTCGAGCACAGAATGATATAGATTCTTGTGAAGGCATTTTTTGTTTAGGTAATGCTTGGATTCCATTTGTTGCACTCTCCTAGGACATACGGCAGGTGACAGTCTAAAAGCCAATGGAACTGCAAAGCCCTGATTGGTTATTTATGGAAGCACTAACAGTAACTTGTAGGTGTTGAGTATTAACTTTTGGGGAAAGCTTTCTATTTCACAAGAGCTATGCTAACTTGATTAAGTATCTTCCCTCATATTGGGTGTGGTGGAGGCCCCGGCTGTCTAGATTGTACTCCTGTACTGTACTTTGCAGGAAATTGGTAACAGTAAGCATTGAATCAGCTCAGAACTTAGGCTTTAAGACTGATTAATTTCTCTGTAAAATGCATGACTTACATAATGGAACTAAATTACATTGAATGTAGGATAAATAATAAAGGATGCCATCTTTTTGTACATTTAATAATAATAAAACTATCCATTAGGTGCAAAAATCTGCCTAAAGTTACCAGTTTTCTCATTCAGTGGATAGTCTATGAAAACTGGATTTTGGTCTGTTGTACCTTTTTTCCCTAAGTTTGTTTAAATTGTCTGGGTTCTTTGGACAGTGGTTGTGTGTAAGTGATGAAGTCTTAATACTGTAATGGTTTCCCTCATCTGCAAAACCTAGGCCATTCTGGTAATTTTATTTCAAGTTAAAAGAGTGCACTTTCCAGTATAATAGTTTATTTTCACTTAACACCTATTTTTGTGTGCAGTTGGTTGTGTGGAAGACAAAAGGATTTTGGGAGAGTAAGTAGGTGTGGTTAGAATGTGTTTCAAAAAGCTGCCCTGATTTCACAAATTAGCATTTTAATCAACACTGGATTTTTGAAATTTGAAAGTCATATTTTCATGGTGGGCTTTGTATTATAAAATTTGCTTGATAACTTACTGGCAAGTCATACTTGAGTCCCTTCAGCATATAGTTGGTCTTTGAAAAAGTGGTAGGGAATTAATATTGACTATAAGTCACGGACTTCAAATGTTACTTTATTTAATCCTCTTAAAAATACAACTAAATTGGTACTGTTATTATCACCTTTATTCTTACATGAAGAACCTGGAATTTAGAGAGCTTAAGTAACTTTCCTGTGTGGTGGAGCCAGGTCTTTAGTTGTTTAGCTTCCAAGCCCTCTATTGTTTCCATTGCTAGATAGAAAGTTAAGTGTTGATCTGCCCCTTCTTCACATCTGGCTCTCTGCTTCAGACTTGGCTTAGTCAGTAAATGTGCGTATGTTGACGTATTGGTTTGGTCTTGCCCCAAACTGCATTATAAAAATTAAGGTGGATGCTTTAATGCTATTCTAATCATCATGACAGTTGGTGGACACCACTTGGATTTTTTTGTGGCTACAATAGTAACTCGAGTTGTTTCTTTAAAATTACAGTGGTATTAAAAGATGTTTTTATCATAATGCCTTTTTTCTAAAGTCCAGTTGCAGTGTCTTGAATAGTAAAGAGAAATCTTGACTTACAGGTTCACCCAAAGCTCTGGAAATAAGTTTTTTCAGATGTTTGCAGCCAAAAAATTTGGTGACTTGTACTGACAGGAGGCTACGTACAAGTATGAACATAAGGTGCATGTATCTTTTTGAATTAGTGTTTTGGATTTCTTTTGATAAATACCCAGAAGTGGAATTGCTGGATCAGATGGTAATTCAATGTTTAGTTTTTTGAGGAACCTCCATACTATTTTCCACAGTGGCTGCACCAATTTACAATTCCACCAACAGTGTACAAGGTTTCACTGTTCTCCACATCCTCGCCAATGCTTGTTTTATTGATAATAGTTGTTCTGACAGGTGTGAGGTGATATCTCATTGTGGTTTTGACTTACATTTCCCTGATGATTAGTGATGTTGGGCATCTTTGCATGTGTCTGCTGGCCATCTTTATGTCCTCTTTGGAGAAATACTTACGTCCATTTTTTGTGACCTTAGTTTTTCAAAACTTATTGACCTTAATCCTTGATTTACTTTTTCAAAACTGCCTGGTTTTGAAACCTGGATCTGCCGCTTACTGTGTGTGATCTTAGGCAAGTTATTTAACCCCTATGTGTTCTAGTTTACTCATCTGTAAAATAGAGCTGTAGTTATCTGTTTCCTAGAATTAAAGTGAGAAACAAATTGATACATGGAAAGTGTTAGAGCAGTGTCTGGCACGTAGTAGGGCTGTTAGCTCCTACTGTTTTTGCTGGTTACATAGTCTTTCTGGAACAATCTGATCTGGAACTTAAGTACTCAGATTTTTTTTTTTTATTGTTTGGAAGGATTAATGGAACTTTTAAAAAAAGTTACATTTCTTTATTCTTCTTTGCTTGCTCCCTCTCAAGTGGTGTACAAGTGATTCAGCTCTCTGACTTGGGACTGTGAGTAGGAGTCCACTTTTAGTGCTGAGTAGTAGAGTAAGAAAACTGAATTTGGAAAGTTAGATTTTAGTTTTAAGTTCCAGCCTAGTCCCTATTTAGCTATTTCTGAACTCTTAGCCTCATTTTCTAGGGGTAATAAGAATAACCCGCCCTACCTACTCAAGAAGTGATCATGATAAGCGAATAAGTAAATGCTTATAAACATGGCTTGCAAAATTGAATACACTGTAGAAATTGCTGCATTTAGCCCATATTTATAGAGCATTAACTTGGTGCTAGATGCTGCTTCTAGGTGATAGATCAGATTTTTAAGTGCATGTAGCTTTTTTATTAATAAGTTGTATATATACCCAGTGCAGAAGAGCACAAAGGAACAGAACAAAAATTGCTTGTAATTCCATCACCAAGGGTAATTCAACATTTTGGTCTATGCAATCCCCTACTTCCCCTGTGGGGATGACTTTAGCCTTAGTCCCTCCTCTTGTGAGGGAAGGCCCCACGTCCCCTTCCAGTATGAGGGAGAATTGTGAGCCCCCTCATCCCAGCTTTGCTGCTCTTCAAGGAATGTTTACTGGCCTCACGGTGGGTAGTACTAAGTGCACTCACAGTAGCACTTACTTATACTCATATACTATCCCAGTTTTATTGATGAAAACATGGAGCCCTCGGGGAGGCAACTAACTTGCCTAAAGCTAAATAGCTACCAGGTGGAAGATTGGGTGTTGGACCCAAATCTGTCTTATGCCAGAGCCGCTCTTGTTAGCCACTACTTGCCCTATACCGCCTCCTGTAATTAACACGTTATAATAAATATTAAAATGGCAAGTGCAAAGTGCTGTGGGAGCACAGAGGAAGGAGTGAATAATTCTGTTTGGGGATTTGGGTGTTTCATGCCAAGGAAGTAATTTGGGATAGGTCTTAAAAGGTAACGGGGAGAAGCACATTCTGGATGTAGGGGAAAGCAGGTGCAAAAGTGTGGGGAAGTTCAGCGAATGGTAAAAATGTAATGTGATTGGCACTTCAGAGCAAATCAGCCATTTTAGGAGTTATATACTTTATCTCATACGTTAATTGGGTAAACAAGGGGTTTTTAAGTAGGGTAACAACATGGCCAGTTTTGCTTTTGTGGAGCATTGCGTGAAGAATGAGTTGGTGGAAGCGAGGTTGGAAGGTGATGGTGACTGGATGGGGGAAAGGATGGAGGAGGCCGTTTCAGTGGATGAGTCCATTTTAGAGTGTTAGTCCACTGAGAAGTCAGGATGCAGGGGAATGGACAGATTAGAAAGAGAATTCTAAGATAGCTTGGGCTTTTTATGGAATATAAGTACCATGGTGGGAAGGAGAGAGTGCAGTGCAGATTTTGAATTTTCATTCCTCTCTGTCTTTCCTTGCTTTACTTACTTGTATTTCCCTTTCTCTTAAAAGCTGTTTGGTGATTGGCCCAATAGTAACCTATTAACATTTATCAGTTTTGAGGATTGAGTGCAGGGCAAAGGATGGGGATAAACATTTTTATTTGAAGTGAATTGTTGGTCTGTCTAGTGATTTAATCTATCTAGGTGATTTCCAATTGCAGTGGAATTGATTACCTCAGTCTCTTGGTGAGTGGATTTTTTGAGTGTTGTGTTTTTTTAATAGAAAAAACTAGCTAGTATTAGCTTCGTGTTCAAAGCATATTTTATGAATGTGCATATTCAGTTTAGAGCATATCGTCTTCCTAAGACTTTAGATCTTGAAGGAGTATTAGAAATCTGCAAAGTTTTAGTTGTTTTGAAATAAAGTTCTATCCTGACAGAAAAGGGTATCAGACGTGTAGCATAGACACACATAAGTGCTCCACAGGAGAGGAAACCAATTGGGGACTTGGCAGTATGAATTATAATGCAACATTTAGGCTTTATAGGTATAGTGACAAACAGTGGCTTAGTAAATGCATTATGTAAAATTGTTTTTATTTGAAGGTCACATTATATACTTGTTTGATCTTGAAGAAAAACAAAGATAGGCTTATTTTCATTTTCTCAGATGTTTGTTCTCTTAATCGTACTTTTTATTCAGACATAAAGAAGGTCATAACAAATATATCCATATTGTACTCAGACTTCCTTTTTAAAAATGTTTATTACCAGACTTTGTTGATAAGAAATGTTATCTCACCATCTCATTGTGTTTTTGAAAGGCGTTGTGGTTCATTCTCTTAAAAAGGTGTTCCTTATATTTTGGAATTGTGTTTGTGGCAGTGTGGATGGAGGAATTTTTTCATACAGATTCCAGATCTTTTTGGCTTTAGATTTTTCTGTTTGGTACATCTAGTAGTTAAATCTAATAGATTGAGCATTTCAGTGTTTTGCCTGTACTAGGAGCAGCAGACAATACAAGATGGATGCAATATAGTCCTGTTTTGATAAGGGTTTTTAATCTGGGTGGAGTGGAAGGATTATGATTAGACAGATACACAAATTATTATATTTGGAGCACAACAGAATGTGTAGTCATTACTTTTTTAGAAAGGAGCTATACAAATGTTAAAAATTTTAAACCTAATAATTTCACTTCTGGGACTCTTCTAAGGATGCAGTCCTTTATAATAAAGTGGATGTTTGCTTTTCTTTTGGACCTTGATACTTCTATAGCCAATTGAGCTAAAACAAACAAAAAATAACTGGTTTGCCATTTTCCTCTGAAATTTATGTGCTGTGTTGTCTTGTCCCACACACACGTTAGTACTGAAGACCTTCCAGTTTTATTTGTAACACTTTTTTTTCATAAAATATTTCATTAGACTTTTATTAGAGATACCATCTACTCAGTTGTTTTATTAGAAGTATCATCTGCCCCATGTTCTTAAATTTTTTACTTGGATTTCTTACATATTACATTTTCTGCTTTGGAGATATGGTTAGGATAGGTGTGATTAAGTTAATGAGCACAGGGACACAGTGTCTTTTAGGCGATCTAGTTCTTTTATTAGGGGAAGGCAGTTGAAATAACGTGATGAATCACACAGGCCTATGAATTTGAACCTGGGCACAAGTCCCATCTCTTTAGTGATTATTTGCTATTCCTTTGGTACCATCTGTAACTTTGGGCAGTTGCTTAACCTCTCTGAGCCTCAGTGTTTTAAATATAATAATAATACATGCATACATACCCACGCCCAGGCTGGTTGGGGCGCTGTCTAAATGAGATAATTCATACTTCACTACATTTGTTAAGCACCTACTATTTGCCAGGCATCGTATTAGGCAGTGGACTATCGGGGTGAGCAATATAGATGAGATCCCTGTTCTCATCCTCGAGATGATAGACATACTATGTATAAACAGTAAAAAATATCAGGTAGTGGTGAATACTGTGTGAGGAGTATTCAGAGAAGTCTTCCTGAGAACGTTTCTTCAAGCTGAGCGACAAAAGAAAGTCAGCCATTACAAGATTGAACTGGGTGGGAAAAGCCTATTTCACGCAGAGGGAATAGTTGTATACAAAATCTTTTGAAGCAAGAAGGAGTTGGGCAAATTCCAGGAACAGAGAAAACCAAAGTGGCAGGAGTGTGGCAGGTGAGGAGAATAATTTGGGATGAAGTCAGAGAGGGAGCCGGGGTGCAGACCATGTCTTTAAGACAAGGTAAGGAGCTTGGATTTTATTTTAGGTGCAATAGGAAACTATTGAAGGTTTTTAAGCAGAGAAATGACAAGATCTGACCTACTATTCTATTTCTTAATGAGATGAAAAAAGTTTTTTGGCCATCTTGAATATATATCATTTTAAGGATGAAGTTCAATCTACTTAAAATGTTTATAAATTTTAGTTGCATATTTAAAATCCCATATAATAAAATATAGTATTTTAAAAATAGTTTTATCTCCTTACATTTCAAGAAACAATTATTTTCAAATTCTTCATGTGTTCATCCTCAGTGGTTTTGTGATCACAGCTCTTTTTTGACTCATCTAACAGGTCTTCAGAATATATACTTTTCTTTGCATTTGTTTGGGATATGGCACTTTGGGTTCTGAATACTATGATGCCATGACTGGAAATTTTCATTCAAGCCACAAGTGTGGCTTTATATAACATTAGGTATTTTCATCATCCTGTAGGTATATATTTTTAATCTCCATAATGAAGCGACTTGCTGTATTTTTAAAGTGGTTTTTACAAAAGTTGCTTACAGTGACAGCCAACACTTGTAATCGTGAGATATACCCCCTGGGATAATTATGGAAATCTTAATTTAAAAATTTTTTGCCTTTAGATGACCTCTAAGTATGCCAAACTAACATTAATTGAGATTGTTTTAGCCTGTCTTCCCCAAGCCTTTTTGTTGTTGTTGTTTCTTGGCTTTTTTTTTTTTTTTTTGGTCTGTAAAATAAAGAAATCAAGCTCCTGAGCACCCACCCAGGTGTTCATAAGTAGGCAAATATATAGGGATTCTCTTTTTCTGAAGGATACTTTTAGAGGGATGGAAAAAGACACTTGTTGTTTTATCACCTCTGTTTATTCTTCTAACCTTTCCTTTATTTCTTCTCCCTGAGTCCCTGGTCTGCAGGCCATATCATTGAACTTGCTGACAATGAGGCCTCTATAAAGCAGTGTTATTGGTGTGTGTGTGTGTGTGTGTGTGTGTGTGTGTGTGTGTCTAGTATTGTCTCCTGTGGGTGGTGCTTCTAGAGGGCAGAGACTATACTACTGCCAAACACCCTCTAACACACAGGATAGCTGCCCTCCATGACAAAGAATTATCTAGTTCAAAATGTCAGTAATGCTGAGACTGCAAAACCTTGGTCTCTGGTACTTGTTTCAGCACTAAAAGGGGAAAAGAAAATTGAGGTAGTGGGTGAGCGTATGATATAGTTGTATGTTGCTGTCCAATTAAATATCAGCTTTAGGAAGATTGAATAGTTCTTGATCTATTTGAACCACTTGGTTTGTATGGGTTTGCAGTTATACTGGGGGTGCCAAAAAATGTATACACATGACTTGTATTTATCTTTTGTTTTTGGTATATATTGAGTATTACAATTTTAATAACAGTTTTTTCATTTCTTAAAATGTGTATGTATTTTTTTGACACCCTCTGTGTATTGCACTTATATAATCCTCAGACATTCCTGAAGATTGTAAACTTTGTTGGTGGTGGGTGGTTCTGCTCTGATCCTAACATTTTCAGTTAGTTGCCTTCTGGGTTTCCTACTCCTTTGCCAGAGTATGCAAGGGGGTGGGTGGCAAATGAACCAAAGTTTCTGAAATCCTTTCAATTTAAATAATTTGTGATTATATTCATTGGGTCGTGGTAATGGTGAGCAGTGTTTAGTCAAGCCTCCATCTGTCCCAAATTCAAATGGTTCTTAACTGGCCTTGAGAATCACACACCATGGCTAACTATTCAGATTCAAGTTAAGAGCATAACACTATGCTTTAGTTTCTCCTTGTCTATGTGGAAATTAGGGTGACTAGGTGAACTATATAGTTTTAGTGGTCTAGAGCAGTGATTCCCAATTTTTCACTTCCAAAGTATCATTCTCATGCCTTTCCTATTTTATTTTGAAGCATTCGGGGAACCAGACTGCACTGAGTAAAATGTGTTTTCCTATCTTTTTAAATTAATAAAAGAACAAAATTTGCCAACAATGAGTGAGCCAGTATCATCATGTGAGATGCTATATTCTCGACTAGCTACAGAGAGACTTTGAGTGACTAGAAAACTGCTGTATGAAGTCTTTTAGACTTCTTGGAATATTGAATATAACCTGATTGTTGGTACTATTTTGAACTCTTTAGGGATTTACAAGTAGTTTTAGGAGTCTCTGAAGTTTGGAAAGAGAAGAGTGATACATCTTTTTCTTTTAAATAAATTATGTTACCTGTGTATCATTAAGTTTTATTAATTTGAATCTCTATGAAAAGGCATGTCCTCAAATTTATTTCTCAGTGATTTTTGTCATCCTCAAAATATCAAAATGTGTAGATATATTTGAACTGAAAAATGAAGTCAGACTTTTGACCAAGTTTGATTTGCATAATTGGTTTAACAATGAGGCCTGCCTTTGCCAATTAGGTTGTATGGCATGGATTTTCTGTAAATTGAGTCATTCAAGGTAATCTGCAACTTCAAGTTTGAGCACGATACACAAAGTAGAAGATAAAGCTGTTTCATCTAACACTGTGCCATGTTGGCAAAAGTGTACTTTTTAGTTTAAAAAAGTTTTAGTATTTAGAGTTTTAACTCTTTTTGAACATATGAGATATTTACAAGTTGCTTATAAGTGAAAGCACAACAGATATATTACTCTTATTTTAGTAATTTATCAATTTGTGATATTTATATTGCCTTGATAACACCAAAAAAATGTAGTGTCAGAAATTTTCCCCCCCTTCTTCCGCCTCCCTCCACCCCCACTCTGGTTCAAGCCATTGTTTCTCAGTCTAGTTGTGTAGGACACAGCTTCCTGGCCACAGCAGCTCACACCGACCTCCTGCTGCTCACGGCAGCCCAGCTCCAGGGAGAGCCGTTGTTCACAATCTTAGCTGTAGAGGGCGCAGCTCACTGGTCCACGAATCGAACCTCCGTGTTAGGAGCAAGGCGCTCCAACCACCTGATCCACAGGGCCGACCCCAGAAATTTCAACTCATAAAATCTTATAGATGTTAAACTTAAGTGTGATAAATTTACTGATGTCATTTGACGTGCCAAAGCATTTAGAGGTAAAGTGTCTTATGTCTGCAACTTACTCTAAAATAATTCAGATAAAAAGGAGGGGGGAGGGAAGGAGGGAGCTAGAGATAAAGCCAAGAGTAGCAAAGTGTTAATAATTAGTAAATTTAGATGAAATGTATTATTCTTTTTAATACTCTTTCAACTTTGCCAAAGGCTTGAAAATTTTCGCAATAAGAAGTTGGAAAAAACTTAATAGTTACAGGGATTAAAACAATTTTAAGGAGTCCGTGTTAGTATTATAAGGAATGACTTACCAGGATAAAAACACATTAGTGTAACTTATGTGGGGGAAGTAGAATGAAGCGCTTGTTCTTGGATTTTTGTAAATGGATGGGTATGACATTACTATGGTTTTTAGGTTTCATCGGCTCATTTAAAAGCAGTGGAGCTATTTTATTTTAAAATGTCAACTTTTTGTTAGAAATGGCATATTTTGCAACTCTTCAAACTTTCAATGAAAAATGTTAGATGCCAAATTAGAAATCTACAAGAAGGTACATGATTTTTAAAAACTCTATTGTGGTAAGCTGGCAAACAGGTTTGAAGATGTTAGATCTGGCTAACATTCTTTCAGCTCTTTGGGTCCCAGGAATACAATGCTGAGTTCCCGCAGTTCTGTTGCAGACTGGCAGATCAGCCAGGCATGGACAGATGGACGCGACTGTTTTAGCAAAGGCTCTGTATAGCTTATGAAAGACAACCATAATTACCTCCCCCCAAATCTGAACTGCTCCCACAGTCATATAAAGTTTATGTTCGGCAGCTGAGAGCAGTCATAATATGTTGTTATGTTGTTTTTTAAACCACAGAATTATTTTATGACCTTGTAATTTCTCTTTTCTATAAATGTGGATAAATTCTTTAAAAACTACATCATAAGTTAATGATATTACAACAATTTTCACTGGCCGTGGAACTAGTGATTCTATAAACTAGGAGTTTGTAAGTGAACTTCTTTTTATTCTTCTAAGTGTCTTATAAAACTTGTCTGGAAGGACTTTACTTCCAGTTTGACTTGAGGTCATTTATCTAGAGATTTGGAATGTGTACTATGAATATTTAGTTGTGCTGGAAATCTAAGGGCCACTGTGTTACAGTGTGAACCATACTTTGTAGTACTTACTAACCGACTTAAATATTCTCCGGTTAAGATTTAATTTTTGGATTGGAAAAGTGAGGCATACAGGGCGCAGGTAGGCACACATTGTGTAAGAGGGTGGGGGCTGCAAACCATGTGTACTTTGTCCTGGCAAGGGACATTGGGATAATGCCATTCCTTTGAATCGATCAGCTGTCTGGCTAATAGACTTCACCATTATAACCGTATCAAATGTTTCCTTGGTTTCATACCTGAAAGTGGGAGATTGTGGAGGCTTAATTTAATGAAATTGCCAGCGGAATTTTCAAAAGTGTCCATAATTTAACCATAAAAATCGGAAAATTAACATTACTACCATTTCATTTTCAGACTGCATTCAAGTTTTGTCACGTGGCTCAATGATGTCCTTTATAGTAAAAGATCCAATTCAGAATCACACATCACATTTATTTGGTCTGTTTTCTTTAGTCTCCTTAAGTCTGGAACAGTTCTTCAGTTTTTTCTTGACTTTAGAGATTATAGGCCAATTATTTTGTAGAATGGCCTGAATCTGGGCTGTCTGGTGTTTTCTCATGATTACATTCAAGTTATGTATCTTAGGAATTTAACAAAACTGATTCTTCTCATTTCGTTCCGTCAGGTTGTACGGTTGCGTTTTGTCCCATTGCTGGTGATGTTCGCTAATAACCTGATTAAGATGGTGATTGCCAAGTTTTCTGTATTAGTTTCCTGGTGTTGCTGTAACAAATTGCCACAACTTTAGTGGCTTAATACAACACAAATCTATTCTCTTATAGGTCTGGATGCCAGAAGTCCAAAATCCATTTCACTGGGCTAGTCAATAGTCACAGTGTTGGCAAGGCTGGTTCTTTCTGGAGGCTCTAGAGTAGAATCTGTTTTCTTGTCTTATACAATTTCTAGAGATAGCCTGTATGCCTTGGCTTGTGGCCCCTCCTTCCATCTTCAAAGGACACATCCAACTTCTACTCATTGTCATATCATCTCTCTGTCTTTCACCCTCCTGCCTCCTTATAAGGACCCCTGTGATTATATTGGGCCCACCCAGATAATCTCCTTATCTTAAGATCTTTAATTTAGTTACATCTGTAAAGTTCCTTTTACCATGTAAGTTAATATATTCACTGGTTCTGGGTATTAGGATCTAGACATCCTTGTGGGGGGTAGAGACCCCCCCCCCCCATTATTCAGCCTACCACACTTTACCACTGTAAAATCATTCTTTTCCTTTTAGTAATATTTTTGTGGGAAGATACTTGGATCCTTGGTTCCTGTTAGTGGAGAATGGCATTTAGAAGCCAACATCCAGGTGCTAGCTGTGCTCACTGCTACTGAGATGTCACTGTTTCTAGGCTCACTTATTAGACAGAGCGAGGGAATATGTACGAGGTGTGATAAAAAAAATACAATGAATGTTTAAATTAAAAATGTATTACAGTAAAAGGCACATTGCTATTAATCCTCTTCAAAATACTGCCCCTCACTTTGAACACACCCCATCGTTCTTGCCACTTTCTGAAGCAGTTCTGGAAGTCCTCTTTCGTGAGTGTCTTTAGTTGTGCTGTCATGGCTGTCTTGATGTCCTGAATTAATTCAAAATGTTTACCTTTCATGGTCATTTTGACTTTGGGGAAGATCCAGAAGTCGCACGGTGCCAGATCCGGTGAATAAGGTAGATGAGGACACACTGTAATGTTTTTATTTGACAGAAATTGCCAAACCATAAGCGATGTGTGACATGGAGCTTTTCTGTTGTGATCACAAAATATGGTGAATGCTGCCGAGTCCCATCCAATGGAAAGGCAGGGATCTTCAGTAGTAACAGTGTGTGACAAGTTTCAACTTATTTGGTTCAGTAAGTCGGGAGTGAGCTATAGTTGAGAGAAGGTGTGTTTTAAAGTGTGCCATAATCATCATCATGACAACACTCTGTATCACACATCACTTCTGGTATGTGGCAATTTCTGTCAAAAACATTATGGTGTGGCCTCATCCAGCTTAATCACCAGATATGGCACCGTGTGACTTCTGGCTCTTCCCCAAAGTCAAAATGATTCAGGACATGGAGGCAGCCATGACAGTGCAACTAAAGACACTCATGAAAGAGGACTTCCAGAACTGCTTCAGAAAGTGGCAAGAATGATGGGATAAGTGTGTTCGAAGTGAGGGGGAGTGTTTTGAGGGGTATTAATGGCAATGTATCTTCTACTGAAATACATTTTTTAAATTTAAACATTCAATGTATTGTTTGATCACACCTCGTATGTATGTGTATACTTGTAGAACTATATCTACCAGGGTGCCAAAAAAATGTATACACGTTTTAAGCGATGTTATCTATGTATTGCTTTTTGAAGCAAAATTGAATTACGGTAGCAATGTGTAGTATGACGTTTGCTCAAAAGATGGCGTTAATCAAATAAACGTATGGCGTCACCATACAACAGGCAGGACAGTCAAAGAAAATGGCGGAAGCATGGTTGTCATTCGAGGAGTACAAGACCATTTTCAAGTGTTATTTGAAATTTGAGAATGATGTGGAAGAACAACAACAATGGAAGGGTGAGTATGCAATAGAACCTCCAACACACCTAACAATTGCACGCTTTCATGATAAGTTTGAGATGCATCGTATTGTGTGTGATGTCACAAGGGAAGATCCAGGAGGCCTCGCACAGCAACAAATCCTGCTTCTTCTGCTCTGGTGTTAGAACAGTTTACACGCTCGCCACAGAAGTCTTCCACTTTGAGCACCTCTTGTAATTGCAGAAGTCAAACCTGACTTGTATTCATCTTTCATTTTCAATATTGAATATTGCAATTTTAAGCTTTTTCCTTTCTTAAAATGTGTATACATTTTTTTGGCACCCTCTATATCACTATATTAAATGACATTAGTTCATACTGATACCTTCAGTTCCAATCCAACACTGCAGGATTCATGCTTGCTTTCTATTTTTTCATATATACATATAAGACCCTTTTCTGACAGGCAAAAACGGATTCCAGTTATCCGTAATGTATTAACTTATTTGATCAGTCCCCCTGCATAGCACCTTTTCTGCCACCACCCCTCTCCCTACATGGTTCCTTCTTCACCACACCTGGTTCTGACGCCGCCTGCCTTGTAGCTCTCCCATGTGGATGCTTTCCTCAAAGGATGGTGCTGACAAGGTAGTTGGACTTCTCACGTGGTGGCTTGGAGCATGCTATTATATGCAGAGTTATTTATTAACCTGACATCTCATTTAAGGATGGTGGTTTTTTAATATCGTGAAAAAATTTATATTTAGTGTTAGCCAGCTGGACTCAGTTTAGATGATCTCAGTTTTGTTGGCAATATCCAAAGCGTCATACGTAGTCAGGAGCCAGTTGAACTTACGCCTTCTCTCCCTCAGGCCTGAGCAGGGTGCTGACCTTGACCACGTCAATGTCACGGAGCTTCTTCACAGCCTGTTGGATCTGGTGCTTGGTGGCCTTGACATTTACAGTGAACACAAGTGTGCTTTTGTCTTCTGTCTTCTTCATGGCCGACTTCAGTGCTAAGGGGAACCCGATCGCTGGCAGAGTGGTCAGGCTTGTCGCTCATCTGAAGATATTTGAGCTGCCTTTGGAGTGTCTTGGGCCACCAGAAGGTGGATCACACGCGGATCTTCTTTTTTGTGTGTGGCTGTGGACACCTTTTAGCACTGGCCTTCCAAGCCTTTGTTTTGGCTTCGGCTTTGGGAGGGGCTTCTTTCTTTGCTTTCTGTGTGCCATCTTCGTGAAAAGGCATTTTATTTTAAAATTTACTTAAAATTTTTTAACTTGGGAGAGTTATTCAAACCAAGTAAATGTAGTTTTATTGTAGTAAAACAATGTATGATATTTTGGCTTTGGTTTAATTACTTTTGAATTGAATTGCAGATTTTTTCCTGGGGACTAAACTAAGACCTTTTGTCACAACTCTTATACGAACCTATTTTAACTTTTTATGGATTTGGGTGACATTTCTAATTCAACATGATTATTTTCATATTTGAAGAATATCATTTCAGCTTAGGTTCCTTAATAAACCATGTTTCAACTATTTTATACTGTTTTGTTCCTTCTATAGCAGAAGGGAAAGGAGGAGAGAATTTCTCAGAAATTACTGATCATGTAACTAAATATTTCGGGTTCAAGTCAGTTTTTACATTTTTCAGTTAGAAGTTATTTAAATTTCACGTGACAAACAGTTCCTTGGTAGTTGAATAAAATTTTCCATATAGATCGTTTATTCTAAGTGGTAGAAAATTTAACCTATCTTGTGAATTTTTCTTTAAGGTTGTTTATGTAGGCAGTACTTGCATGTTCCAATAAAATATTAGAATGGTAATGAAGGTTGGTGTGATATTAAGTCTTATTTTGCCTTCACTGTGAAAAATGATTTACCTATCACCTTATTTATTTATTTATTTTACAGAGCAAATTCGATTAAAGAATATCAGAAAAGTATATGGAAGATGTATGTGGTATCGTTTACGGCTATTAAAACCCCAGCCAAATATTATTCCTACAATAAAGTAAGTATTCGGTTTCAATAAAAAAATACTTAGTGCTTACTTTTTGCTAGGTATCATCTTAAATAGGGGTATAATAATGAATAAAACATATCGGTAAAGAAACTGTAGCCTTAGTAAGGGTAAGATATGAACAGTGTAATTTGAGAACAGAATGGTTTACAAGTTCAAAGAAAAGAGAGTGTACTTCTAACTTAGGAGGGGAGAAGTCAAATCTTGAAGGAAGACCTTGTGCATCTTGTGTCAGGATTTGAATTTTGTTTTAAAGACTGGGGGAATATTTAAAAGATTATCAAAAGCAAGGAGGTGACATGATCAAGTTTGCATTTCATGGTGATAATTAAAGTTTATTAAGCACATACTGTATGCCAGGTGCTGTGCTAGGGCTTTATATGTTCTCTCATTAGTTTTATATTAACTTCAAGGTAGTTGTTTTTGCTTTTTCTCAGATGAGGAAACTGAGACCGTTGACATAAGAAATGTCCAAATCTGTAGAGAGTTTTTGTAAGAGTTCATTTGAGCCAAACTGACGACATATTCCGGGGAGCAAGATCTCAAATATTCCCGAGAATAACAGTTTTGCAACTTCTTTTATGCAGTTGAAATTAAGAGGGAACACAAGGAAGATTGCATGGAGGTTTGAAAAGCAAGACGGGGATTAGATTACAGGATAGCTAACAAGATTATGTGCTTTCTGGTGGTTACAGCTTATTTCAAAGGTGTGTTAACTTAAATACACATAAACAATGGACGGGGCTTACTTCAGGCAAAGGTAAACCTTTTACTAAAAAGTTATATGCCTGGGGTGTAACTACCCACCATGACCTTCAGATCACCCTGTGAGGTTACTTTCCATAGAACCCTTTTTTTCGTCCAAGGAGACTAAGAAAATGAGATAACTTGACCAAGGTCATGCAGCTAGAAGTGGTGGAGCAGGGACCTCATCACCCTTTTTTTTTGGCAGGTCCATCACTTAAACAGGCCATGATAGCATGTTTAATTAGAGAAGGCCTGTTTGATTGTGGGAGGCTATGGGAATGCTGGTTTAGAGCCTAGGCATTGGACCTTCACCCTAAGCCATCAATTCAGAGGTAATAGATGAAACTGATTGGAGGTGAAAGAGTTGCCATTATTGGAGGACTGCATCTTGTGAATTACCTATATTTATCTATCCAGTAGGTAGGAGGGAGGGAAAGACGTAACGGAGGAAATTAGTAAAAATAGAACCAGTTATGTTTTAATCTTTGTTTAAATGATGATGATAGTTTTCAACATACCTATGTAACTTCGGGGGGGTTAAATAGTTTTTAAGGCTTAACTTTGCCTGGTTTAGTTCCTTTGTAGACGGAGGGAAATCTTGCCTTTGAGTTCAGAGTTCTTCAGTGATGTGAAATTAAAAGACAAAATTAGTGTTTACAGGTTTCACGTTCATTGTTTATTCTTTGCTGATGCTTCTCATTTTAAATTAAACCTTTATGAGGCAGCAAGACAAATAATTTGGCCTCCCAATCTCTTTTTCAGTCTTTGGTCAGCACTTTGTGAGCATTTGAACCTCAGTTTTCAGGGAAAAACCCCCAACTTTGAAGTTTTCTTCAGTGATTAATAAACTGACTCACATAAATGGAAGTACAAATTAAAGGATATTTAAGCAACAGTTGCATAGATAGATACTGGTAACAATTTAAATAAGGTCAGAAACCATCAAAACCTTTCTGCTACTTAAACCTGAAGCTTTTTTGCAAAATTAAGCAGTGATTGTGTAATACTCTAATTTCTGGAAGTTGCTTGCAAAATGACTTCTAAAGTATGCTAAAAAAAAAACAACAAAACAAACAAACAAACAAAAAAACCCCAAGACTTCACAAGTTAGTTAATTACTAAAGCTACATGTAGTGAAAATGCTTATCTTTTCAGAGGAACCAAACATGCTTTTTAAAAAACTTGGGCATAGAGCATGATGCAGTCCGTTATGTTTCCACCTTTGCTTTGGCTCTTGGGAAAGTAGAGCATGGTTTTATTGGTTGTGGTTTTATCAGCCTGGGGGTTCTGTCATGAGCCTGTCCTCTCCTTTCTGCATTCTTTGGCTCAGAGAGCCAGGTGCTGCATGTAAAGAAAGCATCTAACAAGGGATGTAGCATATCCTACGCTTTTTGTTTCCTTTCTCTTCTACCCTTGTTTGCTTTATATCTTGCTTTAGTGGTTTCCAGTTTCACCCTTATCTTTGTTTTCTGAGCTTTGTTTGCCTGTTGGGAGAATTGACTAAAGAAAATGTGGAGTTACTGATTTGTGTGGGAATCAAGTACATTTTTGTGTTCTTTAGCATATTGAGGGTATTACTAGTAAACTCGAGGTTTCAGTTGAAAATTACTATTTTAAATTATTTTCATTTATTTGATAAGTAGTTATTGTGTGCTTGCTATGTATGTGTCCGGTATTAACAAATGGACCTGGTTCAACCACTTACAGTCTTGGGGGATACTGGCAAGTAAACAAGTAATGATAAGAGTTTAGTAAGGGCTGTGAGGGAGATGCAGTGAACGAGCAAAGGAAGAACTCTTAACTCTGGCTCTAGGCAGAGAAGTTAGTAAGGTCTGAGCTGAGATTTGGGTAGAAGTTACTAACACTGTGTTCCCCAAAAATAAGACCTAGCTGGACAATCAGCTCTAATGCATCTTTTGGAGCAAAAATTAATATAAGACCTGGTCTTATTTTACTATAATGTAAGACTGGGTGTAATATAATATAATATAATATAATATAATATAATATTACAATATAATTAGAGCTGGTTGTCCGGCTAGGTCTTATTTTCGGGGAAACAGGATAGGAGCCAATAGCTAACATGATTATTTACTGTTTCTGAGGCACTTTCTAGGTGTTTTACATACCTAATCTCATTTAATTCTCAAACCTATCTTAAAAGTTGGAAACTGAGTTGTAAAAGGCTAAGCAATTTGCCAAGATCTCTGTTAGTAAGTGGTGAAGCTATGAATTGACCTCAGGTAGTTTTGTTCCAGAGCATGTGTTCTTAACTACCTCTCCCTAGATAGCCACGTAAAAGTAAAAGTGTTCTAGGTAGGGCTCCCTCTTCTTTTGGCCTGTAGCTCGTGTGCAAAGCAGCCTGCAGTATTATGTCCTTGATAAGGTTTAGAGCAGGGGTGTCCAAACTTTTTTCACCGTTTTTCACCAAGGGCCGTATGCGGTAAAATACATAAACAGCCAGGCCATTCACTCGAGGTGAAGTATGTATTGCCTCACCTGGTTTATTTAAGTAAACTAAATATATTTTTGGAATTTGCTGCGGGCCAATTAACAATGGATTGCGGGCCGCAGTTGGCCCACGGGCTGCAGTTTGGACACCCCTGGTTTAGAGCATTATTTTGGCCAGATGGAAAGAAATTTGCATCTGAGCTACTCTGGAGTTAGTCAAAACTGAATTAAGACCCTGTCCATATGCTCAGGTTGCTTACAGCAAGTCAGGGGAGGAAAGTCATGGTTTGTGCTTCTTTGTGACTGTAACCACAGTGTCCCCATTGATCACTTTGACCAGGGTTGCTTCTTCAAGGGTGGATAATTTGAGTTGAGTCTTGAAGGATGGATATAGTTTGGATTGGCAGAGGTGGGAAATGGGAATTGTAGGTAGAAAGATCTAAGGGAGCATAAGCATGACGGTGGTAAAAGCTTAGGGAACTCTGCGAGATGGGGATTTATTTTGCTTGAAAAACCAGGGTGATAAAGGTAAGCAGGTAGGTTGGAACTGGATCATAGAGTCTCATTCTAAATAAACACGTTTAAGCTAGGTTCCTACCAGGAGGGTTTACACACATGGAATGTGTTTTCTTCCTGTCTTTCAAAACAGGTCACTTGAATTTTGTTTGATTAGGCCTCCTATGATTCATTTTGTGTCTTTGTTTAACAGTTCCTATTCGGTGTAACAAATTATGATACAAAGGGTATAACAAAACAAAAATCATTCAATTCCATCACTTAAAAATAGCCGCTAAGATGATTTACCTTCTATATTTTTATTTATAATAAACTTACAAAAAATAGAATTATATTATATGTACATATAGCTTTGAAAGCTGTTTTTCTTTATTTAATTTAACAATACAAGGTAGATAGTCTTCCACTACAAATACTACTTTTTAGTGGCTAGACAGTATTTCACCGTATGGATACACGATTAATTTATTTGCCTAGTACTCTGTTGATGGACATCTGTGTGTGTGTGTTTTCTGCTATTTATATGTTAACCACTCTTTTACACTATATATATTTAATTCTAGTTTATTTCCTTCTAAGTTTCTTGAAGTGGAGTAGATGGATAGTTAAATGGGTATGTACTTCTTTTGTATTGCCAAATAGTCCTTCAGGGTGTAGAGTGTATGAGAGCTTTTTTTTCTTTAGCCTTCCAACACTGATAATATCAATCTTTTAAATATTTTTACTAAACAGAACATATTAGAAAGAAGAAATTAGTTATTTTCCCCAAATTATATGTTCTTTTATACCTTTAAACCTATTATGCACATCTTTCTATACCTACATTGGCTAAAAAATGTTCCATTGTGTGGTTCTATCTTGGTTTATTTAATTAGTTTCCTGCAAATGGTTTATTCATTCCCTATAAATGAACATTTAAGTTGTTTCCAAAGTTTTACTATTATAAACAAGGCAATTTATTCATCTTTTCACAGTTGACCCATTATTTTTTGTAGTTTATCTTACTAAAAGTATTATTGCAAGGTCAAAAGCAATTCTTTTTTAAATTAAATGGTTTACTGAATACTTAGTATTAATATATTTTGATCAGATGTAATAGTCCAATAAGGTAATACGTTGAATTAACTTGTGCACTTAAAATTCTGCAAATAGTAACTGAGAGAATATTACATGCCAGGCACTGTGCAAGATTCTAGAGAATTCAAAGGTGAAAACGACACTGTCCTTGCTCTAACAGGAGTTTATAACCCAGTGATTGTAGAATTGGAGTCAATAACATAGTGATATGAGACTGACTACCTTAGATTGTTTATGGCTTAATCTTGCCATAATAACTCTTAAAGGAAAACCATATAGATGTATCTATTTATACTTCTCTTGTCTTTTTCCTAAACAGGAAAATAGTTCTGCTTGCAGGATGGGCATTGTTCTTATTCCTTGCGTACAAAGTTTCCAAAACAGATCGAGAATATCAAGAATACAATCCTTATGAAGTATTAAATTTGGATCCGGTAAGTAGTATTTTTATATACTGCACATTAGTTTAATGATCCTGTGAAAATACTATAGGTCCATATCTGAAAAGAAATTGGGTTGTGCCTAGAAAAGATCAGACTTTGGTCAGTTAAATTTTTTATTAAAGTAAGATCTAATCCATTATTATTCTAATATACCTATGTTTTTAAAACTGTAGATGTTGATTGCCATCCTATTAAGGATTGGTTTGTAATCGCCAAAATGTAAGAATATTTGAAGATGAAATAAGAAGTTAGTGAATATTTTTAAAAGATGTGTAAGATTGCTTTAATGCAGAGTTAAAACCAGGAAGTTCATATATGTTACTTGGATGATAAAAATCTTATGACCCTGTATTAGTTGACACAAGGCAGCATGTTAAGTCTTTATGTCTTACAAAGAAATGGTGTCATTATCATAGAAATTCAGGTTAACCTTGGGTGTACCCCGTGGGTGATCTCTTGATTGAACTTGATTGACGGGTCCTAACAGAAAGTAATCTTTTAGGTATATCACTGGAAAGTTGGAACTGAAATGAATGCTAAATGTCATCTAGCCTTTCTTTTTCTGATGGAGAAAATGAGGCCTGGAAAATTTGTGTTTTGTCTGGGGTCCCATAACTTCTTGGTGGCCAAGCTGAATCGAATGCTCTTTCCCTTTTTCCCCCAAACCACTTTCTTTTACTTCTAGTCTCTGTTCAGCAGATGACTTGATCCAGAGATTCATATAATACAGAGAAAGGAGTGTGTTTATTTTCTAGTTTTCCACTTTGTAGAAGAAAGGTTGACATATCATTTGCTTTTTCTTATTGTGATGATCATGGTCATCAGAGATTTTAAAGATTAAAAAGGTCAGGGGGCAATTTAATGCTAGGAAAAATCAATATGAAAAGTTACTAATCGAAATTGACTCTAAAGAAAAAAGAAAAAAATAACAAAAAAGAAATTGAGTCTAATTAGAGAACAACTAAGGTAAACTTATTTGCTTAAAATATTGACAAGCAGATGAAACCAGATATTGTTCAGATTATTTCTTAGAAAGGAAGTTAACCTTTGATTTGAGAATTTTTTTCAGCTAGACTTAATTTACCGTGATCATTCTTCAATATTTGAATGTCACTATCCTTTTATTTAAATATGGCATTACAGTTAACCCTTGAACAACGTGGGGGTTGGGTCGCTGATCCCGCCCAGGCGAAAATTCACTTGTGACTTTTGACTCTACTGTCAGCCCGCCCTTCGCATCTGCAAATGGGATGGAAAATAGTATTTTTGATCTGCATTTGGTTCATTGCGGGTGGGAATTCCAAAATACTGTTTTCGATCTGCAGTTCGTTGAACTCGCGGATATGAAACCACAGATACCAAAAAAAAAAAATCAGTGTATAAATGGACCTGTGTAGCTCAAACCCGTGTTGTCCAAGGGTCAACCATATATGGTTTTATTCTCTTATTGGTGCCTAGTGTACTGCATAGCACATAGGAGGCGCTCAATTAAATAAATGTAAGAGACAAAGTATATTTTTATTTAAAAAGTACTTGGGGTAAAATTTATGGGATAAAATAGAAAAAAACCCTCATTCTCTCTTTCTGAAAATTTTGAGTAGTTCATATTTTAAGTTCAAAATGGGATGGACTTTGTTTTTACAGCATTGTGTTTATTTTTACTAAAACAAAGCTTTTCCTTTTAGGGGGCAACAGTGGCAGAAATTAAGAAACAGTATCGTTTGCTGTCACTTAAGTATCATCCAGATAAAGGAGGTGATGAAGTTATGTTCATGAGGATAGCAAAAGCATATGCAGCGTAAGTATCATAGTACCCATTACACATTTTTAAGAGTGGTAAAGATAGCTTTCTATTTGAATAAAATAGTAAGTAAAATAGTTGTCATATGCTTTTATTAAATGCTGATCTCATATGTTGAGTCTGTCATTTATAGAACTACCTGGCAACCCTAAAGTGGTAATCTAACTAAACCTTACTTTAAATAAGTTAGACTAGTGCTTCTGCCATATGAAGTTGGTTCGATCAAGTAGTAAGTTATGTTAATTGAGCTATTTTCGAAGCATCCTGATTAGAAGAGGATGGACTTACACCTGCTTTCATTTCTAGGCTTATTGTTAGGCTCAATCTGTTTCTCCTGTTTTGGCAGTGTAGAGTGTCTCATTTAAACTCTTTAAAGACCAGTTTAATTTAGAAACAAGATAGACTATATAAAATTAGAAGTAGTTATTCTTTGAGTGTTAATATTACAAGAAACAAAAGTTAGCTGGAATCTTTAGGACTCATGATAGGTATATCTCCGAACAGCTTGTCTGTTGAATTAAAGAATAAAATAAAGACAAGAGGTTGTCTTTTTTTCGAGAACTGAGCAATATATAATTTTGTGAGGTAATTTAAAAAATATAAGTAAATAATAGGCTATTCATTAATAGCAAACTGTAAGTGGCACATAAATGCGAGAAGTTTGGGAAATACTGTCATACCCACTTTTGTGCTTATAAAAATGTACTGAGCATCTGCCCTCCCCGCTTTCTTGTGGCTGGCTTGTTGTCCATGTGGGTATCATTCTGTGAGAAAGCAGTGCCCTCAGGAGCTTCTGAAGTGTGTACTACATTTTCTTATCTATACAGCAGGTGTCCTCCAAACTGCTGTCTTTCAGGTGGTGCCCTCCAAACCCCTCCTTTTTTTTTTACTGTGTCTCCTTCAAGCATTTACTCTCATTGCTCAAGTATTGTAGAGCTTTAGTTGCTGTCTTCAGGTAATTTAAGAAGAACTCAAGATTTCCAGAGGTCATCAGATAGCCAAGATTATTTAATTAGTAGTTTTTGTTTTGGTGCTTTCGATGCAATTATTTTTTTCCCCTCATTCTTCTGGTGTTGTAACATTTTCAAGCTCTCAGGTTACTGAAATCTGACTCTTTATGATGTATGGTCACTATTCTAAAAAGTACAGAAGAATAACACATGGTCTTTGGTTATGATTGAGATATAGAATGTTTTGTATGTAAAATGTGGTGGTCTACCAGACAAATTAAGAAGTAAATGATTATGGGACTCAGACTTTGAGATTTTGTAACTTGTATAACTAGTTAAAGGGGTGCATTTTACTCAAGATACGTTCTGACTGATTGAATTGAAGCTCCCATCTTATGTATAACTCGAGCAGCCTAAATATAGCTCAAGCAACTTTTGGAATGCAGTTATAGGCTTTGATATGCAAAATTTTTTAGCATTTGCTTTGGTGATTCAGGATATTTTCTCTTCCCTTATTTGTCCATTATAATAAACTAGCTGGATCATTCCTATATCTTAATACCAGATTTTACCTTAAAGGAAAGGAGGTCTGGTTACTTTTGAGGCGTTAGGTCAACTGTTGAATTCTCTGGGTCAATCTTGTGGATATAGTTGGGATTTGGCTTTCAGGTATAAAACTCATCTTTAAAACTACTTTATAACAAGTGGGCAGCAGAGATGTTACCTTAAAGCTACTGTAATTTTTAGAAATTTGTTTTCATGTGTTGGTACACATGACTATGTAACTTAGCTCTCCATAGCCCACTCAGGGTCACTCAGATATAATTTAGAGAAAGCATTTTCTAGATCAGGATTTATAATCGGTTTCTGAAATTATATACGGAATTTATGTGTATTTGTAATTGTGTATTTTTTCCAGAGCAAAAGGGGCATATACTTCATTAGATTCATAATTGGATCTAGGACACAATCTCCCACCTCCGAAGTGAAGGGATATAATCATGTTTAGGAAACTTGATACTCACTGAATTTTTAAAAATTAGTATCATTGGTCTTGTTTAAGCTTGTTGTATATGAATTAACAAATCACATAGCTTTCTAAGTACTTTGCATCTTAGGAATGGTAGTACACTAAAGCACTAATAACTAGCAAAAAATCAGTTGCTTTTTTTTACACTGACTTTTAAAAAAGTTGATCCTTTAATTTGATTGAATATCCAGCGTGTCACAAAGCAGTTGTACAAGTTGGGTTAATTAATGAGTTCATGGAATTGTAATCAAATGTGTGTGCAGGTTAAAAACCCAAGTTTTTCTATAATGTGAGCTATGCTTGATCTTGCAAAATCCTAGGGCATTATGTAGAGAACAGAGCAGTTTATTGTGCTGCTGTCAGCAGAAAGGCAGAAGGGGACAGATAATAATTTGGGGCAAAAGAATCTAATTAGAAGACAGAATATTGAGAGAAACAGTAGCTAAAGCTCTGGGTGAGGTGGGCAATTATACAGGTATACCAGAGCAAAATTTTTTGAGAAACATCCCTCCCTCAGCAGAAAAGAATCTTGGCACCACTCCTTATTAACTTGCAGTGTCTCTAAAAATGCTTTCCATTAGCTACTGTGGCCTTAGTCTAAATAGTGTAAGTGGAGATAGTTAAATAAGAACTAAAGATGTCAAGGTACTTATTTTCATAAATGAACAAAGAGATAAGTTTAAAAATTGTTGAAAATTTTTGCTGTTTTATAAAGGTACTTCTGCATTCTCTCTCTCAACATGGAACTTGGTTGAATAGAACCTACATTGTATCTTAAGTACATGTATTCTGAGAAATAGAAATACGGCTAAAATTAGATTTTGACATAAGCATAATCTTTTACCAACTGGTGTACATGAATGCCTTCCTTACTGTTGCTTAGTTTAGTGTGTGCGTCTGCCTTGTCTCTTTAACCAACACTAAAGTTTTTTGCAAGAATTAAAATTTTCTTTTAATGTTTTTTAAACATGTATACTGGGACCTGGAATAAAACCACTCTCTCTGTGCCTTGAGCCATTGCCCAGGTTAGCGGTTATATTTGTATTTAGGTATTTAAAAAAATTCGCTCTGTCACTTTCATATTGCCTGGGTTAAGAAGCTGTTGCTTTAGCAGTTACTTTCCTAGTCCTACTGGCAGTTGGCTTAGGAGAAAACTGTGATCTCAGCACAATCTAGATGACCTTTCCCACAGCAATGGAATTTTATAAGTATTTTTTTTTCTTTGAGAATGTGGTGCCAGTTTTAGAGGGATTATTAATTTTGTATTAAATTTATATTTAGAAAATAGGAATATATCATTATTGAAGTATGAACATGCTCATTGAAGAAATTTTGGAAAATGAGCATATGAAAAAAAAGTCACTGTAATCCTCCCTGCCTTCTCAGAAAATGTATTAGCCTTTAAAATTTCATCTGTTGGCTTGAACTGGCTAAACTTGAGGACACGTGGGCCAACCAAGAATTTGTATCAAGGCTTAATAGTTGGCATTTTTTGTTAATGCAGAATTCCTTTCTCTCCCTCCCCTTTTATTTCTAATTTCAGAGAGGCTTTTCTTGATTATCTGAAATTAGTATCTTTAAGAAATGAGTTGGATGGTTAATGGAGTTTGTATATATGAATACTTATTTCTCAGATGGGGCTTTCTAATGGTTATACCTTGTTCTTTTAATGCTAGTTTAACTGATGAAGAGTCCCGGAAAAATTGGGAAGAGTTTGGAAATCCAGATGGACCACAAGGTATGGTAAATGATGATTAAAAAATACTGGGGATATAGTGTATATTATGAAAATGTTAACTAAATTAAAAAGAATATTTTGATGTTTTAAAGATTATGAATAGGAAAATTGCAACCATAAGGAGTTAAGCAGATATGTAAATTGACTTCTCTTTAATTAATTTTTACTTTATTTTTCTTTCTAGAGACTAGTTTTGAAGATAGAACTTTGATTTGATGCGAAGAGTAGTAATGTCATTCATCATTTCCAGTTAGTTGATAAAAATTGGATGAAAAAAATCTGGGTTTTTTGCTGACTTTAAACCTTCATAGTGTTTACATAAACTCAGGAAATACAAAAGACTATAGATTTTCTAGGAAGAAGGAATTCATGTACTTAGATTGAGTTTTGTTTTTTGTTTTTTTTCCCCTTCTGGAAAAATTTAGTTTCAGGCATAAATTATATCCCTTAACTTTTGTGTAATGGGAGGGAACATGCATAATGAGATAATCTTTCTCAGGGTTTTTTTTTGGGGGGGGGGGGGGCGTGTGAGGCAAAATTTTAAGATTATAAATAAATAAAACTGGAAGTGGAGACTCTTCAGAAATATTCTTCCTATTTTAGCCACAAGCTTTGGAATTGCCCTGCCAGCTTGGATAGTTGACCAGAAAAATTCAATTTTGGTGAGTGCACTTAAATAAGACATATTATTAGGTTGGTGCAAAAGTAATTGCGGTTTCGAACCTTTATTTATTTTTTTGCAGTGCATGAGCTGCAGGGGCTGCCAGGCAGCCAGGATGTGGCCCTTGAGGGCAGGGGTGGGGCTGCAGGGGAGGCTTGCTGTGGTTTCTTTCTTTTTTTAAAATTTTTATTGGGGAATCTTGGGGAACAGTGTGTTTCTCCAGGGCCCATCAGCTCCAAGTCATTGTCCTTCAGTCTAGTTGTGGAGGGCGCAGCTCTCTGGCCCATGTGGGAATTGAACCGGCAACCCTGTTGTTCAGAGCTTGCGCTCTAACCAGCTAAGCCATCGGGCCACCCTATTTTTAACCTTTTAAACCGCAAATAGTTTTGCACTAACCTAATACAATGTGTTTGACATATTTTGTTGCTATAGAGCTATTACAATGAAAATACTGCTATGCTGTTTTTAATTTAAGTGTGTATTGTGAAACTTGGTATGTAATGGAGAAAATAATTGGTTTCCATTATTAGGTTGTTGGTTTGGGGCAGTGTGTTCTAAATGTAATTTTAAAACCTTAAAGTTGTGGTGATTTTCCTTTGGAGGCAATTTCAGATTGGGTTCTACCCTTGGATTGAGGAACTACTGTTTTTTATGGTGCTCAAAATTTAAATTATCCTTCGTTTCACATTTACCCAGGCTAAGTTAATGTTAAAATATGCTAAATTAATGGTATATGTTCCTTATGGTACTTCAGGATGCAGTAGGATATCAGACTTCAATCAGTTATAGACACTGATCTCTAAAACATCAGGAATTACCTTAACCTATTGTTGAGAAGTAGATGATTGTCTTTTTTGAAAGTGTTTATCTAGGAGCTATATTTGAAGCAATAAAATCTATGTGGTTTGTAATTGGCTATATATAATGGCTATATAATCTTATTTTGTGGCAGATTACTATTATCTTCAGTATGGTTGCTGTATATAAGTATGTTTATTTACCATGCTTAGGGTTACTCTGGGAATATAAAAGAGAAAGGTAGTTGGCTACCAGATTTGGGAGCAAGCAGTAGGAGACCAACAGACTTCAAACAGAACATTATGAAGTTGCTCCTTGATATTTAGGCAAAGGAACCAAGTAGGGTTCTATCATTTATTTCCAAGGCACTAACCACTTGACAAGGTGTAGATACATAATCACTTTACTGGAAGGGAAGTATAATTTAGAAAGCTGTTTGGCTGGTGTTATTTATAGAGCAAATTAAAAAATAATTATAGTGGAATAGAGCATAGTTCTAGAGCTGGAATGCCAATTCTGGCTCCACCACCGACTAGTTGTGTGACCCAGGACAAGCCATGTAACCTATATATGCTGCAGGTTCTCTGTCTTTATCAGGAAAATAATAATGGTAGCTTCCTCATAGAGTTTGAAAGTAAGGATTAAACGAAATAATACATGAGGAGTGTTTTTAATAGTGCCTCCCCCATATAAGCCTCAACATAAGTGTTCATGGATGTTATAATTTGCCTGATAAAGGCTATAATTTTTTTCTCTTTTCAATTCTAGGTGTTACTTGTATATGGGTTGGCATTCATGGTTATCCTTCCCGTTGTTGTGGTAAGTTCTGGCTCTCTTTAATAACATGTTTTTTTCTGCTTTGAAAAGGGAGTTGATGGCATACCTTGGAGTCTCCCTAAGAGAATATAATTTGTATTAAAATATAATCCATTGATACTTGAATTTGAAGAAGCTTATATTCAACTATACTTCAAAAGTCTTCTAAAGGTGACATCACTGATGTATGTCAAATGTATCTACTTCCAATCCCAAAGTTACACACACTAAGATAATACAGGTGTATTTAGAGTGTAAAATGCAAGTGTTCTGTCACCACCTCCCTCAACTCCATTTCTCTGTCGGAGATAATCACCGCTAAGTGTGGTGTTTTCCCTTTCAAATATTCTTGTATGCATTTATGTAGACAAACACATTTTTTTTAAAAAAGTGATCTTACCATATGTATTGTGTTGTGACCTTTTTTTTTCTTCACATATTAGGGGCACAACATATAGAGCAACCTCATTTTTAAAAACAGCTGCATAGTATCTCAATATGGAGATACCATAATGTTTATGATTTTACTGTTTATTACTTTTTTTTCTTTTTGAAGATTTTATTGGGGAAGGGGAACAGGACTTTATTGGGGAAGAGTGTGTATTTCCACGACTTTTTATTGGGGAACAGTGGTGTGTTTTTCCCAGGACTCTCATCAGCTCCATCCAAGTCAAGTTGTTGTCCTTTCAGTCTTAGTTGTGAAGGGCACAGCTCAGCTCCAGATCCAGTCGCAGTTGTTAGTTGCAGGGGGCGCAGCACCATCCCTTGTGGGAGTCGAACCGGCAACCTTGTGGTTGAGAGCTCATGCTCCAACCAACTGAGCCATCTGGGAGCTCAGCGGCAGCTCAGCTCAAGGTGCTGTGTTCAATCTCAGTTGCAGGGGGCGCAGCCCACCCTATGTTGTGGGAGTTGAACCGGAAACCTTGTGGTTGAGAGCATGTGCTCCAACCAACTGAGCCGTCTGGCCTTCCAGGAGCTCACGGCAGCTCATTGACCTCATTCTAGTTACGGAGGGCACAGCTCGCTGGCCCATGTGGGAATCGAACTGGCAGCCCTGTTGCCCAGAGCCCTCAATCTGACAAACTGAGCCCCCGTCAGCCCCCACTGTTTATTACTTTCATGATTGGCAGTGTTCTTTCTGATTAATAGTTGCTGAATCCGATAGTGAGGTTAATAATTAACCTTCTTACCTTCATAGGATTGTTGTATGAGGATCTAATTGTATGGAATAATGTGGATGAAAGTAGTATGTCAACAGTAAAGTTGCTCCTACACTTATTAAATATTTATTGAAGACATGCTATGTGTCAGGAACCACCTTGTTGCTTATAGAAATGGGTTATTTCGTTCCTAGTTTGTCTTCAATTTCTAGCTGAAAATCATATATATGTAGTGAGGTAGGTTGGTGTTTAGGTATCATGCAGATATAAATATTTGCTAAATAAATCATTTGAAAAGTGTAGCAAAGGCATTTGTTCTAAAGCTCAGGTATTTTTATTGGTTTATGAACAGTTAGAAAATTTGACCATAAACATGTGCTGCTTCAAACTTAACATTTATTACAGTTTTCATGCTTTATTTCTTGTTTAATTTTATTTGTGTTTTAGGGCTCTTGGTGGTATCGTTCAATACGCTATAGTGGAGATCAGATTCTAATACGTACAACACAGATTTATACATATTTTGTTTATAAAACACGAAATATGGATATGAAACGTAAGTAAATTTAAGTAACTGTGTCATTAAATTATTTTCTGAGTCATTTATGTAGTTGATATGCATTCAACTGGAGAAACACTTTTATAGACACTTAGTTCATGTAACTAAAGCTGGAGGAAAATGCTAACACTCTTTGTCCCATTTCTTGATATGTATTTTTACTATTCCTTTACTCAGCCACGTGTGTGTGTGTGTGTGTGTGTGTGTGTGTGTGTGTGTGTGTTTCAGAAATTTTATGGCAAAGCTTCATGGGGGCTAATTTTGTAATAATACCAGCTAACATTTCTTGAGTATTTGTTGTGTGCCAGGCATTGCTAGGGACTATACATGTAATAGCTTATTTAATCCTTGCTGTGCCCCCATAAGTAAATATTGTTTTTAAGCACATTTCATAGATGAGGAAACTCTGTCACTGTCTGTAAGTGACAGAGCTGGGATTAAACATTAAACCCAGGCAGTCTGGCTCCTGAGTCATAAATTAGTACATTATACTGTATTAATTGTAAAATAAGTAGAAGTCTTTAGGTGTAATAAAAGAAAACTGCTAGAATATTTCATTCCTAGAGTCTTATTTCAGAATTTCTTATGAGAAAAGGAAGTACCATCTTAAATACTTGCTTTGATCCCATAAAAGTAGCATTGTACATTTTATCCCTGGACAATGTAGTATTGCCTTTCAGAATCACTGCTCTGCAGAAATCATAGACGTCCCTTTTCCCCTCCTTAAATAAACAAAAAGAAGACAATAAGTTTTAAATTGTGCTTCACTGGAGAATGCATTTTTACTCCAAAACCTAAATGGACTTTTCTGTATTTTGGATTTGCGAATTTTACTGACTTTCTTGGTAACCAGAAAGAGACGCCTCAGGGTCATGACTGTGTTAATAGATCCTGTGTTTCTGAACCATGAGAGGCCTTTTGTTTCTGAGGAATGAGTGAGTGTTATTTTCCCTTATGCACATGTATCACTCTTCCTTATGTTGGATTGAAATGTTAGGTTGGTGCAAAAGTAATGAAATGTTAGGCGGTTTAACAGGTTAAAAATAATTGCAAAACCGCAATTACTTTTGCACCGCCCTAATAGTTGAGAACTTATTCCCTTATGAAAATGTTTCGTGTTTATAATCTATTTTAATGTGGTTTTTTTTTGCATCAGTGATCTTGATTTCTGTTTCATTGCTGAGAGTGGTACTTAGCCTTACACAATTCTATTAAAAAATATTTTTTAGCTTGTAGGTTTGGTTGTATACCCTTGTTTACTTTAGCATTGGTACCATTTACATAGCTGTCTTAGGACCAGTTGTTTTCATGAAAACATTTGAAGGTAGTGATAGTAATAGCTCACACATACTACTGTGCATACTGTATGTCAGGCACATATGAAGAAACAGGCCCCCATAGAGAGGTGAAAACTATTGTGTAGTTTATTTAGCTAGTAAGTGAAAACTCCACGGTTTATGCACTTAACTGCTATTATACTGTCCTGCTTTTTCTGAATACATTGCATGTATTTTCTGCTGCAAGATGAGGTTGATGGTTATAGGGCCAGTCATTAAAGAGCCTGTATGAACTAACATGACTCGTGCTAATATATGTGGCTGCACATCATATGTATTTCCAGGAACACTACTCCCACAAAACTCTCCAGGGTTCTGGAATAAAAGTTTCTGTAAATGACAGTGTATTTTAGTTTATTCAAGGCCCTGAGAAGTCATGAAGTGAAGAAACTTAAAACTCTTTTTAACTCATTATTTTTCAGCCATATTAAAACATAGAGTCCTCTGTTTTTCATATAACGTATTAATATCACATGGAATACTTAACACTCTGTAGAAAGTTTCTGTGGAACACATGCCTTGGTCTAGAAACAGATACTATTGGAAGTGATTTTAATGCATCCAGTTGCTTTGGCCCTTAATTTGATATATATTTCTAGTCACTTGTGATAGAAAAGGTAATATTGCTCATCTTTGAAAAAGTGAGCCATTTCTTTTTTTATGGGAGAAATTAATACTTGTTAGTGGAGTTCAAGTGATTTTTAAGCACTGTGCGTGATTGGAAAACTGCCTCACTCAGGATTAATGAAGTATCATAAGAGGGGAAATGAGTAGTGAGCAAATATATTTATTTACCCTCATGTTTCTTTTGTTTTCTTAGGTCTTATCATGGTTTTAGCTGGAGCCTCTGAATTTGATCCTCAATATAATAAAGATGCCACAAGCAGACCAACAGATAATATTCTAATACCTCAGGTTAGGCATTTCTCCAAAATTCTTTGATAAGCATTTAATTATTAAAGTTAATGCTTTTTAAAATGTTTATTTTTGAATAATTATTTTATTTACTCTAGCTAATCAGAGAAATTGGCAGCATTAATTTAAAGAAGAATGAGCCTCCACTTACCTGCCCATATAGCCTGAAGGCCAGAGTTCTTTTACTGTCTCATCTTGCTAGAATGAAAATTCCTGAGACCCTTGAAGAAGGTATCTGTGATTCTACTATCTGCAGGGTTGTAGTGGTTCGAAAGCAGCAGATTTAATTAGACCTCATGGTGCAGTGTTTTTGTTGCTGTTTTTTTTTCCCCTCCTCAAATAATTAGCTTAAAGACCTTTTGAAAAGAAGTCTGTATGCTACATAATTACTTCACAAAGACTTCAAAGGTCTAAGGAAATCAGATGTTTTGGTAAATGTTAAAATTTAGTATTTCAAAGTGAGAGTACTCTGAGAAATGTTTAGTCAATTGCAGATTATACAATAATTCCTAATGACTTAAAAAAGAAAAGATTTTGTAAGCTTTAGGTGGGGAGAAAAAATGGATTTCAAAGCAGATACCTCCATCAACTCCATTACTCCACCACCGTCACCCTTCAGCGGTGGTTACCAATAATAAGTACTTGAAGTCATCTAATTCTGCTTAAAAGAAAAGCAGTGGATTGGGACAGCAGTGTTTCCAGGGATGTTACGAATTTGAGTGTCATCTCTTCTTCACTTGCGTTATTTCAATTGAAGTTTTAAAAGAAAGTTATTATTTTAGGGAATATATGTTCTTTCTGAATGCAACTCCCCTTCACCCCTTTTAAGACAATAATGTAATCAAATGCTTCTGAAAAGAAGGCCACTTGAGGCTGATTGGTGATAGATAGGATGCTTCTTATGATGGACTGAGGGAGCGCTGTTTAGGCATTATTAGAGTTGCAAGTTAACTAGTAATTCTGTCCCTAATGTTCTGTACAGATATGATACCATCTCCAGTTTTACCAGTTACCTAAAAAGTAGGGAACAAATATTTTTTTAGATTGAATATTAACCCAATGGATTATTTTAATGGTTAACTATCATATTATGATATGCAGTATAAATGAAAGTGTCTCCTCTCTCTCCTCCCCTCGCTTGTTTCTTCTTTCTCCTCCTCTTCCTCCGCCCATTTTCTCTCTCCATTTAGTTGACATTTATTCTTAAGCTTAGTCTTTGGATTTATCCATAATTATGCTCAAAGAAACTTAGGTGCCCAAGAAGAAAATTCGTTTTTAAATACAGTAAGATTAAGATTAGACTATTACTATTTCAAAAAAAAAACACACACAAAAAAATGTAGGGAGTTAATTAATAAAGCCCAACATCATAATATTGAAAATTTGCCTTTGGAACGAACATCTGATCTGAGCTGGGTTTTCTGACTGATTTTTGACATAGTGCTGCTGAGGAGACGCTGTTGGGTTCAACCTGTAAAATTCTGGGGTCACATGAGATATTTGTAAGACAACTTACAATTAGTATTAGTCTTAGACTACAGTTGATAATGATGTTTTAACTATAAAAGTGGAATGATTGATTTCAGGGTTTTTAAAAATTGTTTTGCAGATCAACAATTTATGCTGAAAAAATGCCCTGCCCTACTTCAAGAAATGGTTAATGTAATCTGCCAACTAATAATAATGGCCCGGAGCCGTGAAGGTGAGGAGGAAACATAATTAATTATGTTGTACTGTTTCTTGCAAGCATATGCAGATGACACTTCATAGTTTTAAGATTAAGGGCACTTACTGTGATTCTGTCTATAAGTTGGAACAGCTTTCCCAATTTTGTTCATGGTTTTTCTTATTTCTTTCCACGTATTTTCTTTTATGTAAAGTATTTATCACAAATCATTATGTTTTGAATTTAATTTTTTCACCTTTTATTGTTTATTTTGGCAAAGATTTAAAACATCCTTTTCCTTCCTCTGAATATTTTTAGAGTTAGGTTATTCTGCATTTTAACGGTGTGTTTGAAGTAATTCTCTAAGTGATGTCATGATGACTCATTTGAAATGTAGTGGGTTTTGCATAAAGGGAAAAAGAATGCGGGAGTTGTGGTCAGTAATGGAAAGGAAGATCCTTAAAAAAGGAGGTAGTGGTTGTGGTCTGTTCTGATGAATAATGTCTATTCTTGGCATGGTGTCATTATGTTCTTGGTACTGGTAACGTCTGAGACTGTACCGTTTTTGGAGCTGATGTAAAGAATTTTTCTATTAAATCAGTGGTTGTTGCTGGACAGTGTGCATTTGACCACGTGTGTATATATTTTGTATTTTATCTAATAACTTTTAAAGGAAATTCAACACTGTGATTTTAAAATTTGAGGGGTTACGGATATTCACATGAATCTTGTTTTTGTGATGAATTGTATACTCTTGAACATATAGAAAGTCCAGCTCTGTTTTTTCCTTTCCTCCTATTCTTTCTAAGAAAGGGAGTTTCGTGCTCCAACTTTGGCATCCCTAGAAAACTGCATGAAGCTGTCCCAGATGGCCGTGCAAGGCCTTCAGCAGTTTAAGTCTCCCCTTCTGCAGCTCCCTCACATTGAAGAGGACAATCTTAGAAGGGTTTCTAATCATAAAAAGGTAATTCTTTGCTACTTTCAAATCAGTTTTGAACAATTTGTCATGTTACTTAAAGATAACATGGAAGTTTTCTAGAAATGGTTACCATGAATTTTTTAGATTCAGGATGTCTTAAACATTCTCAAACTATCCCTCAAGTAGTTCTGTTCATATTTTTTTGATTAGGTAGCTGTTTTATAGTATCTTACTACTGTACGTGATTTTACTACTCGTAGGGGTCAATGCAGCTTAATAGTTACCAAAAATGAATATACTAAATAAAAATGCACTGTATACTTTTTAGTCATTTCATTTGTGGTTAAATGTTGGGTAATGGTTTATTAGTTTAGTATGAACAAAATAAACGTTGAAAAATAAGTAGTTCAAATAAAGATAATTCTTATCTAGAAATGCAATTATAGTGAAGACATAATGAATCTTTAGAGAGAGCAAAAATACCTTATGTATAAATGAAAAACTTGAGGAAATATAAAATAAAACAATGAAATTATAATTTTGGTTGGAGATTTTAAACATTACATTATATCCATTCAACAAAGTAGGCAGAAGATAGACATTGGATTTGATAGTATATTAGGTAGCACTAATAAATGTATATTAGAAATTTGTACCAGAGTTTTCTTTTCAAGTACTTGTTTTAAGTCATAATTGAAAAGTTCAGAATCTAAAAACAGGCATTTCACATGCTTCATGATCTAATCCCTGTTTGTGAAAGTAAAACTTAATAGCTAGCACCAAACACCTGGAAATTAAAAGACACTCTCCTAAATATCCATTTATCCAAGATGGATATTACTGCAATAATGGACAACTATATTTGGAAAATAACAAAAAATGAGAATATTCCATAATAAAAACTTTAGGGTGTAGCTGTACTTGGAGATATATTCATACTCTTAAAAGTTTTTATCATTAAAATAGAAAATAAAGGTCATTGTACTGAGCACATTAAATCACAATAGTTCTTGCTTAGGTCAAGGTTTTATATAATGCTATTTTTTTTTTTCCCTGTAACTTTTTCTAATTTTAAAAAATAACCCTGTATTAACTGTATAATTAAAAAAAAAAAAATCCTAAATTTAAATTTCCTTGGAGAAAAAGGCCACGAAATGCTATAAAGTTGACTTTGGATTTATTTTCTTTCTCTCTTTTTAAATTCAGTACAAAATTAAGACTATCCAGGATTTGGTGAGTTTAAAAGAATCAGATCGTCATAATCTACTGCATTTCCTTGAAGATGAAAAATATGAAGAGGTTATGGCTGTCCTTGGGAGTTTCCCACATGTGACTATGGACATAAAATCACAGGGCAAGTAGGAGGGTTTGCAGTTGAATGTTGATTGTTTCCCTTTTGATAGACTGGCTCTCGTTTGTTTGGCTCAAGGTTCTTAAAACACTTCATTTAATAACATAACTTGTAATTAGGCTTTGCAGAACTAGTTTATTTGTCAGATTTACTATGGTGGAATATAGTGTACTATATACTTCATAGTTTTGAGAACACTGATAAAGTCTTACTTTTATTATCCTTATAATGGGATTCAGTTTGAGGAGTTTTGTAGTTCAACTTGCAGGAATATCTTAACTTTTCAAAGAATGAGAGCGTTTCAGATGTAATGAAAGATATTTACAACACTGTATCTATTGTTAGTGTGAAAGACGTAGCTGCTTAGTTCTAAAATTAATTTAAAATAACCAATTTATTTATGTTAATTAAGCCTTGAAAATTACCATATTCTCTGTTTTTCTTCACTTACCTCTATCTGCTTGGAGTGAAGAAAACTGAGAGTATTTTTCTACCTACTTAATTGCCCCTTGAGTTCCCATTTTAATAGCTGAATAATAATATTGTAGAATGGTGACAGAATTAGAGATTATCTGCCACATTCCTTCGTGGAGGCATTGTTCTGAGCTTTGACATTTACTAACTTACTGTTCTGATAACATTCTTGGGGAACCAAGAATACAAAGATGCATTAGAAATGGTTTTGGTCTTTAAAGGGCTTTATATCTTCTAGTTGAGGAAATAGGCCATAAACATAGGATTGAAAACAAGGAAACATAGGCTGGGTACTAAGTGAATGACAAAGACATTGTACGTTATATTCGTTCAACAAATATTGAGTGCCACCTATGCTTCTGGGTGCCGGGGAAGTAGTGGTGAGTAGGACAAAGCCTCTGCCTTACTGAGTTTGCATTCCAGTTGGAATTAAGAAGAGACAAGTGGCTCTCAAAGACGGGGATGTTTGAGAAAAGAAGGTGAACTGCAGCCTAGTTTTAGTTTGACTGGAGTGTAGCATGTATGTAGGAAAACGGGCGGCTTTGGTGTGGGGAGTTGGGATTTCTTTGTGGGTCCTAGAATTTTAAACATTAAAAATACTAAAAGCTGAAGGCTTCATTTAGGACCACGCTAATTTAATCAGAAACTATTCAAATAAAAATCTAGTTTGGGACTGAAGAGGTACTCTTTGATATTATCAAAGGTTTTAAAATAATACATGCTCCTTAGAAAATGAATGTCGAGAGATTTTCTTATTAGATGTAAGGTAAGAGTATTCAGTCTCACTCCAGAACACCATGATGTGTTCCATTCCATATCATTTTGTATGGACAATTTATTTTATATTTTTACAGTGCTGTTCAAATGTGTAATATGAGTAGTAGAGCTTATGGAGGGAGAGTAGGAGAATTACAGAAGCAGGAAAGGGGCATCTGCCTGATCCAGTGCTGGAGATAGTGAGTGGATCTCTTTTCCCACATTCTAGGGGCTGTATAGAATCCCCTATAGGCTTTTCTTCACTTGAAAGCGCCAAGTGACAGACATTGTTATAGGTGTTAATTCACGTGCAGTGCTCATGCACAGACAGCATTGCAGTGTTGATGAATATGTAGCACGGATTTGATTTGAGATAATGGAGACTTCCAGGTTTAAGGAAGGATACCGTACCCTTTTTTGATACCCAGCTGTTGTACCTCACAGCCAATGATGGAGGAGATAGCAGTTATAGGTTGTTGAAGGTCATTCTTTTCCAACTGGTGGTGTGCTAGTTCAGGACAGAACAGAGTGTGCTAATCTAAATCTGTAAAATAAACATGGCAAACTTAGAAAACCTGTAGGCAGAAATACATAGTGAAGAAAATGCTAATAGATAAAGTTTGTAGGAAAAAAATGAATTACATCTGCATTTGAATGGAAGATATGTTTGATAAGTTATATTAATTTATTAATCGTAATGTTATTTTATTTTACTGTTAAGCTTATTTTGTTATTAGGTTTTTGGGGCTGTGTGTGGCCAATGTGGTTTAAAAAAATTAAACAATTACAAAAACATTGCAAAAATATATTTTTAAGTATAAACAATATTTTGAAGTTCTTGTCTTCAAAATCTCTTTAATGTGGTGTAGAATACTAGTTTTAATTATTTTATTCTGACAGGCAGGCAATGATCATACAGATGAAATCTTGTGAATATAAGATCTGCACAATTTAATAGAGCCACAGAATCCTATTTTGATATCGCTATGAAAGAAAGCTATGTATGGTAGTTCTCACATTATACTTTGCTTTTAAAAACCTGAGTTTGAAACTTGTGGGTGCCAATATAGCCATTATGTGACATGGGGCATTTTACTTTATTTCTGAATCTCACTTCTTTAAAGTAGAAATAATAGTAATGCTTCATAAAACTAGTTTAAGGATTAAATGAGTACATTGTTGAAGGCATCTACTGGAGAGCCTTATACAGAATAGACAGACAATAAATTATTTTTTATTGAGTAAGATTAAAATACAGTGTTTGAAATACTGAAGTACATTGATTTGGGTAAGTTAAGTTTTGCTGTTTGATTTGACAAAGAGCTTGATTTTTAGTTTTCACTCAGTTTTTTCCCCTTCTTCTGACAGTATTGGATGATGAAGACAGCAACAACATCACAGTAGGATCCCTAGTGACGGTGCTCGTGAAATTGACAAGGCAAACAATGGCGGTAAGTCATCTATTTGTATTTTTATGCTTTAAGTTGTGTGTTAAGGTGTTTTGTATTTATTTTCTCATTTTCAGTTATATGTTCCCAAGTCAAAAATATTGAGCAGCAGAATTTAATTTTACAAGTTCTGTTAGCTGTTTTGAAATTTTAAATTAATTTTCAGAGTTTTTTCACATTCATTTTCACACAAAAACTTTGAAACAATAGATTAATTTTTCATGTGATGATTTGTCAATTCCCTATAATGTGGGTATAGTTCTTAAACTCTAAAGTGCTATTCAGAGGTTATTATGTTGAGAATTTGCTCCTTTTATTTTTATTTATTTATTTTAAAAATTTTGTTGAAAACTTTTTAAAAAATTATGTGAAAAATTCATGCTGTCTGAGAAAAAAATCAAGCAATGCAGAAAAGTATAGGAAGACATTAACATCTCCTAAAATCTTATCATTCTGAGATTATCAGTTTTGAAGCTCACCCCTTTACATATCCTAAGGCATGACTAACCATAGAGTTAAATGATGTGTTTTTCACGGATCCCTTCTTTCATGCACATCCCTCAGGAAACCCTTTGTCAGTCCCTATGACCAGAATTCAGTCTTGTGTATATCCTTTCATATCTTTCTCCAAGCTCATATTTACTATCTGGACCTTTACAGTGCATAATGTATATGCTTATACATGCGTGCTGCTATTTTTCTCATTCTTTTTTTATTAAATCCGATCATATTGTATATGTTTCTTGCATCTTGTTTTTCTGTTACTATTACATATTTGTAGTACTTCCCAAGTTACAACTATAATTGTAACTCATTTTTAATAGACTGTAGTATTTCAACTCAGTTTATTTAACGAGTGGTAGTTTTAGCCTGTTCTGCTCTGGGTCTGTGAGCATCTGCAGAAAACATATGCTACACTTAAACCACATGTCTAAAACCTCTGGTAGAAAAGCATATTTTGTAGGATATATCAAATCAAAGATGTTGATTTTTATGGTAGCAAGTGGTAATGAAGCATTTGTGTCGTGGACTCTGGATGGGAAAAGTGGAAACTCTAAGTCAGTGGCCAGGATTGGGTTTAGAATCCAGATTTATACTACCCACATGCTTTTGAGTTCCCAGCCTGAGAAATGAGCAAAAAATTGGCCTTGGGCTATTAACACTCTGGGGTAATTGGTTGAAAAAAAAAACAAAACTGTCCTGGAGGAAGGGAAAGAATTGAGTATTTATCGTCCAATTCTTGTATGAACTGTACCTCAGAGTAATTAAGTATTAGAACCCAGTAATAAATGAAACAAGCAGAGATGATAGAATTAGAGTAGGAGTTGGCAGACTTTTTCTGTAAAGGTCCAGTTAGTAAATATTTTAGATGTTACAGGCCATACAGTCTCTGTAGCAACTACTGAACTCACAAATGGGCATGGTTGTGTTCTAATAAAACTTTGTTTAAAAAGCAGGCAATAGGCCATAGTTTGCTGACCCTTGAATTACTAGGCTAACAGTTATCATTTTTCACTTGTTAGCTTTAGTAATCCCAGGGAGCTTGTTAAACACAACCCACATCACTTGTTGATTCTTACTGGAATTTAAATCCTAAACTTACAGTTTCTGTACTGATTCTAAATGGATTATATGGCGGGTGGATATGTCTTTAGGATATGTGTATTTTCTTGGCGTTCCACTTTGTTACAGATCCAATGAGCAATATCACTGACAATAATGAATAAACTAATATTGGTCTTACGAAGTTTTAATATTAGAAAATAATATAATGTATTAAAATTCTCATAACTTGAAAATAGTCACGTCTTATTACTTTAGAATAAAAGTGAAAATTTAAACTGAAATATTGTTGGCTTTAGAATGAATTTACACATCTTAAGTCATTGTATTTGTAAACTTAAGTAGACTGTACTTTTCAAAATATACTCAAGACAGATGTGAGATATTTTGAAGGTAACTTCTGAAGTATCATTTAGTAATTGCTAAGTTTCCTGTCCCCCCTGCCTCCCTATCGTCACCAGTTTTATCTGAAAGAACGGATTGACAGACTATATTTTTCTTTTCACTGCCTCCAGGAAGTATTTGAAAAGGAACAGTCCATCTGTGCTGCAGAGGAACAGCCAGCAGAAGATGGGGTAAATACTTATTTCATTACCTCTCTTTCTCGATGATAGAAATGTTTTGTTTAGTTCTCTGATTTATATTGCTGTAGGAGAATAATTCAGTTTAAAACATTTAGCTTAGCCGTTCCACCTAAAAATTGCTATGACTCCCAAATGAAAGTATTGTTATAACTTCAGAATGTGTATGTATGTTGTGATTTACAGCTGGGTGACACTAACAAGAACAGGACAAAAGGAGGATGGCAACAGAAGAGTAAAGGACCCAAGAAAACTGCTAAATCAAAAAAAAAGAAACCTGTTAAAAAAAAACCTACACCTGTGCCCTTATCACAATCAAAGCAACAGAAACAAAAGCAGGCAAATGGAGTCATTGGGAGTGTAAGTTTATTACTGTTATTATATAATTGTCTTTATTGAGGTATAACATCTATTGAAATGTTCAAATCTTACGCATACAGCTCCTGAAGTTTTACGTTGTACGTATGTACCCATGATACCCAGACGAGATAGAAAACCTTACCAGCACCCTAGGATAGGAAGCTCCCTTGTGCCCCTTTGCAGTCAATGACTCCCATCCACCTGCACACCCTTTCCCCATTCTGTTATTAATTAGTTTGGCCTGTTCTTAAACTTCATGTGAGTGAAATGGTTTGACTGCTTTTATTCACTATCATGTCCATGACATTAACGTACATTGTGTGTAGCAGCTGTCCAGTGTGTGTGTGTGTTTCCATTGTATGAATATACTACAGCTTATCTGTTCTGTGGTTGGTCGACATTTGGGTTGTTTCTAGTTTTTTGCCTATTATGAATAAAGGTGCTATGCTTATTCTTGTGTATGTCATTTTGTGGACATTTATTTTTCTTAGGTATGTACCTAGCAGTGGAATTACTGGATTATAAAATAGGTTTATGTTTAACTCATTGAAAGAGCCCATTTTCCAGAGTTGTATCATTTTATGCTCCGACCAGCAAAATAAGAGCCTAGTTGTTCACATCCGCACATACTTGGTTTTACTAGTCTTTTTTATTTTATTTTAGCTACTGTGGTGGGTCTGTTGTATCTTTGCGTGTGGTTTTTATTTGTATTTATCTGATGACTAATGATATTGAGCACCCTTTCATATGCTTACTGGTCGTTTGGATATCCTCTTTTTCTGTTGGGGTGTTTGTCTTATGGATTTGTAGGATTCCTTTATATATTCTGGATATGAGTCCTGTTTTACTCTTAATGGTAGCTTAGCTTTTGATAGAATTTTAATGAAGTCTGTTTTATCAGTCTTTTATGGTTCGTGCTTTTGTGTTCTGTTTAAGACATCACTGCCTATCCCAAGGATACAAAGACATGGAGAGATTTTTCTATAATACTTATAGAAGTATTATTATTTTACCTGTTATATTTAGCACTGTGATACATTTTGAATAAATTTTTGTGAGTAGTGTGAGATGGGGACTATGGACAACATGTTCTAGCGCCATTTATTGAAAAGGTCATCCTTTCCTCCCTGAAATGCAACGTTGTAAAACAAGGCGCTGTAACTGTGTATGTACCTATCTCTTCATGGCCTCTACTCCATTTCATTGTTATTTGTCTATTCTTTTGCCAATGTCACTCTGTCTTAATTATGGTGGCTTTATGCTAAGTCTTGAAATACGGTAGTGTAAGTCCTCAAATTCTTATTTCACTTCTTCAAAATTGTCTTGACTATTTTAGATCCATTGCATTCTAAATGGTTAGAATAAGCTTGACAGTTTCCACCAAAAAAAAAGCGGCTGGAATTTAGACTGGTATTGCATTGAATCTGTGGTTCAATATGGGGAGAATTCACATGTTACCAATACTGAGTCTTTAGTCATAAGCATGGCTTATCTCTATTAATTTGGACCTTCCTAAATTCTTCTCAGTAGTTTTTTATAATTTCCAATGGCAGTATATTTCATTAGATATACTCCTATGTATTTGATGTTTTCTGGTGCTATTGCAAATAACATTAAAAAAATTCATTCTGCAATGTTTATTGCTGGTATATGGAAATATAGTTGCTTTCTAAATACTGATCTTGCATCAAGGAGTCTTGATGAATTGACAATAATTCTAACCATTTGTAGACATGTTTGAAAAGTTTTTCTACATACACAATTATGCCATCTGTGAATAAAGACAGTTTTACTTTTTTCTTTTTAATCTTTATGCTCTTTCTTCCTTTCTGTCTTATTATACCGACTAGAACTTGCAATGTAATGTTGATTAAAAGTGAAGATGGTGGTCACCCTTCTCTTGTTGATCTCAGGGAGAAAGCAAACATTATTTCACTACTAAGTGTGATGTTAACTATAGGGTTTTGTAGATATTCTTTATCAGGTTAAGGAAGTGTTTCCTTTTATTCCCATGCTGAGAATTTTTATCATGAACAGATACTGAATTTTATTAAATGCTGTCCCTCCATCTATTGAGGTGATTGTATGATTTTTCTCCTTTCTGTTAATGGGGTGAATTGTATGGATACATTAAAAGTTTTTAGACAGTCATTACATTCCCAGAACAAATTTCATTTGATCACAATGTAGTATCCTTTTTTATATTTATCTGGATTTGATAACATTCAGTGTAATATTTTGTTTCGGATTCCTGCATCTGTTTTTATGAGAGAATATTGGTTTGTCATTCTCCTTTCTTGTAATATCCTTGCCATGTTTTGTATTGGGTTTGTGCTGGCCTCAGTAAACAAATTGGGATGTAGTCTCTCTCTTTTTCCTGGAAGAGTGTGTGTAAGGTTGGATTTCTTTCTTATTTGGAAGAATTATCGAGAGAAGCCATGTGGGCTAAGAGCTCGTTACAGAGCTCTTGTCTTTAACATATTCGATCTTTTTTCTTACATCAATTTTCGTATTCGTGTTTTTCAAGGAATTTGTGTATTTCCTCTTGAGTTATCAAATTTGTTGATGTAAAGCTATTCATAATATCCTTTATTTTTAAGGTCTTTTGGATCTGTAGTTACGTCTTTTATTCCTAATATTGGTAATTTTGTTAATCTTTTCAAAGAACCAACTTTTGTTTCAGTTTTCCTTTTGTATATTTGCTTTCTCTTTAATTGGTTTCTGGTTTGTTTTATTTCTACTTCCTTTTACATTTATTTCGCTTTTCCTTTTCTTCTTGAAATGGACTAGTAACTATTTTGTCTGGGATATTGGCTTTCTTTGCTGCATTGTACTCTGTCAGTTTAGAAGATAATATTAAACTCCCCAAACAGTACTTTTCTATAAAGTTCCCATTTCCCCATCTCAAATAAAATATATTGCATAGTTGATGTTTTTGAAAGATAAGCTGTTTCAGCCATTGTGGTAGCATGCTTTGCAAATAGACTTTTTATTTTACAAACTATGAAGAATGAATAAAATAATAATTGACAAATAAGCCAAATGTTAAAGGCTTCAGTCTGATTCCCACATATTTATAAATAAGAATATTTATAATTCTCTAAAATTCTATATGAATAGTGAAGTTATCATCTTGAGCCAGTTTAAATATGACAGTAAGTTACCTTCAGGGACTCAGAGTAAGATACTCATTGAGACACTCAGAACTTCTGTGGTTGTGTTTTCCTTTTAGGAAGCGGCTGGAAAGGAAGATGAAGATGAAGTTTCTGAGAAAGGCAGTGATTCTGAAGAAGAAGAAACCAATAGAGACTCCCAGAGTGACAAGGAGGACGGCAGTGATAGGGATTCTGATAGAGAGCAGGATGAAAAGCAAAACAAAGATGACGAAGCAGTAAGGTTTAAACAATTGGAATTACACCTCTGAGGATGTTTTTGGTTTTTGTTGTTATTAATAACAAAATAAATGCTTGCTTGTTTGCTTATCAGTTTGTTACCAGTATATTTTATAATCCTGTATTACTTTGTAAGAATAGTTTTGAGGGGTAGTGGTCAGAATTTAAAGAAAAGTAGTTCCTAACAATGATTGGAGATCCTAATTTTCTTAAATCTTAAATTGCTAGGTAGGTTAAGCTCTGAGGTAAAGTCAGTTTGGTCTCTTAGGGCAGTTTTCAGTGTCGAAGACGACTCTGGAGCTATGAGTAAGGAAAGGTGGGTTTTGAAATAGGTAGCAGTTACTTGGAAGAGTCTCTCAAAAGTTCCATGTAATATTTGGGGTAAAGAAACGTTATTGGGACCTCTAATGTCAAGAGGTTGAATAAGGGGAAAGCTATAACCTTTACAGAATGCCACCTTGTTTCAAGACGTATATAAGACATTAAGGAAAGGGAGTCTCTAAGTAATTTAAGATTGTGAGGGTATAGAGAAGAGAAAAAATCTCATGACACGGCATTAAGTTGCGCATGATTTATGGGAGGGCTATAGAAAAGAGTATTTTGTGGACAAATAATGGTCCTTAGAAAGAAGTTCCCAGCAAATAAACTGTGAACTGCTCATCGGTTTTCTTTATGTTTGTGTTATTCTTTTTGACTGGACCGTTGGTCTACAATAACCCTTGTAGTTTAAGAGAGAAAAACAAATTCCCTAAATAACCTCTGTGAGAAAATCAAGGCCAAAAAGAGGAAAAGGTAAAGGGCAAAGGATAAAAGTAAAAGAAATAATGTACCTGCCCTTGGGAATCGTGGGGAAAAAATAAGGATGGCTGTTTTTAGCAGTTACTGTTTTTGTACTTTGGGAATCAAGTTGATAGCCAGAAAATTAAAACTATCAAAGAAATTATCCCTAGCCTTGCTTGGAGAAAGAGTTGACCTATTTCTTTCTGAATTTATTAGGGTTAGTAGAGGTGACCCATAAGGTTTTGGCAGACTAATTTCTTCCGATGACCAAAACCACATTCATTCAATTAGCAAGTAATTATACAAAAAACAAATAATTATTCATTATCTGTCACATTGCAAGCACTGTGTTAGATGACAGGAGTGCAAAGCCAAATGTGAAATGGTGCTTGCCCTTGAATGATTGTAGGCTAGTGGGGAAGGCAAATAAACGAATAGTATAAAAGAGATTATGCACATTTTGCACAAGGTACAGTGATAGCACAAAGGAGGGAGTGATCAACCCAGTCCCAAGATGGAGGGAAATTTGTGGTACTCAGGAGCTCATACTTTAGGTTTTAGCTGTTCCTCAAACAATAATGAGTAGGAATTTGCCAAGTAGAGAAAGGGGAAAACAAAAAATCCAAGCAGGTTTTAGGAGTTGTGAACCAGCTTGGTGAGTTCAGAGAAGTCTATATATTGTGAAATGACTAGAATATAAAAGCCAAGGAGTTGACATTCATTGTGATTCAGCTTCAGCCTCAGGTGTATAGCGCAGTGGTCAGGCATCTACACCGTCCCTGAAGTGGTCTCCCTAATGAGACAAGGGAGGGGGAATCACCTACAATCCAACAACTCAGATATAACTAGTGGTAACATTTGGTACATACCTTCTAAATTGTTTTCTGTTTATACATTTATAGGTATGCGTATTTTACAAATGTGGAGTTCTGCATAATTATTGTTTTGTAAACTTTTAAATTTCTTTCCATATCATTAAATAGTCTTTTTTAATTTGGGAAGAAAAAAAAAAAAGCCAAGGAGAAAGGCAGTGGTGAGAAGGGCCCAGGTTAGGTCATGAACAGCTGTGTAGTCGTGCTAAAGGGGTTAGATCTGATTTCTGAACAGAAGCATTGTTAAGTTTCGAGCAGGGAAATGATCAGATTTGGGACCGAACTCAGTGGTAGTTAACATTGTCAGGAATAATAGCTAGAAGATGGGAACTCCTCAAAATGATCAAAAACATAGTTGATTTCAAATACTTAATTTTTATTTTACTAGGAGTGGCAAGAATTACAACAAAGTATACAGCGAAAGGAGAGAGCTCTACTGGAAACCAAATCAAAGATAACACATCCTGTTTATAGTCTTTACTTCCCTGAGGTGAGTTATACACACCCTGTTGTTTTCCTTACTCCATTCACTTTCTCTTCAGATACTTCTCAGTTGCCGTTTGTCCCTTTGTGGTGTGTACTGGCTCAGATGTGCTTAATGTGGTCTGTTCTTGAAAGGCCACATTTTTGAAGGGTATATTTCAATATGAATTATGTTTAGTGAATGTGTTGTTTAAAAAGAATATTGTTAACTTTTTAAGAATTTCTGTGGTTTCCTGTGCTTCTATCTTTTCTGTTCCGATTACTGAGGTTTGTGCTTTACGAAGACTTCTCATTAGCAGTTCAGGCAGTCGTAATTACACAAAAGCATGTCTTGGCGCTGACTATGTGGCTATTGTGAATCTCTCGCTTCTATCAAATATTAAATAGGATGTAAAGTTCTTCCACTTTTCCCGTGGGTTTTCTCTGAGGGTCTTATACTGGCCACCTGGAGCCAGTGGACTTGCTCTGGTGCCAGTACTTGCCCCAGTCGTGGGAATCATGGGACTAGCTAAGTCCAGTAAGAACTGAGCGTGGCTGAACCACCAGCTCAGGACAGATCACTATAGTGCTGTTGTTCTCTTGCCCTTGTTTGCTTTGTGATTGGGCTGCTCGGCTTTTGATCTCCATGACAGGCTATATAGTTTGTGTTTCAAATGAATTTGGGATTTGCTTGCCATTTCACTTTTGTGGATGATTCTGCCTGCGGCTGGAGGTCAAGAACTGGTTGCCTCTTAGTTCAGGGAAGCTGTTCCACAGACTGCCTCACAGCTTTGCCACAGAACCTTCTGCTTACCACTCATGTTTGGCGGGTGATTTCATGTATAAATCTGCTTTCTGCTCTAGAATGTCCGAGCCGAGTTGCTGGGGCTGCTGAAGGCAGAGTCCTAAGTCATGTGGGTTTCTTCATCATAAATGAGTGGCTCTGCACAGACTGTTGTTTTGACTTGGGGAGAAGTCAGCCCAGGATGCCGTCTCAATGCACACGCTGCTCTCCTGGCATGTCCTGGTCATGAGCCCGTCTGTCAGGGCACGCTGCCCATCGCACTGGTGCTCTGCCAGCACCACGGCTCCAGACAGCAAGCGAATAAATGCCACTCACTGATTGTGTTTTGTACGTGCCATGGGATTCTATAAACTGCATAATTTTTATCCTTAAAACAGACAGTTTCATTTTAGACCATGCTTAGTTAATAGGCAAAATATTATCACTTTCTTAGAACATTTTAGTAGTAAAAATACCTCTTTCTAATTTAACCTGCACCTGCATGGTAAACATCTCAAAGTATCATTTATCAGATAAAACTTATTTAGGATTTTCCTAACATGTCCCTGTCTACCTTCCCCGGTACCTACCCAGCTACCCTAACTATCACACTACCCACTTAAATTACTTACAGATTTATGTTAATAATTCACTTACATGTTATTGAAGTGCATTTATTATATTTAATAAGAGTGGTTGGAAATCACACACAACAGAAAAACAATTTTGTTTAAAGTGCAAATAACTCGTGGCAGAGCTTCTTTTCCACCTTCACCATGTGCATCAGAGTCTGGGCACAGGTGCCATGCCACAGATTGATATTCACTAGCTTCTTGGTAAATATTTCGACTGAGTCTCATTTTAATCAAGTGGCCCGGGAGAGGGGAGGGAAAGGCATTCTCCAAGTGGAGAGGTAAAGAAGAAAGCACGTTCTGGAAGATATCCCTATGCTTCTTATGTTATATGCATGTTCTGGTAATGATATTTCTGGCAATGAAATTTCATGTCAGAACCACTTAAATAATAGAGGTGTTTACTTCATTTCATTAATAATCATAATGTATTTATTGCATTCTATGTGCTAGACATTCTAACTTACTTTACTTGTATTATCTCAGCTCATCTTGACTACACAGCCTGAGGTAGGCACTCATCGTTTGACAGAGAAGAAAACTGAGGGTTAGAGAAGTGGAATAATCCAGATCGCTGTGGCTTTAAAATGGCTTCGGCAAAATGTAGCCTGCAGACAACTCTGCCTCCTGCCCGTTCTTGTGAATGAAGTTTTATTGGCACACAGCCACACTCGTTCTTGTGGCACTACAATGGCAGAGTTGAGTAGTGGCAACAGATTCTGTGGCCCACAGGGCCCAGGTATTAACTACTCTACTTTGAGTCCATTATGTGTTGACCCACTTTGTGTGTGTGCGCGCACACCCCCCCCAATTGTGGTAGTCCTAACCCTTAGGGTAAACAAAAGCTGGGTTAAGCATGCACCTGTGATTTATTTATTCTGCTTATTAATGTTGCAGTGCTTTGTAGTTTAAGGCATTTAAACAAAAGAACTTTTAGTTGAATTTAGTGTAACACTATTAGAAAGATAAACCAAATTTTAGTGTCCTGTGGTTAAAATAAAAGAGAAAGTACAAGTGATTTGGGCTTATAAACAAACAGTTCCCTTAAGAAACTTTTCAGTAAAAAGTTATGTCTTTAACCTTCTTTGGACAGTTGAGAATTTAGAACAGCCTGGTGTTTTGGTTAAGTGAGTATATAGAATATTCTAGAGTTTATTTTATTTTTGGCCTCAGAACATTTTTCTTAAAGCCATTTTAGAAAGATATCTTTTCTACCCAATTCTTAAACAGTGGATACTAAGCAGATGACCGGACAGTTACCGACGTGTGCTGTAAATTCCTGATGGTCACTGAGCAGACGAAGTTTGATGCTTCCACACTGCTTGGTCTTCTCATTTTTTTTTATAGTTTTCTGTCTCTCATGGGTTCTCCCTGCTGTCATTGTGCATTCTGGTGGCAGTTTTTTTACCAAGCTCTTTTTCTGTTCCTCATCTTTTATGAAGTATAACTAAAAATGCTGAGATTATTCATATTAAAATCATGTGCATTGAAAGGTATAAATAGACTTTTAGAATCCCAAGATGCTCTCTGACGAGTAATGTGTTTTAATGTATTGATGTCTCATTTGGTTGCCCAATCTCTTCCACTCCTACTTTCTGGCTTTTGCTTATTCCTAGGTAAGATCACTAAGGTTATTTGCTAGATGATAATTGTAATAGTTTATACTGTTTTCTTTTTGAGAATATCTTTTGTCATTTAAGGTTAATCAGGAGTTTTTTAATACAGAGACCCATCAATAGGGTTGAAAAGGCCATTTGAAATTTTGTTACAAACTTCTTTTGGAGAGCAGGTCTAGAAATGGTTAAGAACAACTTATTCTTTTGGTAAATATTTATTGAACATCTGTTTTGTACCAGGCACTGTATCAGTGCTGGGGATACAGCAGTGAGTAAAATAAGGGCAGTACCTCTAAAATGAGACAAGGCAAAAAGATTTCTCTAGTTTTCTGATTATTTATACTCTTTTTGTTTTCTTTGCAGGAAAAACAAGAATGGTGGTGGCTTTATATCGCAGATAGGAAGGAACAGACATTCGTATCTATGCCGTATCATGTCTGTACATTAAAAGATACAGAAGAGGTAATTATCCAACAACAGTATTCCAGTTTTTATAAATGTACAGCATTTTGCCATCATGCTACTTAATAAAATCTTTTTTTAAAAAACGGTTTATCATATTTGGCTTATTTCATTTTATTTATTAAGACATTCTATAACTGTTCTCTGGTGTCTCTTGCGGGAAGCTCATTTGAAATTTATAAAGACAATTTTGTCAGTCTTTTGAAAACTTGTTCTCAATTTATTTGGGGGAGTTTTCACTGTTAATGTCTAAGAACATACGCCTTTCTCTCCAGAATTTAATTACACTGTACAAAAATGTATGGTTTTTATCCTCATTGGATTAGTGCTAAGATGTATACATACATATATTTGTTTTTCTTAAAAACCAATGTAAGAATGGGAGATTACATTTTTAGCATCGGATGTTTGGTTACGTGGCATTGTCCACTGTTCATGACATCACCACGGTGGCATTTGATGAGCATATTTTACCCCATGGGAACTTCTTTCTGTTTTCTTACTTTTGCTCTTGATTTTTTATGTTACCTTTTTAGGAAGACAGGTTCTGTCTGCCTGGCCTTGTTGGACAAGAGCAAGGCTTTTAAATTTGGAGATAGTTCTATGGTGTTGATTTTTAATCCAGAAAGATTTTTTCCCCCTTTATAGCCAAGTATAAATGTATGAAGTAGTTTGTTTATTTGGCACCACAGCCACCTTACAGGTATTTCTTTGACAGAGCAATTTCATTTTTTTAACTTAAATTTTACCTACTTTTGAATAGATAATAACATTGACCGAATTAAGAGTTCAGAAGATACACAGAACTGTGCATATTGAAACATCTTCCATCCTTGTCTCTCACTCACCCAGTCCCTTCGTGGAGGCCATCAATGTTGTCAAATTTTTATTCTACATGTGCTATTGTGTGTAAATTACAAGTAAATGCATTTGTGTATTTTCCCCGGTTTTACACAAAAAGGGCCATATACCATGTTCGGCACCTTACCTTTTTCTCTCAGTGGTGCAACTTGGAATTTGTCCCATGTTAGTACAGAAAAGTCTTCCTCATTTCCTTCTATAGCTGCATGGTATTCCTTTGTGTGGCTGTTTATTTAGCACTCTAACGGACTTACCAGTTTCTTGTCCTTTGCTGCAGTGAGTAACCTCACATGTCATTTTGTATATATGCGTGCATATCTGTCAGATAGGTTCATAGAGGTACAATTAATGAATCAGGCTCTGTACATTTTTAATTTTGATACATAGAACTGGGCATTTATGTCTCCATAGGGAGAATTAATGTTTAAGTATGCCCATTGCTTCTCAGTGTCTCAGACATTTTGAATGTCATTGCTAATCAGAAAGGTGAAAACTGACATCTCAGCGTTAATTTTTCTTTCTGATTTTTTATTTAAAAAACTTTAAAAACCTATAATAATGTTCTAAGCACAGTATTATGAACCTCCATAGACCTTTCATCTGCAGTGACCAATTGTTAACATTTTGCCATGTATGTTTTATATCTTTGTATGTGTACACACAAAGAACATACACACACTCATGCATATTTCACCCCTGACCCACTTTAGGTACCTGCAGACATCATGACATTATACCCCTCAATACCTGAACACGTATCTTCTAAGAACAAGGGCCTTTTACAGCAGCACAATACAATTATATTCAGGAAGTTTAACATTGATACGGTATTATTGTCTAATATGCAGTCCATATTCAAATTTCCTCAAATACTCCACTAATACCCGTTACAGTCTTTGTCTTGTTTTTAAATTCAGGATCCAATCAAGGATCACACATTGCGTTTGGTTGCCATTCCTCGTTAGCACACTTCCTTGGCCTTTTACTTTTTAAATTTTTCAGGCCATTGACATTTTTGAGGCGTCCAGGCAAGGTATTTTGTAAATTAGCCCTTAATTTGAATTTGTCTCATTGGTTACTCATGATTGTATTCATCTTAAATATTTTTGGCAAAAATACAACATAGATGATATAACCTTATTGTATCATATCAGGGACACATTATATCAGTTTATATCACCCCGCATTGGTGGTAATATGGTTGATCATTTAGTTAAGGCTTTTCTCTATTGTGTAATAAAGGGGTTTTTCCCCTCTAATTTGTGGGGTGATATTTGGGCACTATGTGAATATCCTGTTCTCCCACAGTCTTTTTATCCATTCATTTTGATGATTCTTGCCTGCCTCAATTTTTACTACTGTGTTTCCCCGAAAATAAGACCTAGCCGGACAGTCAGCTCTAACGTGTCTTTAGGAGCAAAAATCAATATAAGACCCAGTATTATATATATTATGTTATTATATATTATAAAGACCCGGTCTTATAGTAAAATAAGACTGGGTCTTATATTAATTTTTGCTCCAAAAGACGCATTAGAGCTCATTGTCCAGCTAGATCTTATGTTTTGGGGAAAGGTATGCTTGTTGTATTTAGTGTAGTTTAAATTTTATTTCTTTTAAGAGCGAAACCAAATATTTAAATTCATTGTGTTTGAATTGTATTTTTTATTTTTATCTATTTGTGATAATTTTTCATTTTTGTTGGGTTATTTGTCTTTTAAGTTGATTTTGCAATATTTTTTTAAATGCTATGAAATTAACCCTTTGTGGTACGTGTTGCAAATATTTGTCCCCTGTTTGTTTTACTATTAAGGTTGTTTTTACCAAGCGAAAATATAAATATTTATTTATTTGCTTATTCATTTATTTATATTGGAGTTTTTTTTAATTGTGACTAATTTTTTCTTTTATGAATTTCAGATTTTGTTTTACAGTTAGAAAGGCCACAGTGTGAGATTAATTTTTTTAAAAAAGGTTCTCCCATACATATGTATACACACACACACACATACACACACAAACACACATATATATATCTCCATATGTATGTGTGTATATATATATATATATATATATGTGTGTGTGTGTGTGTGTGTGTGTATATATTTTAGTTTTAATGGCATATTTTAATAAATTAATTTTGCTTACAAAATCTGGATTTTGGAGATTGGAGGCAGATCACCAGAATACTCAAATGTCATCTTAAGGATTTATTCTTACTTTGCTCAAGTATATTTAAAACTTCTTTGTGTTTGAAGTTTATGATTTGATAGGAAATAACATATCTTCTTGACCTTTTAGGGCATTGGGCATTTGTAAAAGAAAAACTCACTTTTCCTGTGTGTTTCTCCTTTACTCTCACACTACTACCACCTTCATAACACTTCTGACACCAGATGTGTGGGTTTTTCCCCGCACACCAAGTAATTCTCTGTGATAGCAGCTTGAATGACCTACAGTTAAATTCAGTGCGACACTGTCTACCTGGATCTGATAATATCAGATCCCACAGGTCAAGGGCTCAGTCCCACAGGACTGCTGCCCCCCCCCCCCTTCAGATGCCAATCACATGTCCCAGGTTGTCACCTATTCTTCCGACCAAATGGTTATAAATCAGGGTTCCCACGACTCCCTCCTTGGGTTCAGTAATTTGCCGGAATGGTTCACAGAACTCAGGAAAACACATTTACCAGTTTATTATGAAAGACTATGATAAAGGATATATATGAACATCCATATGGAAGAGATACATAGGTAAAGGTGTGCTGGGAGGGGCTTGGAGCTTTCATGCTCTTTCTGAGCATACCAGTCTCCCATCACCTCCACGTGTTCCCAGCTCAGAAGCTCCCCACAGCCCCTTGGAGAATTTTTATAGAGGTTTCATTACATAGGCATGTAGATCATTAACTCAATTTCCAGCCCCTCCCCAGAGAATAGAGGGTGGGATTGAAAGTTCCAAGCTTCTAATCATGGCTTGGTCTTTCTGGTGATCAGCCCTCACCTACCCTGTTTCTCTGAAAATAAGACCTAGCCGGACAATCAGCTCTAAAGCGTCTTTTGGAGCAAAAATTAATATAAGACCTGGTCTTATTTTACTATAATGTAAGACTGGGTATAATATAATATATAATATAATATAATAATAATAATACAGTATAATTAGAGCTGATTGTCCGGCTAGGTCTTATTTTCGGGGAAACACGGTAGGAACCCACCAGGAGTCAGTTTATTAGAACAAAACACATTCCTATCGCCCAGGAAATTCCAAGAGATTTATGAACCAGGGTCAAAGACCAACTATTAGAACAAAGCGACTCCTAGGCTTCTTATCACTTAGGAAGTTACAGGAGCTCCGTCAGGAACTGGGAACACATTTTATATATGTGTGTGTGTGTGTGTGTGTATATATATATATATATGCATATAGATTAGATATAGATATTTTCCTATTATCAGCATTTATCTTAGAAATAAGAACTTGGTGAGAATGATTGCCTTTCTGGTGACGTCTAAATAATTTCAACATTTCATTTATTTTATTTTATTTTAAAATATCAAATTAACATGTTTATGCCTTAAATTTGCACAATGTTACATGTCAAATACATTTTTTTAAAAAACTTTTACTTAAGTGTGTTTTCCTAGGACCCGTCAGCTCCAAGTCAAGTAGTTGTTTCAATTTAGTTGTGGAGGGCGCAGCTCACAGTGGCCCATGTGGGTATCAAACCGGCAACCTTGTTGTTAAGAGCTCACACTCTAACCAACTGAGCTATCTGGCCGCCCCCAGTTATTTTATTTTTGTACTTCATTTCTTCAAGTTGTCAAGGTGACGGTCAGCACAGAACTTGGTTGCTTTAAAAGTGCTTTCTTAAATTGTGGAGATACAAATTTACCCTATCAATTCTGCCTAATTCGGTTTCCTTTTGTATGTTATATATATGTGTTGTTAGAACTTCTGTAACATTTGTTAGGGTTTTCTGTGTCACCTGAGTAAAGACCTATGGTAGCTATTAAATACTCTGGTCTAGGAATTTTAGGAGTGACCTGTTGTTTCTTCCACTCCTCAAGATACAGATTTTAAGTGCTGATTTTGTCTTCTAGGTAGAACTTAAGTTTCCTGCACCAGGGAAGCCTGGAAATTATCAGTATACAGTGTTTCTGAGATCAGACTCTTATATGGGTTTGGATCAGATAAAACCTTTGAAGGTAAGAATAGTGACTCTTCAATAAATATGGTTGCCTGTTTAAGTGCTTAATGTGCTAAGGAAGCATTTCTCCTTTTGAAACGTAGAGTAGTCATAGAGGGCAAAAGGTCATCTCATACTTTATACATGATACTCTTGATGGACTACTCTTTCAATAAACTGAAGCTGTTGACTTAAAGTAGTGTAATGATTTAGAACGTTGAATATAAATTACTTTAAGTGATACCTTTTAATTGTGCTATAATATGCTATATAACTTTACCATAGGGGTTCTGTTTTCTTTAGAGAAGCACGTGTTTTTCCACAGATTCTGTTGGAATGTTTATTAATTTCTGAAACTAATTTATTTTTTAGCATTTTAGAGTATACTCTTTGTGTAAGTATCATTTGAAGCATGCTCCCATTAGTGTTTACCATTTTACTTGGGGTTTTTATAAAAGTCGTTCTATGGTGTTAGAGAGATTGTGCTGCAGTATTGTTTCACTGTGTACTGCAGTCCCAAAGGAAAGGGAGCCAGTAAAGACGTGCCTCTTTTTTTCCACAAGAGTACCATATTTCTTAACGCTGGCTATAGAATTTTACTTCATGAGTCCCGAAGCTGCAAAATACCTCTTTGAAAGTCACATTTGAGTTTTTCTTCCCTCATCAGAAGACTTACTAAGATATCACTCAGTGTTCTTGCTCAAGAATCACAGTTATTAATCGTTCATGCCACAGAATAAATAGTATAACTTCCATAAAATCAAAATATCGAACTGTATTAGAAATTTAACTACATTTACATGTTAGTAGATTTACGTTTTTTCCCCCCCTGGGACGAATTCTAAATGAATGTCTTAAATTTGGAATTACAAATCTATTTCTTTAGAAGTGCTTTGGTCAAAGAAAACCTTTTCTTTACCAGATATTTCTTCCATTATTCATCCCCAAATTTCTGATGTCTACATTTAATTCTTTGTAGTTGGAAGTTCATGAGGCTAAACCTGTGCCAGAAAATCACCCGCAGTGGGATACAGCAGTAGAGGGGGATGAAGACCAGGAGGACAGCGAGGGCTTTGAAGATAGCTTTGAGGAAGAGGAAGAAGAAGAGGAAGATGACGACTAAGCAGTACTGCAAATGGACCACAATATTTTCACATTTTCACTGTTTTGGAAGTGTATAATAAACCGGAAACAGTGCAGAACTGACGTGAGGGAGGTGTTAGTTCTTTACTGGAAATGGATGCATAACGTAAGCGGGCAGTGCTGGTGCCTTGGTACAGTCTGAAAGATGCTTACAGCTTGGTAAAGCCTTTCAAGTATGCGATGGTGCATTCATTTCATTTGCAAGCGATAATAAACCCTTTGTTATAACTGTCCGAAGTGTGGGCTATGTATTATCTGATCAATTTATGGTCCCAGTAAAAGTAAAGGTACATGAGAAACAGTCTATAAATGAGCAACTTTTATTTGTTCAGCTTTAGTTTTAGCAAACATTAAAGTCTGATAAACACCACAAATACGTTTCAAGTAACGTCTGCTCAAGTTTTAATCTTGATGAACTCTATCATTCACTTACTTACATTTGCAGTGATACAAGATTATTTATAACAGCGTCATTCTTAGCTTTCAACCTGTTATTTTTACCTATCTTGGTCATAAGTTGGCATTCTCTCACATTCCACATAATATAGAGGGCTACATTTTGGGATTTTCCTTTCTTAATTGCCCAAAGTTAGATTGTAAAAATGGCTTTTAATGGCTTAAAACATTTTTAAGCCTCTATTTTAGCAGATCAGTGCAGGATCTAATTCTTTTTATAAGTTATAGATCTAAAAATGATGGTGGGACCATATGTTCTCTGTTCTTGGTGACTTACTTTATTAAACCTTTTTAAAGAGGTTCACTATAAAAGCCGAAACACATTCTTAGCTTTTAATCTACCTGACTCTATCAGAAGCCTTTTAAGGAAAAAAAAATATATAACATGAAAAGGAGGCATTTTTTTGTATTCATTTTGGACTCCTGTCAATAAAATAGAAGTTTGACTCATTTTATGTTTGTAGTGGTGTGTGTCTTTTTACTCCCAGAGAAAGGATGTCATAGGATAATTCTTTTATTTTTCAACTAAAAATTTAATAATAATTGTACATTACTGCTGAAGTGACTGCTATTTCTGTATACTATAGAAAAACCCGTGAGTCGGAGAATTTCCCCCCCACACAGTGCAACCCTGAAGGATAGTGCTTATAAATTATAAAGAGTAGCAGTGTACACACAATAAACCATTGAGGTAAGATGAATATTTTTATTACTAGATATGGAGGAAGCATAAGTCTGTAATATAGGACTGATTGTAATAATCCTTCCCTATGAAAATCTCCATAGGCCAAAGTACTCTCAGAATACTAATTTGTGACCTTGTTTACGTAAGGTGGCCACTTCCCATGCAGAATTACCACGGGTATTTTGTTAACTGCCGTAGTTGGAAATAAAAGTTGAAAATTACCAGAAACATGAATGGTTTTTTTGGTTCTAAATTGAGAATGTAGTGTTTCGTATAATATGTTCAAAGTAGTTCTTTTCATGGGAACTTCCATCACCTGTTCTTTTTTAAAGGTGTGAGACCTTTCCTTGGCAGGCAGGAGTGCCACTGAAGATTTGTTTCATTTTACAAGAAGAAGGTGGGTTTACTTTTCTAGTCAGGTTTTACTGGGAAGCTCCAGTGTCAGGGGAGGCAGCTTCTGGTCACCTAAGTGGTGGAAGGGACTGAGCCAGCCTGTAGCGTTGAGTGAAAGGAGAGGTTAGGAAAACATGTGGTGTGAAGGCAAGGGAAGTGAGCAAACAAAACAATGTGTAGTATGCACATGTCCTGGTTTTCTTGAATGATACTTTTCAAGAAAAGTGTATTCTAGTGGCTGTTTTGTCTTAAAGAACCTTTATAAGTTCATTCAAATGGCTGGCTTCTTTCTGTTTGACTCTAGAAAGAATGATTTCACAACCTAATAACTCACCACAGTGCTTAAAAAAACAGCATCACCTCAACCACCAGTCTGTTTTCCTTTACCCTTTGTGTGATATATATGTATACTCTTCCCAACCAAATAGATAAACTTTCCTCTAATGAACACTCTATACCGCAATAGTGAAAAAACAGGCTTCAGTTTATGGTTCTCATATCTCCAGCAAGTCTGTGAAACTCCATATCCCTTCTTTCTCTTGCTCAAAATTTAATAACTAACTTACCCTGGTTTGCATTTAATCTAATGGAAACCCTTCTTGAGTGTAGTTTTAGTTTTGTTCCCATCAAGAAACAGTGACATTTTGCCCGCAGAATAGATAAACATATAGATGAAAACATTCAGTGTGTGTCTACACAGTGACACAGGTTATTTAGGAAATTGTTACTTAAACTATAATATTTTACCTCTTTAAGTTGGTGAAATACTTATGAAAAGATAACTCTCCCAGGAGGAGACCACAATTGAAAGTCTAGCACTTGTAAATTTTGGTGTTAGAAAACTTGAGGCCCCACGTTGTTTCCTCTGTGCATATCAATCTCAAAGTTAGATGTTCATGTCGTTTAAAAACTTTTGTGTGTGTGTGTGAATATTTTTTAAAAATTAAGGAGCACATTGAATAAGGTTGTCTGATAGAACAATACTCTCGTATTTCTCCCAGCTTGCACTGCAGGCTGGAGAAGGACGGGCCTGTCCCCCTGCACTGTCCCCTGTGCTGTGGGAAGCTCAGGCCCTGGGTGGAATCAGTGGAGGCAGAGGCCACAGAACTGACGTGGGAAAGGGGAGGGGGTGTGTGGAATGGAGTAAGGCTCTGAGCGTATTATTCTTGACCGTAGTGTTTATCCAGACACTGGCGTGTTCTTTAGCAACAATACTTATTTCAAATGTAATTCAGATTTTTGGAGGGGTGGTTCATCATTCATTACATATTTACTGAGTTTCTATGTGCCTGAGTCTGTGATTGGAAACGGGGCCTATAAAAATCAGAAAATTCATGTTCTTGAGGACTCACTGGTAATTGGGCAGGCGGACGTGTGGCAGGCCATTTTAATCCTTTTGCGTTGGCTAATGGCCATTGTTTGGAACACCTTTTTTTTAAAGCTCTTTCTGCTGTAGGCAGAGGTATTATTTTAGGTGCTATTTGTTAGCTTAAAAAAAAAAAAGCAAATCCTCGTCCTTTATTTCTGTTTCTTAGAGCATTTTTCTCCCCAAATATTCTTAGTGAACTCCGTGAACTCCCCTGTTACAGTCTGCCTTAAAGTGAAACAGCTTATCGGTGAACCATAAACATAACGTGACATTTTACCAGCTGTGTAGTGATTAGTCCAAATATATATTGTCTTAAGAAGTTAACATCAAGCGTCTTCACATATTTAAACTTGATGCTGGGGCTATTTTGCAAAACTTAAAAAAGAAAGCTGTGATCTTGTACATTTTCTTGTAACCTGAGCTAAAAATCCAAATATAGCAATCATTGGCATGCTTTGGGGGGGTGGGGGGTGTAAGCATCCCAGGGCTATGCAGATGGTCAGTCCATTGGGAAAATGTTAAAATGGTTCTTTGTATTTAATCTCATCCTTTTAAATTTCTATTTTTGTGTGTTTTATAATGTACATAATATATTGTACAATTGTACACTTCTATAATTTATAAATAAATACGTTTATTGGTGCATTATATATTCTTTCTGATTTCAGTGCATAATCAAAGCATTTGTAAACGCTGCTTGGACGTCCTGATAGGGTGACGTTTAAGCTAACGTGAAGGTTTGGGCCTTTGGCAGTCAGCATTGGAGTTCATGAGTTGTCATTACTCAGCAGGAGTCGAAAGGTTGGCATTCACTGCGTCCAGCCCTACGGTAGCCCCAAGGAGCAAAATGATGCTTTTTGAGATGGAACTGAGTAGGTTCGGTGCTGGGGTTAATAGACGAGGGGAGGGTTCTAAACAACTATTGTGCATGGAATGAAAGTGGGGCAGGTGAGGGCAGAAGTTCTAATGGTGCTTCCAGCAAAGGCGACAGCTCTGTTAGTGGTCCTGGCATCGGTGGCTGCTACACATTAAAGGTGAGTGTGGGAAGGTGGCCCACTCTTCAGCACTAGGTGGTTCTACTGGAACCTGTCAGGCTGGGTATGCAAAGGAGCGGTGTTCCTTTTACCATTCTGAATGCCTGAGGCTCAAATCTGGATAAATGAGGCTAAAATCTGGACAATGGCAGCAATGGATACCGCATAGGTGTGCAGATTCCACAGAGCCACTTCAAACTATTGCCCTGTAGTTCCCAGCCTGATTCCAGTAGAGGGCAATAGGGCTATAATTTTCTTCAGCATAGAATGGTTTAGTTTGTGGGACTAAGAAACCAAAATTAAAGACATGCTTTGTAATTCATTTCTATTTTCCACCTTCTAGGATTACTTCCTTTCCCTTTAATCTTTGTTATTCCTATCTAACCTTTTTCTTTCCTACATGTATCCTTTAATACATTAAATTTACTTCCCAGTTTTCGAGCTGGAAACATGAAGACCCTTTGCAACTCCAGGAGACAATCCGTATTTATTCATTGTGCTAGAACTGTATTAGAGTATTATATTGTTTGCTTAAAAGAGGTGGGAAGTCAGGTAGGACAAAGAAATCCTTTTATTCTACGAAATTTAATTTTTTTGGATGTTTGTTGTCAAGAATGTGCAGAGTGAGATTTTTACTCTAACATTCAAGCTAAGCAGTTATCCTGCCACAGTGTCATGGAGCCGTCAGAAGACAGGAGACTCCCAGGTCAGAGACACCGCACCATGTGAGCTGCATGTCCCCATCTGCTCCTCTTGTCCCCCAAGCTCCATGGGGTGATAGGGAGTAGGCCAGGCGCATGCCGAATATGCAGTGTGTTTGGCAGTGTTTTTATGCAGTGTGTTTGCGTCATGGCTGAGGAATTTTGAGCTCAGGAAACCTAATCTTTTAAAGGGCCTGCAAGCAAAGCTGTCCAAGAGACACTCTGTCTTCCAACGCTGTTCCTTAAGCAGCCATGAAAAGTATGGAACCAAAGCTGTGGCCCACTGCTCACAAGGCGTGCAGAAACATGAGCTACCCACGGAAGATTGCCTCAAAAGTTGGAACTCAAAATATGGAGTATTTCTATTTACAAAGGTGTATAGAGTACTTATTTTCAAAGGGAATGAGTTCTATTTAGTGAAACTTAGGACCAGCGAGGTCATTTTCCTTGAGAATAATATTCATGTAAACCTGTTGCAAGTGTTTTATCTGATTGTCAAAGACAATTTTAGGTTACACTGGAAGCTAATTCACCAACTAAAAAAAATATCCAGAATTTTCCAATGTTGAATCCATTCCAGCATGACAATGGAAAACGGGTGTCTAAAAAAACAAAAACTATATCTGTTGTATATTGTGACCATAAAAGATTTTGATTATTGCTCTCTGCACCCCTCCTCAAAACCTCAACCTAAAACCTGTCCCACCCCACCCCGCAACAACAAAAACGTCCACACTCTTCCCAACAAACTGATTGTTTGCTTCCACATAAGTCAGTTCATGTAGAAGAGTTGCCATTCTGTTAGTGGTGTCCTTTTTCCTCAGAGGCTGCCCAAGCCCAGGGAGCGTTTGGACCTTTCGTTAGCTGAAATCATTGAGGGACCTCCGAGACATTCTTCTGAACAGATGTGTTGGCACTTGCTCATCTTTCGAGGGAAAATGTGTTTTTGTTTTTGACTGAAAAGTCATTTAGAGATGATTCAGATGAATAGGGAGGGTAATCACGTTTGCTGATAGACGTTTTGATTAAAAATTAGCCATGTGACTAAAATTCAATGAGACTTTTTAAAAACCATGATCTTTAAATCACATCTGCAGATTCCCAGGGAGGTGACCGATAATATAATTGCAATAACTATAGCCTCCCACATTTATACACCTTACTCTGCATCTATATCTTTGTAAAATTAGCCTACTTGCTTTATAGTCGCATGCAAAGTTTCTCCAACTTTTAAATTTCTTGATTTTCTACCACATCCTTGGGACGCGTCACTGGCTGTGCTGTGCGTCACATTTCAAATTTCTTCAAAAGCCTACAATCCCTCTTCTTGACATGACATGACAATACATAGAGAAGGGGGAGCACCAGGAGAGGGGCCCCAAGTTGAAGGTAATCATAGCACCCCTTCCAAGTGTCTTGTAGTGGCAGCTCTCCCCACAGCCAACTCCTGGTTCAGGTCTCTGCAGCTCTTTCCCACGATCCGATCCCAGAGATCTTGCCCCATCTCCCGGAGCCCTACTCACAAAACACTGATCTGGGCCTATTATCATGGAAATTATAAGGATTAATGTGATTTTCAGCAAAGTGCTTTTGAGAATTGGAGGTGAAACTGTAGTGTTGTGATTCACAGCATTATTTTTTTATACACTGAAACCCCCACGTCTTTCACATCTGCTGACTTAATGACAGGGTATCTCACAAAATGTCAGGAGTGACACTTGAGGAGCAGCGCATTTCAGATGGGAGTTTAGGTTTGGTAATGCTAAAATGGTGTTTTGAATAGAATGGTGAATGTTTCCGTGTGTTAAAAAGAATACATTTTAGAGCAAGAATATTTTTAAAAAGCCTTCCTCCATCTCAGTATGATTTGTAAAGTTTTTTTTGCATGTGGTACTTATAATCTGATTGAACCAGGTACCTGCCCCCGAACCTCTCCACAGCCTAGTATAAGCAGAGCTGGAATGTAGGGACAGAAATAAAATTCCTGGGTTTTAGTCCTGGAGCTACTGCCATGGGGTGGAATTACCGTTGGAAGTTAGTAAAGCCTGTGTGTAAGTGCGGAGAATTTAGGAGGCACCCTCTCTTCAGCTCTGAATTGAAGTAAATTGCACTCCCAGTTGCACCCACAGATGGCCAGGCATTGACAGGAGAGAGAGACATAGAAGTGAAGACCCAAAGAAGTGAAGTGACTTGTCACAGCTGGTGACAGAACTGAAGCTGGGACCAGGCCCCTTCCCCTACAGGTGCCGCACAGCATTCCGTGTGTCTTCTTTTGTCACACTGCTTCCTACAGCAGAGCTGCAACAGGAAGCTGCCTCACTGAGGTTCCTCACGGCTTCCGGTCTGGGGCCCTGAGCCTGTAGCAAAGGACAGAGGACAAACCTAACTGTAGACAATTGTCTACTGTTGCAGGTGCTTGGGATACAAAGAGAAGCTCAGCAGAAAAAAAGCATATGAAGATCCCTGCCATACAGTCTAGAAGCGGGAGAAAGAGAATGAACAATAAACATAATAGGTAACTTAATTAGAATGTGCTAAGGTGGTCAGTGTGATGGAAAAAAGAGCCAAGAATGGTTCAGAAGGCAGGGGGAGGGCAGGATTCAGGGTTCATGGTCAGGATGGGTGTCATCTCAAAGCCGACATTGGGGCCAAGGCTTGGAAGGAGTGAGGTTAGCCTTGCAGGTATTTGGAGAAGCGGGTTCCAGAAGGAGAGCCAAGCTAACACGCAGGCTCTAGACAGGAGCAGCCCGGCCTTCACGGAGAACATTAGAGAGGCCCGCGGCTGGAATAGAGCACAGAGCTCAGGGAGGTGATGGAAGTCGCAGCCAGACAGACTTTTAGGTCCCTGTAAGGACTTGAGCTTCTACCCTGCGAGAAGTGGGAGCCACTGCAGGGCTATGAGCAGAGGAGTGACGGGATCCAGCTTACGTCTTACCAGCATCCCTCTGGCTGTTGTGTGAAGGGGGAAAAAAAGACTAAGGAGAGAGAGGATTGGAGTAGGAAGACTAATTAGAAGGTTATTGCAGAAATCTCCCTGGAATTTTTACGTATGTTGTCAGGCAATGGATGTCATCTAGCAGTTCCCCCCTTATCTGCGGTTTTGCTTTTGGCAGTTTTCAGTTACCAGAGGTCGACTGTGGTCTGAAAATTAAATGGAAAATTCCAGAAATAATTCACAAGTTTTACATTGCATGCTGCTCTGAGTAGCCTGGGAGGCGAATCACCCCTGTGTCCAGCGTATCCATGCTGTGTACGCTCCCTGGCTGTTTGTCACTTACTAGCTGTGGGGACTGTCTCGGTCCACATAGTGCTATGCTCAAGTCACCCTTATTTTACTGGACAATGTCTCATTCACCTCACTTCCTCTCCTCACGCAGTGTGTCATCTCACATCATCACAAGAAGAAGGGTAAGTACAGTACAATAAGATACTAGAGAGACCACATAATGCTTATTAGAGTATATTATAATAATTCTATTTTATTATTAGTCATTGTTATTAACTTCTTACTGTACCTAATTTATAAATTAAACTTTATCACAGGTATGTTTGTATAGGAAAAAACATAGTATATATAGGGTTCGGTAATACCCACGGTTCAGGCATCCACTGGGGGTCTTGGAACGCATCCCCCAAGAATAGGGGGGACTACTGTCTAGCTATCCATTTGTCCTTATGGAGGCTCCAGCAGGGTGGCAGCCATGGAGGTGGGGTCAGTGTTTGCATTTGGGATGTGTATATGGTGAAGGTCACCTCAGCAGGATTTCCTGATGGACTGGATGTGTTGCTACAAGAGGGAGAAAGGATACTTCTAAGGTTTTGTGCCCGGGTCACTAGAAGGATGGAGTTGTTATCAGCTGAGAAGGTAAAGGCAAGATGTGGAACCGATTTGGGGGAAAAGCTTAGAAGTTTTGTCTTAAATGTGTTAGTCTGAGATTCTTCAAATGGAAATGTTAGATGGGCAGCTGGGTCTGTGAGTCTGGAGTTTGAGAACAAGGTCCAGTTAGAAATAGAAATTTGGGGCTAAATGGCATTTACACGCTGACGCTGAGTGAGACCACCAAACAAATGAGTGCCAAGAGGTCTGAGCCGGAAGGAAGGTGGGCTGCCATCAGGCTGGGGCGAGGAGGAGGAAATGGGAGAGACGAGGAAGGGGCGCACACTTCGGGCACATCCTGGGAAGGCAGGGTTCTTTGGGAAAGACGACAATGCTGGGGAAAACAGAAGGTGGCAGGAAAAGAGGAAGAACAAATATGAGCTGGAGTGACCCCATAAAGGAAGCCACGGGGATAAGCCTATGGGAGCTGAGCAGGGCTGTGAGGACAGGACACTGTGGGCGTCACAGGGTCACCAGGCATCAGAGTTGACTCTAGGCTGTAACGCACACACAGTGTGGTGACAGGAAAACCAGGAGTGGGGTGTCCCAGAAGACACTGAATCAACGAGAAGTGGGTACCACTGGTGTCAGTGGCTGTGAGAAGACAAGGGAGCTTAGGACTGAAAACTGACCATTGGATTTAACCAGGAGGGGGTGTTCCTGATCGTCATAAGAACAACTTCAGCGGAACAACTGGAAACAGAAACCCCACTCGAAGTGGACGTGAGAGAGAATGGGAATTAGGTGGTATCAGCATATCAGCACAAGAGCAGACAAAAAGGCCAGTGGTGCCGAACGGGAATCCAGAAACAGACCCACACATGTGGACAGACCCACACATTTGATATATGTGACAAGTGGGAGCTGCAGAGCAGTGGGGGAAAGGAAGTCATTTTCAGCATGTGGTGCTGGGACTATAGGATATCCATCTGGGAAAAAAATGATACATGGTCTCTGTCTCATGCCTTATACAAAAATTGTAGCTTGTAAGTCTAAATTTGAAAGGCAAAACAATAAGAGCTTTTAGGACGTAATATAGGGGAATCTATCCGTGTCCTAAGGTAGGATACAAAGAGCATGTCTAAAAGGAAGAAAAAAAAGATAAACTGAATTATTAGGTTGGTGCAAAAGTCATTGCGGTTTTTGCAATTATTTTCAACCTTTGAAACCGCAGTTACTTTTGTACCAACCTAATACATCCAAATAAAGGACTTCTGCTCTTCAAAGACACAATAAAGAAATGAAAACGGCAAGCCCCAGAGTGGGAGAAGATATTTGCCACACATATAATTGATAAAGGACTTGAATCCATACTAAACAAAAATCTACAAATTAGTAAGAAAAAAAACAAAAGACAGATAACTCGGTAGGAAAATAGGCACTAGGCTTACAAAGACAGTGTGTGACAGATTGGGTTCTTCCGAAGCAGACCCCGAGAAAGGTGTGTGGTGCAAGATGTTTATCATGAACAAAAGGGGGAGGAAGCAGGACTGGGCAGAGGAGGGAGGTGGACTCTGACAGAGGCCCAGCAAAGGCCAGCCTGGTGGGGGCTCAGGAGGGAATATTGCTCCTTAACGTCCCATGTCAGGTTGCAATGGCCTTGCTCAGTCAGAGCGTGGGCTCCCCGAGAGAGCATGGCCTTGGACAGGGGGTTCTCTGCAGTCAAGGCTGACCCTAAAGGAGCTGCTGGCTGGCTGCTGACCACACTCCCTGTCAGTGGGCAGCAAGCAACCCCTTGAAGGAGGACCTGACTGCTGTCTCCATGTTGACTACTTCATAAAACACTGTGTCTCTGTATCTGTGAAAAGCTGTTCAAGCTCTTCATCCATCAGGGAAATGCAAATTAAAACCACAATGAGATCTCACCACATGCTCCCTAGAGTGGCAGAAGTTGAAGAGATTGACAATACCAAGCAGTGTTGAGGATGTGTAGCAAGTGGAAACCTCATTTAGTCCTGGTAGGAGGGTAAATGTGTGGCTCACTTGGTGAAATAGTTTGCCATTAGTTACTAAAGTTGAAGTCATGCATAGGCAGTGACCTAGCACTTACACTTCCATGTGTCACCCGACAGGAATGCATGTACATATGCACCAACACACACGTACAAGCATGTTCAAGAAGCTCTATTCATAAGAGCCCCAAACTGGAAACAACCCAAATGTTGGTTGATGATAGAATGGATACATAACACTTCCCCCGCTTATACAAAGGTTGTGGTAGGCAGTCTCGAAGTTGGTCCCCAGTGATTCCTGCCGCCTGATGCTCACATCTTGGGTGATCCCCTCCTGCACTGGACCAGGATGGTTGTGTGATCAATAGCATCAGCAGCAGTGATGCTGTGTCACTGCTGAGATTAGGTGACAAGAGAAAATATAAAAGACATTTCAGCTTCCACCTTGGGCGCTCTCTCACTCACAGCTTTTTTCTCTGAGACTATTTGCTCTTGGTCATCTATGTTACGTGCAGCACTATGGAGAGGCCTACGCGGTGAGTTGACAACAGCCCCGTGAGCAAATTTGGAAGTGGATCCTCCAGCTCTAGTTAAATCTTCAGAGATGACAGTCTCAGGCGACAGCTTGAATGCAACTACATGAGAGACCCTCAGCCAGAACACCCAGCTAAGCCACAAATGATTCCTGACTCTCAGAGTATACGTGATACAATAAATGTAAGTTTTAAACTGCTAATTCTGGGGGTGATTTGTTACACAGCAATAGATAATTAATGCAATGGGATTCTATAAAGTAACGAAAATAAATGAAATGCAGTTACATGTGTCAACATGAGTGAATTTGTACCAACACAATATTGAATGAAAGAAGTCAGCCACAGATGACATTTTTTAATTATCCCATCATTTAAATTTCAAGAAACAGGTAAAACTATAGTACAGTGTTTAGAGATGCACGCCTAGATGGTCAAACAATAAAATAAATCAAGGAAGTGATTTCCATAAAAATCAGGAAGCTGCTTCTCTTTGGGGGCCGACAGGTAGGAAGTGAGCGGGGTGGGGGGCATGGGGAAGGCTTCTGTGCCCTTGCTAATGTGCTATTTCTTGACCTGGATGGTAGTAGCAAAGGTATTTGTTTTGGATAAAACATCAAGCTGTATGCTTCTGTTTTTAATCCCTACTCCCCTTTCTTGGTATGTGGGTTACATTTCATTATGAAAAGGCAAGCAAAGAGAGTGGGAGGAGAGAACTCGGGGACAGAGAGCACAGAGAACTCTTTAGAGGAATGTTGTTGCAAAGAGGACCAAAGAAACAGAGCAGTAGCTGGAAGAGAACTGAAATCTCTCTCTCTCTATATATATATCTATCTATTTTAAGATGAGGTCAAACAGCAATATGCAAATCAAATCATCTAGTGGAAAGGAAAAACTGATCAGACAGGAGAGGAGGTATTGCTGGAGCCAAGTTCTGGAGTAGGTGAGAGGGATGGGTCTGGGCTGAGCTGGGTACCAGACCCTGGGGATACTGAATTAGTTAGGGTTCTCCAGGGAAACAGAGCCAAGAGGCTGTATTTATTGCTATACATCCTATTAATAAGCACCTGTCTATCTATCTGTCTATCTGTCTATCTATCTATCTATCTATCTATCTATCTATCTATCTATCTATCTATCTACCTACCTACCTACCTGGGGGTACTACTCCTGGTATTTCAAAGGTGTGTTAACCTAGACGCACAAGAAAAAAGGGACAGGGCTGACTTAACACCTTTCATAAGAAGTTATAGGCCTGAGGTGTGACTTCTCACCATGACCTGCCCAGTTAGGAATTGATGATCAGATCTCCCTGTGAGGTTACTTTCCACAGAACCCCACCCCCATCCCCTTTTTTTTTGTCCACACGCCCAACTCATCTCTCGCCCTCCTTCCCTACCCCAAGCAAGTTCACTGACAGATTGTCAGTCTTCAATTTCATGATGGTTAATTTTATGTGTCACCTTGGCTGGGCCAAGGTTAGTGCCTGAGAGGTATTAATCCTCAAGAGAGCACATAGTCTTGTTAACTTTCCTGTAATCCAGTCCCCACCTTGCTTTCTCCCACCTCCATGTAAACTTCCCTGTGTCCCCTCCTTAATTTTAAATGCATAAAAAAAAGTGCAAACTGTTATTCTTTGGAGCATTTGAGATCTTGACCCCTGGAATATGCCGTCAGTTTGGCTCAAATACACCTATACATATTTGGATGTTTCTTATGTCAACAGGCATTAGGACATCTCTCGCCCTTGGTTTTCCTTTAGAACATCAGCCTCTTGATTCTTCCAGTCTGCCTAGAGAAGTTTCCCACAACATTGTGAGAGGGGAAGAGAGGATGGAATCATTGTGTGAATAATGTAAAACAAGACCCAAGACTGTGGTCTTTTTATTTTGAGTTAGCAGCAAAAGCCTAAAAACATTATTAATTATGAGTGAAGATGTCCACTTGTATTTTTCTTACAGTTTGGCAAATCTTATATTTGAAAAGATGGATTCCCCTATCACACATACTCAAGGTGCTCTAACTGGTGGGGCCAGCAAAGCATGAGCTGCCTAAGACCTGCAGAAGACATGCTTTCAGGGGCAGTGAGGATTTTCCTTGGGGGACCGGCATTCAACCAGGAGCTTAGTTGTGGCACCAGAACTGGGTGACCAGTCAGATGCTTTGTGGGACTCACAGCTGTGATTCCCTTATCCGTAAAGACACTGAAAGGGGTGTGTTCGGTGGAAACGGTCACTGTCTTCTTCCCTGCCCAAGAAGCACGAGCTCCCCCAGAACTCTCTCCCCGCAGACCTGGTGCTCTGTCCCCGGTGTCGGGATTCCCCCAGGAACCGAATGAATGAGCGAGCGGCGCCTCCAGCCGTGGCCGCCAGGGGGCGGGAGGTGGCCGAAGAGGGCCGGGCCCAGACCCGCAGGGAACCGGAACGTCGGTGCCCCTTCCTGGAGTGGGCGGCCTGGGCTCCTGTGGCTGGAGCGCGGCTGCGGTCCCCAGCTCTGCCGGCGCCTTCACCGCCACCGGCCAGGCCCCAGCCACTCCGGAGTCCGAGCGACCCGGGCATCCGCTGTTTCACCGACCCCGAGTCCTGCCCAGGTGCTTGGCCCACTCCCAGGACCGAGCTGCTTTCCCCCAGATCCCTAGACGCAAATGGAGGCACTGCCGCTTCAAGTTGTGGTCTTTTATCTGGATGGAGCTGGCGCCCTGCCCACCAACGTCCCCACCTCCCTCCCACTGTCCCCAGGCCCTACCTCCTGACCCCCTACCCTGGGGGAAGAGGTCCAGTCCATGGCCTCAGAGGGGTGAGCGCGTGAACTTTCAGGGCCTTCCCCCCGAAATTTAATCCTCGTTAGGACGCGCCACCACACATCCCATCTGAGCCGCCTGGGGACTGGCTTTGGGGCCTGGAACAGGGCTGCCAGATTTAGCACACACACAAAAAGGACGCCCAGGTAAATTTGAATTTCAGATAAACAATAAATTATCTTTTAGTAAAAGTGTGTCCTATGCAATATTTGGTACATACCTATACTTAAATATGTATTTTTAAATTTATATATTTGGGACAATACCAATACTAAATATATATGTATTCTTTGTTTATCTGAAATTCAAATTTTATTGAGTGTCCTCTTTTTTTTCTGGCAACTCTAGCTAAGATTGAATTTATGTGGAGGGATGAGGGGAAAGGTTGTGGGAGAATAAAAAATGTGTGAAGTTCTCACGATAGGAGATACTCATTTCTATTTGGTCTTTTGAATGTCTTCCTACCTATATACCCATTTTTAATTCCATTTATAAAAAACCCAGCTAGTTCATTAAAAAATGCAACTCACCTTGTCTGTGACTCCCCCGCCCCACGCCCCAAGCTATCAGCTTTCTAACAGATTTAAAAAGAAGCAATGGATCATTTTAATTGTGGCATTCAGCTGAAGCTGCAGCCCTTTATGTCTATGGAACCTTTCCTTTTGCGGAGCTTAATCTTTTCTTTTTTTTTTTTTTGCATTTTTATATGAGTTTATTTGAACCAAACTGATGACATATGCCGGGGAGCAAGATCTCAAAATGCTCCCGAGAATAACAGTTTTGCAGCACTTTTTATGCATTTGAAATTAAGGAGGGGAATATTTGTATAACTTATTTTTATGGGAAAATCTGTGTTTTGCTATTTTGGCAGAGAGGTTAACTTTCTGACTGGAGTCCAAGCTGAAAAGAAACTATTCTGTGCGGCAGAAATACGGAAGTCATGATGCCACCTGTGCACCATCCTGAAGAAGGCCTTGAGGCACCTCCTGGGGACCCCACTTCTGGGTAACCATTTCACACCCACTATCCTATCTCTCTCTCTCACACACACACACACACACACACACACACACACACACACACACACACACAGTCTATGTGTCCATTCCACTTAGATTTTGGGTCAAGGGACTCAATCCCCTATAAGGGAACAAATCCTTTATAATATTCCTAATAGCACTGCTTGGTCCTTGTTGAGCTTGTTTCCCTCACTCTGCTGTGGAATCCATTCAAAATCACACTGGCTCAGATGAAATATGCTTTTCCCTTGATCCTGATCTGCTTGGTCTTGGCACAGAGGAAGCCAAGTGTATTGGTTTCCCAGGGCTGCTGTAACACAGTACCACAAACTGGATGGCTTAAAGAACAGAAATGCATCGTCTCACAGTTCTGGAGGCTAGATGTCCAAAATCAAGGTGTCAGCAGGGTAGGTTCCTTCTGAGGGCTGTGAAGGATGGATCTGTTCCAGAATCTCTCCTTGTTTTAGAGATGGCGTCTTTTTCCTGTGTCTCTTCACATTGTCTTCCTTCTATGCATCTTTGTCTCTATGTTCAAATTTCTCCTTTTTATAGGGACACCAGTCACATTGGATTAGCGCCCACCCTAATGACCTCACTTTACCCTGATCACCTCTATAAAGACCCTAGAAAGACCCCACATTCTGAGGTACTGGGGCTTAGGATTTCAACATCTCTTTTGGTGGAGGGGACACAATTCAACCCATAACACGAAGGAAAACATGATGAGTGAAGGTGTAATTCATTGGTGCCTGAGAGACGGCTCTTTGAGGGGTCTCATCAACACCACACAGGGCTTTGGTCAGGAAGCTCCTAGAATCTAGGAGGTGCTGGCTTCCAGTGAGAGCTCGCTGTTAGACACCTAAGCTTGGTCTGAGAGGCCAGCTGAGCTCCTGCCAGGACAGGCACTTTCCTCTCTACAGTGGGCCCTTCATCTCCCCTCAGGGAGTGGTCCTTCTCTTCCCCAAGGCAGAGACCCACACGTCTTCTCTCACTAGGTGGGAACAGGGCCTTGAACATGCGGCATCCGAGTTCAATGGGGAGCTGGGAATTGGTCCAACAAAGACAAACAAGGGCAGGCATTTGGAGGATTTCAGGTAAAAATTTAGTAACATGTCTAGTAAGTGTTCATAGTAATTTGGTTTTCAAAAAACTCTGCCTCCCCACACAGTTTCCTCTTACTCGGATGAGTAAACTCCGTGTTCTGTGACACGCTAGTGAAATCTGAGGATTCAAAATAGTACGTTGCCTATTTTTTTTTCCTAAGAGAACATAGTCACTGAAGAGTTTCATACCCAGACTTTGGTCACCTTATCATCCTCATAAGATTTTAATATTCCCATTAGTAACAGGAAATCATGCAAGCAAGTGAGAAAATTCCAGTTCCTCCATTGGTTCATGGAGAAAAAAGAAACCAGTCAGTCATTCTGTAGTTTCTCGAGAACCATCACCTTTCTAGTAGCTGCTAAGTCCAGTGTGAAAAGAAGCTAACAGCACGTGCGGTATCCCACCAAGGCTGGTCCCCAACTCCAAGACGGCTAACGTGGTAGTTAGGGCCATCAGGTCCTGCTGAGTTAGGACAGATTTTTTGACTCCCAAGCCAAATTTCAGTTGGTCCTTCTTGCCAAAGTGAGATCCTTGTGTCACTACATTGGGGATATGATTTTTGTCTCCTTGAAATATGCAGTGTGTTGGATATACAGTGTGTTGGCATGTGAATAAATGGGACAAGGAATTGACTACAGAGGGGGAGTCCCCCTGCTGTGACTGCCAGTGCAGTTTGGGGCTCTGGAGGTAGTTGTTTGGAAAATGAATCAGATTCTGTCCTTAAAACATAAAGTTATTTGATAAAGTGAAGAAGCCTTGATCCAGCTGAGAGCCACAGGAGCAGCTGGGGGTGTAACACCCTTCTACACACCATTAAGGGCATTGGAGGCTTGTGGCTGCTGGGCAGGACCTGCTAATCATTTTAATCATCAGTTTCTTGATACCTTGTGAACACACTAGGAGACTATTTAATTTAATCACTTGTGTATATGGGCACCTCCCCTTTGTTAAAAAAAAGATTTTTATTAAAATGTAGCTAGCATATAATATTGTGTTAGTTTCAGGTGTACATCATAGGTTTTCAACAGTATCCACTATATATAGTTATTACCATATTATTGATTATATTCCCTATGCTAAAGAAGTGATCACCATGATAAGTCCAGCAACCATCTGACACTGTACCACGCTAGCACAGTATTATTGACTATATTCCATGCTGTACATTACATCCCCATGACTTATTTGTTTTACACCGAGAATTTTGAACCTCTTATTCCCCTCTAGTCCCCTGTTTTTCATTTTTCAATTAGAGTTGACAATCAATATTATTTTACATTAATTTCAGATGTACAGCATAGTGGTTAGACATTTATATCATTTATGAAGTGATCCCCATGACTAGTACCCACCTGGCACTATACCTAATAGTTATTACCATATTATTGACTTTATTCCCTATGCTTTATATCCCCATAACTATTTTGTGACTTCAAATTTGTATTTCTTAATCTCTTCACCTTTTTCACCCTGCCCCCAACTCCCTTCCCATCTATCATCCCGATAGATTTAGTACCCATCTGACACCATACATAGTTATTATAATATTATTGACTATATTCCTTATGCTATACTTTACATCCCCATGACTACTGTGTAACAACCAATTTGTACGTCTTAATCCCTTCCCCTTTTGCACCCACCCCTTAACCCCCTCCCATCTGGCAACCATCAAAATGTTCTCTGTGTCTTTGAGTTTGTTTCTGTTTTATTTGTTTGTTTATTTTGTTCTTTAGATTCTACTTATACGAGGTGTGGTCACAAAATACAGTGAATGCTGCTGCCGAGTGCCATCCAAAGGAAAGGCAGGGATCTTCTATACGGAAAGTGGTGTGTTGAACCTTAGTAACAATATATGTCAAGTTTCATCTTGTTCAGTGCAGTCAGTCAACCGCAGTCAGTCAGGTGTGAGCTATGGTTGAGAGAAGGTGTGTTTTAAAGTATTTCGTAAATCATGCTCCATCATGACAGTGCTCCGTGTCACACATCACTTCTGGTATACAGCAATTTCTGTCAAATAAAAACATTACACTGTGTCTTCATCCACGTTATTCACTGGATCTGGCACCATGTGACTTCTAGCTCTTCCTCAAAGTGAAAATGATTCAGGACGTCGAGGTAGCCATGACAGCGCGACTAAAGACACGAAAGAGGACTTTCAGAACTTCTGCAGAAAGTGGCAAGAACGATGGGATAAGTGTGTTCAAAGTGAGGGGGAGTATTTTGAACTGCCACATTAATGGCAATGTGTCTTTTACTGTAATAATTTTTGTTTATTTAAACATTCACTGTATTTTATGATCACACCTCATAAGTGAAATCATATGACATTTGTCTTTTGCTGTCTGACTTACTACACTCAGCACAATCCCCTCTAGGTCCATCCATGTTGTCACAGATGGCAAGATTTCATTCTTAATGGCTGAGTAATATTCCATTGTATATATGTACCACCTTTTCTTTATCCATTCATCCACTCAGGGACTTCCAGGTTGCCTTCATAGCTTGACAATTGTAAATAATACTGCAATGAACATATGGGTGAGCATGTCCCCTTGAAGTAGTGTTTTGGGTTTTTTCAGCTAAATATCCAGAAGTGGAATTACTAGGTCTTTCTTTGTCTCTTGTTATAGTCTTTGTTTTAAAGTCTATTTTGTATGGTGTAAGTATTGCTACCCCAGTTTTGTTTATTTGTTTCCATTTTCATGAAATAATCTTTTTCCATCCCTTTACTTTCAGACTGTGTGTCTCTTTTGATCTGAAGTGAGTCTCTTGTAGGCAGCATATGTAAGGGTCTTGTTTTCTTATCTATTCAGCTTCCCTATCTTTAGATTGGAGCATTTAATTTATTTACATTGAAAGTAATTATTGATAGATATATAATTATTGCCCTTTTATTATTCATATTTTTTATTTATTTTATTTTTTTAGTTTTAAAGAAGTCCCTGTAGCATCATTCCTTGTAATATTGGTTTGGTGGTGATGAACACCTTTAGTTTTTCTTGTTTGGGAAGCTCTTTATCTGTCCTTCCATTCTAAATGATAGCTTTTCTGGGTAAAGTAGGTTGTTGCTTTTTATCACTTTAAATATTTACTGCCAATCCTTTCTGGACTGCAAAGTTTTTGTTGAGAAATCAACTGATAGTCTTATGGGAGCTCCCTTGTAAGTAACTAATTGCTTTTCTCTTGCTGCTTTTAAGATTCTCTCTTTGTGTTTAACCTTTGGTATTTTAATTATGATGTGTCTAGGTGTGGCCTGTTTGGGTTCATCTTGTTTGGGACTCTGCACTTCCTGGGCTTGTATATTTCCTTCACCAGGTTAGGGAAGTTTTCAGTCACTATTTCTTTAAATAGGTTTTCAATTCCTTGCTCTCTCTCTTCTCCTTCTATGCGAATGTTGACATGCTTGAGGTTGTCCCAGAGGCCCCTCCCCTTAAACTCTCCTCAGTTTTTTTGATTATTTTTTCTTTTCACTGTTCTGATTGGGTGTTTTCTGCTACCTTACCTTCTAAATCACTGATTCGATCATCTGCTTAATCTAATCTACTGTTGATTCCCTGTATTCTTCATTTCTGTTATTGTATTCTTTATTTCTGACTAGTTCTTTTTAATTTTTTTATCTCCATTTTTATGTTCCCTATCTTTTTGTTGAAGTTCTCCCTGAGATAATTGAGCATCCTTATTACCAGTGTTTGGAACTCTGTGTCTGGTAGATTGCTTGGCTCCATTTTGTTTAGTTCTTTTTCTGGAGCTTTGTTCTGTTCTTTTATTTGGCACATTTTTCTTTGTCTCCCCATTTTGGCTGCCTCCTTGTGTTTGTTTCTGTATATTAGGTAGGGCTGCTATGCCTCCTGGTCTTGGTAGAGTAGCCTTATATAGTAGGTGTGCTGTGGAACTCAGTGGTGCAGTCTCCCTGGTCACCTGAGCTAGGTGCTCCAGGTTTGTCTCCTGTGTGGTGTATGTCCTCCTATTGTAGTTGAGACTTGATTGCTGTTGGCATGTCAATGGGAGGGATTGATCCTCAGGCTGATTGTTTGTGAGGATTGTCTGTGACTACAGTTGAGGAGCTGTTGTGCAGACATGACCCTATAGAGCAGGGTTCCAGTGCCTGTCCAGTCTGCTGTTTGGGTGTGTCATCCTTGGAGGTGGCCGGGTGATGCTCTGGCCCAGTCTAAATTGGCCACTGGACCTGCCAGCCCCGGGGCCTTCTGGAGGGGACCTGCCGCAGGCCAAGTTCAGCTGCAGTCTGTGCCCTTCCCCCGGGCCACCTGGCATGAGCCACAAAGCAATTCAGAGAGGGCCACCACCCATGTTGTGCTTGGAAGTGCCTTGAGAGGCAGAGCCACAAACAAAAGCCGGCTGTCGCTAGTGCTGGGCTTAGGGCTGCTCAGCCAGACTGGCAGAGGTATGAGACACACTCAAGCCAGATGCTACTTGTTTGGGTTTTGTGAACCTTTGAGAGACCCCAGGAAAGTCTGCAGCATGAGCCAAGGCAGGCAGTTTGTATGAAAAAGCCACTGGAAGCGCTTGGTTGTGCCCAACAAAGTTGGGTGGGGCGGGGCTTCAGAATCTTCAGGGCGGGGCCAGGTTGGTGGAGATTCAAATATGGCAGCTGCGTCTTCACGCCGGGAAGGGGGAGGGCTCAACAAAAAAACAATGACTTCCATCAGCTCCTACATCTGAGAGAAAGCCACCCCTCCAGCCCTCATTCTGCAGCGAAACAACTCAGTTCCTCTCCATATGTCCCTGGAACCCTTTAAGCTGCTTTCCCAGCACTGGAGCTCAGAGCAGGTGAGTCTATAGGTGAGTAAGTCCATGCATAGTTTTAAGAGGAGCAACTGGGAATGCAGCTGCCCTCCATCTCACTTAGCCACTATCTCTGCTGGTTTTCACAGCCAGAAGTTATGGGGATTTCCCTCCCCAGCATTGAAACCCTGGGCTGGGGAGGGGCTGGGACCCCTCACTCCTCTGGGGGGACCTCCCCAGCTAAGATGTCCCTCCCAATTTTTAACCTTCACACGCTGGTGTGGGACCAGCCTGTTCAGCGTCTCCGCCCCTCCTACCAGTCTTGAGGTGGTTTTTTCTGTATCTTTGTAGTTGTATGGCTTTGGTTCAACTAGACTTCAGGCAATTCTCAATAATGGTTGTTCTCTGGTTTAGTTGTAACTGATATGGTCTTGAGAGGAGGTGAGCCCAGTATTTACCTATTCTGCCATCTTGACTGGAAATATCTATGTTATGTTTAAAGATAACATCTGTTGAGAACTTATGACATTCCAGAAATTGTTGTAAACACTTTAAATGTATTAGTTCCTGCAATCCTTACAAGTAACCTATTTTTAGCCCCATTTTATAGATGTGGAAAATGAAGTGCCCAGAAGTTAGGTAATCTGCCAAAGCTTACTCACCCAATAAGTGATAGAATTAAGGTTTGAATCCAGGCAGTCTTGTCTCAGCGCACAGATGTAAGGCAGTGTTTTTGCTGGGTGGGTGAGGTTTATAACGGGAAAGGCTGTATTTGCTTCCTCTGTGTCTGGCATACAATAGGTCTGGATAAGTGTTAGTTGTCTGATTTACAACTTGAGACTATTTTAGAATAAAAATGGAAGGAATCTTGTCCTGTTAGAAAGGTGACTTCAAAGTTCTTAAGAGACTGGGTCTTAAATGTTCTCACAAGAAAAAAAGAAATGGTAATTATGTGACATGATAGAGGTGTTAGCTAAGGTATGGTAGTAATCATTTTATAAAATATAAATGTATCAAATCAACATGTTATATACCTTAAACTTATGCAATGTTATAAGTCAATTATATATCAAAAAAGTTGATGACTATGATTCTGCATTTTAAACTATAAGTTACTGTGTTAATCAATATAGACGACTCCTCATTTTAGATTGTGTGATGTGATATAATGAGTGATGGGAGGGAGATGATGTGTTTGAAGACCGAAGACATAAGATGGGGAGTGAGGTTTCTATGGTGACACCGCAAAAGTCATAGAAGAGAGCAAAGAATTGAATCTTCATACCCATTTTATGAGCTCACTGTCATTACTCTCCCTCTGGGGGTCCCAGACAGGGGTTAGGTAATTTGCCCAAGGCAGCTTGGCCAATATGCAGGGTGTGAGGGGTACACCAGGGCAAGCTGATCCCCCTCCTCCATCACCTCCACCCTCTTTCCATTACACATTTTAGCAGAGGAGCTGAGGCTCCAATGGCCCCCCACTCAGTGCTTTCAGGTCTTAACACACCTTCACCTCCAGGAGACTTTCCCAGCTACTCCAAAACTTCATGGTCTGAGACCATATCCCAGCTAAAATGGAGCAATATGTGATATCATTGGGGAAGAGTGTGGCATTTATATCCCAGACAACTTCCCCAAAATATAGAATTTAACAAGACACACATATAAGGAAATGGCTAAATTTAGGCAGATTCTAAGTGATCCCTGGGATATATGGTCGTGATTCTCTCTCTTTTTTTTTTTTTTTTTTTTTGAGAAAGTGGGAGCTTATGTAATACAATGTAAATTATGCTTTGTTTTGTATGAACTGGTTATGTGAAAATATTGATCAACAGATGTCATCACCTGTTTGAAGAGTCACCACACTAATCTGGGCAATCAAAAGTTATTAGTGGGAGAGCTACTCCCATTTCTGACCAAAGAGATGGGCGATGTATGCTGTGGCCAGGGTGCTGCTTGGAGGATGGGGGGGGGTGTCCAGAGACAGTGAGGTGCCCCTTGTTGTTGATAGGCTCTGAGTTGGAAAGTCCCTAGGACTTGTGATGTGTGATGTGGTTAGAAGTTCAGTACCTGGAAATCGGACCTTACTTAAAGTGGTACCTAAAGTGTAGTTTTATCAGTTGAGATGTTGATAATGTGGCCTCTGGGTGGGTGAGGATTAAAGTTCTAAGAATAAGGAGACAGTGCCCCTCTGACCTGCAGGACGCATCCCCATGTCTGCTCCAAACCCATCTGTATGTCTTTAGAGTATTTTCAAATTACTATTAAAGTATTTTCAAATGAGAGAGGAATAATTTTCCAAAAACAAACTTTTCCAAAACAGCATGGTCTCTTAACAGAATGTATAAATTTGCTTTTAAAAATGGTGAAGGGGGGGGGCAGCCCGGTGGCTCAGGCAGTTAGAGCTCCATGCTCCTAACTCTAAAAGCTGCCAGTTCGATTCCCACATGGGCCAGTGGGCTCTCAACAACAAGGTTGCCAGTTCGATTCCTCGAGTCCCGCAAGGGATGGTGGGCAGCGCCCCCTGCAACTAAGATTGAACATAGCACCTTGAGCTGAGCTGCTGCTGAGCTCCCGGATGGCTCAGTTGGTTGGAGCGCATCCTCTCAACCACAAGGTTGCCGGTTCGACTCCTGCAAGGGATGGTGGGCTGTGCCCCCTGCAACTAGCAACGGCAACTGGACCTGGAGCTGAGCTGCGCCCTCCACAACTAAGACTGAAAGGACAACAACTTGAAGCTGAATGGCACCCTCCACAACTAAGATTGAAGGGACAACAACTTGACTTGGGAAAAAGTCCTGGAAGTACACACTGTTCCCCAATAAAGTCCTGTTCCCCTCCCCCAACAAAATCTTTAAAAAAAAAAAAAAAGGTGAAGGGGGATATAATCAATAATATTGTGTTAAGTTTGCACAGTGACAGATGATTACTGGAATTAGTGGGGTGATCACATTGTAAGGTAAATAAATGTTGAATCACAATAGTGTACATATGAAACTAACAGAACTAATATGATATTGTATACCAATTATACTTAAATTTTAAAAAATTATCCTATGCTTTTAAAATACACCTTGAAGCACAGGAACAAAAATTGCTTGCGAACAAAATTTCCTTAGATTATTCAGTATTCCTGTCAGGCAAATGGACTAGAAAGCTCCAAAACACTTGTTTCCCCAAGAAGACATCTAAATACAACCAAACACTGGCTAAAATGAGGGTCTCACTTTTGTGAACCCCTAAAGAGGCATTGGCCTGCTGTGCATCTCCTACACTGATCTTCTCATTTCTTTTATTTTCCTTCTTTTAATTTTTTTTTTCTTTCTATTATCTTGGAGGTTTCCGTGATGATATCCTCTGATCACTCTAATAAATTTTCCATTTATACTCTCATACTTTTAATTTCAGGGACACTCTTTTATCCTTTTTAATGTCTTTTAAAAAAAATACTAGCCCATTCCTATATTATTGATGCAATATATTATGTTATGTCTTCCAGGACATTAATCATAATTAAAACATTTTTTTCTGCTTGGCAAAAAAAAAGGGTTGTTTTTTTCCCCTCGCCTGTTTTCTCCAGATTCCTTTCCTTTGTTTCTTTGTTTCTGTCTTTCATGCCAGAGACTCAAACTTAGTGAGGCCCTTAAAATGTGACTGGAAGCTCTCTGCATATGGGCAGGCTTGGCACTGGGGGGGGTCCACTGAAGGGGGGTTTTTCTGGGCTATCCCATGTGAACCCTACCTGTCAGAGTGTGTAGAGCTTTTCTCCAGGGCTTGTCAGTTTCTCTAGAGGATTCTTCTGATGTGCTGCCTGGGGGTGTAAGCCTCGCTGCAAACAGCTGGGGGTGGATGCTGTGGGTCTGGCTGTAAGGATGTGAATTTTCTCTGAATCCTGTAATCAGTACAGCACCTCTGCCCTCAGCTGTTTCTGTGTCCTCAAGAGCAGAGTAAACCTTCATCAGGTCAGGGTTGAAGGGCCATCACCAACAGTGCAGCGCTGAGGAGGGGGTCTGGTCTTGTTCTTACTTTCCCCTCACTCCCACTTTTAGAGATTCTGGAAGCCTCCAGTCTCAGTGCCTTTTACGGTGTGAACTATGTGCTTCTTGAGAGCCCCCACTTCAGATGAAAAGGGCAGATTTCTTGGGTGTGCCAGGTCAGTTCCCTCTTGGGCATCTGCTTCCCAGCTTCTACAATTTTGTTGCTTTATCACCTTTTCCTTCTGCTTCTCCTAGTGTGTTTATGTCTTTTAGATTCACTTTTCATTATTATAGCACCTGATAAGTATACCAGGCACTATTCGAACAGCTTAACATTTTATTTGTTCTAACTCATTTAATCCTACAATGGTGTTACTGTCCCCATTTACAGATGAGAGAAGCTAAAGCACAGAGGGGTTGAGTTTCTGGACGATAGTCACAGACACGGCCAACACAGAACCCCTGCCCTGAGCCACTGAGCTTCATATCAAACTTGCACATTTTTTGTTAAATGTTCTTGTCATTTTAGTTATTGCTGTTCCCATCTCCTTTAGTGATCCTGTGAATATAACTGGGCTGCACTCCTCCCTACAAACTGGGGGAAGCTGGGTATCCCTTTCCAGATAGTGCCCCCAGAGTAACCTCTGGGTTTGTACTTACTCCAAAGAGATTGTTCCTGGTCTTGGCCATGGGCGGGTCAGCAAAGGGCCTGTTGCTGCTGAAAGCAGTCAGTCCCTGAATACCCACAGCGTCTCCGGTGCCCCAAGCCATATGGCACCTTGTCACCTGCTCCTTCAGTTCCCATCTGGCCATTTTCCCAAGGCTTGCTTGCAGCCCCACATGCTTCAAGAGGCCAGAACCGACCCTCCTACCGAGTGCCTCAGGTAGGGCCTGGCTCTTAACTCTCACCCCACACACACATGCAGCTGAGGGGCACACCACACATCCAGGTGAAGCCCACTGCCGTTCTCTCAAAGGGTAAAATATTTCATCGTAAATAACTATTTGAAGAGTACCAATTCCAGTCAAGTCTTCCTCTCCAGAAGTTCCCTCTACTTTATGAAAGGATTCAGTACAGCTAAATATATATCCAACTTACATGACTACCCCCTTTGTCAACTGGCTGCCTTTCTGCCTCTTAAAGTCCCCATTTTCCCATCCCAGGGAAGTCCAGAGACCTCCCCATACTGGCTTTCTACTTCCCCAGGCTTAGAAGTTTCTGAATCCCTTTGGTCTTGGCCCCTGGCTTTGCATGCGCTATCTTGGTTTCACTTGCATCGACCCAGGATGCAAAACTCAGCCTCTTCACCAGTTTCTACAAGAAATTCAACCACATCAAGGACTTTACAATTTCTGTGGTCTTTCCTGAAAATCGGCATCTGAAAGCACTGTAGGGGTGAGGGTCACATGTGCAGCGCACAGCATTGTACCATCTTCCCACCCCTGCCCTCTTCTCTTCTTTTTCCAGATCTCCCCTTCCCTACCTTCTACTAGTCAGTGGCTTCTTGCTGATTTTGGCCCTTTAGCACCTACTCCTCTTCCTTTTTGCTAAAAGCACCGAACTTGTTGAGGTATCCCCCCCTTCTCAGGTGGCTCCTATACTGGGAAAGCGGAGCCCTGCGCCGCCCCTCCCCCCTTCAAAGGTGGACTCAGCCAATCAGCATATCCTGGCATCAGTGATTTGTTCAGGGATGGGGCGTGGCCCAACTCCAGCCAATGAGATGGATGAGAGGGATGTTGGCAGGAGGCTCTGTGACATTCATCAAGAAAGAAGCTTCCTAGCTCCTCTGTGGAAGGTACCTGGACAGGCTGTCCCTTGTGTTGGATGTAAATGGGGAAGTATGTGGCCTGGAAGCAACTGGCAGCCAACTGTGACCATGAGGGAAGCCAGGCACAGGACGATTCAGACCAGGTCTTTGGTGACATCAATGAGTTGTTGGATCAGCCTTGCCTAAACTCACTGTACTCTCTGCCAACGAATGCTCTTTATTTTTAAGTTTGTGTTGTTTTTTACTGTTACTTGCAACCTTACTTTCTCTTCCTTCCTTTTGGCCCCAGATCCAGTTTTCTGAGTTCAGCTTCCACCCCAAACAGGCTTATCAAAGATATGGTTCACACTGAAGTTAGTGGTCCTTAAGGGGAAGTCATCAACAGTTGCTTTTTATTCACTAGCCAGCTGCTTTTTTATGAAAAAGAGTGAAATTTCAGACTGCATCATCTGCATTCAGATTCAAGTTTGTTTCAAGGACAATGGTTATAGGTTTTCTTGACTTTTTGGTAATTAAGGGGTCCATCTTGGAGATCTTCCCTCAAATAAAGGGAGATTAATGACTTTATTCTAGAAACAAACTGCAGGCAACACCCAACAGGCTTATTCTAAATGAAATTTTAAAAAATGTAGAATCTCTCTTAGCCAAGCCCCCTGCTATGTCTTTCCTAACACACACACACACACACACACACACACACACACACACACCCCTTTCTATAGAAAAATTGGGCCCAGAAGCAGTAACTGATATCAGCTGAAATTGCACATATTCTTTACTTGAAGTCTGTTTTTCTGTCTCTTTTGAGTGCGCATACAAGACTGGCTGAGACTCACTTTCTCCAATTCTTGAAGTTTCTCAGCACTCCAAGATTGATTTCGCATATATAACTCAGGGAAAGTATTTTAGGAGGAAAAGGGAAACCAAGAAAATAGCCAAAAGTGCTTGGAGATCACCTGTATGAAATTTAAGTAAAAATTTGTTAGTTTCAACAAACATGGCTCAAAGCAGAAGTGGTCCCAAGGAGACGACATATTTTCTTTTTTAATTAAAGTTTATTGGGGTGACAATTGTTGGTAAAATTACATAGATTTCAGGTGTACAATTCTGTAATACATGATCTATATCTCACATTGTGCTTTCACCACCCCAAGTCAGTTCTTTTCCATCACCATATTAGACCCATTTACCCTCTTCTAGAACCCCCCCTTACCTTCTGGTATCCCCTAAACTAGTGTCTATGTCTAAGAGTTTTTGTTCCTTCATTTGTTTGTCTTGTTCTTTTCTTGTTTTCAGTTTTATATACCACATATCAGTGAAATCATATGGTTCTCTACGTTTTCTGTCTGATTTATTTCGCTTAGCATTATAATCTCAAGATCCATCCATGTTGTCAGAAATGATACTATTTCATCTTTTCTTACCACCGAATAGTATTTTGTTGTGTATATATACCACAACCTTTTTATCCAATCATCTATCAAAGGACATTCTGGTTGTTTCCATGTCTTGCAGAAAGCTGCAATGAACATGAGACAACATCTTAAGAACATAAAGGAAGCGGGAGATAGGAGGTAGAAGTCATCCTTACAATTTTTACAAATTAGGATTTTTTTTTTTTCCCCTCGATGCAAGACATCTAAAGTTAATCACTTCTTTGGGGAAGAGGAATCAGGTCTACGTCAGAGCCTATATTAATATTGGTTAAAATAGGTTGCCGTCTTTAACCCCTGGTTTCTTTTATTCATTCAGCAATAATTGTGTGTCGGTTTCCTACTATAGAGCAGGCACTGAATTACACGTTGGGGATACAGGGGAGAGCAAGACTGTTTTCCTGTCATCTTGGAGTTTACAGCCTAGTGATCGGAAGAAAGCCCCAGCTGTTGCCCCCTTCAGTTCCCCAAGCTGTCAGCACATGCCCTCACCATACCAACCCTGTTACCAGACACTTTTCCTGGGATGAGTGTCTCTGGGCTCGCTACACCAAAACTGCCAGACCTTGACAAATATTTCCACTAAGTCAATTCCTGAATATCAGCCTGGGCCACAGACCCAGAGCCACAAAGAGAGGAGGCCCCATCTGAGAAGAACCATGTTTTAGACCCAGGAGAACTTGAATGAGTCATCCATCCTTTCCTGGCATGGGAGTGATTTTCACTTCATTTGATCACCATCACCCCCCTAACAATCTGAATCTTCAACACATGGCTTTACTAAAACAACACTGAATACTGTCAGGTCTGAGAGGACCCGACAGACTGTAGGCGTCCTTGGGGTGGGGGGAAGGACAGGGAGTCTGTTCTTGATTTTGCATTAGCTCTGCGGAGTACCCTGTGTGGGGTCAGATAGAAGGGGATGGTGAAGCCCAGAGTGGAGGGCAGACAGCAGGATGTCTTGAGAGATTTGGGGACAATCTTTAAGCTTGAAGCATTGGCGAAGGCCATGGGTAAATGTACCCTACAACCAACAGGCAAAGGTTTTATTTTTGTTTCACTGGTGAAAAAGAAATTTGAGACTTAAGACTTAGGAGAATTATAAGCAACTATGTTTCCAGATGTTATAAGGAAAAATCCTGTTACCGATCTAATAAATTGATTCACATAACTCTTTATTATCACAAAAGTAGGTCTTCCTTTGTAGAAAATATAAAAAAAGAAAAAGAAAGAAGAAAAAAGTTACTCATAATCCTATCACCAAAGGGTCTTTACTGTTAACGTAGCTACAGTATTTTGCATATCATTATAGGCACACCTCAGAGATATTGTGGGTTCAGCTCCAGACCACTGCAATAAAATGAGTATTACGATAAAGTGATTTCTTAATATAATCTTTTTGCAGGTGGAGGGTCTTGCCTTCAATTTGTAAAAAAATTGAAGCTACATCTGTGAAGCACAATAAAGCAAATGCTTTTTCTCAAAATAAGATTTTATTCTGCATATTATTTTATAACCTGCAATTTTTTTAGCAGCTATATATTGAGACCATTTTTTCCTATCATTCCATGGTCTTCTACGACATCCTTTTTGGTAGTTACTTTATATATTCTATGGTATAGACACATGACACATTTACTTAAGTAATCTCTTTTTATTGGACATTGATTGAGGTTGTTTCCCATTCATCTTCGCTACAAAACAAAAACAAAAACAAAAAACAGTCTTGTTTTTAATTTAGAAAGATCCCTGCTTGCTTAGTTTAAACTAAGCTGTGACCCCATGGACGGCAGGGCTTCAAATGGAAGAATTGGCAGATTAGGGGAGCCAAGGCGTCTGGAATCCACTCACTCTGTTCTGCCTCTCTTGTCTGACTAATGAGGTTCCCCTTTGGCAAAATGAAGAACATAAATCTCATACCTTCTATAACCCTGAAACTTCTCAAATTTTCGGGAACACTTAAGGAGAAGTCTGTGTTGAATGATGTGGACGCAAAGTCAGGGGACCACTTGAGTGTGGAAGGCTGGTCTCCTTTCACTACTTCAGAAACGGAGTCTTGGCTTTTAAAACTTCCTGGTGTTCTTTCACCAGGCTCTCTCCCTGCAACTTCTACCCCAAAATGACAATCCAAAGCACTAGCTTGTCAGATCTGATTCTATTGACAGAGAGGGTGATTTCTGCCCCTTAGTAGTCATGGCCAGAGCCACAACCACGGCTGAGCCCTCCTCCAACCCAAAGCTTTGGTCTGCTCCAGCCCAGCCGGTAAAGCAATTCAGCAAACTGTACAATATCAGAAACCATAAGGGACCACAGAGATAATCTAGTCCCCTACGCCCAAGCCCCATGTTATAGGACAGTGACTTGAGCAATGTCGTTCGGTTAGTGGCAGAGCTGGAACAAGGAGGCCATGTGGCCACATGGTTAGTTACGGTGTCTTTGCGGACAGTCTGCCTGGGTCAATCCTGTATGCAACACTTCTGAATTGTGTGACCTTGGGCTTATTTAACATCCCTAAGTCTCAGTTTCCTTATCTGTAAAATGGGGATGGTACTTAATAATATTTCACAGGGCTGTTGTAAATTAGGTGACATATGAAGAGGGCTTATACAATACATAGTATTTCCCCAGTAAATGTTAGCTATGATAACAAGGGTCATTTTTGCTGTAGCACTGACCCCCCTTGTCCAGTACACACCCCTCTCCACCTCATGTTTGGGTTGGAACCACAGTTTGTTATTAGCAGCTGACAGAGGGATTACTCTTTAAATGGAGACTCCTTTAAGCATGTTTGCATTTGGGACACCCCACATTAACCTGCTCTCCCTGTCCACCTCTTCATAATCACCAAGCCAGTGGCATTTGTGTGGAAAGAGGAGCGCATGCTGCCTGTGGTCTGAGACAGAAGTGTAACTACGGCACCAAAGGAAATGAGCAATGTGGCAGCTGAGCGTCCTGATCATAGCACAGGGATACACAGGACTTACAGACACAGTAGCTCAGAATGGCCCCTTTCTTCTAGACAGACCCCTTAGCTTGTGTGCAGCCCTCTCACCAAATTTCTCTTACATGTTTAACTTAACATTCTTCTTGGAATTAAAAACATTCAGGATTTTTAAAAACATGGCTTTAATTTCTTAAGGCTTGTAGTCCTGGTTGTATAAAGAAATCCCAGTAAGATTCATTCTCTCTCTCTCTCTCTCTCTCTCTCTCTCTCTCTCTCTCTCTCTCTCTCTCTCCCTCGCTCTCTCTCCCCCATCACCATCATCTATCACTTTTTTTTTTTTAAAGCAAGTCAGCTTTAGTTAATTTCCACTTAAGCCTCATTTGATAGTTAACCTGTGATGCCAGTGCTGCCATCCTTGCCACATTCAACCTAAGGACAGGCCACAACCACAGTGCATCTGGGAGGAGGTGAGGAAGCACGGACCTCCGGGGTCAGAATCCCAAATTCTCCCAAAGCTGGGGTGGAAAACCGGAAGCTCCTTTCTTTCAGGCAGATTCTGCCAAGCCTTGTCGTTTTACAGCATTGGGGAAATATTTTTGATAATTTAAGACACATTTTCTTTATCTGAAGAAATATTTTAAAGTGAAGACTTGTCTAGCATCTCAGAGCCCTCAGGGTGCTTTGCTGGGTGGAGTGTGGGATTGGGTTTGAGGCCACGGGCATATGACAACCACAGTGGATGAGACAGAGATGCTGGCCAGATGCAACTCATCCACTGGGTCCCAGTTTGCTTTCATTCTCTTCTTCCTCACCTTCCTCTCCCTCCTCTTCCTTTAATGAAATCAACTTACATCCGATGACCAACATGAACAACTCCCAAACTTGCCTTTTCCCACATAAAACAAAACAACAAAATTACATTATGAAATAAGTAGTGAATTTACTACTTGCTCAATAAGTACAATGCTTTGACTTCAAAAAATTTATTTTTTTCCTATGCTCATAATTCGAGGAGAGAGATTTCTTCTTTCTTTCTATTGTGACTCTTCCTGTATGTTCAGAAAAACCTTAAGCTGTAATTTCATTTTTTTTCACTCTCGGTAACTGTTCAAATTGTGGCCTAAGCCTTAATTAACCCTAGTTGTTGTTTAGTCCTGGCTAACTTTGCTCGTTGCCCATCCCCAGGAGTAAGTCTATGGGTGGCCACATTTTTGTTGAATGGATGTTTCTTTCATCTTGTAGGAAATACTTGGGACTAAAACACCAGGATGAGGTGAATGAAACTGGGAGCCTTACTTCACAAAATGTAATAATAAGAAAAAGTCCCCTCACTGGTATAAACTGATTTGCCACAAAGAGCGCAATGGGGCAGGGAGGATGAATAGTAGCCCTTTTCCTGTATAAGGACATTTCCACCCCATGCAGGCTCCACCCGTGTTCATGAGTGTAGAAAGGCTTCTGCACTTACACACATAGATCTGGAGCCCAAGTCAGGGCCCCGTTTTAATGAATTGACCACATGTGTTGTATGCAGCTGAAGAGTTAACATGTACGACCATGGTGTGTTCACCTGCATAGGCACGCTCTTCTGGCAAACACACAGTCTCTCCTGAACATGATGTCATTAGAACATTTCTTTTTATTTTATTTGCTCAAAGTCAAACATTGACTCTTTCAGCTCACCAGTATCTCATAAGCCCAGTGCTGCAGGACTGGGACAAAGAGATGATGTTACAGTCTCGTTTCTATGGCAACAGAGGAGGGGTAATGAACACCGAAATGTTGGAAACACCCATTCTGACAATTGTGACATAATTCAGGTTATTACAAGGACGTAACTACCAAAGAAGCAGAAGTGTCATTACCTTGCAGCTCATGTTGGCAAAAAGCTACACTGCACATTTCTCTTAGTTGGGCTGCTAAGAGGAAGGAAACATGAAACACACACACACACACACACACACACACACACACACACACACACGCCTCGTTTTCTGCATGTAAAATGTGTGTTCTTTAAAAGCCAGTGGTTGGCTGGTTTTCCGGACATGATGTGGTTGAAGCTGTCATCGTAATGGAAATTCATTGCTGTAGCTATGGTAAATCGAGTTTTCTGCCTGTGCTGAATGCATTAGTCTAATGAGATGTTTGCAGCCGGAGAGCAGGGCTGCTGGAGACTAACTGTGAGCTACTAACACACGGGTGGAAGATTAGCTTTTGCAATACTCGGTTTGCATGTACCGAAAGTCTTCTGTCTTCTGAGTCAACATTCCTGGCCTGGTAAAGAATCTGATCAGGGCTCTGGTGAACAAGCCGTAGGTAAGGGAGATACACAATCGGAGGGTGTGCTGCTCACATGGGATCCTTTTCTTTCTACTGTCGGCATGACAGGTTACCTGTTTCAGTTTCTGGGTTGCATGCCTACCTCTGTGGCAAAACATGAGTGCCCTCCACTCAAACCCCTGAGGCTGGCAGGTAAACTTCAGTTCCTTCTACTCAAAATACAATGTTTGATTTCTTAATCAGATTTCAGAGGGGAAGATGTAATATAGAATTATATAGTTTATAAATTGGGGGTATATACATATTCACTACTCTTTACCTCTGCATTTAAATATGGAGAAAGTTGTGTGAACTGAATGTAGAAAAAATTATGAACTCAAATAACTGTTCAGTTTTTTTTATGATGATTTTTGCTTTGCTTTGTTTGGTTTGTTACTTTAAAATTTTCTAGTATGTCTTGGGATAAAAATACTTACCTAAATTTAATTTTTAAAAGTATTGTGTTGTGTACATGCAAGAGTGGTTTTTTTAATTGAAAAAAAATTTTTTTTGTATACCAGATAGAATATTTTGCATGTCTTTGTGCTAGTTTTTCCTAATTACCCAAGACAGATGAGAAGACTATTTATTGGGAGTTGCTGGTGCTGGTTAGTTTGAGGGGAAAAACCGGGTGACTGGAATGTCAGGAGCAGTTTTCCCAAATTTCAATACACAATCCCCTCCTTTTCAGTTGGGGTGTTGTGTGACTTGAACCCGCTTCCACATGTCCCTCTTGGTGACACAAGGCTTCCTCGCTAGGTTGCTTGCTGGGGAGGAAAGGAGGGTAGATGAGGTGCCGGCTTCATGTAAGTCATTTGATGGATGGTTGAGGTGCTTGGTCCAAGTCACTACCTGTAACAGTAAACAAGAGGTGGCTCACGGTGCTGTCTCTTGAATCTCTGACTGTACTCCAGAGGGACAGACAATCAGTAGCTTCCTGAGAAAGTGGCTTTTTAGTTGGTCGAAGACAGTGTGGTATTTTGGAAAGAATTCCAGGTGATTCAGAATTGACATGTTTGTTGTATACTGTTTTTCTTCCTTTTCAACCAGAGGAATCATTTTTAGAGTGTGAGACATAGTTGCTTCTTTTGGGTCAAGACGTCTTCTTTTTAAAAAAAATAATATTTGGAGTGAAAGCATAAAAATAACTGTGAAGGAATTTACAGTGTGGTAAAGTAAACTATCTAGGGGTACAATATTTGTGCGGAGCACTTTTTGTATTGCTTTGTAGAACTAACCTGAGACAACGAGCTGGGTATGTGAGCAAAAGCAGCTGGGTGCAAATTACCAAGAAAAGCAGTAGTGATGGTGTAAACTCAAATAAAATGTTAATGTAGAACCCTCAGTTTTAGGGAAGTTGGTGGCTTCAAAACCGTTACCTTTTAAACATACTTGTGACATGTATTTTTAAAAATATGTGTTTTCTTTAGCTCTTTAAATTGTGTATGTGGAAGGACTGTAATATTTTGGTAAATTTATCCTTCTGTTTGATTTGTGGAATTATAAACACAGAGCACATCCCCAGCTCTTTTATGTTTAACAGGTTTACATTTATCTTCCCTGTGCCACCAAAATTACTTTTATTTTGAGGCAAAATGGAAAAAAAAAGTAAATGAAGCATAATAGAAAGAAGAGAACAATAAGAGAAACCAGAGTCAATTGCTTTCAGTCATTTATTTGCTTTTGGTGGTGTGTTCTCGAGGCAAGTGAAACTAGCAGAAACAGTTTCACTTTCTGGTTCTTGGGTTCTGGGGGCTGGGGTCGCAGAGTTCTCCTCCAGCAGCAGGTTAAACAGGCAGACTAGCTGCTAGAAAACAAGCCAACCCAAGGACTGTCACCGTGCTGTAAGACCTTTTATCTTGAAAATTCGAAAAAACATTGACATTTTAAAATGTTAAATAATATTTGTTTATCATAAAAATTTAAGCGATGCCCCAAAGTACAAAGGTACATTTTTTATTTAACTTTTTAAACTTTAAATGATGTAAAAATCAGATTGCGTTAAAAACCTCTCTCACAAAGTGGTGGCTTTTATTTTTTTACTCTCAGTGTTGGATCTCAAATACTTCAACAAGTTCAAGGAACACATTACTGAAGTTCCCTTACATCAAAAACAAGGAATGCTCAGAGAGAAATGTCCTTTACATACATTTGGGGAGTTAGATTTCAGAGTGTTTTGCAGGTGTGGTTATAGTTTGCGTGGCAGGAGGACACATCACTCACCCATACTCTCTCGTCCCTTAAGGCACCTCAGAGTCAGCACTGGGGTCCCGGCAGAGGTGGGGGCGGAGGCTCCCGGGAGCCCGAGGCAGAGCTCCGCGGGACGGGACGCTGTTCCTCCCCAGTCTGTACCCCTGGAAGCCAGCATCACGCTGAAGCCAGGTGGCCACGGCGGCGTGCTTACCGCAATCCACGGGTCCTAAAGGAAGTCGGAGGCGACATTGCCCCTGGTCGGGCTGGGGGCTTCGGATTCCAACCACCTCCAGTTTCATCCGTGCCGCTTCTCTTCGCGGGGCCTTCTGCTTTTCTTCGGGGATTGTGTGGGAGAGAAGGGAAAGGAGATAAGGAAAGACTCTTCCCGTCTAATTAACGAATAGTATACAATTTGGTCTAACATTTTGGAGATGAACATTGTGAAAGTGTGAGCACAGGTGCTTCTTAATTTTGGTGGGCAAATTTAACGTTTATAGGAGGCAGCTTTGATTAAGTGCCTCCTTGGATATCTTAACTTCTGAATCCTGCAATCTCCCAAAAGGCTAATTTGAGATTTACACGTTTTTAAAAAATATTTTTGTTGCCTTCCAAAGCAGACAGGTGAGGACAGACCAGGGAATTAAAAACATCCCCTGGGAGAAAACTCAGATGGTTTGGTACATATATAATGTAACAGAAGCCACCACTGTGTCTAGTAAATTACTCTAAATTTTAATTAATGAGTCACAAAAGCCACACCATGAGCTTTAAAAAATTACCCCTTTATCAATAAGATGATAATTAACTTTGTCTGGAATTAGCAATTCTCTCAGCCCCGGGCAGTATGCAGCTTAGTAAGTTGTCTGGAAAGCTGCCAATTTTTAACAATTGGTCTTTTGGCAAACCTACTGGATTTTAATTCAAACATCTATTGTATTGTGACATTTTCCAACGTGGTTCAAAGACCATTCAGATCACCCAAATCATGGTAGAATTTCTGAGATTGAAAGAGTGGCTCGGAATGTTTAGGTTGTGTTTGAATCTGTTGCTTTCTTTCTTTATTTTCCTTTTTTACCTTTCCGCCCCAAACCTCTGCATTTGCAAAAACACCACTCTCTAGTCTCTGCTATAAATCTCTGTTAGCATCTGCTATAAATTGCTGTGGCAAATCCTGCATTTGTTGGGACGCATATACCTAGTTTGAGTGCTTTGGCTGCAAGCCCGCAAGGTTCTAAGTGTTTTTCATTGTTGTTGCATTTACCTCGGTTTCAGTACTGGCAAAGGTTCATTCCTTAATATTTCTGCAAACTCTCACCACCATTTGTCAGATGCAAGGTTTAGATTGAGACTCGAAGCAGAGGAACTGCAGGCAAAAGGGCCATTTTGGACATTCCTAGGACTGTATACAATTTGGTTTATTCTGACCCGCACATATTAATGTCTGAAGACACACACACACACACACACACACACACACACACACACACACAGCCCAGTGCTGCCTGTCACTGGTTGGCAGCTTATAGGTGAGGGACATTGCTATTTGGCCACAGCAGCTGGAAGGCAAGTGGTGATGGGTGCAAATCACTCCTTCAGAAAGAAATCAGACCTCTCTCTCCTCCCTCTGGATTTTTAAATGTTCGCATTCGTGGGCTCCTGCATTTCTCAGCTACGAGAACTGGCTGGGTATGATGCTGGTGTCAAAGCTTCCTTCTCGGTTAAGCTGGCAGTTCTGATACAGTCAAGAACATCCCTGCCTTCGGGAAGGTGGGATGGAGACGAGTAGCAAACAGGATTTGTGCATTCTGGAATAAATAAAAAATTTTCATTCAGAAGAGGCACGTTGCCCTCACTGAGGAGATAAAATACCTCTTGCTTCTTGCAATGATGACTTTGAGAACTACTGTTTTAGGACAGAAAGGACTTTATTGCCCCATGTCAGTTCTAACTTTGTATTAAGCTGAAAAGTCATGTCCCTGAATCTATGTGACTCCCTAGAGAAATGGGAATATTTGAGATCAGCCCCATGGATTTCCCTGGGATTGCTGTTGTTACTGTTTGATCCATTGTGTTTTCTAGAGAATCTGGGAGCACAAAATCCTATAAACTCCTCTTTACTCTCTCACCAAATCAGACAGGTTCTACCTCCATTTTTATTTGTAGGGAGGCAGATGTGCATTTCTTTCCAGCAGCCACATTTATTGATCACACAAATGGACCTTGATCCCACTGCTGCTGATTTGCAAGGATGATTGCACGCTCCTGCAGCCAGGCTGTGCCAGCCCTTTGGAGAAGGGACAGGGCTGGCAAGCGGTGGCCTTATGTTCTCCATAAGGTGTATGATACAGAAGCACAGGAGTGGAGTTGGCTGTTATGAGAAAATGAATGTGCCAGGGAAAAATAGTGTCAACGCTGTGCTTTGAAAGGTGGTGACGTTGTCCGATTAGCCCCATGATGGTGATTCTATTTTTGGGCGCTGAATATTCGGTAACAAGAGCCTTTGCCCTTTTCCTCTTTCTGTGCTGATTACTATTGAGCAAAAGTCTTCATTCTTTTAAAATGGAAACATATGACTCGAAAGTAATCCTGAAGAAATCTGCAACCTTTCACGAAGATGGGTACTAAACTTGGGAACAAATGCTGAGCTGGGCAGAGCACAGAATTATGCTGGTTGGGTCTCAGTCAAACCACGGGAAAATGGCACGTTCTGAACACAGAGTTCCTGGGATAAAACTCAGAGGAGAGAGCCTATTCCATCCCTCTTCCAATGGACTTGACCATCACTTTCCCTCCTATACTCTGGTGCAGTTCAGTAATGATTCAGTAACAGCTGACAGCAGCGTATGATTGGAACTTTATAGACCTTATGGGTCTTTTCCTTTCGGACTAAAGGAAAGATTTTCTGTTTTCCCTTTCACATTTGCCCACAAGTCATCCTGGGACACCACTGTTCTGATGAGAAAACCAGGGTCAAACCAAGGAGTGTGCTTTTCCCTGGTGTCGGGAGCCAGGCCCTCTCACCAGACCAATGTAAACACTCACAGTGGCCATGTCTGAGGCTCTGCCTTGGACGCAGCTTTGGAGCTGGCCTGGGGCTGGCCTCAGGATTTTAATCCTATTTTGACAGGCAACCGTGGCCTTGGTGAATGAGGAAAGGAAGAACTAAAGAGAAAAACAAGGTGAAAGCTAATTCCGCAGCATTCATACTTTTTGTTTTGGAGACAGGATTTGGAGGTCGTGTAATTTATACAATTCCTTTGGGCCTAAACATTTCTAAACAATTACAAACCAATAGGAATCATTCTCATTCTTTATGGTATTTCAAAAAAGAGGCTGACCTCTTTCCTTCACAGTCCTTTAAGATTTAGTACACTCACTATTGGGAAATTGTGGTGATGTCAAGGCTTAATCACACAATTAGCTATTAAGATATGCTGTTCATCCCAAAGAGAATAACTAAAAAATGTCATTGAATTTATTGATCAGTAAAAAATTCCACTGTGGGAATAGATTTCTGTTATTATTCAGTCTTCAGAAACCTGTGGTCATTGGCTTACGCTGTTGCCATTGTTGACTGTGCTGGGGCAGTTTGCCATGAGATTTGGGGTCAATCCAATCATATGTGCATTTCTCCTTTTTATTGGGAATTCTTTTCAGATGCCAAAAGATGCTCAAACACATTTGACTGTGCCACTTTAAAAGCTCACTTGCAAAAAATGCTACAAGTGGAAAGCTATAGATAGCTTTGCATTTTGGTGCACCAATTACAGACAAAGCATAAAAACAGTGAAAAAAACACACAAAAAAACCCCAACTGGTTCTAATGTTTGAAATCACCACTCACTGTGTGAAAATAGAGCTCTTGTTCTGAGTGTAACAATTAATATTAAGTACTTAGCATAAATAATGAGGGCAAATTGTATGGAGTTATGTTGGTGCCTGATGTGGAAATGGTTAATTGGTCCCACAGTGAGAAGTCGTACAATTGTGTGTTGCCTTAATGAGAACAGGTGAATATAAACTCTCTCTAGGGAATTGAGTTAGAAACTCAAGTTGAGGTGTCATCAATGTGACAATGTCTGGGGGAGCAATGATATGTGACGGCATATCACTGAGGACTGGTCCTTTCTTTCTATTGCCTTTCCTTTTAGTTAGAAGTCATTTGTCATGAACCCAGTAAAGAATAAAGGAACTAAAAGTTTTCTGAGAGCAGAGTAAGGAAAAAGGACATTCAGAAAAATTGGTGTCACACACATTTCCTTGGAATCAGCTCAAAGCTGCTGAGGGCAAAAGCTGAGAAACTGAGTTCTTACTAATTGGCGTGAGGCCAGAGTAATGTGGAATAAACTGGAAGTACAATCATTAAAAAAATACATTTATGGGCACAGGTTAGGTCACTGTTTTTATGACTATACTTGACATTTTCATGGCTGAAGAAAAAGAAATTTCCATGGGACCAAAGCCCTAGTGTGTCCTTGTGAATTTCAAACAGTAGACAGTGTGGGTCCCATGACTTCGTGGGCAAAGCTAAGCAAACCCAGGGCACCCTTTCACCAAGATGTGCTGTATTCTGCTTGTGTGCTTGGGAGATTGGTGATCAGTTTCCAGGCTTTGTTTTGTGTTTTTCCCTCGTCCCGGAGAATACAGATTTAGGACGGAATAAGGACAATTTACACTTGCACCATGGAACCACTTAAGTCCCAGACCATTTTTCAGGAGCTCACCCCTCTGTGGAAGCTGGAAGATTAAAATACTAACCCAAATAATGAGGTTGAGGCAAAAACATCTGACATTTGAAGGGAAGAGTTGAGAGCAAAAATCTGTACTCTAAGAAGGGGTCTCTACGGGAGTCCCAGCTTCTTAGGCTGAGTAGGTTTTGAAGGCGCCCTCCCAGGGCAAGCCTCAAACTCTTCCCCAGTGTCTATGGAGGATGCAGACAGCACAGCCTTCATCCCCAGGCGGCGGCCCCTTCCATTGCTGGGAGCTCCAGTTGTTAGCAAGGGCGTCTTTCCCTCCAGAATGTACCCCAGCTTCCTCTGCCAGTAACTTCTTCCTCCTTTGAGGGTGTACTTTTGTCCTCAGAGCTGCATAGAATAAATATGAATGGTGCAGCATGGATTCCAAATGGGAAAAGCCAGTTTAATGGCTACCAGTGTGACCCAGAGCAAGTATTATGGCCACTGTGGGTGGAGGCGGCATAGTGTTGTGGAAAGAGCATGTGTACTCTTTAGTGTTGCTCCTACTTTATTGGATCATAGGATATAGTATTTCAGAGGTTGGGAAGGTTACTTGGCATAATGTATCTAAAGTTCAAAGGAAACAGTCTATGGAAAAGGGCTTTGTAAACTGTCAAGTGCTGTACGCGTGGTAATAAATACATGTCCCCATTTATTGAGCATCATATGCTCAGGGATGCTGAGGGAGGCACTAAACAGGCTTTATCTTATTTATCTGATTTCATCCACATAGGAAGTCAATATGGGAGGGGCAGTTTTTACCTCCATTACACACATAGCAAAACTGAGGCTTACGTTAAATGACCTGTCCAGGGTCCCATGGCTGTATGAAGTCTGCTGAGTCTTCCCTTCAGTTTTGAGAAGCTGATGGGGCTTCTGTGTCTTTTCACCTGTGAGGGCTGAGGAAAAAGAGCTCTTTCATGCCTCTGAGCCAGCTGCTCCTGCTCGGCCTCGCTGGGCTGGTCCCAGGTCCAGCAGGTTCCAGAAAGGAAATGATTCCTTGGTGTTTCCACTTGGAAAGGCATTTTTGATCCACAGCAAACTTCTTTTAAAGCAGTAGGCTCTCCGTCCTGTCAGACTCAACCCTCATTTTTATTACAAACGTTGTTTAACTCCCTGTTTACAATGCTGAAGTGAAATTCCCAGATAATATAACCCTTCACACCCATAATGTAAGAAAAATCAGTGTAATATCATAACTGAACTATGAAGAGGAGTGAAGGCAAAGTAATTTGTAATTACTTCTGGTGCCAGCACCCTGCTCTGGATGCCATAATAATGTGATCAGGTACTTGACATCTGCTACGTCAGTGTGGCTGCAAACAGGCGAGTGGCATTGGTGACACGGATGACACGAGCTGGTGCTGCTGCCAGTGACATGACTTTCTAAAGTGGTAAACAACTCTTGGAATTCTGAACAAAACAGGACAGTCTTCCTTTGATTTATGGACTAATTGCATTCCTGGAAAATAAAGTATATCTCATAGCTGAGTAGAAATTACACTATGTTTATATGTAAAATAAGTTAATTCTAGGTTCAGAAAAACAAGGTTTTCACTTATGTGACTATATGGTGAGACAATTCTTCTTTATGCGGGACAACCCTGTGCGAGCATCCAGCATCCTTGGTTTCTGTCTTCCTAAGTGCAGTAATACTCACCCTGCCCCCAACACTGTTCCATCTCCAACACATTTCCAAAATGCCCCTCTGCAGGGGGTGTTATCCCCACCGCTGAGCAACTGTGGATCAGAGCATGCCAACCTGCCATGCGTTTTACTCTCTCCTACGTCCCCAATGCCTGATTAATTATAGTTTAGAAAAAAGATGGTCTTGTCTTGCCACTTACCTATGTGATTGCTAAGCAGAGCCATCTCAGATATCATGGCAGGAATTTTGGGATAAATTTGACATTCTAGGAAGATGTTTGCTAGTGAATTTTCTCTGAAAATTGCTGCTTTAAGCTAAGTGAGAAGGCCCTTTCTATCACGTCTCACTCTCTTTCAGATTATGCGTTGGTTTTTATCATAAATACAGTATTTAAAAAATACCTTTGTAAAATGCTCACTATTCTCTGGTTTTGCTTAAAAGCATGAACTCTTACTAAGGGACCAGGATGGTGCGGGCTTTGTAGGAGGTGTACACAGGATAGCCCTGGAATATATCATTATTCCACTTGACAGACAAAAATCCCGAGATTCAGTGAGTTTCAGCAACTGGCTCAAGGCCACCCAGTAAGTGGTATAACTGGTCTCAAAGCCAGGTGTGTCTGACTCCAAACCCATGCCTTTGCTCCAGTGTGATCTGTCTCCTGCATTAGTTCTGGATACACCATACACTTTCATGCAAGATGTAGAAATCCCATCCATGTCTGAGGACTTTCTCCTCAGTCAGTATATAAGAATGGGGTGGAGGAATAAAGATGGCCACACATTCTTTGACATTCCTTCAATGGAGATGTGGGTCTAATGCCCCTCTCCTTGACTCTGAGTGTCCTAAGTGACTTTCTTGGCTCAAAGGATGTGGCGGAAGTGAGTGACATAAGGAGCCTTGCAGCTCCACCCAGGACTCTTGGAATGCTGGGCAGTTTTTAGAGAATGTCCCTGTCGGTGACTCTAATTCTGGGATAGTTCGAGCTTTGAATTTCCAGCTGCTCTCTTGGGAGGAGCCATTTCCCAGCATCCCACAGCTGGCCACCATGTTGACTGTCCGTGCTTTGGACTGCCCACTGTTCTGCAACTGCCGTTCCGGCTCCCTGCTGACTCCTGCATGGGGTCATATGTCACAGCCAGCTTAGTCCTCTAGAGAGAATGTCTGCCCTGAAAGTCAGGGTCGTTGGACACCCTGTCTCACTATTTAATGTTAAGTCTGGCTCTGTGGTGACAAGGAGTTCAGATGTGATGTATACAATATGATATCATAGGACCTATGGTAGGTCCATGTCTCATGGCCATGAAGGCAGCTGGACATTTTCATGTCCCCCTCCGGGCCCTGCTTATTGAGAAGATGTTGTGTGACACCATCAATTTCACTTCCCCACTGTCTACTCTCTGTGAATCTGTGTCTAAACTGCCCTCAGAAGCAGGATAGAAACCTTTAGAATAACAGTTTCATCTGTTTGGCCTTCGACTTGAAGTGTCACTGCAGAACAGAAAATCAGTGATGGGCGCCTCACTGAGGTTGAAGAAGACACAACTCTTTCTTGGCTTTGCTTTGGAGAGCTTACGCAAAGTGCTGCAAGTCAGTGCAGCCAGTTATGCCCTCAGCCTATCGTCAGCTGTCTGAGAGAGGATGGCAGCTTCCATTCTGTATCATGGTGAGTTGTGGTAGGATGGTAGAGGAGTAGGGGTAGATTGATTCAGAAGTAACACGAGGAACAACTAGAAGCACAAAATGTAATAAACAAGGAAGTCCACAAAAACAAGTTGTATTTACTTTGATTGCATATTTATAGGATGAAAACAACGCTGATCTCTTTCCTGTGCTAAAGGAGAAAATGTATTTATAGTGCCTGTAGGGTTAGTTTGTTAGGGTTGCCATAATAAAATACCAGCGGTCCGGTGGCTTGAACAACAAAAATTGATTTTCTAACAATTTTGGAGGCTAGAAGTCCCAAATGAAGGTGTGAGCTGTGTGGTTTTTCCTGAGGCCTCTCTCCTTGGCTTGTAAGTGGTTACCTTGCTGTGTCCTCACACAGCCCTTTTCTGTGTGCTTTCAGCCCGGGTGTCTCTCCCTCTTATAGGGACACCAGTCCTATTGGATCGGGGCCCCACTCTTATGACCTCATTAACCTTTATTGCCTCTTTAAAAGTAGTGTTTCCAAATACAGTCACAGTAGGGGTTAAGCCTTCAACATAGGAACTTTGGGGGTACATAATGTGGGGCACAACAGTGCTTATCTTTAGAGTGCATCTGACAGCTTTCATCTATTTCCCTGTCAACTGTAAATGGGAAATGTGCTGCATAATGGTCTCTTATGACTTAGCCAACATCTACATTTCTTTGAATTTTAGGTCAGTCACAATTCTGCTGTACCCATTCCAGATGGCTGAGGGTTGTATTTCATAAAGGTTCCAACTCTCCCCTTAGGGCAGAGGAAGTTGTCTGATGTCTCCAAATCCTTTTTAACTGGCAACTGGGATCTGCCCCCATCTCCTCGCCCAGCAATGCAAGTTCAGAAAGTCCATAAAATGATGAAACTCAGCCAGGAGGGTGGTACTGATAGGATTAGTCCAGACCCCCGGCCCCGGCTTGCTGACCCAGCTCCCACTGTGCATGCCGCCTCTCCCGCTGGGATACAAGCCAGTGGTCACGAGACATGCTAAGGTACTTTGTGCACAGTTGGGAGGGAGAGTCCTGAGGATACAGATTCTATCTAAGTGAAACTCGTTAATTTTACTTTCATCCTTTTGATTAGATTTTCTTGAACTTTTCAATCTGGGATTTCCTCTCATTCTTGAGAGATTAACTGGGTAAAAATGAATAATAGTTATTGTGGCCTGAATTTTAAAACTGAATGTGTTGCATTGCTTCCCCATGAGGTGGTTAACAAGCTTTGTTGCAAGAAGACTGAGGTACCATAATTTAAATGTCTTGCTTCAGGATCAACGACAGTAGGAGGGTTAGGATAAAAGCCTTCCATTGTCAAATCTTAGACCAAGAGCCATTGTCCCTAAACTTTTCCTAGAATCTCCAATTTCAGGATGGGCAATATATAATGCTTGAGCATGGAGAAGTTTGAAAATACATTGCTTATAATACATAACTCAGACACTCTCCTTACTTATATTTGTGGTGTGAGTTGAGTTTGACTCTGGCCTGTCACAATTTTGCTTGACATCTCAGGAATTGAGGGAAATCACCAGGAGAGCTGCTTTGGATCTTCAATGATTTTCCTGGGGGCATTGTTAGTGGCTTTCTTTATCCACATCCCCCCTAATACCCCCTGACTGAAGATTTCCAGTAGATTCTGAGCCCTGATGTGGCAGGCAGTGTGAGGAAGGTCATAGTGAGAGGAGTGAGAGCGAGTGCCCTTGGCTTTGGGTTCCTCAGCCGTATCATCCTGGCATCAGGATTGTTGTGTGAGCCTCTGGGGCAGAGGCTGATGCCCCAAGTGCCTGGCACCAGGGCTCAGCCTTATCAGCCCAGGAACAGCCTCCGCTTGTTCACTGCCCCTTCCCCCAACCACAGGAGCGTGGGACCTGGCATAGAGAGGTGCTCCCTGTGATTTCCGGATGGATTGAGGATGTGTGGACAGACAGGGGAATGGGTGAGTACATGAGGGAAGGGTTGTGTACTCCAAGGCTTTCTTGGCTATCTCCTTGAATTCCAGGTTGGAATTTCACTAGTTTTAACGGACATCTCCCCTTCCATGTTCCACAGGCATCCTACATTCAACATTTCCAAAACCAGACTCATCATTTACCCCCTTTCTCCTTCTCCTTTCTTCAGTCTTCATGAAGCTATCACCGCTTCCTCAGTTATGTAAAATGACAGTTGCAGAACCCTAACCTTCCCTCACCCTCTGTCTCCATACTGGAAACAAAATCCTAATCCATGCTCCTTCCGACAGAGTTTCCTGCACTTCCTCCCTTTTCTCTACCCCTCTGCTGCCCGTGCTTGGGCTCTTCCTAGTGCTCTGCCCCTGGGGTGCCCTCTCGTCACCCACCTCATGCACTGCACCAAGGTTGTATTTGTAAGACACAGATCCACGTTAGTCGCTCAACAGCTTACATGTCTCAGATAGATTCCATTGCTTACATCAATGATTGCCAAATGTTTGGACAGTGTTCTCCATTATAAATAGTTCCTTGAGCTTACATCTCTAAAACATGTATATTCATCGATTATATGCATACAACTATATTATTGCATTATGTATTATAAAACATATGCAAACATAGAAATGAAAAAGGTCACATGCGCCTATTGCCCTTTCCATACATTCTCAGAGCCTCTGTGTTTTTTTCACTTTCTATTTTTGTGTCCTGGAATTCTCTTCCCTCGTGTTTCCAGGTGAAGAGAGTCTGTGTGTCTTTCAAGACGTTGCTTACACGTCACTCCCCTGACCCTGATTCTCCCCACAGACTTTCTGGGTGCCCTCTCTTTATGTGGTATGTAGATCCTTAACCTTCTCTTGGTGCAAGACGTGAGACTATTTGGGGGCAAAGGGGAAGAAGGAAGGTCTCGGGACGTATGTCCATGTGGGTGCCAAGAACAAAACTGTAACCCTAACACACCTGTCCTTCCTTGTCAAACATTCCAAAGAAGTGTTTTTCTGTTTTTGTTTGTTTTATTCCTCATTCAACTTTCCTATCACTCCTAGTAAAATATGTCTCCCGCAGCTGAGTGAGGAAGCAGGCAGCTAGACAGACACAAAGCGGGAGGCGAGTGATTGAGGGAGACTGCAAAAGTAAACTTAATTCTGGCATCAAGCAATTAGGCGAATGCGATTTAGAACAATTTTTAGATGAAGTTTGTGTTTGTTTTCCCCTCCGACTGTAATTAATTCATGGAAATGCTGTAGGTTGTTAAACTTTAGTAAACGGATAATAGAACTGTTCTTTAAAATGAAAGCAGTGGCAACAACCTAGTCATTTTACAGTAGCATGAATGGAAGATAATTACAGTTTGAGAGAACCCCAAACTGTCTTTGGGGAGTGGGTGGGGGAGTTGCTTTGAGTACAAATTGCGAAGTTTATGTGTGCCGTGGGGAGATGGCTAAGCATTTTTCCTGTATAGCCAAGGAAGGAGCTTAATTCACCTTTTAGATATTCCAACCAGTGTCCTACAGGGAACTGTGCTAATAAATATGACAATAACATTGTGATGGGACAAGAAAGGCTGACACAGCGTTTTGTTACTTTGTGTTCAGCATTAGCAGGGAGCTTTGCAACCCCTGGACAATAGAACAGGAGTATATTGGTTCTACTGTAAGCATTTTAATGACAGGTCTTGGGACTATCTCTGTGCTGTGGCAGCTGAATGAGACCTGGTCCCACAAAGTTTACCCAAGGCTTGCTTTCCTCTTTGCCCTCAGCAGCCATTAAAAGGTCCTGCTGGAGGCAGGGGGCTGGGAGAGGGGAGGGAGAAGTTTCTTAGAACAGGTGGACTCCTGGTGGGCTGGCTTCCAACACCAATTAGCTACTAGGCTGTCAGCACCTAGGCCCTTGTTTTAACAAACAGGTGGCAAAGACTGACAGAAAAGGCTTAACCCCACAATGGATCCCAAAGCATTTTTAAAAGGCTCTTTTACTCTTGTTACCGTTCCATAATTTGGCTTAAATACAATGCAAGAATAAAGACATCATAAATCAAAAGCTGTTAGCACACATGGCCCCTGAAATTTATGGGTATCAAGAAGAAAAAGCTTAGAAACATTTCACCAAATAGTTTTTCAATCCCCTAAGACTTGTTTATATTTCCCTCCCCTCCTCCCATTGCTAATGAACGTTCAAACATTCGCTGGCTGTCAGCTACTTACTGCACAGGACCACCTGAGCCCCAGGGTTGGGGGAGCCAACTCTTTGCCATTGGACAAGCTGGTTGATTCTTATGGGGTGGAGCTCAAAGCTCTGCCCAGTTACCAACCCCACACAGACAAAGAGCTGGGAACCAAGCGAAAGACATGGCAGCCGCCCTCAGATCAGTGATGCAGCCTGGGAAATGGCAGAGTCTATGATCACTGAGCCTCCACCCACATCTCTTTCACCTTTAGCCTGGGGTTGGAGGGTGGGGAGCTTCAGTAGGAGATGGTGGGTCTAATTGGAGGTAGGGGACCCACTGCCAGGCCAGGATGGGGACTAAATACTCAAGCCGGCCACTTCTGTGACAGTTCAGGGAAGTGAGTGCTGCCGGCTCTAGAAGCCCCATGCTCAGTCCTGGAAGACAAGGTGCAGAGCAGTGGGCCCCAGAGAGGCCACATTAAGGAGCAAAACCACCTAGTGTATGCTCTAGATGGTGGTTATTGTGTTTCATTATGTTAGGGAAGAAGTAGAAACCAATTGGTGGTGTTAGTTACATTTGTTAGTGAACTTGACAAATAGTTACTGAGCACCTCTGATGGGAGAGACGCATGGAATAAGTTCCTCTGGCCAGGCAGATGGACAAAGTCAGGTGGGTGTCCATAAGGGCCAGAAGTGGGTCTCCTGCCCTTCCAGGATCAGCTCCAGGGCCTCCCTGCCCTTCTCCAGTCCATGTGCTTCTTCTCGGAGGGCCATGCAGGTCTGTACCTCAATCCTCTGCTACCTTATGTTGGCATTTAACCAGTGTGTGTGTGTGTGTGTGTGTGTGTGTGTGTGTGTGTGCGCGCGCGCGCGTGTCTTTTCCTCTCCTTACTTAGGGCAAACTCTGAGGGCAGCTGCTGCCTCGCTTACGAAGCTCTGTGGTACAGCAAGGGTGTCCAGGCAGCCCAGGGTTTGAACCCCAGCCCCGTCACTGCCTCGGTGGCAAAATCACCCCTTTCCATGTCTCTGAGCCGCAGCTTTCTCACCATTAAAATGCAGACAATAATACCTATATCACAGGTTGCTATGAGGAGCAAATGAGCTAAGATGTGTCCAGAACTTTGTCTGTGGCCTGACCCACAGGGAGTATGCAATAAATTGAAGCTATTCAGGTTATATCATTTAGCACATGGACTGTCAACTGAGCCCCTGCTCATTGTCTATTAGGAACAAAATCTCTTTTTGATTGTCTGTCCTTGAATTGAGAAGGGGCTCTCGAAGTTGAAAGCTGCCTGAGAAAAGTAGAGAAGGTGGCAGGCACAGGACTCTCTTTGGCGTCACTTGGTCTTGGGATAAACCCTATTTTATTCAACAAGGAAAAAAACAAAACAAAAGAAGGGGCTTCTCTTTAGACATATTTCTGAAGCTGATGGGGATACTGAGATCCAGAACTCCTAACTGTGGTCTTCTCTATGTGAATCCTCGGCTCTCGTGCTCTGATTCCACCAGTCCTGGTTCTCTCCAGAGATAATGACCATCACTTGTAATGTCATTCTTCTTATTATAATTAGGAATATTGTATTTCAGAACCAGGTTGATTTCTTATCAAGTCTCATTGCCCATATTGCAGTTGCCATGTGCTCTTAGATCCAAGGGCCCATAAAATAACTCACCACATACGTGAAACTTGATGTCACTCTTCATTGAGTGAAGTTGGAAAATTTATAGTTTAGAACAGGGGAGTCCAAACTTTTTTCAACGTTTTCCACCAAGGGCCACATGCTGTAAAATGCACAAACAGCCGGGCCACTCTCGAGGTGAAGTACGTATTGCCTCACTTGTTTTATTTAAGTAAACTAAATATATTTTTGGAATTTGCTGCGGGCCAATTAAAAATGGATTGCAGGCCGCAGTTAGCCCACGGGCCGCAGTTTGGACACCTCTGGTTTAGAAGAACACAGTCAAGTTGAAAATGTGGCTTTGGCTGGGTTGGGCATAATTGGGGTCTTCAGGTATAGTTTGGCAGTTTTCATATAACAAACATCAGGGCCTATGAAATCAGTTCAGTGTCAAAGAGTTTTAAGGTGCTATAGTGAATGTTCCTGCAGCAGTGGCCGTTCCTCCCCTTTTGAAAAATGAGGGTATAAAACTGACAGGATGTGCTGCTTTAAAAAGGCCACAATGCGAGTCTTCCTCACATTAATGAGAATAAGCACGTTGTTGAAAAAGATGGTATCTAATGTTTTCTCATTCATTCATAGTTTCTTAATATCTGTTGATATGCCTGTATTTTAGGCACAGTCCTGAAATACAAAGAAAAGTAAGCTGATGATATATTAGAGGGGCTGGCAAAACTTTTCTGTAAAGGGCTAGATAGCAAAAATTTGGGTTTTGGGGGTTCCTATCGTTTTGATTGCAACACCCTCAGCAGTGATTCTATGCCTTCTCCACACCTCTCAACTCCCCATTCCCTCCTGCCTCCCTTAAGGTTATTGATCCCTCTCTTCTCTGCCTACACCCATTGTCTCCTTACCTGTAAGACAGGTAGTAATACCCGTAGCACAGGCGGGGGGTGAGGACAGACTCAGCTGACATGAGCACCGCTGAGAAGGGCAGGCTGAAGGCATGAGTCTCACCTAATTGTCCCTCTTAGGTGAAACATCACAGCTTACTCTTCCATAAGAAGGGGAGAGTGGACTTCCCCATGTAAATCCAGAGGGTAGATGTAAGGCCAAGGTAGACAAGTTTCTGGGAGGCAGAGTTCCGCTCAAGATTAGGAGGAAGTTGCAATCTGTTATATCCAGCAATGGAAGAGCCTTCTACCTCCCACTTGTGCAAGCAGGGACCAGGGCGTGTGGGGGCAGCGAGTGTGGGGGTGATGCCCCTAAGCCAAACATAGTAGGAATGCATGAATGGGATGAGGGGAAGAGATGAACTTGACTCGCAGCTAATGCCCCACCCTCGACCCTACGGAGGGAACAGGACCCCACTCAGCTCTGGACTGAATGGAGAACCCCAATTTTACCACATTGTTTCCTTTCAAGGGATAAGAAAAAAAATGGGACAACTGGATGATAGCCTTTGCTAACAGGATAAGTTTGGAGAGCGAGCTAACTTAAAAAATTAAATGGATTTGTGTTTGTGTGTGTGTGTGTGTGTGTGTGTACACATATACATAGGTGTAAAATATTGTGTTTTGATTCCAAATATTAGGTCTACTTGGAATGCTTCAACAATACATTGCAGTTCGAATCTGACCCACATCTCTCCTGTCTCCCTTGGACTCCCCTTTGGGCATCCTGCATTTGAAGGGCTGAAATTACAATTGAGAAGCAGATCCCTGGGCCATCTTGGCTTCCCATGGGGCCTGGCCCCGGACAGTATGGGCATTCTGCCAAAACTTAATTTTGTAGCAAAAAACCTGTAGAGGGTTATTTATTTATTAAAATAATTTGTTTTTGAGTTATACAAATTACACATACACATATTCGTGTTTAAAATAAAAATTAGTAAATTAGTGCAGAATCCATGGAGCTGTGTTTTCAACACAGCAGCTAGAGTGAGCCTTTTAAAATGTAAGTCAAATAACTTCTCTGCTCAGCTCAGCAATGCCCAGTGGCTCTGCATCTCACTCAGAGAAAGAATCAGCAGTGTTCCTAAGAGGCCTACACAGCACTGAATGCTCTGGCCCCCATTGTCTCGTTCATCTCATCTCCCACTCCTCCCCTCAGGCACTCTATGCCCAGTATCCTGGCCTGCTTACTGTCCTCAAACACACCAAGTACACACTCACCACAGGGCTTTTGCACTTGCTGTTTTCTGTGCTTGGAACACTCTTCCCTCACAAAGACCAAGGCTCACACTCCAAGCTCCTTGAGGTCTCTCTGTTCAAGTCCCCTTAACGAGAGAGGCTCTCTTTGACCATCAATATAAAATAGCGCCCTCACTGCTATCAATCATCTCCCTTAACCTAACTTAATCTTGTAACATTTATCGTCACCTGGCTTATTACATATTTCTGTATTTGTTTGTTGATTCTCCCCACTGGAATGTAAGTTCCATGAAATGAAGTGACTTTTTGTTGTTGTTCATACTATATTCTTAGTGCCCAGAACAATGGCACGTAGTAGATACTTGAGCACCTAATATTTGTTGAATAAATAAATGAATCAATGAAGATTATAATAAAAAGTAAGAATTTCTCTCTCTGCCCTCTAATGTGCTCACTCACCCCGTTCCGCACTTCTCAATTCTTAGCACTCTAACAGCGTATCCGCCTAAAATTTTTTTTGCATATGCAAGAATTCCTAGAGGCTTCTGATTCCAGTTAGGATATAGAAGGATGGGAAACACTTCATCATGGGAAGCAGCAAGAATAACCTGGAAGAATAAAACCATTCTTTTTTATGGGATTAGCGAAAAGTGATCGATACAAAGAAACCTTGATGAACTATTAGGTTGGTGCAAAAGTAACTGCGGTGTTTGCAATTATTTTTAACCTTTTAAACCACAATTACTTTTGCACCAGCTTAATATATTCCAGAGAGAAACGAGCCCTTCCTAGGTACAGCAGAGAACTCTCGCTTCCACACCTGGGCAGTGGGCAGGTATAGGTAGATGTAGGAGTGGGGATCTCCCCAAGGACATGCTCTGTGAGCCAGCTGGAAGGCTGACTTTGAGTGCACCAGGCCAGAGAAGGGAGGGGGGAAAGGATTGCAGGAGTTGGGAATAATGTGTGCAAAGATAGTGCTGTCCCAGTGAAACTATGACCTGGGACTGCAGTGGAGGTGTACACCTGCACACGACAGAGAATTTACCAGGAGGAATCAGTCGGGCTTTATAGAACAGTGTGTGATGGTAGGAGGGATTGGAATCTGAAAGACCCTTGGGTTTCGTCAGAAGACATAAACCACACCAGAAATTTGAATAGGGAAGATTCCACATAAAGAATGGCTAACTACATAAAAGGTGGTTAACTACTGAAAGAGGTAAAGGAGAACTCTAAAGTAGTAACTGCAGAGAGCAGTAACTACCCCTAAAGTTGAAGGAAAAGTAAATATGAAGAAACTCAGAAAGTCAGAGTAGGGGCCCCTGCAAGGCTGATTCAGACCTCTGTGGAGACAGTGTGCTGGCACATGTTGGAGAGAACTTGCTGCTGGACCAAAAAACCACCTTCTTCTCTAGGAAACACTGCCAGGATCCCTGCATATTGATCCAGTTGCCACCAAGTAGAAAAACAAAACACTGAGAGAAGAAATAGTCCCTTCTTTCTCTTCCAGATTTGCAGCATCTCTCCAATGCCCTCTGTTGAAAGGGCCTAACATTCAGCCAACTGGTGAGGGAGAAATGGAGCCTGTAGAATCCAGCTCTAGTATCACCAAGTAGGGCACAGAAAGGTGGGTTTGTTGCTGACAAGCAATAAATGAATAAGTGGCACCAAAATACATACATAAAAATCCCCAATAAATTCATCTCCCCCTTTCTGCATTTTGCTGTGACAGCATCAGTAGAGGAAGGGCTGGTTGGCAGACAAAAATTATGTAGTTTCAAACATTCTCCTGGTTTTTGAATTCTAGGGCCCTGTAAGAGTTGAATTCAAAGGTAAACAAAACATAGCGGAAACTGGTTGGGAGTTGGGTAAATCTCAGGTAAACTCAATTTGAATAAAGCTACCAGCTCAATTCAATTCTAGGTAAACTTGACTAACGACCTGACAGGAAAGGGCTCGCAACTCTGGGAAATAAACAAAACTAAGCAAAAAAAAATCATGTTTCATTCTCCACTGTTTCTTTGCACAATTCCTGGAGTACAATTTTAAACAGAAGTTATACAAATGACCAATATAGATACAAAAAGGTGCTCATCAACATCTCTATGTGTCTAGAAAATACAAATTAAATTTCACCCAACTAGACTGACAGCAGCAATACCGACAGGAATCCTGGCCCTTTCACACTGCTGGCCCGTGAAGACGGTGCCACCACTGGGAAATTGTTTGGCAGTTCCTTAGAAAGTTAAACATAAACCTACCCTATGACCCAGCAATTCTACTGCTGGGCATTTACCCAAGAAAATGAAAACATATGTCCATAAAAAAACTCGTACATGAATGTTTCTAGCAGATTGATTCAAAGTATCTTAAAACTGGAAGCAATCCAAGTGTGTATCAATAGGTGAGTAGATTAACAGATTGTGGTACAGTCATACACTGGGATGCTACTCAGCAACAAAAAGAAATGAGCTAGTGATATATGCAAAAATATGTTTATTAGCTAAGGAAGCCAGATGCAAAAAGTACATATCATATGATGCCATTTATATGAAGTGCAAGAACAGACAAAACTAATCTGTGCGGATAGAAATCAGAATAGTGGTTGCTTTTGGAGAGTGGGGTTGACTGGAAAGAGGCATAAAGGAACTTTATAAGATGATGGGAATGTTCTATATTTTGATTGGAGTATGAGTTACACTGGTGTCTACATTTGTCAAAACTCATTAAACTGTGCTTTTAAGATCTATGCATTTCACTGTATGCACATTATACTCAATTTAAATTGTTTTATTTGGAAAATATATATTTAAATGGAAGACTTCACTTGCACAAATTTGCCCAAGGCTAAAAAAATTATGGTAATATTACAAGAAGGGCTTTCAGATTTTCTTCATATTCCCAGAGGATGTAGGAATAAAAATGCCTTAAATTATAGCAAAAGACTTCTATAGAAATTCATATTCGAGTTAACACACCACCATAGCTGGTAAGATAAAAGGCAGTATTTTCCTCAACTGAAAGGTTGATACATACTCCTGGTACTGGGTTGAATAGTGTCTTTCCAAAACTCATGTCCATCAGAACCTCAGAATGTGACCTGATTTAGAAATAGGATCTTTACAGATGTAATTAGTTAAGGTGATGTTATGCTGGATTAGGTCGGTCATAAATCCAATGACTAGTGTCATTACAAGAAGGCCATGTGGAGATACAGAGATCACAGAGAGTGATGAAGGCCATGTGACAACAGAGGAAGAGATTAGAGTGATATAGCGGCTGGCCAAGGAGTGTCAAGGATTATGGCAACCACCAGAAGCTAGAAAGAGGCATGAAATAGATTCTCAGATTCTCCCTCAGGGCCCCAAGAAGGAACCAACCCTGCTGACACCTTGATTTCAGACATCTGGCCTCCTGAACGGTGAGAGATAAATTTCTGTGGTTCTAAGCCACCAATTTGTGGCAATTAATTATGACAGTACTAGGAAACTAATACACTACTCAACTAGGTTGTCAAAGAATAAAGTTTTAAGTATTCAACCATTTGTTTGGGGTACTCAAGTAGATTTTAATCAATACGCTAAACATAATGTGCTTTAAAAATATATGCCTTTTCTTGTGAACCTTTGGATGACATACAATGAGATAAGCATACCTACTCTTTGGCTACTTCTTGTTGCTTCCTAATGGAACAATAAATCCTGGAGACACGCCTCTGTGAGCATACAAAGAAGCCTGGTTGTGCTCTTCTGGGCTGCTTTGGGAACAGAGAATTAGTCTTTTTAAAGACTGCAACATATTCCAGGATTTGGATGTACCTTGATTTATTTTGCCTGTTCAGTTCAATTAGATGAAGGTTTATTAAATGCCTCCTCGTGAGCGTTTCAATATAAATCTATTCGATTCGATCCAATCCAGTGCGAACCAATTCAATAAGCATTCACTGAGCGCTTTCTTTGTGCTAGTCACTCTGCTATGATCACATCTCTGGTTTCATCTTAATGGATTACCTCTGTCCCTCAGGTCTCACAGCAAAGATACTTTTTGAAAATCTATTGTGAAATATAACAAGAGACTGATAATAAGACCATAGTAAAAAAAATTGATGTTTGGGAAGGATAAAATATTTTTCTTTTCCTATACTGACTTTAGTAATTTAATAGGCTCTCGAATGTCCTTACTTAATTGGGCTTCTTAGAAGTTGAGATTTGCCCCAGATGGAAAGGTGCAACTCATCCTGCAAAGAAGTGACAGAAGAGATGAAAGCAGAAAGAATGCAATCCCATCTGATTCATAGTGAGAAAGACACCATCCTGGAAGCAAGGAGGAGAAGCCCAAACGTCCTCTCCTGCAGTTGTTCAGCTTGTGTTGTTTGTTTGTCTCATATGTTTCCCAGTTACTGTGCACGCAGGAGCTTCCTGTCCTGTGGAATAAATAACTACTGGCTGTAATACCTAGTATCCCATTCAGCTCTAGCTGCTCATGTAAGGAAGATTAACTATTGCTTTCCCACTGTTAGACTGGGTCTTAGATAATGAGAATTCTTAGTTAATAATGTAATTTAAATTCTAGATGCCGTGTGAGAATGTATACACAGGAGATGGGGGTCACTGGGAACCATCTTGGAGGCTGCCTACTATATCCTGGCCTTGTCTTGTGATGCCATGTAGTCCTTTCTCCAGGCTAATGGGCCTCGGTTATTTCAACTGTTCCACAAAGGAAAGTTTCCATATGCCTTTCTCCCCTCCTTTTGGATTCAATATTTACTTTAATTCTTGCCCCCAGAAACAAGTGTAAAACTCCAGCTGTTCTGAGAACAATGGGGCATTGTTTTCCTTGATTGAGATATTATACAATCTAAATTCCCATGAGCTTTTTCATAACATGGCCCACATCATAGTCTAAAGAAGACTTGTCATTAACTAAAATTCCTAGATCTTTTGCACCCAGGAAGCCCTTCCTGTCAAGTCTCTCCCGGATATCTGTGAATGATATTTTAGCTATTCTATCTTTTTAAACTTTCCTTTGGTTGGTTTGGTCCATCCAACTAAAAATTTTTGAATCTTAATTCTGTAATCTGCAGCATTCACTCTCCCTCCCAGACTTGTGTCGTCTGCTTATTTGATAGGCCTGCCTTCCAAATCTCCATACATGTCATGAGGGAAAATATAACGGAAACTAGGGACTTGCAGCATGCCACGAGAGAAAGTCTGTAGATCAGCGCTGTCATTAACCATGAAAATTGGAATCTGGGGCGATGTCTCATTAGTTATGATTCTATCCCAAAGTAATATCCTTCTGCTCACATTTACTATCTGATCCATGAAATAATCTTGGGAAATTTTGTCAAATACTTTGCAGTAATCAAGACAGCCCATGGTTATAGAATTCCTCTGATTTCCAGCCTAATTCCCATTGGCCCACCTCACCCACCAAGTAACTTTGGTTAGGTTACGCCTTAAACTTTAAGGAAATTTGCTCCTGGGAGCCAATGTTCCAGTATTAGAGATTACCACATTCTTTAACAAGAGCTTACCAATTTGTTTAATTATTAGTTTTGTAGCTGATTATTCATGTTCAGAGTCCAACCTGTTTTGAAAATTGGGGTAAAATATGCCCCTCTACGCTTCTAGTACGTCTCTCTCCATAATTTCTCAGAAATTTCTGAAATCCTATCCGTAAACTCCTGCTGTGCTCCAGGAGGATTTTGCCTGAGCCCGGAAAGGTCTGAGCTCACCGAGGTGATGAGCAGCTGTCAACACCTGGCCACCCCTCCTCCCTCGGGCAGCCATCCTCTCTCACCAGGTGTTCTGCGATCCTTCCGCTTTATGTACTAGACAGAAACAAATAGTCCCTGAGCCGTTCTGGGAGCTCTCTGTCCCTGGCGAATGCCCCAGTCTCCTGTAAGCAGTAGGCTAATTCCGTCCTTGTTCTTGATCTGAAAAGGCAAAATTCACCCAACAACACACCCCTGTCCGCTTTAGGACTCTGTGTGACCCGCGGCTCGTTCTGCGCTTCGACCATTGCTGAGACTGTTCTTCCCGGTTCCCACCGGAAGGATGCCAGGCTTGTCCTCGACCAGGCATACCTGCCAGCTGCACGCACTTTTCTCTCTGTCCTGGTCCCCACGCCCCTTTGTATCGCCAGGGCTTGGCGCGAATGCCTTGCACTTCGTACGTGTTCAATAAATATTCATATAGCCATCGATTTTTAAAATGTAAACTTTGAAAGCTAATTAAGAATTGATTTAACTGCTGTTACACAGCCTCGGGAAAACTTTAAGAAGGGAGAAGATCTGGAAAATTATCCAGGAAGCTCCTGCTTGCTGACTGCTAACCCACTGGAGAGGGAGCAAGACAAGAGTCATTATTTTTTCCTTTTTTGACCTTTCCTTTAGCCATCAAGAAGTGGAAGCTCACAATGGTATCATTGTATTGCTCCCCTCCCTTCCTTCCTTTTTATGAGTCAATCAGATCATATTTGCTGAGGATTCACTGTATGTGAGCTGTGGGAAGTCACATAAGCTTTTACCCAGCCCAGATACTGAGGTGGTAATAACCTCAAAAACTTGTCTCAGGGTGCACGTGAGGCTCCTAGATGTTTTGGTCTTAAGGAGTCAGCTTTTAATATGCAACATCTTCCCTGGGAGATGACACCGTAGCTAATATTCTGTTAACCAGGTGCCAGTGGAGAAAGGCTGGGCTGGGCAGTAGCTGTGCAACCTCTGGCAAGGCGGGGAGCCTTTCTGAGCCGTCATTTGTGTAGATTTGACAGACTCTTCATCTGTATAATGGGTTACGTGATAATACTTGCCTTGGAGGTTTGTAATGACAATTTAACAAAGTAACGTGTGCATGTCCACCTGCTTCATTATTCATTTATTTATTCATCCACTATTTGTTGCCATGTTGGTCCTGTGAGCTGGGCTCTGTGTATAACTGTGTCTACTAGGGGCCACTCCTGAAACAAGAGGACACAAGTGTGAGGGAAGTCACTGATGAGGGCTGGAGGGCTTGGGAATCCTGCCTCAAAGGTGGGGTGATAGAGGGGAGAAGAGGTTGTCCGGGGAAGACCCGAAGATAAACTTGGCGGTTCTGCTGTCGGCTGGCGGGCCTGGTCCACAGAGGCTCAGTCTTTGTGGTTATTGACCAGCTGTCCTTGTTGGACTGGGCGTGTGCTGTGACTGCTGCTTCTTCTCAGGTGACTTGAGAGTGTCACCAAGCTCAGAACTATCCTGGGAGACTGAGACTTCGAAGCTGTGTGTTGACAATACCGGTATGGAGAATTGAGCTGTGCAACATGCCAGTGAGACTCTGCTGGAAGGGGACACACGTGTGTGTGGGTGTGTGTGTGTGTTGCAGGCTGAGACTCTGAGACTCAAGGAGACGTCCTGACCTGTAGGTGCTCTGCTTTTCTTCCCCTCTCCTGAGAGTGGCTGGGTTCATCTTCATGTCTCCAGTAGGGGCCCAGAAGATATTTATGGAATGGTTGAAGGGATGAATAGGGGAGAAAAGTTTGTTGCTGGCCAGTGCTTCCCTTTTGAAGCTGAGAATTTCCTTTTTGGCTCTGGCCTTGTAGTATTTTGAAGCCTGCGGGGCCACCAGGCTGTGTAAGGGTGACCATCGGGATCACCGGTCAGAGAAGGAGTGACCTGCCCCCCCAACATCCCTGGTAGGCTGATGCTGTGACTGCACCTCCAAGATGAGAAGTAAATTAGGACTGTATTTGGTTTTCCTTCCTTTAAGTTAGAAAAACAAACATGAGGGAAAGTTTTCTTGTGCTCCCTGTTCCAGCTCCTCCTTCCCTTCACCCACTCTACTCCCAGACTCGGTGATAGTTTGTATTCCTACTATTTGAAGACAACTGGGGTCGTTCTTTGTGAAGTAAGGAATGGGGAGGAGTGAACCAGTGTGCAGTGACGGCGTGTACAGATGATGGATGGTGGCAGTACTGGGACCACGCACCCCGCCTTTCCTCCCAGCCGCACAGCTTTCTAGAGAGCTCTGACACCTCCCAATGCCAGTGTGTCAGCAGCAGCTTCCCCCCGGAGGTGGGTATAATCTAGCCAGGAGCCAGGACTGCTGTGATGCTCTTCAGGAAGGGATTAGGAGCGTGGCATTCTCTGGATGCATTTGGGTGTATTTCTTTAGCTTGGTAAATAAAAATAAATGATGTTGTTGTGTGTTGTCTCTGGGGGCGCTGCAAACAGATTGGTCAGGATATAGAGTTCCTATCGACTCTGTTCTTTGCAGAAGGAACAAAAGATAAGAATCATTTGTTTGGGGACGGCAGTAATTTATGTCGCATGGGGCTTTACAGATTACGATGAGCTCTCATGGTCATTTTTTCATCGGATCCTCAAGGAAGCCCGGTGACATGACCCTGGCAAGTACTGGTGTCTCCATGTGACAGGTCAGGACACTGATGCCCAAGGGTCACACTGCTATTCTACTTGTCACTGAGAGTAAAGCCAGCTCTCCTGGCTCCTGCTTGCTGGTCCCTGACCACCTTCTCTTCCCACTGGCCCCTCTGCCACAGAAACATGGTCCTTGTCTATTGAGGAAGATATCAGCTACCAAGCACAGAGAAACAAAATCAGTTTCAAGATAACCATGCACTTGCTCTTGACTTTCACTTCTAAAATGCATCTCTCCTTGATTTGCACAAGATGTGCGGGCCTTGGTTCTTAGGTTGTTTTCATATTTGTTTTCCGCTGACTGGTCCAAGGGGGTATATCTTTCTCAGACAGTGAGTTCTTCAAGGGCAAACGTTGTGTTGTTACATCTCATCCCATAGCACCAGCAGAGTGCCTGAGATACTTCAATATTTTGCCAAGAGTTATCACAGTGAAGATATTGCAGTTACACATTTCTCAACTTCAGTCTGAATAACTATGTGCCTGACCACTTGGGTGAAAATGTTTGTGTTGAAACTAAAGAAACCCTGTATAAAATCCTTGAGGAATTCTACAAATCCCCAAGACTGGTGAATGGATTTGGCCCACGTGAGGTCTTGACGTAGAGAGTTGTGATTTGTGTTATTTGAATCTCGTTTTAATGTTAAAGCTTTAAGAATTTTTGTTAGTAAAGTATTTTAAAGGAATCTTAGTGTACAGTTGGTTTATATTACAAAAAAAGAAGTCATCTTGAAAAGCGAGTTTCTTTGTAGTTAAAGATTGAACCAGAAACAACCAAAACACCAAACCACCAGTGCTTTCTCACAGCTAAATGTAAAGTATAAATAGAGAACAAAACAGGAAATAGTGGCTTGCAAAAAAAGAAATAGTTGTAGCTTTGTAGCTGCCCTAAAGAGTGCCTTTCCTTAAAGGGTTGAATGCGAGTTTCGAGACTGAGTGACAGATAGTCTCTGACTCCGCCGCGGAGCAGAGACAAGTGTCTTCCAGCAAGCATTGCCTCACTGCTCCCCGCAATACGCTTTCATAACCTTTTAAAAATATTTGGATCAGGCTGTACGTTGTAGGCACTGACTGTATAAGTGTGCTCTTCTATCCATCCGGTTGTTACATGAGTTGGTTGGGTTGCTTTACATCACCTAAGCTATCTCTGTGTCAGTACCATCTCTTTACAGCCTATAGGGACTTGGGGAGATGTGGCTTGAAGTGTTAGGTTTCCCTCCTGTCCCTCTAACCAGCAACACCGCCAGCTCCCCACCTGCTATCGGGGGCTGACCCCGGGAGGCAGCTGTAGGGATTTGTACAAAAAGCCCTTTGGTAGAATCTGAGTTCTGCCTACTAATGAGTGATCTCACGCACCCTCTCTGTGCCTCAGCTCCGCATCTGTAAATCCAAGGACAATAATGCTTATCTCACAGAGTCGTAAAATTAAGTGATGAAGTAGGTAAGGATCCATCTTGGCAGCATGTGGTGCACCGTGTCCTGCTGGGGTGGCCTTATTTGTAAAAAGTGGCTATCATGGGATGGAGTTCTGAGGTTGGTGGTGGCAAGTACCCTGGGCTGGGTCCCGTGCCCCAGTGCTGGGGAATTAGGTGAGTCCTGCACAAAGGGCTGGGTTGCTATTCATTCATTCATACATCATTACTCAACAAACATTTGTTAAGTCCCTAAGATGTGCCAGAAGCTAGATTAGGCAGCAGGATACATTGGTCAAGAAATAACACCCCCTTCAAGGAGCTCATGAATATTGGGAGAGATAGATAAGGTTACAAATAAATAGAATGACATGTTGGTACGGAGATAGAAATTGTCCAGTCACAGCCACAGGGAAGGGTGCAGACTATACACATTCTGTCCCAGCAGGGCTGTGGTGGAAGAGCCTCGGGAAAGCTACCTCCTTGAGGAACACAAGTCTTTGAAGGTGATTGATTCGTGCTCATCTAGCTAAAGGGAAAGGCCTCACATTTCAGGCAGAAGCTGATGCCTTTTGGGGAGAGGATAGAGCTTTCCTGAAAAGCTGAGCAAAGATCAAGTAACGCCACTTCTCTGACTCCACCTTAGAGAAAACTGAGTGAGGCACCAGATTAGAAGCTTCTGAGGAGACCTGTTGTGATTCTCGCTCACCTGGAGTTCTCCTTCTACCTTCCATTCATTGGAGGCAAGTCGGTTTCATTAGGATGTTCAAGCCTCCTGGAATGAGTGAGGTAATGGGTCATAACCCCAGGTGTTCCTGACAAAGGACCCCTTTTGTTTGGATGTCCTCTGGGGTCAGTAGCAAAGAGGGAGGGTGCAAGCCTCCCTCAGGGAGTGCCAGGCGGCAAGGACCTGGTGAGGGTGAGGTGTAGAGTAGTTGGCAGGCCCCAAGGGCTGGCTTTTCCTTCGCTGTCCTGTGGCCCCCGAGAATCTCAGCTCCACGGGACCTCTTCTCTCTGAGTGTCCTGGGCTCTTTAGCCCTCAGCTTAGTGATTGTAGTTGCCTCAGAACTGTTGTCCTGTCTGTCATATCACATCTTCTTCCCTGCTAAGCAGTTAGCTTCTGAAAGGCAGGAGAGGATTGTAGGGGACAGGCTCCGCCATTGCACCCCGGCTACCTTGTGTGACTCCCCACAGGCCCTGCAGGCAAGGCTTAGCCACAGCCGATCTAAGTCTGGGCAGAGTTGCTGTGATCCTCCCAGGGCTTCAGAGCCTGGGAGGCCTGTGAGGAGCTGCTCCAAGGCCGTTTGCACTCGCCTCCCTGTCTGCACAGGAGGCTGTTGCAGGATCATTTCTCATTGCCTTCTGGGTGCAGGTGAGCTGTGGGGCTTTTGCCTGGCTCTCCCTTAGGGTCCAGCTGCAGGCTCTAGAACAGCTTCACTACAGCATGATGGCTCCTCAGCAACAGGGTCCATGCCTCTGGTATTGCTGTCACCTGGCCCTTTTGTTTCTGTGTTGTACTGTGGGACAAGGGGCACGGGTGGAGGCGGTTTCTTCTTGCTTTTGCTGTCTATGTAAGTAAGAAACTGTCTGAATCAAACAAGGGCTTGTTTTCTCTCTACCTATGAATCTGGGAGCTTTGCTCGACAGTTTAGAGATCTAAGCCTGTACAGATGAGAGGTTGGAGGCCCAGAGAGGTTAAGTGACTTGTCTCCCTCTCTCAGCTGCTTAGGAAGAGAGCCAGGACTGGAGTCCAGTGCCTTAAATCCAGGGTCATTTCCACCAGCACCTAATACTATGCCTCATGTGCTATGAACACCCACTGAAATGGTTGCTGGTCTGGTCAGTCAAGTCGCTGGGGTTCTTAGGTGTCCTGGTCAGTGCAAATGCATCCTATCCTGGCACATGACAGTGCAGCACCCATGGATTGGCTGGTGACTTGCAACTTCCGGAGCACCTGGCCATCCAACTTCCCACATGCTAGTGCAACTGGCCCAGGTTGACCAATAGCTGCAGATGGCAGAGCCACTCACTTATCCTTCTCTAGGATAAGTGGTAGATTATGTTTATTTTTTTTTATTTTGAATACAGACAAAATACAAAAGGTAGGAGACAGCATGCAGAGAAAAGTCCCTTTCTCTCTCCAGCCTCTAGGACCTCAGTGCCTTGCCACTTCCAAGAGAGGATTGCTACCATTTTTAAACACTTCCAGAGGTATTTATGCATATACAAGCATATATGCTTACATACGTGTGTATACATTTGTAGCATGTATCTTTCTCACCTACCATATGATACCATGCTATACATGCTACTATATAAATTTAAACATTTATCTCGAAGATTATTCCCTCTCATTTTCCTTAGCCATGATTCTGCTGACCACAGCAAAATCCTCCCTCCTCCAGATTCCTTCTCACAACTCATGGGTTTGCATGTAGGCATGTCCCCAGGTCTGGCCACAGATAGACAGACTCCATGTTTAGGATAGCTGGAAAGATAAGAAATTTCCAAAGGAAGTTTTCTTACAAGGTTCTCATTCTTCCCAACCAGTAACTGACCTGGCTGGAGGGCAGGCAGATGCCATCCTTTTCCATGTATGTCTGTCAGGGTGTAACTAGGAAATCTCTTTAATATTTAAGGCACTGAGTATTTAATGCAGGGAAATGATCATATGGTGATGAAAGCGCCAAAACAGGAGACTGCACAATTAGCCACGGTCCCTGCAGCTGCAACCACCCCCAGGCTAGAGGGACAGAGGGAGGAGGTGGTGCAGCAGAAGGCAGGGCCAGGTCACCCAGCAGAGTGCGGGACCCTGTGTGTCTGTCTGGTCGGAACCGGAGCCACGGAAGAGGAGCAGTTCCTGGAAGAGACCTAGCAAAGCAAAGAGAGAGGTGATAGCTTCCCTGGTTTCACCCATGCCAACCCCACCCTCCAAACTCAGACAAATATCTCCTATTGGGCAAACCCAGCCAGCAGCCAGCTGTCACAGCAACCTTGGGAATCAGCTTTGGGGCCAGCCCCTCTCCTGCACAGAACTGCAGGGGTGGGGTGAGGAATGGAGCCGAGGGAGACAGGCCCAGGACCAGCCCACAAAGCCTGTAGAGGGTCGTTTTCTGAAAGGACATCATCTGAAGGGGAAAGCCCGTCAATGTGGGGGGCTCAATTTAAGGAGAAGGGGTGGACAGCTGAAACGAGGAGGTGGCAGCCAGTGCCTGCGCCTGGCACCGGCTTTCCCTTGCTCTCTGAGGATCTCGTTCCAAGGCTCAGCTAGAGGCCAGTGGGCCCGGATGGTGGTGCTGGAGTTCGAAACAGCTCTTCTTCCTGTGCTGTCGGAGGGGACTGGCCGGTCCCAGAAAATAGGAAGATTTAGGATACAGCCGAGGAGCTGCCAGCCAGTGAATTATTCATACCTCTGTGGCATGCCTGTCTCTCATGCTTTCAAACGTTAAGTTTTTCCAAAACCTGCAGGTTGTAATGGGTGTTTCCCCTATTTCACTATGCATATTCTCTGCTCTTGCTTTATGTATCTTTCCTCCTTCCCTTTAAATATGTGAGTCTTGACCTCTCCATCGTCACCCGAGCTGCTGCACCCGTACTAGGTGCAGGGAAGGTTCCAGTCCTGGGAGGTGGATTTTTTTTCATAAGTTCAGCTAAGGGTCGAATGGATTTGACAGGCACTTAGAGTCGGCCCTCATAGCAAATGGCCTGTTATACGGAAGAAGGAAGCTCCCTGCACCCTACCCAACAAAAGAGTTGAGAGTCCTACCTGTGAAGAAGGAGGCACCTGTGTTTTGAAGTCTCCATACACTTATTAGGCATGTCTAGGGGCTTCATCTGCTAGGGGTTGAGGGAACAAGTCTGCATATTACAACTCCTAAAGACGTTTGATGGACTCATCACCTCTGAACATTCTGTTGAACCCACTTGTTATGTGTGATAACTGGGGACTTTTTTGTTCCTGGGTCAGTTTCTATTTTTCCAGGACAAGCTGACTTATTTACAATTTCTTTGTACTCACCCTTGTCTATTTAAACAGGTAGAGACAAGAGCATATCAATACTTAGTGGAACAAAATATCTAGAGATAAGCTCTTTTATACTTATTAAAATCAGTAAAAATGTAAATTATATTTTATTCTATTCACCCTTCTTTTGTATTAAAATGACCACAACTAGAGTTTGATACACCTTATCATAGTGTTCTGAGTCTCATAAAGAACTCACAGCTTCTCAGAAACAATGATTTCAATTCACTATATTACCATTGTTGTTATTATTATTGTTGATTCATAAATTACTACAACTTGCTCCTTTGTCCTCTTAGCACAACCCCTAATATTCTTAAAATCATTGTCGTTCTGGTAACAATAAGATGTTTCCATCTAATCCTGACGTTTCTCTCTCCCTGAGATGTAGAATCAGCCTGTCTAAGGAGTCCTGGCTCTAATTAGAGTGGAGAAGAATATCAGAAAGCAAAATGGGAGCCCTAAGAGTGACTATACATGCGTGTTGGCTTTGGCTTCCGTCGGCCCAACTTCAGTGGCAGAACTGGGGGACATGTGTGTAGGAAGGGGATCCCTTTTCTCCATTTAACAGATTATATTGCTGTCCCTCTTCTTCTTATTGTATGAAGGTTTCATTGACCATCAAAGTGTTCTATTATATTGATACATAATATGCTATTTATATCCAAAATTAAAAAATATGGAGGTGCACCTCTGACCCTAGCTGTGGGCCGTTAGTCTAGGTGAGATGAGTAGACTCCATGGAGAATGGTATTGCCACAGGTGCCAGGTGCACTCTGTGGGTGCAGTATTGCACCAGGTGCTGTGAAGAGCAGAGTGACACATGAAATATGGCTCCTGGCCTCCAGGAACGTACAGAAATCACTTGTGCACAAAACAATGAGGAAACGATATAAACCATCACTTAATCAGTGCTTGCTGAAACTGGCAGTACAAGCAATAGGTGGTGAAGGAGTGTAAGAAAAGCGAAAGATTAGTATGTGGCTCGGGCCACCTTGGAGAATGGTTCAATTTTAGCCAGACGCCAAGGTGCAGCCTTATCACTGGAAACCTCCTCACAACAGACCTAAGCAGCCTGCAGAGTGTGGATATTAGCATGCATACAAAGCTGCTGATAAAAGAATGATACTGGAGACGCTGGCTTATGGTGAATTCAACATGGTGACCAAGAATGAGGGAAAATAGGATTCTGGTTGTCCTTTTGAAAATACAGTGAGAAAGAGCATTACACCAAGGGCCGGAACCCATTCCGTACAGTTAGAAGGAAATAGAGTCCATCAGGAGTATAGAGATCCTTGTAACTCCCACCTGCTAATGCTTTTAGAAACAACAGAAAGCCTTGATCCTGCTTCCAGCCTGGCTGGCCCACCCCTTCTTCATGTACCACCAAACATCCCTGCACGTGCCTGCTCTATTGCCAGCTCTGTGTATTTAGCTTGCTCTGCTCTGCCTGGGAAAATCCTACCTCTGATGTCACCTCTTTATGCTTTTCCTGTCCTCATTCTCCTCCTCCCAACTCTGCTAAGAGAACTGATTTCTTTCCTCCTTGGTGCTCTCATAGCATTTCCTATGAAACCTCTGTTATACCATCTATCTCATATATCACTGCTTCTTTACCTTCCTGCTTCTGTATAGTCTGTGAATATCTTAGGAGACATGTGTTATTTATTCTCATCTGTAACCCAAGTGCCTAAGCACAATATTTGACACTCACTGCATATTCAACAGATACTCACTGGATGAATTAATAAACGAATGAGTGGAAACATGAATACATGCCTCAGGATAACTCCTAGGTGACTCAATGGCATTGGTGTATGCTTTTGGATTTGGTAATTCCTTGCTCTTTGTCTTGATACAATACCATTAGCCAGGACCTTAATTTACATGCATTAAATTTGCAGGACTAATAGGTAAAACGTCATCCCTAAATTCATAGACCAGATTTTAGTTTCTCTTGGTTTCAGCTGTATTATTTCTAGACAAGCCTTGTTTTGATAAGAATAGGGAAACTTAGGAAACAAGCAGCAAAGCACTTGATTTGATATGTCAAACCAGGGTTTGACAACTGCATAAAGGTTAAACTTGGAGAGTCAGAGATGTGATTATTCAGCTGTTCTAGGGACAGAATCTTTTGATGTTTACTAAAGCTCTTTGTTCCAAGATGGCTTCCAAATCTGCTCTGACCTGAGACAGTTCATATTCATTGAAGTCCACAATTGGAAGCAGAGAAATTCAGAAGTATCATATACACCTCCAGGGGTTTGCCGTTCTCAAATGATTCATATATTTGGTTGTATCAAATTATGTGTCTATGACTAGGCTGTCTTTGGACAGCATTTGAGGTCTTTGAAGGTCTTTGGAGATGAGAGGAAATCTTTGAGGGAAGGGCACCCAGATGTCACCTGGTTCCTCCACGGAAGGTCCTGGAAGGAGGTGACATCAAGGAGACTGTGGGTGGTAAGCTGGTTCTCTCAGGGGTCCACAGAATCACCCCTGCTCACCATCATTATATGGACATTATTCTTAGCTCTGAAACAATCTTTTGTGATTTATTTGGTGATAAAGTCTTTTTTGCCTTTTTGTTACAATTTGTTTGGAATGATAAAGTAATGGCCAGTAAAGTTCTGTGGCTCAGGAGCCAAAACTATTAGAAAAAAAGAAAACTAAAGGCCATCTAAAGAAGCACAAATTCCCAATAGAAACTTCCAGAGAATAAGAATTATTTACTGATTATTTTTTCTTTTTATACTATTTTTCTACCTATGATTACAAAAATTCAAACAATGCAAAATGGTACAAAGAAGAAAGCAAACACATCTTTCAATATTCATTGCATGCCCAGAGACAACCACAATCAGCCTTTTGGTGGATTATCTTTCCCAGACCTCTTTCTATGCCTAAACATATGCAGATTCCTCTATTTCAATATATGTAAAAAACATATGAATAGAATCATACTATGTATACTATTTTGCAGTCTTCGTATATGCATGCTATATATACTAAAAATTCCAAAATATTCCATTTTATGAATGTGAAATAATTTACTAAACTAAGGCTGTTTTGAGAGACATTTTAATTGCTTTCAGTATTTCACTATTATAAACAATGTGAAAAGAATATCCTGGGCCATATATCTTTGTGTTCTTCTTAGATTGTCTTCTTTGGAGAAATCCTTAGAAGTAATATAGCTGGATCAAGAAGTGTGCATGTGTAAAGTTTTAAGCGATTTTCAAATTGTCCTTCAAAAAGATTAGCCGACTTCTACCCCTACCAACAATAAATAGGAGTGCCTATCCCTCTCCCCACTCACCAACATAGAATATTGTCAAACTTATTCCCATTTTTCAGTCTGATAAGTGACAAATGATTTCTTAATTAACTTTTTTGGGAGGTTACCAGTAAAATTTAGAATCTTTTATTGTGATAATTGACCAATTATTTCTCTTTCTCTCTCTCTCTCTCTTTTATTTTTGTGAATTGTGTCCTTTGCTCATTTTTTCTATTACAGTGTTCATTTGTATGTTAATAATCAGGAGAAGTTCTTTGTATTAGTTGGTCCATGTGTAGCAAATAGATTCCTCAACTTTTCATTTATTTTCAAACTTTTTCATGATTTTACTTTTGACATATGAAAGCATTTGAGGTTTATGTAGTCATGTCTATCAGTCTTTTCATTTCCACTTCCTGAGTTTTCCATCATACTTAGAAAGTCCATCACTTTCCCAAGAGTATAAAAATGTTGACCTATAATGTCTTCAGTACTTCTTAATATTTTTTTCTAAAAAATTTTTAAATTTTTTTATATTTTAATCTTGGATATCTCAAATTTATTTTGCTGAAGAATAGCTAAAATTTAATTTATTTCTAGTGCCAGTTGTTCACAAGTCATTTATTGAGCTCTCCTCATTGATATAAAATAGTCCTAAATTTTAAACAAATAGAAACTTATATATGTTTAATTTCGGTACTAACTTTTCCATTGATCTGATTGCTTATTCCTGTAATGTACTGCTGCTATTGTTATAGTTTTATAATACATGTTAGAAACCAGGAGGGCAAGTCTCCTCTGCTGGCTTTTGTTTTGTCCTTCTTTTCTTAAAGTCAGTTTGGATTTTTCATGAGATTGCATTTATTTTATAGAATAATTTAGGTAAGAGTATATTTAAAAATATCTATCTGCCCAATACTAGAATAATATACCATTTATTCCAGTATTATTTTAGGATATAAGTAGAATTTTTTAAAATATTATTTTCTTCATATAAGTCTTTCTACTTACTAAATTTATATGAAAAGCTGTGAAAGGTCTGAGATTTTATCCTCTTTAAGCAAACAAGTTAGCCTGCCATAATGTCATGGATGCTGGCAAAAGACAGTCAACTCCGAGGTTAGGGGCACAGCAGGTAGTATAATCTTCTTGTTCCCATCTGCTTCCCTTGTCCAGTTTCCATGGTGGGTGCTTTACATGCAGTGAGTTTGTATCACAGCTTAGGAAACCCCAATGAGAATCAGATCAAACTTCTTTGAGCTGATGGAGAATAAGGAGAATAAACCAAAGGGGGAAGAAAGAGCATGCCAGGCAAAGGGAATCACACATGCAAAGGCCCTGTGGCAAGACTAAGTGTGGAAACTATAACTAACTGAAGAAAAAGGCTGTCGTGGTGACCCCATTATCTTCTGGCTAATGGTACTGAAGAGAGTTAGTCTGTTTATTTTTCCTATTGTAAATAATCTATTTGTTCTGCCTAAATCCTTATAGATGTTTTTCTATTGCCTTTAAGTGTATTATTTTTATTAAGATTTATTGTTATTCATTCTTAAAGAAATTTTAAGACACAGAGAACCCCTTCATTCTGGAAGATGGCCTCTTAATATACCTTTGAGTATTTCCTTTGCTATTACTTTTGATCTTGTCTTTAAACATTTGATAAATGGTCACTATCTTCCATAGTTGTGTTTTCCCTAAAAAAATTGTATCTGCCTTGTTCCCACTGCATTCCAAGATTCTAAGGATAAGGACTCTTCCTTATTTTGAGTATCGATTGATCTTTGATGTTTTTACTTTTTTGTTCTTGTTGTTGTTGTTCATACCTTAGTTTTTGGAGAAGGAGGTTTTTGAGAATCCTGAACATTTGCCACCATCTTTTCCAAAATCTGTTATTGAAAGACCACTTTTAAGTGCTTCTCCCCTGCCCTTTAAAATTATTCCAAGGAGACATTTAGAGAATCCCCCACAATTAAAATAACCTTTTCCATTTTTAAACGTCTTCTGTCTTGCTATTTAAAAGTGTATTTATTTGTATATTAAAATTGTACATGTGACAAGGAATGGGGAAATAGTATCTTCTTGATTAACATGGATGGACCTAGAGAACATTATGTTAAGTGAAATAAGTCAGATGGAGAAAGACAAATACCATATGATCTCACCTATATGTGGAATCTAAAGAAAAGAATAAATGAATGAACTAATCAGAAACAGTCTCAGCGACATAGAGTAAAAATTGAGGGTTGCTAGATGGGAGGAGGGTGGGGATGAGGGAGAAGGTGAGAGGATTAGAAAACAGTCAGTAACCACAAGATGGCCATGGGGATACGAAAGTCAGTTTGGGGAGTATAATCAATAATGTTGTGAAGATTTTGTAGGGTATCCGATGGACACTTGTCTTATTAGGGAGACCACTTCATGGACGGTGTAGATGCCTGACCCCTGCTCTGTACACTTGAAGCTGAAGCTGAATAACCATGAATGTCAATTATAATTTAATATATAAATAGTTACAGGATGTGGAGTACAGCGTGGGGAATAGAGTCAGTGGAATTTTAACAGCTATGTACGATGTCAGAGGGGTAGTAGACTGGGGGAGGGAGGATTATCACTTTGTGAGAGGTATAAATGATAAATGTCTAACTATTACATTGTTTTGTATACCTGAAACTAATAAAATAAATAAATAAATAAGAGTAAAAAAAAGAAGAGAAACACCTGAACATTAGCAGAGTAAATTGTTTCTCTAAACCCGAATCATTTAATCTTTATTCTTAAAGCAGTGGTCTATGAATATGGCAAAAAAAAAAAAAAATTAAAATTGAATTTATAAAGTGAAAAAAAAAATCAGATGAATTATATAATCAAGTGTGGTGAATTAAAGAAACTGGGAAGATTTCTTATCTCCAAGAATCTCCGCAATTGCTAAGATACCTAGTATGCCACCAAAATGGTTTACTGTTGCTCCATTAGTGTGAAATTTGTTGATCAGATTGATTTATCTGGACAGGTCCTTTATACTCCTAAGATGGGTGTAATTCTATGGGAGGAAATGGAAAGTAGCACAAGTCCTGGGTTTTCCCCCCAATAGGGAGAGGGAAGTAGAAACACCCAATATAAAAAATGACTTATTTCCAAGGAAATTTTTCCTGACATATTGAGAAATTTGGGGATAGTTAAGTATCATTTTGAGTGATATAAACTTTTAGGATAATGTGTTACCTTGTTACCCTTCCTTTATTCTTCAAACCCTACTCAACAAGAACAGTTTTGTGAGCGAGTATCTCAGTTAGCAGAGTATCTCAATTCACTAGTGAAGGAATGTAGCAATTGACCCTTCAAGCGGACTCTCATTTCCAGGAGATAAAAGAGATTCAATGCCTTCGCTGATCGTGGGTTTTCTCTTGTTGACTTTTGATCTTTATGTTAGTAGATACATTGCTGATCTCCTTCCTAGTGGCAAAGTAGGAAGGTGGAGAAACATACCCACAACTAGGAAAAATTCCTGTTTCTAAAGTTTATAAAGATAAACTAATAATGAAGAAGGAGAAATTATCCTTTGATCATGATAATTCAAAATGGGACTCAGACCAAGTTTCACATAGTAAAATTCTTATCGGACACATTTTGGTGGTTCGTCAGTGTTTTTTGGATGCCTCCTTTTATGAAAATTATTGTTTTGGATATTTGTTGGCATCGTGGAGTGCAGGCATTAAATCTAGAAACAGAATGATGTTCTTTGTTTATATGTTGATGGGTTTATCTCCATTGATCGTAATTCCTTGATTCTAATATATCTTTGATTATAGTGTGTGTCATTATTGTCATTATTTCCTGTACGACTAAGACAGAAAAAATGTTCCCTATGGGATTCTGCTGGGCTTACAGTGCTTTAGGCTGCACCCTAATTCCAGAGATGTTAATGTGTGAACAACATGCCTTTTAGGATCAATGAGATAGGGTGTTTTTCTTTAACTGACAAAGATAGGGAAAATTGATATCCTGAAGAGCTTGTCCATCTATCTGAACCATTTAACAATGCAGTCAATAAATATATAAATTTATGCTTTAAAGTTCTATTCACTAGGTATACTATTTCCAAGAACAATCAAGATTATTGATAGAATACTGTTAAAATTCAGAGAATTAACAAAGTGAACTTACGTCTATAAAGGATGCCCCAAATTTCTCCTGTCATGTTTTTAAGAATTTCTACTATTTGATATTTTCTTCCCTGAGCAAAACAATCTGGTCCCTGCAGTGCTGCCCAGACCAGGACGTACGGACCGCTTCTATCATCTTTTCCATCTCTTTCTGCAGCCTTTTGAGCAATGGCCTCTCATTGCCACTGCTAGGTACCACTAATTCTCAGAAATGAATTTTATCACCTAATATCACCCCTGAGTTAAACTCAAAAGTTCTTTCTCATTTGTCACATTCCTGAATATTCCAGGAAATCTGAGCTCATGGTTCTGCTATGGTCTCTGGGTTGGGGTTGATCAACTACCTCTTCCTGCAGGATTTAGCCAACTTTACTTGAGAAGCTTATTAGCAGTATTTTTTTAATGCTACGAATATTCTGGTATGTGAGGTATCTGCTTGGAAGAAAGGACTTGTATATGGTGAACAATTATCCAGAGTCCCACCGTTTTTCCCGTTGGTAATATTTCAGCATGTTTCCTTCTACCTCCTCACCATGTAAATTTTCACATAATAGAGATCATTTTTTTATGTGCAATTTGTGTGATGCTTGTTCACTCGACCTCACGCTCTTAAGGGTGTTTTTAAAGGCTTTTGTTTAGTTGATTGTTTTATTCTGTAGGTAAATCCAGTATTCCTCTATTGCTTGTTATTTGGGCTATATCCGTCTTATTTTTGCAATTCTAAATCATGTTAAAATGAACATTTCTGTGTGTAAGTCTCTGTCCACAATTTGATTGAGGGACATAATCACCTTTAATACAATTGATTTGTACTGTTAAATTTCTTGGGGAAAAAATTCATAACAATTTATAACCCAACCAAAGGGATAATAGTGAATATGAGAGAATGGCTGTGTTTATTTAATACTGTTATTACATAAGTTCAAAGTTGAACTGAGGAAACTGAGGCACAGATAAAGTTGTCTTGTTGCTGGTGACACTATCAATTGTGTTTGGAGCTGGGAATCTATTGTCCTCTCCACCTAGCCAGTATCTTCCCTGCTTCACTATAGTCCCATGAAAATTCAGTATCCTTGAAATTATATCAGGAGCCCAACAGCATCATAAAAGCTCCTCGTGGCGCCTGGCTCTCTCGTTTTTGGTCTTCTGCTCCAGGAAGGGGTGGTATAGCCAAAATCACCAAACCAGATCCATGTTTGCTTTGCAAACCAAACAAACACTTGTGTTTTTGTTTTGCTTTGTGTCTGGACTAATTCTTAGCACCTCTTCTGCCTGTGAGCGATTTGTTACTTCCTTCTGTAAGACTGGCTCCAGTAGAAATGCAGTCTCAGAGGATCCCCGGGAGAAAGCGAGGCCGACCCCCACTTCACTCAACACCTATGAAGATGGCAGTTCATAACCTTTATTCTGCTTCAGCTGGTTCTTTACCAGCGGTGAAGATCCCAAAGAAAAGAGGGCGGAAACCCGGGTACAAGGTATGGCTCCATCATCTCCTTTCTCCAAAGTGGTATTGGGCTGGGGCACGGGTGCTTGGGCAGCGCTCCACTGCACAGCGTGATGAAAGCTTGGGTTGGGAGCTGGGCAAAGACAGGATCAATACGTTTCTGTCAATGGAGCATGTGATGGACGAGGCCTCATTGTTACCACGTGGCCACACAAAGCCTGCTGTCGCTGTCATGAGCATTTTTACAAGTGGAGAAAGCCAATTACACCAGATGGGGAAAGTTGTAAGGCAAGCAGATTTGAGGGTCAGAGCTAAACACACATGATTCAGTCTTGCATCTAAATTAATGTTTCAGACACTGAGTTGTCCCCTGACTATGCCTACTGGGTGGCTCTCGCAACCTCTTTCCAGAACTCATTCGTCACTTATTTTGGTAAAAGGAAATGATGTTCCCGAGACATTTGAATTAATAATGTGAGCAGGCTAGTGTCAGTGGACATAGAAGAGTTTTCGCAAATAGAGCCTCAACAAGGGAGACTCATGGTGTTAATTCATAGTTTCTTGCTTATAAAAGGTGCTAATGTCAAGTTTGCCTATAAGGATGCGTATCAGGCCAAATTAAAACCCTGTGACCCTTTTAAGAATCAATGATTTGGAGAGGCTGGGGGTGGAGAATAAATTCTCTGATGTAACCGCAATCACATAAAGCATCCCAGGCCCTAGGATTAGCTTCTCGTCTAAGATGTTTTTGAAGACACTACTGGGCTGAGCTTATTCTGCACAAGCCTTTCGGGCATTAGATAATGAGCTTCCGAAGTTTCCTTTCATTTACTTTTCTTGAAATAAAGAGCTTATGTTTCCGCCTTGAGATCTGAATATTCAAACCAAAATGCAAATTGGCAATTAACTCCCATAGATATAGGAAAATGTATGGAAATTATTTCAGGTCAGCAGAAAGACAAAGCTTCCGGAAGAACTGGTAATAAATTCAGCCATTAGCTCTTTGATTCTCCACAGTCCTTCCAACTGCTTGAAAAGAAAAACGGTAGGTGGGGAAAAAGTGACTCAAAGTTATTTGGGAGGGGGTGGTCATTGGTTTTTGTAAAAGAAACTTTTATTCAGCTAACTCCTAGGGTAATTTCTGTCACTGGTTGTTTTTCTAACAAAGAGAGCCTCCTTCTCACGGGCACACCAGCTTCAGAATTGGGTGTGAAGCTGGCCCAGAGCAGGTCTCCCTCCCCAGCTACCTGCACAGTTGCTGGGGTCTGGGAATTGCATCTGGAAGGTTGGAGCTGGGCAGCCTTTCTGTTTATAGAGCCAGGGATCAAATCCAGGATCGGAAGAAACGCACTGAAAACTGTTCTGTTCTGTTTGGCCTTTCTCCTACTCCCCTGGGATCTGTGACCCAGGAATGAAAATTACTGACAGACACAGCATTTCTGAGGCCAGGAAAAATGGAAATTCACTCCACGGAATGAACCCAACTTTGCAATTTTCCTGTCTCCTAAAAAGGGCAGTTTTCAGTGCTCCTGACGCTCAGAGACACCTCAGGGCAGGAAGAAAGCTTTTGGGATGGTTAACTGACAATCCAGGCCCTGCACAGAGGAGGCAGGTCTCAGGCCCATGCCTCACAGGGGTCAACTGGCCACAGCAATCCCTTGAGTCTGTCTCCCACATGTTTGGGGAAATGTGTGGGAATGATATCAGGTGAGCAGCTGCTGGACAACTCCCCAAGCCATGGGCTTAGTGTTGAAGACAAATAGCTTCCAAACCAGGTGCTCGTCTGCATGAAGTTTCAGCCCACTCATGATAACATGCGAAAAATAAGAACCGTTTGAAAGTCTTCATAAAGCTAAAATGATTCCACTTAAAGGATTATCTTTCATTCTGAAATATCTGCTTCCTACTATTTTGGTGTTAAAGTGTATTTTATTTCACTTTATTAAATGTTGTATATTGTCAGGGTTTGGCAAAATAAAGTTGGCCACCTATTAAGTCCCTCCAGTTTTGCTTTGACAATTTCTTTAACCCTGAAGCCCCACTTACCATTAACAAAAGGGTTTTAATTGTGGAGAATCCAGCAAGAAAACTGCACAGTTTTACTCCATTTACCAAATGGCTACTAGTTTGGCAATTCTAATGATCTGGGACACAGTCGGGGAGCTAGAAGTTATTTAAAAAAAACAACCAAAAAATCCCCTGAATAAGCAAAGTAAGATATATATATATATATATATATATATATATATATATATATATATATATATATATATTTCTTTTTTCCCAAGTCAAGTTGTTGTCCTTTCAATCTTAGTTGTGGAGGGCGCAGCTCAGCTCCAGGTCCAGTTGCTGTTGCTAGTTGCAGGGGGCACAGCCCACCATCCCTTGCGGGACTCAAGGAGTTGAACCGGTAACCTTGTGGTTGAGAGCCCACTGGCCCATGTGGGAATCGAACATGTGGCCCATGTGGAAATCGAACATGTGGGTACCACAAGGGATGGTGCCCTTGTGGGAGTCAAGGAATCGAACCGGCAACCTTGTGGTTGAGAGGATGCACTCCAACCAACTGAGCCATCCAGGAGCTCAGCGGCAGCTCAGCAGCAGCTCAGCTCAAGGTGCCGTGTTCAATCTTAGTTGCAGGGGGAGCTGCCCACCATCCCTTGCGGGACTCAAGGAGTTGAACCGGCAACCTTGTGGTTGAGAGCCCACTGGCCCATGTGGGAATCGAACTGGCAGCCTTCAGAGTTAGGAGCATGGAGCTCTAACCACCTGAGACACCAGGCCAGCCCAGATATTTCTTGGTCTACCATTAAAGATCTTGTTTTTATTACTAAGAAAATGCTTTTGAGACCTCCCTCAGAGTCTGTTTGCTTTTACTATAAACATATTTCTTACAAGCTCAATTATAGCAGTTTATTAACAGCCTTAGATTTGAAGGGGAGGATATTTGAGGGAAGAAGCTTTCACACACAGCTGGACACCGAAAGGATAATAATAATTATTGTTATAATTCTATGATAATATATTGATATAGAATAAAATATACAACAGTATCAATATTATTGAATAATAAATAACTATAATTTTGTCATATCAATAACATTATGATATACAGAGGGTGCCAAAAAAAAGTATACACATTTTAAGACAGGAAAAAACTGTATTAAAATCACACTGACGGTAACCACTTTGAGCACCTCTTGTAATTGCAGAAGTCAAACGTGACTTGTATTCGTCTTTTGTTACTGGTACATATTGAGTATTACAATTTTAATACAGTTTTTTATCCTTTCTTAAAATGTGTATACATTTTTTTGGCACCCTCTGTATTTCTACTAACAATATTATCCTAATAAAATGATAAGTGTTTGAACCTTTGGCAGGCTCGTCCCCAGGAGATTCTGAGGACATCCAGTTGCACTATTTCACAGGTCTCCGCTGTTTGATGTTTGTCACCTTTAGCCTGGTGTTGTTCCAAGCTGCTTGGTCGATCACTGTGCCCGTGCACATGTGGAAACTCTCCGGTCCAAGTAGGGCACAAGCCTCTCCCTTAAGACCCGTTTATAGTTAACACAGGTGTGACATTTAACCCCTTCTCTGAGTCTTGAGAATAACATGAGTGAATTATAGGCAGAAAAGGAAGAGTTCATCTGGCAGTCAGATGTCAGTGCTCCGGAGTTCATAGGTCATGCCTCCTCCCTGGGCCCATCTGGCAATCCCTTTTTTCACCCCTGCTGGCAGCCACATTGCTGGGACATGCTCACTGCTGTGAGGGCATCATTTTATGGTTTACTGCCCCTTTCTCACCCAACTCCAAGAAAGCAAACACCTTTTAACATCATATTTTCTCCGAAGAGCTGTACTCTGATTGCCATGAAAGAGCCTTCTTTATTATCAAACAGAATATTTACATCTCAGTTTGAAGCATCTCCTATTAGTTTAGGTCCTTCATTCAGAGTCTCTGCAAGGTCAACAGGTAGATTCCATGACTAAAAAGACCATCAAGGTGTTTTTAAAGAGATAAAGAGAGAGGGTCTGCACCAAGGAGAAAACCTAGCTTCCATTCTGTAGACACAGATGATTCAATATCTCCACAGTGTGGGATTTCCAGTTTCTGTGTCTTTATAATTGGGATTGTGATATAAGCAGGAAAAAAAAAAGTACTGTGTTTTTAAAATGGCCTTTTGTCCCCAATATGTAATAGTAATAATTAATACTAGTAGCAGTATTAGTCATATGTAACATTTATCGAGCACTTCTATGTTTCAGGATGTAGGCCAAAGCACTTTATGTGCTTGATAGTAAGTTTGATAGTAAGGGGGAGTCAGAAAAACTTCAGGAATTATGCATTAATCAACCAAGCCCTACAGCCTGAAGCCACTTATCTCAGGCTAGCAGTCCTCTACACCTTGCAATCTATTTGTATTCTTGCTCAGAATAGTAATAATGCTTCTCAATTAAAAAAAGAGTAAATTCTGTTCTGTCTTCTCTGTTTAAAGAATTCAGAAAAGTGTAACGTGTTCCAGAAAGAATATCACCCCTCAAATATTAAGAACAAACTGTTATAATATTCTAAACTGTTGGTAATTGTATTATTCAAGATACAAAGTCAGCTGCTATAACAAAATCGAAATAACAGTGGCTTAAAGAAGATAGAAGCTAATTTCTCTCTCCTGTTAAAGTCTGAGAGGGTTATCTGTGGCTGATACGATGGCTCCACGGTGTTGGGGACCCAGGCTCCTTCTGTATTGTTGCTCTGCTATCTTAACACAAAGTCTCCACCTCATGCTCTAAAATGGCTCCTCCAGTTCCCACTATCTCACTTGTCCAGAATGGGGATAGAGGTAGCGGAGGCATGTCTTTCCCCTTTAAGGGCCTAGTCTTCAAAGTTGCATACACCCCTCACACTTGCATCTCATTGGCCAGAGATCTTAGTCACTTGGCAACTCTTAGCTCCAAGGGAGATGGGAAAATGCAGTGCTTGGCGACCAGGTAATGAGCTAAAATTCAGGGATTCCATTATTAAAGAAAGAAGGGAGCATGGATATTTGGGAATAACCAGCAGCATCTGCTAAGTATAAATACTTAAAGGACAGTCTTCTGTTTCCTTCCTTCCTTCCTTCCTTCCTTCCTTCCTTCCTTCCTTCCTCCCTTCTTCCTTCCTTCTTTCCTCCCTCCCTCCCTCCCTCCCTCACTCCCTCCCTCTCTCCCTCCCTCCCTCCCTCCTTCCTTCCTTTCCTTTCTCTAGCTCTCTTTCTTTCTTTCCTTCTTTCCTTCCTTCCTTCCTTCCTTCCTTCCTTCCTTCCTTCCTTCCTTCCTTCCTTCCTCCCTTCCCTTCCCTTCCCTTCCCTTCCCTTCCCTTCCCCTTCCTTCCTTCCTTCCTTCCTTCCTTCCTTCCTTCCTTCCTTCCTTCCTTCCTTCCTTCCTTCCTTCTTTCCTCCCTCCCTCCCTCCCTCCCTCCCTCCCTCCCTCCCTCCCTCCCTTCTTTCTTTCTTTTTTTCTTTCTGGCAAGGAACTTCTCTTTTATTGTTCATTGTTATTTTTGTCAGCTTCTAGAATATTGTCCAATATAAAGCAGGTACCAAATAAATATTTTTCAATAAATGACTGAAGAACTGAAATTAGATAGAACAATTAGTATGTTAACATATAAAGTCTAAATGGAAAAACTGAGGTTAAAATGAAAAACATGATATCCAACAGATTTTATCTTCTTTGAGCAGTTTAGTATGAAGGGATATTCCAGTGACTCTAGATTTATACATCCACACAGTTGGGGCTAATTTTAATAATATAGAAAATAAAATCAGATGTCTAATTCTTTTTAATTTTTAAAAATTTTTTTTTCAATTACTATTGACACACAATATTATATTAGTTTCAGGTGTACAAAACAACATAGTGATTAAGCATTTATATATCTCACAAAGCAATCACTCCAATAAATCTATTAACCATCTTACACTGTACATAGTTATTACAATATTATTGACTATATTCCCTATGCTGTACTTTACATCCCTGTGACTATTTTTTTTCAATTATAGTTGACATTCAATATTATTTTATATTAGTTTTAGGTCTACAGCATGGTGGTTAGACATTTATATAATTTATGAAGTGATCCCCCAATAAGTCCAGCACCCACCTGGCACTGCACATAGTTCTTTTACGGCATTATTGACTATATTCCTCATACTGAACTTTACATCCCTGTGACTATTTTGTAACTACCAATTTGTACTTCATAATCCCTTCACCATTTCCACCCCAACCCCCTCCCATCTAGTAATTTATTTTCATAGGGAAGTTTTAGTGCAAAGATCTTTCATCTAGGATCTCAGAATTAACTGGAGGACGTGTGGCTGAAGCAGACCTCAAGGCCAGAGGGTACCAGCCCCTCCTTCCTTTGGTGTTTAATCTCTTCCACAAATGTAGGGAGCAAAAGGTATGCGTAGACCCAGAAACAGGCTGATTCCTAGGAATGGAATTAGGTCATTGGCTACAAACTTGTTGTTGGAGCTGATTTGCAATTCCAACAAGCAGGTTTTTAGACTAAAGTCTGAGGCTGAACACTGCGAGGTATTGAGTTTTCCCTGACGGTGCCCCTACAGCATCTCCTCAGAACCCCGAGGGAGTTTTGTATGAAGAATGAGTATGAGTCTAAAGTAGGAATGTGCCCTCAAGGAAAACTATGAATAGGGACATGGACAAAGCAGTGCTTCTTAAAAGGGCCTGGGAAGGGAAACGAAGGGAGGGAGAACATGATTTTTAAAAAAATATGGTATGTTAGTTTCCTAGAGCTGCTGTAACAAAAAAGGACAAACTGGGTGGCTTAAACGATAGACATTTACTGTGTCACAGTTCTGGAGGCTAGAAATCCGAGATCAAAGTGTTGGCTGGGTTGATTCCTTCTGAGGGTTGTGAGGGAAAAGTCTGCCTCAGGCTTCTTGCCTAGTTTCTGGTTACCTCAGGCGTTGCTTGGCTCTCAGATGGCACTCTCCCTGTGTGTTCACATGGTCTTCCCTTTGTATGGGTCTGTCTCTGTGTCTAAATTCCCCTTGTTTATAAGGAGACCAGTCATATTGGCTTAGGGCCCGCTCTAATTACTTCAGCTTAACTCGGTCATCTGCAAGCACCTTATTTCCAAGTAAGATCACCCTCACAGGTACTGGATTAGGACTTTAACAACTTTTCAGGGGACACATTTCAACCCACGCCATCCAGTATAGTAGTCTTCTTCTTTTGGCATTTAGGCCATTTGTGTTTAAAGAAATTATTGGTAAGTTTGGGTTTAAATCCATACCTTATATTGTGTATTCCATTTGTCCCATTCATTCTTTGTTTCTTTTACCTGTCTTTCCTGCCCTCTTTTGAAATGTTTTAATTTAATTGTTTTTCTACTCCTTTAAAGTTAAGCACTCTGTTTTCTATTATATCACTGATTGCCCTAGAAAGTGCAGTATGCTTACTTACTAGAGTTTTCTAAAGTTAACCTTGCTGTTATTTCTTCCTCAATAATACAAGGACCTTGGGACACTTTAACTCCATTCATCTCCCCACTTGTATATTATTCTTGTCACACATTTTAATGCTTTTTTGTTTTTTAATCCCTCAAGACATAATTATTTTTATTTCATGCAGTCATTTTTATTTAGATTCACTTGCTTATTACAACTTGTAAAAAATTCTTTATTCCTTTTTGCATATCAGACCTTCCACCTGGGATCACTTTCCATTTGCCTGAAGTACTTCTTTTAGAAGTCCTTCTACTGATGAATTCCCTTGGTTTTTGTTATCTGGAAGTTTCTTTATTTCGCCTTCATTTTTGGAAACACAGATTTTTGCTGGGTGTAGAATGCTTGGTTGTTAGTTATTTCCTCCCTGGAATAACATTAAAGATATTATTCCATTTGTCTTCTGATGTCCATTGTAGAGAACTCAGCTACCTATCTCACTTATCTGAGTGTTCCCTGGGAGGTTTTGTATTTTTAAGCTAATTTTAAAACTGTTTTCTTTGTCTTTGGTGTTCTATAATTTTACTTTGTTGTGTCTACCTGTGGATTTCTTTTATATTTATTCTATTTAGGATTTGTTGGGCTTCCTGAATCGTTGGATTAGAATCTCTCATCAGCTCTGGAAAATTCTCAGCCATTATCTTTTCAAATATAGCCTCTGTTCCATTCTCTATATCCTTTCCTTCTGAACCTCTAATGTTAAAACTAGTCATATTTGTCATGTTTTTAAAGCTCTCCTCCATAGTTTCATGTATTTGTCTCTGTGCTCCTTCTTGGATAATTTCTTCTGACATATCTTTATCTCACTAATTCCCTCTTTATCTATGTTTAATACGCTGTTAAATCTGTCCATTTAGTTTTTAATTTCAGTTATCATATTTTCCATCTATAGAAGTTAAATTTAGTTCTTTTTCAAATTTGCTATGCTTTTTAAAATTAGTTTTCTGTTTTCCAGAGATATTTTATAGCCTGTCCTTTATACCTTTATCTATAGTATCACAATTGTTTTTTATAATCTAAGTCTGATAATTGAAATTTCCTAAGTATTTGTGGGGCTTTATTGCTCATTCTTGCTTTGATTTCTTGTTTTTTTGTGTGTTTGGGTATTTTGGACCATATTATTCATTGACTTTGAAAAATTATTTTTGTAACTTCTTTGAGACCTTTCTTCAGATATGATTTGCGTTTATTTTTCCAGGTACCAGAGGGCACTACCAGACTGAGTAACTTTTTAAACTAAATTCACAGTCTGAAGTTCTCTTGATTACCCAAGTTCTGTGAATTTGGGCTGCAAATCTGTGTGAGGTCTGGCTTGTGGCAATATCTTTTCAGAGATTTTGCATACCCCCTCCCTCAGTGTCACAACAATTTTCCTTATAGTTAGGAATGGGTAGAGGTAAGGCAGACAAGTTTACTGCTGGCTCAGACTTACCCTGAGGCTGTAGCCCTTTGGGTGAGCCCTGGGCTCTGTAGAAATTCCCAAAGCCTTGATTTTACCAATATTTTGGCAAGATTATTCTTTATCTATTGTCAGCTCCTCTATACTTTTATTAATCTTACATTTGATCCACTATTTGTAGTTGTTTTCAATAGATCTAAATAACCTAGTCTTCTATATTTCCAGAAACAGAACTCCAAAGACATTTAGGAGGCCATATTTCTTCTAGTCAACATTCAAAATATGGCACTGACACTGGTTTGGCCTCAAATTCTTTAATGTTTTCAAAAGTAGTCTAATGTAAGGTACATGTACAGCATTATTTGTTGAAAAAGAACTTAGCAACCAACAACTCTGCCCCATTTAATGGCTTTGGAAGATGAAGTCCAGAGGTGCTGAGTGAGTTGTTCGGAGCGAGCCACGGGAGTTGGCAGCAGAACCAGGACTAGAACCCAGCCCTGTCTCTGAGTCCTGTGCATTGGACAGTGTGTGGTTGGTGTTGGAATCACCAGTTCTCAGTGTCCATTTCCCAGATGAGGAAACGGGGACGCGCTCCTTCTCTTCACGTCCTCGCCCGGAAGTTCCGCATGGAATTTTCCTGTCCCATCCTGAAGGCTGACTGCTTGAGTATTAGAGCAGGAATGTTTTGAAACTTAGAGGCAAGCCAGTATTACTGCTCTCCAAAGTGAACAGAATCAGCAACAAGTAACATGCTAATGGTTTAAAACGAATGTACTAAAATATACTACCAAAACAAAGGTTATGTGCATAAATCTGGACGTTGCCCTCGATTTTGTGCTGTGTCTCACCTACCACATGACTTCCAACTCCCAAATACACTCTGAATCCCACTGATTCTGCCTCCTCTCCTTTCACCCCAGGTCACTCACCAATGTCTCTCCCCTGGTCCGTGTGATAACCTTCTTACTAGTGTTCTTTCTCCACGTTGCCTCCCCCCCCTCCATTCTCTCTACAGTAGCCACACTTATCTTTATAAAACAAAACCTGAGTTTGTCTTTCTCTGCTTAAAATTGTCTAATTGTTTCCAACTCTTAGAATAAAATCCAAACTCCTTAATCTGACTGTATACATTTACAAGAGTAACAAAGTACCATAAACTGACTGGCTTAAAACAACATCTCTAGAGGCTTAAAGTCTGAAGTCAAGGTGTCGGCAGGGCCATGCTCCCTCTGACGTCTCCAGAGGACGATCCTTCCTAGTCTCTTCCTAGCTTCTAGTGGTTGCCGACAATCCTCGGTATTCCTTGGCTGTAGACACTTCACTCCAGTCTCTGCCTCCATTGTCACATGGCTTTCTCCCCGTGTGTCATGATTATTTCCAAATTTTCCTCTTCTTATAAGCACACCAGTCATTGGCATTAGGATCCATTATAACCTCATCTTAACTTGATTACATCTGCAATGACCCTATTTCCAAATCAAGTCACATTCACAGGTACTGAGGGTTAGGACTTGAATGTGTCTTTTTGTGGGGGACACAATTCAGTCTATAGCACTGACTTAGAAAACCCTCACAATTGGACTCTGACCACCTGGTAAACCTCACCTTGCCTCATTCTGTTTCTTGTACACAGTGCCATCCATCCAGCCTTCCTGGTTCCTTAAAAAAGTCAAGCTTGAGGAGGTTTACATTGGCACTCTGTCTGCCTGGAAAGTTCTTTCCCCTGTCACAGCAGGTTCCCTTTTGCCATTCAGATCCTGATGTAAATGTCACCTCCTTATAGGCCTACTCTGATCACATGGTCCCTTTTCATCACATCACCATATTTTACTATTCAGAGTAGTGCTTATCACAACTTGACATTTTTGTTGTGTGTTTGTTATTTGTCTCCTCCTACTATGATATAAACTCATTGAGAACTGGGACCTTATCTTCCCCATTCACAGCTGCATCCTCAGCACCTAGAACAGTTCCTGGCACACAGTAGGTGCTCAATATTATTTGTTGAATAAATGACTGCTTCATTTATTTTCTGTTTTAGACTTAGCTTTAATGATGTGACTTGGAAAGGGCAGCTCCTGCTTAAGCAATGCTTAGGGACCATTGCAAGATGTATTGGAAGCATGTTTCTCAGAGGGCATCAGCTGTGAGGTATGAGGAAGTGGGGGTGGGTCTGCAAAGATTTGTGAAGATGTAATCCCAAGTGGTAAGTGTAGAAAATGCAGATGCATCCTAGAAAAGATGAGTGATTTTCTCCTCCTGCCATGGCTTTTCCAACAAGAAACTTGGAACTCATTTGCATTTCTGAAATGTCAAGTAGCAATAATAATACAGCAATAATGATAATATACATTTATTGAGTTCTCACTTTGCATCAGCCCTATGTTTAATGTTTACAGTGAATTCTTGTCACCTCTCTGTGAGGAGGTATTGTTAGCCTTACCTTACAGATCAGGAAAAGCAGGCTCCAAAAGAAAGCCCACATAACGAGACTTAGGACAGGGCTAATTGAGCGCTGAGCTGGACTTCAATCCAGATGGAAAAGCCAGGGTGCTGTTGTATATGTCCACCACCACCCCAGACTTACTTTTACATTTTGCTTTGTTGTTGGTTCATCCTCTGCTGATGTGCAGGCAGCCTCTACACATCTTCTTACTCCCCCAACCACAATCTCTATCCTCTGATTACCAACTTTTCGCTGTCAATCTCTCAAACATCGTTTAGTTAGTACTTCCATTTCTGTCACTCTTGCATATATCTAGAAAAATGTTTGAATTTTACATCACTGACTCCTTCTCCTTTCATGTCCTCTGTCTACACATCTCAGTTTGCAAACAGATGCCCTCCCAACTCTTTCCAGTGATTCTCTAACAAATGTCTTAGAGAAGGTCTTCCCCTGAAAGACAACTGGAGCAAGGAACTCTCCAGGTCTTTATTTTGGATCTGCAAACAAAAAAGCAAGAGGCACTGATTCCAGATTCCCCAGCCCCCTTTGGTGGAGACTCCAGCTGGCCGGGGCTGGCTCTTTACTCCTCTGCTTCTTCCCCCCAATGCTAACCAGGCCAAGCACAGCCCCTCCAGCCCCTGGCAACCACGCTGCGGAAAAGGAGTCACCAAACCCGTTTGATGGAGATTTTGAACTTCAGGTAAAGCTGCCAACTTTGCCAGCATCTGTACAGGGTTGTTGGCTTTGCAGGCCAAGGATTAGCTTCTTTATGTCAGAGCTAAGAGTCTTGGGCAGCAAATCTTCCAGTCTTATGCCTTTCTTCCCACCTTCCTTTCCAGTTTACCCAGTTTCTTCAGCCAGATCATGTTTTTAATAGTTTTAAAATAAACTATATTTTAGAATAATTTTAGATTTACAAAAGAGTTACAAAGATCAAACTAGAATTCTCATACACCCACACCCAGTTTTCCCTATTGTTAACATATATACACTACTGTGGTACATTTGTCACAACTAGCCCCCCAATAATACGTTATTATTAAGCAATGTGCATAATTTGTTCAGATTCATTGGTTTTTTCCTTTTCCATTCTGCGATCCATTCAGGATGTCACATTGCATTTACTCATTGTGTCTCCTTAGGCTCCTCTGGGCTGTGGAAGTTTCTCACACTTTCCTTGGTTTTGATGATGTTGGCAGTTTTGAAGAGTATTGGTCAAGTATTTTGTAAAACATTCTGCAGTTTGGGTTTGGCTGATGTTTTTCTCATGATTAGACTGGAGTTTTGGGTTTTGGGGAAGAAGATCTCACAGGTAAGATGTTGTTCCCATTATGTAATATCAACAGTATATACTATTGACAGGGCGTTTCACTGTGGGTGGTGACCTTGATCACCTGGCTGAGGTGGTGTGTGACAAATTTCTCTAAAGTTACATTTCCCACCCCCATTTCCACACTGTCCTCTTTGGAAGGAAGTCACTACGTGCAGCTCATATTTAAAGAGTGGGGAGTTATGCTCCACAATGAGATTATTTGGAATTTTTATGCATAGGAGATTTTTCTATTCTGTCCCATATATTTACTTAGTCACTCATTCATGTATGTTAGTGTGGAGTCATGGATATTTATTGTACATTGTGAATTATAGCCCATTACTACATTCTTTGTTTGTTGCTCATATTGCTCCAGATTTGGCCACTGGAAGCTCCTTCGGTTGATTCCTGTGTCCCTATGACCTACCCCCATCATTGTGTGCTTGTGTTGTATTAGCTCAGTATTTTCTTACTTACTGGTACAACCAGATGCTCCAGGCTTATCTTACCTACTCTCTGCCCTAATCCTACAATCAGCCATTTCTCCAAAGAGACCTAGTTCTTGTTATTGAAGAACAGTATTAGAAACCAAGATAGGAGCATTCCATTTTATTTTGTCCATTTGAAAACAAATAAACAATTTTTGTTTTTGAAAACCAAACAATGACAAAGCCACACATCTTGCCAGAGAGCAGCTGGGACAGGTCGGGGCATTATCCCACACACATAGGGAGAGGCACCAACAGACTGGGCCCCACATCATACCAAAGAATGCTCCTAGCAGTGGGCTCATATCTATTTTAGGATCTTCCTAAAATCACGGGTGACCACCTTTTCTAGGTTAGGTTATTTTTGATTAGTTATAATAAGCGGTGAGATAGAAATTTTAGAATGCCAAGTCAAAGGGTATTGCTACTGATTAGTTATTCTCTTACCTAGAGGGTATTTTTTAAAAGTCATATACCACCCATAGCTGCATGAGATTTTTTTCTTTGTTCAAATGTCCCAGCAGTTGTTTTAGAGGTCGGATGAATACAGTTTTCCCTGAAACCAGCTGAGTTAATCCAATACCTTTAATTGCTTCATCTGGGCAGAAAAGATGGCCAAAGGTAACAGCCAGTTTTAATTATATAGTTTCAGTGGAGGTGAGTTCAGTGGACAGACCTCTCTGTAATAAATATTAAAATTTATTTAATAAATAAATTTTTAATGTTGGGCAAGCATTAGATATTAGTGTCGGTATGAGGTTTACATGAATAGTAAGCAGTGTCTGGTTATCTAAGACTTAGCTGCCATCATCATCATCATCGTCACCTTCCTAGGGAAGGACTACAAAGATGTTGGTGTGATTTGCTGGAAGACTACAGAGGGAAAAAACGACCACTTGCCAATCCTGTTCTTTCCCACCATCTCGTTCTCCGAATGTAGTGGATCAGAGAGCTTTAAGTCCTTCAAGGAGGATTTAGCCAAGGCTTGCCCAGTGCCTCTGCCCACGGTCTTCAGGGCCTGTCACCACTGGCCTCTCCATCACAAGCAGTGCAGAGCAGGACATCAGTCCTAGAAAGACTATCAGGGGGACTTTTGGAGCATGACCTGGGAGAACAGGCAGGGTAGCTGCAGCCCTCGTAACACCTGGCAGATGAGAAAACCATGTCAAAGTCATGGTGACTGGGTCACAGCAGGTTTCTGATTAATTCCTACCACTGAGGTTTCTTTTACATTATTTTTGTAATATTTAGCCATGTATTGCTACTTGATGGACCCTTTAATTTTTCAAATTCTAATCTCAGAATAAGATGAAATCTCTGTTGTTAATGATAGCTTCTGATTAATACAGGGTCTCTCGAAAGAACCTCAGGGCACCTATAGAGCCCTGGGCGGCCACTGTGCTCACTTTTGACAGATCACATTTTAAATTCATTTCCATATATCCCACTGTGCCCTCAGTGCTGCTCAGCCTCACTCCATTCCCCGACTTCTCCCACCCTCCTAGTTCATTAACATACTCTACTCTGCCCCCACACTCACCTTCAGCATCACTGAGACAGTAGAGGCCATTGGAAGAGACCTTCTGTAAGCTCTCATCTCCACACCCACCTATCCCAGATCCAGACCCTTATGTTCTACCTTCCTTCTTATTGCAAAAGATGAAAGGTCCATGTTCCTCTTTAAGGCCACTGCCTGCCTGGCCCCACAATTTATTCACTAAATCTCATGCCCTCTCACCTACTCAAAGCCTTGATGCCAGCAGGGGTCCACGTTCTCCCCTGTATCACCAATTTTCCTCTATCTATTGGATTATTTCCATCAACATTCAAACATATTTCTCCCATCTCAAAAATAAAAACAAACAAAAAAAATCTTTAAAAATTTTGATGAAAAACACACGGCATAAAATGTACCATCGTAACCATTTCTAAGCGTACAGTTCAGTAGTGTTAAACATATCCATACTACTGTGCATCCGATCTTCAGAACTGCTTCACCCTGCAAAACTGACTCTAAACCCATTAAACAACTCTTCATCCCCCCTTCCCTCCAGCCCCTGGCAACCACCATTCTATTTTCTCTTTCAATGAATTTGACTACTCTAGGTGTCCTATTAGTGAAATCATAGAGTATTTGTCTTCTTGTGACTGGCTTATTTTACTTAGCATAATGTGCTTAAGTTTCACCCATGTGGTAGCATGTGACAGGAATTTTATTCCTTTTTAAGGCTGAATGATATTTCCTTGTATGTATACCACAGTTTGTCCATTCATCTATCAATAGATCTTTGCAGTTGCTTCCACAATGACTATTGTGAATAATGATGCTATGAGTATGAATATACAAATATCTCTTGGAGATCCCACTTCCAATTCTTTTGGCTATATACCCAGAAGTGAAATTTCTCAGTAATTCTAATTGAAAAATTTTGAGGAACCGCCATACTGCACTATTTTACATTCCCACTAACAGTGCACAAGTGTTCCAATTTCTCCAAATCCTCACTAACACTTGCTATTTTTATTTTTGATAGTAGCCATCCTAATGGGTGTTGTATGGGTGGGATCTCATTGTGGGGCAAAAATCTTTTGATCCCACCTTTCCCTCTTGTTATGGCTGATTCTCTGTGTTCCTTTAAGACAAGACTCCTTAAAAGACTTGACTTTACTTCCTGGTCCCAATGCCTCTCTTCCCATTATTTCTCAAGTTTATTCCAATCAGGTTCTCATCCCACCCACAGCACCACCACCTCTCTTGTTGAAAAGTCGCTACATGTAATGGCCGCTTCTAGTCTTCCTTGACTGACGTGGAAGGCACTTGACACGGGTAATCATTCTCTGCTCCACGAAACCCTTTTTTTTCATTTGGCTCCCACAGTGCCACACTGTCCCAGTTGTCTTTCTACCCCACTGGATGCCTTTCCTGGTTTCTTTTTCTGGTTCCTCCTCATCTCTCCAACCTTTTTCTGTTGAAGTCTTGCAGAGCTCAATGCTTAGATCCTTCTCCATCTACACTCAATTCTCTGATGACCTCACCCATTATCATGGCGTTAAATATCAACTCTGTATTGATGCTTCTCAAATTAAATCTCCATGTACTCTTTCCACCAGAACTCCATACTCTAGTAGATGTACCTGCCTACTTAATATCTCTACGTAGATCTAGGCATCTTGAACTTGACATGTACAGAACGAATCCCTGGTCTCCCCTAGCCCTCTCCACTCTCATCCTCCTCCCCACTACCTCCCAAAAAGAACCCTTAGTTCACCTGCAGCCTTCCTGGCCCAAACCCTTGGAATCATTTTTGACTTCTTTCTCTCTCTCTCACACACACCATGTCCAGTGTGTCAGTAAGCCCTGCTGGTTTCACCTTCAAAATCTATCCAAAACCTGTCCACTTCTCATCACTTCCACTGCTATCACCCTGATCCAACCTATCTCCATCTCTTGTCTACTCTAGATCACTGGTTCTCCAACCTTTGCCCCTTTTATCTCTTCTCAACACAACAGTTAGAAAGATTGTTAACATGTCAGTTTAGATCCTGTACACAAGAGCTCAGAGAACTTAAGTGTCCTATAAAGCCCTGATGGCTTTATCTACCTCTCCCATCTCACTCTGGCCTCCCTGCAGAACACAAACACTCCAGGGAAGCTCCTGCCTCAGGACCTTTGCACTTGATATTCTCATTCACTGGGGTATTCTTTCCATAGACACTCGTATGATTTTCTCCCTCACCTCCTTCAAATCTTTGTGTAATGTCACCCAAGAAGGGCCTTAACCACCCTATTTTAAAATGTCAATGTACTTCTCAATTGTACTTCCTATGCCCCTTCGCTCTTTATTTTCACCCTCAGCTCTTATCACCCGCTAACACGCTATATCACTGACTTATTTATTTTGTTTATTGTCTGTCTCTCCAATGACATAGGATGTCACTTACACAAGGCAAAGATTTTTGTCTGCTTTTTTTTTTCCCCCTTATCATATCCCCAGCAGCAGAAGAGTGGCTGGCTTACAATAGGGGCCCCATATATATTTGTTGAATGAATAAATGAGTGAATGTACAATGGTTACATAACTAGCAGTAGGAATACTATTTCTCCATAACTATTATTATTATTCTATCCTAAAAATCCGGGAGGCAAGTTAAGATGTGAATGGGAACTCCATCTATCTTAACAATAAAACATACACCCTTGCTACTCAAAGTGTGGCCCATGGACAGGAAGCATCAGTACTACCTGGGAGCTTGTTAGAAACACGGAATCTCCAGGTCCCACCCCAGAAATCCTGAAGCAGAATCTGCATTTTTAATGAGACTCCAGGTGATTAATTGCAACTTTAAGTTGAAAAGCACTAGTGTTGAGCAATAGTCCTCTGTGCATTGGAATCATCGGAGTATTTTTAAAAACTCTTGATACTTGGGCCCCACTCCCAGGGATTGACTTCATTGGTCTGGAGTGTGGTCCATGGATAGGTCAGTAGTAAAGAGGTGAAGTGACTGACTTACTATTTTCGGGTGGAGAGCTAAGATCAGAAACTCGTCTGTCAAACCTTGGTTTTGGAGAACGACGTGTTGGTGTTGACCTCATCAGTCAGAATCTCCTCCTTAATCCATGACAGCAAATTTCAGTTCCTCATTTGTGGCTTCAAATGAGACCTTCCAGGTGGCTGGTTCTTACCAGTTGAGAATGCCCTCCTGTCCTGTCCACACTCAGGCCACCTTCCAGTCTCTACTGCAGGAAACAAACACAGAGCAATATGTCAGTCCTCGGGAGAAACAGCTCCTGCTCTCCTTTCCAGCGGGATGCAGATGTGAGCAGAAAGCTCAGCAGAGAGTGACGAGAGCTTCCGGTTCAGCCTCTGGGTGGCTGTCGGGAAAGCCCTGCCCATAGGATTCCTCAGGCTGGGAACTGCCCCCCATTCTGCATCCTGCGCTCAGAGATTTCAACTCTTTACACTTCTGTGTGCTCTCACACCCGTTGGCTGACACAGTCGTTTTCTGGGTGGCTGCCCTGTAAGGATGGGGCAAAGAGCTGACCTCTGTGTGTGACCCTAAAACATAAATCTTGAACATGGCCTTGAATCTGAAGTTCAGCTACCACAGCCCCACAGTAGAAAGGTGTGGAAGCCTGACAGAGTTGCCATGGTTAGCTGCCATCCAGGAAAGATTCTGAGAAGGTGTAGAGAGCATGGCCAGATTTGTCATTGACCAAATGGGCTCTCTCTTGCAGCTCAAGTCTCGGGTTCTCATGACTCCTTTAGCCCTCTCACCTCCGCGGAGTACACCGGAGCCCGACCTCAGTTCCATCCCTCAGGACGCAGCCACCATACCCAGCTTGGCAGCCCCACAGGCTCTCACAGGTAGGTCAGGCAAATGAACTCCAAGACTGTGATGGCCTGCCCATCATCTAACAGTTACTTTGTGAATTAGAAAGCTGTCACCAAGGTAGCTCAAAAGAAGGATTTAGTACGTTAGCCGAAGGATTTAGTATGTTAGCCGGATAGTAGCTAGGACGACCAGATTCTCTGAGAACATGAGTTTAAGTGTCTCACGGTTTGGATTATTTGAAACTTGGTTTTCAATGCATCTTGAGTTCAGCGGGTTGCCTTGCGGTGGGACTAGAAGGAGCAGTTGATGGCCCAGGTTTTTCTTTTTAGAGTGAGGTTTACTTAGCATCAATAGTGAGCCTGATCACCTTGAAGAGTTTCCATCCCTGTGCTTGTACTTCCAGATCTCCTAAGGAGCCTAATCTCCCTTAATCCCACCTGGCACCCTCCACAGGTAGTGCCCAGGCCAGTCTGTGTCACGGGGCACCCACCAACCGACAGTTCCTTTGTAAGAGAAACAGCAGTCGGATGGTCTCTCTCTCTCTCTCTCTCTCTCTCTCTCTCTCTCTCTCTCTCTCTCTCTCCACACACACACACACACACACACACACACACACACACACACACACAGTTCCCCCTCACCACAACTGCACTCCCCACTCTGGTCCCACTTAAATCCCTTCATTCTCCTCCCATTGCTCTTAGGTAAAGACCAAACTTGTTAATATGACCACCAAGGCCCTGCGGGCTTTGTCCCTTTATGATTCAGCCCTTTGCTCTCCTCAGTCTCTAGGGCCCACCATATGATCTTAGCATGTTCTCTTCCCTCTATCTAGCATGACCTTCCCTCTGGTCACCCTATTCCTCCCTTGTATCCCAGCTCAGGCATACCTCCCTCCAGAAATCCTTCACTGGCTTCCTGCCAGGGTTCCCCTAGGACGGACCCCTAGATGGGCTCTCCTAGTGCCTCCCCATGTTTCTCACTGCCACAGGCCCACATCAGTTCCTGTGACTCTCTGAGTAGGTCAGCCTCCCCCCTGCCCCGGCCCTAAGCTCTGTGAATCTCTGTGAAGCTCTGAAAATGGTTTGGTTCACCATTTTTTTCTGTAAGGCCTTACACAGCATCTGGCATGAAAGGCTCTTTTTCATTATATTTCTTTAATCATCTGGGATGAGTAGAAAAAGAAGGCAGCCTGGCAGAGTGAGAAGAGCACAGGCCTTGCCATCAGAAAGACTTGAGTCCAAATCCCCACCACACCACTAATTACAAACTGTATGAGCAGCCATCTCACCACTGGAAACGTCAGTTTCTTCATCAGTGAAGAAGTAATAACACCTTATTCCCAGGCTTGTCTTAAGAATTAAATAAGGTAAAATATCCAAAGGGCCTGGACCATAATAGGTGGTCAATAAAAACAAATGTCCTTCACCTTTGGTATTACCACTCTATACTTCCAAACTCCTCCTGGGCTCCTCTCTAAGTCCCTCTTCAACACTCCTTTGCATTACTGGTCTGCAAGGCAAGATGCTCACACTCTGGGGCCAGGAGTTGGGGCGGGAAACACAAGAGGAGAGTCATTAGTGTGCAGAAGAAAACACGATGCCTACTATTACCATTTGTTTGTATCTCATCCTTTAACATTTCAATTTCTTGGTCATGTTCTTAAGTGTACTCAATACATTAATACAAAAATGTGTATAACGTATACATAAATAAACACATTTTGGGGAATGTGCTCAACATTTTTTCTGATGGCGTATGTTACTTTAAAAATGTGGAAACCATTGATGGGGTTCACCAAAATGGGCAGCTGAGTGTTTATTTTCTCTGAAATTGTAAAATAGCATGCTCTTTAGAAGTTGAATACATAGTTTTTAGAGCAATCAACATCATCTTGATTTCTTTTTTTAATTCATCAAAAGTTAACAAAAAATGTGGCCAACATTATGTGTATCTTGATGGCATCCTTGGAGGAGGAGGGAAGATTTTGTATGTGTACGTGCCCAGCATGGAAATGTGTTTATAGTCGTGTTCCACGTGGGCCTCCATAACTGTCTACAATTCAGATAGGAGCACATCAGATTTCACCCACCTGTCCATCTGTCCCCAACCAAGAGGCCCTCTTGAGAGCAAGCCCCGGCCGTTGGGATGATTGGCAACCTTGCCTCTTTTACTTAGGAAGTGGGTAGAACCAGTCCCACTTTGGCCCTTTTTCAGCTCTCCCAAGGCCAGGGCCAAGGGGGCATGGCTGAGGCATCGCTGAGCCCCCTGGCCCAATGTGCATCGGTGCTGAGGACTGTGTGGGTCTCTGTTTCCACAGTCTGTCTCTACATCAACAAGCAAGCTGACGCAGGGCCCTACCTGGAGAGGAGGAAAGTGCAGCAGCTCCCTGAGCACTTCGGGCCTGAACGGCCGTCGGCGGTGCTGCAGCAGGCCGTGCAAGCGTGCATCGACTGTGCCCACCAGCAGAAGCTGGTCTTCTCTCTGGTCAAGCAGGGCTACGGTGGCGAGATGGTGTCAGGTAAGGCTCTGGTACGGGGTGTAGGAGGAAGGCCGTGGGAGTCGCTGAAGAGGAAAGTAGCCATTCTCAGGCTTGGGGGACAGTGGTGTGGCCAGAGTGTATCAGACATCTGTGGGGCGCCAGGGCTCTTCATGAGCCTGTGGGCTGAAGGCTCTCTCAGAGCACAAGGAGAAGATGCTTCCAGACCTGGACAAGAAGACTGGATATCTGAAACCTCACCCTTGACTCTTTTCTTTCTACCACCCCCGACTTCCACCCCTTAAGTAAATCCTATTGCTCTCACTTCAAAATATATCCGGAATCCAGCCACCTTTCACTACCCATAGCAACCACTCTAGTTCTTTAAGAATATAAGTCAGATCATGCCCCTTTTTGCCCTAAACCCTCAGTGGCTCCCATGTCACTCTGAGAAAAAGCCTTAGAAGGACTTACCTCTTTAATCTCTTGGTCACTTCTCTAGAGTCCCCGACTCTGCTCTGGCCATGGCGGCCAACTTGCTGTTCTCCCTCTGCCCTCCAGCCATGCTTCTTCTGCAGGGTCTGTGCACCTGCTATTCCCTCTTTCCGGAATGCTCTTCTGCAGCTGTCTCTGTGACTTGCTCCTGGATTTCCTTCATGCTTCTCCTCAAAGGCCCTTTCCTGACCACCTTGTTTAAAATACTCGCCCTTAAGCCCTGGAGCATCAGGCCTTTGTAAGGTGTTTTTACTCCAAGGGGAGAGCCTGGTGTCTTCTCTGGCCCAGCCTTGTGGACATGGCCTCCATATTACCAAGGAAAAGGGGCCGTGCAGGTGACACTGCTGGCTGGTTAAGAAAGGGTCCGGGGAGAGAGGTCTGTAATGTGGCTGCTTCCTGAAGAACCCAAGTAGGGGCATTTTATTTAACTCCAGATCCCCGGGTCCTGGGGCTGGGAAGCGTGTCCAACATAGCTTCCCCAGCTCTGATTGATTCCGTGCTCCTCTGGAGTTCCCTCTGAGCAGGAAGCTGGGTCTGACTTGCTGGTAATTGATTAAAAAAGAACTTGGCAAGGTCCAGTGCATGTGTCTGACCCGGGATGACTTTTAAGAGACTTTAGCAGACACGAACAGAGACAGAAGGAAGAAGAACTGCGCCAAGAGAGGTCAAGAGGAGACTCCTGCTGTCATGCCCTCCAAGAGCCCCTGGGCTGTTCTTCTCCTGGTTTCTGTCTGAGAGCCAGGTTCTCCATCCTTGGCTGCAGTCTAAGATCAAAGACCTTGTCCTTTTCCTTGCTAACCACCCGGACTCAAAACACAGACCTGGTGCTAAAAGAAAGCTACACCCTCTTGAGTGAATCCCACCTGACTGACACTTTATGGTCTCTGCCCCCAAAGCAGGGATAGCTGACCCCATTTTCTCTACTTTCCTGCTCAGCCTTTTTGTGGCCTCAAGGCCCTTAGCGCTGGGGAGGAGCTCCTGCAGTGCCTCGCACCAACGCGAGTGTGGGCAGAGCCTCGCCAAGTGTCCCTTGGCTGAAGGATTCCCATGAAGGCCAGAGCTGAGCATTTGGTCTTATGTCCCTGAGAATGCAGTAGCGCTGAGGGGACTCCTCATGTCACCACACTGAGGTCACAAAGTGGCAAGATGGTCTTTCGTGTTACTGATAGTGATTGGAAGCTCAGCAAGGATAAGTGACAGTCCCAAGGACGCATAGGGAAGGACTCAGGAGAAACAGCTAGACTCTCCCACTCTCCATCTAGAAGCTGATCCCTGGGGCACTGCTTTCCACATATTCCTATACACAGAGAATGGGAACATTGGTGCTGGCACGATGGGCTAAAGGAACCAACTGCCATGGCTGGGCCGAGGGCCACCCCGAGGGCTGAGAAGAGCGTATCACAGCCCATCCCCCTGCATACTTGCTGAGGTGCTCCGCCTTAGCCACCCTCTCCCACAGGGGTAGACTTTACGACCTCACAAATTCCAAGTCCTCCTCCAGCAGATAGAACTTTCCCACTTGTGTGATCTCCCAGGCACCTCCAGGAATGTATATACACATTGACTTATGGGACAGGCCTGATACCCCAGACCCTCCTGCTATGGGTTCAGGTTTCAACACACCCAGTTTTTTAAAGTAGTGGAGGCAAGCAGAAGTACCCATGCTAAGAGGGAATGTCTATAGCATCTGAATGGCCAAGATGCTCCCTTGGTGAGAGCATCTTGGGAGCTCTTTGGCTGGTTTTATCAATCAGTGTCACCTGGAGTATGAAAATGACAGGCAAATCTACGTAGAGGCCACATGAGCTAGAAAAACCACTCCAGGCCCTCTCCACAGTTTACTCATCTATCACATAAGGTAAAAACCTTTTGCCCACTGTCCTCATAGGACATTCAGGAAGTCTAAATGAGGTGATGGATAGGAAAGCACTTATCACACTATAAAGAGCTACACAAAAGAAATGGATTTTTTTGGATCAATTATTCAAATGGGTGTGTTTTTTGTTTGTTTGTTTATCTGGGTTTTTTGTTTGTTTGTTTGTTTTTAGTTCTGAAATCAAAACTAGCTCTCATTGCCTCTGCCCTTGCTGTCTGCCTGCCTTTGGGAGATATAATGTAAAAAACCAGGCTGCCCTCCAGGTGTTCACACCGAGTGTTGGAGGCCTAAGTGGGAGCAGAATGTCTTGTTTGTGATCTCCTTGTGTGTTCTTCATGCTGGAGTTGGTGTGCAAGCTTCTTGGGGTGAGAGAGGGCTGTGAGGGGAATTACAGAAAGGAACATGCTCTGGGCTGGGAAAAACTGGTGTTTCTTCCAAATTCTGAAAACCCTATAGAAATCGAGTTTGATCTAGCCTCACTCTGGAAAGATTATTGTTCTTTTTTATAAAGACTCCTTCCCTAGAAGGCTAGAATGAATCCTGAATTCTGTGATGGTAGGTAAGAGTTGGAGACCTCAGTACAAACTCAGGTTGTTTTGAATCTATCTCTATCTATCTGTCTATCTATCTATCTATCTATCTATCTATCTATCTATCTATCTATCTATCCATCTATCTATCTATCATCTATCTATCATCTATCTATATATATATCTACCTTAGACATATCTAGATAGAGAAATAATTATAATGGGATAGTTTATATTTACATACACTTCTTAGCTCTCTCCCCTGACAGACCCCAGAACTGCTGACATCCCAGTAGCAATGAGCACATCCAGAGCTCAAATCTTGGTTTCTAAATATCACTCTTCAATAAAAGGAACCAGGACTCCTGGAGAAATGGTTGATATAAGGGCTGGGGCAGGGAAAATACAAGGTGAACCCGGACCATATTAAAGTGTCAGTAACCAAAGAATTACTAAAAAAATAATAAAATAAAATAAAATAAAATAAAATAAAATAAAATAAAATAAAATAAAATAAAATAAAATAATAAATGGGGGCATGTCATAGGCACATAGGAGTCAACCTGAAATCTCCCAAAGATAAAAGTTGGCACAATTTGAGCAGCAAAATAAATACTATCCTATTGGATAACCCACAGTACACAATAAATATACCGAGTCTGTATGCTATTAAGAAACAATCTAATAAACAAACAAACAAACAAACAAACAAATAAATAAATGGAGGAGAAGGGACAATTCTTCCCTACAGAAGAATTCCAAATACTATAGAGGCTCTCTCCTCTCCAGGAGGTAGAGCTGCCTCCCTCCATTATTCTTGAGTGTGGACAGGATCTTGTGACTTATTTCCAAGGAACTAAGAAAATGGAGAGTATAGTGGAGAAGTGTGGCAAATGCCATGTTGGCCAAGGGATGAAGGTTAACACCCCCGTGATGTCACATGGATATCATGTATCCCTGACCTGATACGATGAGGAGGGCACTTTACCTCTGTGGTCTTCCTTTCCCCCAAAACCCATCACTCCAGTCAAATCATAAGAAAAACATCAGACAAACCCAAACTGAGGGACATTTTACAAAATACCTGACCATTACTCTTCAAAACTATCAAGGTCATGAAAAATAAGGAAAGACTGAGAAACAGTCACAAACCAGAGGACACTAAGAAGATGACAACTACACCCAATGTGGTCTCCTAGTGGAGAGCCTGGAACACAAACAGGACATTTGTGGAAAACCAGGTGAAATCCAAATAAAGCCTTGTCAAAAACCAAACAAAACTGCACACATAAAAAGCTCTTCCCCAGGGCTGATGGACTTGTGGCTTTGTCCAGCGCCCTGCTCTGAGCTGCTGTCTCTGTGGTTTTCCAGTCTCAGCATCCTTTGATGGGAAACAGCACCTGCGGAGTCTCCCTGTGGTTAACAGTGTGGGGTATGTCCTCCGCTTCCTCGCCAAGCTGTGCCGAAGCCTCCTGTGTGATGACCTCTTCAGCCACCAGCCCTTCCCCAGGGGCTCCAGTACCTCCGAAGAAGCCCAGGAGAGCCAGGAAGGCAGGATGGAGTCAGGTAGGCTTTGTCCATTTGTCCTCCCCAGGCCTGCTGGTGGTCCCAAGTGTCCCTGCCCTCCCAGGGTAGGTGAAGCTGCTGCTGAGGAAGCTGCTGCAGGTCTTCAGAGCTCTCTTGCTGGAGGTCCATGCTGCCTCTCTGAGAGCCCTGGGAGCAGTCAGGACTGGCCCGGGACCAAGGATAGCTAGACAGTTTTCCCCAGGCTGTAGTGGGAAGAGATCGTTCCATTATAGCTTTTAGGCCTATGTTATTAGAATTTAGACAATGAGACCACATTGTGTATGAGTGATTGTTCTTCACTCTCTTCTAATTAAGACTTTTGGACATTTATTCATCACTGTTGAGTAGTTGAAAGACTACAAAACTAAGGGACTAAGAAATCCTGAAAAAGCTAGGGCTAAAGAACTGATTCCTTTGGTTCTTGCTGTGGGCCTCAGATGCCTACCCATGTCAATAAAAGGTGTACCAGAGTGTCTATTATTACAGAAATTTGACCAGGCCATAAATCAAATATGTCTTCCAGCGAGAGTTAGTGTTTCTTTCTTATCACAGGATGGAAAGTAACCCAGGGGCTGAGTGCTTTTTGTCCCACCAGCCCCAAAATAGCTCAGCATGGGAAAGTGGCCAGTGGGAAGGGCAGCAAGTTCACATGGGCAAATGTGTCGTGACATTGTCTGCCCTCACGGCTAGATGCTGACAGGAGGTGCTCCTTCCCCACTTAGCACCCCTGAGTTATGGACTTGCAAACAGGTAATCATGACTCCATGTGTGGGTTCCAGGCTCCCAAGGATGAACAGAAATGTTGCCTTTTTTCTTTCTTTGGAAGTAGTTTTGATATATATATAAAGAACACATGCATAAATAGTAAAGTTGGAATCTATGTCATTCTGCAAACATTTGCTGAACCCAATTCTGTTCCAAGTACCATGTGAGACCTTGTTTTGGGATAAGACAAATGCATGAGCTTAGGAAAGTTATTGTGGTATTGAGCAAGCATTACAAATAATGAAAAACTGAGGCATGTGCTCAAGACAGCCTCAGAACATTTAACAAAACGATACATATAGTAAGGGTGGCTATATCTTTAGCCTAGGAGGACAACAGGGAAGGATAAACTTAGATTCTTTTTCTTTTTTTTTTTTTTTTTGCACACTTTTTTTTTTAAATTTAATCTTCAATTACAGTTAACACAATATTATGTTAGTTTCAGGTGTACAACATAGTGATTAGACATTTATATAACTTACAAAGTGATCACCCCAATAAGTCTAGTACCCATCTGATACCATATATAGTTATTACAATGTTATTGACTATATTTCCCTATGCTGTACTTCACATCCCATGACTATTTTTATAGAAATTTGTACTTCTTAATGTCTTTTATTTTTTTCATCCATGTTTTCAACCTCCCTCCCATCTGGTGACCGTCAATTTGTTCTTTGCATCTATGTTTGTTTCTGTTTTGTTTATTCATTAGTTTGTTTTTTTAGATTCCACATATAAGAGAAATCATATGGTATTTGTCTTTCTCTGTCTGCCTTATTTCACTTAGCATAATACCTTCTAGGTTCATCCATGTTGTCGCAAAAGGCAAAATTTCATCCTTTTTTTTAAATGGCTGATTAATGTTCCATTGTACATATGTTCCACAATTTCTGTTTCCGTTTGTCTATTGATGGACACATAGGATGCTTTCATATCTTGGCTATTGTAAATAATGCTGCAATAAACATAGGGGTGCATATATCTTTTTGAATTCGTGTTTTGGATTTCTTCAGATAAATACCCAGAAGTGGAATTATTGGGTCATATGGTAATTCTATTTTTAATATTTTGAGGAACCTCCACACTGTTTTCTATAGTGGCTGCACCAATTTGTAATCCCACCAACAGTGCATGAGGGTTACCTTTTCTCCACATCCTCACCAACACTTGTTATTTGTTGCTTTATTGATAATAGTCATTCTGACTGGGGTGAGGTATTATCTTGTGGTTTTACTTTGCATTTCCCTGATGTTTAGTGATGTTGAGTTTTCATATGTCTATTGGCTATGTGTACGTCTTCTTCGGGGAAATGTCTATTCAGGTCCTCTGCCCATTTTTTTGTAAGATTGTTTGTTTGTTTTTCATAGTAAGTTGAATGAGTTCCTTCTGTATTTTGGATAATAACCTTTTATTAGATGTATCATTGGCAAATATCTTCTCCCATTCAGTAGGATGTTTTTTCATTTTGTTGATGGTTTCCTTTACTATGCAAACACTTTCTAGTTTGATGTAGTCCCATTTTTTTATTTTTTATTTTGATTCTCTTGCCTGAGGAGACTCATCCAAAAAAATATTGCTAAGAGTAGTGTGAAAGAGTTTACTGCCTATGTTTTTATTTTATTTTAGGAGTTTTATGGTTTTAGTTCAGACTTAAGTCTTTAATCCATTTTTAGTTTATTTCTGTATATGGTGTAAGAAAATGGTCTAGTTTCATTTTTTTTGCATGTATCTGTTCAGTTTTCCATACACCGTTTATTAAATAGATTGTCTTTACCCCATTGAATGTTCTTGCCTCCTTTGTCATATTAATTGACCATATAGGCATGGGTTTATCTCTGGGCTCACATGGGATCTGTGTGTCTATTTTTATGCCAGTATCATGTTCTGATTTCTATGGCTTTGTAGTATAGTTTGATATCAGGTAGTGTGATACCTCCAACTTTGTTCTTCTTTCTCAATATTGCTTTGGCTATTCAGGATCAACAGATTCCTATCACAGATTTTCTCAGATACTGTCAAGAACCTTGTGTACAATTTTACTTTAGTCACTCTGAAACCTGGGAAACAGGAAGAAATTTAGCCTTTACAAAGAAGGGTACCTAATTAAATATAGCCTATACGAACAGCTGTTATATACGTCTATGTTTTTCTTGATATCTCTATATGTATGAAGGGAAAAGTCTTCTCATCTCTCTGGGCCTCAGTTTTCTAAATGAGGGGTTGGAGTTGATCCTATATAATGTTCCTTCTGGTTCTGACAGTATGAATCTGGCCTCTCCTGTAAAACTTAGTTGACTCAGAAACGTATTCTAAAATGAATGTATCTTCTAGTGAATCTTGCTTTGAAAATAGCAGAATTGTCTGATTTCACTTCTCAAACTCTTGAACCATTGTTACACTGAACAACCAATGACCCATGGGTGTAATCATAAAGCCACATCATCCGTGTCTCCCCTTCTTCTTCAAATGTATCCTGTAGGACCACTTCTTCCCTCTCCATGGATGAAATTTAGGACAGATATTGTGACTTTTCTGGCTTCTTTCAGGTAACAACACATTCTTTAGTCAATAATTAATATGTCCAGGTCAGTGTGATAATCAAACTTTAAATTTCACTCAAAGATATAATTACTCCACATTCCCAGCTCAGGCCTGCTTTGGCCAGTTGCCTGCAGCAGGAAAGGAGGGTATGGTTGGCTTTCGTCCATCCCCCACCCAACCTTGTGTTTTTGCCTCCTCCCGTGTCTGGCTAATAATGATTTTGAATCCTTCATGATCAGAGTGGGGAAGGAGGAGAGGCAAGAGGCAGGAGAGTTTTTACTTAACGGATCCTGCTGTGAGTTGTCATCATGTTCCCTGGTTCTGGCAGATGTTTAAAGCTGATTCTTTGTCCTGTGAGCTCTTACATGGGTCCTTTGGTGAATCTATCATCTATCACCCGCATTTTTCCTTGACATGGACAAATGTAACTCTTCTCCAGCGGGTCATTTATAGTTCCTTCGACCGCCTCAAGGCATCTGCAGGTAAATCTCTAACTTCTTTCTGTTGAGGTCCCCTTGTGCTGCCAGACAGTCACAGGAAAGGATGTAAGATGACCTCACTTCAGATCTCTCTTCTGATGGCCTGCATCTGGTCCCTGAGAAACACTCACACATTCTTTACCCAAAGAAAACGTGGGCATGCAGGCCAACCCCTACAGGTACCTCTCCTCTGCTCTGCCATCAGAGCAGCCAGCCTTGTATATTTCTCATGGGAATCAAACAATAATCCACTGTGTCTTGAAAGTTCCAGGGACAGATAGCTTATTCACGTAGCCATGTTGAAGCCCTTGGGAACATACTGGACAGTTCTCGCCATAATTCATCTTCTAGTCAACCTGTTTTTCAATCGCTACAGTTTTTTTTTTTTTCTGTTGTAGGCTAGATGTGGGTGGTCATCCCAGATATAAAACTGGCTTTCTACCATCTCTTTTTCACAAGATCTGCACACTTCTCTGTTGTCTGGGGTGTTTACTGTCTTGCAGCCTCAGCCAAAATGGAAACTAAAATAGTTTCATTTTAACATCCTGTCCCAGGAGCTCCACTTCAGCTGTTCTTAAGTGATCACTGAGGAAATACTTGCCTTGGTTTCCATCTTATTCTCTCTCCTACCAAGCTCACCATGTTGAATGAAGTTCCAGTGTTTTCTCTGGAGCAGTGTAGCTTTCTCGCTTCTTCCTTTGACTGAGGCAGGCATTTCTCCCTGAAAGCTGGTTTCATTCCTTGTGGGCTTGGCTTTAAGTAATGACTCCACCTGTCTTCACAAGCCCTTCCCTAGCCCATGGCTGCTTTGAAAAACTGAATTGCTCCAAATTAACCAACCTCATGAAAATTGTTCCACATGCCCTGGGTGTTGCACAATAGAGTCGCGCATCCGAGAGCCCCAGGGAAGGTAGAGGAAGGAGCTATGGCATGGCATGCTCTGAGCGGCCCTCTTGCCACACATCTTTCCCACCAGTCTGCCATGGGGCTTAAAATGACACCGTTATGGAGTTCTCTCTTAGAGTAAGACGTTGTCTTGTCGAAATTCCCTTAAAGGGTAACACATCAAATTATTATTACTTTAGATGAGAAATGTATTTATCACCTGTTTTCCACTGTGACAAGAAAGGTGTGTGTGTTTATAAGGGAGGAAGGAATGGAGGTCTTTGTTGGGTTTAGTCTGCATATCCGTCCATAGGACCATGTCATTCCAAACAAGACTGTACAGTCTTGAGCTCATTTGAACCATATCTTGCTCTGCCCTGAGGTTGTGTAGTCAAAGTTGGAGTGTTCCAGGCTTGGTGCCACACCATTAGAGGGTTTGTCAACATTCATTAGAGCACTTCCAAAAGACAGTTAATCAGACAATAAGAAAATACAAAGCCGTGACACATGAGGAACTATCAAAGAAACTATGGTGTTTGTGGCTGAAAAATGGATGATTTGGGAAAGACGTGATTTTCTGTCTGCTCCAGTATACTTGTATAGCAGCAGGTCATGTGGATTTGTTCTTTGTGGTCCTGAAGGTAAATTTAATTAAATCTAAGTTCTTGTCAATCAAACTCTGGTCAGGAGCATCTTTATCACCTGAGAAAGGTAAAAGCTCAGCAGCCCTCCCACACTTTTAAACAATGGAGCCCAGGTGTTTAGAAGATACATTAAAGTTTGATAAACGTGGATTGAAGGAATGTTCTCCCAGGTAGAGAACTTGGCAGCTGAATAACCAGGTGGAACTCTCAGAAGATACCTCCCTCAGGGGTCAGGTGGAGTTGACATTCAGAAGAAGAAAGGGCTACCGAGTGGTAGTGATCTCCCCATTATTAGTGACAAGTGTTGGTCATTATGGGGAACTCTGGCAACTCAGAGGAGTAGGAGAAAGATGTCCTCTCTGGTCCCTTCCAGGCTGACAGTCCCGGCTGGAGGTGGCAGAGGACAGCCCTGGACAGCAGGAGGTCAGTGTGCCCCAGAAGCCCCAGCGAGGGGTCCTTCAGGGGTGAAGGTGAGGACACCATGACAGAGATGCTCACAGAACAGAGAGAGGGTTTCTTCCAAATCTCTTCCTCAGACCTGTGAAACATAAGCTCTCTCGCCAAATGATCATTTTGTGTCCAGGAAAAACCGGGCTTCAGACCTACTCAGCTGTCTGAATTCAGTCTGGAAGGTAGAATTCTTGGCTTGAGACCAGGAACTTCAGTCATTTTCCTCCAGTTCTGTGAACTGACAGCCACACGTGGTTTGTGTTTTAGGAAGTAGAGCAGCTATCTGGGTGCTTTAGGAGAATGGAGGCAGAGAAATGGATTTGATAACATTTGTGGTTCTGTCAGAAGTCATGTGATGATCATGGGGAAATTTTTACCTTACCTTTGAATGTTGAAACAGAAGAGATCTATCTCAGTTATAAATAAGCTTTAGCCAGAGCTTCTCAGTCATTAACGTGCTTAGGAATCACCTGGGCGCCTTGTTAAAAAGCAGATTCTGGCTCAGTAGGGCTGGAGTGGGGCCTGAGAGTCTGTGTTTCTAACAGGTGCCCAGGTGACATGGGTTCTGTGGCTGGTTGGGGACCACACTTTGAGCGATAGGTGTGGGCTGACAGAGTCCTGCTCATATAGGAAAATTTATTTCAGGTTTTCAAAAAGTTAGTCTACCTGCGATCGGCTGATGCCTCCCCAGTATAAGTGTAGCCACTAAAGATGATCTATGTCCCGTAGAGCTGTTCATGGGCTGGAGAAGAAGGGAGGGCCATGTGGGGGACATAGTGGTCGGGCAAGGTGGCACGTGTGCAAACCCAGGTGAAAAAGAAAAGGTCTGAAGGGTTGGGGAGGAGGGTGAAAGAAAAGAAAGAATGATGGCAGGCAAACTTCTCAGTGTGGACTGGCCACCACCTGCATTGCAGCAGGGTCACTGTTCCCCAAAACCCTTGCTTGTACACTCACAATGGCACTTAGTCCTGCTTTATATTGCCAGAATATAAGGGGGTCTAGATCTCATCTAGATAAACTTGGGGATAGGGCCATGCAGTCCCCAGCAGAGCCTGAGACATAACAAGTCCACAGTAAATATTTACTGACTTGAATTCTATGCAACACAACAGACCAAATTGTCTGCTTACCAAGAGTAGGGGAAATCTTCTTTGGAAACCACAAATGTGATAGCTGAACTCTTCTGCAAGATGTAATGTAGAGATTGGTTTCCTGCCTCTTGAAGGTTTGACACGATGGGAACAAATTGTTTTTGTTGAACAGCTTTTTTGATACTCAGATGGTAGGGGGTGGGAGATGAGGAAGGACATTGATTCTTGAGCTGTGATGTTTTCTTCGTTGGCTGGTGGTCTCTGAGCCAGGCCCCAGAAAACTACTGGTGTAACAGACACTCCCAGTGTCTTCCATTATGGTTGCACCTCTACACTCAGCATTTAGACATCAAATCTGCTTCCTCGTTGAACTACAAATTTGTCTAAATATCATAGCTCTACAGAGAATGACTATGCAGACAATATCTATCTTTCCAAAGGATTGTTTATTCCTGAAAGGAAATAGAGTTTATCCAGTGGCACGAATTCCATGACATAGAAACATTCATTGAGCTCACCCTATCTGTGATGCACTGAGGCCCACAGAGCCGAGGCCACTTGTTCAGAGTCACACAGAAAGGCAGCAGGAGGGAGGACATGGAGGCCAGGTCTTTCTCCCTGGCCCTTTGCTCTTCCTCCCAAGCTGGTCTGTCCATAGGGCCCTAACTACTTGCTGGGTGGGGTATGCATCCTGTTTCCCAGCTTAGAAAGCCTGACTACACAAAATGGATGTTCACAAGTGGCGTTTGGTATACGTGTGTCACTCCTTCTAGCAAAGAACAGAGGAACCCCCACCCTCCGTTTAGCAAACTCTAAGCAGAAACTGCACTCCAAGCAAGCTGATTCTCTCTCCTCCCTCTGGGTTTCCTATGTTGGCCCCATGGAGTGTTTCATCCTTGTCCCTGTGTCCCGGACACATCATTCCTGGATGACATACATGAGGCAGGCAGAGCTAGGAGAACTTTCTCTACAAAACCCGAACAAGGTGGTCTATTCCATCAGACATGAGGCAGAGTGTGATCTGATATTTTAAATAATATATGAAATAATAGAGGAATCAGAAGAAACAAAGGAAGGCTTGTTACTCCTGGCAGCTGCTTGTGTCCCAGTGCAGACCGATATGGCGGTATCTCAGGGCTGGATGTGTCCTGTCACAGCCATGGGCCGTGTGAACAAAATAAGTCGACATTCTCAAGCCAAGTGTTGGAAAGGGAGTCATTGGGAAGGAGAACAAAGTATCACTGTCAAGTTCAGGTCTTAAGAATCCTCGCAGAAAGTGTTGATGGGAAGGTGAAGAGGGTCCACAAGTTCTGCAGCAAGTACTAAGTCTCTTATATGTTTTCAGACAGACAGGTCCGTGAGAAGCCCAGCCCCAGAGCTCCTAGCATGGAATACAGACTATTTACCAGTACAGGATTTCTAATCTGAGTTCTGCCTGTGTACCGATATGATTCACTTAGGAAAAACTATTTATTACATTTGTAATTGTATCATTCATTAAATTATAACATCTGTACATATTTTAAAACATTGTGTGAAAGGGAAAATATAACCTCTAGAGAAAAGCCTCGCTTTGAAATTTAAAGCAGATTTTTACAATGTTCCCTAATTTGTTGGATCCCTTTGCATAAGGGGCTTAGGTTCTCTTTCAAGTCCTGCACCTACTGAGGAATCACAAGATAGGTATTCAATAATTATTGGTTAAATGAATTAATGAATATTCCAATTAAGTTATTGGAACCTCCCAAGGTACTTTAAACATGGGATAAATAGCATGATATTGAATCATGTTGACCAATTTGATAATATTTTAGTAGAAAATGTCTATATTGAAATGCAACAAAAAGAAATTAAGATGACATTCTTCTCGTCCAAGATCACACATAAAATCGTTTTGTGGATTAAAGATGCCAACGCTGAAGACTTGAGGCACAGAAGGATGATGAGAGTAAATGCCCACCAGGCTCTCAACTGTTTGGGAGAGTTCCTCCTATGAGGGAGTGTGGAGGAGAAAAAGACCTGTAGAAAAAGAGACCATATGGACCCTCTCTTCCTACAGCGTAGTCTCAGAAACTCTCTGAAAGACAGCCTTACCCCTGTCTCAGGCCCTCTCTTCAAATAAAAAATCTACTGAAATCTGCTCCTTTGTTCCATGAGGTTAACAGTCCTTTATGTGACACTCCCACCCATCAGTCCACCATGAGTCACTCTCCAGCTGGCCAGATGACGCTGGGGACTCCCGGGTCAGCTGCGGACGGCCTCTGTGTCTCTGGCAGGACTGTCCGAAGATGGACGGATGAGGAGATGTAGGGGATGGGCCATGCCTCTAAGGAGATCCAAGGACACGGTGACCAAGTTCTCTGACTTACACAGCAAAATTCAGAAAGCACAAGGACTGATGGAAACAAAGGACTGAGTATATGAGATGTAGCCATTCCCAAACCTCCAGAGCCCACAGTAGCTATAATTGGAGACTCTACCCACCCCTTCGGGTTGTTCCCCTGGACTGATCCCCCGAGCCCTTTGGTGGGCTCTAAGGTAATATCTTCAGGTTATCTATGCCACGATCTGTTGCCCATGCATCAGAACAAAGGTTAAAATGGCAAACCATTCCAAGAGAAACTGAAGCAGCTTGGGAACCCAGTAGGCTTCTAAAATAAACTTCATTAATTCTCTCCCATTAGTGGGCAGTTTCTGGGCCTCATACATCCGCAGTGAACGCTTTGCTGCGAACAATCCCATAAATTTCCTGGCAGAGGATTGGACAGATATTCCATAGCAGATACATCGTATCTACTGCTGAATTAATAATTACAACATCCAATCTGGATAGGCAGAGTTAAAAGAAATGAAACAAATCTCCTTTTCCCATCTATATTATTTATCTATTGCTGTGTGACAAATTGCTGCAAAACTTGGTGGCTTAAAATTTCATTTATTATCTCACAGTTTCTGTGAGTCAGGAGTTCAGATGCAGCTTAACTGGATCCTCTGGCCCTGGATCTCCCACAAGATTGCAAGCACCTCAAAGCTCAACTAGGGAAGGATCCACTTCCTTGCTCATTCACGGGGTTGCTGGCAGGATTCGGTTTCCCACGAGATTTTAGTTCCTTGCTATATAGGTCTCCCCCCAGAGCACCTCACAACATGGAAGCTTGCTTCAAGAACATGCTCTCACTGGAAAGTACGCAAGCCTTCCTAAAAGTCAGATGCCCATGTAGAATTGAAACTTACAAGGTGTTCTCTATTCCAGGGACTCCAAAATTTTCCTGATTAAGGACCGCTTGTAATTTCCCCAAAGTTCTATGAAAGACCCCAAAGGGTGGGGGCTCTTGGGGAAACAGAACATGACTATGGAACATTCTACCCTCCCTCATCTTCACCCTCTCCTACCTCTTGGGACTTCTCATGAGCCTAGATGCAGAGGCTTGGCAAAGCGGCAGATAGAGAGGATGGTTATAAAAACAAAAAAACCTGTTCTCCTCTTGAGACTGAAAGGGCATTCATTATTCCAACCCACTGACTTTGGGCAAAATTGCCCTTGGGCAAAATTGCCACAGGAGGAAATTAACCCGTAGGCCTAGAACAATGTCTTAGGCAAACCAGAAACATTGGGGAAGACTGAAGTTCAGGTGTCAGGCATTAAAATTATAGTTGATTTCTGTGCATCTTATTAGGGGAGAAAATATATAAATGTACTTAAATGGACCAGAGGGGAGTCATAAGGTCAATTCTGAGGGCTGAGTGATCTGAACTTAGAGAAAAGCTTAAAGAGAAAAATCTATACGAGCCAGAGACCAAGTTAATGGAAAATTTAATTGAAGGGAATGAAATGCTAAGCTTCCTAGGTAGTGTGGCCCGGTGCCCTTTGAACCAGGAAGGCTGGGACAAGAGGCCACAGAGGGCCCTCAGGGAAAACATGAGCTTATCTGAGCAAGAACAAGGGGCGGGACTGCCTGAGAAAAGGAAATCTGCAAACCTCCACAAGAGCCTCAGTGAAAGGCGGCTCTAGGGCAGAGAGGTTTCTGACACCATGAAGTCCCTCAGAGGTCCTCTCTGCTCCCACAGCACTGAGCAGGTGTTGGGCACCCGGCAGTGCCAGAGAGGAGCGTGTGTGAGGCTGCCTAGTGGCAGAGACACAGCCACCCAAGGTAGGAAACAAATGCCCTGTGTCCCTGGCTCCTAGCAGGGGAGGTACAGCTCTGCTGGGACCTGCTATTGTTCCCTGGGCCTTCTCCCTCCTGCCCCTTCCTCTTTCTGCTTCTCTCCTTGCAGGTATTTTTCTCTGCATCCGGAGCTTACTGGCTATGTCCCTCAGGTGGTGGCACCTGGGGAAGCATTGGGTCATAGTTATTCCACATCTATTCAATTGTGGTGTTATCGAGCTAACTGTATTACTTTCTTTTCTAATCTGCGTTTCCAGGCTAGGGGTTTGTGGTATGGTTGTCTCTTTAAGGAGCCTTGTCACGCAGTTCACACATGGAGCCCTCTGGACACGGATCCAGTGGTTTGACTTTCTTGCCAGCCTGGGCAGGGTTGTGTGGTCTGTTGGTCTAGGTAGACCTGCTGGGGACTGATCCTGAGAAAGGCACAGGCTCCTAGCCTGGGGGAAGGTGGCAGTAATAACTGTAAAAAGGGTTCACTCTGTGCAATTTGGAGATTATGACTGATGTGGGGAGGAAAAGTGGGGAGCGGAGGATGAGTGTGTGTGTGTGTGTGTGTGTGTGTGTGTGTGTGTGTGATTGAGAGAGACAGAGAGAGACAGAGAGACAGAGAGAGAGAGAGACAGAGAGAGAGAGAGAGAGACAGAGAGAGAGAGAGAACTGTTTAGTACTGGGAAAGAATAGTGTCTAAAGCTCTGGAATTTTGGAGTTATTATTGCATGAATAGGTATTATTTAGAGAACAATTTTGCAGATGGTCGTATTGTTGGTTTTCAGGGCATTTGGTTAGAGAATCCAAGTAAGTGCCAGTTTAGTTTTTTTAATAAAATAAATAGTCCAAGTTCACTGAACTGTGAGCAGTTAGGTCTTACGTTCTAAATGACAAGGGGTCAATGCCTACCTGAACTGAAACCTGGTCGAGTGTCTGTGGTTTTCTACACCTGGGCCCCTTTTTCCTCTCTGTGCCGCTCTCAATGCTTTGGGTCTCTCTCTCTCTTTTTTTCTCTCTCTAGCTCTTATCTTTCTTCTTCCTGTCTGTCTGCCTCTTCCTGCTTTTCTTTGGAGGTTCTCTACATCCCAGGTGCTCACACCTGACCCTCCAGAACTATAGCAGGAATGGGTTTCACCAGGCATTCTGGAAGCCTCTGCGGAGGCCTCTGCAGGGTGAGGGAGGAGGGGGAGTCCACAACACTCCTGATTCTGGAGTTTGTTCCCCAAACGTGAGGCTTAGACACGGTTCAGATTATAAAGCAAGTGGGGAACCCTTCAGGCTAGAGTGGGTTTTAACTCGTCTCGAGTGGTCTGTGGCCTCACTAATGGTCAGGCTTTATACACAGTGGCTACGGAAAACCATAGTCCACACATAAGCAATTGTAAGAAAGAAACATCAGCCTCCCTGAGAGTTCTCAAGCTACAAACCCTGAAAAGCTGGCATGCTTCTTTGAATGTGCCGTGTGTGCATTTGCCTTTCTATTTAAGCGTGCTCGTGTGATTATACAAAAGCAGATGATTCCTTTTTCTGGAGGAAACACCTCTTGTTTATCCCACTTTGCTGAGCTGGGGGTCTCTACAGCGATTAAATGGCCTTACATAGAGGCGGGGTGGGATCCTATTGTTTAGTGAGAGGTGACAAGACCCCTCATTTCAGATGAGAAGGGATTTTCTAAGAATCCGGAGGAAAAGGACCTTGTCAGCCCGTCAGCCCTGTGGTTTGCAGGAGTCTGTGCACAGGGGCTGGCTCCCTGCTGGGCATTGCGTCTGGACGATACCAGGTCTGCTGGCCCCATCTGGTGTTCACTCACCAGTCAGCCACAAAACCGCTTGAAAAGTGGAGTTCTCTTTCCAAGTGCAGATTTGGTTCTTCTTTTTTCCAACTTTAAATAGTGACTTTAGGTAAAAACAATCCATGTGTCCCACTTTATTAAATTCTTAAGTTACTGGAATTCCTGTAATTACCTTAAGTTCTGCATACCTGTAATTCAACTACCTGTATGTTGGATGACTTAATGGTTTTGAATAGTATAAAGGGTATCTAGCAATCATCTTTTTAACTGAAGCAAGAGGAATTGGGTTAGATATAAGGAAGAACTTTCAGGTAATGAGATTTGTACCACAATGACCTAACTTGTGAGGGAGATTGTAAAATCTCTTTGGGGAAGCTTTTATTTCATGTTTTTATAAAATTGTTAAAATGTAATTTCATTCCTCATTTTTAATGAACTAAACCTTAAAATGCTTTTTAGTTATATAAAGAAGTACATAGGAAGGGGAAATGCTTTATCTGTATCATTAAATTCTAGGAACTTCTTCCAATTTTAATGCCAAAGATCACAAAGTAAACAACAGTTTAAAGAATTGTTTTAATCAGCTATTACAATTAGATCCCCCTTCAATGTTTGAGAAACATCCTGACTTTTGTAGGATTTATTACCCAGTTATTAGTGTCATTCACTTTGTTAATGCAGACACCAATAATCCAAACTGCTCTTTTATTTGGTGTTTGGGAATTTTTATTTCATGTCTGAATTTTAAGGGGGCACGGCAGGAAAAAAGAATCAATATGAGGCTTCAACACCAGACTTCAACACAGACGACTTTTTAGGAAAGAATATATTTAGAACTAAGGTTCCAGTCATTGAAAAATGTTATGCATCTTGGTTTGACACAACCTAGCTTGAAGGATACTGTTCTATTCCTTCCTTGGATTTTCTTCTAGTCTATGTATTAAAGAATCTAACTAGTTCTATTTTTCTCTTGAGGTGCACACACACACACACACACACACACACACACACACTCACATACACAATGATTTTTTTTTCTATATTTGTTCATGATTTTCTTTCAAACTAGATTGTAAATCACTAAAGACAATATGAGGCTGTGTCTTCTATGTCATTTGTAGAGTCGTGGAACTTATTACACACCCAATACATACCAACTGGACATTGCCTATTAAGAGGTATTTTGGGGGGCCAGAATATCTGGCTTTGTATCCTCGTCCTGCTACTTTTCCTTCTGTCATATCTGGGAATTGCTGCATAACTTCTCAAATATTCCATCCAGTTATTTGTAAAATGAGGATTATAATAGCCTTTGTCTCAGTTACTATTTGTGAAGATTACATAATTTTGTATATCAGAAGTACTTATAACACTATCAGGAATATAGTCAGTGCTCAATAAATGTTAACTGTTATGATTCTTCTTATTACATATCATCTCTTTGGGAAAGATTTTAAATAAGAGGCTCAGTTATTTAACTAATTTTCCTTTCTAGATACAACCCTGCCTGAAAAAAAGGGGTCAAGGCTAGCTTAATGCATTTCAGTGTTAATATACCAACTTCACAATTTTTGCTATGTCACAGTAACACCTATAGACATGTTTACTCAAGATATTCTTTTAAATGAATTAATTTCTTTTAACTTTAGCCTTAAATCATCTTAAGCAATGATATTATATTAGTGAAATCGTAGTTTGATGGGCTAATTACATTTTCTTGATATACACTAAAATATATGACTATAAAAAAATAATGTTCACCCATTTTTGTGTCTTCCAAAAAGACATATGTTCAAGTCCTAACCTTCAGTACCTGTGAATGAGACCTTTTTTGGTAATAGGGTCTCTGCAGATGTAATCAAGTTAAGATGAGGTCATACTGGATGGCCCTAATCCAATAACTGGAGTCTTAAAAGAAGAGGGAAATTTAGACACAATCACAGACACAAAGAAAGAACACTGTGTATAGTGGAGGCATAGAAGGGCAGGATGTGTCTATGGCGAAGGAATGCCAAGGATTGTCGGTAACCTTCAGAAGCTAGGAAGAGACAAGGAAGGATCGTCCCCTAGAGCCTTCAGAGAGAATGTGGCCCTGCTGACACGTTGATTTCAGACTTGTAGCCTCCAGAACTGTGAAAGAATACATTTCTGTTGTTTTAAGTCACCAACTTTGTGGTAATTTCTACAGCCTTGGGAAACTAATACACCAAAGCACTACCTAAAATCACCCCCTGTCCCACCAGAGGGACATATGTAACATTTGGGGACATGTTGGGCTGCGTGTTCTGAGAAGGTCCTTTTCAGTCCTGTGGTTAATGATGGTGGCCTTCATTGTATCCGTCATTTTTACACTCGTGTATGATGTAAGCGTCAGCGTCCCTATTTATACAGGTGAGGAAAGGTTGCTTTAATATGGTTTGGGCAGATGCAGCTCATCAATTCTGAACGGCACCCTGGTGTGTGCCCCTGACTGTTCTGTTCATGCCCAAGCTTCCTGCGAGCTCCAGGCTGTGCAAAGCTGCTCCTGGGGCTTGGTGATGTCTCCACAACTCCCGAATCACTGGCGCATCTTTTTCTGGGTAGAGAGCTTGGTGCTCTCTTGAGTCAGTTTTACTTTCTGATGAATTCATTTGGATCATAGCCCAGAAGCTGGCTTTTACTACCTTTGATCTCATCCATGGTCATCAGCAGTTTTTAAACAAATAACGTCCATGTTCCCTTGTTCCCCATTTCCACGTGTCGTCATAGAAGAACAAGCTTCCATCTGCATCTGTAGTTTCCAACTATAGTGCAGATCGGTGAGTTATCTGCATTTTCTACCTTAGACTATCAGAATTACAGGGACATATTTAATTTGGACTTAAAATATTTAATAAACAGAATAAATGCTGTAGTTAAATCTTTTTTGCATTTTTTTATCACGCATCTACATGAAGAATTTATATTTAGTCCTTTATAATCTGAATTTTAATGCCTCTTCTGCATAACAGCTGCCTCAGTGCTAAACTGGCCCAAATGTCTACTCAATAAATATTTATTGAGTGCCGTCTGTATGCCAGACTCTGAGTAGCTTCTTTCTATATACCAAAGTACCTGCCACTGGGGACACAAAAAGGATTAGTGTCCCAGACTAGGGCAACTTTCCAATAAAGGGAATGTAATGACAGCCTTACTGCTTACTGGCTGAGAATGGTGCTGGCCCCTATAGGTGCTCAGTAAATATTAGTTTTCCTCTTCCTCACTCCATTCAGGATCTAGTATCTAGATCCATAGCCTGGTCCTTTTTAGAATCTTCCTACTGATGTCTTCTGACCCAGAGGGAAGAGATGCAATAGAAGCCATTCCTGAAGACATCTTGCAGCTCTCCACTAGCCACAAAGCATGAGACACAGAGATTGCACAGCCTTAGGCTGCTCAGCTTACTTGTGTCCTAGTGGCCAAAGCACTGTTTTTCAGACTTGACTGTACAATACTCTCGAGAATATGTTCACACCTAACACTAGGTTTCTGCAACAACTTTAAAAAACAGCTTTATTGAGATACAATTCATATATCATACAACTCACCCATTTAAAGTGTACAACTCAATGGTTTTTAATATGTTCACAGGTATGTACAACTATCACCGCAATTGTGGAATGTTTTCAGCACCTCAAAACCCACATACCTTTTAGCTGGTACCTTTTACCCCTTAATCCACCATTAATCCATTTTTTGTCTCTACAGATTTGCGTATCGTGGACATTTCCTAAAAATGGAATCACTTAATATATGGTCTTTTGTGGCTGGTGTCTTTCATTTAGCATAGTATTTCCAAGGCTCATTCATGCTGTAGCAGTATCACTCTTTCATTTCTTTTTATGCCTGAATAATACTCCATTGTATGGGTATACCCCATTTTGTTTATCCATTCATCAGTTGATAGCCATTTTGGATGGTTTCCACTTTTTGCTTATTATGAATAGTGCTTCTGTAAACATTCATGTACAAAATTTTGTGTGGACATGTTTCCATTTTTCTTGTATATACCTAAGAGTGGAGTTGCTGGGTCATATGGTAACTCTATTTTTAATCATTTGAGGAAGAGCCAGACTGTTTTCCAAAGAGGATGCACCATTTTACATTCCCACCAACAGTGTCTGAGGATTCCAATTTCTCTATAGCATCACCAACACTTGTTACCTGACTTTTTGATTATAACTATTCTAGTGAATGTGAAACAGTACCTCATTGTGGTTTTGATTTGCATTTCCCAATGACTAGTGATGTGGAAATGTTTTCATGTACTTATTGGCCATTTGTATATCTTCAACAGCCTGTAAGATCGACCTTTAAAAGCATAGAAACTCCTGATTGACTTGGGGGGATGAGGCAAGCTGTTGATGAAGTTGGCCGACTCTTCAGGTCCTCTACTCCCTCCTGCACTTTAGGTTGGCTCTTCATCTCACCTGCAGGGTTTGGGGAGGACCACGGGCCGTCCAGATTAGCATCTGTATCTCCAGTTTGTTAGCTTGGGTGGAAGGTTAGTGCCCTCGTGAGTTTTGGGACTAAGAGTGTAGGGAGGAAGCAGCATCGCATCTGTGTCACCACCCAGGTCAAGTTATTTCTCCTAACTCTGGGATATTGTGACTCCGGCTTGAACTCTCCCAAGAATCCCAGGCCAGGTGAGGGAGGCAATGATGGTGGGCAAGAGAAGAGGAGGCAGGGAGATACACACAAGCTTGCAGAGACTGGGAGGGGCAGAGCCATGGAGGGAGAAAGACCTGCGTGTGCATTTTATTTCCAAGTCATCAATAACCAACATACTCACTTTTCCCTCTAAATACAGAGGGCACGTCACAATGTCTATTATAATGTGCTTGCTTGGTGAGGCAGGTGTCTCCGTTGGCTGAGAGGTTGAGCTACTTGGGATGATTCCGCAGGGTCCGTTCCTCCTCAGCTCGCATCCCCACAGAGAGTGGCCCCCATGACACTGGGGAAGGTTTGCCAAGACTGAGCACCAGGTAGCCCATTGAATGGCTCTCTGATCTCTGCTTCTCTGCCCTGCCTTCTTGCTTAGCAAAAACAGTCACCCCTGAGGAGTGTCTGGTGAACCCTGTGGGCATGAATCGCTACAGCGTGGACCCCTCCGCCTCCGCCTTTAGCCACAGGGGCTCCTTGCCTCCCACCTCCTCGCTGTACTGCAAGAGGCAGAACTCTGGAGACGGCCACCTTGGCGGAGGCCTGGCCAGCACCGCTGGTGGTCCCCGCACCAGCCCCATGTCCTCTGGAGGCCCTTCGGCACCTGGGCTGAGGCCCCCATGCTCCAGCCCCAAGAGAAACGGGACCTCTCTTGAAGGAAACAGATGTGGTAACGTAATGCATGCACTGGCTCCCCTGTGATTTAACCTCCTCTGCCCGCGCCCTGGGCATATAGGGGAAGGAGGGAACTGTGGCTGTTTGAACATGGGAACACTAGGAAATGAGAAGTTTCCACAAGCCTCCTCATGGATGGTGTTGTTTCTGAAGACAGCTGATGTCAGCTTTTGACATAAGCAAAGAAAATGGTGTATTAGAGCAGGCTAGGCTGTAGGAGTAAGTAGACTCTTCCAAAATGTACAGTGGCTCAAATACAATAGACATTTACTTTTCGCTCAAGAGTCCAAGGTGGGTGTTCCTAGTAGGTGGGTGCACTGCCAGTTCAAGGAGCCGGCTGTGTCCATTCTGTGACTCTGCTATCCCCTAGGCCTCTGTGCCCCAGGCACCTAGTGGGTGGGAAGGGAAAGCACGCTCGCTTCCCTAGAGGCCGGAGGTGGTGTACATCACTTCCGCTCACACTGAACTCCACCAGAGTCTGGGAGGTTTAGACCAGTTCTGTGCCAGGAAAATGAAGAACGGTATGTTGGTAGAATTTTCTCCTGCATAGTGGGTGACACTTGCAGGATACAATACCTGGGCAGAACCAGGGTTAAGCAAAATTCCCACAGTGTTGGCTGGAGTGTCACTTCTGTCTCACCCATTTCAGACAGTTTGTTGGGATGCAATGCATAAAAGTGCTGTCCTTCTAAGGAGAGCTTGGTGTCCATTCTGACTTCTGTTTTTTAAAACAATCATTTTCAAGCTTTAGTATTTTGTTAATGAGTAGAGGCTGTAGAGCATAGTGGATAATCACGTGGACTGCAGAGCTGCACGACCTGGGCTGGAATCCTGGATCTGCCACTTTCTGTGTGACCTTTTGCAAGTCTGAGCTTCTCAGTTTCCTCACCTGTAAAGTTGGAATAATAATTACAGCACCTACTTTATAGGTTTGTTGGGAGAATTAAATACATTCATATGTGTATTTAGTACAAGGCCTGGGACATAGTAAGAGCTCAGTAAATGTTAGAGTTACAGATCACGTGAACACACCCCTCAATAGGTCACAGCCTATCAACTCCGCAGTGATAACTGCTAAAGAAAAGAGACTCAGACCAAGGAAGAAGGGAGGTTTCACCAGGCCCCTCCACAGCCTCCCAGAGGGCTGCGTCTTCTTTGACAAGACACAGTTCTGTCCTGAGCCTCGGATCTCTCTACCAATAGCCCTGACAAGCCATAGCGATGAGCTGTTTTGTACGATCCAAGGTCCTCCGCACACTCTCCTCAAAGAGCCTCACCCATCTCAGATAAGCCTCGGCAGGCAGAGAATGGAGAGGCGAGCAGGGGCCCTCGACAGGGAGGCAATTCTGAGGGGCAGGGCACAGATGCTGTCAGCCAGGGGGCTCTTGCCAAATGTAGGCACCCTGCAGACCACTCTTTGACATTGTCAGGCAGAACCATCAGCCAGGCAGAAGATTTGAGTGAGCAGAGCCCATTTTCCAAAAGGGAGAGACATTGTTCCAGCTGATTTCTAAGAACAAGGGAAGGGAACAAGATCTGAAACAAACCAACATCTTAAACTAAACGAGGGGGCAGCATTTATTTCCTAGGTTTATCCCCAGAGTTAGCATAACACCTGGCATATAGTAGGTGTTCAATAAACATTCGTTATCTCTTTGCCCCCTGCCCCCCACAGTGCCTCATGCCCTCATGTTGTCCCTGGTTGTCAAAACCCTCATCCTGGTGTCCCTCTGCCTTTTACATTTCTCTTTCTCTCAACCTCTTCTCAACCAATTCCCATTTGCTCAGGGTGGTGACTACAAGACACCATGCTAATTGAATTGACTCATAATTCTAAGAATGTTGCCACTTTTTAAGAAGGAGGTATTTATTCTCTCCCCCATTCAAGTTGGTGAACTCTCAGGCCCTATTTCTTAAGTGTAAGATTTCAAGCGGTAGAAGGAAGACACGATTTGGATGGAGAGAACTTGTATCACTCTCAGAATTGTCTGCTCCATCCCAGTCCGTCTGGTGTCCTGGATGAGGGGAATCCAGCCAGGACCCACCAGAGGGGTCTCCACATGTTCCCCTCCATCAGTCCTTTGCTGCCTCTTTCCAGTGGGGCCCTGGGATGTCCTTCCATCCTAGCTTCAACCACCTTCCCGTCCTTCATTTTCAGCTCTACCTCAGACCTGTTCTCCTGGAATTAGACCCTGATCTGCTGTCACAGTAATCTGCCAGCAGGAGGCCCAGACCCTTGCTTGGAACCATCTCTGGAAAAGCCCTCTCTGCTAGAGCTTTGGTTGTACCCTGAAGAGCCCCAATAGCTCAAGACCTTTGCCTCTCAGAATCTTGGATGAGATCAGAGAAACAGCCTTCTGCCCTCCACTCCAAGCAAACCATTAACTATATCCTGAATATGGATTGTCTCTTTTACAACTTAGAAATATTAGTGAGGACCTGGCCTGATGCCCTGAAAATTAGAGTTGTTCATACTTACCCTGGCCTCCTGCTGTCTTGATATATCAGCCACCCCTTAGGGCTGTGGGATGTCCAAAATCACACAGCCACCCAGCCTCCTTGGAATAAAGCTGCTGCAGGATATAACAGTTAAAATTCATTATTGAGCCTTTGTGACATACTGAAGAAAAATGAAATTACTCACCCTTTATAGGTGCATGAACTCTTTAATGCTCCAAAAATTCCTTTTAACCTGTGCCTTCTTCAGGCTGCTAAATGAAGCAACAGACACCGGAAAGAGTCAGCCAGCCACGCACATTCTCAGCATCAAGGTGAAGGAAGGAGGTGGGAGAATAAGGGGACAGAGGGCAGTGCCAGCATCTCTGAAATAGGTTTCCGTTTCTGCTTACATCTCATTTCCTAGAATTTAGTCACATGGCCACTAGCAGCAAGGAAAGCTGGGAAATATGGTTCCAATCCTAAGCAACCATCATGGCAGCTGTAAATCAGAGATTCTATTACAAAGGAAGAAGTAGCAAAAAACTACTGAGTAGTCAACTGGCAGTCTCAGCCACACCTTCCAATCAGATGTGTTCGTTTTCTCCTATTTCCTCCTCTGGCCTTTTTATTTCCTCATCTCTAATACTTCCTCCCTCCTGTCCCATAGTAGGAACCACTCTCACTCGTATTTGAATCTTCTGCAGCCCCAGAAAAGGACCCTCCTTGTTTGAGACAGGTACTAAATAGCTGTTTATTGATCACCTACTATAGGCCAGACTTTTTCTACACATTTCCTATCACTTATTATGTTATATTTTATAATCTATTATTATAGTAGGTGTATATTATTAGAGTAGGTATTATTATATTCAATTTACAGATAAAGAACGTGAAGATCAAGAGATGGTCAGTCAAGTGTTGAGTCAGGATTTGACTTCAACTGGCTCCAAAGACCCTGTCTTTCAAAACGACTGCAGGGATTTTCAAACCATGTGCAGTGGGCTTCAAGCGGTCCCTCTGCAGTTCTAGGGGATGGGAGCAAACAGGACTCTTTAACCAGGGCCTTTTACCTTTGCAGAGTAGGGTTCTACATATGCTTTACTTGAACAAATTTTGCCCAGGTAAACTCGTTTGGAAACCATGGAGATAAGCCATGCTGAACTGAGTAGCAGTATATTAAGGAAAGAGAGAAAGCCATTGGCGTCCTTACCCATTTGTCACTTAGCTAGCTGCCAGTCTGGTGTCTGCTGTGGGCCTCTGGGAGGGCTATTAAGTTTTTCCTCCACCCGAAGAACTGCTCAGTATAGCTCTGAAATTGCATCCCAAGTGAAAGCAGTCGGTATTAAGGAACTATACCTCTTTAAGAGGGTTTGACCCAAGTCATAAGTCCTGGAAGGGACCTAGAAATCGATTTCCCCCCATGGTGCTAATCAACATGGTTTAAAACCACAGAAGCCAGAAAACTGCATAAGGCTGCAGGCAGGCAGGTAGGTATCCATGACGTGACAAACTTCTTAGCCTTGTGTCTCATGTAAATACTTACCCTGGCCTCCTGCTGTCTTGATATATCATACCTATCACCGCTGCCAGTGGACTCAGAGGGATGTATTCACAGGACACATTTCCCTAGTTTTTACTGATACTCAGGTGAAAATATGAGAGCTCTGTCCTGTCACTGATCCAAGACATAATTACTAAGAGCTATAAAGAGTTTTCGGACAACAAAAGCTTCCTGACTCTTGCATTTAACGGGACATGCTTAGAATTCCCAAACATAACTAGATCCAAGCTTCGGAATAAAGAAACAAAGTAAATCTGATGTTGTTGTTACCACCCAAATACTTCCATGGGTTGGAGTTTGCTTCCACAGGGTATGGCTTTGGGTGATAGAGACAATTCAGTCAGAAAAAGAATGGGAACAGTGCTCTATGTGAGGGCAGTGGGATGAGCAGAGGTGTGGGAGGGACTTATCCATTTGGGGGAAAGAAAAGAGTTTGTGCAGTGATGCTGAAGGAAATTGTTCTGGGAGATTTGGGATCCATGTCAAGCAGACTGGGCTTTAGTCTGTGGAAACCAGACATTTCTCAGGGAAATGAGCTGATGGCCACGAGATTTAGTAAGATGAATCTACTGGCCATACGGAATGACATGCAATAATAAGAATAGCAACTACCTTTTGATAAATTCTTACTGTTTAAGGATTTACATTATCCCATGTAATCCTCACAACATGGTAAGTGTTTGACAGGTGAGGCAGCTAAGACTCAGAGCAGTTTTGGTCAGTCCTAGCCAGCAGACACTCACTGAGCCCAATGTGCCAGGGCCTCTTCTCAGGTATAAGGATGGAGCTGTGAGCAAGACAGATGTGGGCTCTGTTCTCTAACAGGGTATACATTCCAGAGAGACAGATGTTAACAATTGCGCAAACTTAATTGCTATTGTGACTATTGCTCCACAATTGGATGCGATGAATCAGATAGGGAGGGAGTCACTGAGCCTATTCTGGGGAGTCAGGAAAGGCTTCCTGGAGAAGTGATAGTGGAACCAGCTGGAAGGGGAAGCAGAAGTTGGCCGGACTGGGCAGTGAGGAGAAGGGACGGCTGGAGGCTTCCTGGCACAGATCAAATTGTTTGCCCAGAGGTCACAGTGTCTGTGGAGACAGAGAAGGAATTCAGCCCAGCTTTGCCTCCCTTCAGGCTTGCGGTGTCTCCTCTCTAGAGGCGTCCCCTCTTTTCATACAGGCGTGTCAGCGGGTCTTGAAGGAATAAACGAAAAATCTGATTAAAATCTAAGGATTGGTCAGGCTTTCTTCTATCTCCCATCTCCCTCACCTTATAGTGTCTCAAAAATTCTTGCAATCGAAATAATGAAAACCACACTGTTTCAAACTACCTGCTGTTGCCCAGATTGTGGGTTAGCCTGGGTACCTCATATACTCTGCATATGGCGTTGTTTCCAGGAAGGGTGCATTCTTTGGGGACCAGGTCACCAGGAGGAGCTGAGAACACTCCCCTCCCCTTGCCTTCACTCCTATGTCTCCCTCCCAACCCAGCTCCAGCTGCCGGAGAGGTTGAGAGGGCCAAGGGGGATTTCCAGACAGCCTGAAGAAGGACATGCAGGGGTCCCTTTAGGACACTGACAGGCTTCCCTGCAAGAGGCTTGTCAGGCTCCAGCCCTAATCCATATCTTCACTTGAATCTTACAATACTCTTGAGAAACAAGATGAAGAAAGTGAGGCCCGTAGAGAATGATCAGGGCCAGAAAGGGCCAGAAGCCTGGCTGTTGACTCTTCAGTGGGCTTCGCACATGGACACACTGACGAGGCTTTCAGATGCATGAGCAGCTAACTCCCTCAGTGTGGCACAGGACAGCCTGTGGTGTGAAGGGACCATACTGTGTCATAAGTGGAAGGGACCTTAGCGAGCCTTCCTAGCTCCCTCATTTCACATCCGGGAAGCACAAAGATGCTCACATAGCTGGTGGGTGGTAGGGATTTCTGACCTCCAGCTCATTGCTCATTCCATTCTTCATATGACTTTATCGTTAGCTAAAAAGTTTTCTCCGAATTACAAATGTGCAAAAGGATATTATGTATGTGCTTGTGGGTTATGTGTGAGACAGAGAGAAACTCAGAGACCTCAGTACAAGTCCCTGTGCTGTGAAAACGTTGGGGATTGCTTTAAATCCTGATTCATAGTCATTCCGCTCCTGGGGAATGCCAGAAATGATAAAAACTATCTTTACAACTGGGTTTCACTTTTCACATGTCTCTGGAAGCTCCCAGGAAATGGACATGACCATACACATAGTTCTCCACTTTGTGGCTGGAGAATGCCACCTTCATAAAGGCATTTGGCAAACACTCTGCATGCTCTGTGCTTTAGGAGCAAGATTTTTATCACATCCATCACGTCTTACCAATGTCCAGTCATATCTGCCTGGCCTGTCAGATGCTGGGCGCATCTGTCTTCCTGACACCTTCACTGCAGCTGGAGGGGGGCTAGTGTTTTTATTATCTCTGTGAGCAGGGATCACGGCAAAAGCTTTACAAACCTACCACTGGAAAGTTCCATTTCTCTTCCTTCTAGAGCGAGTTTATGTGCTTTGGATCTTGAGCAACTCCCGAGGTGTGAGAGGCTTCCTGCTTGCTGCTGTCTGTCTTGTATGACTAAAAGGCCCCCTCAGAGAGGCTTCTCGAGCTAGTCCTGGTGGCTGCTTTCCAGCCTGAAAAAGGGAAAGATGCCCTCAGCAAGCCTGAGGCCTCGGAGTGGAACCCTTCCCTCCATGGCCATCACTTGGAGCGCCCCCTCTGTAAAGACAAACCGCACCCTTGCTCACCCAATGTCTGGGCCTATTGGAAAGTTGTTCCCCCGACTGTGCTGGAAGGAACTTAAGCTCCCATGGATGAGGCTGTGAATCGGTCTGGTATTTATCCTTCCTACCAAATATAGGAAATTAAATTTGACCTCTGCTCTCATCACTCTAAAATCATTCTTGGCACTGAAGACTTCCAGCCTTTGTAATCAGAGCATCTATTATCACCCTGATTAACGCAGAAGTTCCAATGGGCGGGATACAGAAGCGAACGGGATTTCCATGAGGCGCGTCCCCATGTTGAGTGCAGATGTCTTTAAATGTAGTGAAATCATCTCTAATAAGCATGCACCAGCATTCAGAAGGCTCCAGGGGGCATGAACAGTTTCCTGGCAAAATGTCCCATGCCAAACCACCTTAGGGGACCCTTCCAGGTCCAACAAGGAAAAGTCAGGGAAAATCTCCAAGTAAATCCAGTTCTCAACCAAACCATTTTTAGGACAGAGTCGGAAATGTGATGCTGTACATTTCTCAGCACTGATGGAAAACTGTGCACTTCTCAAACATTAAAAAGAGGACAAGAGACAGCAGAGAACCACTGCTCTGAGATTAAAGAAGGGAAAGGGAAGTGCCGGCTTCTCCACTTCTAATTTAGGATTATAATGTGGGCAAGCAGTTTCATTGTGCAGAGCTTAGACTTTTTTCTGGCCTGAGAATAGGATTAAGGATTACCCACACAGGCTTTTGTGTAAGTTATTCATACTGTTTCTGCAAAGTACGTTGACTTATTTTACAATGATTGAGCCCATATTTACAAATATATTTACTTAGAGCCATGGAGGAGGCAATGAATAAAGACCCCATAACGCGAGGATCCCGTTTTTCACCAAACACTTTGTCCAGGATCTGGTCCAGAAGAGATGCTCAGTAGATGCTTATGGAATTAACGAGGGGGGGGGGGAGATGAAAAAGATCATCCTTTAGAAAGTAAAATCTAACTGGAGGTTATAGACAAGTACATGCATAATGGTAACGCAAGGCGGACTATGGAAAGCATCGTAAGAGAGGATCAAACAAAGGTTTAGGAGTTAAAAATTAAGGAAGGTGACGTCTAGATGGCAGGAAGGACACAGAAATACTGCCTGGGAAGGGGTTTCCCGGGGCTTTGATGGCTGGTGGAACTTCTGTGGAAAGGAGGAAGGGTAACTGCCTTCTAGAGGGAAGCAAAAGTATCAGGTGACGGTGGAGACGAGAAGGGGAACATTCAGTCACTAGCAGTGTGCGGCCCCTCACAGCCTTTCTGTGTCACAGGAGGCCACTCAGGCCACCACCTTGGACTCGAGGGCCTGTGGGAGTAGGCAGCAGAGGTAGGCACTGAGCCCCTCATCCTGCTGTCTAACCGTCTCCCTCTCTGTGCTGACCCATCCAGCCTCAAGCCCTTCTCCAGATGGGCAGGACTCCAGGCGGCCAAGGAGCAGGAACCCCTCCACCTGGACCGTGGAGGATGTGGTCTGGTTTGTGAAAGACGCCGACCCGCAGGCTCTGGGGCCTCATGTGGAGCTCTTCAGAAAGCATGTAAGCATGTGTCAGGCCTGCGGGGGTGGGGGAGGGGGCAGGCAGGGACAGGAGGGTTGGGGGAGGCATGGAAGGAGGGTGAGGTTCGGGGAGCTGTGAACTGTGGCGGGGGAGGGCGAGTGGGTCTGAACTAAGCTCTGGAAGCACCACTCAAGGGAAGCCGGTTGGAACCACAGGCTTCTTAGAGCACAACCACCACTTGGTTTTGTTTTTAAGGGATATTTGTCCCATCTGTTACATCATTTGGCCTTTAACAGGAGTGCCTGTTTTCCTGCTCATCCATCCGTTTGTCTGTGCATTCAACAAATATTTATAGCACACATACCCTATGCCAGGCCAACTATCAGTGCCTATTCCTAAACTGTGTGAGGATTAAATGAGGAAATGCACGCAATGTTTCAGTGTGGTGCCTGGCTCGTAGATAGCCTCCAGTTAGCAGGCATTCTTATAATTATTTAGGCGATTCTAAAAATATATAAAGACAGTAAATGAAAAAAAAAAAGATAAGAATTACCTGCCAAGCTTACTATATCAGTTTTTTATTGGTCCTGCAACCAGTTACCACAAGTGTCGTGGTTTACAACAACACAAATGTATTACCTTACAGTGGGATGGGTCAGATGTCTGAGAGGGCTCTCACTGGGCGGGGGCCAAGGTGCTGGCAGGGCTGACATTCTTTCTGGAGGCTCAGGAGAGAATTTGTTTCCTTGCCTTTTCCAACATCTAGGTCCACCTTTATTTCTTGGCACGTATCTCTCCCCCTCTTTATCCTCAAAACCTATAACATCAAATGGGGTCCTTCTCAGACTGCTGACTCTTTAGTTCTTTCTTTGGATTTCTTCTTCCACTTTTAAGGACTCTGTGATTACATTGCCCTCTCCCCCAAATAATCCAGTATACTCTCCCTATTAGTACTAAGTTCAGCGGATTAGCAGCCTTAATTTCATCTGCAATCAGAATTCCCCTTTTCAGGTAACCTAACATATTCACAGGCTTGGAGGATTAGGACATAGGGGGGGAAGGAGAAGGGGCATTCTTCTGCCTACCGCAGTTACCGTTATTTTTTTCCTTCCCATCTTGTTTTATTCGGTGATTCTGTTGTAGAAATCATACTCTCAGATCAGGGGAGCATCCTCGTCTAACCTGACACTCACGTTTTATTCGGGATATAGTTGACCTCACCCAACAACGGGGCCTGAAGAGCAAGAGCCATAGAGTAGGTTATGTTTAGACAGAGCTAGGTGGACGGTGCCTGGCTGTCTTCCACAATGGCAGGAGACGGTGGAAGTCTAGGGGTGGGGTGAGGAAAGAACACTTTGCAATAAGGACCCCGGGAGAGCCCACAGATGAGATTTGTCCACTCTGCCATTTCGCCAAAGACATGGAGAGGGAGTGACACAGAGTAGGTGCTTTATCAGTACTGACTGGAGACTGGCTAGACAGATGAGAGGAGCTGCTGACCCTTGCACAGTTATATGAGTCCCGTAATCATGCCTCTTTTCCCCACCTGAGTGCTCCAAATTTCTACCCTTTGTTTCTAGTGACCTGAAAATAACATTATAGGTAAATAAGGAAACCCAGCCTAACTAGGTTCATGAATTCAACATGTATTCTGGTGGGTTACCATTTTCAGAGACAAATGGAAGCAATGCCAGCACTCAAGGGATTGGCATCCCCTTCGTGTTTCTTTGTGTTAAACCCTGGGATGAAGCAGGTACATTATTTAGTTTACACCACACAGCATTACTGACGGCAAAAAACAAACACAAACAAAAAAACCACTTGAAACCCCTCCCCCGCCCACACACACACAGAGTGTAACTAGCAGTCTGGTAATCAGCCAAAGGTAGGTGAGCTTACCAAGAAAAGAAACAGGAGATTAGGGTGATGGATAGAAGTCAGGGCCTTATACCAGCTCCTAGAATGGAAAGGGAACCACTAGTTTCAGGGTCTAATGATGACATTTTTTCTTAGTCCCTTCAGGCTGCTATAACAAAGTACCATGGACTGGCTGGTTTATGAACAACAGCAATTTATTTCTCAGTTCTGGAGGCTAGATATCTGAGATCAGGGTGCCAGCATGGTCTGCTTCTGGTGAGAGCCCCCTTCTCAGCTGCAGACTGCCATCTTTTCATTGTATAAGGGCACTAATCCCATTCATGAGGGTCCTACCATCATGACCTAATTACCCCTCAAAGTCTCCACCTCCAAATACCATTATCTGGGAGGTTAGGATTTCAACATATGAATTTGGTGGGAGGCACAAACATTCAGTTCTTGCACATTTCTTGCTCCTTTAGCCCCAGATTGATTGAGGAGATAAACATCATATGGGGGATATTAGGACCATAGCTGGGGTTATGTTTGATTCCTTCAATCAGGAGAGAGCAGGGATATGAAAGATCCAGTATATTAAAATGACCCAAAAGTATTTTTGCTTTATCTTTTTAAGAAGATCTTGCCTTGGGATTAAGAGAATGTGTATCTAAGTAAATCCATATTCCATTACCTCATCTCCTGCCCACACTTTAACTGCAGCCATTATTTGATTACTCTGACCATCTTCTGGGTTTTATTTTTCTCTGATCCTGTTCCACCAGGAGATTGATGGGAATGCTCTCTTGTTGCTGAAGAGTGACATGATCATGAAATACTTGGGCCTGAAACTGGGACCTGCACTGAAACTCTGCTACCATATTGACAAACTGAAGCAGGCCAAGTTCTGAAGGTTTTTAAAAGACAGAAGCAAAATCCAGACAGCAGATCTCAAGATCATCTTCTGCCTTACCAACATCCAGCCACCATCACAAAATAGATTCTCTTCATAAAAACAACAGCCACAAAGACTTGGTCTTTTTATAAAACTCGTGCATCTTTGCCTTTTAAAAAAAATTCAACATGGCCCCCTTTGAATGGCTCCTTTGTGTTAATGATTTGCAAAAAAAATAACAACAACAAAAAAGCCTATTATTTTAAACATTCCTAATAGGTTGGTTGCCCTTAGAGCGGGTCCTATTCTTACAATGAGAGAGTGGGGAGCTGAATTCTATCACCCAGGAAGAAGCCTGAGTGTTCCATGGATGTGAGAAGAAGGACCTTTGTCTCTGCAGGTCTTGTGGGGATGCCCACCGTAGCACCACCTGTCTTTGACTCTGACCCGGGGACCTATCATTGTGAGCCTTGCTTGATTCAGCTCTGGAAGCTGTCTTTTGAGGATAAATGTCTCCTCACCTTGCACTATCTGGAAAACTTGAATTCTTTTGCTCTCTGAAAGAGAAGAAAAACTGTGTTGCCCCACTAGAGGGCAGACTGCTAATGAAATTTCAGGACCCTCGCTGCAGTAGCCTGATAATTCTGTACTCAGTGGATGGGTTAGGGTTTCTGTGAACAAGATCTAGCCTACACAGAGATAGGGAATTTATTCCACAGTCAACACCACAGGTTGCAACTTGGGAAGACCTAATTACCTCCCAAAGGTAAATGGGAAGAAACCGTCTTCTAGAAGTTCTAGTTCATATCCGATCATTATTACTGACTGAGATACACAAGCAGCAAAAGCAAGAATTTGAAAATACGTTCTTCCCAGATGGGGCTTTGGAGTTCCTTCCCTTCCAGAATCCTTGCTGAGGTGTCAAGGTGATGGCACGCTGAAGAGTTTTAGTGACATTTAGCCATGGGTGTTTCTTTGACAAAGAAGAAGAATGTGTCTCAGCGAAGCCTTGAAATGGGACTGTTGATTTCTAGTTACATTGCTGGGTTATGTAGTTGTATCTGTGGCTAATTTTTCTAGTCTCAACAAATACACAGACATGCTATTATTGGATTTAATTTAATTTACATGTAAAATAGGTTTTCCTTCCTCACCGTGGAGTAATAGAAAAAAAAATTGATTTTCTACCCCTTTGCAGCTGTGTCCAGGGAAGGATGATGCATCCACAATGTACTAGGCAGAAGGGCAACCTCGCCTCCATTCTTCTTTTATTCCTCTACTTTCTCTCTTTTTTTCTTCCTCCCTCACTGAACAGAAAACATATCTTCAAAATGAATTCACCTTTACCATGGGCATATCCTCTTCCTTCAAAAAACATCCATAATGTTGGAGGTGAGGAGATGAATACTGGACTTTGGGATCTCTGGGAGGGTAGGGACCAAAAAAAGAATCTCAGGACCTCCCTTGGCCCAAATACAAGTAGAAAAGTCACGCCTACCTCGGGGATGCAGCCTGAGCAGGGGTCTCGGCTGGAGAGTGGAGCAGGGTGGGATTTCAGCCCCCACACCCCTCAACCAGGTGCCCTTGTGCAGGAAATGACCTGTACACACTTGAGGGAAGCCCTGGGTAGATTTGCATATCGATCCTCTATACATCAGTCAGAACTTAAATGAAGATCATAAGAAATATTCCATGCCATGCTGTCAGGCCCACTTTGATGAGTGGTATTTGAGAAAACACATCATTGCAAAATCGCTTTTAGACACACAAATGGTCGCTGGACTTAAAGTGTGACAGAGAAGGGAAGGAGGAGAACTTTCTAAACCTGCTCACTGAATTGAGCTCGAATTATCAGGTAGTGGGAGAGCTTGATGTCTTTTGGTTTCGGCACCTGACAAAACTACCCTGAGTCAGGCCTTGAGACCAAATCTTCAAGATTTCGAAGTGATAAATTGTCCTTCAAAGTTTGTTAACCGTAAATGCTCACTACTGGTCTGGAGTCAGGTACTGTCCCACAAAAAGCCACAGATAGTTTCTGTATTCAGAACTGCCAATGTGAAAACAGTGAGATCCAAAAACCCCACACCCATGTTTTTCAGCCCGTGTTTCTGCTTCACCCTCAAACTTGTGGTGCCTCTTCCATCAACATATACCTCATTTAGAGACTTTCAAAATGTCCCAACCACCCTCACTAGCGCCTCCCTCACTGCAAAAACTTGAACATTGGTGTTCCCAAATTAAAATCATCCCAAACAATGTCAAAGAGATGCTTTGAGTAGTTTTCAGAGGAGAGATATTCCCATCTCAAGTCTAGGAGAAACCTGGATCTGTGTTCACGTGTAACTGCTCCCACAGAGGTGATACCTCATTTTGCATTCAGCTTGAAGCAGGACAGATTGTTGAAGCCATGATATTTAAGGTTTGACTTTTTTTTAAAAAAAATCTCATTACTCTTAAAACAAATGATGCTGTATCAGAGAATAACCTGGGGAAGAAATTCTTCCTTGCCTGTTTTTGCACTGGAATGCAATTAGCCAACCAAATTATCGTAGCAATACTGCAATTATAATTAATTTTCACCCTTTTCAAAAATCTTGTCAAATCAGGCAGCTAAATAGCTGAGCAAATGTAAAACGTGTCAGGCCATTTCCTCTAAACAGAGTTGAAAGAGTCAGGCCATGTGTGTCACTCTCCTCAGAATGTGAGCTTACACTTCTACAGATATGGTACTTGTTATTCCATTGCAGTGGCTTTGCTGCAGGCTGTGGTGAATAACGCTATTGTTTTGCATAATTCCAAATTAGAGAGAGAGAGAGAGAGAGAGAGAGAATTCATGTTCCAAACATTTTCAATTACCCTGATCTGTTAAACTTTTTAAGACTCCAGAGGCAATTCCATTGCCTAAGGTATTTTAAATCTTTTATAAAGCCCATTTTCCTTTCGTGAAGACCTCAGGTAAAAGGTGTGTGTGTGTGTGTGTGTGTGTGTGTGTGTTCCCTGACACTGTGGTTGGAAGAGCCTTAGGAAGTGGCTGGGAGTGTGTCAGCTGTTACATGTGCTTGGTTTACTAGGCCTCCCCAGCTTTGTAACAGAGGCAGAACCTGCTCGAGGCTGTTACTACTAGGTAGCCCCTCCAATGGCCAGCAGGGTACACCCTGGAGACAGCTGGGGGACAGTTCTGGGGTTCTGAGTCTGCCACACTCAGGTGATGACTGGACGTGCCAAGCAGAGGCACCATCTGAGTGAGGAGAGAAGCCAAGCAAGGGAGCCCAGTGGGACAGCAGCAGCCGTCTCGAGCACCTTGGTTAGTGCTCGCCAGAGGGTACCTGGGACTCCCATCATTTCCCTTCAGCAGGGCTGCCAACGTTTTTTCCTGTCAGTAGGAAAAAGGAGTGAAGAGCTCCTCAGAACCAAATATATTAAAATGCATTGGGAAGGAACACTGAGCTAAGGTTGGTTTGCTTGAGAAGGAAACCAGTAAGGGAAGGAAGACAAACTATAAATTTCTTATGAAAACAATAAAAAAGTGCCTCTTCTAACAGTCCCAACCCTTTAAGCTGCAATAAGCTATTTTTGTATGTGTGTCCTGTATGGAATATTTCTTACTTTTTAGAAATTAAAACTATTTTTTAAGTTATTGTTTGAGACTGTTATAGGAGAATTTTGTCATATCTCTGAAGATAGTTGGAAATGCCCAAAGGTGACTAAGGACTCGACTTTAGTCCTTGCCAAAAGGTCTTGAAAGATGGAAATAGTCTGCTTTTTTCCTAAAGAAATAGCCAGGTTTTCATACGTGTGAGCAGATGAGCGCTGTCTGATGTTTGCTCTGATGGAACACTTCATCTCTTCGCCAATGGGGTTAGACAATGAGATTTGACTCACTTTTTTCTTTTTCTTTAAATCTCAGATAACAAGACACGGGATTGTGAAGGAGTAGACAATTTTTTTAAAACTGCAATATTTTGTTAAGGAGAAGGGTGAAACATCTGTCTGTGGGTGTGGTTTATTTTTTGTCATAAACAAACTCCAAGAACTGAGTAGAGTTGCCCAGCTCTGCCGTTGTCTTGCCATGTGTCCTGTTCCTTGTGGCATGAGAAGACCATGCTGAGAACCCCAGAGGGGAATCCAGCAGATGGTCAGATGTATAGGGGTACAAACATTACTGTTTCCATCTTGTGATGTCACGCCAGCAACAACACCCCGCGACACTCACACGTGGTGCCACCTGAGCTTCCGGCCCAACTCCTGGTTGTTCCACTAGGGGAGAGCATTGTGAGCCTCAGCTTGCAAGGTGTCCCTCCCTCCAATACTTATCCTAATCGAAGATGATTCCTTCACAGAAAATTGGAAGCTGGATTTTTGAAAATCTAGCATTTACTTAAAAGAGACTCGCTCTTATTTATTGCCACCAGTTAAATATTACAGAAACATGTCTGCTAACAATTTGCTTTGTGTAATTTGTTCTAATGCTAATAGGCAACAGCTGGGACACTTCCTGTGGTAAATTCCATTGTGGTTACAGTGGTATGATCACACATGGACTTCACCAAAATGTTGTACTTGAGGAGAAAGCTCAGGCCGGCTCTCCCAGGCTTCAGAAAATTCCCCTAACTGAGAAGCAGTTCCGGGCAAAAGCACATTTTTAGAGGAGGATTAGCTTTTCTTCACTCTTTGCTTTTCCAAGCAGGGCCCCAGACCTGTGCTCTTAAAATCCTACAGAAAGAGCCTGGGGTTTTCCTCAGGTTTAGCATTGAGTTTGACTTCCCCCAGAGGAAAAGACAGGATGCAGAGTTTAAGAATGACAACTTCCGCCAGGTCAGTGTGCTGTACCAGAGTCAATATTGAGAGGACGGGGCCTGAGAGAAGTGAAGACACATCCAAGAGCCAAGAGCTGGCTCAACCACTGATTAAATAATGATGTGAGAGAGTGTGGGGATGTCCAAAGGGTCTAAATATATCACTCAGACTTGCTCTAGGCTGCCAGCCCACCATGCTCTGCTCTGTAGTTCAGTCACATGACCCGAGCCTTCGAGTTGGTTCCATGCACTAGATGCTCGTTATAAAAACCAACACAAATATCTTCCATTGGAGCCTGTTTTGGAACACACTCAAAGCCTTGCTTCTCCAAACAGCTCTCTATGAAATAGCAGACCCTCGCTGGGTGTCATTTTACAGTAAGCGTATGTGACTAGAGGCTACTTCCGTCATCAATGTAGCATCCTCACGTCTCAGGAAGGTTCTACCTCCTGAAAGCCTTCCCCACAGCCCTGAGAAATGGCTCTGCCTGACCACTTCCCCTTAGGAGGAGTTCACTCCCATAGGAAGTGGCTTATTTCTTTGTTGGATGGCTCTGGTTGTGAAAAAGTTATTTCTCAGGGAGACGCAGATGTCTATGAATCAGACACAGACGTTTGAGATGAAGCCAACTCTGCAATCTTTCTCTTTTTAACAGAGCTTGTCCGTGCAGTAACCACACCTATAATATGAACTGACACTGGCAAGTAGATCCCCGTTCCACTGCGTTAGGACAGAGGAACAGACACTTTATATAAATGTAGAACTCAGATAGGTCATGGCCATCAGATTCATCAGCCCTGTCCTGAAAATTTAATGAAATTTTTGTGGCCTCATACACACACAAAAAGGGTGGCCTGGAAAATTTTCACTGTAATTGTAAATCTGGCTGTGGTCACATAAGCATGTGATAAAATTACATAAGCTTTTGTGAATGAATCTATAAGGCCACTCGCCTTACGGTTGTTAAACTGTGAAAAAGATACTGTGATACATTGAGGCCCTATCTCTTAATTGTACTCATTGGTGATATAATGAGGTGATACAATAAAGAAGCTTTAGTTTAGAAAATGCAAGTTATGACTGATGATAGAAAAGTAAACATGGTCTTCTGTGACTTATGAAGGAGTTATACAGTTTAAGACCCCCAAGCCCAAGTTAGATCTCGTGCTTATGTGTGCATGCATGAATGAGTATTTGTTTAATTCCAACAAGAAGTAGGAATTGGGGAAGGTTTGGGAAGGGATGCAAAAGGAGATTTTGCTTTCTAGAGCATTCTATCTTATGAGAAGAACTGTCTAACAATGATTTAGAAATCAGACGCAAAAGTATACATAGCATATAGTTTATGTAGCTTACTTAGATAAAATTCTGGATTATGGAGCAGATTCTCTATGAAAATATTTAAATCTTGGTACTTGGAAAAAGTAGATACTATCCAGCACCTTGCCTAGTTCCTGCCGTATAAAAGGCACCTCAATAATATTAACTGGCTGACTGAATACACAATGCTTGACCAGTTTCATATTTTCTCCAAAAAGCCACTAGTGTTTTGGTTTGGTTTTGAATCCCATTATCTTTCTGAAAGGAGAATTGCCGAAGGGCCAGGCCAAAAGAAGAGCACGAGGCCTTTCATTTGCCCTGGCTCACCAAACACTCAAAGGTCAACCTCCAGTCACTGACTTGCATTTCACTCACATCTTTCTGTCTTAAGAGCTCACGTTCTGATTGGCCTAGTGCTCTATTACAAGCATTAGAGAGTCACAATTGATTATTTACAGCTTTACTTTTCAAATATCTTTCCCTTTTCCTTCTCAATCTATGACACCTCTCAGAAATGAGTAGGGTTTCCATCAGCATCAGCTGCTTCCCTGCAGAAGGAGGGTAAGTGTCTCTCTGGGAAGGGCAGAGAGCTCTCACATGAACCCTGCACTCTCAATACCTTGCTCATCTTGGGAGGGCAGGTCAGCAAGCTGGGCCTTTCCAACAAGCCTCTCTCTCTCTCTCTCTCTCTCTCTCTCTCTCTCTCTCTCTCTCTCTCTCTCTCTCTCTCTCTCTCTCTCGTGCTGATGGTAGCAAGACTGAGAATATGAGTACACAGCCAACAGGAGAGGGATAGACAAGAACCTTTCCCTGTCCTTTTCCATTCTTTACCCATCTCCTCCCTTGAGAGCAGATTTAGAAATACCAGGGGCTTCTCTCTTTTCCCAAATGGTTACATGGGTTCAGGGAGCATAGACTCACATGACTGAATTTTTTTTTCCCATAACTACACCACAACTTAGAGTGTTTCACCTTCAAAGAAATCACCTCAAAAGCCTGAGCACCTGTTCCAAGGATGTTGTCATTACTCAGAATATTTTTAGTACCTCTCTTTTGGGGTGATCTGTAGAAGCTAAGACACATTCTTTTCAAAGTGGTGTTGGAAGCCCATCATCGTCGCATGAAGGTGGATTTTCTTCTTTTTGAAGCAAGCCAAAGCCACTGGGGTAGTGTTTAGTGAACGACCCAGGTAAGCAATCCATTGATACATAAAATGGCCTGTCTTTTCCTTGTATGTTTCCTTACTGGGTACAAATGGTTTGAGCAATAACAGCCACAATTCATTTGTTAATTTAAATATATTAGGCAGATATCCGTATAAGGAACTGCAAAGTATAGGCTACTTTGAAGGGCAACGTCATTTGGATGTATAACATTTACCATGTTCCTTCTCAAGCAATTTCATTGCTGTATCTTTAGGCATGGTAAGCTGAGGATACTGTGATGTTTGCAAATAGAGAGAACCCTCATGCCCAGAATCCTAACATCCCGAAGGAATTGGAAGAAGCCTTGGACACCTGGACAGCTCACCTCCAGCATAGAACCTTCTCTACCCCATCACCTATGGGTTCCCCGTGATGGGCGTAGATTATGGTGCAGTGCCAAAGAAACAAGCTCTCCAAGTTGCTGCCCCCCATATCCCCATCTCCTCATCTGGAGAAGGAGGGGGCATCCAGATGATGTTTAAGGGCATTTACAGCTCAGTTCCTTTCAGCAAAGGCTCCTGACACCTCCATTTTATGACTTCTAGCCTCTGCCTCCCCTCCTGTCTGAACTCATCTAGACATTTTCTTCTCCTTTCCTCTGACAGGCCCATAATGCCTCCTTAAGGCCACGTAAGCATCATTTGCTATCCTTTCTCATTCGTGTCTACTTTTCATTTCATTCTTTCTTCTGTCTCTGTGTTTATTTCCTTTTTTCTGTTTTCCTCAATTCCACTAGCTTAAATGCCTTGTGGGCAGGAGAAGAGGTGGTGAGAGAAATAAAGACTCTTCCCTCGCTGGGCTGCCGGTCCCCGACCCTTGTCTGCCTCTCTCTGCTCTGTCCTGTTGTCACCCACCCACAGCACTCCTTGGATCTGTCATACTTTTGGCCCAATCTGCACTGTTCTTTCCACTTCTCAAGATCCAGCCCTCTCAATCTGTCCTTGAGTGTGGGAACAAGAGTCCCATCCCCTTTGAATGCTTCATTCTGTGACTCACCTTGACAGCTCACTACCCTCATCAACCTTTCTCAAGGACAGGCCATAATGCTCACGTCACAAGATGTCCCTCCTCCGTCTGGCCTGAAGGTCAAGAGCCAAGTGACCTGGAGCCAATCTGACAAACCTCTTGAGAAGCATGAGTTGCTTTTCCCAGCCATGCTGCCTCCTGCAATCTGCATGGAGTCACTGACATCCAGCAGCAATTCTGATCATTCCACTCTTCTTTCTAAAACATGTAGCTTTGTCCAAGCCCACGTAGCACTGACTGTACTTCCTAGTGACCAAAGCCAAGCCAGTGCCTCACGTTTAGGTGACGAGGGTCCAGCCAGGATCAAAGATGAAGTACAATGACAAAGTCAGAAGCATTTTTGGGGTGAGGTTTTGTTTTTAGACATTTACAAGTCTGCTGAGATGTGTGCAATATTAAATGGCTTGTGTGTGGGCCGGGGAAGATGACGATGTATTTCCCAAAGGGAAATGTGGTTTAGAGGAGGGGAAAAGGCCACAAAATTCTAGAAAGAGGATGCTCTTTATCTAGCACAATCACATACCCTGAAGGTCTTTCTCGAAGTCAAACTTGTTTCCTCCACAGGAACTGTAAGTGTTTCTGCCCAAGTGTGAGAGAGAGTTTGGAGGACTTTAATTTCTTTCATTATCCATCATGTTTTAAGTCACAACATTTAATTTGCTGTCATTGTGCAGCTATATCTTTTATCACTTGAGGATTTTTAAAAAATGAGCTCTTCTCATCTCATTGAGAAATTTTGAAATATCAGTTTCTTCATAGAGCAGATATTTCTATTTTATACACATTGGTTGCTTCGGTTGTTTCTCTTCTGTAAATACTTAAAAGTAATTTTATTACTATAAAGATTTTACACTTTAAGTACATTTGTAGATAAATTTACTTTTCTATACACACACAACAAAACTAAATAAATGAATAAAATAAAATCATTTCATCATAATTGTCTTCTGTTGCTATTTTCTCTTTACATTGACAGTAAAAACTTTTTGTTAATTAAGTGCCATTGTAACATCACAAAGCGTCATGAGGCCAAAAGGTTTGTGTTTTACCAGCTCTGCTAGGCTGTAATTGCCTGACAAGTCTCTTGCTAAATAATGAGGGCATTTGAGTAAGTGGAAATCCATGTTCTCTTAGCTTGTGAGGTTGAATGATGATGATTGAAATGTTATGCCTTTTGTTTTGTAAGTTAGGGGGTTTATTTTCAGATTCTTTCTTTCAACTCGCCTTAGTTAATCTCATGTTTCCACCTCTTTATTCTACTTCTCTCCCTGATATGCCCATTCAGGAGGCTTTCTGATCTCTCTCCATCTGGGAAAGTGGCAGCTGCACCCTTTCGCTGGAAAAGCTTCTGTCTTTAACATGCACGTCCATGAAAGAGCCAGGAACCCAGGGTGCACACAGGTCACCTCCCCATCTCTGTAAGAGAAAAACAGGGTTGACCACAGTCCCTTTTTCTACCTAGACAGTCTTCCCTCCCTTCTATTTAAAGATTTTAAAAGTGTGTGTGTGTGTGTGTGTGTGTGTGTGTGTGTGTGTGTGCATATTCATGTGTGTATTCATGATTGGGTTTGGGACTTTGAGACAAAGATCATCCAGTGAAAGTTTGTGCCTCATTTGCTTGTCCAAGGCACGTGTACCAGAAAGATCTGTTGTTTGTACTGCAGGTACTCTAATTACTTGCAAATTCATTGTGCTTTCACTTTGTATGGACATAATGCAATTCTGGAACATTACTTCAACTCCATGCTTTATTTAGAAGTGCTCAGGGAGTATGGAGCCTTGCCTTAGGAAATGGTGTAGTGTTAGGGCCTGGCTTTGCTTTCTTTCTTTCTTTTTTCTTTTTTAATACAAGTGGATCTAATTTTGCAGACCAGAAATCAGTGAATAAAACTCATTGTAATGGGGAACAGCATTTACATCAGAGAGCAAGAACAGTAAACTCTGTCACCTGGGGAAAGAGCCTCTTCTTAATTTTTGCTCTTCGCGAGCATGATGCAATCAGTGTTTCCTAATACTGGGACAATCCTCACCTCGAAGTGTTCCTATGTAATTGTGTCACATAATGGGAAATTATAATAGGCAATTTGGTTCTGTAATTCAGTTTGCAAAGCATGCAAACATAAGATAACTAGGTTAAATGCAAATAGGCATTACACTAAGGTACAAAAAACAGGGGGGGAGAAAAGATGCTGTGTCCATAACTTAGAAACAACCTGAATTTTATTCCTCATGTGCCTCAAAATGTAGAGTTTATTAAAGTATTCATCCTCAAGTTTAACATCATTGCATACTGTCCATGCAAATACATTATCTGTGTATGAACACACACGTATTCTTACTGCCTGTATTTACAAATCTCTCATTTGCAGTAAGCAGGCTCTGAGCAAATTGTTGTTTATCAGTGAGTAGATACGCTCTTTTTTTTTCTACAATGTACAGTGTTTTAACAAATAGACTATTATATATGACACCATATCAAAATGTGCTTTTAATTTTTCAAGGCTTTTTTATTATTGCTTGTAACTTTTTCCTTTGGGCCAACTCTTTCATTATATAGAGGTCTGTTTTTAATTGATAGGTACACTATAGTCAGATATATACAGTGTCATGAAATAAACACTACTCACCTTAATGATTTTAATATTTTGGGGTTTTTAAAATTTTTCGATGCAGCTTTTTTTCTAGTATAGTGTATCATGGGCCTGAGAGTGATTCAATACATTTTCTAAAGCTTAAGGTTCCAAGACAATGCTGTAAAAAGCATTGCTGTTCATGCTGTAAAAAGCATTTCCATATTTTTAATAAAGAATGGAATTTATCTGAGTCTGTGTGTATTTTACGTGATCAACTTCTTTATGGTCGTTATTTCTTCAGGACTAGTTCCCAGAAGTAGGTAGCAAGGAAAAGCTTTTCAAAGGGGATCCTCAAAGGCCTAATTCACAGCTGCCTGGGAGGCCCCTGCCACCAGCTGCCTGCAGCACCTTAGGGCAGCCAGCCCAGCTCAAGCGTGACTTGTTACAGGAGCCCAGGGTTTTCTGTGGGCTGTACTTCCAGTCTCCCTGACCTTCCTGTTCTGGCCTGTGACTACAAGGGGGCAGCCCCGGCAGGGAAGGAATGTGAGTTTTGATCAGAGGAGTGTCCGCCGAGGGTCTTCATCTCACTAGGACCTGTCTCTCCTTCAGGATCTCCTTCCTTCCTGGTTGGTAATCCGGGATAAGAGGGCTGCCTCCTGCGTTAGTCAGGAGGTGTAAAATAAATTACAGCGCTTGGAAAACTCCCTCAGTGTCTGTTGAATCTGGAATCCTCGTCCAGGCCGTTGATTCCCTTGCAGTTGGTTATGACTGAGCTGTTTGGGGGTCATGATTGCTCCTGGTGTTTGATCCAGCTCGCCCCCCGACCTGCCAGTTCCCTGCCTCCATCCTGGCCCTAGTGTCCTGCAGTGATCCTTGACAAAAGCAACATGGTTCTCAATGAAACAATTGGGGTGGGGTAACTCCTGTGCCAGTGTCTCTGAGGCTGAGTAAGTCCAGTAAGGAAGGCCCAGGGACGGCTCTTGGGGAGAGTTGGGGTGCAGATCTCCAAGCCTCACCACCTGCTCTTGGTTTGCTTAAAACTTCATACACTCTGAAAATATTAACCTTGCTACTTGCCCTGCCCCCCAAAACCCCCACAATTTCCAAGCTCATTTCTCCCCCTCTCCTGCAGCACAGGTCTAAACTAGGTGGCCTTTCTCACATGCCCATGTAGTCCCTGAGCCGCCCCAAGAGAACTCACCCCCCACCTGCAAGTGCCCGGGTCTCCGGGCCCAAAGGATCCCTTCTCTGGGCCCGCTCTCCTCTCACAGTCAGACAAGCTCTGAAAACATAGCTTCTACCACTAGTTTTTTCTTGTTGTTGTACTGTCTGTAGTATCCTACTTATAAAAGGTCCAAGTGGGGGAGAAATCCTGGAGTAAAGACTATATGTGTTTTTTTCTTTTTTCTGTCAAATCTCAACAAAGATTAGGCCACTTGAACACTTGCCGATCTAGAAAGGAAGGACGGACATCATTAGGAAGGAGGCACCTTGCCCTGGATTACGGTGATTGTGTGGAGTGAAGCAGATGTCACCGAAGGGCAGGAACAGCACAGCCAGTGTGCATGTCAGGGGTGAGGCTGATACACAGGCACACACACACCTGCACGTGGGTCTATGCATGCACTGCCCCCGCCTCATTCCCTAGTTCTTAATAGCCAGAAGGTAGATCGGACCAGAAGCCACAACCCTGGTTTTAGTCCTAGTTTTCCCATTGAGCAGCTGAGGGTGTTGGGCAAGTCACTGCACCTGTCCAGACCCCTGGGAGTTGGTTGGACTAGCCGAGGTCCATGTTCCCCCACCCCCACTCTGGCCCCCTCCAATAGCTCACGGGTCTATGGCTTAGCAGTAGAACAGGCCATTTATGACTAGATTATTTTTTTATGATCTTCAGAGTACACCCCCACCCCCAGCTGGTAGGACCCATTGGGGCCCTGCAAGGAAGAGAAGAGCTTATATAGCTGAAATCAAGATCACAACCTACCTCAGGTGTCTGTCTCCTAAGAATCTAAAAGGGAAAGTAGTTCTTAAGAACAGAATGGTGGTGATTTTCTCAGGCAAGTTACCAGAAAAGAGAATTCCCCACATACTAAGTGAACCACTGTTGAAGATACATTGCTTTGTTCTAGGAGTCGAAAGCACCATCACACACATTGAGCATGGACAGATCTCGCCTTCTGAGCTCTGGCTAAGGACTTCCATTCATTTTAGTGCTCAATGAACTTGCACATGTTCCCATTATGCTTTTCATAAAAAAAAAAAAAGAATCATTTTTTAAGTGGAATTGCTTTTTTCCTTGAACTCTTCACCAAGATGGATTCGATATCCATCTAGGAGTGGCTCCTAACTTATTGTTAAACTGTAAGTGGAAGCAATAACAAATATTGAAAAGCAAAGGCTATTTAAATGAAAAGTATTTCTGTAAAATCTCCTGGGGTTGGGAGGTGGAGGGGAAGGATCTGACAGTAGCTCTGTTGCCGATTTCAGAGTAACATATTCGGCAGTGATGTTTTGTTAGCAGCAGTTCATCAACGAATCCTATTACTTAATAAGGTTATCACTCTTAGCAAAAGCTGCAAATTATAGTCTTTTTCCCCTCTCCAGGCTGAAGATAACATCCTTAAATTTTTGCATCTGCAAGTAGTGTCTTGTTAGCAGAAACTGGGTAAACAAAAGCACATTAAAACTGCCATTTGTGTGCAATTCAGGCTGACGTTTTTTATCCCCAAAATTTAGTCATGTTAGCCTGCCACTTCCCTTCTCCCCTATTGTTTGGTATCGGTGTGGACTGAATGAGAAAGGGATAGGAAATCGCTCCTTTGTTCATCAACAGCTGCAGGAGACACATTCTCATGTCCACCGAGAGCAAATTCATGAGCTCGTTAAAGCCTTGCTAAGTCGCCTCCCCACCCAGGTCCATCTGCTCGTCAACCTTGAAGGAGGCTTTTGGTGATTTAGTGATTCAGGAGAGCCACTTTCTTCCAACAAAACCACCCCCATGACTCTCACAATGTGTCCCCTCACAGGGCTCTCAGAGCAGCCCACGAAATGGTCCTTCCTGTCCTTTCGCTTCTCCTTCTCCCTACTCCACCTTAGGTCTTGCTTGTGTTTAAATCCCATAGCCTTACCTGCCAAACTTCCTCTATGTGAGTTCATACATATTCACCCATCCCTTCCCCTGTGGGGCCTGGGAGACTCAGAGAAGGACCAGCCAGTGCTAAACATGTCGGTGTCAGCCTTGATCTCCTACCAAGATGGTGTCATGTCCCATGTGGAAGAGGAGATGGTGTAATGGTGAGCGTGTCATGCCGCGGATGGAGAGTGCTAGGGGCGTCCCTCAGAGACAGGGTCAAAGGAAGCTGTTCCCTCCATGCAAAGTACAGAAGAGGAGGGGCCTGGGAGAAAGGCATGTGGGAGCCAGGAGAGTATTTCACGGAGACTTTCTAGTCAGCATCCCCTCCAGAGGGACAGGTGTGTGCGTGAGCACCACACCTGCGCTCACAGATGTAGACCCAGCAGACCCGCTCTTCCATCTCCATAGTGCTCCACTTTCCAGTTCAGCTGTTTTGTTTTGTTTGTTTGTTTTTCCTTTTGGCTCAGAAAGCTCCAGAGGGGATGAAACTGAGAATTTTCTTGTGGTGGGTGTGTTGTGTGTTTGCACTGAGTTTCTCTACCTCGTTCCAGTTGTTGATGACATTTTCCCTCCCACCCTTTCTCTCTCCCTCACCCACCCCTGTCGCCCACCCTTTCACACTCATCTTCCAGGCCCTAGCATTTCTTCAAGTTGCATATACTTTCCCCTGGGAGGGACTTTGTGTTTTCTGGCTGAATTATTCTTTACACATTTCCAGTCAAACACTTTTCCCCTTTCAGTTGCACCTCTGCATCCTTCCTCCCCTTGGCTCTTGGAGCATTTGTTCTTGGTGTTTGATTTCCTCCTCTTGCCTCTTCCACCCCCACCCCCAGTGAGAACATCTCCTTGCATTTCTCTCAGACTTACATTTTCCACCAGCAAACACCCTTCCAAGGGCCTTAGTGACTTGTGAAAATTCCTTCCAAACTTGTCTCCTGGAAACAGGATGGCAGATGAAAGATTTCTTCATTAAAATTAGGCACTTTAAAGAGGCATCTAGGATAAGCTCTGAATCCCCAACGAGCCTCTGTCTGATGGAGCTGGAAAGGGGGCCAGAGGAGCCCTGGGCTTTGGGGAAAACTAGGACCAAACACACTGGGGTTCTAGCCCCCTCTTGCTGACACAGAATCCCTCCCCTGGTCAGAGAGGTTTTGAGCCTGATGGGTCATTACCCTGCTTCCTACCCATTGCTCCCACTGTGACTGCTGCTTGAAATAGCTCATGCGTAAGGTGGCTGGAGGTCCCCATGACCTGCTTTTCTCGGAAGACAGACTATGATTTATGACTTGAGAAGCTGGTCAAGGCTCTGGATGTAATTCCAAGCTGTTATTTCTCATTTGGGCTCCTAATGTTTGGTTATGCAGCTGGGCGGCGTCCCCTCTAAAAAGCAGCTTTCGAGACATGAGCCAGTTCCCAGCTGGGAGTTTTAATTGGACCAGCAGAGTGCAATCAGAGCTTGGAGGAAACTCCAGGGCAGGGCCTTAGGAAACTTGGGGCCTGGGAAAGTAGTTGTCTAACTCTGGCTGAAAGCAGGCGGGAAGGAGGCACCAAAGTGGTTTCTCTTCTGAGCCAGACTCACACGGGGGGCTGCACACACAATAGACATCTTGCTGATTCCCCAAACACTCCTGCTCTGTGCGTCCCCGAAGGGCAAGGTGAACACAAGGAGGACAGGCGCAGACATGTCATTGGGGCAACTGGGAAACCTAGGAGCCCCTTTGGTGCCTCCACGGGCACCGAAGGCCCAATGATCTGGTCTTGCGATTAGACCCCTGTCCTGGGCAAGAACCAACTCTCACAAGCCCCGTCCTCAGTGTAGGTGGCCGCTTTCTACTTCTTTCAAGGACTTGGGATCTAAGCTTCTAAAAAGCTACTGAGATGCCGAGAACAAAAATAAACAGACATTTTATTTTTTGTCACTTGGCCCACCTGAAGGAGGCCAAGGATAAAACACCTTCTCAGAAGGAGTGTACACAGCAGATTTGCTCCATCCTCTCCTGTAGACCGCCGTTGTGTCTAGCTTTCACGCAAACTATTAGGATCAACATCCTTGCCAGAATATTGAATAACGAGACACAGATGAGGCATAAAGTCTTCCTTATCCAGCCTACAGTCCACCATCCTCAGTCCACCCTCTTACGATTCACTTTCACACGTGCACATGGGTTTCTGCCCGCAGAGAGCAGCCAGGTACTGCAACGCCTCGGTGTGTGAGCACTTCCCTCTGCAAGCAGGGCTGTGCGTCCCCCTTGAGCTCTGTTGAGACCCGATGAGCCTGGCTATTGACATGGTGGTGACAAGGGCCTAGGGTGGAGGTTAGGGACAGATCTTGACGCGTACATGTGCCATCTTCTGAGGCTTCAGAGGAAGTCTTTACATTGTCTCCAGGTGAAGGAGGCTGTTTTCCTACGTCCAGTAAAAGAGGCTGCTTTGGCTGGCCTGGAGAAATGCGAATTGGTGGCCAAAGGTTGTTAGGTGCTTCCAACCAACGTCCCTCTCCCAGGTCTCAGGGTTCCACTCTTTTAGGGCCATGAATTTGACTCAGGACACCTAAGCCTGCATAGTCAGTATTCTTTGCAGCTCTGCTACTATTATCATTATATCTTGGGCCTGATTTTCAGCACAGTTTGTCCCGTGGGTGCAGGAGATAAAAGAGTTAAGTGCTGCCATAGAGACTCCCTTGCTTTCTCAGCATGCTCTAAGTCGGCACTAAGCTGTCCAGAACGTTGTGTTGTTTTTTTAAATCAAGTGTTGCAATGCCATCCAGAGCAGCCAGCACCTATACCAATTGTCATTATCCCAATACCAATCAAGAGCCACGGCCAGTGCAGAGCACAGTGGTTCCCAAGCTTTGCTGCAAGTAAGAATCACCAGGTGAGCTTTAAAAAATACTGACACCTGGCTTCCACCTATAGGCAGTTTCATTTAATTGGTATGGGGAGGGACCTAAGCATGGGGTTACTTTAAAGTTCCCCAGATGATTTTAATGCAACAGTTTGGAAGCTACCAGCACACCCCAGTGTCTCCTTTTCCACCTCCACTTCATCGCCCTTAACACCAGGTAAAAGCTTTTGTGAAGCCACTGCACAGCAGGAGTTGTTACCAGTCCACTTACCAGCAGCAGTGGGGACCCTGTGCCTTCAGACCAGTGGGTAATTCAACTCTGAAATCCCACCCTGAGGGGCTGCTGTCTAGGACCACTGTCATGCAGGGACTCTGGTCCCGCTCCTCACATAAGAACACAGGACATGGCGAGGCCAAAAAGGAACACCAATGGAGCCATGGACAGGGGAGTCATAGCACTACAGTCTCGCTGGCGGTTGGGTTGGAGACACAGGAAGCAGGAGCCGCCATCTGCCATCTGCTTCTCTGTCAACCAACAAACCAACCCCCGAGCGTAGCTATAGCAGTTATTAGTGGCTAATGGCTAACCGGTAACAGCTGATGGCCACCCAGCCACAGCGGATGGCCATCTGATTATAGCTGATGGCCATCTAATAACTGAGCCAGCATCTTTCCACATGAGGCCGAGAGCCTGGAAACTGCTCTCTGGGACTCTGTCCCCACAACCAATCTTTAAACCGTCTCTGCCCAGTTTTTTTAGAAAACAGAGGCCAAACAAAATCTCATATGTTAAGATTTTACTGGGAAACGGAATTCCAGGGAAACAGAAGTGGCGATAAAAGAAAAGAGTTAGGGAGACAGAGCAAATATAAAGAGGAATGTGAGCAAGATGGCCACAGCTCTGGGAGAAAACGATTGCTCAGTCATGCAGGGTGTCTCCAGAGGGACCACATGACTCTATCCACCTACAAACAGTCCTTCCTGGGGGAAGAAAGGAGAAGAATTTATCCACCAACCCCCATCTTCTATTGATCCTGGTTGCCATTTCTGGATTGCATATATATGGGCACCAGGTGGGTCCCCTAGTAGCTTGCGTCTCCATAGCAAAAGGAAAGTCCCACACAGAAGACGAGAGGCAGAGATGTGTGGCATGGCATATGAGAAGAGGCTTTGCATCAGTTGTCTATTGCCTTGAAAGAAAAAACTATCCTACACTTAATGAGTTAAAACAACAGCCTTTTCATTTGCTCACAGTAGTATGTGTAAGCAATTTGGGCTGGGTTCAATGGAGTGGTTCTTCTGTTGGTCTTGTCAGGGGTTCCTTACTGTCATCTGCTGGCCTACCTAGGCTTACCATAGTCCTCAAAGGCCGTGCTCGTATGTCAGGCAGTTGTTGCTTGCTGATGGCAGCGTCTCTCTTTGCATGGTCCTTCATCCTCAAGGAGGCCAGCCTGGGCTTCCTGACATGACAGCATCATGATCCAAAAAGGAGAGACAAGAGGCTGCGAGGTCTCTTGAGGTTGAGCCTCAGAAGTCACACAAATTCATTCCTGCACATTCTATTGGTCAAAGAAGTCACAAGGGCAATTCAAATTCATGGAAGGGGAAATAGTTCTCTTGATGGGGGAGTTAGACAGGCAGACCGCATTGGGCTTGCACAGCAGTGGCAGGGGTCGTTGCAGTTGTCTTCATAATCTACCGCGAGCATGGTTCCTTCATGCCTGCAAGCACGCCCCTGGTCCCTGGCACTGGTGGAGGAGGCAGCAGCCACCTGGCCCCAAGGCTGATGCAACAGCACAAGTTAGAGCCACTCCAGCCAAAATCCAAGGAGAATGTATGGATCTGGGTGGCTAGTACCTGAATCCAGTTCAGGGTGCACAACTATTTTAGAGAGCAATGTGGCAATATCTAACAAAGTTGAAGCTGCACTTCTACTACAGCATCAAAGTTCCACGTCTAGAAATAATCACAGGTGTTCACAAGGAGGTGAGGACAAATATATTCATGGTAACATTGTTTGAAATAGCCAAACATTGGAGCACCCTAAAAGTCTACGAACAAGGAAATGGACAAATGAACTCTGAATATTCATTCAGTGGAATACTCTATAGTAATTAAA